>NC_142868.1:115647500-116897500 GCF_051225735.1 Oryctolagus cuniculus
ACAGCACCACCCCACACCGGCTCTGCCACTGGCACCAGGTGCCCTTGACCTGGGCCCCATCCATGAGCGCACCCTGCAGCAGCAAGCCTGGTACAAGTTCCTTTTTTTAGTTAATCAATGTTCTCATTTGAGAGGCAGAGAGAGAAAAACAGATGCAGATCTTTCATCTGCTGGTTCACTCCCCAAATCCTGTGAACATCTCGGGGGCCAAAGCTGGAAACTGGGAACTCCATCCGGGTCTCCCAAGTTGTTGGCGGGGACACAACCACTTGAGCCACCTGCTGTCTCCCAGGGTGCCCGTTAGGAGGAAGCTGGGATAGGAGCAGAGCTGGGACTCGAACCTAAAACTCCAACCCAGCACTCCCCTGTGGGAGGAAGATGTCTTAGCTGCACCAAACACCTGCCCAGGCAAGTCTTTAAAGGGCTTGAGTTTCGCTAAGTTGGTCCACCCGGGGCCCGATCATTCCTGCTGGCCAGATCTCTATGTCCACAAAGCACCTGCTCCTTTTGCCAGTAGCCAATGTGGGGTTGCAGGTTTTCATGCATCTGGTGCCCTTCTGCAGTTAATCCTCTTGCCCTTGCTCACCTCCCCATTTCTCCTCTCAGGCACACCCACTCCTGCTGGTCACCTGAGTTTCATCACCCACTCCTTGAGCATTCGTTACCAGCTGCCCAGGAACTGGCGAATCTCACACTCAGTGGTTTCCATACCTGGTGCTATGGTTGCAATGTGCTTTGTCCCTGCCAAAAATTATAGTGGAATCTCTTCATTTTAAAACAGCAGAAAGACAACTCTCCCAGAGGCCCACAAGGACCAGGACCAGGGCCAAGGCCAAAGCCAGGAGCTGAGAACTCAATCCAGGTCTCCCACAGTGGGGGCAGGAATCCAATGACTTGAGCCATTGCTGCTGCCTGCTAAGATCTGCATTAGCAGGAAGCTGGAATTGGGATCTGGAGCCAGGACTGACACCCAGGCTCTAGGATATGGAAGGAATGCAGGCATCTTAACCACTAGACTCAAAACCCATCCCCTCATGTTGCCATGTAGAGTGGTACAGAGAGGCTCTGTCTCCCAGGGGTGGATCCTGGTGAAAGAATTACTGTAGTTCCCTCTAGAGTGGACCAGCTGTTGAAGAGTGGGTAGTTCCTTCCCTCCTCTCTTGCACGTGTGCCTGTCAGCGGCACATGCCCACTTGCTTTCCCATGTCCTGCCCTGAGCTGTAACCACTGTGAGGCCTGTAGCAGAAGCCAAGAGGATGGCAGTGCCATGCATATGCCATAGCAACCAGAAACAGACTAAGACTCCTGGGTTTCACAGTCCAGGCAAGCGGCTGCAAGACTCATTGCAAGGACTAAAAGTCGTTTTGTCCCTGACAGTTGTCTCTCTTGGAGAGGGCAAGACCTTCAAGGCAACAGAGCCACCAATGCTGCAACATGGGTTCAAGAACTCAGCCGATGGCCACAGGCAAAAGATGAGCCCAAGTCAAGCACACACCATGCCTAACAGCCACTCTTGTGACCACAGCTCCCTTCTTTAAAGAGATCAAGTTCACCACTCGTACCATTCTAAAGGCTACATCTTGGGGGGCTGGCATTGTGGCATGTGGCAGGTTAAGCTGTATCCTGCAACACTGGCATCCCACATCAGAGTGCTAGTTATAGGCCAAAAGGCAGGCGGTAAAAGGGATAAACAGGCAACCAAGAATTTTATACCCAGCAAAACTGTCCTTGAGGGGTGGGCATTTGGCCTAGCAGCTAATTCACTGGTTAGGGTGCCTGAGGAGCTTATCAGAGTACCTGGATTCAAGTCCCAGCTCCACTCCTGATTCTAGCTTCCTTCTAATGTGCACCCTAAAAGGCAACCATGCTGCATTAAGTAGTTGGGTCCATGCCATCCATGTGGGAGACACGTGTTGAGTTACTGGCTCCCAGCTTGAGCCTGGCCCAACCCCAGCCATTGTGGGTATTTGGGGAGAGAACCTACAGATGGGAGGTCTCTGTATGTCTGAAATCACTCTGTCTGCCTTTAAATAAATAACTGTCCTTCAAAATGAAGAAGTTGGGGCCAGTGCTGTGCTGTAGCAGGTGAAGCCGCTGCCTGGAGTGCCAGCATCCCATACGGGCACCGGTTTGAGTACTGGCTGCTCCACTTCTGATCCAGCTCTCTGCTGTGGCCTGGGAAAGCAGTGGAAGATGGCCCAAGTCCTTAGGCCCCTGCACCCACGTGGGAGACCCAGAAGAAGCTCCTGGCTCCTGGCTTCAGATTGGCTCAGTTCCAGCCATTGCAGCCAACTGGGGAGTGAACCAACAGATGGAAGACCTTTCTCTCTCTGCCTCTCTGTAACTCTGCCTTTCAAATAAATAAATAAATCTAAAAAAAAGGGGGGGGGGGGAGGCAGGCAGGCAGGATCAACAAGAGTTCCCAGTGACTGGTTCATACCCCGGATGCCTGCCATGACAGGGGCTGGCCCAGGGGAAGCTGGGACACAGGCTCTCAGTTGGGGCCTCCTACACGGGTGGCAGGACACACTACCTGAGCCATCACTGCTGATTCCAAGGGTCTGTGGTAACAGGAAGCTGGAACTGGGAGCAGAGCTGAGATGTGAAGCAGGCACTCCAATACTGCATCCATTTATCTTGACAATCCCCAAACTTAGTTTTCAATTTCATATTTACATGAACTTTTTGAAGTACCCTCATACTGGGAACCATTGGTACTTTTCGATATTGGCAGTCAGAAGATCAGTAGGAAAGAGAGGACTCGAACACCACCATAGAGGTAGTGGACCTACAGGTAACTGGGAACATTTCACTCCACAGCAGCAGCAGAGTCCTGTCAAATGCAAGTGGAAAATTCTCTAGGACTGATAGTATGTAGCCCATACAACAAGGCTTGACAAGTGGGAAAACAAGGAAACAAAGTGTCTTTGCCAGTCACCATGGAAGGAAACCAGGAGTCAACAGCAGAAGAACCAGAAAATTCATCAATATGTAGAAATTAAACATATTCTTAAACAACCAACGAGTCAAACAAAAAATCACAAAGTAAATTAGTAAATATCTTGAGATAAATGAAAATAAAAAAGCAAAATCAATGGTAACAATGACTCTCACAGCCATAAATGCTTACATTAAAGAAGAAAGTTCTCCATTCAATGAACCTAACTTGATATCTTAACAAGAAAAAAAGAAACCTAAACCAAAAACTAATAGAAGGGGTGGGCAGCGCTGTGGCATAGCTGGTAAAGCCACCGCCTGCAGTGCCAGCATCCCACGTGGGTGACAGTTCAAGACTTGGCAGCTCCACTTCCGACCCAGCTCTGTGCTATAGCCTGGGAAAGCAGTGGAAGATGGCCCAAGTCCTTGGGCCCCTACACCTGCGTGGAAGACCCGGAAGAAGCTCCTGGCTCCTGGCTTTGGATCAGCACAGCTCTGGCCATTGTGGCCAATTGGGGAGTGAACCAGTGGATGGAAGATCTCTCTCTCTCTCTGTCTCTGCCTCTCCTTCTCTCTCTGTGTAACTCTTTCAAAAAAAAAAAAAAATAAGTAAATCTTTAAAAAAAAAAACTAACAGAAGGAAGGAAATAATATTAGAACAGATGAAAATAATAATTGAAAACAGAAAAACAATAGAGAAAAATCAATGAAACTAGGCATTGATTCCTTGAAAAGATCAACCTAGGGGCTGGCACTGTGGCATAGTGGGTTAAACATCTGCCTATGATGCTGCCATCCCATATAGGCACCAGTTTGAGACCCAGCTGCTCCACCTCCAATCCAGCTCCCTGCTAATGCAGCTGGGAAAGCAGTGGAGGATGCCCAAGTCTTTGGGGCCCTACACCCACGTGAGAGCCCCAGAAGAAGCTCCTGGCTTCAGCCTGGCCCAGCCCCAGCCATTGTGGCCATTTGGGGAGTGAACAAGAGGATGGCAATATCTGTCTCTCCATGTTTCTCTTTAACTCTGCCTTTCAAATAAATAGATACATAAAAAGATCAACCTCAATGACAAACCTTTAGTTAGACTGACAAAGAAGATTCAAATAAATAAAACCAGAAAGGAGAAATGACTATCAATCGTAAAGAGGATTACAAAAGGGGGCTAGCAACAATTTTATACCAACGTTCTCAGATAAGCTAGATAAAATGGACAAAGTCCTAGAAACACACACTCTACTAAGTGAATTGTGAGAAACTAGAAATTCTAAATTGAATGTGACTAGGAAAAGATTCAATCAGCAATCAAAAACCTTCCAAAAAGGAAAGCCAGGAGCAGATGGCCTCACTGGTGGATTTTACTAAACATTTAAAGAAGAATTAACACCAAATACTCCCTCATGCTATTGCTGCAAAAGTCCTGAACAAAACAATAGCAAACTCAATTCAACAGCATGTTCCATGGATTGTACGCCCTGACCGAGTGGGATTCACACCTGCAACGTGAGGATAGTTCAACACATGAAAGTCAGCCGACGTAGGACACCACATTAATGTAACAAGGCAACGCAGCCTCTCCTGGTGCAGAAAGAGCATCTGACAAAATTCAAAAACCTTTGCTAAAAGGTAAAAACAAAAAAAAGTTGCCCTAAGCATGTAAGGCAATGCATATGTTAATTATCTTGATTTAACTGTTCCACAATGTGTGCAAATTTCAAAGCAACACACTGTATACAATATACATCATTTCTGTCAACAAAAGATTAAAAAATACTCAAACTAGCAATAGGAAATTACCGCAATGCGATACACACACGTGAAACACCCACAGCTGACACCCCACTCGGTGGAGAGGAACTGGGGCTTCTCCTCTAATATCAGGGATAAGACGAGGCTGTCCACTCTCACCACTTCTATGCAACAGAGTTCTAGAAGTCCTAGTCAGAGCAATTTAGGCAAGTAAACAGAAGTAAAGGGCACCCAAATGGGAAAACAATATCTGAGACTATATAGTCTAGCATGTTTTTTAAAACCTTTAAAATTCCATCAAAACAAAAACAGCCTTTAAGACTGATAAGCAGGGCCTGGTGCTGTGGCACACGGGTGAAAGCCCCAGTTCGCGGCGCCAGCATCCCATGTGGCACTGGTTCGAGTCCTGGCTGCTCCATTTCTGACCCAGCTCCTGAATGGCCTGGGAAAGCAGTAGAAGGTAGCCCAAGTGATTGAGCCCCTGCACCCATGTGGGAGACCTGGAAGAAGCTCCTGGCTCCTGGCTTCAGATCAGCGCAACTCCACCCAGTGAACCAGCAGATGCAATACCTCTCTCTCTCTGTCTCTACCTCTCTGTATAACTCCGCCTTTCAAATAAATAAATCTTTAAAAAAAGAAAAGACTGATAAGCCACAGCCTGTGACTCTGGGATCCCATATGGGCACTGTTTTTTTTGTTTTTGTTTTTGTTTTTTATTTTTTGTTTTTTGACAGGCAGAGTGGATAGTGAGAGAGAGAGACAGAGAGAAAGGTCTTCCTTTGCCGTTGGTTCATCCTCCAATGGCTGCTACAGCCGGCACACCGCGTCCGGCACGCCGCGCTGATCCGATGGCAGGAGCCAGGTACTTCTCCTGGTCTCCCACGGGGTGCAGGGTCCAAGCACTTGGGCCATCCTCCACTGCACTCCCTGGCCACAGCAGAGAGCTGGCCTGGAAGAGGGGCAACCAGGACAGAATCCGGCGCCCCGACCAGGACTAGAACCCGGTGTGCCGGCGCCGCAAGGCAGAGGATTAGCCTAGTGAGCTGCGGCGCTGGCCGGGCACTGTTTTATGTCCCAGCTGCTCCACTTCCAATCCAGCTCCCTGTTAATGCACAGAAAGCAATAGAAAATGGCCCAAGTGCTTGGGCTCCTGCACCCACATGGGAGATCTGGTTCCTGGTTACAGCCTGGCCAAGCCCTCGCTGTTGTCACCAACTGGGGTATGAACCAATGGATGGAAAAATCTAACTGCACTTCAAATCAATGAATTTTATTTTTTTGAAAATCAAGAGATACAAACAGTTGTGCTCCTACATACTGACAATAAATAATCTTAAAAGGAGTCATAAGATTCCACTTACAATAGCCCAAAAAGTAATAAAATACTCAAATTTAATGAAAAATGTGAAAGATTTTTACACTGAAAACTCAAAATGCTGCAGAGAGAAATTAAAGAAGTCATAGACAAATCAAAGATGACACACATATAGAAAGACATCTGGGGTTCACAAAGTGGAAGACTTCATAGCAGTAAGATGACAACATGAACCAACGCGATCCGTAGATTCAATGCTGATCCCAGTGATGTTGTCAGTAGAAACTGCATCCTAAAACTCTCATGAAACCTCAAGCTACCCCAAATAGCTTGAAAAAGAAAAAAAAGTTGGGGCCAGCACTGTGGCTCAGCAGGTTAAGCTGCCACCTGCGATTCCAACATCCCAAATGAGCACTGGTCCGAGTCAGGCCCATTCCATTTCCAGTCCACCTCCCTACTAATGTACCTGGGAACACAGCGGAGGATGGCCCAAGGCCTTGCACCTCTGCCACTCATATGGGAGACCCAGATAGAGCTCCAGCCTCCTGGCTTCCGTCTGGCCCAGCCCCAGCCACAGCATCCATGTGGGGCATGAACCAGCTCATGGAAGACCTCTCTGTAACTCTGCCTTTCAAACAAGTAAATCTTTAAAAAGGAGGAGGAGGAAGTTGGGTCTCAAACTTCCCAATGTTGAAACTCACTGCAAGGCCTCAGTCATTAAGGCAATGTCCTTCTGGTATAAACTGAGTCACACAGACCCATGGAATGCATAGGGAGCTTGAAATGAATCTTCATGCACGTAGAAGACTTCTGAGAAGGATGCCAAGACCGCTCAGTGGGGAAGTGGCACCCCACGTTCAACAAATGGTGCTGGGATACTGGACGTCCACACGCAGAAAAACAAAGCAGAGGCCTGACTTTACACCATATCCAAAAAGTAACTCAAGGGGCCGGTGCTGTGGCGTAGCGGGTAAAGCCACTGCCTGCAGTGTCGGCATCTCACCTGTGTGAGAACCAGCTGCTCCACTTCTGATCCAGCTCTCTGCTGTGGCCTGGGAAAGCAGTAGAAGATGGCCCAAGTCCTTGGACCCCTGCACTCATGCGGGGGACATGGAAGAAGCTTCTGGCTTCAGATCAGCCCAGCTCCGCTTATTGCAGCCATTTGGAGAATGAACCAGCAGATGGAAGATCTCCCTCCCTCCCTCGTTCCCTCCCTCCCTCCCTCCCTCCCTTTCTTTCTCTCTGCCTCTGCCTCTCTGTAACTCCACCTTTCAAATAAATTCATTAATTAAAAAAAAAGTAACTCAAAATGAATCAAAGACCTAAATATAAGAGCTAACACTATTAAACTGTTAAACAGAAGGAAAAGGCTTCATAACATTGATTTGAATATGATCTCTTTGATCTGACACCAAGCACAGGCAACAAAAGATAAACTAGATTTCATCAAAAGTAAAATCTATTCATTGAGGGACAGTAACAGAGTGAAAAGGCGATTTACGGAATGGAAGCACATTTTGAAAATTATCTCTGTTAAGGGATTACTATCTAGACTGTATAAAGAGTTCCCACAACTCCATGATAACAAAATACAACTTAAAAATGGACAAAAGGGACAGGTGCTGTAGCACAGTGGGTTAGGGCAGCCCAATCCCATTGTTAGGTAGAAATCAGCCTGTGTGTGGGAGAGGGGCCTGGGAGGAATGCAGAGCCCACCTGCTAAGTCCTGCGCAGACCCTGAAACTTCCCAGGTGCGCTCAGCCCTTCTCCCCGGGGAACACTCCCCAGGAGAATTCTCTCTCCTCAGCATAACACCACATAAAACCATCACATCCTTCATCCAAGCGCTTCTCCAGGGCGCCAGGTGGGCTACCCAACCTGTTACATTGGGCAGTAAATCCAAAGGAGGAATTTTCCTAATTGACACTCAGCCAAACCCTTTGTCTTGGAGGAGAAGCGGGGTGGGGGTGGGGGGCGGAGAGAAACCGTGGGAATGACCCGACCCATCCCCTGCAAAGACCGTGCGCTCCACACTCAGCTCTCTGCTGAGCCGCCCACCTGGCCTCCCAGGTGTATCTGCTCCATGTAACCTCAGTTGCCCCAGTCTGAGTGACTGGGCGCTCTCTCTCTGTCCTTTCTGTTCCCACGGATACCCTGTCCCCAGTAAACCTTACTACCGTGCTCTCCACCTCATGCCTGAATTCTTTCTTGCACAAAGAAGAACCCCACACACTCATCTCCGTAAAACCACTGTCAGAGCACCATGTTGAGTCCTAGCTGCTCTGCTTCTGATCCAGCTCACTGCTAATGCACCTGGGCACACAGTGGATGATGGCCCAAGTACCTGGGTACCTGCCACCCACATGGGAGACCTGGGTGGAGTTCCTGGTCAGCCTGGCACGGCCATGTGGGGAGTGAACCAGCAGATGGAAGACCTCTTTCTCTCCCTCTCTGACACTCTGCCTTTCAAGTAAATACAACAAATCTTTAAAATATACATGTGTGTATACATATGTATTTAAAATATATATATTTTAAATCTTTTAAACATCTTTTATATATATATGTATGTATATATTGGGGCCGGTGCAGTGGCACAGTGGGTTAACACCCTGGCCTGAAGCACTGGCATTATATATGGGCGGCAGTTCGAGACCCAGCTGCTCCACTTTCCATCCAGCTCTCTGCTATGGTCTGGGAAAGCAGTAGAAGATGGCCCAGGTCCTTGGGCCCCTGCACCCACGTTGGAGACCTGAAAGAATCTCCTGGCTCCTGGCTTCGAATCGGCGCAGCTCCGGCCGTTGTAGCCATCTGGGGAGTAAAGCAACGGAAGGAAGACCCCTCTCTCTGCCTCTCTCTCTCACTGTCTGTAACTCTACCTCTCAAACAAATATTTTTAAAAACAAGATGCAGCTGGCACCGCAGCTCAATAGGCTAATCCTCCACCTGCAGCGCTGGCACACCAGGTTCTAGTCCTGGTCGGGGCGCCGGATTCTGTCCCGGTTGCCCCTCTTCCAGGCCAGCTCTCTGCTGTGGCCAGGGAGTGCAGTGGAGGATGGCCCAAGTCCTTGGGCCCTGCACCCCATGGGAGACCAGGAGAAGCACCTGGCTCCTGCCTTCGGATCAGCGCGGTGCGCCGGCCGTGGCGGCCATTGGAGGGTGAACCAACGGCAAAGGAAGACCTTTCTCTCTGTCTCTCTCTCTCACTGTCCACTCTGCCTGTCAAAAAAATAAATAAATAAGATGCTAAACTTCTCCCATCATTAGAGATGTGCAAACTGAAACCATAATGAGATGCTGCCTCACTCTTACTAGGACGACTATGACTTAAATAAGAGAAGGGAGGGCAGAGGGCTCTGCTGAGGGCTTGGGAGGCCGGCGGGCCCGTGCGCTGCTGGGGGGGGGGGGCTATAAAGCGGTGCGGCCGCCGTGGAGACCGATGCGGAGGCTCCTCACATAGGAAAAGCAGCATGGCCCGTGAGCCAGCCACCCCACGTCGTCCTACGTACCCCGAAGAACCGGAAACAGGGGCTCCCAGGCGTTTGCACCCATGTTCATAGCAGCGTTACTGGCAGCAGCAAGGTAGAAACCAGCCAAGCGCCCATCAACACGAGTGCAAGAACAAACTCTGATAGCAAAGCACAGAATATTATTTAGCCTCTAAAAACGAAACCGATCCTTGCTAGGAGCGGGTGATTTAGAGACATTATGCTAAATGAAATAAGCCAGCCACGGAAGAGTGACTTTGACACGATTCCCCTTCTATGAAATATGTAAGTTAAGAGGCTCTCACAGCCGGGAGCAGCAGCTCGGGAGGGAGGGGCGAGCTACTGTTGAACAGACTCCGCTGTCCGCTGAGGCCAGGCAAGGAGACTGGAGACAGCGGGGATGATGGTGGTGCTGTATGCAGAACACCCCCAGCAGTCCCCACTCAGCCCCGGACCCCGGGGTCTTTGCTGCAGAAGCCTGCAGCCCTCTCAGGCCCTGAGCTGGGTCTGGGGACTTGCACTGCCCTGGAGCAAGAGCCGGGCTCGCTGTGCACCTCACCACCACCCTCCACTCCACCCCTGCTCCCGGAAGTCCCCTGGGGACCCTGCCCGCTGAGGAGCCTGGGAAGGGCTGGGTCGCTGCCCACAGGCACTCAGCTACCCTGGCCCTGCAAACCGACAGGTGGCCCCACCCTCCTTCACAGGCCCAGGAAGCACCTGGACAGCCCGCCCCAAGCAGCTCCACCTGCAGAGGCCCCCAGGGAACATTTGGGAGTCCCACACATACCCCCACCACCCTGGAAATGCCTAGGCAGCCCTGCCCTCTCCTGCCACCCCAGGTCTCTTGTTTGGCCAGGGGTCCAAGGGGTCAGCCAGGGGGTGCTGTCCATGCTCCTGTTACCCCAGCTCAGGTAGGTAACCCCTGCCCCCTGAGAACATAGCTGGGGGGTTGGTGATGTGGCATAGTGGGTAAAGCCACCTGCAGTGCCGGAATCCCATATGGATGCTGGTTCTAGTCCCAGCTGCCCCACTTCTAATCTAGCTCTCTGCTTTAGTCTGGGAAAGCAGTAGAAGATGGCTCAATTCCTTGGGCCCCTGCACCTGCGTGGGAGACCTGGAAGAAGCTCCTGGCTCCAGATCGGCACAGCTCCGGCCGATGTAGCCATCTGGGAAGTGAACCAGTGGATGGAAGATCTCTCTGTCTCTACCTCTCTCTGTAACTCTGTCTTTCAAATAAATAAATAAATAAATCAAAGAAAGAAAGGAAAGAAAGGAAAGAAAGGAAAGAAAGGAAAGAAAGGAAAGAAAGGAAAGAAAGGAAAGAAAGGAAAGAAAGGAAAGAAAGGAAAGAAAGGAAAGGAAAGGAAAGGAAAGGAAAGGAAAGGAAAGGAAAGGAAAGGAAAGGAAAGGAAAGGAAAGGAAAGGAAAGGAAAGGAAAGGAAGGAAGATGGCTGGGCGGCCTGGCCTGAGGAGTTCGGCCCACAGAGAGCCTGGGAAGCAGCTGAGCAGGTCTCCCCAAGTGGCTCAGCCCACAGAGGCCTCTAGGAGGCGACCAGGTGCCCAGCCCACCAACTGAGGGGCCTAAGAGGCCACTGCGCAGCCCAGGCTGCCAAGGCCCTGAGAAGCAGAGGGTCATCACCCGCTCAGCCACCCTCTAGCCCGGGAAGCAGTTGAGCAGGTCCCGGGAGCAGTCTCCCATTCAGCCAGCAGACACGCCCAGCCCGCTGGCACAGCCTGGCCACTTTGGGACCCTCAGACTGCTGGGCACCCTGTCCTGCTCCCGGGGTGGCTGCGCCAGACCCTCCTGGGTCCACCAGGGTATCCCTGCTCCCACACGATTCATAGAGCCTGGTGGGTGCCCCACAGCCCCGGCTGAGCACACCACCTGAGAGAGCTGCACCCTGGCTCGCAGAGCAGTCCCACGCGCCCTGCAGCTATCACAGATGCTGATTATGAGTGAAGAGGCCAGCACAGCCTCCCGCAGCTCCCCCGACACACAGACAGCCGGGAGCCTTTCACTATGAAAGTGGTAGAGGCACCTTACCCACGTGACACACAGATACCCATGTAGGCACCCCCCAAAAAAACATGGACAAAACAGGCAGCCTGACACCTCCCAAGGAAAGTTAACTTTCTAGCAATCAACCTCAAAGAACAGGAAATCCACGAATCACCTGGAAAAGAATTCAAAGTAAGGATTTTAACCACAGAGTAAGATACAAGAGAATACAGGGCCGGCACCGCGGCTCACTAGGCTAATCCTCCGCCTTGCAGCGCCGGCACACTGGGTTCTAGTCCCAGTTGGGGCTCCAGATTCTGTCCCGGTTGCCCCTCTTCCAGGCCAGCTCTCTGCTGTGGCCAGGGAGTGCAGTGGAGGATAGCCCAAGTGCTTGGGCCCTGCACCCCATGGGAGACCAGGAGAAGCACCTGGCTCCTGCCTTCGGATCAGCGCAGTGCGCCAGCCACAGTGGCCATTGGAGGGTGAACCAATGGCAAAAGGAAGACCTTTCTGTCTGTCTCTCTCTCTCACTGTCCACTCTGCCTGTCAAAAAAAAAAAAAAAGAGAGAGAGAGAGAGAGAGAGAATACAGACAGGCATTTCAACGACATTACAAAATTCATCCTGGGAAGCAGGTGGGTGGCCACACCCAGCCGCTGATGACAAAATGCAACATATTCAGGATAGGAATGAGAGATTCAGGAGACTTAGGAGCAGGCACCACCACCGCTAGCAACTTTGTGAGCGAGTTCAGTGCCTGCCTGAGCCAGTGAGCACAAAGCAGAGCTAGTGGTAGACAGGGCGGGACTGGGAGGCAGGGCAGAGCCGTGAAATTCACACTTGAAGCTCCTGCAGTGGTGACTGCAACCTGACTCCCAAGATTTGTATACAAAGAATAATAATAATAACCACCTGTACTTTCAGCACAGTTATAGGGGAGATTCCAAGATGGCTGAACAGGGAAGAGACATGCTGATTTTGCCCAGGGGAAGAGAGCAGAAGCCAAGCGGAGGAAGTGCACTCCCGGGAGAGAGTAGGAGAGACGTTTGCAGTGGGAATTCTACAGGAAGAAGACGGACGCCATGGAGCAAAGAGCAGATGAGCAGCCGCAGGCGAGGACCCCACCCCGACTCCCACAGCCGAGGGCTGGAGGAGACACCAGATCCTGAGAGCAAGGCGGGGGCAGACTGTGGTATCTGGTGCCACCGCAGATACGACCCAAGGGAGAGCCCTGCCGATTGCGCTGTGGTTGAGTCTGGCCTGGAGTCCCGGGGTGGGGGCCGGGGGAAGAGTACCCACCTGATCCAGTGAAGGAAACACATTTCTTTCTCCCCATCTGCCCACAAGGGCGCCTCGCAACCAGCAGGGAGAAGGCGCCATCTTGGCACTAATAGAAGCTGCAGCTGCTCTTGTTTGCAAGCATGACCCTGGGATTATACCAGAAATAAATCTCTGCATCCCCCACTGACTTTGAGTCTGGCTGGGAGGATCGACCAGGGACGCGGCACCCAAAGGGACTGTGAGGTGTCCCCAGGCTCTCAGCATATCACAGCCTCCAGGGCTCAAACTGCCCAAGCAGAGCACCTATAGACAGCTGGCTCCGGGAACAGCTCTGCTCTCTCCTGGACAGGGCAGGCTCACGGGGCTCAGGGGGGACCCTCCGCGCACCATGACTGTGGGAGCCTTATGCATTGTGGCTGTGGGGATTTGGTGACTGCACCATAGGGCACAGGGTGTAGCTGGGTCTCTGGGCAATCACTGTGCCTGTGGTAGAGGCTCAGAGCTCCCAGACTGCCTTGGGTGGGTCACTGCAGAGGGCTCCATGCGTACACTCAGGGCCACACAGATCCTTTGTGCAGTTCATGTGCCAGCATGGATGAGAGCTGTACCCACTCCAGGCTAACCCTGGGCACTGATCGCCTTGGAAGAGAGGAGGTGAGGGTATGATTACACCAACAGGCATGAGCATCCCCTCTCCCTCTGCTGAGGGAGATCTACCAAGCCCAATGTGGGTGCCACCCTGGATTCTCGCCCCACACTTGAGCACTGACCAGAGGTCCATAGCCCCACCCAGCACTTGCCTCTAGGTATTCACTGAAGGAGCAGATGCTCCACTAAGCCACAGAGCAAGAGGTCAAAGATAAAACCCATCAGAGGAGAAAACCAACCAGTGTTGCCACAATTGCCTAAAAAGAAATGCAGAAATGCAAGAAACAAGAACAAGGAAGACAACATGACTCCCCACAAGGAACAACGGGCGCTGCACAATTAGAATGTGAAGGCAGAGAGATTGATGAAATGACTGAAAATGAACTCAAAAGAGTGATCATAAATTACTCAAACACAGAGAAACAAATTCAGGAGATAAAGAAATCCATCTACAATATGAGTGAGAAATTGCCCTGAGAGATGGAAAATCAAAGTGAAATGTTAGAAATGAAGAATTCAAAGGCCGGCGCCGCGGCTCACTAGGCTAATCCTCCACCTTGTGGCGCCGGCACACCAGGTTCTAGTCCCGGTCGGGGCTCCGGATTCTGTGCCGGTTGCCCCTCTTCCAGGCCAGCTCTCTGCTGTGGCCAGGGAGTGCAGTGGAGGATGGCCCAAGTGCTTGGGCCCTGCACCCCATGGGAGACCAGGAGAAGCACCTGGCTCCTGCCATCGGATCAGCACGGTGCGCTGGCCGCAACTCGCCGGCCGCAGCAGCCATTGGAGGGTGAACCAACGGCAAAGGAAGACCTTTCTCTCTGTCTCTCTCTCTCACTATCCACTCTGCCTGTCAAAAAAAAAATAAATAAAAAATAAAAAAAGAATTCAATATGTCAAATAGAAAATACAGTGGAAAGCCTCAATAACAGACTTGGAGAGGCAGAAGAAAGAATATCCAGGCTAGAAGACAAATCCTCAGAAATATGTCAGTCCTACAAAAAAAAATATAGAAAAACTGAAAACAGGGAGTTGGCACAGTGGCATACTGGGTTGGACTTCTGTCTGAGGTGCCGGCATCCCATGTGGGCACAAGTTCCAGTCCCAGATGCTCCACTTCCAATCCAGCTCCCTGCTGATTACCTGGGAAGGCAATGGAAGATGGCCCAAGTACCTGGGCCCCTGTGCCCATGTGGGGTACCTGGAGGAAGCTCCTGGCTCCTGGCTTCTGTCCGGCCAGCTCTGGCAGTTACAGCTGTTTGGGGAATGAACCAGCATGTGGAGGATCTCTGTCTGTAGCTCTGTTTCTCAAATAAATAAATCTTCAAAAAAAAAAAAAATTAGGGGCCGGCACCATGGCATAGCGGGTTATGCCACTGCCTTCAGAGCCAGCATCTCATATGGGTGCTGGTTTGAGACCAGCTGCTCCACTTCCCATCCAGCTCTCTGCTATGGCCTGGGAAAGCAGTAGAAGATGACCCAAGTCCTTGGGCCCCTGCACCCATGTGGGGGACCTGGAAGAAGCTCCTGGCTCCTGGCTTCAGTCATTGCAGTCATTTGGGGAATGATTAAGTGGATGGAAGACTTTCTCTCTCTCTCTCTTTGACCTCTCTCTCTCTAACTCTGCCTTTCAAATAAATAAAATAAAATCTTTTTTTTTAAAGAGACAAAGAAGGACATCATGTAATGAATAAGGGATCAATTCAACAGGAATGTGACTATAATAAATGATTTTGCACCCAATGCCAGGGCGCCTGGCTATTTAAAACAAATGCTAATGAATCTAAAGGGAGACAAAGACTCCAATACAGTAGTAATGGGAGACTCAAACAGTGCACTGGATCAAAAGACAGAAACAGAAGATCAGCAAAGAAACAACAGAGCTAATCTACACTATGAACTAAATGGACATAACTGGTATCTACAGAACCTTGTATCTCACAATTGAAGAAAACACATTCTTCTCACCAATGCATGGAACTTTCTCTAGGATAGACCATATGCTAAGCCATAAAGCAAGCCTCAGCGAATTCAAAAAAAGTAAAATCATACCATGCATCTTCTCTGACCACAATGGGATGAAGCCAGAAATTAACGACTTAAGAATCCCTAGAAAATATGCAAACAGATAGAGACTGAACAACATGCTCCTGAATGAATAGTGGGTCACAGAAGAAGTCAAAAGAGAAATCCAGGGGCCCCTGCTGTAGCATAGCAGGTAAAGCTGCCACTTGCAGTGCCAGCATCCCATATGGATGCCAGTTCGAGTCCCAGCTGCTCCTCTTCCAATCCAGCTCTCTGCTATGGCCTGGGAAATCAGTATAATATGGCCCATCCTGTACCCCCATGGGAGACCTGGAAGAAGCTCCTGGCTCCTGCCTTCAGATTGGCCCAACTCCAGCTGTTACAGCCATTTAGGGAGTGAACCAGCGGGAAGAAGACCTCTCTCTCGCTTGCTCTCTCTGCCTCTCTGTAATTTGTTGTTTTTAAAGATTTATGCATTTATTATTTGAAAGGCAGATTTTCAGAGAGGCAGAGAGAGAGAGAGAATCTCCCATCTGCTGGTCCACTCCCCAGATGGCTGCAATGGCCAGAGTTGGGTCGACCTGAAGCCAGGAGCTTCTTCTGGGTCTCCCATGTGCATGCAGGGGCCCAAGCATTTGGGTCAACTTTTTTTTTTAAGAATTATTTATTTATTTATTTATTTGAAAGGCAGAGTTACATAGAGGCAGAAGCAGAAACAGAGAGAAATGTCTTCCATCTGCTGGTCTACTCCCCAAATAGCCACAACGGCCGCAACGGGGCCAATCTGAGGCCAGGAGCTTCTTCCAGATCTCCCATGCAGGTGCAGGGGCCCAAGGACTTGGGCCATCTTCTACTGCCTTCCCAGGACATAGCAGAGAGCTGGATTGGAAGTGGAAAAGCAAGACTCGAACCAGCACCCATATGGGATGCCAGCACTGCAGGTGGCAGCTTTACCTGCTACGCCACAGAGCCAGCCTCTCTCTGTAATTCTGCCTTTCAAATAAATAAATATTTTAAAAAAGGAAATCAAGAAGTTCCCATAAGTGAATGAAGATGACAACACGACATATCAAAACTTTTGGGATATAGCAAAAGCAGTATTAGGAGGGAAGTTTAGGGGCCAGCGCTGTGGCACAGCGGGTTAAAGCCCAGCCTGCAGTGCAGGCATCCCACAGGGACGCCGGTTTGAGTCCTAGCTGCTCCACTTCTAATCCAGCTTCTGCTATGGTCTGGGAAAGCAGGAGATGGCCCGAGTGCTTGGGCCCCTGCACCCATATGGGAGACCCAAAAGGAGCTCCTGGTTTCAGATCAGCTCAGCTTTGGCTGTTGTGGTCATCTGGGAGTGAACCAGTGGATGGAAGCCCTCTCTCTCTCCCTGGCCCTACCTTTCTCTGTAACTCTGTATTTCAAATAAATAAAATAAACCTTAAAAAACAGAAGGAAGTTATGACAATTAGTGTCTACATCAAAAAATTGGAATAGCATCAAATAAATCAGTTATCGATGTATCTCAAGGACCTAGATAAACAAGAACAAACCAAACCCAAAATCAGGATGAGGAAAGAAATAATAAAAAATTAGAGATTTTAAATTTTAACTGAAAAGTGATCCCTGTTAGGAATTTGGAAAACATTATGCTGAGTGAAATAAGCCAATCCCAAAGGGACAAATACCACTTGTTCTCCTTGATAGGTGACAACTAACTGAGCACCAAAAAGGAAACCTGTTAAAGTGAAATGAACACTATGAGAAACGGTGACTTGATCAGCCCTCACCCTGACTGTTGATGAGCAACTTAATATGTTATCCCTCTTAGTATTTTTTTTTTTGTTTGCTCTACTTAATACTTTTGGTTGAATACTGTAATCAATACACAATTCTTCTTAAGTGCTGAAACTTAAATGAAAAGTGATCGCTGTTAAATATAAGAGTGGGAATAAGAAAGGGAAGAGATGTGCAATTCGGGACATGCTCAAGCTGACTTACCTCAAATGGTAGAGTTAGAAACATACCAGGGGATTCCAATTCAATCCCATCAAGGTGGCATGTACCAATGCCATCTCACTAGTCCCAGTGATCAATTTCTGTTCACAATTGATCATAATGATAGGACTAAGAGTCAAAGGGATCACATAAACAAGAATAGTGTCTGCAAATACTAGCTGATAGAATAAAAAAGGGAGAGAATGATCCAACATGGGAAATGAGATACACAGCCGACCCATAGAATGGCAGATGTCCTAAACAGCACTCTGGCCTCAGAATCAGCCCTTAAGACATTCAGATCCGGCTGAAATGCCCATGAGAGTATTTCAGGCATGGAAAGCCAAGACACTCTGGGGGGAAAAAAAAACCTAAATGAAAGATCTCCGCGAGTGAGATCCCAGTGGAAAGAACGGGTCATCAAAGAAGGAGGTACCTTTCTCTGAAGGGAGAACTTCCACTTTGACCATGGCCTTGTCTAAATATGATCAGAGTCAGTGAACTCAGGGGGCTTCCATAGCCTTGGCAGCTCATGACAAGAGCCTAGGGTGATTACTTTTGCCATAAACAAGAGTGTCAATTTGTTAAGTCAACAACAGGAGTCACTGTGCACTTACTCCTCATGTAGGATCTTTGTCCTTAGTGTGCTGTACATTGAGATTTAATGCTATAACTAGTACTCAAACAGTATTTTTCACTTTGTGTTTCTATGTGGGAGCAAACTGTTGAAATATTTACTTAATGTATGCTAAACTGATCTTCTGTATATAAAGAGAATCGAAAATGAATCTTGATGTGAATGGAAGGGGAGAGGGAGTGGGAAAAGGGAGGGTTGCGGGTGGGAGGAATGTTATGGGGGGGAAGCCATTGTAATCCATAAAATGTACTTCAAAAGATCAGCGAAGAGCTGCTTTTTAGAAAAATAAACAAAATTGATATACCCATGGCCCAAATAACCAAAAAAAAAAAAGAGGGGGAAGACCCAAATTAATAAAATCATATGAAAAAGAAGATGTAACAACAGATACCACAGAAGTAAAAAGAATCATCAGGAATTACTACAAATAGCTATATTCCAACAAGTTGGAAAGTCTAGAAGAAATGAATAGATTCCTGGACACATACAACCTACCTAAATTGAACCATGAAGACACAGAAAACCTAAAAAGACCCATTACCAAGATAGAGATTGAATCAGTAATAAAGACCTGCCAACAAAGAAAAACCTAGGATTGGGTGGCTTCACCATTGAATTCTATCAGACTTCTAACAAAGAACTAATTCCAATTTTTCTCGAACTATTCAAAGCTATTGAAAGGGAGAAAACCCTCCCAAAACCTTCTATGAGGCCAGCATCACCTTAACTTCAAAACCAGAAAAAGATACGCAAAGAGAAATATATACCAATACCACTGAACATAGATGCAAAAATCCTCAACAAAATACCAGCTAATCGGGGGGCCAGCACTGTGGGCACAGTGGGCTAAGTCTCCATGTGGGGTTCCAGCATCCCATATGGGTGCCAGTTTGTGTCCCAGCTGCTCCTCTTCTGATCCAGCTCTCTGCTATGGCCTGGGAAAGCAGATGGCCCAAGAATGTGGGCCCCCGCACCCACATGGGATACTTGGTAGAAGCACCTGGCTCCTGGATTTGGAACCACTCAGCTCTGGCCATTGTGGCCATTTAGAGTATAAACAGTGGATGGAAGACCTCTCTGTCTCCCTCTCTGTTGTCTCTCTCTGTGTAACTTTTTCAAATAAATAAATAAATATTTTTTAAAATTACCAAGGACATTTTTCTCAGATCTGGCAAAAATGATGCTAAAATTTATATGGAAACACAAGAGACCCCGAATAGCTAAACAATCTTAAGGAACAAAAACAAAGCCAGAGCATCACAATACCAGATTTCAAGACATGCTACAGAGCACTTATAATCAGAATAACCTGGTATTGGCACAAAAATATACATGTGGACCAACGGAACAGAACAGAAACCTCAAAATCAATCTATGCATCTATAACAGCCAATCAATCCCTGAAAATCAATCCCTGTTCAATCTCTGTTCAAAATGACGCTGGGGAAATTAGATCCCCCATGCAGAAGTAAGAAACAAGACTCCCACCTTACACCTTACACAAAAGTGAAATAAAGGCCTTCCAGGCCGGCGCCGCGGCTCACTAGGCTAATCCTCCGCCTAGCGGCGCCGGCACACCGGGTTCTAGTCCCGGTCGGGGCGCCGGATTCTGTCCCGGTTGCCCCTCTTCCAGGCCAGCCCTCTGCTGTGGCCAGGGAGTGCAGTGGAGGATGGCCCAGGTGCTTGGGCCCTGCACCCCATGGGAGACCAGGAAAAGCACCTGGCTCCTGGCTCCTGCCATCGGATCAGCGCGGTGCGCCGGCCGCAGCGCGCCGGCCGCGGCGGCCATTGGAGGGTGAACCAACGGCAAAGGAAGACCTTTCTCTCTGTCTCTCTCTCTCACTGTCCACTCTGCCTGTCAAAAAAAAAAAAAAATAAATTAAAAAAAAAAAAAAAAAAAAAAAAAAGGCCTTCCATAACAGAAATTCAAAGAATTTGTCACCACCCATCCAACACTACAAAAGATGCTTAAGGATGTGTTGCACACAGAAACACAGAAATATGGTCATCACTACAAAAGAAGATAAAGGAAGATAATCTCCCAGTAAAAGATCAAAGGAAATTCAAAGTATAAATTAGGAATATTTTTGGAAAAATGACAAGGCAAGGTCATTACTTATCAATAGTTACCTTGAATGTAAATGGCCTCAACTCCCCAGTTGAAACACACAGACTGGCTAAATGGATTAAAAACAAAACTCATGTATTTACTGCCTACAAGAAACACATCTCACCAACAATCAAAGCAATTTATGACAAAGCCACAGCCAGCACCATACTGAATGGGGAAAAGTTGGAAGCATTCCCACTGAGATCCAGTACCAGACAAGGATGCCCACTCTCATCACTGCTATTCAATATATTACTGGAAGTTTTAGCAAGAGTCATTAGACAAGAAAAGAAATCAAAGGGATACAAATTGGGAAGGAGGAAATCAAACTATCCCTATTTGCAGACAATATGATTTTTTTATATAGGGGGTCCAAAGAACTCTAAGAGACTATTGGAACTCATAGAAGAGTTTGGTAAAATAGCAAGATATAAAATCAATACACACAGTTTGGCACATGCTCACTCGGACTTACCCCTAATGGTAGAGCTAGAAACGTGCCATGGGACTCCAAATCCCATTAAGTTGGCATGTACCAATGCCATCTTACTAGTTAAAGTGATCAATTTAAGTTCATAATTGATCATAAAGATAGGATTAAGTGTCAAAGGGATTACATAAACAAGACCAGTGTCTGCTAATAATAACTGAACAATCAAACATGGGAAGCGGGATACCCAGCAGACTCATAGAATGGCAGATGCCCTAAAAAGCACTCTGGCCTCAGAATCAGCCGTTAAGGCATTTGGATCTGGCTAAAAAGCCCATGAGAGTTTCTCAGGCAGGAAAGCAAAAACACAGTGACAAAAAAAAAAAAAAAAAAAACCTAAATGAAAGATCTCTGTGAGTGAGATCCAGCAGAAAGAAAGAGGTACCTTTCTCTGAAGGGAGGAGAGAACTTCCACTTTGACTATGGCCTTGTCTAAATAACGTCGGAGTTTTTAAACTCAAGAGGCTTCCATAGCCTTGGCAGCTCGTGTCAAGAGCCTCAGGCGATTATTGACTTCATAAACAAGAGTGTCAATTGTTAAATCAACAATGGGAGTCACTGTGCACTTACTCCCCATGTAGGATCTCTGTCCTTAATGTGTTGTACTATGGGAAATAAAAACTAGTATTCAAACAGAACTTTATACTTTGTGAGTCTGTGTGGGTGCAAACTGTTGAAATCTTTACTTAGTATACACTTAAGTTGATCTTCTTTATATAAAGATAATTAAAAATGAATCTTAATGAAGAATGGGATGGGAGAGGGAGTAGATGGGATGGTTTGCAGGTGGGAGGGTGGTTATGAAGGGAAGAACTGCTATAATCCAAAACTTGTACTTTTGAAATTTATATTTATTAAATAAAAGTTTTTAAAAAAATACACAAAAATCAAGAGCCTTTGTATACACAGACAATGCCATGGCTGAGAAAGAATTTCTAAGATCAATCCCATTCATAATAGCTACAAAAAAATCAAATACCTTGGAATAAACTTAACCAAAGATGTCAAAGATCTCCATGATGAGAATTATAAAACCTCAAAAAAAAAAAAAACCCAGAAGATTAAAAAAATGAGAAAGTCTTCCATGTTTGTGGATTGAAAGAATCAATATAATCAAAATGTCCATACTACCAAAAGGAATTTACAGATTCAATGTGATACCAATCAAAATACCAAAGACATTCTTCTCAGATCCAGAAAACAATGATGCTGAAATTCACATTGAGGCACAGAAAACCTCAAATAGCTAAAGCAATCTTATACAACAAAGCCAGAGGCATCACAATACCAGATTTCAAGACATCCTACAGGGCAGTTATAATCAATATAGCCTGATACTGGTACAAAAACAGATGGATAGACCAATGGAACAGAATGGAAATGCCAGAAAACAATCCAAGCATCTACAACCAACTTATCTTTGACAAAGGTGCTAAAATCAATCCCTGGAGCAAAGACAGTTCCAACAAATGATGCTGGGAAAACTGGATCTCCACATGTAGAAGTGTGAAACAAGTTTCCTACCTTACACCTTACACAAAAATCCACTCCAAAAAAAAAAAATCAGTTAAGAAATGGACAAATGACTTAAAAAGGCATTTTTCAAAAGAGGAAAATCAAATGGCCAACAGACACATGAAACTATGCTCATAATCACTGGCTATCAGGAAATGCAAAAATAAAAAAAAAGACCATGATGAGGTTTCACCTCACCCCAGTTACAATGGCTTACATTCAGAAATCAACAAACAATAAATGCTGGGGCCAGCATTGTGGCATAGCAGGTAAAGCCACCACCTGCAGTGCCGGCATCCTACATGGGCACCGGTCAATTCCCAGCTATTCCTCTTCTGATCCAGCTCTCTGCTATGACCTGGGATAGCAGTAGAAGATGGCTCAAGTCCTTGGGTCTCTGCACCTGCATGGGAGACCTGGAATAATCTCCTGGCTCCTGCCTCAGATCACCACACCTCCAGCTGTTGGGGCCATCTGGGGAGTGAACCTGCAGATGAAGAACTTTCTTTCTCTCTGCCTCTGCCTCTCTATAACTCTGCCTTTCAAATAAATAAGTGAATTTTTAAAAAAACAAACAGTAAATGCTGGTAAGGAGGCTGGGGGGAAGGTACCCTAATACACTGTTGGTGGGAATGTGAACTAGTATAGTCATTTTGGAAGACAGCATAGAAATTCCTCAGAAACATGAAAATAGATCCATCATATGATCCAGCCATCCCACTCCTGGACACTTATCCAAATGAAATGAAATCAGCTTACAAAACAGTTATCTGTACCCCTACATTTATTGTCAATTGACATTAGCTAGGATATGGAACCAACACAGATGTCCATCAACCAATGACTAGATAAAGGAAATACAATACATATACACCATGGAATATTACTCAGCCATAAAAAAATAATGAAATCATGTCTTTCACAACAAAATGGATGCAATTGGAAACCATTATATTTAATGAAATAAGTCATTCCCAAGAAGACAAATATTTATGTTTTCCCTGAGTTAGAAGACAAATCTCTGGAAATTTTACAGTCAGACCAAAAAAAAAAAAGAAATTAGAAAACTAAAAAAACAGTGTTGGAGACTTATGGGATACTATCAAATGACCCAACATACAGGACTTAGATTTCCTGAAAGTGTGAAAAGAGAAAATGGATTAGAAGGCCTTTTTAGTGAAAGTAATTATAGAAAACATCTCTAATTTGGAGAAATAAAGGGATTTCCCAGTACAGAAAGCACATAGAACTCCTAATAGATATGACCAAAAAAGATCTTTACCATGACACATTGTAGTCAAACTCTCCACAGTAAAACATAAAGAAAAGATTCTAAAATGTGCAAAAGAGAAATGCTTGATTACTTTCAGAGGATCCCCAGTTAGACTCAAGGCTGACTTCTCATTAGAAATATTACAGGCTAGGAGATCATACATAGTATTCTTAATATATATAGTAAGAGAAAAAACTCAAATCAGAATACGGTACCCTTCAAAGCTCTCATTTATGAATGAAGGTGAAATAACATCTTCCGGAACAAACAGAAATTGAAAGAATTTGTCACCACTCATCCAACTTTAACAAAGATGCTTAAGCATGTGCTACACACAGAAAACAGAAACATAATTATCACTATGAAAGAAGCTGAAGGCAGAAAATCTCCCAGTAAAAGTACAAAGGAAATACAACATATACAATAGGGATGTTTATGGAAAAACGGCAGGGCCAAGCCGGTACTTATCAATAGTCACCTTGAATGTAAATGGCTTTAACTCTCCAGTTAAAAGATACAGACTGGTGAATGGATCAAAAAGCAAAACCCATCTATTTGCTGCCTACAACAAACACATCCCACCAATAAAATACACTCAGACTGAGAGTGAAAAGGATGGAAAAAGATATTCCATGCTAACAGAAACAAACAAAAAAAAAGAGCTGGTATAGCCATCCTAACATCAGACAAAATTGACTTTAACACAAAAACCATTAAAAGAAGACAAAGGTCACTATGTAATGATTAAGAGATCAATTCAACAGGAAGATGTGACTTTTATAAATGTATATGCACCTAATTACAGGGCACCTGGCTATTTAAAACAAATGTTAATGAACTTAAAGAGAGACATAAACTCAAATACAATAGTAATGGGGGACTTCCATACCCGTCTTTCAGCAATGGACAGATCAACCAGACAGAAAGTCAGCAAGGAAACAACAGTTAATCAACACTATAAGCCGGCGCCATGGCTCACTAGGCTAATCCTCCGCCTAGCAGCGCTGGCACACACGGTTCTAGGCCTGGTCGGGGCGCCGGATTCTGTCCCGGTTGCCCCTCTTCCAGGCCAGCTCTCTGCTGTGGCCAGGGAGTGCAGTGGAAGATGGCCCAGGTGCTTGGGTCCTGCACCCCATGGGAGACCAGGAGAAGCACCTGGCTCCTGTCATTGGATCAGTGCGGTGCGCCGGCCAAAGCGGCCATTGCGGGGTGAACCAACAGAAAAGGAAGACTTTTCTCTCTGTCTCTCTCTCTCCCACTGTCCACTCTGCCTGTCAAAAAAAAAAAAAAATTAAAAAAAATCAACACTATAGACCAAATGGATCTAACGGGTATCTACAGAACTTTTCATCCTACAGTTGCAGAATACACATTCTTCTCACCAGTGCATGGAACTTTCTCTAGGATCGACCACATACGAGGCCATAAAGCAAGTATCAGCAAGCGCCGGTCGAGGAATAGGGTTTTTTTAATACTATTTGTTTAACTCTTTACTTAGTATGGAATTCATCATATGTGTATAAAGTTAATTGAAAATAGCTCTCAAGAATGGGAATAGGAGAGGGAGGAGGAAGAGGGGTGGGAGGGCAGGTACAGTGGGAAGAATCACTGTGTTCCTAAAGTGTGCATTTATGAAATGATGAAGCTTGTATTCCTTAAATAAAAGGTTTCTGGGGGAAAAAATTAAAAGAATAAGAAAGGAAGGAGGAAGGAGTGTAGGTGTGTGCTAAGAGGTAGCATAGGGTAGGGTAGGAGGTATCACCATGTTCCTAAATCTGTATCTATAAAATGCATGAAATTTGTTCACCTTATATATATTTTTAAAAATGAGAGAGGGCCAGCGCTGTGGCTCAGGGGGTTAACGCCCTGGCCTGAACTGCCAGCATCCCATATGGGCGCCAGTTTGAGACCCAGCTGCTCCACTTCTGGTCCAGCTCTCTTCTGTGGCCTGGGAAAGCAGTGGAAGATGACCCAAGTCCTTGGGCCTCTGCACCCACGTGGGAGACCTAGAAGAAGCTCCTGGCTTAGGATCGGCACAGCTCCAGCCATTGCGGCCAATTAAGGAGTGAACTACCGGATAGAAGACCCCTCTCTTTCTCTCTGCCTCTCCTCTCTCTGCCTCTCCTCTTTCTGTGTAACTCTTTCAAATAAATAAATAAATCTTTTTTAAAAATGGGAGAAAAAAGAAATTCAGCCAAGAGCTAGAAAAAAGAGAATCAACCGGAGCACAACTTTGTGGTGCCAAGGGTTAAGCCACTGCCTGGGATGCTGGCATCCAACAGGGGTGCTGGGTTGTGTCCCAGCTGTTCCACTCGCACTCCAGTTCCCTGCTAACACACCTGGGACAGCAGGAGAAGATGGCCCGAGTGCTTGGGCCCCTGCACCCGCCTGGGAGACCCAGATGAAGCTCCTGGCTCCTGGCTTTGGCCTGGCCCAGCCCCAGTCATTGTGGCCATCTGGGGAGTGAACCAGCGGATGGACGACCTCTGTCTTTTTCCACCTCTCTCCCTCCCTCCGTCTGTCCAGCTCTGCCTTTCAAATGAACAAATAAATTTTGAAAAGAACCAGCCAGAAATATTGGAGCTAAAGAATTCGATAAACAAAATTAAAATATAGCAGAGAGCCTCAACAGAACAAATCAGGCAGAAGAGAATTTCTCAGTTTGAAAACAAGTCTTTTGCAATAACTGGTGAGACAAAAAATCAAGAAAAAAGAATGCCCCTTTAAGACTTAATGACCACCATTAGGCCGGCGCCATGGCTCACTAGGCTAATCCTCTGCCTTGCGGCGCCGGCACACCGGGTTCTAGTCCCGGTTGGGGCGCCGGATTCTGTCCCGGCTGCCCCTCTTCCAGGCCAGCTCTCTGCTGTGGCCAGGGAGTGCAGTGGAAGATGGCCCAGGTGCTTGGGCCCTGCACCCCATGGGAGACCAGGAAAAGCACCTGGCTCCTGGCTCCTGCCATCGGATCAGCGCAGTGCGCCGGCCACAGCGCACCGGCTGCGGCGGCCATTGGAGGGTGAACCAACGGCAAAGGAAGACCTTTCTCTCTGTCTCTCTCTCTCTCACTGTCCACTCTGCCTGTCAAAAAAAAAAAAAAAAAAGACTTAATGACCACCATTAAAAGCTTCACATTATAGATATTCCAGAAGGAGAAAAGAAAAAAAAATCCATAGAAAACCTATTTAACAAAACAATTGCTAGAAACTTTGCAATAAACACAACCAGGTTCCAGAAGCCCAAAGACCCCATAAAAAAGGTGCAGCAAGCCAAGATCCTGTCTGAGGCATGCTGCATGCAAACTGTCACAAGTCGAGATAGACAATGCAGTTGATCTCGGAACTCGGCTTAGACGCTGCCTCCTACAAGAAGCCTCCAAGGTTGATTCTCTCTCGGCTAGACCAGGAGCCTCTGCCGGGTCCCCAGGACCCCGTGGGCAGCACCATGCCACTGGCGGTGATTCTGGGTCTGTGTCTCCATGACTCAACTATCTGGAGAAGCCACACAAGAGACACAGGAGGAGTGACTATTTGGAGAAACAGGCGTGCTCTGTGTGGTCTCAGAACCATGGAGGAGGAGGAGGTTCGTGCCATTTAAAGCTCGCCAAGAGGCCTGGCTGCCTGTAATGGTAATGAGTGAGCTGCCCATCAGAGGAGGTATGCAAGTGCCCAGGGAGCCCTGGCCGAGGCTGGTCCTCCCTTTAGGCTTCTATCCAGGGTCCAGTGGCCTGAGCTATCCCACGTCCCTCTAACGTCGCATTCTGGCCCAGAGGTAGAGCAGGCTGCTCTTCCCACTGCTGCGGGGTGCCGGTGCTACGAGCCCTGGCCAGCCTCAGGGCCCCACACGCTCCGTGAAGGGTTCCTGGCACACGAGCCCCTCGGGCCGTGTCCCTGGGACTCCGCTGATGCTACAGCTGCCCGGAGAGCAGGCACCTCACAGAGACTGGGGGGGGGGGGGTGTCAAGCTCCATCTGTGCAGTCCCAGGTGCTCACACCTTGCTCAGAGCAAAAGCCCCAAGGCCCCTGTGTGACCCGCAGAGAGCCCCCGCTGCGCAGGGACCACGAAGCCGCCAGGCCCAGTGGCCGGAGCCCCTCCGGCACGGGCTCCTCTGGGAGACGGGGAACACCCTGAGTAGGCTCCCCTCCAGGATCAGCTAGCTAGGCTCCCGGTGCGAGGTGGGTGGGGTCCCAGAAGCCACACCACATGCGCACCCCCCACCCCACCCCGCGGCCACTAGGCTGGGGCCCCCCTCTGCCCACAGGGCCCCTCCCCACTGCTTCCCAGCCAATCCCAAGTGCGTCAGCCCAGCCTCTCAGGGCCTCCGCCTCCTGCCGGAGGCCCCGCCTCCCCTCCGGGGCTGACGCCCCCAACCTGGTGTGTGCTAAGGGATCGCAAGCCACAGGCTGGCCCTGCAGGAGTCACCCCAGAGCTGACAGACAACGCCCCAGGGAAGACAGCAAGGAGACGCTCTGGGCCAGCCACTGGCGACCCGCGCAGAGGGTCCCTAGGCTGACCCAAGCGACAGCCTCCTCCTAATCCCCAACACCCCCAGAAGGCAGAGGAAGGGGAGGACTTCCTCTCCTTACCTCCTAGGGCACTCTCCCGCTCAAACACCCTCTGTGGCTCCCCACTGCCTTCCAGATTTTCTCATGCCTCGCCCTGGATTTACCTTCTCTTTCCAGCCAACCAATCCAAAGAAACTGAAGCACACGGAGTGTAAGCAGCTTGTCCCAAGGGAAACCAGGGCTGAATCTGCAAGCTCAGTACAGGATTTCCTGGTGGACATTAGCAGCAGGGACAGGAAAACCATCCTGGGCATGGCTATATCTGGAGAACCCTACAGGGGGGTATAGGACTTGGCCAGAGCTGCTAGCGGGAAAAATCCTGCAATTGTTCCTGCAGCGAACGTGGTACAGGGACAAACTTGCGGGCCTGGGGATGCGGGAGCAGCCAGAGGTCCTGCTCCAGGCGGGAGAGGAGACCTCCCGAGGTGGGGCTGAAGGCGAGGCCGGAGTTGAAGGACTGAGTCGACCTTGGCTTGGGGAACAGCGCCACCTGGTGGCTCATTGTATAACTGCGCCCTTGGTTCATTCACGATTTACTGTGTGCCTGCGTTTATTCCCAACGCAGGTGACTCCCAGAGTGAATCACTTTTTAAACGCTTCCTTCCTATAAAATACTACTACTTTCAGCAATAATCATGAAATGAATCAAAATAATTGTGTCCACAAAAGAAAGTCAAAATGTATTCACCGCCTGATATATTTTATGCGATAATGTAAATTATTGCCCAGTATGTACATTTTAATAACATTGAAACACCTGCAAACAGCACAGCTTAGGAATCCATAAGATCATACCACGGATGTAATTTCTTCCTGATTCGTTTAGTTCTAAAACAATTAATTTAAAGACAACGTTTGGATTTTAACGCTATTCAAATTCAGTAATACCGTTCATGTATGAACTAATTTGCTCATTTTTCAATTAAAAGAAAAGATCATATCGCATCATTCTCAAGGCCATTGCAGCCTCGCTCTCACAGCAAACGCACAGAGCCCAGCGCTGACGATGCTTGGGGCTCTCTGAATTAACTCGCATGCTGGTTACAACCTTAAGGGACCAGTGGTAAAACACGTGCATTTGAAGCTTAGGTATCAGTTAAGAAAACTCCACCTCGCCGGCGCCGTCAGAGCCAGGTGGTCTGAGCCTGGCGGTCCCAGGGCCAGCCTCCCAGCGGGACAGGGTACTCACACGTCCGGGCTCCCGGCTCTCCTCCTCTCTGCAGCCACCAGCCTGGCCCTCGCGCTCCCACTCTGCGCGACAGCCCCTGCCCGCGTCCCACGGAACGGCCACCCGCACCCCAGCCCCGCCGGCTTCAGGCTGCGACGAAGGAGAAACTCCTGGGTCCAGAGGCGCCTCCGGTCTTGCCCACGCCCACCCCGGGACCTGCGCTGGGGCCTGGGGACGGGGCCAATCACAGCCCAGGATGGCGGGGTCGGGGTGGGGGCGTCCGGCTTCCATTCAGCTCACCTGTTAAGTCCGGCCTGCCCACACCCCAGTACTCCCCGCGTGGGGCCTGTTCTCGGGAGTAGGACCGAGCCGGCACTCGGGTCGCCCGGGGCTGCAGGGTCCAGCTGTGGCTGTGCGGGCCCTGGACGGCTGGGAGGTGCAGCTGGGGGTGGGGGCGGGGGGGGGGCTGGCTGAGAGCAGCAGGTAAAGAGAGTTGAAAACGCACCTGTGCATCTCGCGTGGTCGGCGGGGGCCCGGCGCTCCGTGCAAACTTCTCCAGGTGCACCCAACAGGCAAGCGGCGCCAGCAGGACCCTCGGCCCCGCATCCACCCACCTGGACTCAGTTTCCCCCTTCGTCCTCACAAAGCTGCGTCTGGGGCGGTGCGGTAGGAGAAGCAGCCGCTCTCCGGGGCTCGCTTCTGGGTTCGGCCTCCTCCCACCTCCCACCTCCCACCTCCCATCTCCCATCCCCGGCTGCTGCCCTGCCCGGGATAAAATGAGGGAGCGCCCACGACAGAGAACTGAGTTTATTTTATGACAAACACCTTGCCCCCCCGGCAAGGCCCAGTAGAACGAGGGTTCCCTCCTGACGGGGCCCCCAGTGGATCCCGGGCCAGCACCAGGCCCCCTCCCAAAACCTCCCCTCCTCCCGTGGCCAGGCAGGGGACCGCATGGGGAACGCTGGGGCTGGGGTGTCCCTGGTGGGAGGAAACGACCTGCCGCCGGCCTCAGCTGCACTGCGCGGGTCCTGGGAGCCGGCCGAGGGCCCAGCGGTCTGCAGTCCACGCTGGGCACGAGCTCAGGCACAGGCAGCCTCGGCACCCTGGCCGTCCGCCGGGGCCCCCTCCGCCTTGCTCGCCAGGCTGTAGTAATAGGCCCGCATGCGCTGTTCCACCGCCTGGAAGTCTGGACGGTCCTCCCACCTGTGGGCGAACGCTAGCTCCAGGCCACTGCCCACACCCCCAGAGCCCAGTTTCAGCGCGGGGTGGGCTCTCGGTGGGGTTGCTGGGTCATGGAGAGGCCTCGCGGGGGTGAGGTCCCAGAAGGCACTTGAGTAGCACGTGCTGACCAGAAGGGCTCAGGCAATGGAGGTCTCTGGGCGTCAGAGTCCCCAGGCCGCGCTTGTGTGGGCGCAGGTGTACGGCCAGCAGTCAGACCCAAGACTGGAGTCCTGGGAGTGGTGTGGCGGTGGGAGCTGGAGCTGTGTGGGGGCTACCCCTGCCCAGCCGGCTCTCGGCCCACGGGGGATCGGCTCCGGGATTCCCCACAGGTGCGGGAGATCTGTGGGTGCTCCAGTCCCTTATGTAAAATGGTTAGAGTATTTGCATCCCGTTTAGTTTCAACTCATCTCTAGATGGCTCCTATGCCTGCTACAATGTAAAAAATACTGGGTAAACAGTCCCTATACTGTATCATTTGAGATTAGGGACGGGGAAAGGAGTGTGTACAAGTTCCTGGCACAATTTTGCAAGCCTTATTTCCACCCTGGGTGGGTTGAATCCAAGGGCGAGGAACCCACGGCCACAGAGGGCGATTGTGTCCTGTCGGGCACTTGGGTGCCGGCCTCTCTGGTTGGTGCACCGGGTGCCTCCCCGTGGAGACTACACTAGGATGGACTCCCAGGCTTGGATGCTGTTTGCTGGCTGCCGTGGGTGTCTGGGTGTCAACGCCAGTGTTGGCTGGGGGGCTATCAGATGCCGGGCTGTCTCACACTGCTTCAGTGACAGCTCCACGTGCCTGATGGAGACTTGGGACCACCGTGGGGTTAGCAGGCGGGATGGTGAGTGTTGGGCTTCAACCAGAAGGGGAGGGGAGGTTGAATATATTGAGGGCTCAATCCTGGGAGGATTGACCCGCGCCCTGAGTACTGGCATCAGAGCTGGGTAACAGGTGTGGCGCTGAGAACTGCTGGATCAGTGTTGAGCATTGGCTGGGGGGAGGTGGTAGGTGTTGGGTCTGGGTGTTGGGTGTTGGCCCTTGGGAGCCCTATAGTGTCGGTAGGGGTAGGGGGGCTCAGATCACAGAGGTGAGGGAGGCTGTGGGCTGGGGGAGCGTCCAGGGGCAGCCCAACCACGGAGGCCCCCAGCACTCACTTGTAGATCCAGCAGTCGCTCATGAGTGCGTACATCTCAGGTGGACACTCCGGTGGGCACTCCATCCGCCGGCCCTGCTTGATGAAGTCCAAGACCTCGGGGCCCTTCATCTTCTGCGGAGCCAGGGCCGGGGGTCAGCGTGCGTGGCCAGGCCTCCTCCCCCGCCCGCCACCTGCTGCCCGCCGCTGCCCACGCCTGCCTTGTAGGGCTTCTGGCCGTAGGAGAAGGCCTCCCACATGGTGACTCCGTAGCTCCAGACGTCGCTGCGGCTAGAGAACTTACGGAAGTTGATGCACTCGGGCGCGTACCACTTGAGCGGCCACTTCCCTGCTGAGCGGGCCTGGGGAGGGGAAGATGCTGCTGGGCAGAGCTCAGGGACCCTCCAGCCCCCCGACCCGCCTCTGCCTGGGCATCGCAGGGCAGGGGCGCACCGTGTAGTAGCTGTCGTCGGCACCCAGTGCCTTGGAGAGACCAAAGTCGCTGATCTTGGCGTAGTGCCGGTTGACCAGCAGGACGTTGCGGGCCGCCAGGTCACGGTGCACAAAGTTCTTCTCTTCCAGGTACTTCATCCCCATGGACACCTGGTGCAGCAGCTCGGCCACGTTGCTCACGGGGATCTCCTCCCTGGGGTGGGGCCGGGGGGGGCAGCTGGGAGAAGACAGCCCAAGTGCCCCCTGGGACCAAGCCCACCCGTCTCAGACTATCAGATCAGAGGCCAGAGGAGCACCAGCTGTGTGCCAGGCCTGGGGCTGGGGTCACAGTGCGAAGAAGGCTCCAGGCTGAAGTGTCACCCTATGCTGTGACCCCCCCAAGCTTGTCCCTCAGGCTCCTCAAATGCAGCCAAGGCTGAGCCCCCCCCAGCCACGTCCCATCTTCCCCAGGCGCTCTGCCCTCCATCACCTTTCACTCACAGCAAGCCCCGCAGCTCTGTGGTCAGAAGTGCTCCGGAATCTTCCCACTGCTTCCAACAGCCTAACCAGCCCCTCATCAGCACCGCCTGGACTAGAACTGTCAGCTCTGCCCAGGCCTCGCACAATCTTGTCCAGTCCCCAGCTGCATCAGATCCTGCCCCTCCCAGAGCTCCCCCCTTACTCAGGGCAAAAGTCCAAGTCCCCCTGGTAGCCCACAAGGCTTTGCATCATCTCCCTGCCCACACTCTGTCTCCACTGTTCCCACAACAGTGGGAACTGGAGCCCACCCCAGGGCCTTTGCACAGGTAGTACCCTCTGCTTGGAATGTTCTCCCATGGATCTGTGCTTAGCTGCCCCCCCCAGTCTGCCCAAACCTCCCATTCTCCCTGGGGCTCCCACCCCGGCACGCCCGTGCCCCTGGCCTGCCCTACTCCCTTCTCTCCAGTGCCCCGCTCTGTTTTATCATGATCGTTTACTGCTTCGCTTCTCCAACCAGGGAACAGGGCAGGCATCTTTGCTCTTGTATTTGCTGATGATCCCAGGTGTTGGCACCAGTTACTCCTGCCACAGAGCAACTGCCCAACAGATACCCGCTCCAGGACTGATTGTGAGCAGGGCGCACCATGAAGGCAGGTGCGCCGCAGAGAGCGTGGAGCACTTCAGAGAGCGTGGAGCGGCACAGCGTCCCCCAGGGAGCACAGAGATGCCTGGCCATGAGGGCAGGAGTCCGGAGCCCCAGGCGGCACTAAGAAAAGGCTACAGCCTTTCAGTGAAGGGGCAGAGAGTGAATATTTTCACCTATAGATGCCATCTATGGGCTCTCTTCCGTATTCTTGTGTTTAACCTCTAAGAAATGAACTATAGGAGCTGGCGCTGTGGCATCATAGGCAAAGCCTCCACCTGTGGGTCCTGGCTGCTCCACTTCCAATCCAGCTCTCTGCTGGGCCCCTGCACCCGTGTGGGAGACCCAGAAGGAGCTCCTGGCTCTGGGCTTCAGATTGGCCCAGCTCTGGCCTTTGCAGGCATTTGGGGAATGACCCAATGGATGGAAGACCTCTCTCTCTGTCTCTCCCTCTCTCTGTCTGTAACTCTGCTTCTCAAATAAATAAATGTTAAAAAAAAAAAAAAAACTAAAAACTATAGCACAAGACCAAGCTGCAGGTTGCAGGCTGCTCCAGGTGAGAGACCACCACCCCTGCACTTTCCCAGCAGTGAGGAAGCTGGCCTGAGAGGCTGGGTGCTACTGGTGCAGCCCTCCCTAGCAGTGCCGATGCTGGTCTAAGCCGTTCCGTCTTCAGAGAGCCCCTCGGGACAGGTACTGTTATCGCTGCAGTGATACAAATGGGGGAACGGGGAGCTGGCAGCTCCCCCTTGTGGACACATGTGGGTGTCCCCGAAGTGTGAACCTGCGTGTGGTGTGTGCACAGCCCTAGCAGCAGCGTGAGTGCTGTCCCACCCGGGGCTGCACGGGATGAGCCCCACACACCCTCGCCCACAGCCCCGACCCACAGGCCTGCCCCGGGGGGAACTCACTTCTTCCCCAGCAGGAACTTGTGCAGGGGCCCGCCGCCCGCCATCTCCATGACCAGCATGAGGGCCTCTGCCTGGCACACGCCGATGAGCCGCACGATGTAGGGGTTGTCCAGCTGGTGCATGATCTGCGCCTCACGCATCATCTCGTCCTTGTCCGCCTTCTCCGTGCTGTGCTTCAGCACCTTGATGGCCACATCGATCTGCTTCCTGCCACGATGCACAGCCAGGCAGGACACACAGGGCTGAGCCAGCCCTGTTCCCACGCACCCACCTCTCTTCTCCCCTGCGCGCATGATGCTCACCGCCCCGACTGAGGCCAAGGCATTCACTCCTCCAGTGGTCAAGAAGACAACTCATAGCCAGGGCCCTCACTGAAAACCACCCCTGCCAGTGACAACCTCCCCAGGGTGACCTGGATCCCACCAGCAGCAGCAGAGGCAGGGGCCAGGGGAGGCAGGGGCTGTGCAGCTCAGCCCAACCCTTCCCTGGCCCAGACCTCCATCTGCCGCTCCCCAAGTGCCTCCAATCTGTCTCGGGGAGGCCTCCAACAAGCAGTGTCCTGTCCAAGAGTCTGTCTCTAAGACAGACAGACATCCCAGCTCCCACTGCCCGCCCCCACCCCAACAGCTGCAGGGGTGGCCATACTTGCGCATGCGGTAGACGCCCTGGCGCACGGAGCCAAAGTTGCCGCAGCCAAGTTCGATGTCAGCCACAAGGAGGTTCTCACGCTTCAGGAAGAGCTTCTTGTCCTTGAGCTCCTCGGGGTCGCTGTAGGGGCTCTCATACACGCTCGTGTCCATGGGCATCGGCCGCGGCTTCTCTGGGGAAGCTAGGCGCGCTAGGGACACACACAGCCGTGCAGTCCCGGGCAGAGGGTGGGGACAGGGGCCAGGGCAGGGCGGGCAGGGCAACTCAGCCCCCACACAGCACATGACCCAGCCAAAGGGCACCCGCCCAGAGCACACACAGGCAAGTGAGGGCACACATGTTCGTGTGTGTGTGTGTCCACATGTGCACTTGCTCACGCTGCTGGTCACATCTGTGGGGGCCTGGAGAGCCATGTGCAGGTGGGCTCTGGAAGCACGTGCGACAGTGTCCACGTGTCACCCACAGGGTGCCAGCTGGTGCACTCGCGCACACATACACACACACACGCATACACACATGCACAGCTACAATCAGGTCTGTCCCTGTGTGCACCACAGTCATGCTTGCGACGCCTCCAAAGGTGGGCCCCCGGGTGCACATGTAACCACATATGCTCTCTGTCCACACAAGAGCAGCCACAGCAGAGTCTGCCTGCCCGGGTTCAAACCCCAGCCGCGGGACCTTAGAGACCCGCCCTCCCCTTCTCCTCCACCAAAGCACTGCCATCCATGGGATCCCATGAGTGTGTCCCATGGTGGCCTGGGGTTGTGACTGGCACACAGGAGGCCCTCAGCAAAAAAAACCTGGGGGCCAGGGTCGCGTCCTGCATGTCAGCACACACACCGGGGAGGTGTGATGGCGGAGGCACGCGTGTGCACAGAGCCAGCCAAGTCAGCCCTGCAGGCCTGGCCCCTCCCAGCCAGGGGCCCTGCTTTGCACCCCGACATCTCCACCTCGGCAGCTCACCTGGCTCGGGGGTGTATCCTGGTTCGGGGGTGTACCCATCTGAGTTGAGGGTGTCCATTCGTCTCTGAGGCCAAAGGTCATGGTGTCAGCCATGGTCAGCAGGGCCCGAGCTGGGGGTGCCCAGCCCCTCTTAGTAGACTCCTCCCCCAGAAACAGTGCTGGTGGAGACCCTCTCGTCCTCCCCCACACACCCAGCTCCACCCCCGGACCCCCGACTCTGATGCCGGCTGACTCACTTGGGTGAACGTGGATGGGTGGGCCGGGAGTGTGGGAGCAGCGGTCCCTGGGGGAGCAGAGAGGCCAGTGAGTATGGGGGTGGGGCTCCTGCCCGCCCCTCGCTGGCCCACCCGCGAGCCTGCGCACCTGCCGCGGCACTGGCGCTGGAGTTGGGACACGCCTCCTTCAGGCAGTAGATGAGCCCGTCCGCCTTCAGCTTCAGGTATTCCACCAGCTGCCGGCAGAGGGCGTCAGCGGGGCCTCCTCGCCTCCCAGCATCTGCCTGGGCAGGGTCGGGGGGCACTGGGTGCCTGGGCGGCCTACCTGCCAGAGCGTGTCGAACTTGGTGCCTTCCGGAATGCAGTATTTTCCCGCCTTGTCCTGGCTGATGAGGTAGTGGTACACGGTTTTCCCGTAGACCAGGGACAGTGCGTATGTGCCCTGTTCCTTCCGGGGCCTCAGCCTGGCGCAGGCAAGGAAGGCGTGTCATCCCTACAGCCCCCTGGGTGTCCTCCTGCTCTGCCTCAGTTTCCACCTGACGGGCCCCACATCCCAGAGCCTCATGGAAAAGCAGCAGGGACGGGGAGGCCAAGGTCAGTCCTGCTAACAAGTCAGCGTGGGGGAGGGGAACTCATAGTCATCCAAGGGTCTGGTACGGCCATTCATGGGGAATCGCTGCCCCTCCCACTGCAGCTGCACAGCCCTGCGTGACCACGCACTCAGCCACTCATGGCTGGGCCCTCGCCCGTGGTGGGGGCAGAGTACCACTCCACAGGGGGCACCTGGCCCTCCATGGTTGAATACTTGGCTTCCTGTGCCCAGACACCTACCATCCAATAGAAGACAGCCACCCACAAAAGGCACTCAGGAACCCGCGGGGGCCTAGAAGGACTTCGGCCATTTATGACAGACGCCAAGCCACTCACAAGGGGACACACGGTCTTCAGCAGATAGGCTGAAAGAAAGCCATTTCTACACAAGACCCACACAGGTAACACAGGCCGTGACAAGCTCTCAAGGCGCCTCGTGCAAAGGCAGAAGGGGTGACCCTGTCATCACAGGAGATCGCCCAGCTCTGGTGACACACTGGCCTCCCATGCAATGACACCGCCATTGCCTTCTGCTGGAAATTTGCCAAAGTGAATACACATGTTTTCGATGGCTGGGATGGCAAGTGAGCTCCTCAAAGATGGTGTGGCAAGAGCCCATCCACTCAAACGCACACACACTCAGGCACGCACACACTGGCACCCTCGCAGGAAACCCCACTGGTCAGCATCACTCACAAAGTAGCTTTGTTTGGAGTCAGTGGCACAGTCTGTGCCAGGGTTAAGCGTAGGTTTCCCAGGGAGGAGGGAGGCAGCTGCTCCCGGGGTCTCCGAGCTCTGGAAGCTGTCCCTGGCTGGCGGCTAATCCCTGGGACTGCACCGAGTCACAAAGGGCTGGCTGGCTGGCTGCGGGCAGCGGGGCGAGCCATCAGATGGCCTGCGAGTGGACCCCCTCGAGGTTTAAACTGCAGTGGGGCGTGCGTCCTGCCGCAGCGTTCACTCACTCCGGAGACAGTGGTGAGTATCGCCCACAGGCCAGGCACTGCGGTGAGCGAGACAGAGGTGAGCCCGCCTCGCACCATGGCCCTCCCCAAGGCCAAAGGAACAGGGCAGTGTCCCCCAAGCCACCACAGAGGGCCCGGATAGAGGGACGGCTGTAACCATGACCCGTTCCTGAAAGCCTGTTCTCTAGAGAGCGATGTAGTGAAGAGTAACACAGTTCCCAGGCTAGCCCACACCCGTCTGAAGATACACGGAAGACAGGACACCAGGGTGGGGTGCGATAAGGAAGAACCGAAAGGCAAGGAAGAGAACCCCACAACCAACTGAACAACGAAATGTCCCACAGAGAGGTCACTTCTGTAACCAGACTGCTGGGCTAGCCTTGGGCTATGGCCTCGAGCAACTAGTTCCCTTCCTGTGAGAGGTGAGAAAACCTCCTGAGGGGCACACTCCTAAGTTTCAAACAGGGGCTGGCGCTGTGGTGTAGTGGATAAAGCCGCTGCCTGCACTGCCGGCATCCCATAGGCACACTGGTTCAAGTCCCGGCTGCTCCACTTCTGATCCAGCTCTCTGCTACGGCCTGAGAAAGCAGTAGAAGATGGCCCAAGGCCTTGGGTCCCTTGCACCCACATGGGAGACCTGCAGGAAGCTCCAGGCTCCTGGCTTTGGATCAGCCCAGCTCTGGCTGTTGCAGCCAACTGGGAAGTGAACCAGCTGACGGAAGACCTCTCCATCCCTCCCTCCTTCTCTCCCTCTCTCTCTCTTTCTCTCCCTCCCTCCCTCTCCCTCTCCTCCTCCTCCCCATCCCCCGCCTCTCTCTCTCTCTGTCTATAACTCTGACTTTCAAATAAATAATCTTTTTTTAAAAAAGTTTCAAACAGAGACACGGTGCTGAGCTGCTCACCAGCAAATATGTATCCATGCGTGTGATGTGTGTGTACAATATTGAAAAAGAACACCCCAGTTTTAGCAGCTTCTCCCACCCACTGATGGCATCTGGTTCTCTATCTCCTGAATCAGGGTGCAACCATGGGACTAGCATTGGCCAATAAGACGTTCGTAGAGATAACACAAACAGAGGCTTGAAAAATGGTTGAGCCCTGAGGCCTACCTGCCCACGCGCGCTTTCCTGGTGACCCTGCAACCACCATGGGGTTGAGTCCAGGCCAGCCACCAGAGAAGCCACGTGGGTAAACCAGCTGCCCAACACGTGAATGAAGCCATCCTAGTGCATCCAGCCCCAGTTGGCCTTCCAAGCACCAGCTCAGTCCTAGTAGAAGGGGCAGGCCTTTGGCATGGGAGTGGAGACACCAGTTAGGAATCCACATCTCATACTGGAATGCGTGGGTTCAAACCCCAGCTGCAGACACTACTGATTGCAGCTTCCTGCTAATGTGGACCCTGGGAGGCAGCAGTGATGGCTCAAGTAGTTGGGTCCTCGCCACCCACAGAGGAGACCTGGATGGAGTCCCCAGTTCCAGGCCTCAGACCCCGGGTTGCTGTGTGCATTTGGGGAGCCCAGCAAACAGGAGTGCACTCTCTCAAACACACACACAAATAATTTTTACAAACCAGTAGAAGAACCATCCAGCTGAACTTAGTCCAAACTGACAACCCTTCTAATCAAGAGTGAATAAATGGAGAACCTGCTGCCTCCATCCCATATGAGTGCCAGTTCAAGTCCCGGCTGCTCCACTTCCAATCCAGCTCCCTGCTAATGTGCCTGGGAAAGCAGCAGATGATGGCTCAAGTGCTTGGGACCTTGTACCTGCATGGGAAACCCAGAAGAAGCTCCTGGCTTCTGGCTTCAGATCAGGACAGCTCCGGCCATTGTGGCCATCTGGGGAGTGAACCAGTGGATGGAAGACCTCTCTCTCTATCTTCCCATCTCTCTGTCTGTAACTCTACTTCTCAAATAAATAAATAAAAACCTTTTTTTTAAAAAAATGCCATGTTGGGGACTTGAGAGAAACCCAGAGAAGGAAACCTAGATTACATGGCCAAAGAAAGGTGAAAATGTATTTTATGAAGGAGGGAGTGGAGATGCAGAGACATGTCTATGGCAACAGGAAAAGTGGCAGCAACTCCCTTTGTCGCATCCAGCCAGGGGAGCGCCCCCGCACTCAGGCACCTAGGGTAACGTGCGCACGGGGAAGTGGGAGAGGACTGTGCGTGAGATGTGCAACCCAGTTAGTGACGTCTTAGTGCCACACTGGGGGAGGTGCAGCACCCAGATGAAGATTGATAACATCAGGACCAGCCATCACAACGTGCTAAATATGTGGCCCTCCAGGTATACCAATGCAGGCAGATCCTACCCTCAAATCCACAATCCAAAAGGAAAGAAAGAACTCCAAATCCCATGTCTGAGATGTCCACACCTTCACTATGACACCCCTGTTCCAACCCCATGACAGGCTGCAAATCCCCCCGCCTTGGGGCCGGCGCTGTGGCATAGCAGGTTAAGCCCCTGCCTGCAGCACCAGCATCCCATTCAAGTGTCAGTTTGAGTTCCAGCTGCTCCACTTCTGACCCAGATCCCTATTAATGTGCTTGGGAAAACAGCAGATGGCCCAAGTGTCTGGACCCTGCCACCCACGTCGGAGAGCCAGATGAAGCTCCTGGCTCCTGACTTAAGCCTGGCCCAGCCCTGGTCATTGTGGTTACTTGGGGAGTGAACCAGCAGATGGAAGATCTCTCTCTCTCTCGCTCTCGCTCTCGCTCTCGCTCTCGCTCTCTGTCTCTCCCCCTCTCTCTGTAACTCTGTCTTTCAAATAAATAAATACATCTTTTTAAAAAAATATGCCTGCCTCAACAATTCTCCCTTGGGTAGCCCCCTCCTCTCAGTAACTTTGGTTTGGACCACACGGCTTGCTTTGGCCAACAGGACGTCAATACCAGTACATAAGCAGAGACTTGGAATGCACCTGTGTCTTGAAACGTACCCTCTCTGACCATTCCTGGGAACCCCCCAACCACTGCCACATGGAAGAACCTGGGCTCGTTTGCTGGATGACGACTGCACCCCAGCAGATCACCCCCATCACCCACCTGACACTGACACAACGGCCAGACACTGACACAATGTGAACACGGCCACCCCAACCTGCTCAGTCCCCGTCCAGTTGACTGGAACCAGAAGACCTGCTCAGCTGGGCCCAGATTCACAAGCAGTAACCAGTGCTTCAAGCCGGTGAGCCCTGGGGCAGTTTATTACAGAGGGAATACTAAGTGGGCCAAGTGCAGAGGCTTCCTTTCAGACCAGGAAACAGCCCAACCTTAAGTTGTGCGCAGCAATCCTGGCAGCTGGGCATTATCCGTAATGTGCATTCAAGGACCCCCTTCAAAGCCTTGGCAACATCACCTCATTTTATATCTCAAAGTTGTGAGTATATTGGTCAGCTTTCTGTCCCTGTGGCACATGCCTGAGAGGAGATACTTGGGAAAGAAAGAGGTTTAGTTCAGCTCACAGTTTTGGAGGTTCACAGTCCAAGATCAAGAAGGCCTTCTCGGTTTGGCCAACTGAAGAAGCTGGAGGACAATGATGGACAGCAGGGGCATGGGGAGGAAGGCCCTCATGTGAGCCAGCACAGAGATAGGCCAGGCCCATCCCAGGCCTGTCACTGGCCTGGAGAGAGAAGTAACTCCTAAGGCCACACCCACAGTGATCTAAAGACCTTCCACTAGGCTACCTCCTAACTACGCCAACCCTTAACCCATTAATCATCAACGTTAGACTTTAGAGACCAAGGCCCTAACACATGGGCTGTTGGGGGACCCCGAAACTAAACATATCCAAACTATAGTAGCAAAGTGGAATGGAAACAATTATTTCTTTTTTTTTTTTTTCCACTTTTTTTTTTTTTTTTTTTTTTTTTTTTGACAGAGAGAAAGGTCTTCCTTTGCTGTTGGTTCACCCTCCAATGGCCGCCGCGGCCAGGGCACTGTGGCTGGCGCACCACGCTGATCCGATGGCAGGAGCCAGGTACTTATCCTGGTCTCCCATGGGGTGCAGGGCCTAAGCACTTGGGCCATCCTCCACTGCACTCCTGGGCCACAGCAGAGAGCTGGCCTGGAAGAGGGGCAACTGGGACAGAATCCAGCACCCCGACCAGGACTAGAACCCGGTGTGCCGGCACCAAAGGTGGAGGATTAGCCTAGTGAGCCATGGCACCGGCCTGGAAATGATTATTTCATCAACTGATGGCAGAATCGCGGGGAGGAAGCTGTATCATGTGGGAGGCTTGCAGGCAATCACACACACCTCGCATGAGTGTGGGAAATCAAGGGAATCCCAGTGGGATGGCCCAGGAGAGGGATGGTAGGGATGGCGAGGATTCAGCCAGGCAGGAACTCAGGCCATGAGAAGGGAGCCCCAGGAATTGTCCCCCACAGACCTCTTGAAGGGGTCACTGGATTTCCTGAGGTCATAGGAGAGAGGCCAGGGCCAAGTTGCTCTATACCTTGAGGCCTGAGTGACCTCAGCTGACTTCTAATCAGCAACTGGTATACAAAAGAATCCATGAGCAAATCGGAAAGCATGAGCCCAGCAGGGCTGGCAAACACTCAGCAGAGGTTTTTAAATAGCTTTAAAGATTCCTGGGGCTGGCACTGTGGCACAGTGGGTAAAGCCGCCGCCTGCAGTGCTGGCATCCCATATAGGTGCCGGTTTGAATCCTGGCTGCTCCATTTCTGATCCAGCTCTCCACTACAGCTTGGGAAAGCAGTAGATGGGCCCCAGCACCCACGTGGGAGACCCAGAAGAAACTCCTAGCTTCTGACTTTGGATCAGCCCAGCTCTGGCCATTGCAGCCATTTGGGGAATGACCCAGTGGATGGAAGACACCTCTGCCTCTCTCTGCCTCTGTCTCCCTGTAGCTCTGCCTTTCAAATAAATAAATAATAATCTTTAAAAAGGGAGGGGGTGGCACTGTGATGTAGCAGGTAAAGCTGCCACCTGCAGAGCTGGCACCCATATGGGCACCAGTTCAAGTCCCGGCTGCTCCACTTCCAATCCAGCTCTCTGCTATCGCCTGGGAAAGCAGTAGAAATGGCCCAAGTCCTTGGGCCCCTGTACCCACATGGGAGGCCCGGAAGAAGCTCATGGCTCCTGGCTTCAGATGGGTGCAGCTCTGTCCATTTCAGCCAACTGGGGAATGAACCAGCAGTTGGAAGACTCTCTCTCTCTCTCTCTCTCTCTCTCTCTCTCTGGCTCTCCTTCTCTCTGTGTGTAACTCTGACTTTCAAATAAATAAATCTCTTTAAAAACAAAGATTCCTTCGCAGACAGCCACAGCTGATGCATGCACACACATGCTCACCCACAGGTAACAAGAGCTAACACCTGGTGCATTTTCATATGTGTCAGGTACTGTCCCATCGCAGCACGTGTGCTAATGCATGCACTCTCTATAACAGCTGCTACCATCTCCAGCAGTCAGAGAGACTTGCTTCACACCCTTCAGGGCTCCTGCCTCACTTAGGTCAAAAGCCAAACTCACCTCCCTGCCCTCCTCTCCGCCACTCTCCCCTCCCTCCCTCAGCTCCAGGCACACCTGTGCCACCATAACTGGCCCCCTCTATGTCTCTCCAATGCACCAGATAAATCCCAGCCTCCTGACCTTTGAACTTGCCATCTCCATACAAGGGCCAGGAACACCATGCCACCTGAAAGCTACACCACTCACTTCTTTAAAAAAAAAATTATTTATTCAGAGTTACGCAGAGAGAAAAGGGGAGACAGAGTGAAAGGTCTTCCATTCGTGGGTTCACTCCCCAAGTGTGAACCCGTGGAGCTGCGTCAATCTGAAGCCAGGAGCCAGGAACTTCCTCCGGGTCTCCCATGTGGGTGCAGGGGCCCAAGCACTTGGGCCATCTTCTACTGCTTTCCCAGGCCATAGCAGAGAGCCAGATCAGAAGTGGAGCAGCTGGGCCTCGAACTAGCACCTATATGGGATGCCAGCACCACAGGCGGCGGCTTTACCCACTACACCACAGCGCCGGCTCCAACACCACTTACTTCTCACCTCTTTTGCTCAGTTACTCAAAAGTCACATTCTCAGGGGGCCAGCATTGTGGCACAGCAGGTAAAGCTGCCAGTTGCAACTCCACCATCCCAGTGCCATCAAAGCCCCATACCCTCTGCCTCTGAGTCAGCTCCTTGCTAATGCACCTGGGAGGCAACAGAGGCTGGCCCAAGGACTTGGGTCTCTGCACCCACGTGGGAGGCCTAGATGGAGTTCCAGGCTCCTGGCTTCAGCCTCACCCATTCTGGCTGTTGCAGCCATTTGTGGAGTGAACCAGCAGATGGAAGATTGTGTGTGTGTGTGTGTGTGTGAGAGAGAGAGAGAGAGAGAAACTCTGCCTTTCAAAGAAAGGAAAAAAAATCTATCTTTTAGCAAAAGTCACCTTCTCAGGGAGGCCTACCCCAGCCCTAATCTAGCATCACCTGTCCGCCCCACCTGCACACAGGTACCACTGACCACCCGCTGGCAGAGTCTGTATTCTATCGATTCATCTTTTAGGGGGCAGGCACTTGTGTCTGCTGGGCTCCCTGCTCCTACCCAGCAGGCATTCAGTATACACTTGGGGACTGGAGCCAGGCAGAAGTCCCCATATTGTCCAATGTCCACAGCCAGCAGGAGGCAGACCCGGGATTCCCAGCCAGACCAACAGGCTCTGGAGGCTTTCCAAGTCACGGCCGCTGCTTTGTCATAGAAAAGCCCCTCTGCGAAAGAAAACCTCACGGCCTCGTGCACACCCCTCATGGGCCTCCTGCACACTCAGGTCTGCCCCAGCCCCCAGGAGCCCAGCTCACAAGCCCCAGCTCTCACCACCCGGAAACCACAGGCCGTAGCCCACAGGCCCGACGTACAGAAACTTGCCGTCGGTCTGAGCGCCGGAGTAGAGTTTGCGCTCAGCCTCCTCGCGCGTCAGGCTGCTGTGGTACCAGGGCATCCGCTCGTGGGCTGTCGTGGCAATGAGCTTCTCCACCTGAGGGGCCTGGCTGATGATGGCTTGCTCCAGGGCCTCACCCTAAGAACGGAGGGGCGGGGAGGCTGTAGGTAGGGCCAACGGCACAGCCACTGGAACCCTCTTCCATCACCTGGACCCTCCTGCTCGCCCCACCAAACGCCCCTAGGATGTGTCTGCAGGCAGCTGGGGACAGCCTCCTCCATCTCTATGGCCCCCTCCCCAGTCCATGCAAGGGGTGACCATGTCCCAGATGCCACATTCCAGCTCCCCGCTAAGCGCACCACCCGGTGCAAGTTGTCCAGCCACCCCTTTGACCACCCCATCCCAGGGCGCATCCGTGCCCCACGCAGCATCCTCTCAGGCCCCCTGCCTCCAAGCCCTCTACCCAGATACCGCCCCCAACCGGGCCCCACTCTTGCAGCTTCCAAACACGAGCAGCCCCAGAGAGCTCCGCCCTCCCCATGGCCCCGCCCTGGGCCCCAAGCGCTCACCTCCAGCTTCCACGTCTGGCGCACGTAGTCACGCACCATGGCGTCGCGCAGGCAGTCGAAGACTCCGGGCTGCGGCTCGAGGCCCGATGGCCGGTTGCAGGGCTTGCGCAGGTTGCAGGGCAGACCGTCGGGGTCGCGCGAGTAGAATTCGCAGAGCTCGGCCGGGCCGCAGTGCGCCTTCCCGCCCGCGATGGCGTACGTGCCGTTGAGCTGGCGCTCGATGGGGAAATGGTGGAAGCGCACGTCGTGCACCAGCGACAACACGTAGCCGCCCAGCGAGCGCAGGCACTGGCGCAGCAGGAACAGCCCGTCGGCCATGCCCGCCAGCTTCAGGTGCTCCTCGGCCTCGGCGCGCGAGATGCTGCCGTAGAAGAAGGGCAGGTGCGCCGCGGGGTCCGGCATGGCCGCCGCCGCCCCTCGCAGGCTGAGCGCCTGGCGCCTCAACACACCCTGCGGGTTCAGATCGGACATGGGACGCACGTCAGGGCCTCCGCTGCCGGTCCTGAGCCCGGTCGGTGGGGCCTGGACGTGGCAGGAGATACGCGCACGGAGGGGCCTCTGTGTGGCACAGAGGAGCGTGCCCAGCGTGCAGAGCCTGCCCTGTGCTACAGTCGACCGCAGCTTGCTGGGCACGGAGCAAATGCACCTCTGTCTTTTCAAAGACCTTGTGCAGAAGGGCGGGACACCCCAACTAGTGCCCCCCCAACCTGCACCTGGAGCCGCGGTTCATCTCCCAAGCACGCGTTGGATTCTCTGTTTCAGATGCACTCTAAGGAGCGGGATGGGTATGGTGAACAAACGGACAAAAATAATGGCTACAGAGCCCAGTGCTGTGGCTTAGTGGATAAAGCCCCAGTCTTGGCGATCCCCGCATCCCACATGGGCACCATTCGTGTCCCAGCTGCTCCACTTCTGACCCAGATCCTTACTAACGGCCGGGAAAGCAGAGATGACCACCCAAGTGCTTGGGTCCCTGCACCCTCACATGGGAGACCCGGAAGAAGCTCCTGGCTCCTGGCTTTGCCTGGCCCAATCCTGGCCTTTGCAGCCATTTGGGAAGTAAAACAGCTGATGGAAGATATTCTCTCTCTCTCTCTCTCTTTCGTCCTCTCTATAACTCTTTCAAAGTAAATAAATAAATTTTTTCCTTTTAAAAAAAGAATAATTACAGACGGACGCCGGGATTCTAAAGGAGGTAACACAGAGTGATACTAAGTGAGGGAGGTAGCCATGGCCGGGCTGGGCTCCTGCTCTGGGGCAGCTTGTGAGCTAAGATCTAAAGGATGGGAGGAGCTGATTTTTCAAAAAGCGTGGGAAGAGCACCAGGCAGAGGGACAGCACGTGCAAATGTCCTGGAGCGGGAACTAGCCTTGCTCGTCAAGGAAGCTTCTCTCCTCCCTCTTCCACCGGCTCCCTTCGGCCTCAGCAATTCCCCCTTCCTGCTCTTCTGCTGTCTTAACACAAGCAGAGACCAACCTGAATATCCATCTGCACAGGTTAGGAGCCTCAGGTGTGCCCCCGTGTGGACTGTGACACAGCCGTTAAGCACAGTTGGATGGATGATTGCAGGGAGAAGGAATTAAGGTAGACAGGTCATGAGGATTACTTAAAATGGTCTGCCCTCAACTTCCGGGGGTGATGGTGGTCCTGTGTCTTCATAGGGCTTGGTTACACGGTGTCTGAATTTCCCAAAACTCAGAAAATGTGTGCTTAGGATTTGTTCATTTCATGGTGTTTGATACCCCTTCAATGAAAAGAACCACAAACTATTAAGGATCTGCATACAGAACTGTTTTGTTCTGAAGGGTCCTGATGACTGTGATTGGCTTTGAAAGGCCAAAACACCATGGGTTGATGGGTAGAGGGGAGTGGAGAGACAGACACCATCACTTATGTTCTTCACGGAAGTTCTATAAAGTCATCACAAGTACTAAGTTAGCAAACATGCAACCATCACTCCTCGCAGAAACACAGTTAGTTTCCTGCGAGACTCTGGTCACAGCATTGTCATCAACAATTGATACGTAGCCTGTGTGTTCCGTTGAAAGACGGCTGGTTTAATACACACCGCTGATTCGTTAAGGTTGAATCAGCCCACTGCACTGTAGCTCTTATCTCACCCAGCTGGTGTTTTTTCCCTAGGGCACATCACAGCCTTCTTCCACTTAGGAGCCAGACAGCATGTCAGCTGATGTGTGGGGCCATTTTACCCAGTGAAGTCACCAACAGACAGCATGGAACGTCACAAAGGTGGCGAGAGCCAGTTGTCAGTGCTAAGACGACACTCCCGATGCCTGCACTCAGTAGCAAACTGTTTGGTGAGTCGTGGCTCCACTTCCTTCCTGGGAGGAGCAGGTGATGGTTCAAGTATTTGAGTCCCTGCCACCCACGTGGGAGACCATGACTGTGTTCTGGGCGCAGGCCAGCCTTTGATGTTACAGGCATTTGGGAGGTGAACCAATGTAGGTTCTCCCTCTCTCTCTTTCTCTCTCTCTCTCTTTCTCTCCCCTTTTCAAATAAAGTGAAAGTCAATACATGAACTATAGTAATCAAAATAGGTTTCAAAAAATTTCACAAAACGTGGCACCACACAGGCCAGGGCAAAGACACTTATTGACAGTATGGAAGGAAACAGGAAGGCAGAGTGGACGCTGGGTTCTTCCTCAGCAGGTGACTCAAGGGCTTTGCCGCTCTGTGTGGCTGAAGGATCACAGCCGCACCACGTCAGCACTGAGGCTACAAACCAGCCTCCACACGCAGGGGAACTTGCAAATACGGAATCTATGAATCGTGGGGAGAGAGTGTCGGTGATCAAGGAAATACAGTAAGATGGAAATCAAGGGAGCAGATGATGGGTGGGCGTTAATTCTCTCCACTCTCGGTGTATTTGTAAGTTGTTGGGCAAATGCTCACTCCTCTCTCTCTCTCTCTCTCTCTCTCTCTCTCTAGCAGTTGTTTCTCTACTAAGCTGGGCCTGGCAAGGCCTGGGGCATAAGCAGAAGCAAGCAGGGGTACAGCAGAAGCGTTGAAGGCCAAGGGCATGCAGGGACAGAGAGGAAGCCACGGGAGTGGGATCGGGTGACTCAGGTGGGTGAGGGCAGCTCTCACTGGATGGTTTCTGATGCTTCCGGGAGGGCCAGCGTCTGGGGGAGTCTGAACGCCCCAACTGTTACAGGCCGGCAGGTGTCTCAGCAATGAATAAGGGACTGCAGTTGTGACACCCCCCACCCCCAGCCAAGAAGCAGGTGACCACTCCCTAAGTGTTTAGAAAGAGTCCCCAGGGCTGCCAGGGACTCACTCCGAACCAGAGACACGGAAATTACCACCCACTCAGAAACCTGAAATGAGGCAGCTAAAGCCGTCCTATCCGAAACTGCTCAAAACTGGGAACAACTTAAATGTTTCTCAGCACATGAGTAAACAAACTGTGGTGCATGCCTGCAGTGAAACTGAATGAAAAGAAATGCTAGGGCCGGTGCTGCGGCACAGCAGGTAAAACCACAGCCTGCCGTGCTGGCATCCCACATGGGCACAGGTTCAAGACTCAGCTGCGGCCGGTGCCACGGCTCACTAGGCTAATCCTCCGCCTTGCAGCGCCGGCACACTGGGTTCTAGTCCCGGTCGGGGCGCCGGATTCTGTCCCGGTTGCCCCTCTTCCAGGCCTGCTCTCTGCTGTGGCCAGGGAGTGCAGTGGAGGATGGCCCAAGTGCTTGGGCCCTGCACCCCATGGGAGACCAGGACAAGTACCTGGCTCCTGCCATCGGATCAGCGCAGTGCGCCGGCCGCAGTGCACCGGCCACGGCGGCCATTGGAGGGTGAACCAACGGCAAAGGAAGACCTCTCTCTCTGTCTCTGTCTCTCACTGTCCACTCTGCCTGTCAAAAAAAAAAAAAAAAAAAAAAAAGACTCATCTGCTCCACTTCCAATCCAGCTCCCTGCTAATGCACTTGGGTAGAGTAGTGAAAGGTGGCCCCTTGCACTTGGTCCCCTGCACCCACGTGGAAGACCCAGAAGAAACTCCTGGCTCCTGCCTCCAGATCTGGCCGTTGTGGCCATTAGAGAAATAAACCAGCAGATAGAAGACCAATCTCTCCCTCTCTCTCTATGCCTCTATGTGTAACTCTGCCTTTCAAATAAATATACCTTAAGAGAGAGAGATGCTAATACAGGTCCAGTGTTGTGGTGCAGCAGGTGACACCACCACCTGTGATGCCAGCATCCTGTACGAGCGCCAGTTCAAGTCCCAGCTGCTCCACTCCTGATCCAGCTCCCTGCTGATGTGCCTGGGAAAGCAGCAGAAGATGGTCCAAAGTGCTCAGGTCCCTGCCATCCACGTGGGAGACCAGGATGGAGCTCTAGGCTCCTAGCTTTGACCTGGCCCAGCCTCAGCTATTGTCACCATCTGGGGTGTAAACCAGTGTATGGAAGATCTCTCGATATCTCTGTCTCTCTCTCTCTCTGCAGTTATGGGGAACACATCAGTGGGTGCGAGGGGGCAGGGGAGGGACTGACAACAGTGGGGCAGGAGGGAGCAGGGGGATTCGTCTGTGTCTTGTGGCACTGGCAGTTTCTCAGCTGAATGCGTTTGTCAAATCCCAGAATGCGTCAGAATTGGCCTCTAGTTTTCCAGACGTCCATCAGGCCTCAGTGTCTTTGACTACGCGGGCAAAGGAGCCGGGAGGTCTCAATCCCCTGGGCACTAAGCATGATGACGGCAGCAGAGACAGTTGCCAAATGTCATGTACCCGGCTCTGTCTGTGTACTTGACTCCTGCCCTGCTCACTCATCTGGGCTCAAGGTCGCCCTCGCCACCCAACCCCTGCTGCCTGCAGCACCCAGCACACACTTCCTCGGTGCTGGATCCTCTCACTGAAGGACCCCAGGGCCCCTCCCTCCTCGTGGTTCTCTCTCACAAATGCCCCAGCCTGCCTCCTCCCTCTCTGATGCCTCCTGCTCACACTCCTGCCCCAGCCCCTGGACCTCTATTTGGGTCACCCTGTCTGTGGCTACACTCGCTGTCACACCCACCAGTCCTCTGGCCCAGATTGGGTTGGTTTGAGCTGGCATCACCTCCTTGGATCTCCACCAGCTATTTCTATTAATACAAACCAAGATTTAAATTTAACTCCCAGGGCACCTTGTGGTTGGAGGGGCCCCTCAGGCTTTCTCCACGTGAGCTCAGCTCTGGGGGCTGCAAGCCACTGCTAAGCAATTCTTCCCCAAGGACTCCCTCGCTCTGGAACCTTCCATGGCTCCCTTCTGCCCACGTCACTGGATCTAAAGTCCCCAGCCCCCTGCTGCAGCCCCACTCTGTACTCTGGCCCACGCAGTGCCCTCCACTGGGCGTGCCCCCGCTCCCATCCATCTTCCCAGTCCTGCCAGCCCCTCCTGCAGCCTCAGAGAGCCACTTCTGTGGCGCATCAGGGCACGGGAGGAGGCACCAGGGGGCTTGTCGGGGGACAGCGGGGAAGAGTGGCTGGTAAGGTGGGTCTCTGGGGCAGGAAGCTGTGGCTGGAAACTGTCAGCAACACAGCTTGAGAAACTGCTCCCCACGGCGGCCGCAGGTGCAGCCGGGCTAACCAGAAGCCAGCTAGGACGCAGGCAGAGATGGGGGTGGGGGCTGGCTCTCAGGGCCCAGGAAGAGCCACGAGCCATGACTGGCTCCCTCAGACCCAAGGCCAAGGTGTCCCAGAGGCAGGCTTCCCCTCGCTTCCCACCGTCCCTGTGTCACTGCCAATGACGATGGCTGCTGCACGACACAGCAGGTGGCTCCTAGGCCTCTCATGAGGGTCCGTGCCAGCAAAACAGGAGGCAGAAGGTCAAGGCCAGGAGCGGAGAAGCTGGAGCTTTCTCCACGCAGCAACCCCCAGGCCAGCACGGGCTGTTTGCTCTCAGAAGAGCTGGACCAATCCACAGCTTCCTTCCCAGTGGAACCAGAGACTCGGGCACAAGTCTTGGGATGGGGGACACCAGATCCTTCTGTCCTGAGCATGTCCCTGAAGACCTGCCAGGAGACACAGCCCCTGTGAGATACCCCCAGCCTGTGTCCTGGCCGGGGGGACCCACTTGGGTTTAGGAGTCCCGACTCCAATTCCTCCATCTATCAACCTGTTCTTCCCCCAAGCTGAGCCCCCATGCCACCTTGCACTGATCCCTTGGGCCAGAGAAACTGCTTTGTCCTCCCACAGTGGGCAGCCTGCTGGACACCAGCCTTGGTCTCACAGCCTAGGTCTGGGGAGGAAGGGGAGGAAAGCTTTGACCCCGGCCGCATGTACCTGCCTGCAGTTCCAAGCTCCAGTTCCTCTCTCTGGGCAAAGGCAGCATACGATGACACCGCCAAAGCCAACGACAGGTTCAGAGCGCCCCACGCACAAGGGTCTGCTCTGGCCATAACTCCCACACCTGGCTAGCAGGGCCCTGAGGGCCGGCCGAGGCTGGGAGCCCACCCTGAGCAGAGAAGGCCCCAGTAAACACCCAGAGAAGAGGCTAAGGCATGCAAGCCCGAGCAATCCAACCCCACAGGCCCTGCAGAGGGTCCCTATGCCACCCGGAGCCAGAGACAGGAGACGTCCCCCCAGGCACTGCTGGAAGGGGGTCCCGAGCCCCCTGGCCACACGCCCTCTCACCGAGGCCCTGAAGCTATTGCCAATTCCACTTCCAGGCCATCGCCGGCCCCAGTGCCACCAAGAGAGGCGGCACAGGCATTTGGCCCTGAGCACAAGGCCATCAGGGGCTACACTGCAGGAGACGCGGACAGCAGTCAGGGTAACGGACTGTGCGGTGCCATGGGTGGTTTGTCCTGACCCCAGGAGTTGAGTCTCGCACACCAGGGGGATGTGGCCAGGACACTGAGCTAAGCTCTCGGGACCTCAGCTGGCAAACAGGGCCGGTGAAGGTCCAGACACGGGATTACTGGGGTTCCGTGAGATGAGACCCCCAAGCACCCAGCACGGGGCCTGGCCCACCCTTCTCTCCCACAGCCCTTTAGAGCTCCTGCACTGTGGCACAGCAGGTAAAGCCACCGCCTGCAGTGCTGGCATCCCATATGGGTGCTGGTTCAAGACCCAGCCACTCCACTTCCAATCCAGCTCTCTGCTATGGCCTGGGAAAGCAGTAGAAGATGGCCCAACTGCTTGGGCCCCTGCACCCACATGGGAGACCCGGAAGATGCTCCTGGCTTTGAATTGGCACAGCTCTGGTTATTGTGGCCATTTGGGGAGTGGACCAGTGGATGGAAGACCTCTCTCTCTCTGCCTCTCCTCCTCCCTCTGTGTAACTGACTTTCAAAAAAATAAATAAATAAATCTTTAAAAAAGAAAAAACGTTCAATCCTCACACCAGCCCTCAAGGCCTAACATAACGTATTCATCACCTTCTTGCCCTCACTTACTTCCACCAGCCACACGGGCCTCTCTGTGTCTTGTTCAGGTCCCTCAGACGAATCGGGCATGATCCAACCCCAGGGCTTTTGCACAGATGGTTCCCTCCTCCTGGCTACTTTTCCCCAAACACTCTCAGGTTTCTGCCTAAATGTCACCTCCTCCAGAAGCCCTCCTGGACCTTCCTCCTTAGAGCAGCTTCTCCCTCCCTCCCTCTCTCTGACCCACCTTCTTTGTTCTTCACCACCATCATACGATGCACGATCAGCTCATGGACAGGCTGTGTCCCCTGCCAGGGAACCTGAAGGGTCCCTCGCACACCCCCACCCGTATCAACAAAGCATACAGCCAGTGCCCAACGTGAGGGGACTTCAGGGTGCAAGGAGAGATGGACTTCAAGGGGAACTTTATTTTGGCACAACAATTTTTTTTTTTTTTTTGACAGGCAGAGTGGACAGTGAGAGAGAGAGAGACAGAGAGAAAGGTCTTCCTTTTGCCGTTGGTTCACCCTCCAATGGCCGCCGCGGCCGGCGCGCTGCGGCCGGCGCACCGCGCTGATCCGATGGCAGGAGCCAGGAGACAGGTGCTTTTCCTGGTCTCCCATGGGGTGCAGGGCCCAAGCACCTGGGCCATCCTCCACTGCACTCCCTGGCCACAGCAGAGGGCTGGCCTGGAAGAGGGGCAACCGGGACAGAATCCGGCGCCCCGACCGGGACTAGAACCCGGTGTGCCGGCGCCGCAAGGCGGAGGATTAGCCTAGTGAGCCGCGGCGCCGGCCATGCACAACAATTTTTGAAATTCATGCACAATATTTTTTTTTGACAGGCAGAGTGGACAGTGAGAGAGAGAGACAGAGAGAAAGGTCTTCCTTTTGCCATTGGTTCACCCTCCAATGGCCACCGCAGCCGGCGCACTGAGGCCGGCGCACAGCGCTGATCTGATGGCAGGAGCCAGGTGCTTCTCCTGGTCTCCCATGGGGTGCAGGGCCCAAGGACTTGGGCCATCCTCCACTGCACTCCTGGGCCACAGCAGAGAGCTGGCCTGGAAGAGGGGCAACCGGGACAGAATCTGGCGCCCTGACCAGGACTAGAACCCGGTGTGCCGGCACCGAAAGGCAGAGGATTAGCCTAGTGAGCCGCGGCACCGGCCATGCACCGTATTTTCATAATACGCATTTCCATGAACTTTTTGGAGATTCTTGTGTGCATGGATGTCGAAATTGTTGGCACCAAAATAAACTGATTTTTGAATTGATTTTTGTTTTGTTTTGTTTTTATTTGAAAGGCAGAGTTAAGCCGAAGCCAAGAGCCAGAAGCTTCCTCCAGGTCTCCCACTTGGCCCAAGCACTTGGGCCATCTTCCACTGCCTTCCCAGGTGCATTAGTAGGGAGCTGGATTGGAAGTAGAGCAGCCAAGACTTAAGCCAGCACTCTGATAGGCGGTGCTGGCATCACAGGTGGCAGCTAAACCCACTGTGCCAAAGGCCAGCCCTGACACCCACATAAACTGATCTTTAAAGTCCACTTTCCCATCGACTTTCTGAAATGCCCTCCTCTATGCTGTGATGGGCAGAGACACCTGGGAGTAGCCCTAGTGAAAGGGGAGAGGTAGGGACAGGGGAGGGGAGGGGAGGGGAGGGAAGGGGAGGGAAGGGGAGGGGAGGGGAGGGAGAGGACACCTCCTCCTCCAACCAATACAGAGAGAGGAGGGGACCAGGCCAGGAGAGCCTCGGCCAGGCAGGGCCCACCGCCCAGCCCTGCCCCCATGCCTTTCTCCTGGCCATGTGCTTCTGGCCCCCAGGTTGTCACCCCACCCCACCCCCAGCACCATCCATGATTCCTGCACCTCCCTCCCCAGGTTGGGTCTGGTGGCGCTCTGGGCTCTCAGGGTCTCCACCCTCCGACATCACTGCCTTGATGGCCTTGGACGTCACTGTCTATTTGCTCCTCCATCTCTGGCCAGGCTGAGCTCCCCAAGGCACAGCCTATGGCCACCTGGCTTCCTCCCGTAGCCCCTGACTCCTCTGGGTGCATGTCTGTCAAATGGGTACAGCAACAACAGCTCCCACAGCCCTTCAGGGACACTGTCCATTGCATCTAAGCCCCCCTACAACTCCATTAAATGAGGACGCTTACGCCCCTCCCTCAGCTAAAGAAGCTGAGGCTCCGAGGGGTCTCAAGGTCATGGTCAGTGACCTTGCAAGTGGCAGTCAGGACCTAAACCCAGGTCTCTCTGACACAGCAGCTGGCACCAGCCACCCTAGGGAACATCTACCAGAAGAGCAGGACCCTCAGCTCTTAACTGGGCCCAGGGGACCCCACGTCTCCATCGACCCCCCAAGCTGGCCCAGCAACCTTCGACTCTTGGGGAGACAGGGGCAGGTCCCTGAATCCAGCCAACTCTGTTCTCTGTGTCTGTTGATGGACTAAACAATGTCCCCCCACTCCACACACAGTGAGGCCAGTCCCTCCCACCTCAACCTCCACTGCTTGCGTTCTGTGAGCTGTGTGACCTCAGCAAGGAGCTTTCCCTCTCTGAACCTTAGGCTCCGGGACAAAGAGGCAGCAGTGGGGCCCACGTGAGAGTGATCGACTTAACCCCAATCCTCAATGCGGGGCAGCGGGGACCCACATGGCGGGGCTGGCTGCTACCCCACCAGGCATCTGCAGCAGCTGTAGCGTGCAGAGCCCGAGCCGACCCAGAGCCAGGCAGGACGAGGGGTCTAGCAAGATGCTTAGACGGCACCTGTGTGCCCGGCTCCCTGGATACTATCACTCACCACTAGGATTTGTAGACAGAGAAGCTGAGCACAGAGAGGGCAAGCGATTCTCCCGAGGATGCCCAGCTGCTGGCTCCAGGTGCGCTTCCTCCCTTTCCAGGCTGCCTGCCGGGGGTCCCTGCCAGGGAGGACAGGGCAGGAAAGGAAGGAAGGAGCAGCCCTGGCATCTAAGGATCCTCTGTCCTGGGAGCACTTGACCCTAATGTCTCAGCAAAGCTTTATCAGTCACCTGCTGTGCTGGCCCAGACAAGACAAATGAAGCTCATCTCCAGCTGCTGACCACACAAGCCCCTGCCCCTTGCTAAGCCACGTTTCCCAATAGTCAGGGACCAGGCGCCTCCGAGGTACCCATAGTTTCATCTACGCCAAATGGATGCACAGACAGAGGCTCAGAGAGGCCAAGCCTCTTACCAGGCACACACAGCAGTTGCTCAGAGCTTGAGAGATCCATTCCCATAGTTCTCCAGTCCCCCCCCGCCCCGGGCCTTTAACCTGAGCTCACCTACGAGCGGCTCAGGCCGACCCGGAGCCCCGGCGTGGAAACCATGCGTTGTTCGAGTCCGCAGCCCTGGTGAGCTAGTCTCACGTTCTCAGGGCCAGGGAGCCACAGCTCACATCTGCACCCTCAGAAGCTCCTTCTGCTTCCTGGAGCCACGGAGGCAGCCCTGACAGGGCCCAGCAGGAGGCCAGGGGCCGGGCAGGCAGCCCTGTGGCCCGCTGACCCTTGGGAGCAGAGCAGCTCCCCTAAGAGTGGCCACAGCCGTGTCTGCTTCCCGCTCCAGGCAGACACCGCAGCGCGCAGCTCCCACAGCCCTGCCTGCCGGGGCCTCCCCAGGAGCTCCCCACTCCCAGCTAACGCTGTGTCCTCCTCCACCTGACACAGGCCAGCCAGAGATGGGGGCCAGCTGCGGCTCCACGTGGCCAGACTTACCTGGGGCTGGGCAGGTGGATGCAGAGGAAAATGGGCCGCCTGCGGGGTCTCTGGTCCCCAAACAAGCAGAGCTGCTGTTAGGTGATGTGTCAGGGCCCGAGAGCCAGCCCATGGGCGCCCCCGCCTACACACACACACACACACACACACACACACACACGAGGAGGCCACGCCCTGCCGGGGTTTTCACCTGGGGGGCAGTTCCACTCCGAGGCCGAGGTCCTGGGGTGGCCCTGATACCGGCCAGGCCTGGGCAGCAGGCCCGAGGCCTGCCACTCACCTGGGTGCCGGAGCACTGGCGCCGAGGCCAGAGCAGGGCAGGGCTGCGGGCCGGAAGGCCTGGTGTCTGGGGCGCTCCTGCCAGCAGGCTTCTCTGAAATGCCACCTATTTCCTTGTTGTCAACACAGGAAAGGGGGCCGTTTGAAGTCTGCGTCAGAGTCACAAAGTGCTGTGTGCAAGGAAAATCGCAGGCCGCACGCTCCGGGGCGGGCGGCGGGCACTTCCGGGGCCATCGCGTGCCAGCCCTGGCACCAGGGGTCTGGAGTGGGGGTGGGGAGTGGCGAGGCCAGCGGCAGGCAGGGCTCCTTTGGGGGTGACCTCTGTGATCGCAGCACCTCCCCCGCACCCCAAGCCTGGGAAGGAGAAAGGGGTGAGCCTGGGCGCGGGAGGCTGGGGACCCCCCAGGTTCACTGGCAGCTGGGAAGTACTCGCTTTCCCTGGCCGAGAGCCATCAAGCCTGGCGGAAGCACACAGAGGAATGACTGCTTCACTCCATGGGCAGGTTAGAGTGGGCGGGGGCAAACCCCCGAAGTCGGTGCAGCCCTAAAGGCTCAGGTTCCTCCTGCCGCTGGCTGCCCATCCGTGCCCTCGGCGGGCTCCCAGGCTGCAGGGGGTGGCTGAGTTCAGGGGAGACCACACACCTGGGCCCTGGGTGCACCCCAAGGGGCTCCATGGCGCTCTGGGCTCCCAGAGGAGTCACACACAGAGACAGGGCGTCCCCCAGCACCTGTCCAGTTCCAACGCTGCCCTCACAGCTGTGCCCCGCTGGCCACCGCCTCCTGCTCTAGCCTCTTCCTCAACCTCTCCTCCCTTCGCCCACAGGAGGGTGCTCACCCCCTCAAAACTATCCTCAATAGATGCCTTCCTGTGCCCCGAAGGTGGCGTGGAAACCAGAGACGCAGACCAAGCCTCCTGTCTCCACACTGGCTCCTCTTTATCTGGGTAATAGTGGCAGAATATTCTAGAAGACTGAAGAGAAGCCCAGTGACAGCATCCAAATCACACCAACCCCAGCAGCATTTTTTCTTTAAGATTTATTTATAAGGCAGAGTTAGAAAGCAGCAGAGGCAGAGAGAGAGAGAGAGAGAGAGAGAGAGAGTCTTTCATCATTCCCCAAATGGCCACAGTGGCCAGAGCTGGGCCTGCGGCGGCTTTACCCCGGTATGCCACAGTGCCTGACCCCAGCAGTATTAATAGTCGCACCTGCTGTGTGATGGACACTGTGGTCAGCATTTTACATTAGCCCACTCAATCCATTTCCCAGATGAAGTAAGTGAAGCCCAGAGAGATAAACACAGACGCGGGCAGGAAGGGAGTGTGGGCAGCTGGGCCCCAGGACCCCACACGCTGGTTCTCTCCCCAAATGGCCACAATAGCCAAGAATGGGCGAGGCCCAAGCTGGGAGCCAGGAACTCCATCCAGGCTTCCCTGGCAGGGGCTCAGGCACTTGGGCCATCTTCGGCTGCTCTCCCAGGAGCATCAGCAAGGAACCGGATGGGAAATAGAGCAGCCGGGATTCCAGTAGGCGCTTTGTACACGATGCTGGCTCAACTCTCTACCCACAAGCACTGGTCCCAAACTTTCTTTTTTAAAACTACCTACAAGGGTAGGGGCCGGGGGACAGCTTCCCAGGGAGCAGGCTGCGTGCAGGCACCAAGGGGCAGCAGCACACGGACCCATTCCATGGGTAGGCGGGGTCTCCAGACTCTGAGAAGGGGGCACCCAGACTTTGCCATGCACAGGTCCAGCAGCCTTGACCCCTCCCCTCCTTCCTGCCCAGAGCTGACGGCCAGAAACTACACAGCAGCTTCTGAGATGGGGACGCAGATAAGGGTGTGGGTCCCGCCAGTGTGACAAGAGGCAGTGTGGCTCCTGCACGTTGGCGGAAAGGGCAAGCGGTGGACACGTGGGCTGGGTGCTCTACAGATTCACACCCGATATGCAGAGGGCCAGGGAAGAAATTGTCACACCGCAGGGTCCTCGCCCATGCTCTGCCCCGGCCCCTTCACCTGCCCGCCTCAGCCCTCTTTCAGGTCTCCCATTAAATGGACCTTCCTCCAGGAAGCCTTCCTGACCTCAGACTGGGTGGAGTTGGGGCTTTGCGTGACAGTAAAGGGGCCACCAGGTTAGGGCTGGAAAACCTCAGCTGGTGGGGGTGGGAGGGCTGCAGGCTCCAGGCTGCTGGGGGGGGGGGGTCACCCTGCAGCCCATTGACCCCAAAAGCACTCCAGCCCCTGTCCCAGACCTCCTCCCGGATTCCCTCCCACCCACTGCATGCAGCCCGACTTTGCCTTCCTCTGGGTGCTGACAGCAGGGAATTTTATCTCCTGGGTTTGCCACTTAGCACTGAGGGAGCCAGAGTTTTCACTCTGGGGAAATGGGGAGGGGGTGGTGGTGACAGTACCTACTTCGCAGGGCTGTTGTGAAAAGTACAATTGGCCTGAGAAAGACAGGCTGCATTATCGCCCTCACCATCTATCTCCCCATTTGCCCAATTTCTTTAGCGCCTGGTAACCGACAAGTCCAAGTGCGCCCTCTAGGGGCAGCTCTGCAGTACTGCATGCTACCAGGAACAACCAGAAAGCCAAACGTTGTAGTGACCCCGGTCCCTCCCCCATACAAAAATTAACCCCAGCTGGTTTAAATGAGAATGAATTACTCACAGAAGTGCTTTATGCTTTATGAATAGGTGGAACATTTTAAAACACCCAAACGCCTGGGTTTTGCTGTAGACGTGGAAGCTTATAAAACCTGGTTACAAGTGGAGCTCCTGCAATTCTTCATGGTCTTGGTGGAATACTTCATGTATTCCTACCTCCCACAAAAGAGACTCACCCTACCCCACACTGCCATCCTGCCCAGAGCAGAAGCCGGGCCAGACTCAGCCCTGGCTCCCTTGTTGCCTTTGGATATTGTCTGCGTTATTAGGTATTCAATTAATAACTGTCCAATGACAGGCTGAATTAATGAACAAATGCTTTACTAAATAAAGAACTACATAATGGAAAACTAGGTTTGTCTTTGGAAAAATGGGCGATTTCCTGCACCGGCATTAGCGCCATTTGACCATAAGCATCCTACGGTGCAGTACTTTTTCTTGGTCCATTCAAGACTGGGTGATGAGAAGGTGAAGGTGTTTGGTGAGGGCACCTTGCAGCCAGAAATCCAACTGCCTCTCGCGGTGTCTGGATGGAGCGCAGCCCCGCGGCGCAGTCTGCAGACTTGGGTGGCTGCCCCCCCCCACCTGCCTTAGACACAAGAATTGCTTTTCAGAAGCTTCTGCTTCCCAGAAAACTTCCTGAGATTTTTATCTGGAGACTTCTGCCACCAAGTCTTGCCATTCATGATGAAAATGTTATAGGTCATGTTTGCCGGCGGGTATCTGAAACAAGCCACAGAAAACAAACGCTGCTCAGCTGCGCACGCAGGAGTCCCTGTTAGGCGGGGATAGTCTGGTGTTCTGAGTGGGGAGGATTCCGCCTTCCAACAGGCGGGCTTGTCATACATGAAACCCCTGCCACTGGCCGGCGCCACGGCTCACTAGGCTAATCCTCCGCCTACGGCGCCGGCACACCGGGTTCTAGTCCTGGTCGGGGTGCCGGATTCTGTCCCGGTTGCCCCTCTTCCAGGCCAGCTCTCTGCTGTGGCCAGGGAGTGCAGTGGAGGATGGCCCAAGTGCTTGGGCCCTGCACCCCATGGGAGACCAGGAGAAGCACCTGGCTCCTGCCATCGGATCAGCGCGGTGCGCCAGCTGCGGCGGCCACTGGAGGGTGAACCAATGGCAAAGGAAGACCTTTCTCTCTGTCTCTCTCTCTCACTGTCCACTCTGCCTGTCAAAAAAAAAATAAAAAATATGGCCGGCGCCGTGGCTCAATAGGCTAATCCTCCACCCCTTGCGGCGCCAGCACACCGGGTTCTAGTCCCGGTCAGGGCGCCGGATTCTGTCCCGGTTGCCCCTCTTCCAGGCCAGCTCTCTGCTATGGCCAGGGAGTGCAGTGGAGGATGGCCCAGGTGCTTGGGCCCTGCACCCCATGGGAGACCAGGAAAAGCACCTGGCTCCTGGCTCCTGCCATCGGATCAGCGCGGTGCGCCGGCTGCAGCGGTGGCCATTGGAGGGTGAACCAACGGCAAAGGAAGACCTTTCTCTCTCTGTCTCTCTCTCTCACTGTCCACTCTGCCTGTCAAAAAAATAAAATAAAATAAAATAAAAAATAAAAATAAAAATAAAAATAAAAATAAATCCCTGCCACCTCTGGCCCCCACAGAGCCTCTGCAATATCCCTTTCTGGAAAACACTTGTCCACGACTAACCCAGGCCATGTACAGCTATGTCTCCGTGAGCTGGACGGGTACAAGGGGCGTGGAGGGGAAATGGCCCGTCGGAAAGATGAGCCATATTCAGAATTGTGAAACAGGGCCATGCTTACTTTCAGGCGCTCTGAAACAAGTCATGTCTAACCCCCTCAAGGAGTCACCAGTCGCAGGACCCCTGGAGCACTCCTGGCATCTAGAGAAAGCAACGCCCTTCTTGTGGGGAAATGGAAATACCGCAGCCTCAGAAGCAGACACTTCAGCATCGTCACACAGCCCCAGTCCCCTCTCTCGGGGGACACGCTGAGCCCCCGACACAGTGAGGGGCCTGTTGGGGAGCTGCTCTGTCCTCTGTGACCACGTCCCCAGCCGCACAGCCCACAGCATAGAATTTCCAAACGCAGTGACTCACTTACACAGTGAGTGCACAGTCTTGCACACTAGTTGCTTCCAGTGTTCCATGCTTGAGCCCTGTCATCCAGTGGTTTCATCAAAACACTGAACAATGGTGCACATAGGCTCTGCCAGCCCAAGGGCCCACTGGTAGAGCCTGGCCTCTCAAGGCCACTGCTGTACCAGGCATTAACCCTTCACGTGCAGGATCAGGGGTGGGTGGGTGGGGGGAGGTTCTTGAAGTGGCTGTAGAGGGACCCGTGGAGCCTTCTGCAATATTCTAACGACCAGAGCAGCTCCACCACGGGCCCTAGGTGCACACCAGCTTGCTCACATCCCTCCCCACCCCACCTCTCGGAGCTGTGTACTTCCTTTCCTTTCTCTGTGCATTGGCTATTTTTCCATCTTCATGCCAGACATGACACAGTCTCCTCTTTCAGTAGCCGGATGGGCACAGCCCAGTCCAGGAAGACTGGTGTGCATCAGTCACGCAGACAGGGCCCAGGATCCAGGGCACGCGTCCTCTTCCAAGCCCACAGGTGATGTCCGCACACAGCCCGGCCTAGAGAGCCCCCACTCTCCTCCTCCCCAATCCAGGAAGCTTCGGGGGAGGGTGGGGCAGCTTCAGTGCCAGCACCCACGAGTCCCGGGTGGAAGGGCGGGCGCTAGGAGCCACTCACAGGGGCTGCCTGCTCCTGACGTACGAGGTCAACATGAGCAGCAGCATGACCGTGACAGCAAGGATGGCGGCCACGGAGAAGGCGGTGATGATGATGTTCTTTCGCAGGAAGTGCAGGAGCTGTGCACAGGGCATGTTCCCGTTGCGACTATCTGCGGAAGACACAGGCCAGAGGGGACATGGAGGGGTGCCCCACACACACACACACACACAGCCCTGCTGCTACTCACAGCCTGGCCCCCATCTGCCAGGGCAACCTGAGAGTCACGCTCACTGCAGAGAGGAAAACAGCAGTCCACCTGCTGGTTCCAGAAGTGTTCTTGGGGATGGAACTGGCTTTGTTTAGGGAAATGCATTCATCATCGGCTGGCAGAGGGGTGATGCAGGCAACAGAGGGGGCAGAAAGAAGGAGCAAGAAACAGCAGTGGGAGAGACACCAGAAGAGGTGAGAAAGCCCTGTTGCAAAGGCTTATGGGAACAGAGGCATTTGGTCTACAGCGCTTCTATAACCCGGTCTCTGCTGCCCCCGTTCCCCCAGCTTCAGCAAATCCTACTGTATATAGAGTCAGCCACATGTGTGCAGGTTTGGGGTGGGGATCAGGTCTGATCCAACAGGAGGTGAACACAAGGTAGTGGTGATCCCAGGGTCCAGCGGGTCTCTAGGACCTCCCAGCAATCTGGAGGGTGGATTGGGGCCACCAAGCGTGGGCTTGGGCTCTTAGCTGGATCTCAAAGGAAGGAGAGTCCAGCTGACATCAGGCTTCTAGAGCTTGTCACCCTATTTGCAAGGGGACTGAAAAGGAAAGAGGGATCAGAGAAATGGGGTCTGGAGGTTCAATGACAAGAACAAGGTGGGGAGAAGCCAAGCCCAGCTGGTGATACAGGCAGGAGAGTGCCGGCCAAGGGTCTTGCCAGGTTAGGGGAAGAACACTATGCATGTCCAACTTTCTGCCCTCATCCATGCCACTTCAAAGGGCAGCCAATCAGGAGGCACCAAGGGCTCTGGTGGATAAACCCAGCATTGCCTTTCCAAGCTTTGCAAAGTGATGATCAGGCATTACGTTGACAGGCTGCATGGAGGGGGTAGCCCAGGCCCAGGTAATCCAGCAAGGAGGAAGATGCCAGGCCCGGGGGCCCTGGGCCAGCATTTGGCATTTAAACCTCCTTGCAAGCTACAAAGCCTCAGTGCTCGGCAGTGGCGGGGCCTCTGGAGATGATACCTGGATGACGAATGAACTTGGCTGTGTGCAATCAGGATATGAGTAGCATCTTTTTGAAAGGGTGCAGTTAGTTTATTCATAATTTTAACCACAGATCATACACTTCCGAAGGTGAATTAACGGTGTGCCGCCCATCTACTCAGACACATTCTGAAGTCATTTGCGGTTACGGATCTTATTCACTCACGCGCTAGACTCACCTGGGCTCACTGCGCCTTCAGCTGTTCCGCTAGTGACAGTAGCTAATTGGTTATTCACATCTCTGTGGAATAGGGAGGGTTCTTTAATCCTCCTCTCTTCTGAAATGTGATCTACAAAAGATAAGACCCGCCCATCAGGAAACACTGTTGGTCTGTGATTAGTTCTGTTTTTTCTTTCTAGAGTCAAAGTAGGGAGTTGGGGTGTTGGAGAAGACTCTACATACTATGTAGTGTTAACAGAGTATATTCACCTGGTCTATCCCTGGATAGTGTGGGTCTTCAGGAAGTGAACCAGAGGATGGAAGATCTCTTTCTGTCTGTCAGTCTGACTATATTTATGAATCTACCTGTCCATCTGTCTCTTTCCCCACCTCACATTGTCTTTTTCTTTTAATACAAGGGTCAAAATAAGAGGTATTTGCATCCTACCTCTACTATTATCTATCTGACTCATTTGTATATAGCCTGATGAAGTTCTCTTCATTCCTAGAGAAACAGAAACTTGTTCCTTATCCAATTTGGCTTAGAAAGAGAGAAACTCCCAATTTAATGTGACGCACAGTGATTTGACTTGGAAAACGCCAGCTTGTCATACCAGAGTTAAGAGATGAGCAGCCACGGAGAGGACGCTCTGGCCGCCATGGAGCAGCCAATGGGGATGTGCGCTTGCCTTGTCTTTCACAGAGCCATAAACAAATAGACTTGACCCTGGAACACACAGCTGCACTTTCCTCCTCTCTACACAACGAAAAAACCCAACTGAATTAAGAGCCATTGTCTATACTTACCATCAGGAAGGTCCTAAGTTTCTGTTTATCTAAGGTTCTTTGGAGAGTTTGAAGAGTATTTTTTATGTGATGAGTTGTGACTTTAATTATTTGTTGAATTTTTTATTTTTATTTGAGAGGCAGAGAGAGATATCTCCCATCTACTAGTTTACACCCCAACTTTCCAAAACAGCTGGCACTGGGCCAGGCTGAAATCAAGAGCTTCTTCTGGGTCTTCCACATGGGTGCAAGGGCCCAAGGACTTGGGCCATCTTCTACTGCTTTCCCAGGACATAGCAGAGAGCTGAATCAAAAGTGGAGCAGCCAGAACTCAAACCAGCACCCATATGGGATGCTGGCATTGCAGGCAGTGACTTTACCCACTATGCCACAGTGCTGGCCCCAGGGTTGAAGTTTTACATTGCAATTTTTGTTTTCATGTTCTTAAGAGACAAGCATTGAAATGAATCTTCGGGGGCCATCACTGTGGCATAGCGGGTAAAGCCTCCACCTGCAGTGCCAGCATCCCATATGGGCACCAGTTCAAGTCCTGGCTGCTCCACTTCTGATCCAGCTCTCTGCTATGGCCTGGGAAAGCAGTAGAAGATGGCCCAAGTCCTTCGGCCCCTGAACCTACGTGGGAGACCCAGAAGAAACTCCTGGCTCCTGGCTTCAAATTGGCACAGCTCCGGCCGTTGTGGCCATCTGGGGAGTGAACCAGCAGATGGAAGACCTCTTTCTCTCTCTCTGTCTCTGTCTGTAACTCTGCCTTTCAAATAAAGAAATTTTAAAAAGAACGAAAGAAATGAGCCTTGATTTAGATGTCAACAGCACCTCATTGCCAGGTGTCCCAGGACAGAGACTGGAGTCCCCAGAGTGGACCTAAGATCACTCCCAGTGTGAGCTGCTGTCCAGGGACCTGTGCACACCTCTCAACACCTCACTTCGCAGAGGCGTCACTTCTCCAGGCTCCTCCTGTCCTGTCCACCATTGATCACTACTGTCGCTAGAGGTGCAGACAGTGTGGTCTGGAACTTCCTGCTCCCTGTGGGCCGGCTTCAGAGCAGCTCCCAGCCTCAGAAGGTGGGCGTTGGTTGTGGCCTTCACCACTGCCCACAGGGTCTGCTCAGTTCTCTTCTTCCCTTGCCTGTGCTACTCAAGGCAACTTTACGAAGCAGCTCCACCTCCTTGTTCTTCCAAAACTCTTTACAAATCCAACCTAAGCACTGTCCAAATACCCTCCATTTTAGCATATTTACAACTAATTGTTTATTGTATAGGCTCCTGGCTCCCAGCTGTTACGGCCATCTGGGGAGTGAACTAACAGATGGAAGATCTGTGTGGGCGAGATGGCTCCAGGCCACATGCAGCTCTGTGTAGACACTCATCCCCGCCCCTCTCCCCAGCATGGCAGAGAGACATGCTTGTCCTGCTTTATCCCTTTCGGAGGAAGAAATGCATCCTGGGACTGTAGGTGCTCGCCCTGTGCTCAAGCCAATTGGCCTCCACGGCAGTGAGACTGGCAAGACCAGCCTTTCTCATCAGCCAGGAGCACCTTCCCATAATCCTCCTGGGGATGCAGAGAGCCCCCTGGGGTGGCACTCGGCAGTGTGCTCAGCCTCTTACAAGCCCCGGACTCTCCAGGGGCGGAAGGACTTAGCGAGGAAGCTTGGGAAGAGGACTCAGATGCCATGGGCAGCTCTCTCTCCCTCGTGGTGACCCATCTGCCCACCATGCTGCACCGTGACCAGTGCTGGGCACTCTGCCCAAGTACGGGCAAAGCACCTACACCCAAGCATTCATAAGAGAGCTTGAGATCCATCTGCCAGCATCCTGCCTCTGCCTCTCACTGGGTTCTCAACTCAGGCAAGAGAAACAAGAACCAAGACTTAGTGATTCCCAGCTCCAAGCTTCGCCGTTCGCACTTACCGTTATCGGCAATTCTGTCCGCGGTGCCAAGGAAATAGTCCGGCTCAGAATTCCAAGCGTTGCTAACTCCTTTGATGAGACAGGTGGGGGGGGGGGGGAGAAAAAGGGTTTCTTTAGTACACGCCTGCATCCATATTTCGTTTTACATTGCTAAGTTGAAACGTCCCTAGAGAATTTGATTTGTATTTGGAAATGTGTGTCTGAAAGTTGAGTCACTGGTGTAGACAGAGCCATCCGCGGACTGAGTGTAGACTCCTGGGCAGAGGGAGTGGGAAATCGCCCTTAGGCACTGCAGTGTATATCTGTATGCAAGATACGCGCCCCACCCCACCCCACCCCGCCCCCTCCTCAAGGCTCACTCCCCTGCCACAGGGGAATTCTCTTCCCGTTACCGGTGATCAAACAGCTGTCTTAATTCCCAAGAACTCTTTTTTTTTTTTCAATCCCTTGAAACTGCTCTGGGACAGAGGACTATCTTCACCTGTGTCATGTCTGTGGCTGTGCCCAGGGAGTCGTTTTTGGTTCTGTCTTCTCATCCACTGAATGGGGCACTGATGACCATCCAGGCTGTCTGTCAACCACATCACGCACGTGCAAGTATCAAGTGTGTGGAACAGAGGTTATGACGTTACCCAGGGCTCGTGTGGCAAGGAACAAGAAAGTCCACTTACAAACCAGGTGCCCAGAGTGGCAGGACCTGCCTACTTCCCGCATGTCAAGGATCACCCCAGAACACAGGCACGGTCACACTTGAGACGGGGCCTCCACAGGTGGTGGGGAGAGAGGTCTCCCACCCCGCTTTTACCCCATAGTAGCTGGTTTCAGGGAGGCGAGGATGACAACAAAGCACACCTACTACTACAACATGGAGCCTATAAAAGACGCGCACTCACATGCTGAGTGACGTATACTTGCCTTCATTTACTTCTCTCTTTGTCATTGATTTGCCAGTTGTTCTCGCCTCCTCAAATGGTACATCATACGGAGTTTTGGACAACACTTGCAGCAGAATTTCATCTCAAGGGAAGCAAACAAAGGCATGTTACTATCAGCAACGCGGGATGTATACGTTCTGCTGTGTAAGTTCCTAAAGTGGTCCAAAGACATGAAGAAATGATGCAGACGCCATGGGCATGGGAAGTTGCGTTCTAAAATGCTTTGTCTTGGGAAGCGAAGCTCCAGCAGCCCAAACCATCTGGAATATGGTGATTGCTCAAGATATCCTGGGATGCAGGGCTGGAAACTGCCCCAGAGCTCCTGGTGTTTGGCACCATGATTTTTATTCCTTTTCCTCACTCATGAGACTTTCCCCAGGATGGCCCAGAAAAATGGGGAGATGGCTGTAGGGGTAACAATAACGCATAACAGATTTTAAAACGTCAGGAAGTTCTTTCTTTATCAAACTGTCGGGGCCGGCACTGCGGTGTAGCAGGTAAGGCTGCCACCTGTAGTGTTGGCATCCCATACGGGCACTGGTTGGAGTCCCAGCTCTACTTTCAATCCAGCTCTCTGCTATGGCCTGGGAAGGTAGCGGAAAATGCCCCAGGTGCTTGGGCCCCAGCAGCCACATGGAGACCCAGAAGAAGCTCCTGGCTCCTGACTTTGGATCAGCCTAGCTCTGGCCATTGCAGCCATTTGGGGAATGAATCAGCAGATGGAAGACCTTTCTCTCTGTCTCTCCCTCTCTCTGTAACTCTGTCCCTCAAATAAAGAAACAAAATCTTTTTCCAAAAAATCTCCAATTTGTTGGCATAGAAATGTTGATATTATCCTCCTTATGACACTTTTTCTTTCAGAAAATCAGTAATAATTCCCCCCTCTCACTTCAGAATTAAAAATTTACTTTCTTGGGACAAGCACTGTGGCATAGTGGGTAAAGCTGCTGCATGGGGTGCCAGCATCCTATATGGGCATTGTTTCGAGTCTTGACTGCTCCAGCTCTCTGCTTATGGCGTGGGAAAGCAGTAGAAGATGGCCCAAGTGCTTGGGCCCCTGCACCCATGTGGGAGACCCGGAAGAAGCTCCTGGCTCCTGGCTCCTGGCTCCTGGCTCCTGGCTCCTGGCTTCAGATTGGCCCAGCCCTGGCTGTTGAGGCCACTGGGGAAGTGAACCAGCAGATGGAAGACCTCTGTGTCTGCCTCTCTCTGTAACCTCCCTATCAAATACATAAATACATCTTTAAAAATCTAGTCTTTTAATGATCCAATCAATTTACACTTAATGTCATTACTGGTAAAGAAATATTTATCTTCCATTTTTTCTCATTTTCTGTATTGTGCCTTTTTTTGTTTCTCATTTCCCTAATTGTCGCTCCCCCTCTTCGTGGAGGAGCGACACAGGACCCTGCGCTGTTCTTTCGTCTGCTCGGCCCTCCCCGGGTTTGCTGCTGGTTCTTCCCGGGTTGGCTACTATCCCTTCCACCTCCGTGGAAGGGCAGTTCCCCCTGGCCGCATTCCCCACTTCCGCAGGGGAGCGGCACACCGCCGGCCAGCTTTCTCGGGGGCTGCACGGGTTCCCTTTAGATGTTCCCCATAGATGTTCCCGGTGCATGCCGTCTCTCTCCTCCTTTATAGTCCTCCTCTGCCAATCCCAACTCGGCTGAGTACGCTGCTCTCCAATCAGGAGCAAGTCCTACAGTTAATTGGTTGAACTGGAGGCAGCTGTGCGGAAGCTGTTTACTTCTCTCCCAGCGCCATATTGTGGGAGAGCAGATGCATAGAATAAGTCCTAATTCGAGTAACTTAGTCTAGTCCGGATTGCTCCCCACAGATCCCCCTTTTTTATTTTTTAGCGTTGATACGCGCCTGTCTTCGGTGTCCCGCGGCACACACTCTGCTCTACTTGCTACAGTTGCCACAGGCTCTTACAAGTCCTATCAGGCAAACCGAATCCGGGTCCTCTCTTCGCCATGTTGTGAGGAGGTTTTTAGGCGCTGATGCGTGCCTGTGTTCGGTGCCCTGCAGCGCATGCTCTGCTCTGCCTGCAGGGGACTTACAAGACCTATCAGGCAAACCGAATCCAAGCCTTCTCATTGCCTTATTGTGGGGGAGACTTATTAGTGTTGGTTCGTGCCTATCTTCGGTGACCTGCAGCTCATACTCTGGTCGAGCTTTGCTGGCGCTTACCGCCTTAAATCAGGCAGACCGAATCCAAGCTTAATATTGTTGCATTGTGGGGAAGCTTTACTGATGTTAATTCGTGCCTGTCTTCAGTGACCTGCGGCTAGCCGCCCAGGTGCTCATCGCCTCACTAATCGGGCAGACCGAATCCAAGCCTTCTAATTGGGATGTTGAGGGGAGGCCTTATTTTCTCTATTTCTCTATCTCCGGGCATTCCTATTTCTCCCATTTTACTTCTATCTTCCAGCATTCCCATTTCTCTTTTACTTCACTTCCAAACTTCTGTTTCTCTTATCCCCGCAGCTTTCCGGCACCTCGCCCCGCCGGCGGGTTCCCGGCTCTGCGCCGCTTCAGCCCGCGCGCCTCTCTCATCTGCGCAGCTTCCCGGCTTTGCGCGGCTCGGCTTTGCGCGCTCCGCGGTCTCCACGCTTAACCCTTTCGCGTCTGAACCACGGCCTACGCCAGCGTTCCCTATCTATTCACGCCCCGTGCTCTCTCTGCACGCGGCGGCTTCCGCGAGTAACACAGCGTAGCTTGCGTCTCCGCCACTAGGATTCAATCTAAGTTCCCCGGGCTAGCCTGGCGAATTCAACCCAGCGTACGTCTCCGCCCCACGATTTGGCTTCCCGTCCTTTGCTCCCCGGGCTAATCAGACGGATCCCAATCTGGCTTACGTCTCAGCTTCTGGTTTCAACTTTTCGCCCCCTATTCCCGGGCTAACCTGAGAACCCCAAAGTGGCTTTCGTTTCCACCTTGGCCTGCCCCCCGCGGCTTCAATTTCCCTAACAGTTTTCTCTACCCGGTATGTTTCCCCAAGCTTTCCTCCAACGATATTCCTCCCTCATTTCTCCTGGCCTCTCCCCACAGTCCGCGTCCGAGTCTGTTTGTTCTAGCTTTCACTTTCGCTTTCGACCTTAGAGATTTCTCCCAGCTTCCCCCCGTAGTCTGCATCCGAATCTATGCCTAGGCTTTCAATAGCTTCCTCCGGCACCCTTTTTCGTCCGGCTTTTCCCTAGGCTGTTTGCTAGTCTCTCTCTCCGGTATTTTCCCAATTCTTCCCGTTTCTTCCCATTTCTTCCCTCCTAGGTTTCATATCCGTCCTAAGTTTCCTATCCGAGCTAGGTTTCCTATCCGAGTCACGGCACCATTATGTCGCTCCCCCTCTTCGTGGAGGAGCGACACAGGACCCTGCGCTGTTCTTTCGTCTGCTCGGCCCTCCCCGGGTTTGCTGCTGGTTCTTCCCGGGTTGGCTACTATCCCTTCCACCTCCGTGGAAGGGCAGTTCCCCCTGGCCGCATTCCCCACTTCCGCAGGGGAGCGGCACACCGCCGGCCAGCTTTCTCGGGGGCTGCACGGGTTCCCTTTAGATGTTCCCCATAGATGTTCCCGGTGCATGCCGTCTCTCTCCTCCTTTATAGTCCTCCTCTGCCAATCCCAACTCGGCTGAGTACGCTGCTCTCCAATCAGGAGCAAGTCCTACAGTTAATTGGTTGAACTGGAGGCAGCTGTGCGGAAGCTGTTTACTTCTCTCCCAGCGCCATATTGTGGGAGAGCAGATGCATAGAATAAGTCCTAATTCGAGTAACTTAGTCTAGTCCGGATTGCTCCCCACACCTAATTACTAGCTTTTTTAAAAAAATATTTATTTATTTATTTATTTATTTGAAAGGCAGAGTTACAGAGAGGGAGAGGCAGAGGCAGAAGCTTCTTCCAGGTCTCCCATGTTGATGCAGGGGCCCAAGGACTTGGGCCATCTTCTGCTGCTTCCCCAGGCCATCAGCAGGAAGCTGGATTGGAAATGGAGCAGCCAAGACACAAACAGGCACCCATATGGGATGCCAATGTGGCAGGAACATTGGCATCCCATATGGGCACTGGTTCATGTCCCAGCTGCTCCACTTCCAATCCAGCTCCCTGCTGATGGCCTGGGGAAAGCAGCAGAGGATGGCTCAAGGATTTGGGACCCTGCCACCCATGTAGGAGACCCAGACGAAGCTGCTGGTTCCTGACTTCCACTGTGACCATTTGGGGAGTGAACCAACAGATGGAAGATCTTTCTGTCTCCCCCTCTTTCTCTGTTATTCTGCCTTTCAAATAAATGAGTCGTTAGAAAAAGAAATATATATTCACCTGTGACATCATCTTTAAAATGTTTTCCATTTTTTCTCATGGCTTTAAGTTGCTATCTTATATACTTTCATTTTAGCTCCTTTTTATAATTCCTGCCTATTTATTGGTATTCCTATTTTTTTTTACTCAAGTTCTTTATCCATGATGACTTTTAGCTCATTAAACACATTGAAGACCATTCACTCAATGTCTTTGGCTGATAATTCCTACACCAGGCTTCCCCAGGAAAGGTTCTATCAAATTCCTTTTAACTTGGCTGGCACTGCGGCTCACTAGGCTAATCCTCTGCCTGCGGCACCGGCACACCGGGTTCTAGTCCCGATTGGGGCGCCGGATTCTGTCCCGGTTGCCCCTCTTCCAGGCCAGCTCTCTGCTGTGGCCCAGGAGTGCAGTGGAGGATGGCCCAAGGCTTGGGCCCTGCACCCCATGGGAGACCAGGAGAAGCACCTGGCTCCTGCCATCGGATCAGCGCAGTGCGCCAGCCACAGCAGCCATTGGAGGGTGAACCAACGGCAAAAGGAAGACCTTTCTCTCTGTCTCTCTCTCTCACTGTCCACTCTGCCTGTCAAAAAAATTTTTTTCTTTTAACCGGACATTAATGAGCCATACACTCTTGTTCCTTTGTCTTTTCCTAATTTTATGCTGAAAGTGGACATGCTGAGTATCATATCTTTTTTTTTTTTTTTTTTTTTGATAGGCAGAGTGGACAGTGAGAGAGAGACAGAGAGAGAAAGGTCTTCCTTTGCCGTTGGTTCACCCTCCAATGGCCGCCGCTGCAGCCGGCGCACCACGCTGATCCGATGGCAGGAGCCAGGATCCAGGTGCTTTTCCTGGTCTCCCATGGGGTGCAGGGCCCAAGCACCTGGGCCATCCTCCACTGCACTCCCTGGCCATAGCAGAGAGCTGGCCTGGAAGAGGGGCAACCGGGACAGAATCCGGTGCCCCGACCGGGACTAGAACCCGGTGTGCCGGCGCCGCAAGGTGGAGGATTAGCCTATTGAGCCACGGCGCCGGCCCATTGAGTATCATATCTTGGTAACTCTAAAAATCTAATGCTCTTGGGGCCAGCACTGTGGTGCAGCAGGTTAAAGCCCTGCCTTGAAGCCTCAGCCTCTCATATGGGCGCCAATTCTAGTCCTGGCTGCTCCACTTCCAATCCAGCTCTCTGCTTTGGCCTGGGAAAGCAATGGAAGATGGCCCACATCCTTGGGCCCTTGCACTTGCTTGGGAGACCTGGAATAAGCTCCTGACTCCTGGCTTCAGATGGGTGCAGCTCCGGCCATTGCAGCCAATTGGGGAGTGAACCAATGGATGGAAGACCTCTCTCTCTGCCTCTCCTTCTCTCTGTGTAACTCTGACTTTCAAATAAATAAATAAATCTTTTTTAAAAAAATCTAATCCTCTCACTTCTCAAAGATTCCTGATTTTTGCTTGTAGGGTATTGGAGCCATCCATTTCTCTCTCTCTCTCTCTCTCTCTCTCTCTCTCTCTCTCTCTCTTTAAGATTTTATTTATTTATTTGAGAGGTAGAGTTAGAGACAGTGAGAGGGAGAGACAGAAAGAAAGGTCTTCTGTCCGCTGGTTCACTCCCCAAATGGTCACAACGGCCAGAGCTGCGCCAATCTGAAGCCAGGAGCCAGGAGCCTCCTCCCAGTCTCCCACATGGGTGCAGGGACCCAAGGACTTGGGACATCTTCTACTGCTTTCCCAGGCCACAGCAGAGAGCTGGACTGGAAGAGGAGCGGCCGGGGCTAGAACCCGGGGCCCATATGGGATGCTGGCGCCGCAGGCAGAGGATTAACCAAGTGAGCCACAGCGCCTGCCCCCATTTGTCTCTTTTTCAAGCTATTTCTGCAAAGCAGAATATTCCTGCTTTGTTATCTCTGAGATCAGTCAGTGACCTGACAAAGGTTTCTTTAAAGTACCCACTAGTAGTTCCCAAAAGGAGAAAAACAAAACCACTGTCTCTCTACATTCCCTCAAAAGATCTGCTTGGAAGCTTCTCCAGCCCCTGAGGTCTGAAACAGTGGCCAGTGCCAGTATGGTCCCTCAGGACCTAGCAGCAGTCAAACCACATCTCCTGAGTTTCGGAGGACAAGGTTGCCATTGTCCACCTTGGCACCAGCAAGCTTCACAAGAATGTGGGCTGCTGGCCACACTGCGTCCTGCCACAGGACGCAGGCATGGGGAATGGCAGCCGCTACCCGGAGCGTGGAAATCCACTACAAGGTATCCATCTCTTCCCTGAGCTCGCCCTTAGACACCGCAAATGTTGTACTAGACTCCAGTTTTCCAAAACAGCTGCCTAAGATCACTCTTGCCAGTTCAACTGCTGCTTTCATAAAGGGACACAGTTCTAGAGCTTCTCACCCAACCACCTCCCACTTAACCATAGTTTCCTTCAAATGGCAGTAGAGAGGCTTGAAGTAAATCAATGAGTCACGACCTAGAATCAGCTGGAGGACTTTGAAAACTACGGATGCCAAGTCTCACCCCACACCGCTCCTGCTACTTGGATCATTATTTGAGGAGCAGGGTCCTTTCCAAGTGTTTACCTTCTATGCTTTAATTTCTTGGGACTTCAGCACTTAGAGGAATAGCTTCTAGCCTCCAGGAAAAGTACTTGCCATCCACCCAGAGCAGAGGAACAGGCTCCTTAGGAAAAACCACTGGCAAACACAGCCTCAAAGTTTCACGTTCAAAGGTTACTCACCAAATAATTTGGCCAAATTTTCTTCTTCCAGATCAGAACTTGATACAAATTCCGAATTGGTCAAGTTCTTCGGTTGGGGAAAACCTACGGGAAATAAACCTTAGCTGTGGTTAAATCTTTCTTTGGATGGGTGCCGGTTCAAGTCTCGGCTGCTCCACTTCTGATCCAGCTCTCTGCTATGGCCTGGGAAAGCAGTGGAAGATGACCTAAGTGCTTGGGCCCCTGAACCCACGTGGGAGACCCGGAAGAAAGCTCCTGGCTCCTGGCTTTGGATCAGTGCAGCTCTGCTCCGGCTGTTGAGACCATCTGGGGAGTGAACCAGTGGATGGAAGACCTCTCCCTCTATGTCTGTCTGTCTGTCTGTCTCTCTGTCTCTCTATGACTCTGGATGGAGGGTGGCTCAAGTGCTTGGGCCCCTGCCTCCCCTGTGGGAGATCCATATGGAGTTCTGGGCTCTCAGTTTTGGTCTGGACCATTCCTGACCATTGCAGCTATTTGGGGAGTCAACCAGCAGATGCAAGATCTCTGTCTCCCCCTTTCTCTGTAACTCTGCCTTTCAAATAAATTTTCTTTTTAAATTTCTTTTAAAAGGCAAAGGGAGACAGACAGAACTGTCATCTGTCATCCATTGGTTTACACCCTAAATGCCTGCAACAGCCAAAGGTTGGACCAGGCCAAAGCCAGAAGCCGGGAACTCAATCCATGTAGGCAGCAGGGACTTGAGGACCTGAGCCATCCCCTGCTGCTTCCCAGGAGCTACCTTCGCAGGAAGCTGCAGTCGGGAGCACAGCCCGTCGGGAAGCCAGGCCCTCCACCGTGGGACATGAGCATTCTAAGTGGTGTCTTCCCCACCAGACCAAATGCCCCTTCACCTCCACGTTTGTTTACGTGTGTAGCCAACTGCTGCTTCTCAGCTCTGACATCAGAGTGCTCTGGGCACAGACTTTACAGAAGCCAGGGCAGGAGCGGGGTTGATGGACAGGCACGTGGGAAGGCTTTGCTGCCCCAGATGCCGACCAGTGCACACACAGGCAGTGAACTTGGAAGGGCTGCTAAATAGAAAGTTATCACAGTACTCATAGCTCATGTTCCAAGGAACAGCGAACCCCAAATGGAAATTGTGTTTCTGGCCTCTGAACAGATCCTAGAGTGTCAGGACCTGATAGCATGCACCCGTGTTTACTCCAAAATATAGAGACGGTCACACTTTAGGCCATGGATTGCATAGCTGGTGAAAGATTAGAGCCGGTGCCGCGGCTCACTAGGCTAATCCTCCGCCTTGCGGCGCCGGCACACCAGGTTCTAGTCCCGGTTGGGGCGCCGGATTCTGTCCCAGTTGCCCCTCTTCCAGGCCAGCTCTCTGCTGTGGCCAGGGAGTGCAGTGGAGGATGGCCCAAGTGCTTGGGTCCTGCACCCCATGGGAGACCAGGATAAGTACCTGGCTCCTGCCATCGGATCAGCGCGGTGCGCCGGCCGCGGCGGCCATTGGAGGGTGAACCAACGGCAAAAGGAAGACCTTTCTCTCTGTCTCTCTCTCTCACTGTCCACTCTGCCTGTCAAAAAAAAAAAAAAAAAAAGATTAGAGAGAGACGATTTCGGACAATTCTCTCACATCTCAGTTTTGATCTTGTCTCACTTGGTATCCAGTTACAAGAAGTCTAAAATGATAGCTTAGCACACGTCATACACAGTAGAAACCTACAGAGGTTCCTGCACTTCTAGTGTTCACCACATACACTTGCCTTCTTCCATGTCTTTCAGGGCAAGTAATTTGTCTGCCGTTCTTGCATCCTCAAACGGTGCATCGTACGGGCCTTTGGACAACACTTGCAGTAGGATTTCATCTCCAGGAAGAAAACAAAGGTATGTTAATACCAGCAATGCACGCGGGATTCGTATATTTTGCCATGTAAATTCCTAAAGTGGTCTATTGACTAAACAATCCAGATTCGAAGGACACAGGAGGTTACGCTCCCCGGTCTTGGGAAGGGACGCTCCCGCTACCTACATCATCTGGAAAATTGTGGTTGCCGACAACACCCTGGGCGGGAAACACTGCTCCTTCCAGGTGTAGGGCTGGGATTTGCCCCACATCCTTTGACAGCTGGTGCTATTATCTTCCCTTTGTTCCTGTTGTCATTCTGACCCACATCTCCAAGACCTTCCGCACGCCATTCCCATGCGTGGACAGACCGCATTCCTGTTCCCCCAAGATTCACATCTTCCTTTGAGACTGCCTCCCCCGGGAAGCCTTCCGCAGTGAGTTCCTGCATGGGTGGCACACAGACCTAGACCCCAATCCCGATTTGCTCTCTACCCAAACATGACTGGAGGCAAGTACCTTCCCCTCTGACCTTTAGGGTGGGGACAGTGCTAACTCCTAGGAAGGACTCGTGAAATTGGAAGATATCGACGCCTAGAAGGAATTTAACAGTGCCAGTGTGAGGATTATTCTGGAAACTTCTCATCATCGCCATCCTTAAAACAGTTCCCCAGGTCAGCTAGTAAATGCTGCTAGGGGGCTGCTCAGGGGAGCTTTGCACGAGTGGAGTAAGTAGGTGGGGAAGAAAAAAAGGCACCCGAGGGAAACATATCACTGACCCAGGACAGAGAGAGAAGTGTGTGTGGCAGACTCTGCACTCCCATCACCTGCCACTCTCAGGCCTAATTGTGCTCCCAGCTGCCAGGGCCAAACTCTCAGACAGACACACCCTTCCCAACCCTCCCTAGCAGCCAGAGCAGTGCCACGGGACACAGAGGCCCTCAGAAGATTCCTGGGACCCAAGGAGAGTACTGCTCTGGACGGAAGAGAAAGAAATGCTGCTGCACCTCCTCCTCTCCTCTTCCTCCTACTTTGAAAGCAGATGTGATGTCTGGAGCTGCAGAGGCCATTTTATGAGCAACAGGCACAAGCACCAGGAAAGACCCTGAGGGTCTCAGAGAAACTGCCCGTAACCTAAGCTACTACAGCAAAGCCATCATTGCCTCTCTCAGACGGCTGCAACGGAAGGAAAAAGCAAGTCGCTCTTGAAGCCACTGTGAGTCATTGATGGTTTTCCAGGAATTTCAGCCAAGTCCATTGTCAACCGGCACAGGCACTGTGGGAACACCTGGACTCGCCTTGCCACAATGACCTTGGCAGCTTTATGGAAGAACCGAGCCTAAGTTCCTGAAGATCACTGTGCCCTTTAGACTGGGACGGAGCAGAAGACTATGTCATTCTTGCGACAAGCTTTCCGGAGCTCCGGCTCTGCACAGCAGCTGTAGGAGGTGCCGGCAGCTCAGAGAACAAAGAGAGCCGGCGCCCGTCTGCATCCCCGAGATACAGAGGGGCAGAAGCAGGCATGCAGACATGACCAGACACACCGACACAGCCACACCGGGCAGCAAAGCAAGAGCTGAGAAAGGGAGCGGAGGAAGATAACCAGTCCTGAGCAGTCACCAGGGGGCTGCTGCAGACCCACCTCAGTCCCACAGCAGGGCCACCTATGGTGTCCTGTAACACACACACACACACACACACACACCCCGCCACCAAGCCATCAGAAGAGAATCCAGAGCAGGAGGGGGCCTGAGTGTGACATTCCATACAACAAACCCACAGAGAAAAGCTGTCTTAGAAACGATAAATCTCGGGGCCGGTGCTGGTGCGTAGCAGGTAAAGCTGCCACCTGCAGCGCCAGCATCCCTTATGGGCACCGATTCAAGTCCCAGCTGCTCCATTTCTGATCCAGCTCCCTGCTAATGCACCTGGGAAAGCAGCAGAGGATGACCCAAGTGCTTGGGCCCCTGCACCCACATCAGAGACCCGGAAGAAGCTCCTGGCTCCTGGCTTCAGCCTGGCCCAGCCCTGGCTGTTGTAGCCATCTGGGGAGTGAACCAGCAGGTGGAAGACATCTCTCTCTCTCTCTCTCTCTCTCTCTCTGCCTCTCCTCTCTCTGTGTAACTCTGACTTTCAAATAAATAAAATCCATCTTTAAAAAAAAAAGGATAAATCTCATTTACAAATGCTGTGCATGAAAGTATACCCACGAAATCTGGGTGGAGGCTGTGGGGTAGAAGGGAAGCTTAACAAATTCTATAAGCTGGTGGAGCTCTTTGCTTATGAAACAGTTGCTAATACTTCAGAGTTACTTTTTTAATATGAGGGTACTTCAAAATGCTTGTGGAAAATAGAACTAAAGGAGAAGTTTGCTTTCGTAGCAAAACGTTTGAAATCCATGCATGCTTTTTTTCCTACGCTGTGTTTTCCCATGAACTTTTTGAAGACTCCTCATATTAAGTTCTCTTCCCATCTAAAGCTTTCTCCAGGAAACAGAGTTTTATTTCCCCTCTGGCTTTATTTTGCTAAGCCACAGGAAAGAATCACCACACTCTGCACTCACATCATCCATATTCCAAGTCCACTTTCAAGGCTGTTGGCCCCGGGTGAGGGTTTGCCCACTACACGGAACAGGTGCTTTCAATAGACACGGGAAAAATCACCGTCCGCTTCACCAGGAGTAAACAGCAAGTTCTCACCTCCCCCGCCCCGTGATGAATGTGTAGGGACCTACAAGTTCCTGAAACGCCACCCAGATGGAAGCTGCCGAGTGGATCAGTGCCTGCCTGCGCTACGGCACCGGCAGGTTGGTAGGTCCTTGGCGGGTAACTACAGGATCCTCCCAAACCCTGGCCCAGACTCCTATCTCCAGAGGCGCTCACTCTCCTCTGACACACGAGGGGCTGTGGCGCTGGGGTCACCACAGAACAGCTCTCTGGCTCCTAGACAGCACTTGCTGAACACATAGCTGGTGCACCTGCAAGAGCAACCTGCATCCATTCATCCGTCAGGGCTGGCCACCCGCCAGTCAGCGGGCAGTGCCGACTGGCTGAGCCCTCTTTGGGAGCGCTGGCGGAAGCAGGGCAAACCCAGAGTTCCCGACCTGGGACAGCTCCTGCGACAGAGTCCGCCATGTGTGGAGAGGTGCCCCTCCTGCAGGCAGGGTGGCCAGGCACCTCTGATCCAACAGCGGCAGCCCAGCGGGAAGCAGCAGCGCTCGCTCACTACCCCAGGAGCTCTCTCTCCCGCCAGAGGCGGCCCTCAGCCTGACCCTCTTAGCACCAGGGAGAACTCACCAAAATGGGGCCGGCTTCCTTCAGCACACGGCTGGGGCCCAGACCTGTCTCAGCCTCAGGCCTCTGCTGAAGGTGACGGCCTGGGCCTGGCCTGAGCTGTTATTGAGTTAAATGAGAGACTTCTAGTATATCAGTCAGCCCCAGCCTGGAGGCACCCGAAGGACTCTAGCATCCACCGCGCAAACATCCCCCCCCCTCCATGGCCGATGGCCGGGCAGGGCGGGACGCCTCTTTGTAACAATCTCCCCAGGACAGGCATGGGCTCAGCCTCAGGCAGGGATGAGAGCCCCCACCCCCCACCCTGAGAAGGTCCCCACCCTCTGGAAGGGGGAGGTGGGATGCAGCTGGTCTGTGGTGCACTCTCCCTCTGCACCTGCGAGGGGCTCCGGATGGAGGAGCCTTGGCAGCTGTGAGGAGCAGGGCCTTTCCCGGGGTTTCTCCCCTGGGCTTGGCTTAATTTCTAGGGACTTTGACATTTAGAGGAGTAGCGTCTAGCCTGAAAACAAAGCACTCGCTTTTCCCCCTAAGCAGCAGGAACAGGTCCCCTTGGAAACAACCAGGGATGAGCAGGGCTACTTACCAAATAGTTTAGCCAAACCTTCATCCTCATTTTTAATGCTTGAGGAAAATTTATTGGCTGGGCCTGTGGAGAAAGTAAATTCAGCTGTGATGAAAGGGCTCCCTGGGTCTGCCTGGACGGGGGTCCCCCTTAGTCACCCGGCATCGACCCCTGTGGGTGCCTGAGGATATGGACACACACACACGTTCAACGCCTTTTCTATCTTAACACAGTCCTTGGGCCCCTGCACCTGCATGGGAGACCCGGAAGAAGCTCTTGGCTCCTGGCTTCGGATCGGCACAGCCCCAGCTGTTGCGGCCATCTGGGGAGTGAACCAGCAGATGGAAGACCCCTTTCTCTCTCTCCCTCTCTGCCCCTGCCTCTCTGTAATTCTATCTTTCAAATAAATAAATAAATCTTTAAAAAAAAAAAAAAGAATCGATACAATGCCAGCATGACGCCTCCAGTAAGCTCATGAGTAAAAGATCATAAACACCCTTTGGGTTGTTTTTTTTTTTTTCTTTTTGACAGGCAGAGTTAGTGAGAGAGAGAGACAGAGAGAAAGGTCTTCCTTCCGTTGGTTCACCCCCCAAATGGCCGCTACTGCCGGTGCTGCACTGATCCGAAGCCAGGAACCAGGTGCTTCCTTCTGGTCTCCCATGCGGGTGCAGGGCCCAAGCACTTGGGCCATCCTCCACTGCACTCCCGGGCCACAGCAGAGAGCTGGCCTGGAAGAGGGACAACCGGGACAGAACCGGCGCCCCAACCAGGACTAGAACCTGGAGTACCAGCTCCACAGGCGGAGGATTAGCCTAGTGAGCTGTGGTGCTGGCCCATTTTGTCTCTTACGTGTGCGTGGGCATTTGGGTTGTTTTTACCATTTGGATATTATGAAAACTCCTGTTATGAAAAGTGACCTGGATCTCCTTCCTCGATGTTTAGTCACCTCCTGCTTTTAGAACCACTTTCGCTATTTTACTAAACTTAACTGGCTGACCACTTTCCTTGTAATTCTCTGTGTTAAGTCTCTGTGTTAAGTCACTGGGTCTGTGTACTCGATGGCAGTTGGTTGACCTCTGCGAGTTTATTTTCTTTGAGTAAATGTGGTCTGGCTGCGAGTTCGTATTCTGTCTCCTCTCTGTACTTTTCCTCACATTTGGTGCTCCCTGTGAGGAGGCACCAATCTGTGCCCCTTTTTCTAACACTCTGTCTCTCCCCACCCCCACCCCATCACTCTACCTTTCAAATGAATAAACAAAATATTTAGAAAACTTTTATAATCAAAAGTTAAAATGCACACATATGCTACAACCCCATGGAGCTCTGAACTTTGAGTAAGCTTCAAAATTTGGAAAACTTTTGAGGTTACTCCCCTCTTCCAAGCACTAAATCCCTAATGGCAAGTATAGGGAGGTAAGATGGCAGGCAGGCAGGGAGAACGCCTGTGTCCACCACACCAGCCCCCGATGTAGGCTCCCAGAATCACTCGCTGCCACACAGACACACTGCGACAGTACCTTCGATCAGGTTGATAGGGTGAGGCTTGGTATCTTGCCAGAAAACCAAGAGGAAAACACAGAGGATCAGAGCTCTGCTCATCTTTGCTGAGGTCTGTCTGCTATCAAGGAGAAAATGAACTCCTGAAGAGTCCTCCCACTCAATAGCCTTGACTCCAGGATACAGTAGAACCCAGTGGTCTGTGAGATCACACCCAGAGGGCGGGGCAGGGGCGGGGCTATCTGCAGGGGGAGGGGCGTGTCCATGGACAGGGACAGAGGGGGACAACACAGTGGCAAGATATATATTTAAGATTTTATTCATATATTTGAGAGGCAGAGTTAGAGAGAGAGAGAGAGAGAGAGAGATCTTCCATCTGCTGGTTCACTCCCCAAGTGGCTGAAACAGAGATGGGTCAATATGAAGCCTGGAGCTTCTTCCGGGTCTCCCGCATGGGTGCAGGGGTCCATTGCTCTACCCAGGCACATTAGCAGGAAGCCAGATCGGAAGTAGAACAGCCAGGACTTGAACTGATGCCTGTACACGGGATGCCAGCACCACAGGTTGAGGCTTAATCTATTATACCATAGCGCTGGCCCCACAGTGGCAAAATATTAACCAGGACTCTTCAGAAGTGAGGAACAAAAACTCAACCCAATCAGCTTAAGACAACTGGATGTAGCTAGAGTAACCAGAAAAACTGTATGATTAACCAAGATGCCACATTAAGTGTTGTTACTGGGGGGCTGGTGCTGTGGTGTAGTGAGCTAAGCCCTCGCCTGCAGCACAGGCATCCCCTATGGGCGCCGGTGCAAGACCCAGCTGCTCCACTTCTGATCCAGCTCTCTGCTGTGGCCTGTGAAAGCAGTAGAAGATGACCCAAGTCCTTGGGCCCCTGCACCCACATGGGAGACCCAGAAGAAGTTCCTGGCTCTTGGCTTCGGATCAGTGCAGCTCTGGCCATTGTGGCCATGTGGAGAGTAAACCAGCCAATGGAAAACTCTCTCTCTCTCTCCCTCTCTCTCTCTCTTCCTCTCTGTGTGTCTCCTTTCCTCTCTCTGTCACTCTTTCAGATAAATAAATAAATCTTTAAAAAATGGAAAGTCCTGAAATAAATTCATACATGTAAGATCAATTAACTAGCAAAGGTGTTGAGGTAATTCAATGAAGAAAGCACATTTTTTTAAACAAAAAGTATTGAAATAATTTGGAGCCATCTTGGGCCCTGCACCCGCATGGGAGACCAGGAGGAAGCACCTGGCTCCTGGCTTCAGATTGGCGCAGCGCCGGCTGTAGCGGCCATTTGGGGGGTGAACCAACGGAAGGAAGACCTTTCTCTCTGTCTCTCTCTCTCACTGTCTAACTCTGCCTGTCAAAAAAAAAATAATAATAATTTGGAGCCAGTGCAATAAGCAAAAATTGGTAACAACCCAAATATCCACAAAAGGTGAAATAGACAAGTTCTGGCATATCCATATAATGAAACATTACTAAGCAATCAAAAGTAATAAAAATATTGTGCAATGATACGCAGCAATCAAAATAACTGTGACGAGTGAAAGAAATAAAACAAAGTGCACAGGACAGGGGTCCATCTACATCCAGCGCTAGAAAATGACAGCTAATCCATAGCACAGAAAGCTGGCTGTGCTGGCTTGTGTTTGGGAAAACCCAGCATACAAGAATCAGCTGCCTAGGACACATCCAAAATCACACCAGCTGTAATCTACTGGGACTAGGGGGATTTACAGACAGAAGAGTGGCCTCCAGTGGCTGCAAGATGCAGGGCTCTAATAGACAAAGCTGGCCTGTGACTAACCTAAATGCATCTGGACTTTCTCAAGAAATATTAATATTCCAGGCATCAGACAAGAGACATTCCAGGGTCCAGCCAGCAAGATAAGCCCAGTGGTTTACCTTGGATGACTTTCTTTACCCCATATGGATTAGAATGACCTCCAGGGAAACTTAGAGGGCAAGATGGTGGTTACATCCAAGATGGGTGGACTCATGTCTAGTTGAGTTCCAACAGGATGAAAGGTGGAACTAGGAGGAGAGGAAGGGATTTCGAAGGCGCACAATAAAACTTCTGGGTTGGGGCCAGCGCTGTGGCACAGCGGGTTAAAGCCCCAGCCTGCAGCACCGGCAACCCATATGGGCACCAGTTCAAGTCCCGGCTGCTCCACTTCTGATCCAGCTCTCTGCTATGGCCTGGAAAAGCAGTGGAAGATGGACCAAGTCCTTGGGCCCCTGCACCCGCATGGGAGACCCAGAAGAAGCTCCTGGCTTCAGATGAGCTCAGCTCTGGCCATTGTGGACATTTGGGGAGTGAACCAGCGGATGGAAGAACTCTCTAGCTCTATCCCTCTCTGTAACTCTGTCTTTCAAATAAATAAAATAGATCTTTAAAAAACAAAAACAAAAAAACTTCTGGGTCAATAGTCAGCTTCATTATTTCAATTGGGAAAATGGTTTCATGAGTGTATTCATATATCAAAACTCATAAAATTGTACTTTTTAAAACAGATTTATTGGAGCCTGTGCTGTGGTGTAGCAGGTAAAACTGCCACCTGAACACTGGCATCCCATATGGGTGCCGGTTCAAGTCCCAGCTGCTCCACTTCTGATCCAGATCCCTGCTAAAGGCCTGAAAGAAGTAGCAGAAGATGGCTCAAGTTCTTAGGCCCCTGCACCCACGTGGGAGACCTGGAAGAAACTCCTGGCTCGGCTTGGATTGGTCCAGCTCCAGCTGTTGAGGCCATTTGGGGAGTAAACTAGCGTATGGAAGCTCTCTCTCTCTCTCCCTCTCTCTGTAACTTTGCCTTTCAAATAAATAAATAAATCTAATAAAAAAAAAAAAAAAGAAATCCCAAATGGCCGCAATGGCCAGGGCTGGGCCAGGCCAAAGCCAGGAGCCTGGAACTCCATCTGGGTCTCCCACGTGGGTGCAGGGGCCCAAGCAATCAGGCCATCTTTCACTGCTTTCCCAGGTGCTTTAGCAGGGAGCTGGATCAGCAGCGGAGCAGCTCATACGGGATGCTGCTGTAGCGGCAGCAACTTATCCTACCTCCCCACAGTGCCAGCCCCGAATTATAATCTTTATATACATGCAGTTATCATGTCACTCATATTTCAATAAAGCTATGAGAAAATGCAGTGCATCAAGTGGTCCTATTTTCCTACCTATGAGTGATACCAAGATCAGATAGCAAGATAGAGTTCTGATTTGAAGAGGACATATGAAGCCCAAGTATCTGTGCCTTCAGTTACCCAACCTTCCACCCTACTTGAAGGGAATAGCAAAGAGAGGAATCTACGGGCAGGCATTTGACATTGAAATGCCACTTGGGACACCCACACCACACATCAGTGCCTGGGTTTGAGTCCCACTCCACTCCCAACTCCAGTTTCCTGCTAATGTATGCCCTGGGGAGGCTGCAAATGATGGCTCAAGTCCTGAGGCCCTGCTGCCCACATGGGAAACCAACCCAGGTGGACTCACTGGTTCCTGGCTTCAGCCTGGCCCAGCCTGGCTGTCCCTGACATTCAGGGAATTTGGGTAGTGACCAGCAAATAGGATCTCTCTCCGTCTCTGTTTCTGCCTTTCAAATAAATATTTTTTGGCCGGCGCCGTGGCACACTAGGCTAATCATCCACCTTGCGGTGCCGGCACACCAGGTTCTAGTCCCGGTTGGGGCGCCGGATTCTGTCCCGGTTGCCCCTCTTCCAGGCCAGCTCTCTGCTGTGGCCAGGGAGTGCAGTGGAGGATGGCCCAAGTGCTTGGGCCCTGCACCCCATGGGAGACCAGGAGAAGCACCTGGCTCCTGCCATCGGATCAGCGCGGTGCGCTGGCCGCAACTCGCCGGCCGCAGCAGCCATTGGAGGGTGAACCAAAGGCAAAGGAAGACCTTTCTCTCTGTCTCTCTCTCTCACTGTCCACTCTGCCTGTCAAAAATAAATAAATAAATAAATAAATAAATATTTTTTTACAAATGGGAATCCAACCAGGATCCCCTGCAAAAGTGCATCCCATCCTCACAGAGTTAATTTCGCTGGCTTGTACTTAACGTTTTGAGTTGCTCACTGCTCACTGGTGGTTACAATCGCTTATCTGTAGGAGAAGCCTGGAGGAGGCCGCATCAGGCCCAGCATTCCATCATCTCTGTCTTGCTTTTTTTTTTTTTTTTTTTTTTTTTGACAGGCAGAGTGGACAGTGAGAGAGACAGAGAGAAAGGTCTTCCTTTTTGTTGGTTCACCCCACAATGGCCGCTTTGGCCGGCATACTGCGCTGATCTGATGGCAGGAGCCAGGTATTTATCCTGGTCTCCCATGGGGTGCAGGGCCCAAGCACTTGGGCCATCCTCCACTGCCCTCCCGGGCCACAGCAGAGAGCTGGCCTGGAAGAGGGGCAATTGGGACAGAATCCGGCACCCCAACTGGGACTAGAACCCAACTAGTGCCAGCGCTGCAAGGCGGAGGATTAGCCTAGTGAGCGCGGCGCCGGCTCTGTCTTGCTTTTGAGATCTGTCTTTGGGAAATTGCCATCACTGGAAACTTTGGAAGTTTCCACAGACCCCACCCCATGGCTTCTCCGTGTCTGCGTTGGCCCGTGGGTCCATTTTGCCTTTATGAGTAAGGGGAGCGTGGGCAGTAGTTACAGAAATTGAGCGTCAAGGGAACCCAAGTGCAGGTAGCACAAGGGGGTGCTGCGAGGATGGGAGGAGGGGCGGGGAGGCCAGGGCAGGGTAAAGCCACTGCCTGTGATGCCAGCATCCCACAAGGGTACTGGTTTGAGTCCCGGCTGCTCCATTTCCCATCCAGCTCTCTGCTAATGTGCCTAGGAAAGCAGTAGAAGATGGCTCAAGTTCTTGGGCCCCTGTACCCACGTGGGAGATCCAGAAGAAGCTCCTGGCTTTTGACCAGCCCAGCTCTGGCCTTGTGGCCACTTGGGGAGTGAGCCAGCAGATGCAAGTCCTCTTTGTAAACTTTGCCTTTCAAATAAATAAAATAAATCTTTTTAAAAAAGTAAATATATGCATGTTCAAGGTAAAACAAGTCAATATAAAATTTCACCTGGTAACAATGAATTCATTCACATTTACCAATGGTTCCTTCCTCACATTAAAAAGACTTTTTTTTTAAGATTTTATTTTATTTATTTGAAAGACAGAGTTACAGAGAGAGGTAGAGCCAGAGAGAGAGGTCTTGCATCCACTGGTTCACTCCCCCAAAAGACCACAACAGAGGAGCTGAACTGATCTGAAGCCAGGAGCCAGGAGCTTCTTCCAGGTCTCCCACATGGGTGCAGGGGCCCAAGGACTTGGGCCATCTTCTGCTTTCCCAGGCCATAGCAGAGAGCTGGATCAGAAGTGGAACAGCCCAGACTCGAACCAGCACCCATATGGGATGCTGGTGCCACAGGCAGTGGCTTTTCCCACCACGCCACAGTGTTGGCCCCTTAAATAACTATTTTTTAAAAGGTAAATAAAATGCTGTAGCGGCCATTTGGGGGGTGAACCAACGGAAGGAAGACCTTTCTCTCTGTCTCTCTCATTAACTCTGCCTGTCAAAAAAAAAAAAAAAGTAAATAAAATGAAGTTCTGTCATAGTTCTGTAAATATTGTTAAAAATTAATTTTTCGAAGACTCCGCTACAACTATGTTGCAAGGACTTAATCCAAGGTAAATTAAGCAGAAATGTTCCGCAGGCACAGAGGACAATATCAAATTATCACACAACTGTAATTGTTACAAGGAAAAGGGCTCTTTTCCGTGGTTAATAAAGAAGTGCTTTGGATGGAATTCCCAGAGCCAGCCAGCACCCTCGGGGACCGCGTGGTCACGAAGGAGCGAGGTCCAAGGCGCTGAGGTACCTTCGTCCTGTCCTCTCGGACAAGTCGCACTCGCTGACCCTCCACTCCGGTCTGTGGACCCCGGCCCCGCCCACGGACCCGTCCAGCGCCACCTTCTACACCCCGCTTCTCCTTTAAGAACCGAGCCATGACGTCACCCTCGTCGCGGCGCAGCCTATCTTGGCAACGCCCCTGCCGTTCTTCCGGACAGCTCCAATTGGCTAGTCGGCCCCAGGAGGCCCCGCCCCTTCCCTCGCAGGCGGGCCGGAGCGCCCGCAGTCAATCGGGCCAGGTGGGAGCGATGATTGGCAGCAGGGCCCGCCCTCCAGCCAGCCCCGGCGGGCTCGCGTAGGCTGCGCGCTGGGGTGGGAGGAGCGCGGCTCCGCTTTGGGAGCCGCCGCTGTCCCCGTCAGCCCGCCCGCCGGTCCCTCCTGCGGCCCGCCTGCTGGGCAGGGCCGGCCCGGCCCAGACATGGAGTCCTACGACATCATCGCCAACCAGCCCGTGGTCATCGATAACGTGAGAGGCCCGGCAGCCGGGGGGAGGGCGGGTGTGCCGCCCCCGGGGGCGCACGCGGCGGCGCTGGGAGGGACCCCCGCGCATCCCCGCTAGTCCTCCGAGCGCCGCCAGCCGCCCCCGCCTGGCCGCTCGGTTTGCCCCAGGGCCTCGCGCCCGCCTGGCCCTGTAGCCTTGGCCTTGGGGCAGCCTCTCTGCTGGTGCCGCGGAGCCCCTGCCCCCATCTTTCCTACGGCAGAGCGGAAAAGTGCGGGAGATGCTGGGTGACAGCCGGGCGGCTGGCCGGTCGGTGCACCTGTGCGTTAAGCTCGGGCGGGACACGGACCCTCCTCGGTTGAGAGTAGAGTCAGTGGGCAGGTTGCGACCCCAGCCCTTGTGCCCATCGTGCGGCCCTGGCGCTGGCTGCCTGATGGAGGTGGTGCCTCTGCCCTTTGGCACACCGCTAGCCTCTTCTTTGGGAGGTGGCTCCCCAGGTGATCTGCACAACAGCGCTTCCCAAGGGGACTGCACCCCGGCGAAAAAAAAATACAGGTTACTTTCACCCAGCCACATATCCGCCCCCACTGGTTGGCCCTTCGGCTTCTGTGATCCTCGGTGTCGAGCAGAAATGCCGGGGCCTCTTCCCAGGACGTAGAAGCAATTGGAGGCAGTTGTTTGGAAGCCTCGGAGGAAAGATGCCTTGGCCCTCAGTACAGGAGCTATGCTTTCAGCTGCCCCAGGAGGGAAGATAAGGGCTGGGGACTATGGATCCACCCCTAGCTGGGTTTCTACTCTGGTGTACCGGCCTTGGAGTTTGCAAAAATGACTCACTCCTCTGTTTTCTGGGACCTGAATCCTCCCCTCCCCCTTGACCCTGGTGGGGTCCCCATGGCAGCCTTTTGGAGAACCCCTGTGGGCTCACCTGAGTCCCATAGGCAATGTTTAACAGGAGGCTGTTCTGCATGGGGTGTGCTGTCAAAGCAAGTCTCCAGCAGGCTGCAGGAACCCCCAGACGGCTTCCCTTGTAGCTGGGCAAGTCATGCACGCAGGCTAACCCAGGAACCCCCCTGCACCCGGAACCTGGAGATGTGTGTGCACTTGGGATGGAGACTGGTGGGAAGGGGAATGGAGAAAGACGCCAGTTGTCCCATGCATCCAGTGGCCTCACTGGCAGGCCTTTTGATGGTCCATGTTAACTGGGGTGGGGGAAGGCTGTTGGGGGCTGCTTCTGGCCGACTCTTGGCACTTGTCCCCTGGATTCCTCCTGCCTGGAGCCAGCCCTAGAGTATGGGGAGGAATGTATGTCTCACAGCTTCTCAGTCTGTACTGTTTACCTCCTGGATTGGGTGATTGTTGGTATGGGGGTGTCCTGTGCATCCTTGCCCACCCAATGCCGGTAGCAGCACCCCCCTACCCGCGACCTCAGTCACCAGGCACACCCAGAAGTATATTTGGAAGTGATCTTGGTCTCTCAGCAGGATCTCTGGCTTCCTCCCCAGCCCTCAGTGGGGCAGCCAGCTCTCTCCTCTGCTGTGCACGGTGCTTCATCAGGAGCTAAATGTTGTTTTTCTTTGCAGGGTTCGGGGGTGATCAAGGCTGGCTTTGCTGGAGACCAGATTCCCAAATACTGTTTCCCAAACTAGTAAGTGTTGCTCAGGCAGCAGCCCTGCTGCTTGGTTTGCTCCGGGGAGAACGCTGGCCCCCATCTTTGAGGAAGACACAGCTGTGAGGTCGGCAATGCCGGGAACTCTGAAAGGGCCAGTGCCCTGGGTGCCCCCTTCCTCTTTGGAGTCGCTGGTCTTCACCTCTGGAGCCAGGGAGGAGGAGAAGCAGCCAGCGCTCCCCTGGGGCTGGGAGTGGCAGCAGCAACAACAATAAAAGGAGAGCTGTCCACGGGGAGACCTAAACCTGGAGCAGAGAGCGCGCAGACGCACACAGCACTCTAGGAAAGGTTTTGTTTCGGTCAAGGGCAGGCTGTGCCGTGTGGCGCTGCTGGAGGCAGGAATAAGCAGGAGGTGCAAAGCCAGAGATGGCCTGTGTGGGGGCCACGCTAGCCCACCAGGAAAGGTTCCTTGGCGGTGCCTCCTCTCGACTCCTGGAGGCTTTGGCGTTTCTGGCCTGCATGCAAGCCAGCAGAGGGGCCCCCACATGGCTGACTGGGCCAAGCACCTCGGGCTGGTCTGGGCACAGTGCAGCTCAGAGCACTGCTCGGCTCTGTTCTGGGTGCTCTCTGAGGAGGTGATGAGAGATCACTGCTGGTGCGTTGGGGACCTGGGTCACGTTTTGAAACGTGGCTCGACGAATCAGGCCAGTTACCAAGGACTGCACCTCTGTCTGGAGGCCCTGGCAGCGGGAAGGGAAACACTGAGCTGAAGGAGAGAGGGGCTGTGCCCGCTCCCTGGGGTGCAGGGACGTTGATGGCAGCCCTGGCCCTGAGGTCAAGATCGTGGGCTGAGTCATTGTGGTCAGAGAAGGCTGACCCTCTGCCAGGCCTGGGCAGCCCGTGACGGGCTCAGGAGCTCGGCCTGCTCTGGGAGGGATGCCCATTGCTCCTGACCCTGCACTTCCTGTCCCCCTGTGAGTTCCACATCCCAGAGACCCAGCTGCCAGCCTGGGCCACATGGCCGCATCCTGGTGCTTTGGTGTGGGAAAAACTGGAGCTCATCCCTGCCCCCTTTCACACGTGGCTGACTTCTCTGTCCTTGCAGTGTGGGGCGGCCTAAGCACATGCGGGTGATGGCTGGAGCCCTGGAGGGCGACCTCTTCATCGGACCAAAAGCAGAGGTAACGCCGTGGAGCCTGCCCACCCCCGGGTGGGCGTGGGGTCTTCCTTCACAGGCGTGCTGGCTACTGGGGAGAGGCATCTGTTCTCAGGCCCCCGCTGCTGCCCGCCTGGCCACCTGCCTGCTCCAGCTGTGAGGTGCTGGCCGTCTGGCTCGGTGACCTGCCTGGGAGCTGATGGGCAGATCAGTTGCTCTCAGTAGCAACCAGTCGGGAGAAGAGCAAGCCAAGCTTGGGCAAGTGTGTAGGCACCGCAGGCCAGCGGGGCACGTGTGGGGCTCTCAGAAGGTAGGCTCAGTAGGAGCTACCGCTGAGAAGCCACGTGGTGCTACACAGGAAGGGGCGCCCCTAGTGGAGGCACTGGGTCTACACAGGCTATTGCAGCCTTGAGGGCTGGCGGGAGAGGGAGAGCGGGCTCTGCAGTTACGGCTGCACTGCCCGAGGAGCCCTGGGCCCAGGTGACCTGCAGGAGGGGCTGTGTTGCCCAGAGTGGTAGCTGGAGTGCAAGAGGCAGGAGCTGGGCAGCGTGCAAGCAGAGAACAGTGAAGAGGCCTGGCAGTGCGTGGGGAGGAGCCCAAGACGCTGTTGGACACATAAGCTCATCCACGTTGAGGCACCAGCTCAGAGCAGGGGGACACCCACTGGGGAGGGGCAGCTCGGTTCAGGGCAGGGGAGGCCAGAAAACAGCTGTTCAGCGTGGGACCCCTCCTTCTCCTGCAGGAGCACCGGGGGCTGCTGGCCATCCGCTACCCCATGGAGCACGGCGTGGTGCGGGACTGGAATGACATGGAGCGCATCTGGCAGTACGTGTACTCCAAGGACCAGCTGCAGACCTTCTCCGAGGAGGTGCGCGGCCGGCCCCTGCTCCCGCCGGGCTCCCAGGCCAGCCTGGGCTCCCCTGCCTCCCCTCCCTCCTGCTGGGAGCTGCCACCTTTCCTCTCTCCCTCTTGTTTTGTGCGTCTGTACGCATGTGCACAACCAGTGGCTGCCCAACGGGCTGAACTACCTGTGCTCACAGTTGGGGGTGGGGGGCGGCTGTCCAGAAGGATCCTCCTGGGCCTAGCATGTGGTCTGCACGTGCCCATGACTCTCACATCTCTCGTAGCATCCTGTCCTCCTCACGGAGGCCCCGCTGAACCCCAGTAAGAACCGGGAGAAGGCGGCGGAGGTGTTCTTTGAGACCTTCAACGTGCCGGCCCTGTTCATCTCCATGCAGGCCGTGCTCAGTCTGTGAGTGCTCCCAGCGGCCAGCCTCCTGCTTGCATGTCCCTTTCAGACTGGATCATGCTGATGTTCCGGGGGGAGGGGTCCCTGTGCCTCGGTGGCTGAGGCGAGGGGATGCTGACCCGGTGACAGGTACGCCACAGGACGCACGACGGGAGTGGTCTTGGACTCAGGGGACGGGGTCACTCACGCTGTGCCCATCTATGAGGGCTTCGCCATGCCGCACTCCATCATGCGGGTGGACATCGCCGGCCGGGACGTCTCCCGCTATCTCCGACTGCTGCTCCGTAAGGAGGGAGCCGACTTTCACACCTCGGCTGAGTTTGAGGTTGTCCGGACCATCAAAGAGGTGCTGAGAGGCGAGAGGGGGCAGGGGGAGGACGAGGCGTGAGGCGGAGCCCCTGGCTGTGGGAGTCCCGACTACAGCTTTCTGAGGGCTGTGTCCCGCCCCGCTCCCCGCAGCGAGCCTGCTACCTGTCCATCAACCCGCAGAAGGATGAGGCTCTGGAGACGGAGAAGGTGCAGTACACCTTGCCGGACGGCAGCACGCTCGACGTAAGTGGCCAAGCCCGGGCTGCAGGCAGAAGGGGCTGGCTTCTCCAGAGCCCGTCTGCCACGGTCCTGTGCTCCAAAGGTGGGGCCTGCACGGTTCCGGGCCCCCGAGCTGCTGTTCCAGCCAGACCTGGTGGGGGACGAGAGCGAGGGGCTCCACGAGGTGCTGGCCTTCGCCATCCACAAGTCTGACCTGGACCTTCGTCGGACGCTGTTTGCCAACATTGTGCTCTCGGGCGGCTCGACGCTTTTCAAAGGTACTGGGGTTAGACCGGAGGCCAGGGGCAGCCAGGCCCACGCCCTGGAGCCGGGGGCATGGCCCTTTTCCTCTTGGCTTCTTAGGTGGAGCTCAGTGAGCTGCTTTTGTTTAAGGCTAACATCTGTGTCTAGAGTTTTGCACTCGAGGTCTAGGGTTTTCTCGGGGACTGTTGGGTGGGGAAGAGCATAGAGGCCAGGCGCGGAGTGACTGGGGTTTCCTCTCACATCATATCTCTGATCCTCTCACATCATGTCTCTGAGGAAGCTGGGCCTGCCTGCACCCAGGCTGCTGGGCCTCGGGATGGCCAGCCCTGCCCTTGACCCTGTAGAATTGAGAAGAGAGGTGGCGGCAGCTGCAGGGGAGGGGGCAGGGAGATCAGAGGTGGCCCTCAGCTCGGCCAGCCGTGTGTTCACAGGCTTCGGCGACCGATTACTCAGTGAGGTGAAGAAGCTTGCCCCAAAGGACGTCAAGATCAAGGTAGGCTGCAGAGGGTCCCTCTGGGGCACGGGGGTGCTGGGCAGCCTTGAGCTGGGGGGGGGAGGGCTCCTGCTGCCTGCACCCCCCCACCTCCACCTGCACCAGCCCCACTCCTTCCAGCTGCTGCCCCTGCTGCCTGGCTTCAGGCCCTGGGCTGGGGGGTGGCCGCTGTGTGGGGCCTGGGCAGTTACGTGGCCGCTTGCTCCCTCCAGATCTCAGCCCCTCAGGAACGGCTATACTCCACGTGGATCGGGTGAGGCGGGGCTCAAGGGGAGGGCTCGGGAGGAGGCTGTTGGCCCTGGACACCTCTCCTGTGGTTGGTGGGTGGACTTCCCTGCCCGGTAAGGGAACAGGGCCTCTGAGCGCCCAGGGAGGGCAGCTGGCCCAGCCCACAGGTCCACAGGAATGCTGCCCTCCGTCCCCACAGGGGCTCCATCCTGGCCTCACTGGACACATTTAAGAAGATGTGGGTTTCCAAAAAGGAGTATGAAGAGGATGGCTCCCGTGCTATTCACCGCAAAACGTTCTAGCACCTTGGGAAGATGGAGCATGTGGGGAGAGTAGGAGGACAGGGGCGCCAGAGCCCTCAGCCCCTTTAGGCCTGGGCTCCTATCTAGGCTTAGAGTCCCCTGCATGTCCAGAAGCTGGGAAGGTGGTGCAGCTGTGCTCTGTGCAGCCCTCTCCTACACACACACACACACACACACACACACACAGTAACGTTAGCTGCATGGATAGCAGTCTTCGTTGGAACGTGGGAACTGGGGAGCCCAGCATTGGGTTGGTCTGGGTGTCTCCCTTCACGGGGCCTGTTAAGCCTGTGGTTCCTTGTTCCAACTCTTGGGGTGCTTCCCTGAGCTCCAGGGCCAAACAGCCAAGCACTCCATTTTCTCTGACACACTCCCACCAGAGCCAGAGTGCCTGGACACCTGGAGCATGGGGTGGAGGAGCAGCCAGCGACTCCAGCAGGTGCAGTGAGGTGCCACAGTGTGTCTCATGCCACCCCCTCTTCCTGACCCAACAGGCAGCCCTAACCTTTTCACTCCATCTTCCCTTCTTCCTGGGCAAATACACTGGCACAGGGCAAGCACCAGGCAGTGCCATCCGCGGTGAGAGGGTGTGCCAGGGTCAGGCCGTGGGAGCCACAGGCAGCCCCAGCAGCGGGGCCTGTTGCACTGTCCTGTCAAAGCACTTCACTGACGTGCTGCCCCCTGTCCTCTACCCCTCGTACCCTGGGTGGGAACTGGTTCATGGTCTTCATTCTTTGAAGGGGAAGCCACTTAATCCAGTGTCAGGTCCAAGGGGGAGGGGGCCATTTCCTTCTGTCGCCTCCTCGGGGAAGTAGGGCTTCACTTCCACGTGGCCTGGACCCCACCTCCTCTCCCAGATAATGTACAATAATTTATCACAGTTGCCTGAAAAAAAAACTTTTTTGTAAATCATTATAGTGAGAATTATGGACAAGGCCCATGTGTGGCTGTTTTCTTGTGGTTCTTTGTGCTGTTGTTGGCTCAGCCATCCCCGGGGACTGTGAGAGAAGGTGGTTGGCAGGGCTGTTGTCACCCAGGAGCAGAATTCCCCAGCCTCGTTACCTGCTTGCCACAGTCTCCCAGGGAAAGCCTTGGCCCTGGACAGAGCCTCTGCAGCCGCGTCCTCACCCGATCTGTCTGAGCGAGTGCCTGTGCATGCCCGCTCTGATGGCCAAGGTGATGGACACAGGCAGTGATGCAGGCTCCGGGGTTCAGACAGGTCCTGATGGGGTGGGGGAGTGATGAGGGAGAGGAGCTGGGATCTCCAGGAAGAGGCAGAGAGCAGAGGGAGCCGTGGGAAGTGAGGTTGGAGAAGGTCTACGCATTGAAGAATCTGAGCACCTGCCATGTGCCTGCAGGATATGTCACCCCAACAAGCGTACAGGTCAGGGGAGCCAGGCAAGCGGGCCGCTGCAGTATGGAGTTGTAGAGAGCAGGAGGACAGGCGAGTGACCCACTTGGGGCAGGTGGACTAGCAAGGGCCTGGAAGGTTTTACCTTAAGGTAAAGCTTAAGGCTCGAGGAGATGCCTGGGGCCACTGAGGCACAGACCTAGTTTATAGCTGAGATAAACCGAAAAGGTAGGTTGACCCGTGAGAGGATTCTTAGTTGTGTCCCAGGTGACAGGTGGCCAGCCACAGTAGACTGGTGACCAGGGCCGTGTGCTGAAGACAGCTGAGGCTGGTGGAGGCTGAGGGAGGGTGCAGAAGCAGGGCGAGCAGGTAGGAGCGAGCCAGCACTGAATCAGGCCTGGCTGTGTGCTCACTGTGCAGCCAAGCAGAGTGGACATGGACAGCTCTTCCTGCCAACTTCTCTTCCCCAGCACCCAGGCCTGGAGCCCTGTCCCGTGCCTCCTGCCTGCTCCTTCCCTCACCCCTATTCTGCCCGTTGCCATGTTTATGGTTCTGTGCTGCCTTCCCACCTGCCCTTTCCTTTCCACTGTGGTCACTGCCACACAAGCTCACGCCCCCAGCTCTGTTTTCCCTCCCAACTAATCCATTTGCTCTCAAATCTAAAGTTCAGAGAATTTACCACTTCCTGTTCCAAAATGTCAGGCAGTTGTCCTCTGCCTGGTGGAAAATAATTGATGAGATGTTGGCAACGTCCTGTCCACGATCCACACATTATTCACAACTGATGCAGGCCCCCGGCCATCTGTCCCTTCACCGGTCGTCAGGTGCTGCTTTGCTCGCTGCCTGCCCTCACACAGCAATGACCTTCAAAATCCCAAGGCAGCATTCTCCCCACACCCTCTTCCTGCAGGGATAAGTGAGTAAAGGGCTCAGGCCAGGTTCCTCTCTGTTACAGGAGAAAAGCTGTGGATGAGGAAGGGAGGTGGCTAGAGGTGCTGGATTGGGATCAGGGGTGGTATGAACTCATGGCTGTAACGTATGTGTAGACACTGAAACAGATGCACATCTGTGTGAGTGCCAGGCTTAGGAACATGCATTTCCTGGCCCTGCTTGCTGGGAGGGCCTGAAAAGCAGTGACACCCCCTCACGGCACAGCGTCCAGACCTTGGTTCTTAAATCCCATTCCTCATTTCCCTGGGGCAGGAAAGTACAAGATGAGTCTGGAATATCATGGTACCACAAAGCAAGGCAGCACTAACAAAAGAGGGGCCGGGGAGTTGGGGGAGCCTTGTCTAAAGGACACAGGAACCAACCTGAAGGAGGTCTGTAATGGATTATGAGCCATGGATAACCTGTGAGTCTATACTGATGTGCAAGAAGGGACAGCAGAATTCCAATTCATGTAGAAGGAGTCTTGAACTAGTAACTTACCACTGGGCAAACACCACAGTAATAATTGTTACAGTAATAATTTCTTATAATAATATACTGTATATTTTTCTAAAAAATAAACTAGAAGATTTTGAATGTTTTCACCATAAAGAAATGGTAAATGTTTGAGGAGATAGGTATGTTTACCCTGGTTGGATATTATACAATGTATACATGTATTGAAACATCATATGGTATCCCATAAATGTGTATAATTTTCATGTATCAGTTAAAAATAAATTATTTTAAAAATAATTTAATTTTTTTGATTCATTTGAAAGACAGAGACAGAAGCAGGCAGTCTTCCATCCACTGGCTCACTCCCCACATGCCCACAACAGCCGGGCTAGGAATAGTTCATTCCGTAAATGTCCAAAGCAACAGGGGCTGGGCCAGGCTGAAGCCAGGAGCTGGTAATGCCATCTGGGTCTCCCACGTGAGTGGCAGGGACCCAAGTACTTGGACCCTCGCCTGGTGCCTCCAAGGGTGTGCATTAGCAGGAGACCAGATTCGGGAGCAGAACCAAGACTTGAACCCAGACAAACCCATACGGGATACAGGTGTCCCAAGCAGCACCTTCACTGCCACGTCAGACACTCAGCCCTAAGCTAATTTTGAATGAATGCAAAAATTGGCAGAAATGATACTTGATTGTCTCAAAGCTCTTTCCAAGAAGCACTTAGAATTACAGAAGGAAAAACAGTAACTTTATGGAGGAGAAACCTAGTGGACACCACTTTTACCAAAAGATCAAAGTTTACCTCTCCAGTCTCTTGACACACTGAAAGGGGCCCAGTTCCACCTGTGTATCCTTGGATCCTCTTGTAGCTGGTAAACCCAAACAGAGCAGTTCTCTTATTCAGAAGTGGCAGGTCATGAAGATAAAGACTGAAGAGGTATGACACCTGTGTGCGACGTGGGGCGCTGGGTGGAAGGGGACCTTCCCAGGAAAGCGTGTGAAATCCTAGCTGATCTGTTAGTAGCACTATATCGATGTTAACTGCCCGGCTTCTAGAACTGTACTATGGTAATGTCAGATGTTCACATTAAGGAATTTCTGTAATACTTCTGGAACTTTTCTGTAAGTCAGAAATAATTGGGGGACAAGAGAGCTCAGACTCAGAGCTAAATGGTCTGGACCCACAGTTCTGCCACCACAAACGGCTGTGTGATGCTATGCATTCCTTGGTTGCACTACTCTAATAGGGGGTGATAATAATAGCACCTACCTCATGGGTTTTTTACAGCCTGGAAGAGGCTAGAACATTTTGTGCCAGAAAATGAGTGCTCAAAGAAAGAGATGTCCAGGCCACAAGAGAGGCAGGTCAGGACCCTGGCTTCCCATACCAGTGTCCGGGTTCGAAGTCCAGCTCCACTTCTGATGCACACCCTGGGAGGCAGCTGGTGACGGCTCACATGCTTGAGTCCCTGCCACCCACGTGGGAGACCTGGATTGCGTCCCCAGATCCTGCCTTTGGCCTGGCTCAGCCCTGTCCTTGTTGTGGGCAACTGGGAAGTAGACCAGCAGATGGACGATCTCTGTCTCTGTCTTTCTGAAATAAATTAAAAAAAAAAAAAGTCACAGAAACCAGCTTGAAGAGGTTCCCACTGGCCAACTTTAGAACAAATTAAACATCAAAAAATAAAAAGTATGGGCTGGCACTGGAGCACAACAGGTTAAAGTCCTGGTCTGCAGTGCCGGCACCCCATATGGGCATCAGTTTGAGTCCCGGCTGCTCCACTTCCAATCCAACTCTCTGCTCTGGCCTGGGAAAGCAGCAGAAGATGGCCTAAGTCCTTGGGCCCCTGCACCGGTGTGGAAGACCTGGAAGAAGCTCCTGGCTCCTGGCTTTGACCTGGCCCAGCCCTGGCTGTTGCAGCCATATGGGGAATCTGTGGATGAAAATCTTTCACTATCACTCTGACTTTCAAATAAATACATCTTTTTAAAAAACCCACTGAATAGTACAAGAAGCCTGCCTACATAAAGATATAAATTAATAAGTTGAAAACTTAATTGAGCAACAGGGTATTGACATCTCAAGGTATTATTCCATAAAATACTTATTAGTAATCAGAGAGCAACTACAGAAGCCTGGCAGGTATTAGGGTCGAGTGACCAAAATGCACCTCATCAAACCAGCATCAGGTGCCTCCCGAGAAGGGTGCAGCACCTGGATGGCATTCCTGCCCGAGCCGGGCAACTGGAATCAGGAAGTCATTCTCAGTGTCAAAGTCCAGAGAGTGAAAGACAGGAACTGTTCCAGATGTGACAGCTAAAGACAATGTGATTCTGAACTGGATCCTTCAGCTATGAAAGGCACTTATGGAACATTTAGCCAAACTTTGACGGAGTCTGAGAACTTGATAGTAGAAAACATGCACATTCGGAGCCGGCACTGTGGCGCCAGCATCCCATATGGATGCTGGTTCAAGTCCCAGCTGCTCCGCTTCCAATCCAGCTCCCTGCTAATGTGCCTAGGAAATTGGTAGAAGATGGCCCAAGTGCTTAGGCTCCTGCACCTGTGTGGGAGACCCTGAAGAATCTCCTGCCTCCTGGCTTTGGACTGACCTGGCTTTAGATTCTCTCTCTGTAACTCTGCTTCTCAAAAATAAATCTTAAAATATAGCCGGCGCCGTGGCTCAATAGGCTAATCCTCCACCTTGCGGCGCCGGCACACCGGGTTCTAGTCCCGGTTGGGGCGCCGGATTCTGTCCCGGTTGCCCCTCTTCCAGGCCAGCTCTCTGCTATGGCCAGGGAGTGCAGTGGAGGATGGCCCAGGTGCTTGGGCCCTGCACCCCATGGGAGACCAGGAAAAGCACCTGGATCCTGGCTCCTGCCATCGGATCAGCGCGGTGCGCCGGCTGCAGCGGCGGCCATTGGAGGGTGATCCAACGGCAAAGGAAGACCTTTCTCTCTCTCTCTCTCTCACTGTCCACTCTGCCTGTCAAAAAAAAAAAAAAAAAAAATCTTAAAATATATATAATATATTATCATATATATTATATATATTTATATATATATGCACACTGTATTTTCCTGGTCATATTGTGGCTAAGAGAATGTCTTTTTTCTAATTATTTATCTGAAAAGCAGAGAGACAGAGACAGGAAGAGAGACAGAAAAAAGATCTTCCATCCACTGTTCACTCCCCAAATGGCCGTAACGACTGAGACTGAGCCAGGCTGTAGCCAGAAGCCTGGGACCCCACCCAGGCCTCCACCTGCTGCTGCTTTCCCAGGCACATTAATTAGCAGGGAGCTAGATGAGAAATGAAGCAGCTGTGACAGGAGCCAGTGCCCACAAGAGATGCTGGTATCACAGGTGGCAGCTTAACCCCTGCCACAACGCCAGCCCCAGCTGAATGTCTTTGTAAGAAATACACTAGAGGCCGGCGCCATGGCTCACTTGGTTAATCCTCTGCCTGCGGCGCCAGCATCCCATATGGGCGCCGGGTTCTGGTCCCGGTTGCTCCACTTCCGGTCCAGCTCTCTGCTGTGGCTGGGGAAGGCAGTGGAGGATGGCCCAGGTGCTTGGGCCCCTGCACCCACGTGGGAGACCAGGAGAGGCACCTTGCTCCTGGCTTCGCATCAGCGTAGCTCCAGCTGTGACAGCCATTTGGGGGATGAACCAACGGAGGGAAGACCTTTCTGTCTAACTCTGTCCAAAAAAAAAGAAATACACCAGAGCATGCTGGGGCATCAGATCATGAGTTCACTTTCAATGTTCCCGGGTGGGGGAGGGAAGTTCTTTATTCTGTACTTGCAGATAGTTTAATATCATTACAGCGAGGTTATATTCATCCATGGAGAGGGGAAAGGAGATTCCATCTCTAAGCTAACTGACCACAGGTTCAGATGGACCCATTTCCACTAGGATCTGGTCTTCCAGTGAGGGACATTACATTTCCTCTCTGTCCTTAGGGTTTCCCACTGCAAGGAGGACAGGAAGCGAGCTACTGGTGTTTACAAGCTTAGCAGCACATGGCAAGCACCTGGGGAACTTTACGCTTCTGATGCCTGGGTCCCAATCCCAGGTACTAAGGGCCAGGTGTGGCCTGGCACCCGGAGTCCTGACAGACCCCCAGGTGGTTCTGCTGTACAGCTAAATGTGAGGCCCACTGACCCAGGAGCTGAAATTTTTTTTTAAAGATTTATTTATTTGCAAGTCAGAGTTACACAGAGAGAGAAGAGGCAGAGAGAGAGAGAGGTCTTCCATCTGCTGGTTCACTCCCCAATTGGCCACAATGGCTGGAGCTGTGCCGATCTGAAGCCAGCAGCCAGGAGCTTCTTCCGGGTCTCCCACACAGATGCAGGGGCCCAACAATTTGGGCCATCTTCTACTGCTTTCCCAAGCCAGACAGAGAGCTGGATAGGAAGTGGAGCAGCCGGGTCTTGAACCAGCGCCCATATGGGATGCCGGAACTACAGGCCAGGGCGTTAACCCACTGCACCACAGCACAGGCCCCTGAAATTTTCTAGACTGTGTCTAGGTTTTCCATTGCTGTTATAGAAAAATTACAGTAAACTTAGTGGCTTAAAACAACACAAATTGGGATGGGTATTTGGTTTAGTGGTTAAGACACGGCATGAGACACTTGTCTCCCATATCAGAGTGCCTAGGTTCAAGTTCCAGGCCTGCTCTGATTCCAGCTTCCTGCTCATGCACAACGTGGGAGGCAGCAGGTGAGGGCCCAAGTACTTCGGTCCTTGCCACCCTCGTTGGAGACCCAAACTGAGCTCTGAGACCCAGTGATTGCAGGTTTCTGGGACGTGAACCAGCAGATGGAAAATCCCGGTCTGCCTCTCAAATAAAACTTAACAAGAAACTAAAAACCCCATAAACGCATTATAGTTCTAAGTCCAACATGGTACTCACTGGGCTGAATTTAAAATGCCACCAGGGATCCATTTCTTTCTGGGAACTCTGAGTGAGAATCACTTTCTTGTCTTTTCCACTTTTTTTTTTTTTTGACAGGCAGAGTTATAGACAGTGAAAGAGAGACAGAGAGAAAGGTCTTCCTTCCATTGGTTCATCCCCCAAATGGCCGCTACAGCTGGCGCTGCACCGATCCCAAGCCAGGAGCCAGGTGCTTCCTCCTGGTCTCCCATGTGGGTACAGGGGCCCAAGCACCTGGGCCATCCTCCACTGCCCTCCTGGGCCACAGCAGAGCTGGACTGGAAGAGCAGCAGCCAGGACTAGAACTCGGCGCCCACATGGGATGCCAGCGCCACAGGCAGAGGATTAACCAAGTGAGCCACGGCGCCGGCCCCATTTTCCACCTTTTGACAGGCTATGTGTATTCCCTGCTTTGTGGCCTGTTCCTCCCTCTTCAAAGCCAGCAACACTGCTACTGACTCTGCCTTCCTTGTGCTTACTGGGCCCACGTGGACAACCCAGGGTACTCCCCCTATTTGGGGTTGGCTGATGAACAACCTTAGTTCCATCAGACTCTGGAGAAATGGATGTGGACATCTTTGGGGGATCTTCTGCCTACCACAGTCTAGAATGGTAGTGGAGATTTTTTTCTACAGTGTGAGCTGGTTAAAATTAAATAAAAGGGGGGGAGGTGAAGACGCAAGGACTTGGTGGTAAAGGAGGGAAAAGACAATCTGTACTAATGATGTGAGGAGTAAAAAACATACCCCAAGCAGCGTGGAGCACAAGGGGACCTGGGAAAAGGGAAGGACCTGCAGGAAGCCAGGCAGAGGTCTAGGCAGCAGTACCAGACCAGTCTTCACAGAAGTTACTGGAACTTCGTTCTGACCAGCATTTAAGACAGGAATGCAGAAGTCACAATTAATAAGACTCTCTGGGGTTTGAGAAAGGGACCTGGAGGGGCAGACCAATGCCTGGGCATTTTCTGGACAGGCAATGACTGACTGAAGGCAAGGGATGGAAGCAGTAGCTCTCCTACCTCTTCAAGACCAGGTAAGACAAGACAGGGAGAAAGGGCCTTTCTCTTGGGTTCTCTTGAGTTCAAACTGAAGAATCTGCGTTGAACCAATGTTAGATATCAACTGAGGCCACCTCTGGCTAAACACAAATGTAAAGGTATTTCCATTTCATAGGAAAAAAATTGGAGAACTTGGCCAAGGTATCTCAAAATATGCGATGGTTGGACTGATCTTGTGTTTCTCCCTCTCCTCAACTTGTATTTCCATAAGTACCTCTGAAACATAGGAAAACTAACTCCGAAAGCACAACTAAGAATTTTTTTTAAATGCCTAGATATCTAGAGTTCAGATCATTCCAATCTTGATTCCCTTTATTTTTCTTTAAAGATTTATCCATTCATTAGAAAGTCATAGTTACAGAGAGAGGGAGACGGAGAATCTTCCACTCACTGGTTCACTCCCCGGTGGCTGCAATGGTCAGGGCTGAGCCAGGAGTTTCATCCAGGAACCCCACATAGGTAGCAGGGACCCAAACATCTGCTGCTGCTTTTCCCAGGCCATTAGCAGGGAGCTGGATCAGAGCAGAGTAGCAGGGACACAAAACAGCGCCTACATGGGATGCGGGCATCACAGGCAGCAGCTTTATCCACTGCACCGCAACACTGGCCCGCCTTTAATAGTTCTTTTCAAAACCAAGATTCAATAAGATCCACACTAGCTGATTGCTATTTCTCTAATCTGTTTCACTCTATAGGTTCTCTACCATTTTTTAAAAAAATATCCACTCTGTAACCTATCTGGATAACCCTGGTCATTAGTTTCTAGATTTTTTCCACATTCTGAACTTTGCTGCTGGTATCCCCAGGAACTCTTGCTCTCAACCTGGGATCCTTGCGAATTCAAAGGCACCTGCTGTCACAATGCCATCCTCTCTCTCGATACCCTGAGGACCTACTATCCGCTAGGCTCTTATGTAATTTCTCAACACCTCACAAGACATCTATTTTTCTGTAGATGTAACCAATCCTCAAAGGCATGTCCAGAGTGACAGTCAACGGTGGAGCCTGATTCCACAGCCTGTCTTTTCCCCTGCAGTAGGTACTCCCAAGCACTGCATTCCGGGTTGTTAATCTACTTAATCTAAGCAGTGCACACTGGTTGTAGACTGTGAGTAGCAAGCTGGTATTAACAGAGAGCTATTCCCAATGTAAGAATCACCCACCCAAAATTATAAGGGGGCCAGCACTGTGGCATAGCAGGTAAAGCCGCCGCCTGCAGTGCCAGCATCCCATATGGGCACCAGTTCAACTCCTGGCTGCTCCACTTCCGATCCAGCTCTCTGCTGTGGCCTGGGAAAGCAGTGGAAGATGGCCCAAGTCCTTGGGGTCTCCCACATGGGAGACCTGGAAGAAGCTCCTGGCTTCGGATCAGCACAGCTCTGGCCGCTGCAGACATCTGGGGAGTGAACCAGTAGATTGAAGACCTCTCTCTGCCTCTCTTTAACTCTGCCTTTCAAAGAAATTAATAAATCTTACAAAAAAAAAAAAAGGAAAACAAAACAAAGAAGTAAAGCCACCTACGGGAGGAGGAGCCAATACAATGGCTAATCTTTATTGGGAAGAAGAAACCTCACAGCACATTCTGATTAAGTTAGCGCAGGGGCTCAGTGGGCCAGCTGGTGAGGCACCAGCTTATAATGGGTTCCACAGTTAGGGCATCGCTGGGTCTCGCCTTTGTGCAGCCAGAACCAGATGACAGCACTGTTGTCCTCTTCACCTGAAAGGACAAAAGGAGTTTGAAAGTCATCCAGTCTAAGAAGAGAGACTTTCAACATTGACCTTTTTTACCCAGACACCTCGGAGACAGAAATAAAACTGTGGCTGACACCTGAGGTCATCAGTTCAAACTCTCCTCCCCACTCTCCAGATGAAGAACTGAGGCCCTGCATCTACCTGCACATATACCGACCTTACAGCAAGGTCACTGTAAGTTCTAGCAATACCCTTGCCTACACAGACTTCCAAACGGGGTCCACTCTGGTGTGCATCCCTGGGGCCTAAAACATTGCCCAAGATTTGTGAATGAAAATTCCATCTTCATCATGCACTTCCAGCCAGCCAGTCTTGCTGCTTGTTCCACACCTCTTTCCAGTAAGGATGACCTACTGCGTGAGAGCCAGGACCCTGGGAACAACTTAGTTACACACACATCCTCTTTACATTCATAGAGTTGCACACACACACACACACACACACAGGAGATGTGAAGCAGCTTATAGCTGTCCCAAACAGAATATACTACTTAAATAGTTAAGAAAACCTGTCAGGGACTTACAGATGCAGCCCACTATTCGCTTGTTGGTGATGGAAGGGACTAAATTAGGGTCCTCCTTGGTGCCTGAAGCTGCCTTTGGGGGTAGCATATTGTATGGGTCCTGGAAAAAAAAAAAAAAAGAATTACTCCACTATGCCATAAGACTTCTACCCTCCCGGAGCTGAGGCCTGCTCCCACAAGCCAGGCTGCCTGGATCAAATGCACCAAGAGTACTGGCGACTCCCCCGATTCCATCTCAGACCCATGAGCACCACAGAAGACACAGAAGGGAGCCCCTCCTCACCAGTCCCTTCCGCGCGGCCATCATGACCTCCCTCTCCAGCCCAGTGGCCTGTTCCTCATCGGTCGGGACACCACCTAAAGGAAGACACGTGCATTATGTCCTTTAGCCACCCAGACAGGAAAAGGCACGCTGCAAATGACCAAGACGGAAAACGCCACACACGAGCTCCTGTCTATGTTTTACTGGGCTCACGGGCTCCTAAAGGCTGCAGATACCCAGGATCCTCTAAGGACGAGCCCCAAAAGACCAGCACCTGCGGAAGCTTTGCTCTCTCCACACCTCCAACCACCAAAACCGATTTTTCGACATTTTTCTAAAAGCTGGTCAACCAGAGTCCACTCGGCTCAGAGTGGGCGCGGGTTTGAAGGGCAGCCCGGTCCCGCTCCATCCCGTTTGCAATCCCTGCCCTCCAAGGTCATCCGGCACCTCTGCTGAGGAGTCTTACTCTGCGGGGTCAGCTCGGTGGGCGGCAGTAGCGGAAGCCCGAAATGACAGGGCGACGCCCGCAGAGCCTGATGCACTCGGGGCCGAGAGGTGGCCACTGGGGCCCAGAGGGGCTGCAGAGCCCGACCCGCTTTCCTGCCCCAGCCCCAACCACCCCGGGAGAGCAACGACACCGGTCCCTTGCGCCGCGTACCTCCAGAAGCCATGGAGCGCACGGCAGCCGCTCCATTGGGTCCGCGGGCCCTCAGGGCCTGAGCAGCCAGCGCTCCAGCTCCGCGAAGTAACCTTGAAGCCATCACGCCCGCGACAAACAGCGCCACTTCCGGGAACAAGCTCTAGTGATGGGCGGGACTTCCGGGGGCGGGCTTCTTTCTCCTCCTGGTTAGTCTTCCGCTTCCTACCAGCTCCCGAGTCCACGTGACGGTTTCGTGGGGGAGATTGCGCATGCCCAGCACTGTATAGACGCGGGTTCGGGCCCCGTCAATGGCGGGTCTTTAGGTTTGGTTTTTGGTAACCCTGGGGTTTGGACAATTCAGTGACCCAGCCGAATGGGAGTTGCTGTGCGTCTTACCTGATGGTTGGGTCACTGAGGAGGCTGCGGACGGAAGTCTTTAAGTCAGCGTCTGTCAGGAGACTTGCGTTAGTACCAATTACTTATACAGGTGTACTATGTAGGGTAATGAGCCCCCTGGTGATGAGCAGGAGGCTAGAGCCAGAGGTGGCCGCTCCCAGGACCAAGGCCCTTTGATGATATGAGGTGAGGGAGTGACCCTTCCGCGGGTTATTAACTAAGGAAAAGATGAGGGGAGGAGGAGCAGGAAGGGGAAGTGATAATGGGAAGTGGAGTCGCAGAACGCACTGTGTGGCCAGAGTTCTGTTTAAAACCGACGACATCCTCCAATAACTCCCCGTTTACCTTCAGGCTTAGGGTGGGCATGGAGAGCCTTGGGAAACGCTTTCCTCCCTGTCGACTCCTCGCCACTTGGTTCGCATCAAGTGTTAGCAAGTCTGCGGTTCCCTACCAGATGGAAAATCCCTTCAGAGTGGAAATGATACCGCATCATCGTGGAGTTATGTATCTTGCAGAGGCCTGGCATATATAGCATTTTTAGTACTTGGACGGAGGATACAGGATCGGTTTATAGGGCAATTTGAGGCACGTTGGAGAGTGGAGGTCCCGTACGGGTTATGATACTCAAAAGGACCTCCTCCTTCAGGGGAGCTCATGTGGTCTTCCTGGGTGCCCTTTCCACCAAGGGGGGAAAAATGGTCTCTATCCCGAGACCAGACTTGACTTGATCCTCTTCAAAGGTGGGTTTTGCTTTGAATGTTGCCCCCTTCTTCCTACATCCACTGCAACTCCTCTAGATTACACAGAAGGGAAGTTATTTAAAACCAAGGAATGGTCCCCAAGGATCTATCGTTGATTTGTACCTGTGGTTTGGTGTTTGGTGAGAAAAAAAATCATTGGTCTGGAAAACAGCTGGCCCTACCAGGCAGCTCAGTCCGATTTTGTTTTGTTTTGTTTTGTTTTCTCTTTTTGGCCACCTTGTCCTAATCAGTGAAACGATAATCAGATGAGGATACTGTTTTCCGAAGTACTCTATGGAATCCAAGGCTCAAGATGTGCGGTCAGAAAAAAGGAATTGGCCAAGATAGGACAGTCCTGCTTGTGAGGACCACCCTCTTGGACGTGCAAATCAACATGTTAAAGGCTCTGCAGCAAAGAACTCTGCTTCGCAGTTTCTTAAGCTGGACTTTTCCTGTCTTAGCCACAAAAGGCTTTCGTGGGGAGCACCTACTAACCTGCTCCTGAGCAGGCCGGTGGGACAGTCAGCTCTGATGTGTTAGGAGTCCCTGCTGCCTGACACAGATGGTTTGCTCCAAGCTAGAAGTTAGGAATTGAATTGGGGCTTGTTCCACACATAGTGAGCCCTCGTCCAGGGCTCCACTTCTCCCCGGGACTATTCAGATTGTGCGGGTGAGCTCTAAAATCAGATCCTCTCCCACCCCTGCTGCCTCCAGCGCCTGCCACCCTCACTCACACCCGTGCCCCTGAGGTTTCCTGGGGGAGCAGTTGGCCACTCCTGCTCCATCATTGGCTTTGCCTAAATGAACTTTTTTTTTTTGCCTTTACAGGCTAATTTTTAGTTGCAAAAATAAATGCTTATTATACTAAGTCCACACAGACACAGTAAGGAAAAGGTTAAGAATTTGGTGTTTATCTTCTCTTCTCTGTGCCGGTTTCTCAACCTCAACGTGACTGACACGTGTAGAGGGGAGGGGTGAGGCTGCCCAGTGTGTGTTTTAGGATTTAGCAGCTATGCCATTAGTGTTTGACAACTAAAAATGTCATTAGTCATCTTGTCCCCCTGGGGGACCAAATCACACTTGCTTGAACATATTGCTCTATACCTGCGTTAACATATTCAAAGAAACACACCTATATAGGAAGTTTCCTAAAATTACACAAACGTAGCCGGGTAGGCATTGGGCGCTGTGGTTAACATGCAACCTGTGATGCCCTGCATCCTATATCAGAGTGCCTGAATTCAAGTCCTAGTTCCAGTTCTGATTCCAGTGTCCTGCTAATGTGCACACTGGAAGGCAGCAGGTGATGGCCCAAGTACTTGAGTTCCTGCCACCCTTGAGAGACCCAGATTGAATTCCAGCCTCCGGACTTCGGCTGGATCCAGCCCTGGCTGTTGTAGGCATTTGGGGAGTGAATTAGCAGATGAAATGTGTCTCTGTCTATCTGTCTCTACCTCTCTGCCTGCCAAAATAATAAATGAAAATATACAAATTTGGTAAAATGTGTTTTTTTCTTTGACCACTTTAGAAGTTATTGCTAATTTTTTTTTCATTTCATAAAATATCTTGTGGACATCTGCCCAGATCAACACATATAAGTCTAGCTTACTTTCTGTAATTGCTGCAAAACATTGCCTACTATGAGTGGGCTGTAATTTATCTAGCTGTTCCCCTTGATGAACATTCAGATGGTTTCTTGGTTTTTGCCCCTCAAACAATGATGCAGTGCACATTTCTATACAGTCTTTTTTTGTTTGTTTTCATTTTTTTAACTTTTATTTAATGAATATAAATTCCAAAGTACGATTTATGGATTACAATGGCTTCCCCCACATACCGTCCCTCCCACCCACTACCCTCCCCTTTCCCACTCCCTCTCCCCTTCCATTCACATCAAGATTCATTTTCAATTATCTTAATATACAGAAGATCAGCTTAGTATACATTAAGTAAGGATTTCAACAGTTTGCTCCCACACAGAAACATAAAGTGAAAAATAATAGATGATTTTTTTAACTGATGATGAAATCAGATCAGACCTATTGTCATGTTTAATCCCAGTGAGAGTCAAGTTGGGAGTTGATAATTTCTTTTTTCTTTTCTTTTTTTTTTTTTTTTACAGAATCTATACAGTCTTATAAATAATTTGGAGCTTTGGTTTCTAAGAATTGAGTCAAGAGGTGTATCTGTGTGAAACATCCGAATAGGTTTTTCCAGGCTTCCTAAAAGTCTGGAGCAATTCCTGTTCTCACCAGTAGGGCACGCAAGTGTCAGTCCCTGTCTCTATCTCACTCAAAGTTTGCCTGCCCACACAATGACATCTAAGGGAGCTGAGCTATCTTTGCAGATGCCTTTTGACCATTTGCATTTCCTTGGGAATGTGAAATGCTGGTCTCAGCCTTTCAGGCAAACTACTTCACCTCTTTTTGCTTTATTTTCATTTTCTTTAAAATGGGCATCGTGGGGCAGGCATTTGGTGCGGCAATTTAAATGCTGCTTGAAACGCCCACATGCTTTATCAATCAGAGTACCTGGGTTCAAGTCCCAGCTTTGCTTTTTTTTTTTTTTTTTTTTTTTTTTTTTTGACAGGCAGAGTGGATAGTGAGAGAGAGAGACAGAGAGAAAGGCCTTCCTTTGCCGTTGGTTCACCCTCCAATGGCCACCACGGCTGGCATGCTGCAGCCGGCGCACCACGCTGATCCGATGGCAGGAGCCAGGTGCTTCTCCTGGTCTCCCATGGGGTGCAGGGCCCAAGCACTTGGGCCATCCTCCACTGCCTTCCTGGGCCACAGCAGAGAGCTGGCCTGGAAGAGGGGCAACCAGGACAGAATCCGACACCCCAACCGGGATTAGAACCCAGTGTGCAGGCGCCGCTAGGTGGAGGATTAGCCTAGTGAGCCACGGCGCCGGCCCCCAGCTTTGCTTCTGATTCCAACTTCCTCTTAATGTGCACCCTGGGAGGCAGCAGGGATGCCTCAAGCAGTTGAGTCCCTGCCACCGACATGGGAGACAGGAATCGAGTTCCCAGCTCTTTGCCTGGATCTGGCCCAGCCCTGGCTATTGTAGGCATTTGAAGGGTGAACCAGCAGATTTCTCTGTCTCTCCCTGACAATTTCAAATAAAAGTGAAAATAGGGGTAGATATTTGATGTAGTGGCTAAGACACCACCTGGGGGACCAGCATTGTGGTGTAGAAGGTAAAGCCACTGCCTGTGACACCAGCACCCCTTTTGGGCACCAGTTCAAGTCCCTGCTGCTCTGCTTCTGATCCAGCTCCCTGCTAATGGCCTGGGAGAAACATGAGAAGATGAGCCAAGTATTTGGGCCCCTACAAACCATGTGGGAGATTTGGATGAAGCTCTGGGCTCCTGGCTAATGCAACTGTCTGGGGAGTGAACCAGCAGATGGAAGATCTCTCTCTGTCTCTGTCTCTGTAATCTGACTTCCAAATAAATAAATACATCTTTAAAAGAGAGATAGAGAGCTACCACTTGGGACACATGCATCCCATATCAGAGTGCATGAGTTCGAGTCCCAGTTGCACGTCTGATTCTAGCTTCCTGTTAATGCGCACCTGGTAGCAGCAGGTACTTGGCACCTGCCATCCACATGGGAGACTTGGATTGAATTCCTGGCTCTTGGCTTGGCCTAGCCCAGCCCTGGCTGTTGCAGGCATTTGGGAAGCAGCAGATAGAAAATATCTCCCGGGCCGGCACTGTGACACAATGGGTTAATGCCCTGGCCTGGAGCGCTGGCATCCCATATGGGCGCCAGTTCAAGACCCGGCTGCTCCACTTCCAATCCAGCCCTCTGCTATGGCTTGAGAAAGTAGTAGAAGATGGCCCAAGTCCTTGGGCCCCTGTACCCACATGGGAGACCCAGAGGAAGCTCCTGGCTTCTGGCTTCGGATCAGCGCAGCTCCAGCCATTGCAGCCAACTGGAGAGTGAACCATTGGATGGAAGACCTCTCTCTCTCTGTCTCTGCCTCTTCTCTGTGTAACTCTGACTTTCAAATAAATAAATAAATCTTTAAAAAAAATCTCTCTCTCCCCTCTCTCTCTCTCCTCTGTGTCTGTTTGTATGTGTGTTGCCTTACAAATAAATAAAAATAAACATAAAAGTATTTTAGTCAGGCATAGCACCTACCTCTCAGGGCATTGTGAGAACTAAATGAGATAATTGCAAAGCCCTTAGGGCAATGCCCAACACATTTTTTAAGATTTATTTTTATTTATTTGAAAGATTTACAGAGAGAAAAAGAGAGAGACAGAGACAGAGACAGAGGTCTTCCATCTGCTGGTTCATTCCCCAAATGACCACAATGGCCAGAGCTGAGCTGATCCAAAGCAAGGAGCCAAGAGCTTCTTCCAGGTCTCCCATGCGGGTGCAGAGGCCAAGAACTTGGGCCATCCTCCACTGCGCTCCCGGGCCACAGCAGAGAGCTGGAACAGAAATGGAGTAGCCAGTACTTGAAGCAGTGCCATCTTCACTGTATTCATACTGGCTTCTATTTACCATAGGAAATCATAAGTCCACAAGTTCTTAACTCTGTGTGTGCATCGGGGTGGTGGTGGAGGGACTTGGGCCTGTGCACAGTGTGTCACTGCATCCCTCATACACTGTTTTGAGTCTTTGTCTTGATTATGTGAATGAATTATTTAAAAATAAACATCTTTTAATGATTTATTTATTTATTTAAAGTTACTTTCAGAGTTACTCCCTCTTCAGGGAGAAAGGGAAAGACAAAGAGAAAGCGATCTTCCTTCCTCTGGTTTCTCCCCATGTGGCTGCAAAGGCCTGGGCTAGAGCAGACCAAAGCCAAGAGCCAGGAGCTTCTTCCTGATCTCTCACGTGAGTGCAGGGGCCCCAACGCTGGGGCCATCTTCTGCTGCTTTTCCAGATGCATTTGCAGGGAGCTGGATAGGAAATGGAGCAGCCAGGATAAGAACTGACACCCATATGGGATGCTGACATTGCTGGCAGCTGCTTTATCTGCTGTGCCACAATGCCAGCCCCCCAAATCAGCATTTTTAAATTGGCTAGCCACATTCTTATTTGGAGAAACTGTTTATTTTATTGATTTGCAAGGGCTCGTTGACTATGAGGAATATTATATGGAGTCTTTTCCGTGAGCCAAGACTGGTCACTTTTCAAGAACAAGTAAAATGTGATTTCTGCCTTGAATCTAATGCAAGAAACAGGAAGGGGAGGCAGGCATTAGACATAGTGGCTAATTTGCTGGTTGGAACCCCTGAATTCCTTATCTGAGAGACTGATCCAGCCCTGGATCCTCTGCTTCTGATTTCAGCGTCCTGCTAATGCATACCCTGGGAGGCAGCAATGATCACTGAAGTACTGAGGTCCCCGCCACCTTTATGAGAAACCAGCTTCCTGGCTTTGACCTGGCCCAGCCCTGGTTGTTGCAGGCATTTAGGGAGTGAACTAGCAGAAGGAAGATCTCTTGCTATCTGCCTCTCTGCCTTTCAAATAGAATGAAAAGAAATATAATGCTTTAAAAATCAGGAAGGAGCTGGGAAGAGTCCACGCACACACACAAGCTTGGAGTAATGGGATCAAAAAGGGGATTTAGTCTGCGTTTCTGTTACCAAAGATGCAACTCTGAGCTCTGCTGGGCCACAGAGGCCCTGAGCACTTAGGAAGGTGTGTGCTGGACCAGTTTTTAATTACAGAAGGGGAAGGGAGTGGGGGAGTGCGGCTCCTAGGCTGGCTGGGATCCCATCAGCCCAGGACTGTCCAGGCCCCAGGGCCCCCCAGGAAGCCTGAGGAAGGCCAGACAAGGTAGCCGAGCCTCTGCAGGGCTGCTGGGCACTGGGAGGCGAGAGGGAACCCAGCATTTTTATGCAGATGGTGCAAATCCAAAATGGGTCACTTGGAACTGCTGCCAGCCTGGGGCCAGGCTGTAGCTGAGGCTCAGAGGGGTCTGAAGAGGCTGCTTATTTAAAGCACTTTATTTTAAGAATCAGAAAGAGTCTGGTGAAACAATGGGGCAGCACAGGGCATTCATGTGGGAAACTGCACCCACTGCTCCCCAGACCCCTCTCTCACCCAGAGACTTCCGCCGTTCTGCAGGCCCCCATTTATCCTTCCCTGGGAGCCAGCTGGTAAATCCTAACATTCCTCTCCCTCTCAACACCCACTCCTTTCTTTCCCCTCCTCCCTCCCCCCATCTCCACTTACCCCCTCTTCCACCTCCTATCTCTGCCTGCTTCCTAAGTCAGTTAGGGCCCCCTTGAGCCACATGATGGGCTGGTTGTGGAGGTGTAGCTAGGGCTGACAGCTTTAAAGGACAGTGAGGACCAGGGACAGCCACCGCGGGACGCTCTGACCATCCTGCGCAGTTGGCAATCAGAGGCCAAGGGAGTCCCTTGATGGGGACCGTGGAGGATAAACCACCAGCCACAGAGAGCAGCAGCAAGACAGAGGGTGGATGCAGAAGAACACACTCAGGGAATAACCAGCAAGATTCTCTGTCTGGGACAATAACCTGTTCTTTCATAAAAAAAATATTTATTTATTTATTTGAAAAGCAGAGTTAGAAAGAGAGAGGGAGAAAGAGAGAGATTCTGTCTTTCTCTCCAAATGGCCGCAATGGCTGGAGCTGGGCTAATCCAAAGCCAGGAGCCAGGAGCTTCCTGCAGGTCCCCAATGTGGGCCCAAGGACTTGGGCCATGTTCTGTTTTCCCAGGCCATAGTAGAGAGCTGGATTGGAAGTGGAGCAGCTGGGTCTCGAACCAGTGCCCATCTGGGATGCCGGCACTGCAGGCGGCAGCTTTACCCACTATGCCACAGCGCCCGATACACCTCCTCCTTACAGGGTCATACTGGGAACCAAGCTTGGATGAGCTTGTGGACAATGACCCACATTCACACCATAGCACTGAGTCCCGAGTATTTCCTCAGTGTGCACCTTGCTCTGCCACCATCTGTCTTCTCCTCCCATTCACTTCCAGACTACCCGGAGGATCCCTTCTTGTCTCAACCTCTTCATCAACTGCTCACAAGTGTTCTCACCCTGTTGTCTTCTGACCCATCCCACCTGGCCCCCAAAACTCTGTCCGGTTACCCTCACCTTCCTCCTGGCCAAACCCCAGCCTCTGTTTACAATCTCATTCTCCCAGCCACCTCCCCTCTTTGACCACCTCCTCCTGCTCTCGCTCAAGCCAAGCTTCCCCCCCCTCGGCGCCCCAGCCTCTCCTCTTTGCTCTTCTTCCTGGCTCGTTGGTGGGTCCCCCCACTGCCATTGTTCCATTCAGCTCCTACACAGACAGCAGAGAGGGGTAAAAATGTCTTCACTCAGAAACTGTACACTAGTGCTGACAGTGTAGCTAAACAGTAGGAAACCCCAAATGTTCAACAGCAGGTGAGTTTGGTTTTTCTGAACAAAATGTGGAACAGTTATACTATGGAATACTTTTTTTTAAAATATTTATTTTGAAAGGCAGAGTTACACACACACACACACACACACACAGAGAGAGAGAGAGAGAGAGATCTTCTGTCCTCTGGTTCACTCACCAAATGGCTGCAACAGCTGGAGCTGGGCTGATCTGAAGCCAGGAGCTTCTTCCAGTCTCCCATGTGGGTGCAGGGGCCCAAGGACTTGGGCCATCTTCTACTGCTTTCCCAGGCCATAGCAGAGAGCTGGATCGGAAGTGCAGTAGCCGGGTTTTGAACCAGCACCCACATGGGATGCTGGAGCTTCAGGACAGGGCGTTAACCCGCTGTGCCACAGCACGAGCCCCATCATGGAATATTATTCAGCCATAAAAATGGAAGAATTGGGGCTATCTGCCATACCACGGATGAGCCTTGAAAACATGCTACTTAATGGGGGAAGCCTGACACAAAAGACCACAGGTGATGTGATTCCACTTATATGAAATATTCAGCACAAAAGTAAAGAGCCAGAGAGTCGATTAGTGGTTTTCAGCAGCTGAGGGACAGGAGGAACGAGGAGTGACTGCTAATGGGCACTGGGTTTCTTTTCTGAGAAGACTCTGATATCACATGATGGTAATGACAGTAAAACCTTGTGCGTTTACTAAAAACCATTGCACTGCACACTTTAAAAGGATAAATTGTATGGTAGATTAATTTTATCTCAATTTTAAAAAAATCAGGGACCAGCAATGTGGTACAGCAGGCTAAGCTGCCTCCTGTGACGCTGGCATCCCATATGAGCACTGGTTTGAGTCCCAGCTGCCCCACTTCTGATCCAGTTACCTGCTAATGCACCTGGGAAAGCAGCTGAAGATGGCCCAAGTGCTTGGGCCCCTGCCACTCACGTAGGAAACCCGAATGAAGTTTTAGGCTCCTGGCTTTGGCTTTTTCCAGCCCTGGCCATTGCGGTTATCCGGGGAATGAAACAGCGGATGGAAGATCTCTGTCTCTCTCTCTCTCTAACTCTCCATCTCTTTCCATCACTCTGCCTTTCAAATAAACAAATAATCTTAAAAAAAAAAAAAACCACAGGTGTCCATATGGGTCGTTGGTGCTATTGGCAGCAGGTTAGCCCACTTGCGCCTTAGCACCAGCCCCTAAAACTATTTGTTAAATATTTATTTATTTGAGATGCAGAGACAGAGGGGTGGGCATTTAGCACAATGGTTAAATGCTGCTTGCATCCTATATCAGAGTAGCAGGGTTCAAGTCCTGACTCTGTTCCCAGTTCCAGCTTTCTGCTAATGTACACCCTGGGAGGCAGCAGGCATGTGGGTACTTGCTATCCATATGGAAGATCCACATGCAGTTCCAGCCTCCTGGCTTCCATCTTCCCAGCCCTATCTGTTGTGGGCATTGGGGGAGTGAGTCAGTGGAAGGAAGATAGATTTCTCTCTTTTTCAATTAAATTAAGTATAAAAAATTAAAGAGAGAGAGAGAGAGAGAGCGAGCTCCCATCTGCTGGTTCATTCCCCGGATATTTGCAACAGACTCTGAGTGAGGTCAAAGGTGGACGCTGGGAACTCATTCTGGGTCTCCCACGTGGGTGGCAGGTACCCAAGCACTTTAGCCATCACCACTGTCTCCCAGGATCTGCATTAGCAGGGAGGTGGAGTGAGGATCTGGAACTAGAAATTGAAGTAGCAGGAACTTTGATGTGGGAGGCAGACATCCTAACTGCTGGGCCAAATGGCCACTTCTCAAAACTTCATTTTTGTCACATAAATATTATTAAGATCTTACATGAGAAATTTCTTTTGGATCTGAAAATAAGAGAAAGAAGTTTCCTTTCCTTCTACCTTAGAGATTCTACACTGCAGGGGGAAGCTTAGCTCCCTGTGTCCCACTCCCTGCTTTTCTTGGCTCTGAGAAGCTCACTCAGATTTAACATTCATTCACAATAATCGCAATAAGTCTTCCAAACAAAACGTGACTCTTCCTCCTCTTTGTGGTTGTGGCTTTCTATCTTCTAACAGTCATTTTGATATCAGGATGCGGAGAGAAAGGCATAAGCCCTGGAGTCAGAGAAACACAAGTTCAAAAGGCCCTGCACCTACGGCTGTGCAACTTGAACAACTCAGTTTCTCCAAAACTCTAATTTCCCTTCTGTAGGGTCATTACCAGGATGAAATTACAACGTACACAGGATATGCAGCACACACTAGATGATCAATAAATGATCATTACATGACGCCAGGCTATAAATGAATAGAACAGTTGAAAGTGTTGCTCCAGGCTGACCTTTAGGAGAATAAGCCACCACTTAGGTGGGGTGATTGAGTAAGGAGCAAAGGCCAACTTGCCCAAGCAAGCGTCCCCCTGGCAGTCAGTCCCAGGATCACTATTAGGGCTCTTGGAAAGATGTCTTTTTAGCTTGGTTAAGAGATCAGCTCACCAGGAGTGGGCACACGGCACAGCACTTGAAGCAAGACAGGTCGGGGGTGGGGGCAGCTCCAGCGCTGGGAATGACCGGGCACTGCAGGACCAACTACTGAATGGTTGAGCTGCCTAAACCAGCCCCACTTGCCAAACTTCCTTTTCTGCTCTTTCCAGGATCCTCCGGGAAGAATGTAGAGGGTCTCAAGGACACAGAACCTGAACAAAGACAAAGAAATGAGGGCGATGAACTCCTCAAGCGAGGGCAGAACCTCGGGAGATGAGGGGAAAGGCAGGTCTGTAGCATCGAGGGCCCTGGACTTGGACTCTGGGCTCTCCTAAACCAGCGTGGGGTCCCACAGCAGGCAGGTGGCGGCCAAGCCTCGGTCTTGTCATCTGAAAAGGGAGACAAGTCATCGCACCCTCCAGTCAGCTGTGCTGATCAACCAAGGTAACGCTTCTGGAAGCAATTTGTACAGTGAAAAAAAAAAGGGTAATTCTTATGTAGGTTATTATTCTCGACTTTGCCTAGGGCTGACTCTGTCTCTTTATATTAAATTTCACAATGGTGCTTATTAAAATGGACCTTCCTGTATATGTTTAAAACATTTGAAAATGGCGGGAGGTCGCCAAGGCACAGTGAAGCTTCCGAGGGGGAACCTGTCTCTCCCTCTTCAATATTCCTTTTGACAACTGCAAGTCAGACGAATTAATGGGCCGAAACTCCTGCAGGAATTCATTAAACCAAGTACAAACTCCAGCGCCCACGTTCATGGTGAAGCCGCCGCCAGCTCACCAGGGCGGCTGCACCCGGAAGTCCCCCGGACACTGCCAGCCCAGCTGAGCTCTGCTGCGCCCCGGCCTGCAGAACCAGAGTGCGGATCGTTCATTAGCTCCTCAGAAGCGCACGGCGTGGGTTTTCCTTGGCGATGGGGCCCGCGGAGGAGAAGGTATGGGACAACGCATGTCAGTGTCCTAGCTCCACACCAAGCTTGGTGAGCGTGAGTGGAAGCGCCCGTATTCCACACGGAGAGATGCGTGCCCAGGGCACAATGAGAGGAATAATCACGGCGATGGTGCCTCTCAGCATGCACACCAGCCGTGTCTCAGCTCTGGAAGGACCTGAAGGGCCACCCCGTCGGTTGTGAGTTCAAATCTTGACGCCACCCCCTGCTAGCCATGTGCCCTTGCTCAAGTATGCCTCAGTTTCCTCATCTGTAAAAGGGAACGCATCAGTCCCCGCTGTGGGCCCACGCCCAGCACCGGCCCAGAAAAAGTAAGCTGTGGATGCGCGCGACCCGGGTGCGCCGCCGCGTGCGTCCCGCGCGAGCGAACGAGCGAGTGAGCGACCTTGGCGTCTCTGGACGCGTACGCGGCGCGGGCTGTGCGGACGCGTCCTGCGCGCGGGCCCTGGGCCCCGAGCCTGGAACTTCTCTTCTTGCCTGTTGCCTGCTCGTGTGCAACGTTGCCAGCACAGGGAGGCCTGGCCGTCTGAGGTAGGGGAGCCTTCCGCCGCCAGCCCCTGGCGGGCTGCTGGGCCGCCTTCCCCCGCTGGCTGGCATCCTCCTCCGAGGCTCGGGCCCGCGCTTCCGGCCAGCCTCCCGGGCTTCCCGACCCCTGCCCTTCCCGCCGTCTGGGTTGGAGTTCCCTGGGTGCTGGCGTTGACCGCAGCTCAGGTGGTAGGACACCAGCCCCTGGTTACAGGTGAGCAGGCGGAGGTTGGGCGCGTGGAGAGCCACGCAGGGAGTAAACGGCCCAGCTGCGGCTCGTGTCTGTCCCGAGCCTCGTGGCCTTGCTATTCCTGTGGGCTTTTATAGGTTCCTTGGTGCGCTGCTCGCGCCCGTGTTTTCTACTTTGAGCCCGGCCATTTCCTGAGCACCGGGCGAGACCCTCCCCTCCGTGTGCCCAAGGCATGGCTTGCTTTGTCGGGGTGGTCTTCAGAGGCCTTTGAGAAATGGCGTGTGTTTTGGTTGGCTTGGCATGCTTTGTTTAGTGTTTTAGTGTTCCCTCCCCGGGCCACAAAGGGAGCTGCTGTTTGTCGTTCCAGAAAGGTGTTCTGTCCCCAGCCCCTGCCCCATGTGGTGGATGTGGAGTTCATGACACTCGAGAATTTTCCATTTGACTTTCTGGCTAAAACTCATCTCCTTCCACCCTTCAGACTGCGAGCTGAGTTCTTGCTGACCAGAACCGTCGCCCTCGCTAGCATTCCGAGGCTGTTAAAGATTTGTTTAAAAGAATAGATATAAAATGTGATGTTAGGAATAAGACATCTTGGGCCGGCGCCGTGGCTCACTTGGCTAATCCTCCGCCTGCGGCGCCGGCATCCCATATGGGCACTGGGTTCTAGTCCCGGTTGCTCCTCTTCCAGACCTGCTCTCTGCTGTGGCCCGGAAGGGCAGTGGAGGGTGGCCCAAGTGCTTGGGCCCTGCACCCCATGGGAGACCAGGAGGAAGCACCTGGCTCCTGGCTTCAGATTGGCGCAGCGCAGGTGGTAACGGCTATTTGGGGAGTGAACCAACGGAAGGAAGACCTTTCTCTCTGTCTCTCTCACTGTAACTCTACCTGTCAAATAAAAAAAAAAAAAAAAAAAGAAAAAAAGAAAAAAAGGAATAAGACATCTTGACAAAGTGATAACTATAAAAACAGGGCACTTGTACTATTCTAAATTAATCTTGGGTCTTTGGACATCAGGACTCAAAGTATTTGGGATCCCATAATTATTTGATCTCATAGCTGTTGTTTAAGACAGATTGTTTTATTTTTATTGTAGCTGGAATGGGGGGGGGGACAGGAAAGTAAGGTGACACTGTTGAAATCACACTGAGGCTACATGGGAGAGTGGGGGAGGGAGGCTGTCTGGTAGAGGTTGTGGGCTTGGGTTTGTGGGATTTGGGGAGGCGCCCCCTCCCCAGGCCAAGGGATGCATTAGGCAGATGGAACCACATTGGAGTGGAGCCAGTTGGTGGGGGGGGGGGGGGCGGAGGCTCTAAGATAATTGCAGTCCTTAGTTGAGTGGTTGGAGTGTGGAGGGCTTGGGGGAGACGGGGGAATGTAGAATTTAGATGTGAAGTCTGCCTTCCTGTTTGACTGGAGGGGGCCTTTGTCTCCTGCTGTATTCCTGGCATGGCACCTACCATACAGCACGTGCAGCACGTCAGACTAAGCAGAATTATCATTTGTCACCCATTCCAGGAGGCATGTTGGTTCACATTTTCACAGCTCCGAAATTGGGCTGGGGCCCGCAATCCATGGTGTCTTCCTTGTGCCATCATTTCACTTGGCAGCCTCTTGGCTTTCTTTGTGGCACAGAAAGTCACGGTGGCCCTAAAAGGAGCCGCATCCTAGCACTGATGAAGCAGTGCCGTCCACTGCGGCCGTGGTCCAGGGACTGTACGTTTCAGAGCTGGAGATGGGGGAAAAAAGAGGAGCGTTTATCAGATGGCACTGCTGTTGCTTATTTCTTCCTCTTTAAAAGGGTCTTGTGTTTTCAAGGAATGTGAGAGCGGTTGGCAAGGCGTGGAAACAACAGGTACCTGGGTGATAGATGACAGGGAAGAAATAGCTGGCAGATGTGTCTCCTTTCCAAGTAAAATTGGACTGCCACATATGCACTGGCAGATGAGTCCCTCTGACTGAAGCATGCTTCGTGGCGGGCAGACTTAGTCACCCACTAAGCAGGCATCCCTGACCCATGAGCCGCATAACCAGCCAGTCTGAGTGTACCTGACTCCTTTGAGATCCAGGCTGCAGCACCTGCTGACTTCTTGGCCATCCCTGGCTCTGTCCCATGGCAGAAACCTCTCAGTGCTATAACCACCTTCGGAGAAGAGACCATAAGTGCCTCAACCATGGCTTTCCGACGCTCAGCACCGTGCCTGACTCCTGAGAGATGCTAATTTGGAGTTTGTACAACAGAGCTGTGTTGGACAGTCTGAGATAAGGTGTCTTCCTGGTGCCTGAGTTGGAATCTCCATCTCATAGGAATCACGTTTTGGGTCAAGGTTCCGTTCAAGGCCCAAGTCCTCTGAGCTGCTGGTTTTGTGAGCTGACGTGGAGACCTTTCTTTCTTTCCAACCCCCATCCTTCTCGTTTCAAACACTTGGCTTGCTAAACGAGCTTGTGGGACTCAGTGCACTTACAGATTGGAAGCCCCTTGTAAATGAGCCACTTGGTGGCCTGGCTGCAGACACTGCAGGAACGTGGAATTCCATTTGTTGCAGCAGGTTGTCTGTGCCAGGCTTGGTATTGAAACAGGTAGGCAGGTCCCCAGCCTGGGGACAGTCAGAAAACTGAGAAACTCCTGGAAATACAAGGCCAAAGTTCACCTTCCTCCCTGTCTCCAGGGAAGGCATGAGTTGGATCCCGAGGGAGGACCACCTCAGGATCTCCGGGCCCGCCCCCTGCGCCCACTCCCTCACCCTGGCTGACCGCCCTTACTCCTGCTAGAATTAGAGGCTTTGAGCATGCAGAGCATCCCTTCACAGTTGTTTGTGTTGACGGGGAGGCTTTCAGGAGAGCGTTATTCTCCTCTTTTGCAAGCTGACTCCCGGGCTCCAAGGACACAGGTTCACTTTGCCTGAGAATGCGGCCAATGGCCACTGCCCTGCCACCCACCAGTGTGCCAGCAGAGTATTCCTTTCATCTTTGAAGGTGACTTTGAGGTTGGTTTTGTGGTAAATGTCCCATGGGTTTTCACATTTCAGTTTGGTTTTGTTGAAAGTACTGATTATCTAAGGTGTTTTGTTTTGTTGTTGTTTCTGTTTTGTTTTGAAGCTATTAAAGACAAATGAGGAGTGAGTTTTTGGCACAGCAGTTAGGGTACTGCTTGGGACACCCAAGTCCCTTATCAGAACGCCTGTGTTTGAGTCCTGGCTCTGCTCCTGATTCCAGCTTCCTGCTGCTGCACACACTGGGACAGTAGTGATGGCTCAAGTAGTTGGGTCCTTGCCACCTGTGTGAGAGATCTGGATTGAGTTCTTGGCTCCTGGCTTCGGCCTGGTCCAGCCCTGGCTGTTGTAGATATTTGGGGAATTAAACAGTGGATGATAGATCTCTCTCTCTCTCTCTACCTTTCAAGCACATTTTTCAAAAAATGAATACTAGTCTTCAATTCCTACAGTAAAAATTGTTTCAGGCAAGAATCAGCAGTGGATGCTAAAACTAGGAAATGAAAATATAATAAGACACAATATGTTTGCACAATCTCAAAGCATTTTCCCTTGAGATACCAATTAATTACAAAGGGATAAATAGTAATATTATAACAGAGAAACCTGGCAGATCTCACCTTAGCCAAGTAATTAAAGTTGGTAATAACAGTGATAGGACAAGATGACATCGTGAGCTCTGATATAACAAAGCTGAGGACACAGCTTTGCATTCCTGTACAAAATATGTAACCTGTATCCAATCACGAAGAAGCAACACACAAACCCAAACTGATAAAACTTGCCAAAAACAAAACAAAACAAAAACAAAAACAAAAATCACCAGCACTCAATAGTGTCAAAATAATGCATTCATACACACACACACACACACACACGAGACAGAAAAATAATTAATTATAAAGTAAACATACTAAAATATTAACATTTGGAAAATTTGGATGAAGAGCATCTGGGCATTCTTTTTTTTTTTTTTTTTAAAGAAGATTTATTTATTTATTTGAAAGGCAGAGTTAGAGAGGGGGCACAGAGAGAGATCTTCCATCTGCTGGTTTGCTTCCCAAATGGCCACAACAGCCAGGGCTAGTCCAGGGGGAAGCCAAGAGCCTGGAACTCTATCCAAGTCTCCCATGTGGGCAACTGGGGCCCAAGCACCTGGGTCATGTTCCACTGCTTTCCCAGGCACCTTAGCAGGGAGCTGGATGAGAAGTGGTACGGCCACCCACTGCGCAACAATGCCAGCCCCTCTTTCTATTATTTTTGTAACTTTTAGTAAGTCTGAAATTACTCCCAAATTTAACAAAATAGAACAAAAAAGAATTTCACCATTTTTTTCCAATAAAAATAATGAATGTGGGAATAGAAAAAATTTGTTGTGAGTATTTGGCAAAGATAGCTTGACAAATCTGAATAGTTTTTATAGTGTGGTTACATGAAAATCTTGTGTGTCCTGGTAGATGTCCAACAGAAATTAATAATGTCCTTCAAAAGACATGTACACGATATTGAGAACAGGTGTATTACTAATGCTCCTGCAACAAGGAACATTCCAAACAGCCATCAACAGGAGAATGGATACAGGCATTGTGGTGTATTCCTAGGATGACGTAGGATTTGAACGTGAACAGGAATGGACTGCTATTGCTACATGCAGACATCTGGTTGACTCTCCCATGCATGATTTGAAATAATCAAACACAAAGAAGTATAAGAAGTATGTGAAGTTCAAGGACAAGCAAGATAATTGTTAGTGATAGAAGCTGAGTAGTATTACCTTTGGGGATTATTGACTACAGGAGGTGAGAAAGAATCTTCAACAATGTAAAACACGTTCTGTGTCTTGATGGGGTGGTGGTTACCGTGTGTGTGTGTGTGTGTGCGCGTGTATCTGCGTGTGTGCTTTACATACACACGTATATGTAAAAATACTTAAGCTAAGTTATACCTGAAAATATATCTTGGGTGTATTATATTCTTATCTCTAAATGTAAGATATAAAATAATAAAAATTCTCAAAGGTGACATGTGATAATATGTTCATGACCTTGGGGTAGAGAAAATTCCTTCACCAGGGCACAGAAAGCATTAACCACAGGAGAAAATGTTGATAAATTGGAATACATTAAAGTTAAGAACTTCTTGGCCCTGGGTTGTGGCACAACAGGTAGAACTGCCACCTGTGATGCCAGCATCCCATATGGGTGCCTGTTTGCGTCCTGGCTGCTCCATTTCCATTCCAGCTCCCTGCTAATGTGATGAGAAAACAGTAGAGGATCACCCACGTGTTTGGGCTCCTGCACCCATATGGGAGACCTGGAAGAAGCTCCTGGCTCCTGGCTTCAGTTTGGCCCAACCCTGGCCATTGAGGCCATTTGAGAAGTGAACCAGTGGGTGGAAGATATTCTGTATGTATGTATGTGTGTGTGTGTGTGCATGTGTGTCTCCCTGCTCTCTCTCACTATAACTGTGCCTTTCAAATAAATAAAGTTAACAACTTCCGTTTATACACTGAACCATTATGAGAGTGAGAGACAAGGCATTCAGCAAGAGAAGATCTTTGCAGCATCTATAATTGATGGAAGGCCATTTTGGGAACATAAAAAGAATGCCCGGCCAGCGCCGCGGCTCACTAGGCTAATCCTCCGCCTAGCGGCGCTGGCACACCGGGTTCTAGTCCCGGTCGGGGCACTGAATTCTGTCCCGGTTGCCCCTCTTCCAGGCCGGCTCTCTGCTGTGGCCAGGGAGTGCAGTGGAGGATGGCCCAGGTGCTTGGGCCCTGCACCCCATGGGAAACCAGGAAAAGCACCTGGCTCCTGGCTCCTGCCATCGGATCAGCGTGGTGCGCCGGCCGCAGCGCGCCGGCCGCGGCGGCCATTGGAGGGTGAACCACCGGCAAAAGGAAGACCTTTCTCTCTTTCTCTCTGTCTCTCTCTCTCTCACTGTCCACTCTGCCTGTCAAAAAAAAAAAAAAAAAAAAAAAAGAATGCCCACAGATCAACAAAGATCAGAAAGGGCAACTCCATAGGCAAATGGGCAGACGTGAGCAGAGCAATTTGCAAAAGAAGAGATCTAGGCAGATGCCACCCTATGAAAAGGTGCTCTACCTCATTACAATCAGGACAATGCAAATTCGAAATTAGAAGGAGAAGTTACACTATACCTGCTGGAATAATAAGCAGTTTAGAAACACAATCTCACCTGCTGGCAAAGATGGAACAAGGAAAACTCTACTATCTGACTGGTGAGAGAGTGAATTCACTGTACCACTTAGAATCTACTTGGCCTTGTCTACCGTAAGTTGATATATGTATTCCCTGCGACCTACAAGTTTGACACCTAGGTCCTCTCCCAACAGAAGAGTGTGTGTGTGTGTGTGTGTGTGTGAGCATGAAAGGCAAGTCTAGGTATACACTGTTCATTGAAACATTCATAATAAAAAAATGGAAACACTGAAGATGTCCATCATCAGTAGGACTACTAAGTTGTTATTCATACAATAAAATGCTGTACACAGAGAAAGATGAGCACTTCCAAGGGCAGGTGTTGTGGTGCCGCAGGTGAAGACACCCCGGGGACGCCTGCATCCTAGATTAAGTGACTGGTCCATGTCCTGACCACTCCTTGCTTCTGATCCAGCTTCCTGCTAATGTGCCTGGAGACAGTGTGTGATGGCCCAAGTACTTGGGTTCCGGCTACCCACGTAGGAGGCCTGGATGGAGTTCCTGGCCCTGGCTTCAGCCTGGCCTAGCCCGGCTGTTGTGGGCATTTGGGGAGTAAACCAGCAGATGGAAGATTCTCTCTCTGTCTCTGTGTGTGTATGTGGTATGTATGTGTCATTTTGCCTTTCAAATAACTCTTTTTTTAAATAAAGAAAACGAATACTCACAAAACATAACATTGACGAAAAAGGCCATACACAAAAGCAATCCACACTTCTAAATTGCATATATGCAGTATTTAAAAAGCAGACAAAACAAATCACAGTGTTAAGGTCTGGGTTTTGGGGAGTTGTGATTCACAGGGAGCACAAGGAAGTCACTGGTGTCACTGGTTTGTTGTTGTTTGTTCCCCCTGGGTCATGTGTACCTGGGTGTGTTCACTTTGTACAAAGTTCATTGAGCTGTATTTTTACTCTGCTCCTTTTTTCTCTGTGTGTTGTACTTTAATTTCAAGTTCATTAACCTGATTCGCACCTAGCAGAAGTGTTTAAAATATATTGCATCTTGATCTACAATAACCTCCCACTCAATATTGTAAGAATCCATTGTGAGCCAGGCCCTGGGCTCGGCACTGGAGTATAAGACTTCCCGTGGACACTGAAGTGGCTCGAGGGAACTAGAACTGAGTGACCTTCAGCCATTAACTTGAACTACATAACTGGGAAAGAGAGGGAGAAAGAGAAAAGAGAACTGACTTATCAGAGTGCAAAAGACAGACAGACGTCCTGGGGGGGGGAGCGAGAAACTGAGTCCTCAATTGCATTTTTGCTCCCCCTGACTTTAAAAAGTGCCCCCACCCCAGCCATTCTGCGCCCCTCCCAGCCCAGCAGTGAACTGCTGAACTTGCAGAAACCAGGGCGTGCTGGGCTTTGGGATCTCGAGGAGCAGCCAAAACTGGAACAGCAAAAAACCGTCAGCTCCAGCGTGGAACAAAGGCTGGTATTATGTTTCCTAAACTTAGTGGGCTCTGCATTGTCGGGATGACACAGAAAGCACTTGTGCCCAGAAAAGCAACCAATTTAAAAAGGAGAGAGTGCCCTGCCCTCCCACCCCACCCCCTCGCATGCAGCTTCTGCTGCGTGGAATTCGTTCATTGGTACGTTGTTAGTTTCTGCTGCTTTTTCTATTTTATCATCTCTATGGACTTCTTTCTTAACATTTTTATGTATTTAATTGAAGTGTGGAGAGACAGACACAGAGAACTTCCAGCCACTGATTCACTCCCTAAATGTCAAAACAGCCAGTGGTGGACCAGGTCGGGGCCAGGAGCCCAGAAATCCATCTGGGTCTCTTACGTGGGTGTCAGGAGCCAAACTACATGAGCCATGACCTGCTACCCTATCCCCACCCCGCCGCCCAGGGCATATATTACCAGGAAATTGGAATCAGAAGTGGAGCCAGGACTCGAACCCAGGCACTCTGATACAGGGTACAGGTATCCCAAGCAGCATCGGAACCACTGTGCCAAACAATCATCCCCTTCATGGACTTGTGAATGCTAACATGTTAGGTTGGTTTGGTTGGTTTTCTTGCCTTTGGCAAATGTTCCAGACTCATTTGGTACTTTAAGATCCTCCAAATAAAAGTGTTTTTAAAGAACAATTTTAATTCTTCCCCTCCCCATCATTTCTCAAAAGGCGTAATCCATTACATCATCTTTTTTTTTTTTTTGAAGGATCGAGTTTTATTTCTTATTCTTTGCTTTTCCTTCCTGCCTTTTGATCAACAGCTACAGTGTGAGCCACTTTTAGCATCTTTTCCAGCTTCCTGTCACTGTACTCCTTTGTTTTCCTAGGAGGTCCAACTTCGTCATCAGCAATGATCTTTAATTTTGTTTACCTTGTACTTTTTTTAAAAGCAGTCTTGGTGCGATAGAATTCACACGTCATATTATTCACCCATTTAAAGTGTACAGTCCAAAGACTCACGCTGTCTTTACCCCCAATTTAAGGAAGTTCTCATCACCAGGGGCTGGCGCTATGGCATAGCAGGTAAAGCCACCATCTGCTGTGCCGGCATCCCATATGGGTGCTGGTTCGAGTCCCCGCTGCTCCACTTCCAATCCAGCTCTCTACTATGATCTGGAAAAGCAGTAGAAGATGGCCCAAGTGCTTGGGTCCCTGCACCTGCGTGGATGACCCGGAAGAAGCTCCTGGCTCCTGGCTTCAGATTGGCACAACTCCAGCCGATGCATCCATTTTGGGAGTGAACCAGTGGATGGAAGACCTTTCTCTCTGTCTGTTTCTCCGCCGCTACCTCTCTGTAACTCTGCCTTTCAAATAAATAAATAAATCTTTTTAAAAAAAAGTTTTCATCAGCCCCCAAATAGACACCTTTGCCCCTTAGTTGTCATTCTCCATCTTCCCTTCTTTCTCCCCGCGTTAAGCACTTTTTTTTTTTTATTTGACAGATAGAGTTAGACAGTGAGAGAGACAGACAGAGAGAAAGGTCTTCCTTCTGTTGGTTCACTCCCCCAAATGGCCGCTATGGCCAGAGCTACACCGATCCGAAGCCAGGAGCCAGGTGCTTCCTCCCAGTCTCCCACATGGGTACAGGCACCTAATCATCTGGGCCATCTTCCACTGCCTTCCCGGGCCACAGCAGAGAGCTGGACTGGAAGAGGAGCAACCGGGACTAGAATCCTGCACCCATATGGGATGCCAGTGCCGCAGGCAGAGGATTAGCCAAGTGAGCCACGGCGCCAGCCCCGCGTTAAGCACTTACTCACCTGCTTTCTTTTTTTGTTTTTAAATATTTATTTATTTATTTATTTATTTGAAAGAGTTACAGAGAGAGGAAGAGACAGAGAGAGAGGTTTTCCATTTGCTGGTTCACCCTCAATGTGGCCACAACAGCCAGGGCTAAGCCAGGTGAAGCCAGGAGCCAGGAGCTTCTTTCGTCTCCCACGTGGGTGGCAGGGGCCCAAGCACTTGGGCCATCTTCTTCTACTTTACCCATGCTGTCAGCAAGAAACTGGATTGGAAGAGGAGCACCCAGGACTTGAACCAGCTCCTATATGGGATGCTGGCATCTCAGGTGGTGGATTACCCACTGTGCCACAATGCCGGTCCCTAATATGCTTTCTTTTTTGTCTCTGGGTTTGCCCACTCTGGATATGTCATAATAATGAAACCTTAAAAACTAAAAATAAATACTAAAAAAGAAAATATATGATTAAAAATCTGGAAAGAAATTTATATTAAAAAATAAAAGAATGGAACTATACAATATGTAGTCTGTGGGCACTGGAGTCTTTGGTTTAGAATGTTTTCAAGGCTCATGTGTGCTGTAGCATGTAATAGGACTTCACTCCTTTTTTACGGCTGGGTAATATCCCTTTATATGCATATACCACATTATGTTTATCCATTTCACAAACCGATGGCCATTTGGCCTGTCCTCACTTTTTGGCTATTGAGAATAATGCTACTGGGCCGGCGCCACGGCTCACTAGGCTAATCCTCCGCCTGTGGCGCCGGCACACCGGGTTCTAGTCCTGGTCGGGGCGCCAGATTCTGTCCCGGTTGCCCCTCTTCCAGGCCAGCTCTCTGCTATGGCCCGGGAGTGCAGTGGAGGATGGCCCAAGTGCTTGGGCCCTGCACCCCATGGGAGACCAAGTCCTGCCATCGGATCAGCGCGGTGTGCCGGCCGCGGCGGCCATTGGAGGGTGAACCAACGGCAAAGGAAGACCTTTCTCTCTGTCTCTCTCTCTCTCTCTCACTGTCCACTCTGCCTGTCAAAAAAAAAAAAAAAAAAAAAAAGAAAAGAAAAGAAAAGAATAATGCTACTGTAGATATTTGGGTACAGGTTTTTTTGTTTATATTAGTTAACAGTTCTCCCAGCTTTTGCACCTAGAGGTTTCTGTGGTGGTCAGAAGGTACTTGGTATGATTCAAGCCTCTCTGAATTGACTGAGAGCTGTTTTGTGGTACACCGTATAACCCACCCTGAAGAGCAGTCCATACGGGCTTGAGAAGGGTGTGCGACTGTTCTGCTGTCGGAGGTGTTCTGTTCATATCTGATCACAGTGTTGTGTCAATCTGTTTTCTTTTGCTTTTCTGTGTGGTTGTTTGATGATCAAAAGCAGCATAGAAAGCCTGCAGCTTATTTATAGCTGTCTATTTCAGTTCTGTCAGTTACTTCATATGGTCTGGGATTCTGTTTTTAGGTGCATGTATATTTATAATTGTTATAGCTTCTTTTATAAAGTAATCAGTTGTGCTTCAAATTGATAAGCAAATATTGTATACTTTATAGTGTATACAATGTTGTTTAAAACATGTATATGTCATGGTATGGCTAAATTGAGCTAATGAACATGTGTCACTTCACATACTTACTAGTTTCTGGTGAGAACACTTCAAATCCAGCCTTAACAATTTTCAAGAATACTGTTTGTTATTATTAACTGGAATCGTTGTGTTGTATAATAATAGATCTCTTGAACTTATTCCTCCTAACTGAAATTTGTATCCTTTGGCCAACATAATTTTAATAACTTCTTGATAAAGTTACAGTTAAATGACATTAACATACATTATTAATGTATATTAATTACATTAATGTAGTGTCTGCATTAATATAGTGTCTTTTATCTCATAGTAATTTGCAAACATATTTATTTATTTATCTGAAAGGCAGAGTTACAGAGAGAGAGAGAAATATCTTCCATCTGCTGGTTCATTCCCCAGATGGTCACAATAACCAGAGCTGGGCCAGTCTGAAGCCAAGAGCCAGGAGCACTTGGGCCGTCTTCTACTGCTTTCCCAAGCACATTAGCAGAGAGCTGAATCCGAAGTAAAGCAGCTAGGACTCAAACCGGCGCCCATACAGGGTGCTGGCACTGCAGGCAGCAGCTTTACCCGCTACACCACGGTGCCAGCCCTCAGTTCTGACAGCTTTGCCAGCTTGATGTCTGCATTTGTGGAACAACAGACTTTTGAGGGTCCCTGCGCCAGATTTTTGTTGATGTTACTCCTTTGAATGTACATTTTAGCAGGGTCCCCCCCCCCTTTTAAATTATGTTCATTTTATTTGAAAGAGAGAAAGAGAGAGGAAGGAAGACGGGGGTGGGGAGAGAGAGAGAGAGAGAGAGAGATCTCATCCATTGTTTCACTCCCCAAATGCGTGCAGGAGCTGAGGCTGAGGGGTCGGCGCTGTGGCTCACTTGGTCTGTGGCGCCAGCATCCCATATGGTCACCGGGTTCTAGTCCTGGTTGCTCCTCTTCCAGCCCAGCTCTCTGCTGTGGCCTGGGAAGGCAGTGGAGGATGGCCCAAGTGCTTGGGCCCTGCACCCGCATGGGAGACCAGGAGGAAGTACCCGGCTCCTGGCTTCGGATCGGCACAGCTCCAGCTGTTACTGCCATTTAGGGGGTGAACCAACAGAAGGAAGACCTTTCTCTTTGTCTCTCTCACTGTCTGTAACTCTACCTGTCAAATAAATAAATAAAATCTTAAAAAAAAAAAAAAAAAGGAGCTGGGGCTGAGCCAGGATAAGTCAAGAGCCCAGAACTCCATCTGAGTTTCTCATATGGGTGGCAGAGACTCCAGTACTTGAGCCAACATCTGCTGCTTCCCAGATGTGCATTGGCAGGAAACTGGATCAGAAGCAGAGGAACCAGGGCTTGAACTAGGCGTGTGGGCACCCAGCAGCAACTAAAGCTGCTGTGTTTTATCATCACTATTATTTTTTATTCAAGAGACAGAGACAGACAGGAAGAACTCCCTTCTGTCAGTTCACTCCCCAAATGCCTCCGAAGTCTGAGGCCAGAGCCAGGAGCTCAGTTCAATCCAGGTCTCCCACGTGGGTGTCAGAGGCCCAGTCACTGGAGCCCTTAGCACTGCCTCCCAAGGTCTGCATCAGCAGGAAGCTGGAACTGGGATCTGGGAATCAAACTCAGACACCTTGGAATGGTACACGGGCCTCCTAACTGCTAGGCCAAACAGCTGTCCCTGCAGTTATCATATAGAGCTAGGTTCCCTCTAAATAGAATAACTGTTGCAGGTGCTAGTAGTGATATATTTTCTTACCACTTTGTCAATACTTGTTGTTATAAATTCTTAATTTTTATGATTTTTAAAAAATATTTATCTATTTGAGAGGCAGAGTTACAGAGAGAGAGAGAGAGAGAGAGCGAGGGAACGGTCTTCCATATGTTGGTTCACTCCTCAAATGTCCACAACAGCCAGCGCTGGACTGATCCCAAGCCAGGAGCCAGAAGCTTCTTCCAGCTCTCCCACATGGGTGCAGGGCCCCAAGCACCTGGACCATCTTCTGCTGCTTTCCCAGGAGCATTAGCAGAGAGCAGAATCAGAAGTTTAGCAGCCAAGGCTTGACCCAGTGACCACATGGGATGTCGGCACCACAGGCAGAGGCTTAACCAACTACGCCAGAGTGCTGACCCCATGATTTCATTATTACTGAGTAATACATCATAGTCACATTGATTTGAATTTCTTTCACTTTATTTGAGTTTGAGGCCTTATTGAGTAGTGCCTGGTTTTTGCAAACTCATTTCCTTTGATTATTATACTTTCCTTTAAAACACTTGTTTATTTTATTTGAAAGATAGATTTAGAGAGATGTTTTTCATCTGTTGATTCACTCTCCAAATGCCCACAATAGCCAGGGCTGCTGGGCCAGGCTGAAACCAGGAGCCAGGAGCTCTATCCAGATCTCCCACGTGTGGGCAGGAACCCAAATACCTGAGTCGTTATCCTGTTACCTCCCAGGCACACCAGCAGGAAGCTGGATCAGAAGTGCAGAGTAGGGGCCAGCGTGGTGGAGTAGCAGATTAAACGGCTGCCTAGAACACCAGCATCCCATATGGCCACTGGTTCTAGTCCTGGCTGCTCCACTTCCAATCCAGCTCCCTGCTGATACGCCTAAGAAAGCAGCAGAAGATGGGCCAAGTGTTTGGGCTCCTGCACCCATGTGGGTGACCTGGACGAAGCTCCTGGCTTCTGGCTTCGGCCTGGCCTGGCCCAGCCGCAGCTGTTGTACCAATCTGGGGAGTGAACCAGCAGATGGAAAATCTCTCTCTCTGGATATCCCTCTCTCTGTGTAACTCTGTCTTTCAACTAAATAAAAATAATTTAACAATTAAAAAAAAAAAGAAATCCTTACAAAAAAAAAATATGTCCGAAGTAGCCAGGACTTGGAACTGGCCCTCTGATATGGGGTGCAGGTGTCGCAAGAAGCAGCCGAACTTGCTGTGCAGCAGTGCTGGCCCTGGTTGGTGAAACTCTAGCCTTTCTTTCAGTATTAAGCTTTCGTCTGTGTTGCAGTTTATCTGAACCAGGGCCTTATCAGTGGGGGATGTCTGTGTACATGACTGGGCACGGGCAGCCCCATAAACTTGAGGAGGCTTGTTGGACCAGCCTTGAGTCTCTCTTTTTTTAAAGATGTATTTATTTTATTTGAAAGAGTGGAAGTGACAGGGAGAGAGACAGAGAGACAGAGACAGAGAGATAAAGTCCATCCAGTGGCTCACTCCCCAAATGGCTACAGTGGCTATGGCTGGGCCAGGCCAAAACCAGGAATCAGGAGCTCCATCCAAGTTTCCCACATGGATGGAAAGGATCCAAGCACTTGGGCCTTCACAGGCCATTAGCAAGATGCTGGATTGGAAGTGGAGCAGCCAGGACACAAACTGGCACCCACGTGGGATACAGGCTTTGCAGGCAGCAGCTTAACCTGCTTTGCCACAACGCCAGCCCCTTGAGGTCTCTGTATCACTCATTCCTTCAGCAGAAATGCATCGATGCCTTCCTACCACATGCAGATCTGCTAGTACTTGAGAAATGGCAGGACCAGGCAGCCCTGCCCCAGCCCTTGTGAGCAAACAGCCATAGAGGGCATGCAAGCAGGTCATCGTCTCATAACTCAGTGTCTCTGCCGAGTTGTGCTAGTTTGGGTCTTATCTAGGGTTGTGTACATGCTGCTGTTCTTACACTTGCCCATCACATCTGAAGTAAGATGTCAGAGGATGCTGTCTTTGCCTCAGCAACATGACCTTGTGGTACCAGGATGCTTGGTCCTGGGAGTGGACCAGGAATCCCTCCAGGGCACCTGCAGGCCCAGGCCCTCCTCCCTGGGAAGTGTGGGGGTTCAGAACCTTTACTCCTTTACTTTTCCTTCCAGCACAGACGGCCCACAGTGCACAAATGGCCAGGTCCCAGAAGACTGTGGCAGCCCTGCCTCAGAACAAAGGTGAGTGTCCCTCCGCCGTATAGAGCCCGCTCATAACCACAAACCCGGGGCTGAGGGATTTGCCACGCTTCCCGCCCACAGCAGTCCCAAGTTGCTCCCTCACCAGGTTGTTCCTCTCTTCACCCAGCGTGGCTCCAGGTCTGGGATGGTGACAGGCGGGCAGGGGCATCACGCACTCTGTCCTGTCCACAGGGATCCGGGCAGCCACCAACACGCCCATCCTGTTACCCAGCCTGAAGCGGGGTGTCCTGGACCACACCTTGCAGCAAGGGCTCCTCCGCCGCACCCGGCGGCTCTGCAGCCCCACTGCACCTCCAACCCCGACACGGCCCAAGAAGCTCAAGATGCAGGCGCCCGTGGACATGTTCCCCACCGACTGGAGCCCACCACCCATAGAGTTCCTGAACCCGAAGGTGGTGCAGGCTGGCAGGGAGGACGCTGCGCAGAGGCAGCTGGGTGCAGCAGGCCCGCGAGAGTTGCAGAGTCTCGGCAGAGAGGTGAAGCAGGATCGCCTGGGCCCGGACCCGAAGGGGAACACAGCCTCACTGCAGAGGTTCTGGGACGTGGCAGGCCCAGGCCAGCCGGCTGTGGCAGCACAGGAGGATGACCACACCCCGGTAAGCCAGCAGCCGTGCCTTGGCCTCCTCTTTGGCAACCCCTTCCCAGTCGCCCCCAGGTTACCTCTTTTTTGCTGCTCTCTCAGCTCTTAGAGCCTTCAGGCTGAGGACACAACCCCAAGACCCCTTTGTTTCTGCTTCTGACCCCTGCTAAAACATGAGTGGGAGTTGGGACCAAATTTGATGTCACTGCTGCGTGGGACGCCTCAAGGCTCGCATGGCTCAAGTTGGGATCATGGCCCCAGAACAAGGAGGAGCCTTGGTGCCACTGGGTTCTGGCACAGAGGCTCGGGCTGACTCTGGGCGTGTGGATGAGGATCCCTACGCGATGAACTTCAAATTGCGAGTCAACAACTGGTGCTAGCTAGACTGGGGACACTGATGGGTTGACAGATCCAGGACAGTTATTCTACAAATAGGGCTTTTATGGTTTGAAATAGACTGAGGTTGTTGATAACCTCAATGTTCATCACTAAGAAACTAATAACAGAAACTATGTTCTAGCCATATATCAGAACACCCTGCAAATGTTACACACACACACACACACACACAGAATCACATTGGCACTGATGTCATACAGGATCACAAGACATATGAGGGTACTGTGAGAAGGTTGTGGGAGGGGCCAGCACTGTGGCTTAGTAGGTTAAACCTCTGTGGCACTGGCATCCCATATGGGCATAGGTTCATGTCCTGGCTGCTCCTTTTCTGATCCAGCTCTCTGCTACAGCCTAGGAAAGCAGTGGAAGATGGCCCAAGTCCTTGGACTCTTGCATCCACAGGGGAGACCTGGCTCCTGGTTCTGGATCAGCCCAGCTCTGGCTGTTGCGACCATTTGGGAAGTGAACCAGTGGATAGAAGACCTCTCTCTCTTTCTCTCTCTGTCTCTACCTATCTCTGTCCTTAACTCTACCTCTCAAACAAATAAAAATAAATAAAAATAAAAGTTCATGGGAAATGGAATTAAAAGATAAGTTTATTTTGGCACAAAAGATTTTTTTAAATCTGTGCATAGTTTTTCCATGGTATGTGTTTTTCATGAACTCTTTGAAGAACTCGTATGTTGATTGTTTTCTTTTTTTTTTAAGATCTATTCATTTTTTTATTTGAAAGGCAGAATGACACAGAGAAAGGGAGAGACAGAGAAAGATCTTTCATCCACTGGTTCACTCCCCAAATGCTCAGAACTGCTAGATCTCTACCAGACTGAAGCCAGGGTCTCCCACGAGTTTGGCAGGGGCCTGAGCACTTGGGTCATGCTCTGCGGCCTTTCCAGGTGCATTAGCAGGGAGCTGGATCGAAAGCAGAGCAGCCGGGACTTGAACTGATGCCCTGCTAGGGGATGCTGGTATTGCGGGCGGCAGCTTAACCCACTGTGCCACAATGCTGGCCTCATTATTGTGTTGTTAATTGAGCAGAGCAAAGTGCAGGATAGTGTGTAGAGTATGCTATTGTTTGTGTTGGAGAAGGATCTATGATATGTTACTGTTTGCTTGTCTATTTCTAAAGGCACCCAAGGAAGGGTCTGGGGAGGGAGATGAAGAGGTTTTATTGTATACATTTGTGGTTTTGATTTTTTAATTGTGAGAGTGTATTGCCTATTCAGAAAAAGTAAAATAAGGGCAGGCAGTTGACCTAGCAGTTAAAACTCAGGTTAAAACGCCCACATCCCGTACTGCACCCTTTATCAGAGTGCCTGGATTCGAATCCTAGCTCCACTCCTGATTCCAGCTTCCTGCTAATGCATGCCCGGGAGACGGCAGGTAATGGCTCAGGTTAGCTGAGTCTCTGCCGTCCACATGGGTAACCTGGATTGAGTTCCTGGCTCCCTGCTTTGTCCTGTCCCAGCCCTGGCCATTATGGGTATTAGGAGAATAAACCAGCAAGCGAGAGAGCCCTCTGTGTTTCTATCTACCTCTCAAATTAATTGCTTTATTAATTTTAAAAAGAATGAAGACTTCAAAAATATTTTTTAAAAAGAATTTAAACTAATTATTTTCCTTCCCCTCCCTCCCCATCTTATTTCTTTCCCATTCTCGTGTCCTGTCTCTAGCTCACCCCTGGGGGCTCAGAGAAGTATATCAACAGCTTGGATTACCTGCTGCAGGAGAAGAGGTGAGTGTGGGAGAAGACCCATCATGGCACTCACTCCTGTGGGTATGGCAGCGATTTCAGGACTCCCAGTGAACTCCTGCCGGAATAAAGCAGCCTCCCCCACCCACGCCCAGCGTGCCCGTGTCATCTGATGAATAACCACATGGGCTGGTAGCCAGGTCCAAGGGTGGCATCTCCAAGGCAGAAGGCTCCCAGACCCCCACCACGTAGGAAGCCCTCATTCCACCTAGGTTCCTCTCTCCACCTAGGTACCGTTCTGCCCAATTCATGCCAGTTTGGGGGTGTTCTGTTAGAGGGAAATGGAAAAGCAGGCAGCTTTGGGGCCAAGGTATACGACTTGACCATGGCCGTGAGTGTTATGCTGGATGGAGGAGAGACTTCCAGCACTTCCGGTGCCTGGTCCTGACCACGCACTGGAGCGGGCTTTGTTCCTTTTCCACCAGCACTTTATCTGTTTCACACCTGCCTCTCCCTGCTAGAACAGCACAGCATGTAGGAGTCGGTTTCTAAAGGAGCTTCTAGTTAACTCCTCTCTGCCCATAGCAGCTTCGAAAGGCAGCGCCGAGGGCGGAAGCCCTGTGTGATCAGCATTGGCAATCCCTCAGGGAGGCGCAGGCGGTGGTGAAAGAGTAGCTGTTGCTCTGTGCAGTTAAGACACCTGGCGATGGGGCCGACTTGCATCAAGGGGCTGTGTTGGGTGACAGCACCAGATTCCTGTGGTACACAGTAGACACCTGGCCCTGTGACGTGTCTGGGGGCAGCTGCTTGTGTGTCTGGGTCATTCTCCTGGGGATGTGACATGTGCCGAAGTTAAGGTAGGGAGGGCACAGGGCTGCAGTGGAGCACTTTGGTTCCCGCCTCACTGCACCTGCCAGGACAGATGCTCACTCGTCTTTCTTCCAGGGTTGCCCAGCCCCATGCTCTTGCCCACAGGAGAGAGGTAAACATATGTGTGGGCCAATTAGTTGATTTCTGCCTTTGTCCATCCCTGGCCCTCTGCCCACCCCAGAGTCATCTCATCTCCTCCATGCAGCTCCTCTGGGCCGTGTAGCCCAAGACTTTTGCTGTTCAGCTCCTGTACCTGAGTATATTCTCTCCCATCTAGATTGTAGATAAGGAAAGGGACTGTGTCTGTGTGCATCCCTGGGCTGTAGATACTTGAAAATGTTGGAGGAAAGCAAGCAGGAGGAAAGCCGTCACTCCTGGCCAGTGCACCTGGCCTTGGGAGGTGCTTGCTCTGTCTTAGCTCAGAACACCACACACTCTGGGCTGACACAATAGTTATTTGTCACAGCTCTAGAGACTGGAAGTCCAAGATGAAGGTTCTGGCCCATTCAGGTCCTGGTGGAGAGAAACAGCAGCCAGCAGTCGGCTGCCTTCTTGCTGCGTCCTCTGGAGTCTCGTTTTATAAGGACGCTGATGCTATCAGATCAGGGCCCACACCCTGTGACCTCACTTAACCTTAATCACCTTCCTACTCCAAGTGCAGCTACACTGAGGGCTAGGACTTCAGCGTGCAACTGCAAACGTTCAGTCTCAAGCACTGTGTGTGGGCCCCTCTTCAGGCAAGGGATACGGTATGCAGCTGAAGGGGCAGCCCCTGGCCATCTGGAAATGCAACACAATGATTCCGGTCTTTGCCATGCTGTGAGGTTGCCACGAGGGGCCCAGAATAGTGGAGCTCGCTTCCCAGAGATATGCTTGTCCTTGAGCGTTGCAGGATACGGTGTTTTCCTGGTGGGGAGGGTGACGGCTCCTGTAAAGATGGCTGGGTCAGGACCTGCCGCTGCTCCTGGCCGCCCAGGATGAGAAAGCTCAGTGCTGTGAGTCAGGACAGCAGGCCAGATATGAGAGCTTTAAGCAGCCATGCTTTCCCACATGTTTAAGAAAAGGCACACCACTGCCTTTGCAGAATCGGACAGGAGGGGTGAGAGGGTAACAGCACTGAAGTGGGGCTGGGAAGGGGCCCATACCCAGGAGGTCCCTGGGAGGAGAGGGATGGGGCTGTTCCTGGGGCTGTTGGCAGGGTGGCGGGATGCTGGAGCCTGTGTGTGGAAGAGGGATGCAGAATTGGACGCGGTATCTGAGCCTGCTCACTCTCTGCTGGAAGTCATACAGTTAGGAGTGGAGCTCCTGGGCTGGAGGGGAGGTATCTGGGAGCTGAGGTCCTGAAGGCACAGCCAGGGTGAGCACCTGGAGGGGTGCACAGGGGCTGGGGAAGCTCCCAGGCTCCCTCAACAGCTTGTGGGAACCGGGACAGGAAGGCTGAAGGGTGCATTGGTCTCCTCTCTGGGTTTGTGGGTCAGGAGGTCAGGGCTCTGGCAAGACAATGGTGGGTGCACAGGGCCTCGGTGGATGCTGTTTGAAAAGGGAGGTGAGGTACCCAGCTGGTAGGAGAAAACCAAAGGCCTAAGGGTAAAAGGTAGGGAGAGACCAGGAATGAGCAGGGGCTGGAGGGCTGCCCTTTGTGGCGGCAGAGTCAGGCCAGGAGTCAGAGACACCCAGGAGCCAAGGGCCCTGGACTCCCCCCGTCGTGCAGCTGGGACCCAGGGAGAGCAGAAGAACCAGGCCCAGGCCTAGGTGTATGTTAGCATTCGAATGCCAGAACAAGGTGCGCAGATAAGCACACACTTGCGCTAAAACGCCTTCCTTCAGGCCTTTCTGCTCACCCGAGGCAGCACTGTTCACGCAATGCACCCGCCACCCCCAAACCCAAACTGGAGAGCCTTGGTGCAGGGCGGCCAGAGCTGCACAGCCTTCTGGTCCCTAGGCCTGGTCATGTTTCTGGGAGGGCGGGGTGTGGGGGAGCTGAAGTCCAGAGATAAGGCTGGACGCCCGGGGCAGCACTGACACTGGCTTTGGCTGTCTCCTCCCCGCAGGGAACAGGCCCTGGAACAGGAGCGAGAGCAGCTGCTCCTGCAGAGCTGTCTGGACCTTGACTCCTTGGATCTCAATGAAGATCAAGTGTCACTCACACCCGAGCACAGGTGAGGCCCAGGGGCTAGGCAGTCACCTCTGGAGGTCAGGGGCTTAAATGCCAACCCACCCTTGGCTCTGGACAGTTTTCTGCAGCCATCTGCGTACCGCTCGTGAGGACTAAGGCTGCCACATCCATTCATCCGTTCAGGAAATAGCCAGCACCCACTGTGCATCACAGTCTAGTGTGGGCCTTTGAGAACACAGAGATCATAAAACAACCTGCTCTGCCCCAATTATCTGCCCGGATCTCTTGGGGAAATACACAAACCCACAGTCTAGCAGAAAACTGCCTTTTAAGGGAAAATTACAGGCACGTGACATTTTCATCCTCCCCTGTCTGGGAAGAATAAGGTAGCTCTTGGAGTGCTGTCATCTGGGGCTCTGCCGGCCCTGATTTAATTGGGCCATTGGCTGGTAGGAGGGCTGGATTGATCTGCTCCGCGGAGACGCGGCGATGCCCGGGGACCACAATTGAATCTACCTTCAGGGTACGTTTTCCATCTGTCTCGGTCCTTTCAGCCTGTTATTACAGCGCCACGGACCAGGCAGGCTGATGCACCACTAAAACCTCTCTCACTGTTCAGGAGGCTGGCAGTCTGAGATCAGGGTGTCAGCCAGCGAGGGTGAGCTCCGGGGAGAGCCCACCTCCAGGCTGCACACTGTTGACTTTTTGTTAAGTCTTCAAGCGGCAGGAAGGAATTGGAGAACTCTCTGGGTTTCTTTTATAATCCCACTAATCCCACTCATGTGGGCACCACCCTCCTGATCTAGTCACCTCTCAAAGGCCCCACCTGAAAGTAATGCCATCACATTGGGGATAAGGGTCTGTCTTTCTTTTCTTCCTCTCTTCCTCCATTCCTCCCTTCCTTCCTTCTTTCCTTTTTTAAGGTTTAGTTGAAAAACAGGGTTAGAGAGAGGGAGAGACAGAGAGATTGTTCATCCACTGGTTCACTCCCCAAATGGCCATAACATCCTGGCTGGGCGAGGCTGAAGCCAGGAGCCAGGAGCCAGGAGCTTCATCCAGGTCTCCCACGTGGGCGCAGGGACCTAAGTACTTGTGTCCCCAGAGAGAAGTCATGGGGTCCTTGTCTTCATGCAAGAAAGAATTCAGGCATGAGACAGAGAGCAAAGTAACAAGGTTTTACTGGGGACAGGGCATCCGTCAGAATGGAAGGGACGGAGAGAGGGAGAGAGAGCGCCCAGTCACTCAGACTGGGGAAAGCAGGGTTACATAGTTAAATGGAGAGAATAGGGCTGCAGGCCTTGCGGACGGCTCAGCAGAGAGCAGAGAGGAGAGCGCCATCTTTGTTTAGACTCCTGGTTTTTAAGGGAGTCTCTTTACCCCCTCCCCCTTCTCCAGGACAAAGGGTTTGTTGAGTGTAAATTAGGAAATTCCTTCCCAAGTTTGTTATCAGACGGGGGAGTCTTGCTGGTGCTGGGCCAAGGGGCTCCTCTAGGGTGTGTATCAGGCCAGGGAGTTTTCCGTGGGGGAAGGGGGACCACCTGGCAGGTTCTCAGGGTCTGGGCAGGACTTTGAAATGCATTTGCAGAGCTGCTGTAGATGGCGGTTTCCTTAGGCTCTTTTCACACACATAGGCTGGTTTCTGACTTCCTGACACATTTGAGGAGTGAACCAGAGGATGGAGGATTCTCTCTCTCCCTCCCTCATCCTCCCCCCCACCCACTTCTCTCCCTCTGTCACTCAGTCTTTCAGGGTTGGCATCTGGCCTGCAACAAGGTGAGCCTGGGAGTCCCTGTGTATAAATGACAAAGCTGTGAAACAATGAGGTCACTTGAGGAGCCACAACAGAGAAGAGGAGGGGTTCCGGGGTGCAGGGCCATGGCATTTGAAGAGGAAGCAGAGGAAAACCAGAGAGCAGAGCGCTGGGCAGCTGGAGGGTCAGAAACCACGGAGATCAGGGCGGTCAGCTAGCCTAGCAGTTATGACACTGGCATCCCACATCAGAGTACCTGGGTTTGATTCCCGGCTCCAGCTCCTGGAAATCTGACAACGCAGATCCTCGCAAGTATTCGGGTTACTGTCACCCACAGGGGAAACCTGAACTGAGTTCCCAGCTCCTGGCTTCAGGGACGCCTTCCCCTACCACCACCATTTGGGGAGTGAACTAGCAAATGAAAGTTTGCTCACTCTCTTGCTCTGTCTCCCCCATCTGTCTCTCTGCCTTGCAAATTAAAAAGACAATAATAAAGAAATAAAAAGTCGAGATCACGGTGGCCTTGACCAGAGCAGCTCAGGTGGGCTGCTGCGAATAGGTTCATGGGAGGACAGGGGAGAAGAGAAAAATGGGGAGTGACTGGAGGCGGAAGTGGGATCAGGGTATGCTGGTGGCTGTGTTGTCTTTCCTTTCTTCCTGTCTCTTTCATGGAGGAGGTAGTCCCATGTTTGGATGCTAATGGGCATGCCACAGGCCTGTGGAGTTGGGGTGGAAGGTGAACTTCAGGAAGTACATTCCAAGGAGGCCCTGGGTGGGCCACTGGAGAGGAGTGGCCTCAGCCACATGCCCTGGCTGGTCTGCTGTCCAGGCCCTGCTTTCTAAGCCTGCATGTATGAGGGGCCCTCAAAAAGTCTGTGGAAAAATACAATTACAAGGTAAGTTTATTTTGGTATAAAAAATTTTGAAATCCGTACATCATTTTTTCATAGTGAATATTTCCTGTGACCTTCTTGAAGACCCCTTATATAATTGGCTTTCAAAATGTTTTGCACCAAGATAAACTTATCTTTTCCGTGAACTTTTATAGAATTGTATATGTATATATGTCTACATGTATTTAAAAAACAGAGCAACAGAGAGGGAGAGGGAGAAACAGAGAAAAGAGAGACACATCTTTCATCTGCTGGTTCACTCCCCAGATGCCAGCTACAGCCAGGGTTAGGCCAGGGCAAACCCAGGTCTCTAACATGGGTAGCCGGAACCCAAGTACCCAGGCCATCTTCTGTTGCCTTCCCAGGTGCATTAGCAGGGAGCTGGATTGGAAGCAGAGCAGCTGGATCTCAAACCAGCACTCTCATGCTGACCTTGTAAGTGGCGGCTTAACCCACTGTGCCACAAGGCTGGCCCCTCTGTAGATTTTTTTGAAGGTTTGTTGTGTTTAGGAGAGGTCCAGGCTGGGGTGGGTGAAACACTGACATATACTCTGAGTTAGCAGCTGTGTCCAGTTTCCTGAGTGACAACTTAGGAAGTGACAACCCCACCCTTCCTCGGGGACCCGTGTCGTTAGGGTCCCCCAATGCTTTACACTGTGAGTCTTGTTAGAGTAGCCCAGAGATGCCCACGTGCAGTGCCTCGGCTGGCCGTAGGCGTTTTTCTCTTGTTTTTCTAATCTCCTTCTGTTTACCACAATGGTCAACAGACTTTTCCTGTCGAGTTTTTGAGAGTAAATATTTTAGGCTCCAAGGGCCAGGCAGTGTCTGTGGCGGTGACTCAACTGTGCCGTGGCTGCGTGAAACCCCCCACGAATGACAGGTCAGTGGGTGCAGCCGTGTCGCAGCAGGGCGGCGTTGGCAGATGCAGGCGATGATGGGCAGCAGCCAGCTCACAGGCTGCGGTCAGCCTGACCCAACCTGGGGCGATCCCCGCCTCCAGACTGGTCGCAGTCTTCACTGTGGATCTGTGGATGTGTTCGGGTTGAAGCAGTCATCCCAGACAGCCAGAGAGAGGGCTCCTCCCACACTGCCCGGAGACCCAGGGGAAAGTTAGGGCAGAGTCACAGGCAGACCCCAGGAGGGCAGGTGCTGGTTCCTGCGGGCTGTGTCGGGAAGAGTCTGCCGGATGTGGTGGAACAGGAAAGCTGAGTGGAATCAGCAAGCCGAGGGCCACTGGGCCTCCCCCAGCCTGAGCGCCTTGGTGGCATCCTGTGTGACCGATCTCTCAGTTCCTGGGTTCTCCACTCACTGGATAGAAAGCCTTGGAATTAAACCTTTTAAAAATGCCCAAACACGAATAGTAATTCTCACTCTTCACCTTTCTACCGTGTCCATCCAGGATTCTGGATGCCAGGGTTGGGTGTTTTGAAATCCCTGCCTGTGCAGCTGACTGAAATCACTGATCGTTGTCTGGGCACGTGATGTTTTTCCAGGGGTGCTCCGAGAAAGCCTCTTTGATGGCGGCTGCTTTGAGGTGGTGGTTTTGATGTGGAATCATTTTTGCTGGGACTCTTCAGCCTTCTGCAAAATAAAAAAAGCCTCACTGATAGACCAAGGCCACAGCCACTTCCATGCCTGAATGGGGCTGAGGAAGTGAGGTGTGGGGTGGGGGTGGGCAGGGAAGGGGTGCAGGTCAGGAAGGGACGAGGGGGAGGGCGGGGGCTACCCATCCTCTGTCAGACAGGCCGGCCTGTGTGTGTCATAACCGCTCATAGAAGGGACCCCTGGACATCCACAGCAGAGTGTCTGCCCATACTCAGAACTGGCTTGCATCTCAAACAGGCGCCATCCTAAGTTTTCTCCTTTCTTAAAGTCAAAAGACTGTGATGTGTGCTGAGACCGGGGTGGGGGTGGGGGTGGAAGTGGATGTCTAAATGACAGCGTCATCCTCCGTGCACAGGAAATCTTCAATTAGACTTGTACGAGTCATCTCAGAACTCCTAATAATGCACATGCATTATCGTTAATATCACAAAAGTCTCTTTGAGCGATGGTTTGGGGGACAGGGCTAGAATGCCTTCACAGCTGAGTCTGTGTCTTACAGACTTTAAATAACCCATTCACTTCCTCTTAACTGTGAAAGCAACGTAGGAAGCAATAGATACTGTACCTCTAACAGCAAAGACACGAACAAAACAGAAAATTACTTTGCCATTTGTGGGGTGGTTTGCTGAGACTGCTTCTAAAAGCCTACAGGATCAGAATTTTCCTGGATTTCCATCATTGTTCTCATTCATGGTGCCATTTCATCCTTAGGATGGCCCTGTGCAGTGGGTAGTCACTTGGCCAAACAGCAAGGCCGATTTCACCTAGCCGACCTGGCTGGCCTGCTGGCCGTAGGCTCGGCTGGTTGTGGCCCAGTTCTGATGGGGACCAGGCTGCTGCTCTCCTGGTCTCCTCAGCTAATGGACCCTGCTGGGGACCTTGATCTGGGCTGTCTCCTGGTGAGACAGGAGGGCACAGTGTCTGTAGTGTTTTATTTTGTTGTCATTATTGCTGTGTGTGTGTCCTGTTGCTACAGTACCAAGCAGAGCAGCCTTATGAAGGAAACAGGAAATGCCTCTTCTGCGTCTCCCCTCCCCAATTGTTTCCTTTGGGGTGACCCTAGATCTTAGTTGAGTGTATCCTATGTGTGTGGAGTATTGTATGTGCCTCTTACGTTTGAGTGTGTGCCTGCGTATACAGCACTCCTCCCCATCGATGGTTTTGTTTTCTGAGGTTTCACTCACCCACAGCTAGCCCTGTCCGAGAATATGACGGGAAGCCCAGAAATGAGCAGTTTGCACTTTTTAAGCTGGGTGTCGCCCTGCCGATGAGCTCACTCACTGCCCCGGCGCGTCCCACCAGGGACACGGAGCATCCGTTTGTGCAGCATTTCTGGGCTGTATGCACTCCCCACCCGTTAGTCACTTGGTGCCCTCTCGGTTATCAGATCAGCTGTCAGGACATCACCGTGCTTGTGTTAAAGTAACCCTTATTTTACTTAATCACAGCCCCAAGTGCAGGATTCTTGATGCTAAAGAGAAGCCTTAAAGTGCTTCCTTTCAGGGAATAAAAAGAAAAAGAAAGAAAGCAAGCTCTCAACTCTTAACAGGGAAAGAAAAATTACTGTATACTGCAATTGCGAAGCTCCGCGGAAGAGCAGATCTGGCTGTGAAATTGTGAGGGAAGAAAGGGAACTCACGCTAGTTTTGCTGACACACCTCAAACTGCAGGAGGTGCATCCGCAATGCATAAGTGCCTGGATGAAATGGAAAAGGCGCTCAGTGATAGGGTTTGGTTCTATCTGTGGCTTCGGGCATCCACCGAGGGTCTTAGAACATATCTTATGTGGATAAGGGGATTGCCGTTTAGGTACAGACACATGGGCGCACAGATTCTTGTCATTTTCTCCCACACGTGTGCTGTGGTCAGCCGTCCACGCCAGTCCTATATCATGTAGGGACTTAGCTCATTCTCGGACATCGTCTCAACTGCCTCCATTTTTTCTACCCCCATTTCGGTAGGACGTGAAGTCCCAATGGTCCCCTCTCTGAAGGAGTTCCTTGTTCCTCCCCCACCCATGGCCCGGTTCAGTGCTGCTCCATCAGACTCTTGGGCGGGACAGGGCCCGAGGATCTGAATTCCAGCAGGCCCCCTGGGTGTCCTCATGATGGCTAGAGCTTGAGGCCTGCTGGCCCAGAAGGAGCATCCAGGCTCCCGCACCTACCCCTGAGACCCTCCCACTGCTTCGTGGTTCTGCCCATGCTGCCCCCTAGGCCAGCGCCTGCTCCCAACACTCAGGATGACTTTCCTGATCCCGGATGCACCTAGCACTTCTGTCCCCTACCCATCAAAGCACCATGTAAGCCATCTTTTGGCCAATCACTGGCCAGAGGCATTGCAGTGGTTTGCTTGCTTTTCCTGGGTGGCTTGTGCCTGACTCAGCCTTCAGCACCTGGCATCACAGACATGCAGTGAAAGTCTGACCTGGCCAGAGCCAGTGGGTGGGGCTTGAGCAGGAACCACGTCTCCTGGCCCTCAACTCCTGCCCTGAGGGAGGCATTGGACACCCTGACAGAATGGCAGAGTGGGGGCTCCTCAGCCTGTGTCTCATGGTCTCCTCCTCCATCAGCTGGCGGCACTGTCCCCCCTGACCTGCAAGGGAGACCACAGAGCAGGGGTGCCCAACTCCACCTGGCTTTCCATGGGGCCCTCTCCATGCTGCAGCCCCCGGTGCTCCTCTGATCCCCACTGTCCTGCCCCTTGCTTTGCCAGGATGCTGGTGGAGAAGTTCTCCGTGTCGCTGCAGGCCATCCCATCAGTACATCCAGGAGAGACCGTGTTTCTGCCTAGACACCACCCTCTGCCCTGTGCCCTGGACTCCTCACAAATGGAGCCACACAGCCACCTGGAAGGGCTGTTTCTCAGGTGGGTGCGCATGGGGTCAGGTAGAGGGAGTGGGCATTGGTAGTCAGGGCCCCTTCCTCATGGATCCCAGGGATGGGAGCCACTCAAGGGTGGGCATTGTGATGTAGTGGTTAAGCCACTACTTGGGCCACCCACATTCAGCTTCCAGGCCAGCTTCCTGCTGATGCGCACCCTGGGGGGTGGCAGTTAATGGCTTAGTTCCTGCCACCCACGTGGAAGACCTGGGTGAAGTTTCTGGCTCCTGGCTTTGGCTGTTTTGGGCATTTGGATAGTGAGCCGGCAGATAGACCATCTGTCATCTGTATCTCTCCGTGTCACTCTGCCTTTCAAATAATTTTTTAAATTATTTTTTTGAAAGGCAGAGCAACAGACAGACAGACAGACAAGCAAAGATCTTCCATCTGCTGGTTCACTCCCCAAATGCCAGGGCCAGGCCATGCTGAAGCTGGGAGCCTGGAACTCAGTCCCGGCCTCTCACGTGGGCAGCAGAGAACCAAGTCCTGGAACCATCACCTGTTTCCTACCAGGGTGTTAAGCATTAGCAGGAAGATGGATCAGGGGCAGAGGTGGGACTCACACCAGATTTGGGACATGGGAGTCCCAAGTTGGGGTTTAACTGCTGTACCACAGTGCCTGTCCCCCAAAATCAATTTATTTTTTTTTAAATGGCCACCCTAAATAAGGAAATCCAAAGTGATGTTTTGGCCAATCTTCACATGTCAACTTTTAGAAATGTGACCATAGTTGCATGTATATGCTTACAATGTTTAATGATTTCAATGCCTATCCTTTAAAAATCCTACATTATTGCAAACACCCAGCCGTGCGTTTGTGTGTGCATGTTGCTTTCTCATCCCCCGTGCCGCGGTTTCCTGTAACAGTCTGAGTCAGACTGGTCCTGTGGGTCTCCATCAGCGCAGGGGCCTCTCTCTGGGCCTCCCAGAGCGTATGATGGTCACTTCCCTCTGTGGTAGTCCCCCCCGCCACCGCTGCCCACTATGCATGGTTTCCTAGTTTCCTGCAGTTTCAGTTAGCCACAGGCCAAACACTCGCAATCCAAAAATACTAAATGGGCAATTCAAGGGATGAGGCAGTTCGTAAGTTTTAAATGGCAGGCCATTCTGGGTAGTGTGATGAAATTGCCGTGGGCTGAGTTAGCCTAAAATTAATCTCTCTCCCTGACGTGTCCCATATCAAAATCTCATGCCATGCTGCTCCACTCTGCCCCAGACATAGCCCCTCCTGTTGTACACGGTACTCACACTGTAACCACCACCATCTGCCAGTCACTCCGTAGCTGTCTGGGTTATCAGATCAACCTCCATGGTACTGCAGTGCCTGTGTTCAAGTCGCCCTCATTTTACTTCTTAACGAACCCCAAAGCACGAGGATCCTGATGCTGGCAATTCACCTACGGCAAAGGAAAACTGTAAATGCTTCCTTTAAGTGAAAAGGTAAAAGTTCTCAATTTAATAAGGAAAGTAAGGGGCCAGTGTTGTGGCGTAGCAGGTAAAGCTGCCACCTGTGGTGCTGGCCTCCCACAGGGGCACTGGTTCATGTCCCAGCTACTCCACTTCCAATCCAGCTCCCTGCTAATGCACTAGAAAGTAGCAAAAAATGGCTAAAGTGCTTGGGCTCCTGCACCCACGTGGGAGACCTGGAAGAAGCTCCTGGCTCCTGGCTTCAGCCTAGCTCAACCCTGGCCATTACGGCCATCTGAGGAGTGAACCAGTGGATGGAAGAGCGCTAGCTCTCTCTCTCTCTCTCTCTCTCTGCCTCTCCCTACCCTCTATAACTCTTTCAAGTAAATAAATAATTTTTGTTTAAAAAAAGGGAAAGAAAAAACTGTATGTTGAAGTTGCTGAGCTCTATGGAGGAATGAATCTTCCGTGATATTGTGAAGAAGGACATAGAAATTGATGCTGTTCTTGCAGTCGCAACTCAAAGTGCCAAAATTAGGGCCAGAATGCATGATAAGTACTTAGTTAAGTTGGAAAAGGCATTAAATGATAGAATTGGCACTCTCTGCTGTTCTGAACATCCACTGGGGGTTTTGAAACACATTCCCCACGGATAAGGGGGTTGCTGTATTTGTTGGAGACACAGCTCTCCTCTCTTGCATTGATGACAATGCAAGAGTCCGTCCCCAGCCCCAGGACAGCTGCCCTGTTCCACTTTTCTGGGGTAAATTCTGAACAGTATCACGTAACCACTGAGTAGGTGGATGAGTTTTGAAAGATTTACCACGTTAATATCCAATACTTGCAATTATGAGCTAATGCATCCAAGAACAAGAACAAGAAGGAATCTTCAGGATCCAGGGCAATGGCTGGCCAGACTAGCGCCCTGCTGGGTTGGTTGTCAAGGGGATGGAGAAGGGGCCAGCCCACTTGGAGAGAAGCACAAAGGTGGGGCTGCTTCTATGGCCTCTTTGGCCACATCAGGACTTAAAACACAGGAGTTAGGGCCCGGTATTGTGGCATAGTGGGTTAAGCCACTGCCTGTGATGCCGGCATCCCATATAGGCACCTATTCGTGTCCCAGCTGCTCTACTTCCAATCTAGCTCCCTGGTAATGTTCCTGGGAAAGCAGTGAAAGATGGCCCAAGTGCTTGGGCCCCTGCACCCTCATGGGAGACCTGGAATAAGTTCCTGGCTCCTGGCTTCAGCCTGGCCCAGCCCTGAGTGAACCAATGGATAGAAGATTGTGTGTGTGGCCGGCGCCGCGGCTCACTAGGCTAATCCTCCGCCTAGCGGCGCCGGCACACTGGGTTCTAGTCCCGGTCGGGGCGCCGGATTCTGTCCCAGTTGCCCCTCTTCCAGGCCAGCTCTCTGCTGTGGCCAGGGAGTGCAGTGGAGGATGGCCCAAGTGCTTGGGCCCTGCACCCACATGGGAGACCAGGAGAAGTACCTGGCTCCTGCCATCGGATCAGCGCGATGCGCCGGCCGCGGCGGCCATTGGAGGGTGAACCAATGGCAAAGGAAGACCTTTCTCTCTGTCTCTCTCTCTCACTGTCCACTCTGCCTGTCAAAAAAAATAAATAAATAAAATTTAAAAATAAAAAAAATAAAAAAAAGAAGATTGTGTGTGTGTGTGTCTCCTTTCTCTGTCTCTGTAACGCTGCCTTTCAAACAAATAAATGAATCTTTTTTTTTTTTTTAATTTTTTTTTTGACAGGCAGAGTGGACAGTGAGAGAGAGAGACAGAGAGAGAAAGGTCTTCCCTTGCCGTTGGTTCACCCTCCAATGGCCGCCGCTGCAGCCGGCGCACCGCGCTGATCCGATGGCAGGAGCCAGGAGCCAGGTGCTTTTCCTGGTCTCCCATGGGGTGCAGGGCCCAAGCACCTGGGCCATCCTCCACTGCACTCCCTGGCCATAGCAGAGAGCTGGCCTGGAAGAGGGGCAACCGGGACAGAATCCGGCGCCCGGACCGGGACTAGAACCCGGTGTGCCGGCGCCGCAAGGTGGAGGATTAACCTAGTGAGCCACGGCGCCGGCCTCAAATAAATGAATCTTTAAACACACACACACACAAGTCCTCATCTTTTTCCTGGCTACTTAAGGGCTTCCTTATGTTTATTACATTCCTTCTAAGTCCATCTTACTTTTTAATATAAAGATTACTCTTAATGTTTTGACATATTTCCTTTATAGGTGTCTCTCGTGGCATATCCTAAGCACATCTAAAGGCAGAGTGAGCTGTAGGATGTACCCCTGTGTACCCATATCTTACCTTCCACAAGGACCGGCTCAAAGCCAGTCCTATCATGGTCTATCCCTTCCCACATCATCTCCTTAAGACTGCCTAAACAAATCTGCTAACACATAACTTAATCTGTAAATATTTCAGTTTGTGTCTCTAAAGCCTAGGACTCTATTTTAAGTGTAACTTTAATATCATTATTACACCCCCAAAATAGTAATTTATTTATTTGCATTTTATTTGAAAGGCAGAAACAGAGAAAGAAACAGATGCCCCAACAGCCAGGGCTGGGCCAGGCTGAAGCCACAATGCCACCTAAATCTGGACCTCCCAAATGGTAGGCAGGGACCTAAATAGTTCAGCCATCATCTCCTGCTTCCAAGGGGGCACATTAGCAGGAAGCTGCATCAGAAAGAAGTGGGAGAGCCAGGACTTGAACCGGCATTCCAGGATGGGATGCAGGCATCTCAAGCAGCCTTTTAAGTGCTGTTCCAAATGCCCACCCCTAATTTCTTAGTGTCATTTGTATAGGTCAGTGTTCAGACTCCCTCCATTGTTTTATAATTTTTTTAGAATTATTTTATTTATTTGAAAGACAGAGTTAGAGAGAGAGATAAAGCCAGAGAGAGAGGTCTTCCATTCCGCTGGTTCACTCCCCAAATGACCACAACAGCCAGAGCTGGGCTGATCTGAAGCCAAGAGCCAGGAGCTTCTTCCAGGTCTCCCACATGGGTGCCGGGGTCCAAGGACTTGGGCCACCTTCTACTGCTTTCCCAGGTCATAGCAGAAAGCTGGATTGGAAGAGGAGCAGCTGGGACTTGAATCGGCGCCCACATGGGATGCCGGCACTGCAGGCTTGGGCTTTAACCAACTGTGCCACAGCGACGGCCCCTATAAATATTTTTGTAAGTGGTTTTCATCAGGATCTGAACAGATCCAAACACTGCAGTTAGACAATGTGATGCCAAAGGCGAAATACTAGTGCAGGGGCTAGTGTTGTGGTGCAGTGGGTTAAACTGCTGCCTGCGGCACCAGCAACCCCTATAAACACCAGTTCAACTCAAGGCTGCTCTGCTTCCCATCCAGTGTCCTGCTATTGTGCCCAGGATAGCAGTAAAAGATAGCCAAGCACTTGGGCCCCTGCCACCCACACGGAAGACCCAGATGAAGTTCTAGGCTCTTGGCTTTGGCCTGGCCCAACCCTGGCCATTGCAGCCATTTGGGGAGTGAACCAGCAAATGGAAGATCTCTCTCTCTCTGTATCTCTCCCTCTCTCTTCTGTAACTCTATGTTTCAAATAAGTGAATAGACCTTTAAAAGAAGGAAATACTACTGCACTGTATTGCTGCTCTAACGCATTTTACTATTCTTATTTTTTTGGACATCTATGTTATTTCCAGATCTTTTGGACAATGTGGTAGAGAATATTCTTATACATAGATATGTATCCGGAGGTTTAGAATATACTTCTAGCTGTGATGTGAGATCATTCTGTCTGAGATATCACCATCGAAAAAACTTCACATTGATGTATTGAAAAGGCAGTAATTAAAGAGATGATGCAGGCTGGGCACTTGGCCTAGTGGTTAGGATGCCCGCATCCCACATCAGAACCACCCAGTTTGATACCCAGCTCCGGCTCCTGACTTCGGCTTCCTGCTAGTGCGAACCCTGGGAAGCAGCGGTGATGGCTCAAGGAGTTGGATTTGCCTGGGCTGAGTTCTCAGCTCCCAACTTCAGCCTTGTTCAGTCCAGCTGTTTTGGGCGTTTGAGGAGTGGACCACTAGATGGAAGTGTTCTCTGTCTCTCTCTGCCTCTCTAATACATACATACATACATACTATTTTTAAAGAACAGTTGGGATCCACATTTGGTGTAGCAGTTAAGATGCCACTAAGGACTTCCAAATCCCATATAGAATGTCTGGATTCAAGTCCCAGCTCCGCCCCTGATTCCAGCTTCCTGCTGATGCACACCCTGGAAGGTGGTGGGTGGTGGCTCAAGTCCTTGGGTCTCCGACACCCATATGGAAGACTTGGACTGAATCCTAGGCTCCCAGCTTTAGGCTCAGCCCTGGCTGTTGTAGCCATCCGAGGAGTGAACCAGTTAGTATATGGGCGATCTCATCTGTTTCTGTTTCTCTTTTTGTCTCTCTGGTTTTCAGATAAATAAAAAGAATTTTTAAAAAGAGGTGATGAAAGGGGGGAACGAAAGAGAATGAAGGAAAAAGATAGTGGAGCTGGAGAAAGGAGAGGGGCAAAGGCTGGGCCAGCAGGAATTGGAGCGGAGGAGAGCAGAGAAAGGAGGCATCTTCCTGCGCTGCCTTGGCCCGGAGTTTGTGCTGACAGCAGGTTTTCTGTGCAGGCCTGGCTGGCAGGCAGGATGTGTTTGACAGATGAGATGGCCCATGGCGCGGTGACCTGGGATCAGAGCAGCCTTGCCAAATGGGGCCAGGTGGCCGCCCAGCTTCCCTGGAGCCAGGAATTCAGCCCCTCCTCCCTCCGATATGCTCATGCTGCACAGTGGGGAAGGTGATGCCAGCGCCTGCGACTGCAGTCTTGAGAAAGCTGCAGGCCACTTGCTGGAAGAATGCCCGGGCCCCTGTAGCCTCCCGGGCCCCTGCAGGGCAGTGCGTAAGGGCCACTTCCTGGAGGTCACCATTTAACCTTGGGTCATCTTTCACTTCCTGTTTGTGTCCAGGATTTCAAGTGCAGACACGCGGCACAAGAGTGGGGGCAATGGTAGTCTCTCAGTTACGACCCATGGAATTCAGCCAGAAGCACGGCCCCACAGGAGGGGCCAAGTGACTGCATCTCTCTCTCTCTCTCTCTCTCTCTCTCTCTCTCGTAGATTTATTTACTTGAAAGGAGGAGATACAGAGATGGGGGTAGAGAGAGATCTTCCATCTACTGGTTCACTCTCCAAATGGTTGAAACAGCTTGGGATGGACCAGACTGCAGCTAGGAGCGAGGGACTCCATCTTGGTCTGTCCCATGTGGGTGGCAGGGGCCCAGGCACTTGGGCCATCTTCTTCTGCTTTCCTAGGTGCATCAGCAGGGAGCTGGATTAGAAGTGGAGAGGCCCGACGCTCACATGGGATGCCAGCATTGAAGGCACTGGTTTAACCCACTGCATCACAGCACCTGCCTGCCCCGATTATGTCTCTGAAGAAGCAGTTGAGTCAATTCTTGCCATGCAAAAAGTTAACATTTTCTGAGCAGATGGTTTTTTATTTTCCTCATTTCTTCTGTATTTCTTCCTACAATGAACATGTATCATTTCTTAAAAAAAAATTTATTTATTTGAAAGACAGAAGAAGAAACAGAGAGTGAGAGAGAGGTCCTCCATTTGCAGGTTCACTCCCAAATGGCTGCAATGGCCGGGGCTGGCTGGGCAGAAACCGCAAACTAGGAGCTCCTTCCAGGTCTCCCACATGGCTGCAGGGGCCCAATGACTTGGGGCCATCCTCCGCTGCTTTCCCAGGAGCATTAGCAGGGAGCTGGATTGGAAGTAGAGCAGCCAAGACTCAAACGGGCAGCCATAGGGGATACCAGCACTGCAGGAGGCAGCTTCACCCACTATCCCCCAATGCCAGCCCCTTCGTATCATTTCTGTTATTAGAAGGGAATTCTATTCTATTGAGCCGGTGCCACGGCTCAATAGGCTAATCCTCCGCCTGTGGCGCCGGCACACTGGGTTCTAGTCCCGGTCGGGGCGCCGGATTCTGTCCCGGTTGCCCCTCTTCCAGGCCAGCTCTCTGCTATGGCCCGGGAGTGCAGTGGAGGATGGCCCAAGTACTTGGGCCCTGCACCCACATGGGAGACCAGGAGAAGCACCTGTCTCCTGGGTTCGGATCAGCGCGGTGCGCCAGCCACAGTGGCCATTGGAGGGTGAACCAACAATAAAGGAAGACCTTTCTCTCTGTCTCTCTCTCTCTCACTGTCCACTCTGCCTGTCAAAAAAATAAAAAAAAAAAGGGGGGGGGGATTCCGAACCCTGTCTTGTAATAGATTCTCTTCATCTGAACCAACTGTGAAATGTAGACACAGATCACGCAAGCCCCTTGTCTGGGGTTGCACATCAAGTACTGCAGACTTGTCGTCTGGGCCCAAGTGGCCTCCCCGTGAACGGATGCAGGATCCTGTGCAACTGGAGATGGTCTGGACGACCTCCTCTCATCCTCTCATCCATCACCAGGCAGGATGCATGACCTCAGGTCAGTTCCCTGGGACCGAAGTCAAAGGCCTGGATGACAGAAGCCAGTACCAGCCAATTCCAGGAGCTGAACTCCTCCCTCCTCCCTCAACAGCAGCCCTTGAAGGAGATCCAGTCTTCCTGAGTGGAAGAGTATGTGTCAGGACCAGACCCACAAACCGCACAGCTCAGGGCAGAAGCCAACTTGTGCAAGGCTGGAGATTGCCTGCCCTGCTCAGTTCATCGCAAGCTCCCCGAGGCGCTTTCAGGAGTGTCGGGGCACACGTTTGTCCTGTGGATGCACCTGCCACCATGGTTGTGAGGACTACACACTCCCCCAGGCCAGGCCTACCACGTGGATGCTTCAGCAGGCAGGAAGAGGCAGGAGGCAGAGGGGTCCGAGATTTGTTGACCTCAATGGCGCTTGTGCACCGCTTCTCCCTGAGGCCCACAGCCCCTGGTTTGTTGTTGTTGTTGTTGTTGTTGTTGTTGTTTTGCCACAAATCCCTCTCCTTCCTGGAGGAAGATGACCAGGTTGAAGTGCAGGTGAAGTGTATTTGTCTAGACTGGAGTGTCGACTAGGCTAGGACTTCCTACTGGCTGCCAGTAGGGAGCCCCAAGAAGAGAGAACAAGAGGAGGCAGCGATGACCTTGACTGTGGCTGGGGTCCCTGGGCTTCTTGCCCAGGTTGTACTTACGTCTCTTTAAAGAAAGAAAAGAAAAAAAGCAGGGGCAGGCTGGCGTTTGGCATAGCAGTTAAGGCTTTGCCTGGAGGCTCCTGTTCCATTTCAGAGTGCCTGGGTGCGAGTCCTGGTCCTGCTTTCCATCCAGCTCCCTGCTCATGCAAACTCTGGGAGGCAGCGGACAATGGATCAAGGATCTGGAACCTTGGCACTCACGTGAGAGCCTCAGATGGAGTTCTAGGCTCTTGGCTTCAGCCTGGCCCAGCCCTAGCTGTTGCAGGCATTTGGAGAGTGAACCAGCAGATAGAAGATCTCACTCTGTCTCTTTCTGGGTCTGTCTCTCCACGGATGAAGGGTCTCTGTCTCTGTGTGTCTTTCTTTTTTTTTTTTTTTTTTTTTTTTTTTTTTTTTTTTGACAGGCAGAGTGGACAGTGAGAGAGAGAGAGACAGAGAGAAAGGTCTTCCTTTTTGCCGTGGGTTCACCCTCCAATGGCTGCCCCGGCCGGCGCACCGCGCTGATCCGATGGCAGGAGCCAGGTACTTATCCTGGTCTCCCATGGCGTGCAGGGCCCAAGCACTTGGGCCATCCTCCACTGCACTCCCTGGCCACAGCAGAGAGCTGGCCTGGAAGAGGGGCAACCGGGACAGAATCCGGCGCCCCAACCAGGACTAGAACCCAGTGTGCCGACGCCACAAGGCGGAGGATTAGCCTAGTGAGCCACGGCGCCGGCCTCTGTGTGTCTTTCAAATAAAAATTTAAAAATAATTTAGAAAATTTAGAAAAAGAAAAAGTGGCCGGCGCCGCGGCTCACTAGGCTAATCTTCCGCCTTGCGGCGCCAGCACACCGGGTTCTAGTCCCGGTTGGGGCGCCGGATTCTGTCCCGGTTGCCCCTCTTCCAGTCCAGCTCTCTGCTGTGGCCAGGGAGTGCAGTGGAGGATGGCCCAAGTGCTTGGGCCCTGCATCTACATGGGAGACCAGGAGGAAGCACCTGGCTCCTGGCTTTGGATCAGCGCAGCGCTCCGGCCTTAGCGACCATTTGGGGGGTGAACCAAACTTTTCTGTCTCTCTCTCTCACTGTCTAATTGCCTGTCCAAAGAAAGAAAGAAAGAAAGAAAGAAAGAAAGAAAGAAAGAAAGAAAGAGAAAGGAAAGGAAAGGAAAGGAAAGGAAAGGAAAGGAAAGGAAAGGAAAGGAAAGGAAAGGAAAGGAAAGGAAAGGAAAGGAAAGGAAAGGAAAGGAAAGGAAAGGAAAGGAAAGGAAAGGAAAGGAAAGGAAAGGAAAGGAAAGGAAAGGAAAGGAAAGGAAAGGAAAGGAAAGGAAAGGAAAGGAAAGGAAAGGAAAGGAAAGGAAAGGAAAGGAAAGGAAAGGAAAGGAAAGGAAAGGAAAGGAAAGGAAAGGAAAGGAAAGGAAAGGAAAGGAAAGGAAAGGAAAGGAAAGGAAAAGAAAAGAAAAGAAAAGGAAGAAAAAGAAAAAGCAGGGGCCGGTGCTTTGGTATAGCAGGTAAAGCCACCGCCTGCAGTGCCGGCATCCCATATGGGTGCCGGTTCGAGACCCTGCTGCTTCACTTCTGATCCAGCTCTCTGCTATGGCCTGGGAAAGCAGTAGAAGATGGCCCAAGTGCTTGGGCCCCTGCACCCACATGGGAGACCTGGAAGAAGCTCCTGGCTCCTGGCTTCGGATTGGTGCAGCTCCAGCCATTGCAGCCATCTGGGGAGTGAACCAGCAGATGGAAGACCTCTCTCCTTCTGTGTCTCTGCCTCTACCTCTCTGTAACTCTGCCTTTCATATCAAATAAATAAATCTTTATTAAAAAAAAAAAAAGAAAGAAAAGAAAAAGCAGGGGCTGTGGAGGGGAAGCCTCATCCGTTGTTTGTTTCTGTTCTACGCAGGCATTTTATTGAAACTTTGATTTGAGTAACTTGGCAGAGGGCCAGCAACAGAGCCCATGTAAATAACTATGCTTAGTGTTTATCCTTCTGCCATCACTCGGGATCCCAAGGCATGCAGAGACTGTGCCCTCGGGACTGCTGCCCGCGAAGTAGATGAGGAGGGAGAGGCTGCAAGAATCCTCCCTGGACGTTGTCAGGGACAGAAATGCCAGGGAGATGGCTGGAGCTCCCCCAGTTCTGTGCCGACTTGTTTGTGTGTTTCCCTTCCGGGCCGATTCCCTCCCTCCCCGCCTTCTGCTCCAGTGGGCGGCCAGGGGCGGGCTGGGGGTGGGGTGGACGCAGACATCTGCCCTCTGTCATTGCTGTCGCGGCTGGGGATTAGCAGGGCTCTGGCTGTGGCTGCGCCCCATGCTCCTCTCATCTCCAGTCATGGCTAAGGGACCTGGGTGGGAACCTCCCTTCCCTGGGGTCCTCGAGGGTGACAGCTGTGTGCCTCACGCTCAGCCAGGCCTGTGTGGCACCTGCTATCCCCCACCCCACCCCCACTTCTCACTCCAAAATCCTCTGGCATTCTCAGCATAACTTCTGACCTCAGCATTGGCCTAAGCGCGGACGAAGGCACCCGCTTGGGCCCAGGGACGGCCTTCTTGACGTGGAAGCATGACGCGGGATTTTGTAAATCTGATAACATCTGATTGAATCGCCCGCAGCTTTTGAGCTTCCCCTGCATGCTCCTCCATTGCTTCCCTTTTCCCCTGCTGTGCACCCAGCCAGGGCAGTGTGTGTGCCAAGAGAGGATCCTTACGGCACACTTGAGGTTACCGAGGTTACCAAGGTTACTGCATGCCATGGTGACCAGGTGGAGGCTCATGCGGTTCTGCGGAAAGGAAGCAGCACTCCCCTGGTGCCAGGCGGGCGGGCACCACACCGGCTCGTGACCCAGCCTGCACCGGAGACAGCCCATGAAGCTCTACACGGCTCCTTGAAAGCTGTTCACTCGCGTTCGCTCCAAGGAAGAGCAGGACTGTGTCTTTGCCGGCGCTCTCTCTCTCCCGAGATCTTACAGATGAGACCCAGCCCAGCAGCAGTGGACTCAGAGGCAGACGGATCATTCTGCGGCAGGAACTCGGCTGCGAGGCCTGCTTAGCAGGAGGAAGACGTTGCAACCCCAGGACATCTCTCACGCAGAGCAGCAGCTGCAAATGTGTTACTCTGAGCCAACGGAGGCTTGTACCACCACCCCACTGGGAAACTGGCAGAGCGCCCGCTCGCCCACCGCACCACGCCAGCTTCTCCTAAGTGCCCCTGGAGCTCCAGCCTCCTCGACACATGGCCTCTGCTGGGGTCCTGCCAATTTGCAAGGCCCTCCAGACTTTGTTTACTTGGGTATTGTGCATGTACTTGAAGGCATTGCCTGTCAGGGTCAGCCCGCAAAAGTATCCGTGTGACCAGGCACGTGGGGCAAAGTGGCGTGTGCCAGCAGCCCGGGGCCTCACGCGTGTTTGGATGTACACATCAGGGTCTGTTTTCCAGTGGTAAACTTCGTAAGCCCAGGAACAAAGATGCTTTCTCCTCTGAACTTAAATGACTTGGAAAAAAACACACACACTTTGCAAACTGCCTGGACATCCTCAAGGAGACAGCAGCTTGGCTTGGGGGATCTTTACTGTGGAGCGTTCTGTTCCTGGCAGATTAAAGTCCTATGTCCTTTTTTAAAAAAGGAGAAAACGGAGGAGGATGAGGAAGAGATGGAGGGACGAGGGGAAAAAGGAAGAGGTTGGACTAACCAAGGAAATTTCTACCTAGGGTCGGGACGTTAAATTCTATCTATCTGAAATGTTCTTGGTGTGGATCTGGCCATTGAAATGGAGAACAGGAGCTGGTAGGCTCCAAACACAAAAGATAAAGAAGTAGGAAGACTCATTGCTTGCCATGACGGATTTATGCTATGCATAGGTGTTGAAATATTGCACTCTGCCCGATAAAAATGTGCCAGTATTCTACGTTAATCAAAAAATGTGAGTGATAAAATATTTTTAAAAAGGAGAAAAAACAACAAACTTGAAATTACTTTTTTCATTTCCTGGACTCCATATTAATTCTCAATGGGACATTATCTAGAAAGAGAAATATTAATAGTCAGAAAACATACAGAGAGTGGAGAAATCCACCCCAAAGACAGTCTCTCTGGGTGGAGTTGGGAAGGTGACCAAGCCCAGCCAACCCCTCTAAAATGACTTGCAGAGCACCTGTGCCCATCACGAGCAGAGCCAGCGTTGTGGTGCAGCATGTCAAGCTGCTACGTGCGACAGTGGCATCCCCTATCAGAGTACTGGTTCTAGTCCCGGCTGCTCGGCTTCCAGTCCGGCTCCCTGCTTAGCAGTGCTCCTGGAAAGGCAGTGGATGATGGCCCAAGTACTTGGCTCCCTGTCACCCACATGGAGACCAGAATGGAATTCCAAGCCCCTGGCTTTAGCCTAGCCCAGCCCCAGCCATTGTGGCCATTTGGGGAGTGAACCAGTGTATGGAAGATCTCTCTGTTTATCCCTCTCTTTGTGTCACTCTACCTTTTAAATAAATAAAATAAATCTCAAACCCACACACACGACTACTTCAACTCATTTTATGGAGACCTGGGATAGACCAAGGTGTCCTACAAAGGCAATGCTGCACCTAAAGCAGGCCTCCTCCCAGGCCGGTGGTCTGACTGCCCAGGCCAGCCAGAGTGGACACACCACAGGTCACAGGCCCATGGTCAGCCCGAGCGCCATTCCTCTGACTCGGGGACAGCAGCTGCTCTCGGTTTCTGAGAGTCCTTTATGGAATCCTTGTTGACTGTTCCCTTCCCAGAATTTCCTAGTCCTGGGAAATTATTTTCTGTTATTTTCCCATCTTCTCAGGTGTCCCCTCTGTGTTGGAAAAAGCCACGACAGACAGAAACTCAGTGTGTAAGCAGATACTGTGACGCTAGCACGGCTGCACGGTAATCCCGTCTGCCCCTCAGGTCAGGGCCTGCAGTCAAGGCACCACGACCCTCTACTCACCCTTAGTAAATGCCTCAGTTTCCCTCTCCATCAAAGTGTGCCACACAGAAGTATACTTAAAACACTGTGAGAGGCCGACGCTGTGGCGCAGTGGGTAAAGCTGTTGCCTGCAGTGCTGGCATCCCATATGGGCACTGGTTTGAGTCCCGGCTGCTCCACTTCTGATCCAGCTCTCTGCTATGGCCTGAAAAAGCAGTAGAAGATGGCCCAAGTCCTTGGGCCCTTGCACCCATGTGGGAGACCTGGAAGAAGCTCCTGGCTCCTGGCTTCGGATCAGTCCAGCTCCGGCCGTTGCGACCATCTGGGGAATGAACCAGCAGATGGAAGACTCTCTCTCTCTCTCTCTCTTTCTCTCTCCCTCCCTCCCTCCCTCTCTCTTTATAACTCTGCCTTTCAAACAAATAAATAAATCTAAAAAAAAAAAAAGCCACTGTGAGGGAGGCTGGCAATGGATTAAGCTGCCACCTGCAATGCTGCCATCTCATATGGGTCTGGTTCAAGTCCTGGCAGCTCTACTTCTGATGCAGCTCCCTGCTAATGATCCTAGGAAAGCAACAGAAAATGACCCAAGTGTTTGGGCTCCTGTCATCCATGTGGGAGACCCAGATGGAGTTCCAGGCTCCTGGCTTCAACTGGCCCAGCCCTGGGCCATTGCAGCCATTTGAGGAGTGAACCAGCGGATGGAGGATCAATCTCATTGTCGCTCTCACTCTCTGTAACTCTGCCTTTCAAACAAATGCATAAATCTTTTAAAAAGGGTTGGGGGGGGGGGCCAGGAATGTTCCTGGAAAGCCCTTGTGACAAGCAGGCAAGTTTGATGAGGGCACCTCGTGTCGAGGACTGGAAAAGCCTATTAGCTCTTGGAGCGGCTGCGACGTGACCATCTCCCATGGACCTCCCTTAACCTTGCTGCCTGTCCCCCAGCTCCTCGCAGGCCCAGCAGCTCTCCTTCCTGCACCACGGCCTCCTGAGCAACCTCTACCTGCACAGGACCAGCTGCCCGGTGCCCCTTCTGCAGTGGCTGTTCCAGGTGAGGACCAGACCAGCCGCTAGGTGGCGGGAGTGCAGCAGCCTCCTAGCTGGGGCCAGCCTGCAGGCGGGAGGAGCTGGGCTGGGCATTAACCTTGTCCTGCCAAGTCTGGGGCTGAGGGCAGAGGAGGGAGGAAAGCTGATGGGGAGTTAATCCTCACGGGGACCCAGGTGTGGCCTCAGCCTCTGCCTCCCACTCGGTGTGCACCTCTCCGGGTGTTGCCTGTGCCACCCAGAAGCCTAGCTTAGCTTTCCGGAGGGGCCTGGCGCTCCCAGTGGACTTGAAGTCCAACCCCTCAGTGTGTGGATCCATGCTTCCCCAACGAGGGCTCCTGTTGTGTCAAAAATCTCTTCCCCGGCCACCAAGGTCCCCTAGCTGATAGGCAGCCCCCTGGGGCAGGGGGGTGCCCACAGATTTAAAGCCGAGGGTGCTGGTGGGTCGGAGGGCTTGCTTCCTGTCTGCTGTTAGTCGGCCAGAGAAACCTGCAGCTGCGGTCTCTTCCCTCCTGGTTGTCTTTGGAACATTTTGCCTTGGGGGAACATCCACCCTGCCTGGGGCTTGCAACTTTTGGAGAGACAGAGACAGTAAAAACCCAGCAGGGACGGGCCCAGGAACCAACTGCTACAATCTGAATGCCTGGCATGAGGATGCCTGCCTGGCCTGGGCCCCCTCCCAGGGCCCCTGGGGATGGGCTGGTCACAAGTTCCAGCTCGTCCTGTTGCTGCCAGTTGGAGCCTGGACCCCAGCTGTAAATCACAGCCACTGTGCAGGGCGGGTTCAAGGAAGTCCTCCCCCTCGGCAGGCTGGCCACACTCCAGGCAGAGCCCTCCAGCTCCTTCTGCTTCCCCCCACCCCCAGCCCCCAGCCCTGGGGCCGCCTTCGTGCGCTGGTCTGCTGCAGAGGAGAAAGACCCCAGGCTCCTGGGGCCCTGGTGTGGCCCTTGCTCTCGTGTCCCTCTCCCCCCACGGCCTGGTGGGAGTGGATGGGGAGGAACAGGGAACAGTGTGTCCATTATTCTCAGCCCAGCCAGGACAGCTTCTCTCTGCTCCTTGCACAGCAGATGACGAAGCACACAATTAGGCATTGGGAGACACAAAGAGCCCAACTGAGAGGGCGCCCACAGAGGGGCCTTGTGTGACCCTGACACGGCGTGGAGTGCCCTTCCTCTTGGGGGGATCAGTCTCCATGAGGTCCTGGGACCCCAGAGCCTCCCCCAAGACAAGGTCAAGCTTGGTCACCTGTGGGTGTGTTCCTTAGCATCTGCCCTGTGCTCCGATGGCCCCATGTGCAAGTGAAGTGCGTAACCCTTGCAGACCGCCCTGGCCACTGCTCGGCCCAGGGCCTGGCATTGTCAGCGGGTGGAGGCCCCGGTTCACGCTCCATCCCCCACCACGGCGGAAGCCAGGTTGGCAAGAGGGGTGCCCTTGGCTTTGGGAGACCTCTGGGCAGTATGCTCCGCGCACTTCAGAAGCTTATATAGTTAGTGAGGACTCTGGCTGCAAGAGGTAGAAATCCAAGAAGGGCCCCCCTGCAGCCTCCTGGGGAGGAGAGCAAGAACGGTCCTGGGGATCCCAGGACAGGGATGTGGGTGGCTCTCGGGTGGAGCTGGAACCAGGATGGGGAAGCATCAGGAAGCTGGACCAGCCTCCGCTTCTCTCTCCTCCCCAGGGGGCTCCCTGGCCAAGCAAGACCAGGCTGTGTCCACAAATCTGAGTCCCCAGGAAGGACAATATAGTTTTCCTGAGAGGATTAAATGGTCCCCTGGTCCAGTCAAGGCAGCTGGGTGAGCGGGGCTGCAGGAGCCTACACGGACACCTGGGGTCCATCCTGGGAGCTGGGGGTGGTGAGTCAGAGCTCTCCAGCTCTGCTCAGTCCACTGCGTTCTTGGAGAGGCCATGCTGAGTTCCCCTGGGGTCTTGGTCCTGCTGCCCCCGCCCCCCAGAGGCTTCAGCCGATGTTCTCTCGGGGAACAGGCTTCAGCCACAGTGCTCTTGACTTCCGTGGGCTTGTCCACCTCGTGTGGACCTTCCAGGTGAGCCTCACCAGGGAGGATGGGCACGAGCAGGTAGCGTATATCCTCAGTGAGTTTCTAGAGAGTCGAGTGTTCAGCTGTAGAAGTTACAAGAAGTCACAGAGGAATGGACCCCGAGGCAGTGGCTTCCCTGCGAGTGCCCCAGCTGTGACGGGGAGGGCAGTAGATCCAGCAGAGGGAGGGGCTGTGCAGCAGGAGGGGTCCCCGACAGTCCTGAGGGGCTCTGCAATCCGGTGACCCTTTCGGGTAGCCTGAGTTGAAGTGAGGGCTCCAGGCCCTCAGACCCCAGCATCAGCCTGTCACCAGACACAGGCTGCACTTGGAGAGGTCATACTCTCGGGCCAGGTCCAGGAGTGGCATTCAGCCCTCGGGCACTCCAGAGCCACTGTGTCTGAAAGGGGGAGTTCCCTACAGCACCCACCACAGCTGTGAGCTCTCAGGAACCCCGCCCCGAGGCCTGGCCCCGACTGTGTGTCCCCAGTCAAGGTGGCACTGTGGGTGGGTGCTGGGTACTTGTTTGTGCCCACATCCCCGGCGCAGGACACACTGACTCCAGGAGCATTCAAATAAGGATCCCTGTTGTCTGGAGTTGTTTGAGGTTGTGGATCTGCACTCAGGACCAGGATTTTCCACGCCAGTGGTCTCAGATGACTGTGAAAGTAAAGCACTGACCCGGAAACAATTCGAGGATCCCAGAGCGGGGCCAACCTGGTCCTGCCCAGCTGACTGCGGTTGGTCAGTGCTTGCAAGCTCCTTCTCTCCTCTACGCTGGCCCCCGCCCTGCAGGGACATGGAGGTGACCGCAAGGAGTGAAAAGCCAGAAGGCCCCAGACCCTCCCAGAGGGAGGTGGACAGAGAAGGGAGTTTCAAGTCCCACAGACCTGGCTTTCACTCCTGGGTTAGCAACTAACGGGCTGCGTGACCCGAGGGGAGTTGCTCGACCCCCAAGCATGGTTTCCTCATCTGGACGATGACAGCAGTGACCACATCCTCCTCCCACGTGGCCTAGTGAGGATGAAATGGGATTTATTTAATGCGGGGTAGTGGAAAGGCATTGCCTTTGTGCCTTAGAAATGACCCTGCTCACCTGTTTTGTTTTTGTTTTTGTTTTTGTTTTTCTCCTAGCTTCTGACATGGCCTCCAGAAACGTCTTCGAGAGCCTTTGATCTCCTCTGGGACCTGAGTGTGGATGGGCTTTTCCGTCAGTCTGGTCAGTACCTGGTGCAGGGTGGAAGACTGGCGCCCTTGGCCCCGTACAGCACACGGCTGTCAGTGCCCCAGAGCCCAGCACAGAGGGAGGGGCTGGTGGCGACATCAGAGCCATCTTCGGCCCTGGCTCCAGCATTAGTAAAAAACTGAGCTGGCAGGCTCATTGGCACCTTGGTCCGGCCTCAGATCCTGGTCTCCGAGGCCAAGTCCAGGCTGACCTCACAGTCTCCTGGGATTCCAGAGCAGTCTAAAAATTTGGGTTCACACTGGGGTAGTCTCTGGTTCGAGGGGGACAGAGCATGCCTGGGAGGGTTCCAGGAACACATCCACAGAATCAGACCAGCTGCCAGGGTTGGCGGCACCGACGGGAAGCACCTGAAGCTCACCGCCCTCCCCACCACTGGCAGCCTCCCTCGGCTACTCGAGCAGCAGTGGTCCAGGCTGAAATGGGAGCCTCCAGTCTGTCCCTTGGCCCTGTCGTCTGGGGGGAACATGTTTAATTCATCTTTACTCCTTAAGATGTCAGAGTTCCAGGGAGCCATTAATTTTCCTCTTAGCGACTGCACCCTTCCCAGGCTGTCATCACTTGGCACCTAAACTTAGACACTTTGGCACCAAAAAATATCAAGTAACCATCTGAAAGTTGCTGGCGGTCCAGGGTGAAAGGGATTCCTGGGTGCCCAGGCCCCGCCTGTACCGAAGCTGTAGTCTACCTCTCTCTCCCTCTCTCCCTCCTTCCCTCCCTCCCTCCAGGGCACAAGACCACAGGACTCTGAAGGCTACGGGCATAGTTGCAGGGTGCACTGTGCACCCCAGCCCTGTGAGCTTCAAGAGCTGGCTGAGCTGGGGGCTATCTGTCAAACTGGAGGATTCCAGACTCCCCCAGCCAGTCCCCCTGTGGGCCCCTCACGCCGAGCTGCTGAATATAGCGCCAGTCCCAGCATCCTCTCCCTTTGCATAACCTCTGCCCCTGCAGCCTGGGCCGCCCTCTGGAGCCCCCGGGGCCTTCTCTGCGGCGTGCCTGCCCTTTTGGGGAACAGAGGCCTCCCTTGTGCTGCCCCTCTCCTCTGTGCAGTGGTATGTGTCTCCCCCGCAGGCGCCCAGGGGACAGCCCACTCTCCTTTGCTGCTTGCCACGTTGTTGTCCCTCCTTTCCCTTCCATGGGACGTGGCACTCCTGGTCAGTTCGGGTCTGGTTCCCCTCACTCCAGGTGTTTGCCGTGGGCATGACCTGAGAGGCCAGCCTGCATTCTGTTTGCCTGCCCAGGGGAATAGAACCTGTCCTAGACAAGTCCATGCCAAGGTCAGGATCTGGACTGATGGGGGAAACAGCAGAGGCCGGGGGCACAGAAGGACAGGGGCTTGCGCGGACATTTACATACAGAGCGGCGTTATTCCCAGGAGGTGAGAGGTGGGAGGAGCCCAGCTGTCTAGATGAATGTCATGTTCATGTACGGTGGGACCTCGTTCACCTTAAACATGAGAAAATTCCGACAGGTGCCACAGCACGGGTGAAGCTTGAGGACATCTTGCTAAGTGGAAGAAGCAAAAGGGCAAATACTGTGTGAGCCACTTCAGTGGGGTCCACGGTGTAGTCAGCTTCAGAGATAAAAACAGTGGTTGTCAGGGGCCGAGTGGGGACTTGGGGTCAAATAGGTGTAGAGTAGTTTAGAATGATGAACACGTTTTTAATATATTCTTTTTAACTTGAGAGGTGGAAGAGAAGAGAGAGAGAGAGAAAGAGCGCTCCCATCCACTGGTTCACTCCCCAGGTGTCCCTCAATGTAGGGACCCGCCTGCTTGAGCCACCACTGCTGCTTCCCAGGGTCTGCAGAGCAGGGAGCTGGAGTCAGGAGCCAGAGCTGGGAACTGAGCCCAGAGTCCGTATGGGAAGCAGGCATTTCCCCAGCATCCTAACTGCCAGGCTCAAGCCTGTCCCTGATGAGAAAGTTCTAGAGATGGCCGGGGTGATGGCTGCACAATATTATGAATGTACCTAACACCACTGATTCACACACTTCACAGTGGTTAAGATGGTACATCTTTCATCTATTTTACCACAACTGAAAAAAATAAATAAAAAAGGGGGCTTGGTCAAGAACAAAGCAGCCAGGTGCCAGGAGAGAATCTACCGAAAGCTGGAACTAAAACTCAGTCGCTGGGGCAGGTGTTTGGCACAGTGGTTAAACTCACCTCTTGGGATGCCCACATCCCGTATCAGATGCCCGGGTTCAAGTCCTGGCTGCACTTCCGATCCTGCCTTCCTGTTTCCTGGGAGACAGCAGTCGTGGCTTAAGTTCCTGGGTCTCTGCCACCACATGAGAGACCTGGATTGAGTTTCAGGCTCCTGGCTTCATCTTGGCCTAGTGTGCTCGCTCGCTCTCTCTCTCTCTCTCTCCCCGCCCCCCTCCACCTTTCAAATAAAGTAAAAATAGATAAATCAAACTGTTAGAAAAAGGTCTTTACAGAAAAGTTTAAAGGGGCTGGCATTGTGGCATAATGGGTTAAGCCTCATGGACTTACTCCTCCAAGGTAGAATTCAAGAGACTTGCTTTTCCAGCCTTCTTTCAAATACTGGAATTTTTAGTTTTCAAATTCCCATCTAGTTCTTTTTTTCTTTCCATAGTTTCCACTTCTTTACTGAGATTTCCTTTGTGCTCGAGCAGCATGGGCATACAGTCAGCCCTCCATACCCGTGGGTTCAGCATCCACAGATTCCATCAACTGTGGATTAAAATACTCAGAGAGGGGCTGGCGCTCTGGCATACAAGTCAAGCCACCTCCTGCAGTGCCAGCATCCCTTGTGGGTGCCAGTTCAAGTCCTGGCTGCTCCACTTCCAATTCAGCTCTGCTAATGTGCCTGGGAAAGCAGCAGAGGATGCCCAAGTCCCTGGGCCCCTGCACCCATTTGGGAGCCCCGGATGAAGCTCCTGGCTCTGGCTTGACCCAGCCCTGGCAGTTGTGGCCATTTGGGGAGTAACCCAGAGGATGGAAGATCTCTCTGTAGGTCTCTTCTCTCTCTCTCTCTCTCTCTCTCTAACTCTGCCTTTCAAATAAATAAAGTAAATCTTTAAAAAAGAGTACTCAGAGAAACACTTGCATCTGTACTGATAATGTTCAGAATTTTGGAGGCCGTTATTCCCTAAGCAAAACAGCAACCATTTATGTAGTATTTACACTGTATTGGGTGTTACAAGTGCCCTAGAGATGAATGATGGGGAGATGCTTATAGGTTATGTACAAATACTATTTTTTAAATTTTATTTATTTTATTTTTTAAATATTTATTTACTTGAGAAACAGAGTTATAGAGAGAGAGAGGTCTTCCATCCGCTGGTTCACTCCCCAGATGGTCTCAACAGCCAGAGCTGAGCTGAGCCAATCTGAAGCCAGGAGCCAGGAGCTTCTTCTACATGGGTGTAGAGGCCCAAGCACTTGAACTATCTTCTGCTGCTTTCCCAGGCCATAGCACAGAGCTGGATCAGAAGAGGAGTAGCCAGGACTCGAACTGGTGCCCATAAGGGATGCCAGTGCCACAGGAAGATGCTTAACCTACTACACCACAGTGCCAGCCCCTGCTTATACCAGGAGTGTGAGCACCCTCTGACCTTGCTATGAAGGGCCTCAGATATCATGGAACGACTGTGTTTTCCTTTGTGACAATGAGCACAGTCACAATAGCTACTTTAAAACCCTTGCCTGTAATTCTAGCATGAGTCATCTAATTCATTATGTGGACAGTTCAGTATGAAAGCCAACATTTATTTAAAATGGGTAAAGAAATCATACCAAATGCTGGACCTCGGGCTGTTCTCGTCCCTTTATCCTGGATCTCTTTAGAACGTGTTCCAGAAATGCTCATGTAGAAACGCTTGCTGATGGCAACCTGGCTTCCCCTCCCACCCGGGGCCCATGCAGTGGGGTAGCCATGGAGCCTGAGCCCAGTTACCTTTATGATAAACTGGATTCTGGCTAGAATACACCTGTTTCCTGCTGAAATAGCCAGAGCCCATCTCTGTTGTCTGTGGCTTAGGGCTCTGAGCACTCCAAAAGCTGCTCTTAGACCTGTCTCTACAATGGTGAATGAGTAAAATGGTTCTTCCACTGGAGAGGACCCACTTTCTCCGAGCAGACAGTAGAACAAGCCAGGGTTCCTTCTCCAAATGCCCACAATGGCCAGAGGTGGGCCAATCTGAATGCAGGAGCCAGGAACTCCATCCAGGTCTCCCATGTGGGTGGCAGGAACCCTATTGCTTGATTAGAAGGAAGCTGGATTCAGGGAAGAATTGGGGGGGGGGGGCGTGGCTTTTGGCGGTAGCAGCTGAAATGCGGATATTTATATGGAGTCTCCTCTTGGTAACTAATTCAGGGAAGACAACTACAGAACGCCCATGTAAACCCATCTGCAGCTGCATTTGCTGAGAGCCCACTGGTTCTCAGCCTTGCAGGTAGGACTTGGGCGTGCAGAGGTGCAAGGGCAGCAGGGAGCAGTGGCAGCAAAGACAAGGAGATGGCAGGAGCAGGGCCTCCTGAAAGGGCCACAGTAAGGGATGAGACCAAAAGTGTGGGCCAGGGCTGGAGGACGGGGGTGTCATTTCAGACACGGTGAAGCTTCAGCAGTGGTGGGCAAGGCCAGGATGAAATTTGTGTTGTCTGAAGCTGTAAGTCACCTTCTACACAATCCATCTTTCTAAGGCAGAAGAGTTTAGTTTTTAGTACGTTCACAGTTGTGTCACCACTGTATACCTTCAGAACATTTTCACCTCCCCAGAATGAAACCTCATACCCAGTCCCTCCCCCCACCCCCAGCCCTCCGTCGGCCACTGGCAATCCTCAATCGACCATCTGTCTCTGTGGATTTGCCTATTTCGCACATTCCATGTAAATGTCCATTTATCTGACCATTTATACGGTATGGAACCTTTTGTATCTGGTTTCTTTTTCTTTTTAATAGTATTTACTTGAGAGGCAGAAAGAAAAAGATAGAGTTCCTATCTGCTGGTTCACTCTCCAAATGCCCACAATGGCTAGAGCTGGGCCAGAGTGAAGCCAGGAACTCAATTCAGGCCTCCCATGTGGGTGGCAGGAACCCTATTGCTTGGGCCATCATGGCTGTCTGCCGGGACCTGCTTTAGCAGGAAGCTGAAGTCAGGAGCCAGAGGTGGGTATCAAACCCAGGTACTGCAGTATGGGCGGCGGGCGTCTTAACCGCTAGGCTAACTACTCACCTCCCGGCTCCTTTTCTGAGCAGAATGGTCAAGGTTTACACACGGTTAGCACACACCAAGACTTTATTCCTTTTTTGTGGCCGAATACTATTCTGCTCTCCATATATACCACGTTTTATTTATCCACTTCTCAGTTGATGGACGCTTGGATAGTTTGCACTTTTTGGCTCTTCCCAATAACATTAGGAATACTGGCATACAAGTGTTTGTGTGGGGATATGCGTTCAGCCCTCTCAGCTACGGACTTAGGAACAGAATCACTGGACCACAGTGTAGCTCTTGTGTTTAGCTTTTTGAGGAACTGCCAAACTGTTTTCCAAAGTGATTGCATTGTTTTACTTTCCCATCAGCCGTGTAGGAGGGTTCCAGCTTTCCCCATCCTCACCAGCATCTGTCAGTGTCCACCCTTTTGGCAGCAGCCGTCCTAGTGGGTGTGAAGTGGTGTCAGTGGTATCTCGTTTTGCTTTGGGCTTGTAGTTCCCTAATGAGGAGGCGTATCCATCATCTTTGTGTGTGCTTGTTTAGCCATTTGTATATTTTCCTTAGGGAAACATCTACTCAAATGCTTTGTTCATTTTTTTTTTAATTGAGTTGTCTGGTTTTTGTGATTGTTGTTGTTGAGTTGCAAAATTTCTTTATATATTCTGGATTCTAGACCCTCTTAGCAGACAATGTGATTTGCAAATATTTTGTCTCATTCTGTGAGAGTCTCACTCTTTTGTTAGTGTCATCATTTGATGCATGAAAGTTTTTAATTTAGATGAAGTCAACTTTATTAATTTATTTTTCTTTCTTTTTTAAATATTTATTTATTTGAGAGGTAGAGTTACAGAGAGGGAGAAACAGGGAGAGAGATCGTCCATCCACTGGTTCACTCCCCAAATGGCTGCAATGGCCAGAGCTTTGCTGATCCACAGCCAGGAGCCAGGAGCTTCTTCCAGGTCTCCCACGTGGGTGCAGGGCCCCAAGCACTGGGGCCATCTTCTGTTTTCCCAGGCCATAGCAGAGAGCTGGATCAAAAGAGGAGCAGCCAGGACGCGAACCGGTGCCCATATGGGATGCTGGCACTGTAGCTGGAGTCTTAGCCCACTACACCACAGCACTAGCCCCAAATTTATTTTTCTTTTGTGACCTGTGTTTCTGGTGTCAAACTTAAACATATCATTCTCTAATACAAGGTCATGGAAGTTGTTTTTTAAAGACTATTTATTTGAAAGGCAGAGTGACAGAGAGGGAGAGACAGCAAGAAAGACGTCTTCCATCACTGCTTCACTCCCCAAATTGTTGCAATAGCCAGGGGCTGGGCCAGGCCAAAGCCAGGAGTCAGGAACTCCATTCTGGTTTCACATGAGGGTGGCAGGGACCCAAGCACTTAGGCCATTACCCTCTGCTTTCCCAGGTGCATTGGCAGGAAGCTGGATTGAAAGCAAAGTGCTAGGACTCAAACAGGTCCTCCCGTGTGGGATGCCAGTGTTGCAAGCAGCAGCTTAACCTGCTGTGCCATAGAGGTGGCCTCTGAAAGTTTTCACGTACGTTTTCTTCTGAAAGTTTTATAGTTATAGCTCCTATATTTATGTCTTTGATCTGTTTTGAGTTCATTCTTATATATGGTGTGAGATAGGGACCAGCTTCGTTCTTTTGCATATGGATGGATATCAATTATCTTGGCAACGTTTGTTGAAAAAGCTATTCTTTGGGCCGGAGCCGCGGCTCACTAGGCTAATCCTCCACCTAGCGGCGCCGGCACACCAGGTTCTAGTCCCGGTCGGGGCGCCGAATTCTGTCCCAGTTGCCCCTCTTCCAGGCCAGCTCTCTGCTGTGACCAGGGAATGCAGTGGAGGATAGCCCAAGTGCTTGGGCCCTGCACCCCATGGGAGACCAGGAGAAGCACCTGGCTCCTGGCTTTGGATCAGCGCGGTGCGCCGGCCACAGCAGCCATTGGAGGGTGAACCAACGGCAAAGGAAGACCTTTCTCCCTGTCTCTCTCTCTTTCACTGTCCACTCTGCCTGCCAAAAAAAAAAAAAAAAAGCTATTCTTTACCCCATTGAATTGTCTTAGCACTTTTGCTGAGAATCAGTTAATCGTAAATGTAAGGATTTATTTCTGAAACCTCAGTTTCATTCCATTGATTTATATACCTGGCCTTAATCCTTTTCTCAAATTCATGACTATAGCTTGTAGTAATATTCGAAATTTGGAACCCTTCAGCTATAGCTTTTTTTTTTAACATATTCTTTTTTTTTATATTTTTTTTTAAATTTTTTTTGACAGGCAGAGTGGACAGTGAGAGAGAGAGACAGAGAGAAAGGTCTTCCTTTGCCGTTGGTTCACCCTCCAATGACCGCTGCGGCTGGCGCGCTGCGGCCGTTGCACAGCGCTGATCTGATGGCAGGAGCCAGGTACTTATCCTGGTCTCCCATGGGGTGCAGGGCCCAAGTTCTGGGGCCATCTTCCACTGCACTCCCTGGCCACAGCAGAGAGCTGGTCTGGAATAGGGGCAACCGGGAAAGAATCCGGCGCCCCGACAGGGACTAGAACCCGGTGTGCCGGCGCCGCAAGGCGGAGGATTAGCCTAGTGAGCCGCGGCGCTGGCCAGCTATAGTATAGCCTTTTAAACCTGGTTTTGGCTATTCTGTTTCCCTCTAATTTCTTTATGAATTTTAGGATAAGCTTGTCAATTTCTGCAAAATAACAGTTGAGGCTTTAGTGGTGGTTGTGTTGAATTTGTAGATAACTTTGGGTATTGCCATCTGTCTCAGTCCATTTTGTCTGGTGTAATAGAATACCGCAAATCGGGTAACGTATAAGCAATAGATGTTTATTTGGTTCATAGTTCTAGAGGCTAGGACGTCTAAGATTGGGGGCCACATCCGGGGAGCCCCTTCTTGCTGCATCATACCTGGTGGAAGGCATCACATAATGAGAGGGAAAGCCCACGGGAAGGGAGGGAGGGGCTGGTGTTGCAGTGCGGCCCCGCCATTTGCCATGCCAGCATCCCAAATCAGAGCACTTGCTCAATTCCCAGCTACTGTACTTGCTTTATAGCTCCCTGCTAATGCTTCTGGGAAAGCGGCAGAAGATGGCCCACATACTGGGGCCCTGCCACCCAGTGGGAAACCTGGATGGAGTTCAGGTTCCTAACCGTGGCCACTGCAGCGGTTTGGGGAGTGAACCAATGGGTGGGAGAATCTCACTCATGCACCCTCTCTCACTCTGTGTCTCTCCCTCTCTCTCTCTTTCACTGCTTTTCAAATAAATAATAAAAAAATCAATCTTAAAAATAAGGGTGGAAAGGGAGTTGAACTCATCCTTTTATGAGGAACCCACTCCTACAATAACTAACTCACTGCCTTGGTGATGACATTAATCTATTCATGATGGCAAAGACCTTGTGACCCAGTCAACTGTTACAGGTTCCACTTCCCAACAGTGCTGCACTGGGTTTGTTAAGTTTTCAACATAAGAACTTTGAGAGGCACATTCAAACCCAAGTATCATCTTTTTTTTTAAAGATTTATTTTGGGGCCGGCGCCGTGGCTCAATAGGCTAATCCTCAACCTTGCGGCACCGGCACACCGGGTTCTAGTCCCGGTCGGGGCGCTGGATTCTGTCCCGGTTGCCCCTCTTCCAGGCCAGCTCTCTGCTGTGGCCAGGGAGTGCAGTGGAGGATGGCCCAAGTGCTTGGGCCCTGCACCCCATGGGAGACCAGGAGAAGCACCTGGCTCCTGCCATTGGATCAGCGCGGTGCGCTGGCAGCAGCGCTCCAGCCATGGCGGCATTTGGAGGGTGAACCAACGGAAAAAGGAAGACCTTTCTCTCTGTCTCTCTCTCACTGTCCACCCTGCCTGTCAAAAAAAAAAAAAAAGATTTATTTTGTTTATTTGAAATATAGAGTTACAGAGAGGGGCAGAGAAAGAGAGAGAGAGAGAAAGTCTTCCATCTGCTGATTCACTCCCCAGTTGGCTGCAACAGCCAGATTTACACAGATCCGAAGCCAGGAGCCAGGAACTTCTTCCAGGTATCCCATGTGGGTGCAGGGGCCCAAGGACTTGGGCCACCTTCTACTGCTTTCTCAGGCCTTAGCAGAGAGCTAGATCAGAAGAGGAGCAGCCAGGACTAGAACCAGCACCCATTTGGGATGCCGGCGCTTCAGGCCAAGGCTTTAACCCACTGTGCCACAGCATTGCCCCCCCCATCCAAGTATCATCTTAATAGCATTAAGTCTTCCCATCCATGAACATGGGATGTCTTTCCATTTATTTGGTGCTTTCATTTATTTCAACAATGTTGTAGTTTTCATTGGTACATGTATTACATTCCTTTGGTTAAATTTATGCCCAAGTATTTTATCTTTTTGATGCTATCATAAATGGAAGTGCTTTCCTTAATTTCCTTTTCAGACTGTTCATTGCTATTGTATAGAAATAGAATAGAGATTTTTTAATATTGACCTTGTATCCAACATCCTTGCTGGCCTCATTTATTAGGTCTCATAGTTTTATCCGTGTGTATAGTATAATTTGGCTTTGAAAGAGAACATATTCTTGTGCAACCTAATTGCTTGAAAGAAATGGCTTCATATTTCTTTAACAAACATGTTTTGCCTGAGCCAGTGAAGGACTGGCCATTAACCTGGCACCAGTTTTACTGAGTAGGAAGCAATGCCCTGAGAAAAGGAGCTCTACCAACAAGATTGAGACAATTCAGAAAAGGAACAAAACACGCGTAGGTTCTTTCCCATTAGCTCTGGAAACAATGTTGTTCCTTTTTTACCTTCCATTCCATTCTCTCTCTGCCTCTGTAATATTTGTGTAGGAGGAGGGGGATATAACAAAATAGAATGACCCTGCTCAGTGCATTCTTTGGATGTTTTGACAGTGGGCGAGAAGTTCAACTCTAAGCACAAATTATTTTCATTTTCCTAGGCAGGGTCTTTGGATGTTTTGTTCTTTCTCATTGGTCACCACGCTTCTCCTTTGTCTCTAGACACTGGGACACTGGGACTCACTGGGACCTGCCCCAGGTTTGCAGGTCTCTTTGTTTTCTATTATTGTTTTCTCTCATTCTCTCTTATTCCTCCCTCTTTTCTCCCCCGCCCCCATAACATTCAGGAAGCTGTTTAAGATGGCCAGTAATCTGACCACCGAGGTCACAACAGGTAACAATAGGTAACAACCCCTATTGTTACTTCATAAAATATTCCACCTGTGTATCAAGTTTGCAATTCACACACTAAAGAAGGGAACCAATGGGAATGAAACCCTTCCTTCCTTAAAGTGACTTCCACCTCCTAATTACTCTTTAGTAACAGGTTCTTGTGATTACTTCCAGGGACAAAATTAATGCACACTGCATGTTATCTACATATTTTTATGCTGATGTTTACACTGTATTTCTTCTGGCACAGTGGGATCCATCTGAAGTCACCTCCAGGGTACAGTGGCAAGGCCATAGCCTGAAACAGGCAGGTCAGGCCAGGTTCTGGCCTGGGTCTCCTGGGTCCTTGGAGATGGGCTAAGTCACTGGGGTGCAAAAAGAAAACATGAACACTTATATTTACGCTTTAGCTTATCCAACTTTATTTTTTGTTAAAAAATTTTTTTAAAAATATTTTTATTTATTTATTTATTAGACAGGTAGAGTAACAGACAATGAGAGGGAGAGACAGAGAGAAAAGCCCTCCATCCACTGGCCCACTCCCCAAACAGCCAGAGCTGGGCTGATCCAAAGCCAGGAGCCAGGAGCTTCTTCCATGTATCCCACATGGGTACAGGGACCCAAGCAATCGGGCCATCTTCTACTGCTTTCCCATGCCATAGCAGAGAGCTGGATAGGAATTGGAGCAGCCAGGACTTGAACCACTGCCCATATAGGATGCTGGCACTGCAGGTGGAGGATTAACCTACTGTGCCACAGTGCCAGCCCCAATATCCAACTTTAAAAACAGTTGATCTCTAACAATTTAAGTGTTGAACAGTTTAACATTAACACATTTACATCCTAGCTCATCCTTCTTTAAAAATACAGTACTTTTTATTGAGGTGTAATTGGCATGCATTAACCTATACATATTTAAAGTGTGCAATTTATACCCATAAAATTGTCACCATAATCAATCTAATAAACATTTTCATCACACCCCAAAATTTCCTTATGCTCTTTCATAATTGAGCTCTCCCTCCTCTCATATCATAGGAAACCACTGATCCACTTTTTAATCAGTATGCGTTAATGGGCATTTTGCATTTTCTAGAATTTTACATAAATGGAATCGGGCAGCAGGTACTCTTTCTCTCAGCGTAACTGTCTTGAAATGCGTCCATGCCGTTGCATGTGCTGGTAAGGCGATGCCTCTTGGTTGCTGAGTAGTATTCCCTCATGTGCAGGCCACGGTTTCCATGTTGATGGGTGTTTCTGCTGTTTTCAGTTGGGGGCGCTGTTTAAGCTAAAGCTGCTCTTTGATTCTACAGATCCTTATGTGGGCGTCTGCTTTCCTTTCTCCTGGGTTAACATCGAGGAGTGGAATGACTGGATCAGACAGTAAATGTGTGCTTAGCAAGTTGCCAGACGTTCCGCAGGGGTTGCACCGTTTCCCGCTAGCAGTGTGTGGAGCATTCTCGTTGCTCCACACCCTCCCCAGCACCTGGCATGGTCAGTCCTTTTAATAGGTGTGTGATTTCAGATTGCGTTTCCCTGAAGACTGATGCTCTTTCGTGGTCATGGTTTCCCTTCTCTGGCTGTGTTGAGAAATATTCTCTCCTGTTCAATTTCCTGGAAGATTTTTTATAGAATTTGTATTAATTATTCCTTAAAATTGGTATTAATTCTTCCTTCTTTGTATTAATTCTTCCTTTGGTAAAATTGCCCAAAGAAGCCAGATAGTTTTGAGTTTTCTTTGTGGGAAGGTTTTTAACTATAAGTCTGATTTTAGTAGATACAAGCTTATTTATATTTCTTTTCTTTTTTTAAGAGTTATTTTATTTATTTGAAAGAGTTACAGAGAAAGGTAGAGACAGAGAAAGAGAGGTCTTCCATCCGTTGGTTCACTCCCAAATAGCTGCAACGGCCAGAGCTGCACCCATCTGAAGCCAGGAGCCGGGAGCTTCTTCCAGGTCTCCCACGTGGGTGCAGGGGCCCAAGCACTTGGGCCATCTTCCACTGCTATCCCAGGCCATCGCAGAGAGCTGGATCAGAAGAGGAGCAGCCGGGACTAGAACTGGCGCCCATATGGGATGCCAGCGCTTTAGACCAGGGTTTTATTTAAAAAGTAAGTATTTTTAAAAAGCAAGTATTTAAAAGCAAGTATCAATTTTGAAGCTGAATTCCTATTATCATCAAAGACCCCCAGGGAGCCGGGCCCAGGGGTCTCCTGGGTGGTCCTCCAAGTGTTTTCCCATTTGGGTCTGCACAACCTTCTCAGAACAGCAGCGCAGGAATTAAGAGTAGAGCTTTATTTCTATTGTTAAAGATTTATTTATTTGAAAGGTGGAGAGAGAAGGAGGGAGAGAGAGGGAGAGAGATGGGGGGTGCGGAGAGAGAATCTTCGGTCTGCTGGTTCACTCCCCCAAATAATCACAATGGCTGGAGCTTGGCCAGGCTGAGCCCAGGAACCCCATCCTGGTCCATCGCATGGGTGGCAGAGGCCCAAGTATTTGTACCATCTCCACTGCCTTTCTGGACACATTAGCAGGAGGCCAGATCATAAGCAGAGCAGCTAGAACTCAAACCAGCACTCCAGTATAGAATGCTGCCATAGCACGTGGCAGCCTACCCCACTGTGCCACAACCCCGGCCCCTGAGCTTATATATATTTACCTATTGTATTATTTAATTTAGATTATCTCTTTCTTCTTAAGTATTTTTAGTTTGTGTCTGTTTCATCTGTGTTGTCGAATTTATTGGCTTAGACTTTATACTATCCTCTTATTGTCTTTTTAATGTCTGCTGAGTCTGTGTTGATGAATCTTATTCTGGTATTGCTAATTTTTTTTATATCTTTCTGGTCAATCAGATTAGAAGTTTATCAAGTTTATCAAACATATTGATCTTTTCAAAGAGCCAGCTTTTGGTTTCATTGATTATGTCACCGACTCTTTTTTTTTTTTTTTTTTTTTTTTTAATTTTTGACAGGCAGAGTGGACAGAGAGAGAGAGACAGAGAGAAAGGTCTTCCTTTGCTGTTGGTTCACCCTCCAATGGCTGCCACGGCCGGCGCGCTGCGGCCGGCGCACCGCACTGATCCGATGGCAGCAGCCAGGTGCTTCTCCTGGTCTCCCATGGGGTGCAGGGCCCAAGCACTTGGGCCATCCTCCACTGCACACCCTGGCCACAGCAGAGAGCTGGCCTGGAAGAGGGGCAGCCGGGACAGAATCCGGCGCCCCAACTGGGACTAGAACCTGGTGTGCCGGCGCCGCAAGGCGGAGGATTAGCCTAGTGAGCCGCAGCGCCGGCTTCTGTTCACAGGGCAGCACACCCTTCACCTTAGTCCCCAGGCCTGGAGAGGTGGGCTAGAATCCAGGTGTGCCGCCCAGCTCTACTCTAATTCCTGCGCTGCTGTTCTGAGAAGGCTGTGCAGACCTAAATGGGCAGGAAAACACTTGGAGGACCACCCAGGAGACCCCTGGGCCTGGCTCCCTGGGGGCCCTCATTTGCACAGCCTCTTCACAGTCTCACATTGGAATTTGATGATAATAGGAATTCAGCTTCAAAATGATCCTTGCTTTTAAAATATGTTATTGTTGGATAGGATGATAAAATAATTTAATAGAAAATAAGAGTTGGTATTTCTGGAGAGCTTGACCTGTGCCTGGCATGGAGCCCAGGCTAGACCTATCTCATTTAATCGCACAACAACCCGGCAAGTAGCTACTGTTATTTTTACAGTTGACCCAGGGGCTGGCAAGTGTGAGGAATGCCCCCTGAGCGGCACACTGTTTTCATCATGCACTGGCTCCCAGTGGTCAGCCACCCGCCATCCAGCTCACCTGGTCTCATTCTCTCTGTGCTCTGCTCTTGCGCCCCCCCCTTTTTTTTAAGATTTATTTATTTGAAAGGCAGAGTGGCAGAGAAAAAGGTAAAGACAGAAATCTGCCATTTGTTGGTTCACTCCCCAAATAGTCACGATGGTCAGACCAAAACCAGGAGCTGGGAACTCCATCCAGGTCTCCCAGGTGGGTGCAAGTTGTCCAAGGACTTGGGCCATTTTCTCCTTTCCCAGGTGCATTAGCAGGGAGCTGGGTAGGAAGCAGGGCAGCCAGGACTTGACCTGGTGCTCTGATAGGGGATGCTCGCATCTCAGGCTGGGGTTTAACCTGGGGCACCACACCACCAGCCCCTCGCTGCCCTTCTGTTCTTCCCGTCTTTCCTCCTGCCACAGGGCCTTTGCATGTGCCACTCTCGGCCTGGGATGCTCTCCCCTACCCCAGCTGGGGTTTTGCCTTCTTAGCTCTGCCTTCTCCTCTGGATTACCCAGCTTCCCTGGCATAACTTCCTGTCACAGCTGACGTATGGTTTCTAATGGGCTGTGAGTCCCGGAGTGCAGGGACCATGTCTTTGCTTTGTTCTCAGCTTTAGCTTCCGTTGGCTTCCCGGCATCTGCGTGAGCCAGGCACACAGTAGGACCCAGGTGGTGACTCGTTGAATGAGTCGACAGGTCTCAGGAACGTGGAACACGTGCGCAGTACTGGCCGCAGAACGTCAGCGGCCCCCCGGGGCTGCTGCTCTGATTCTGTGCAGTCAGTCGGCTGTGGAGCTGCCTGTGTCTGCCCGGCTCTGATATCCGCCTGGACTCCCAAGGTCAGGGCGTGGGCTCCAGTGGCCCCGTGGGGACACGCACGCCTGCTTTGCCCAGCTCAGTTGGTACTTCCTTTGTTCCCTGACCCCATCAGTGGGGAGCCTGGAGTGCGGCTCTTCAGGTGCTGGGGAGCACAGGTGGCTTCGTGCCGCTAGTACCTGGCACCAGGGAAGTTTTTCTAGCCCCTGGTGATTCTCATGTGTGCTGGGGCTAAGAAGCTCCAGGCTTTGGGGACTGTGGCCAAGTCCTCAAACCTCTCAGAGGTGCAGAGAGCAGCCAGGCAGTCTCGGGGGCTTATCTTAGCTCTTTAACTCAATCCACCCTTAAAATGGGAGGGAAAATCAATCTAAGTGACTTGAACTTGGCAAGTACTTCTTAATATTTGACTTCTCAACCCCTGTCAGAGGGTGCCAGTGGCTCCCCCGGGACTCAGCGTCTGGCCATGACCGTCTTCAGCCATGGTTGAGCCTTCAAAGAGCTGATGCTTAGGCCCTGCCCTTGGAGATCAGCCCAAGGCACCCCGGGGGGAGTGGGCATCTTAAGTCCTCCCCAGGTGTTTCCACCAAGCAGCCAGGCCACAGGCAGTTGGCCTCAGGTGTAAGGCCATGAGATTTGGGGGTGAGAGTGAGCCCAGGCTGGCCTTGGGTTCCTGCCCACTCTCATCGTCTGCCCGGTGCGCCCGTCTGGAGCCAGGGTCACGGCTTTCCTTCCATCAGCGGTACCCAAACCAGGCTGCATATCAGAATCCCTTGGAAGTTCTTTTTAAATTCCAGGAGCCTGGGCTACACCCGAGAGTGATTAAAGCATGGTGCAGGGCGTGGACCCACGTAGCCTCCCCAAGTGATTCTGGCGTGCAGAGGAGTCAGCAAACCACGGGGTCAAGTTCTCGGCTGGGTCCCTGACACGGAGGAGGGCAGACACTGCTGTCCCTTCCACCGCTGGAGTCGGCTCTGCCCCCAAGGGAGACCTCTCCTGCTTCTGTTTTTGGTTTTAAGAGTGCTTCTCTTGTATTTTTTTAAAAAAAGATTTATTGACTTATTTATTTGAGAAGCAGAGTAACAGAGAGAGAGAGGGGAGGAGACAACAAAAGAAATCTTCCATCTGCTGGTTCACCCCACAAATGGCTGCAAAAGCCAAGTCTGGCCAGGCCAAAGCCAGAAGCCAGGAACTCCATCTGGATCTCCCTTGTGGGTGCAGGGGCCAAGCACTTGGGCCATCATCTGCTGCTGCTTTCCCAGGTACATCAGCAGGGAGCTGGGTGGGAAGCAAAGGAGTCCAGCACTCCCGTGTGGGCTGCTGGTGTGGCAAGTGGCAGCTTAACCCACTGTGCCACACCCTGGCCCTCTGTCCATGTCTTGTCACGGCGTGGCAGCTTGTTTGTCACTGCTGCGTGATATGACATGGATGTGCCATAGTTTATCTGTTCACCTATTGAAAGCCATCTCCGTTGCTCTCAGTTTTTGACAATTTGTGAATGAAGCTACTGCACACATCCCTGTGCAGCTTTTTGTATGGATGTCAGTTTTTGATTGGCTGGGGGTAGATACCAACAAGCACAATTGTTAGCGTGTGTTTAGCTTTGTAAGAAACTGCCAGACTTTCTTCCAGAGTGGCTGTAGCCCCAGCAATGAATGAATCCAGAATGAGAGAATTTGCTAGACTCTGCATTCAGACATGGTCATTACTGGGAAGCTTTTTGAGTCTAAATCCATCTCAAATTCTTACTTTTCAAACTTGGGATGGTGGCTTGCCACTACGTTCCTGAGTCACACTCAAACAGTTCTGCATTTTTTAAAAACAACTCAAGAGTACACAGGTGGAGAGAGTAGGGTAGGGAGGCAGCGTTGTGGCGTAGAAGGTTAAACCTCTGCCTGCAATGCTGGCATCTCATATGGACGTCGGTTCGAGTCCCGGATGCTCCACTTCCAATCCAGCTCCCTGGGATAGAGGGGGAAGATGGCCCAAATGCACCCAGCATCCTAGAGGTGCAGTCAGGTCTCTGCACCAGCTGTCGTCCGCCCACCTCTGGGCTTCTTTGTTGTTAGAGAGAAATACAGTTGTCGCTGAATGTAAGCCCAGGGAGGTTTCCTGTTTAATTGCCTTAGATTTTGGTCTTTTTTGTTGTATTTACAGCTGAACCTGATGCTAGCAGCTGTGAGAGGTCCTGTGGTGTAGCACAGTGTGACTGTTGTGCACACGGGGCCTTGGATGTTGGCTGGTGTTAGGTGACACCCGGCAGCGGTGTGAGTTACAGAGGGCAGGAGAGAGGAGAGGTGGCCTGGGGACGCTCTCTGTGAATTAGCAGGCCAGGGGCCTAGAGAGGTGGGGGAGGGGGTGGTGGTGCAGCCTGAGCTGCAAAGTTATGGTAAGGGTACAGTTGCTGGGGGGGGGGGCATGAAAGGGAGGGCCTTGGGCTCCGGTGAGCAGGGACTTAGAGGACAGTGAGGGCACTGCAGTGCTGATGGTGGGACACAGAGGAAGAAGAAGGTTCCAAAGGAGCCTGGATACAGGCCTTGCAATGGGCTGCTGGGGAGAGAGCCCAGGAAGAAGGAGAAGGCTGGAATTTATCAAGTCACCCGTCCCCGCCCCCGCCCTGGGGTGCACAGTTCTCTGCGGGGAGAGGCAGGGTCAGTGCGGGGAGACAGTCCAGCAGTGTCTTGTGCGTACCTTGTGGTTGGACTCACAAAGCGTGCACTCAAGTGTGGACTTGGTACAAGATTCTGTCTTCACTCAGTACAGGAGTCCTTTGATAATGACACTGCCTCCTCCCCAGACCAGCTGCTTCCCTTTGGCCTCCTTGCCCACCCCACCCCCTGCCCCAGACCCCACCCCTGGGCCTTGCACCTGCTGTGGCATCCTGAAGCAAGCCCTGGCCTCGGCTCTCTCTGAGCTTCCGCCTCCGCCTGCACCCTTGTCACCCATGTCACTTGCGTCCGCTCCATCGTCACCCTGACAGCTCTTCCTCCATGCTGCCGGGCTGCCTGGCACCGCTCCTTGTAGGCGTCCTTGTCACGTGCGCATCGTCTGGTTTCCCACCAAGCGCTCAGCTCCTCCCGAGCAGAGCTGTCTGGTTCGCTGCTGGGTCTCCAGCACTGTTGGAACAGCGTCTGGTGTTCAATTAACATTTGCCGAGCGAACGAGCATTTCAAACGACTATAGCTGGAGCTAATGGAGGACAGCTAGGGATATTGGAGCAGGTTTCAATGTAAGTGCAAAAGTGCAGAGGGGAGTTAAGTAATTAGAGCGGAGCAGGAAGGAAAGACAGCGCTCAGCGTCCCGGCCTCCCGCCAACACTCCGGTGAGGACGGGCTCAGTCTTACAGGGGAGCCTGCTTGCCGTTACCAACAACCCAGTCCCCTCCACTGAGGCTGGTGGTGCCTCCTTCCCCCCTGCAGCACCCTGGGGCCTCAGCGATGGTGTCAGATAATCAGGACCCAGGCAGGTGGTGCTGTGTGGCCCTCCCAGCCCAGCCCAGCGCTGCCCCGGGGGCTCATGAGCCACTGCATGCACGCTGAGCTATTGGACACCTAAGAAAAGCCCAAGATGGGAACAGAGGGGAATGTTCGAGGCCCAGGGCGGAGGACGGGAGCCAGGCCGTGGGGCTGCCTGGGAGGTTTTTAGGATATGAAGTTCTTTCAAAAAGTTTGCTGAAGGATAAGCTTGTTTTGACCCCTCCCCCCCCCCGAAAAAAAAAACAAAAACAAAAAATGTTGAAATCCATGCATAGTCTTTCTGGAACACACATTTTTCCATGAACTTTGTGAAGAGTCCTCATATGCATGGATTTCAACTTTTTTTGCACCAAAATAGACTTATCTTGTATTCTTTTATTTTTAAAGAGGTACTTATTTATTTGAACGGCAGAGCAATAGAGAAGGAGGGAGAAGCAGAGAGAGATCTTCCATCTGCAGGTGTACTCCCCTAATGGCCACACCAGCCAGGTATGGGCCAGGCTAAAGCCAGAAGTCAGGAACTCCATCCTGGTCTTCCCTGTGGGCAGGGGTCCAAGTCCTTGGAGCATCTTCCACTGCCTTCCTGGACCCATTAGCAGGGAGCAGGATCAGAAGCAGAGCAGCCGGGACTCTAACCAGGGCTCCAGTATGGGATGCTGGCATTACAAGTGGCAGTTTAACCTGCTGTGCTACAATGCTGGCCCCCAACTTACAACTGCTGCAACGGTCAGAGCTGGGTCAAGCCAATGCCAGGAGCCTGATATTCCATCTAGGTCTCCCGTATTGGTGGCAGGGCCCCAAGTACTTGTGCCATCTCCCACTGCTTTTTCAGGTACTTTAGCAGGGAGATGGATTGGGTGCAGAGCAGCTGGGACTCACAGGATACTGGCAACAAGCAGCTGCTTAACCTGCTGTGTCATAACGCTGGCCCCAAACTAACCTTTGGTTTCCATTTTCCATGAATTGTTTTAAGTCTCTTTATGTGCACGTGCGTGCTTTTTGCATTCCGTGCAAATGGTGCCAGAGGAGCGGCGGTGAAGCAGTCACTTCTTCCGTGGCCCAGATGGAAAAGCCCCCATCGTTTCGGCCTGCCACTTTTCTTCCACCCCCTCCAGGAGCAGCCTAAAGGGAGCCTCCAGCCCCTGCCTCTAGCCAAGCCCAGCTGTTGGCACCGGCATCTTGAAAGGCCCCGTGCCCTGGTGCTCCCCTGGGAGCCACCCAAAATACTCCTCCGCACAGGGAGACACCAAACTGGGGAGATGGAGCCTGGCCACCACCACGTGCCTGAGTTTCCTTCTGGGTCAGCCCTCCAGAAATCCCTCATCCGGGACACACGGCACAGAGGGAAGGCTGAGCACGTGGCCTACTGAGGCCACGTGGATTATGGATTCTAGGGTGGCATTTTCCTGTCATCACATAACCCACTTCCAGGGCTGGCAATGGGGACGGATTTATCCCAGAGCGTCCCAGGCCCCTTCCTCTGAAGCTGCCGCCTGGGTCACACGATGCTGTGGGGTGATCACCGTGTAGAAGACGGGCAGGGGAAAGGGGAGGGTGCCAGGCCTCGGGTTTGAGGCTGGCTGGGTCAGCACCGCTGCCTGTCGTGGGGTTTGACAGCAGAAGGTGCATCTGTGTAGGCTGAGGGGTGGACTGGCACAGACCCTCTGTGGGTGTGTCACTGGGGCCTCCCTGGGGCCTGGCCCTAGGTTGGCTCTCTTCCCCTCCCTGGAAAGTCCGCCCACCCGCCCACACGTGCGTGCACATACGCGCTCAGCGCCCCAAAAGCCCTGGCAGACGCTGCTGCCCTGCGAGTGGAATCTTACTGCGTTTTGCCCACTCCATTCTCTCCAGCTCGTTTGTGAAGCAGGCGAGGGGTATCATTACCGCTCTCTTACTTGTTAAGTTGCCCGAGCAGGAAGAAAAACAAACAAGAAAGTTTTTCCTCCTCCAAGAGTCTAATTACTTGGTTGGTGAGTCCCGACCCATATACGTTTCCAAAGAGAGAGATACTCGATGCCTGCTACAGAAATGGCCCTGGACGGCTTTGAGAGACCCTCTGCCTACCGGCCTGGCGCTGCAGCCACGCAGGACTGCGGCCGACCCTCCCCACCGGTGGCTTAGGAAAGCCTGTGTCCTGGGGTGGTCTTTGCAGAAGTCCCCCAGTCTAGCCTTCATTTCTCTGCACCTCGTTCTTGCCTCTGGTCTCCAGAAGTGCCACACTCTCTTGTGCCTCCCTGCCTTTGTCACTTCTGTCCCTCTGCCAGGCGTGCCCCTCCCTCTGCGTTACCTGCCTTGTTCCTTGCCTTGCCTGCTCCCCGCCCCCGACTAATCCCTCCTCCTCTGAGCCAGCCGTGCACCTGTCCTTGCTTTGCTTTTTGCCCAGCGCTTTCGTGTCTACTTCTTTCCCCAGCTCCTCTGCCTCCTCAGATCATTGCATTCCCTGAGGCCAAGGGCTCCACTGGTCTCCTTTTTATCCTTCGCACTTGGCTGGCTAGTTCCTTCACACAGTGGGTGCACAGGAGTAGGCCCTGAGGACAGAACACTCGCCCTCCAGATTAGCAGAGGCTCAAGCCTGCGCTAACGTGAGCCTAGCCCGGCTTCCAAGTTCTTGATTCAGATGCTGCCCTCATCGTTGTCGAATTCAGCGTTTGACCACATTTGCATTCTTGTCACCGCCAGCTCATCTCGGGCCGCGTTTTTCCACTTCCCTCCTCGTCATGCACTGCTTGGTCGGGTTTTGTTTTGGAGTCTCACCACTCACTTGTTTGTTCATTCATTCACTCATTGAGCGTCCTCCATGCCAACGTCTCCCGTGGGCGCTGGGCGCACACAGAGGTGACCAACACAGATAATAGCCACTGCCCCTGTGGGATTTACATCCTAATGAGGAGTGAGAGACTAGAAGCAATAAGTCAGCAAAGGGGAGAACGTAGCCAGGGCGGGCGATGCAGATGCTGCTTGTGACACCCACATCTCGCATTGGAGTGCCTGGGTTCAAGTCCTGACACCACTTCCAGTTCCAGCTTCCTGCTAATGCATACCCTGGGTGGCCATGGGTAATGGCTATAGTACTTGGGTCTGTGTTGTCCACATGGGAGACCCAGATTGACTTCCAGGCTCCTGACTTTGGCCTGGCTCTGTCCCAGCTGTTGCAGGCATTAGGAATCAATCTCTCTCTCTCTCTCTCTCTCTCTCTCTCTCTCTCTGCATTTCAAATAATTTTTGAAGATTTATTTATTTGAAAGGCAGGTTTACAGGGAGGGAGAGAGACAGAGAGATCTTCCATCAGCCAGTTCACTTCCTACATGGCCACAAAGGCTAAAGCTGGTCCAGGATGAAACCAGCAGCCCGGTACTCCATCTGGGTCTCCCACATGGTCCCACAGGGTCCTAAGCACTCTGGCCATCTTCTCTGCTTTCCCAGGCACATTAGCAGGGAGCTGGATTAGAAGTGGAGCAGCTGGGACTTGAACCGGCAGCCATGTGGGATGCTTGTGTCACAAGCAGCGGCTTAACCCACTGCCGGGTTAACAACACCAACCTCTCAAATACTTTCAAAAAAAGATACATTAAAAAAAAATAAGATAATATGTATGGCAAAAGGCTATGGAGTGGACCTTTTGATGAAGGAACCAGACATCCATTGCAGAAGAGCACGTGGAATGGGTAAAGAGTCGCAGCCCTCTTTGGAAGCTACATTCCACATTGTTTTTTATTTTCCTCCTCTCCTGGTTGTGAAGGCACCCTGAGTCGTGCAGTGTCTCCTCTTAGTTGATGTCATCGGATTATCGTTCACATTTGTTTAATTGGCCAAGGGAGGCTGGTGCCTGTAAGTCACACTTGCTGAGAGGGTGGTCCCAGGCTGCAGAGGGGAGCACGTGCACCCCTGGCAGGGACGGAGGTCGGGGGCGCACCTGGATGCTGCAGCAGGCGTGGTGACGAGGCCATCCCAGGCTCACACCTCGTGGCAGAGGGCCCTGCAGTGCTGAGGCCGGCATCTTCTGAGTTGCACAGTTTGGGAACGTTTGGTTCTGGACTCTTCATGCTGCTTAGCCATGGGCAGCTGAGCCCCCTGGTTGCTGGCCACTGTGGATGGTCAAGGGCCTGGTCATCCTTGGACCCTTCTACTTCAGTGCAGCCAGACCTTGAAGACAGAATAAGGGAAGGCCCCAGGGCCAGCGCTGTGGTGTAACAGGTAAAGCTGCCATCTGCAGTGCCGGCATCCCATATGGGTGCTGGTTCAAGTCCGGGCTGCTCCACTTCTAATCCAGCTCCCTGCTGATGAGCCTGGGAAAGCAGCAGAAGATGGCTCAAGTCCTTGGACCCCTACACCCATGTGGGAGACACAGAAGAGGTTCCTGGCTCCTGGCTTCTGATTAGCCCAGCTCCGGCTGTTGCAGCTATTTAGAGAGTAAACCAGCGGATGGAAGATTCTCTCTCTCTCCCCCGCCCCGTGTGTGTGTGTGTGTGTGTGTGTGTGTGTGTAACTCTGCCTTTCAAATAAATAAGTCTTTTTTTAAAAAAAAATGAGAAGGCCCCCAGGCTCTGGAAGCTCCAGCAAGCATCTGAAAACAGCCGACTGCTTTGTTCCTCCAGATAACACCTATGGGGGTGCCAGCAAATGCCAAAACAGTGGCCTTGGGCAGGGGTTTGTCCTGGGAGCAGTGCGTCCTGTCCTCCCCTCCCTGCCCTAACTCCCTGTCCTGCTGTGGCCTTGCAGATGAAGAAATGTACTTGTGGTACCCATCGCTGCAGGAGGTCATGGAGGTGTTCTACAGTCTGGGAGCCTACTGCCCTGCACTGTACCCGCTGGGGCCCTGCCAACACGGTGACCGGTGAGTACCTCCCCTCCTCCCCTGGGGTCCAACACTCACTTCCCAGATTCGGGCTCCAGCCCACGTGGCAGGGAGCCACAGAACAGCCACGCACGCCTGGGAATGCACATGTCGCACCGTGATTGGCGTGTGAGCATCCATGCTCACAGTCTTGGGACCGGCAGGAAGATGCAGGGGTGGGTGTGCCTTGCCAGTCCATCTGACAGCCTCTGTTTCTACCACTCAGAGCCCTGCTGCCCCCTCCTCCCTGGCAGAGTGCAGATTTCTCAGCCTGGTTAGCATCCTCCCGGACATGCTGTAGTACCCGTGGTCTCTCCTCAAGCCCATCACCTAACACCAGCTCGCGAGCCACAGAGCTGCGTTTGCCACATAATTTCTACGATGCTCAGTTATGCACTTGGTGAGCGCTTCCTGAGTGCCCGAGCTGGGTCCGGCCGTGGTGGAGAACAGCGGTGTAGTTCACCCATGTGCTGTCCCTGCCCGCAGGGGACAGAGCCATGCAGTGCTGGTATGCAAGTCACTATTGTCAGGTGCACAGCGACTAGGTCTCGGTCATAAACGTGTTAGATAGCATCATCTTGTTCTACAAATTACAGCACATCCAAGCTCTTTGGATTGAGATATAACTGAAGGTTTAGAGACCTGGACGGGCGGTTACGGAGGCCCCCCTCCCCACCCCCCGACATCTTTCCCTTGCCCTGTGCAGGAAGAGCCCGGCACTTCCCTGAGAACCTGTTCCACGACTGTGTTTAGTAATTGTCTGCCAAACCAAACCGCACCGGCTCTGCTATAAATACCCCCACATGTGCCAGCCTGCCGCCTCCTGCAGCTCGGGCTCCAGCTCTGGTGCAATAGGCCACTTGCCTCTGCCTACCCCTGAGCTTTGGCCACACCACCATCGCTGATGAATGGAGGAAGAGCTAGGCTTTTCAGAAAAACAAATGCATGTCGGGGAAGGGAGGAGGAGGACGGGGCGGCAGGGTAGGGTGGGAGCTGGCAATTAAAAGAGGAGTGGGATGTAGAGGAGCCGCTTCTGACTGCTCCTCAGAGCACTTGTGCCCACCTGGGAAGTGGGAGGTGGCACGGGGGCCTGTTACCCCCCCGGACTACACTCCGCTCTGCAGAATCCCCCTCTCCCTCCCTTCCCAGTTCTCCCCAAGATGTGACTGCTTCCTGCCCTTCAAGCAGCAAATATGCTGTCTCTGGAGGCAGCAGGGAGCAGTGGGCCCTTTAACCAGCAAGTGCTGGGGCACACAAACTCTAGCATGCAGACTTCAGCTCTGCCAGGCGCAGTTAAACCCTGTGTGGGAGGAGCAGAGCCCCGCTGTCCTCGGGCAGGGCCCGAGAGCTGCCAGCGCCACATGGCTGCATTGCCAGACAGGCCCTCTTCCCTTGGACCCTTCTGAAGGGGGGGATCCAGCTGACGGCTGCAAGGGCTGTTCCTCTACTGGAAGAGCAGGCTGGAGACCCCGTGGGTGGGTGACGGAAGAAAAGCCCGAGACGGTTCCTTGGGCTGCCCACTGGCTACTGCTGCACTTAGGGAAACCCTGGGCATCGTGAGGTTGGAGGACGACTCCTCCAGAGGATTCAGGAAGGTTCTGGCATCTCCTCCCCCAGGGGCGGATGTCTTTCCTGGCTGTATGGGCAGGCCTCCTTTTCTTTTTTTTTTTTTTTTTTTTTTTTTTGGACAGGTAGAGTTATAAACAGTGAGAGAGACAGAGGGAAAGGTGTTCCTTCCATTGGTTCACTCCCAAAATGGCCAATATGGCCGGCGCTGCACTGATCTGAAGCCAGGAGCCAGGTGCTTCTCCTGGTCTCCCATGCGGGTGCAGGGCCCAAGCACTTGGGCCATCCTCCATTGCACTCCCGGGCCACAGCAGAGAGCTGGCCTGGAAGAGGAGCAACCAGGACTAGAACCCAGCCCCATATGGGATGCCGGCGCCGCAGGCGGAGGATTAAAGTGAGCCACGGTACCGGCCCAGGCCTCCTGTTCTTGACCACACTTAGAGGCTTGTCCCTAGCCAGTTGACTCCACGGCAGGCAAATATCTTTTCTGCTGTCTTCAGGGATGCGCCAGTCTAGGGCTCGTATGGAGGGATGGAGGGGGCACCCTCAGTTTCCTCATCATGGCCAAGGCTGGAAACCAGGGGTTGAGAAACCTCTATGCATGGCTTCACAACTTGGCTGTCTCTTCTCTTATTCCAAAAAAGATCCTGCTTTACCCTGTTGTTCCTAATCTCAGATTTCATTAAAATTCACCACCATCTCTCACTGGAAAGGGGCTTCAAGATTTCCTAAAGGCACCATCCTAAATGCAGCCAGACCAAGGGGACCATCCGGAGTCCCCCCGAAATGAAAACAGAGAGGCTCCTTGCCCAGTGCTGAGGCTGGGGATGAAAGGGCAGGGGAGGAGGGACCAAGGTGTGAGCCTGAATGGAGAGCAGCAGAGAGAACGTCAGTACCCTTGGAGGGGGCGTGTGCCCACTCCACGATACAGATCAGCTTTGTCAGGGGCTCCAGTCTTACCAGGCAGCACAGGGCCGAGTCTTGGTAGCCGTGGCTGCTCCCTGATCACAAAGCCCAGCTGAAGAGTTCTGCTCAGAAATCCAGCCTTGGGGGCCGGCGCCAGTGACAAAGCAGGTAAAGCCGCTGCCGGTGGCACCCGCATCCCATATGGGCGCCGGTTCTAGTCCCAACCATTCCCCATTCCACTTCTGATCCAGCTCTCTGGTATGGCCTGGGAAAGCAGTAGAAAATGGCCCAAGCCCTTGGCTCCCTGCACCTGCCTGGGAGACCCAGAAGGAACTCCTGGCTCCTGGTTTCCGGATCGGCTCAGTTACGGCCATTGCAGCTATCTGGGGAGTGAACCAGTAGATGGAAGATACCTCTCTCTCTCTCTCCCTCTCCAACTCTGCCTTCCAAGTAAAAAAAAAAAAAGAAAAGAAAAGAAAAGAAGAGGCAACCCTGTGCACAAGCCAAGCAGATAAATTAATGACAATTAATACATTGAAAGGGCACCCTGCAGGGGCCAGTGGTGTGGCGTGGCATAGTGGGTAAAGCTGGCATCCCAAATGGGTGCTGATTTGTGTCCTGGCTGCCCCATTTCCAATCCAGCATCTCTACTAATGGCCTGGGGAAAGCACTGGAAGATGGTCCAAGTGTTTGGATCCCTGCCACCCACATAGGAGACCCGGATGAAGCTTCTGTCTTCAGCCTGGCCCAGCGCTGGCCGTTGTAGCCATCTGGGTTTGTGAACCAGCAGATGGAAGATCTCTCTATGTCTCTGTGTCTCCCCCCAAACCCCCATCTCTTTATCTCATTCTCTCTCTATATATATAACTCTGCCTTTCAAATAAATATATAAACCTTTAAAAACAAAGAAATGGCACCCATGAAGCATGGGGACAGATGGTGATTGGCCATCCTCAGACAGTGTAATTGGAACCAGTAAAATTTGCCTCTCTCTCCTTCCATTGATGGAGCGTTGGTTCTCTTTGTTGACTTTGCTGCTGTATAGAGCTGAGATGACAGGTGTGGTTTGGTTGAGTGGCACAGGCCTAAGGGAAAGTACCCTGTTTGGTGCCAGCATACAGCCAGCATGGCGGGGCACCTGGCCACTGGGTGCCTTCAGAGGGCTCTCAGCTATAGGGTGGCATCTTCCCCCCAAGAATGTGGGAGCACCGTACAGATAGAAAGTTGATTCTTTTGTTCAACTCGAGGAAAACAAATACAGAAACCTAGGTACAGGGCAGTGATGTGCAAGTGATCGTAAGATGAGTGACTCAGTAAGTGTTGCTGAGACCCCAGTCTGCAGACTGGGAACCCTGTCCCAAGAAGCTGGGACTGGAGACGGGGGCTCGCTCTTAACCTGCTAAGTCCAGGAGGGGAGCAGGGGTTGACAGGCTGTGAATTCCCGTGCTCCTCTCACGGGATGTGAGAGTGGTGGAGTCCCGGAGGCTGGCTGGTGCTGTGTCTCAGGATAGCAGTCACAGACACCAGTTGCTCAGGCACATGATTCCTGAGAAGGACAAGGCATAGAGGACCCCCATTTTGTTGCCTGTTTCCCTGCTGTCCCCAGGGGGACGTGGGCCAGGGGATTTCAGCAGCTCCCTGGGCGGCCGCCTGCCCCCTCCACCCAGGAAGGCTGGCTCTCCCAGCAGGCACACTTCCCCTCCCCAACCTGGAGAAGACGCATCACCAGCTCACACTTCCTGCATTCCTCCTCCCTCTGGCAGCACTGAACTGTCTGGAAGCCCATGTCTCTTCAGCAGATGCGCTAAGTCAACTCGGCAGCAACTCCACCCTTTGGGAAATCGGGAAAACATGCCCACCCATGCTGGTGAAGCCGGTGCAGGCTCACAGGCTGGTATGAGCCAGACCTCCCCCAGATGCGCAAAGGCCAGCCTCACCCATTCTCTGGCCTAATAAATGCCAGAAAAATCAAAATCTGAAAGAAGGGCTGAGCCAGCACCATCCTCCTGCTGCCTCTTGCTTGCCACCACCTTAGGTTTGTTAGCTGCAGCTTCCCTGGTGCCAGGAGACAACATTCTCCCCCTTCCCCTCTGAGAAGCAGCACAATTGAAGAACAGAGGCTTCCCCCTGGAGCAGCAGGAGCAGCCCTGTGCATGGCCGTGGCCTGGGCGGCTGCACCCGAGCCTATCATTGTCGACGGTGTGGTTGTCATCATCAGTGTTTTCATTTACTGAGAGCCTCTGTGATCGGGAACTCTAGACTAGTTCCTAAGAGTAGAGAAGCAGATGAGACAGCAAAGGGGAGCCTTGCCAGAAACCCACTTCACGTATGTGAAGTCAGCAAGTTGAATTTAACCAGAGAGAGGACCATTCAGGGTGGGTGATCCAGCTCAGTCTTCTGGCCGGTGAGCGTGTGCCAAAAACTGCAGCAATGGAGCTGTGACTGCCGTCCGCTCCTTCCCTCCCTTGACTGCTCATCCTGTCGCCCCAAGTCTGAGAGCTTTAAAGAGATTTCTTCACATGTTCCCGGCCTCCAGCTTCAGCCGGTGCCTCGCCAGACTGAATCCATCACTTGGGAAATTTGCCTTTCTGCACTTGTCAGTAGACAACCCATTAGCCCCAGCTCGCACCCACCCTGGAGGGGGTTTTCAAGAGGGTTTTGGATGCTAATTTTTGCCTTACTGACTGGCTTTAGAAACTCGCCGCACGGGACATACTTCTCAGCACGCAGAGGGATAGACACCATCATTACACACACAGAGAGAGAACTCTTTGGAGGAAGACCATTTGGGGAGCTTGGAGGTGTGACTCTTTGGTGTCCAAGTCCCGGAAAACTGAGGCTGGAGACTGCACCTAAATGGCAGCGTGTGGGAGCCATTTCCCAGGATACTTCCCCTCCCCTATTAATGCCCACCTCCTGGAGCCAGTGTGCAGTGCTCCACCTGCAGTGCTGGCGTCCCATATGGGCACCGGTTCAAGTCCCAGCTGCTCTACTTCCAATCCAGCTCCCTGCTAATGCTCCCAGGAAAGCACCAGAAGATGGCCCAAGTCCTTGGGCCCCTGCACCCACATGAAAGACCTGGAAGAAGCTCCTGGCTTCAGCCTGGCCCAGCCCACAGCTGTTGTGGCTAGTTGTGGCTAGTGAACCAGCGAATGGAAGCTCTCTCTATGTATCCCCCCACCCCACCATAACTCTGCCTTCCAGTTAAATAAAGTAAATCTTTAGAAAAAAAATTTCCCATCTCCTGGGGCCACACCCTTGTGTAGCCCCCTCCCACCTGAAGTCAGGCTAGCCTGTGTAACCAATAGAAGTCAGCAGAGGTGATGGGCTGGAACATCCGAGATTAGGCCATGAAATGCTGCAGCTCTGCCTCGGTCTCCCTGCTGTGTGGTCTCAGTTCTCTAGCTCTGGGAAGCCAGCTGCCATCCATATCCAGAGCCGTTTAGAAAGGCCCATATGCCGAGGAACTGGGGCCTGGCACTGAATGCCCATGTGAGTGAGCTCAGAGGCAAGTCTCCCAGTCCAACCAGGCCTGAGATTGACTGTAGCCCTGTCCAGTAGTTCAGAGACAATTCCCAAAATACCCTAGGCCAGACCCACTCAGCTAAGCTGTCTCTAGATTTTTTTTTTTTGAAGATTTATTTATTTTAAAGGCAAAATGACAAAGAGAGGGAGAAAGAGAGAACTCTTTCATCTGTTGGATCACTCCCCAAATAGCTGCATCAGCCATGGTTGGACAGGCCAAAGCCAGGAGCCAGGGATTCCATCCCAGTCTCCCACGTGGGTGGCAGAGCCACCTTCTGCTACTTTCCCAGGCACGTTAGCAAGAAACTGAATCAAGCAGAGTGACCAGGACTTGAGTCAGCACTCCAGTGTGGGGTGCTAGCATTGTAGGTGGCAGCAACACAGGCCCCTGCCTCTGGATTCTTGACCCCTAACAACTGCGTGAGACAATTGACATTGTTTTTAAGCCACTACACTTTGGGGTGCTTTGTGAGACCTTAGTAGGTGGCCAGTGCACAGGTGGGAGTGTCCTCAGCTGAACAGGTTGCTATGAGCCCTGTTCTGGGGCAAGGGAAGGTCTCCCTCTCTCTCTTTGTCCTCCCCTGTGCCTCCTCCTCTTATTTCCTAGTCATCTGTTGTTTTTGCTTTTGTCTGGACCTCAGGGTAACTGAAAATGAGGCCGGCTTGGACTGGCAGGTGGACTCCCCTCAGCAGTCGGCCTTGGACATAAGTCTGAGCTACATCTATAAGGTGAGTCGGGGGCCTTCCGTGCCCCAGAGCAACCTGGGTGCACAGGGCAGACCTGTTCCACAGTCTGATCCAGTGAGTGGCAGGGAGCTGCTGAGCTCAACACCATCACAAGCCCAGCACTGGGCCGAGGCCCTGGCCAGCATACTCCCCAGGCTGCACCTACCACCTCCAGACCCACAAGGGGCCGGACCCACAGACCCTGGCCTCGCTGCTCAATTCTCACACTCTCCGCTCCTACCTGGCACAGCCCAAGGGGCCCACGGTGCCGTCCCTCTCATGCACCTGACTCCCTCTCTCCCACCCCTCCCTAACACGGCCGCGGATAACTCAGTTCTCCCTGTGCTCCCCAGATCCTGACCCTGTGCGCCCTTGCCCGGCCGGGGGCCTACACAGACGGGAACCTCCTTGGCTTGATCGAGCAGCTGTGCCGCACTGGCCTGGACGTGGGGCTGCGCCTGCTGCCCAAGACGGACCTCCAGCAGCTCCTGCTCTTGCTCCTGGAGAACATCCAAGACTGGCCAGGGAAGGTATCATGCAGGCCAGCCCCTAGGGAACAAGGGCACCCCCCAGAGCACCAGGGGGACAGGGCTGGGGTGGGCAGCACTGCGTGGAGGTCATCCGCTGTGTCCCTGGCCTCCTCTGTGGGCAGGTTGTGGGCAGGCCATGGGGTAGGCTGTCGGGCAGGCGTGGTCAGGGGCTTCCTCCACAGCCCACCTGTGTACCCCGTGTAGCTGCAGCAGCTGTGCTGTGCCCTGAGCTGGGTGTCCGACCACCATCACAACCTGCTGGCACTCGTGCAGTTCTTCCTGGAAGTGACCTCCAGGAGCAGGTGGGTGCTTCAGTGTGCCTCCTCTCTCAGACAGTTAGGCCCAGCCCCAGCCCCAGCAAACCTCCGCACTCGGATTTCCAAGCCCCAGAAGGAAGAACTAAAAATACAACTCACTAATGAGTTCTTTACAAATGAAAAAAAATGCCTAATTTTCCTAACATGTTCTTATTAGCAAAACAATTGCCTTGTGCAATTAGCCTCTGCCTGCAGTGCCCCGCCCTCCATTCTTCGGCTCCCCCCACCCAAGCTCTGCGGTGGCTTTCTACTCCGACTTCAGCTGGTCCTGCTCCTCCCGTCCCCTCCCACACCCTCCGTTTATTATTTTCTGCGCGGCATTTATCTCTGCCAGGAGTCGTCTTACTATTTCTTCACCCGTTTATGACTGCCTCGCTCCTCTGAGTCACCTCCACCAGAGGAGGTAACTTGTCGGGGTCACCCCAGGTGCAGAAGAACAGTGCCTGGCACAAGATTGGCACTTTGCAAGTGCTTTTCAAATGGTGGGCAAGGTGAACATACAAACAAACTCAGCCCAGCCGGAGACAAGGCCCATTGGCTGGGCTTGGCTCTCCATCTCCATCTCCATGGCCGCAGGGAGTTCCCATCCCCTCTGCTCTCTGGGCCCAGCCATTTGCTGTTCTCCTAGGAAGATTCCCCTTCCCACCCAAGCCTCCGGCTGTTACCCTGCACTGGGCCCCTGCCACGGGTGGCTGCCTGTAGCAGGCTTAGCGTTTGATCCCACCTCTCACCCCAAGGCCCAACCAGGGAAGTACGCAGTGACTGAGAAAGTCAAGTACAGTCATGCTGCGTCCTCCTATAGGGGCGCTTTAGGCCTTCCTCCCAGAAGGAGGTTTTTGCTCTGGATTCGAAAGAATGAGCTTCTGGCCAAGGCCTGTGGGTGCCTCAGAGGACTCCATCTCCATTCAGCCCGGACACCTGGCTGTTTCCAATTGCTGGCCTCTGCCTCCCTGTATCCCCTCCATTGCCCAAGCTGGAAACTGCAGTCCTAAAGGGTTCTTCCATCCCCACCTCTTTTTTTTTTTTTTTAATTTTTGACAGGTAGAGTGGACAGTGAGAGAGAGAGAGACAGAGAGAAAGGTCTTCCTTTTGCCGTTGGTTCACCCTCCAGTGGCCGCATAGCATTGATCCGAAGCCAGGAGCCAGGTGCTTCTCCTGGTCTCCCATGGGGTGCAGGGCCCAAGCACTTGGGCCATCCTCCACTGCACTCCTGGGCCACAGCAGAGAGCTGGCCTGGAAGAGGGGCAACCGGGACAGAATCCGGTGCCCCGACCGGGACTAGAACCCGGTGTGCTGGTGCCGCAAGGCGGAGGATTAGCCTAGTGAGCCATGGCGCTGGCCCATCCCCGCCTCTTTTACCTTCCAGCCTCAGTCCTGCTCTTTCAGCTTTCTGAACTCTGAATCTTAAATCCGTCCTTAGGTCAGCTCCATTGGCGGGTGCTTTGTCCGGGTCATATGCCATCAGTCGCCTCCTCCCCAACCCCTCCTGCTTCCACTTCACGGCCTCACCTGCTGGGCAGCAGAGGTGTTCTGTTTCTCCCCCTCCCCACCCCGTCTGGTCTGCAGATACTGAGATTACCATGTCTTGCCTCGCTTTGCTCCCCGCTAAGTCCAAACGCCTTAGGCTGACCCCAAGGCCCTGTCATCTGCCTCCATTCCCCATTTACTCCAAGCAGGCCACGTCGTTTGTGGTTACTTTCCTCTCTTCCTCCCCCCCCCCCCCCACACATCCCTGTATCTGTATCCATAGCTATACAGTAAACCTGTTCCCAGTGGAACAGGTCCCCAGATACCTGACGCTCACCCACCATCTCTGTGGGTTGGCCTTGGACATTGATGCGAGGTTTCCATAGGATCAACTTCCTGAAGTGATACTGTGGTCCTAAAACTGCACCTCTAAAAACGTAGCCAGGTTAATATACCCCAGTGGTTATGAGAACGCCTGTTTCTCCACACCGTCATTAACTCGAGTAGCCTTGTTTTGTGTTGTTTTGTAGTTTTAGCTGATCTGGAGGGTGGGAAGTGTCATCCCGTGGTTCTGATTTTCATTCCCCTGGTTGCCAGTGGAATCGAACATCTTTCCCTGTATTTAATGGCCTTTTGTGTTTCCTTACTATAAATTACCTTTTGGTGTTTCTTACCTGTTTTTATATCAGGTAATTTATCTCCTCATTAACTGTATTGATTTACGTTTTGTTTATTATACAAGTATATGCTGCAAACAGTTTTTTCCTAAGGTTGTAAATTGTCCTTTTCAAATCTTTATGTGTGGTATCTTTCACTGAACTGAATTTTTTTAATTGTTCATTTTCATTTTGTTTAAAGGCAGAGAGACAGAAAGAGAGATATAAAGACAGAGCGGGCCAGTGCTGTGGTGTAGCAGCTAAAGCTGCCACCTGCAATTCCACCATCCCCGTCATTTGGAGTCTGGCGGCTCTACTTTCGATCCAGCTCCCTACTAATATGCCTTGGGAAAAGCAATGGAAGATGGCCCTGTTGTTTGGGCCCCTGTGCTCACGTGGGAGACCCAGATGAAGTTCTTGGCTCCTGACCTCAGCCTGGCTCAGCCCTGGCTGATGTAGCCATCTGGGGTATAAACCAGCAGATGGAAGATATCTCTCTCTCTCTAAGTCTGACTTTCAGATAAATAAATAAGTCAAAAAAAAAAAAAAAAAAAAAAAAAGAGATCTTCCATGTGCTAGTTCATTCTCCAAATGTCTGTAACCACTATAGCTGAACCAAGCCAAAGCCAGGAGCTCAAGTTTTTTTTTTAAAGATTTATTTATTTATTTATTTATTTGAAAGGCAGAATTACAGAGAGGCAGAAGTGGTAGGGAGGTCTCCATCCACTGGCTCACTACCCAGATAGCTGTAATGTCTGGAACTGAGCTGATCTGAAGCCAGGAGCCAGGAGCTTCCTCCTGGTGCAGGGGCAGGGGCCCAAGGACTTGGGCCAGTGGAGCCCAAATCTTTTTTTTTTTTTTTTTTTTTTTTTTTTGTGACAGGCAGAGTGGATAGTGTGAGAGAGAGACAGAGAGAAAGGTCTTCCTTTTTTGCCGTTGGTTCACCCTCCAATGGCTGCCACGGCACGCTGCGACTGGCGCACCGCACTGATCCGAAGCCAGGAGCCAGGTGCTTCTCCTGGTCTCCCATGGGGTGCAGGGCCCAAGCACTTGGGCCATCCTCCACTGCCTTCCCGGGCCACAGCAGAGAGCTGGCCTGGAAGAGGGGCAACCGGGACAGAATCTGGCGCCCCGACTGGGACTAGAACCTGATGTGCCGGCGCCGCTAGGTGGAGCCTACTGAGTCGCGGCGCCGGCCGGAGCCCAAATCTTAATCCAGTTCTCCTGCAAGGGTGACAGGGGCTCAAGTACTTGAATCATTACTTGCTGTCTTCCAGAGTGCACCTTAGCAGGAACCTGGACCGGAAGCAGAGGAGTGGGGACTCAAACCTAGGTAGTCCAATACATAGCCAAGTCCAAACACCTTGGGCTGGTCCCAGGTGTCCCACACAGCATCCTAACCTCCATACCAAATGTCCACCCCTGAACTGGATATTTTCAAAACCACTTTCTATAAATTTGAGATTGTAGGACAGGCTTAGATTTGCAGTAGTACAGAGGGTTGACTGGTGTTTTTGTGTAATTGAATCTTCTGTCTTGACTAGGAAGGCCTTCCCTACTCCAAGACCTCAAAAATAGTGTGTTCTCTTTTCTTCCAGTACTTAGATAACTTCATTCCTAATCTTATCTGGAACCCATTTTTTTTAGGTATGAGACAAGGATCTGACTTCATTTTTTCCATTCTTAAAGAGCCAATGGACCCAACACCAGTTTTTCTTGTCTTAATTCATCCTGGGGCAGGCATTGTGGTGCAACAGGTTAAGCCACCACTTGCAACATCTGCATTCCTTATCAGACTGCTGGATCCAGTCTTGGCTCCTCTGCTTCTGACCCATCTTCTTGCTTATGTGTCTGGGAGGTAGCAGAAAATAGCCTGGACACCTGGGTCCCTAAACCCACATGCGGTACCAGGATGGAGTTCTAGGCTCCTGACTCCAGCCTGGTCCAGATCTGGCTGTTGCGGGCATTTGGGGATTGAAGCAGCAGATGGAAGATTCTCTTTCTCTCCATCTCTCTCTGTCACTCTGCCTTTCAAATAAATGAATAAATCTTAAAAAAAAAATCCCACCTTTCCCCAACAGAATTGAAGCCACCTTTCTCAAATTTTAAATGTACAACTTCACTCACTCATCTGCCAGCCACATTTCGGGAATCAGTGTCTTTTGTAGGGTCTCGGTAGCTCCAGGACCCATGGCAAGTGCCCCTCTGCCGCCGAGGAGCAAACACAATGAGCATCCTTCACCTGGCTCCCAGACAGACCTGTCCACCCTGGCCAAGAGCATCAGGGAGGGCAAAGCACTCATCAGGATGAAGGCTGAACACTTAAAAACCGTATTCTGGCCGGCGCCGCGGCTCACTAGGCTAATCCTCCGCCTAGCGGCGCCGGCACACCGGGTTCTAGTCCCGGTTGGGGCACCAGATTCTGTCCCGGTTGCCCCTCTTCCAGGCCAGCTCTCTGCTGTGGCCAGGGAGTGCAGTGGAGGATGGCCCAGGTGCTTGGGCCCTGCACCCCATGGGAGACCAGGAAAAGCACCTGGCTCCTGGCTCCTGCCATCGGATCAGCGCGGTGTGCCGGCCGCAGCGCGCCAGCCATGGTGGCCATTGGAGGGTGAACCAACGGCAAAAGGAAGACCTTTCTCTCTGTCTCTCTCTCTCACTGTCCACTCTGCCTGTCAAAAAAAAAAAAAAAAAAAAAAAGGAACAGAACACGGTTTCTTTTTTTTTTTTTTTTTTTAACAGGCAGAGTGGACAGTGAGAGAGAGAGACAGAGAGAAAGGTCTTCCTTTGCCGTTGGTTCACCCTCCAATGGCCGCCGCGGCCGGCGCACTGCGGCCGGCACACCGCGCTGATCCGATGGCAAGAGCCAGGTACTTCTCCTGGTCTCCCATGGGGTGCAGGGCCCAAGCACTTGGGCCATCCTCCACTGCACTCTCAGGCCACAGCAGAGAGCTGGCCTGGAAGAGGAGCAACCGGGACAGAATCCGGCACCTCAACCGGGACTAGAACCCGGTGTGCCGGCGTCACAAGGCGGAGGATTAGCCTAGTGAGCTGCGGCGCTGGCCTCTGTTCCTTCTTTAGAGAATCATTCAAATGGCCCAAAATTCAAAAGGCACCAGGGAGCAGACATTGAAAATGTGCCGCTACCCCTGCCCCCTGAGCCCCCTAGCCTGCCCCTGGCTTCCGTCTGTGCGTATGTGCGAGTATATGCATGTTTTCCCTGCGAATGCCTCTCACTACAAGGTATGCCTTGGCAGTCGCTCCAGATTGGGTTGTAAAGAGCTTCTAATTCTTTCTTTACAGCCTCCTTGTATTCGGTGCAGGTCTTTAGTTTGCGCCGCACCCCCACACTCCCTGCCGGGCCGATTTGGAAGAGCTTCTGGCTGCCTTGTTCTGCTCTCGCTGGTGGCCGCCCCACTGGGCTCAGTGCCCAGACTGACCCCAGGAAGAAGGGAGAGCAGGTTGTTGTACAAGGGGCTGTTGCACTCTTAGTCTACTCGATTGGTTAAGCACAAAGCAAGAACGCCCACCGACGTCTGTGCTTGCACTCCCTCCCCGCTCGATGATCAAGGCTGCACGAGGTGCGCTGAAGATTCAAGGAACAGTTGAGCTTCACTATGAGACATGAAGGCAAATGCTGGTGCCAACCCCCCGACAGGAGGCCGATGGGAAGAGGAGTTTCTCGGAGGGAAGTCTGCCTCGGGACAGCGGCCCCACTATAGTAGCTCTGGGGAACCACTGGGAGGGGCCTGTGCGACCCCAGCTTCTGTCCAGGGTCTCCAGTGTGCACCCTGAGCAAACGCCTGCTGCCATGTGCAGGAGCCCCGCAAGGGGCAGGGGGAGGCCGCGGGCTGCCCACGCTCCACTGAAGGCCAATGTTCCCCGGCCGGGGGGCCCAGCCTTCTTCACCATCTGCGCCTGTTTATTAAATATCCAGTGCGTGCTGCCCCATGCGGCCTTCAGAGTCGAGGGGGAGGTGAAGCCAGCTTAAGAACACTGCCTAGTCGGATAGGGAAGTAGACAGAGTCTCCCTAACACAGGTCCTAAGACTGGCCGTGACCACAACACTGAGCTTTTTGCCTGACAGGTTGGCATAGATCCGCCAGAACAGTGGTGCCCAGCATTGGCAGGGTGTGAGGGAACAGGCGTGTGCTCCCCTGCTGACCCTGTGCACATCTGCGCCAGCCCTCTGGGGGGCAATTTGGCAAAATCCAGTAAGTGATTTTAAAACACGCAAACCCTTCCATAAACCGTTTAACCTGGAGGAACCAGAGAGTGAGCAAAGATTTATTGATGAGGATGCTTGGCAGAGTGAGGTTTACAATAGTAACACATCAGGAACAACTCAGTGCCCCAACATAAATAAAGTTCCACCCGGACTATGAGCTATTTTATAGCACATAGTAATGACAGCGGCCGGTGTCATGGTGCAGTGGGTTAAGCTGCCGCCTACAGTGCTGGCTTTCCATATGGGCGCTGGTCTGAGTCCCGGCTGCTCCACTTCTGATCCAGCTCCCTGCTAATGTGCCTGGGAAAGCAGCGGGAGATGGCCCAAGTGCTGGGGGCCCTGCAGTCACATGGGAGACAGACTTAGGTGGAGTTTCAGGCTGCTGACTATGACCTGGCCCAGCCTTGACTGTTGCAGCAATTTGGGGAATGAACCAGCAGATGGAAAACCTCTCTCTCTCTCTCTCTCTCTCTCTCTCTCTTTCAATTAAATAAGATATATCTTTAAAAAAATAAAAGTGGGTATTGAGGGGCCGTAGGTTAAGCTACTGCTTGGGACACCCTCATCGCGTATTGGAGTTCCTGTTGGGGTTCTGGCCAGTCCACACTTCCAACTCAGCTCACTGCCAATGCACCTGGGAGGCAGCAGGTGGTGGCCCAAGTACTTCACGTTCCTGCCACCCACATGAGAGATCAGGGTGAAATTCCTGGCTCCTGGCTTTGGCATGCCTTAACCCTGACAGTTCCAGGCATTTAGGGAGTGACCCAGTAGATGCAAGGATCTCTCTCTCCTCCTTTCAGATAAGTAAATAAGTTTTTAAAATGACAGAAGAAAGGGCAAGTTGAGGAAATAATGCCAAATGAAAAAAGGTTGTAAAACCATGTATAAAATATGATGCTTATTTTTTTTTTAAGATTTACTTATTTATTTGACAGGCAGAGTCATACACATACCAGAGTGAGAGAGAAAGAGAGATTTTCCCTCCTCTGGTTCTTTCCCCCAAATGGCTATAATGGCCAGGGCTGGACTAGGCTGAAGCCAGGAGCCCAGAACTCCATCCAGGTGTCCCATGTGGGTGACAGGGGCCCGAGTACTTGGGCCATCTTGGGCTGCCTTCCCAAGCACATAGACAGGGAGCTGGACCAGAAGTGGAACAGCTGAGGCTCAAACATGTGTGCCCATGTGGGCTGCTAGCATTCCAGGCAGTGGCCTAACCCACTGTGCCACAAGGCCAGTCCCGTGATCCCAGTCTTCTGTGGGAGGAAAGGGAGCCGCTGGGTGTGGAGATGAGTGAATGTCAGTGGCACAGGTCTTCTGCAGGCTCATTCCTCTTTCCCACACATAGCACTGGCCTCTGAGTTTCTCTTCTCTCCCAATACAACCTGTCTGTCCACTTAGCCAGAGTCACTTGTGTTTAATAATTGTTTTAAAGCTTTGTTACAGAAAGTCTCAAAATACATACAAAAGTAGAGAGAATAGAATGGGTCCATAACCCCACCGAGCCCACGGGCATCTACTGCAGGCATGGGGATTCCTTTGGCCCGCACCCACCCCCAGCCCCAGCTCCCTGTGAAACCAATCCCAGAGTATCCCCAGTTTGTCTCAGTGGGTAGCCCTCAAAGATAAGGCGCTTGCGGGTTGTTGTGGTCATTCTTTAAACATAACCACATCATTATCACACCTAAACCATTTCACAATAGAACCCGTCACAAGTATTTGACTCACTTCTTTGCTCTAGAATTTGCCAAGATTTTGTCATTTTAGAAGGAAGCTTATAGAGGTGTTTTGTTTTTTTTTTTTTTTTTTTTTTTTTTTAAGATGTATTTAGTTAGTTATTTGAATAGCAGAGTTGCAGGGAGGGAGGGAGGGACAGAGTCTCCCCTGTGGATGCAGGGGCCCAAGTAGTTGGGCATTCTCTGTTGCTTCCCCAGGTGCATTAGCAGGGAGCTGAATCAGAAGTGGAGCAGCCAGGACTCGAACCAGCACCTTTATGGGATGACAGCACCGGAGGCGGTGCCTTTACTTGCTACACTACAGCTCGGGCCCCTAGAGCTTTTTAATAGAACTGTTTGGTCCCCGTTGTGGGGACCCCTGCCCACTGCTCTTTCTGCAGGTGTATCGGGAACGTGCCAGGCACCTGTTCCATGTTGGCAGGAGACTCCCGCTTGCTCATCATGGTGGTCCCTGCCCAAAGTCACTGCCTCGGAGAAGCCCTTGTTTTCCACATCAGCCCCCACCTTGGGGCTCTCCAGGACCTCACTTTTCTTTCTTTAACAGTTTCTACTTATTTGAGAGGCAGAGAGGAAAATCTCCCAACCAAAATGCAATAGCCAGGGCTGAGCCAGGCCAGAGCTGGGAGCCCAGAACTCAATCCAGGTCTCCCACGTGGGGTAACAGGGACCCAACCACTTGAGCCATCGGTGCTGCCTCCCAGGGTGCACATTAGCAGGCAGGTGGGATCAGAAGCAGAGCCAGACTCAAGCCCAGGCACTCTGATAGGGGATGCAGGAGTCCCAAGCAGCACGTTAACTAAGGTGCCGAACACTTGCCCCTCTTGCTTCTTTTCCTCCTGTGTTACCTGCACCTCTCCCATAACAGCGTAAGTGACCTGAGGGTGAGGTCAGCGTCTCCTCCAGGCTGTCCCCCAGCACCTGGAACGGTGACCATAACGTCACAGGTGCCCCGTGCAGAATCAGTGGTAAAGGGCAAAACTGGACTCTCTTCTTCTCTCTGCTGTTGTGATCGAACTGCTCTGGGGCTTGGGGCGTGGTCTGGGGATGTGCCCAGAATTTGGACGGCGCTTCCTGTGTTGGGGGAGGCTGCTGGCCGTGCCTGCCTCTACGCAGAAGCTAGGGACAGATGGCCTTTCTTTCCGCTTCTTGGGAGCTAGAACCACGCTCTACTGCTTGGATGTTCCTGAGGGAAGGAGCCAGGGACGGCAGCCCTCAGCAGACTCGGCCTGGTGGGACTTTTCCCGGGTCACTGCTGCTGCCCAGCATCCGCTGGCCCTGTTCTCTGCCTTCCGAGAATTCTGGAGCTTCCCACTGTCCCCTTAGCGTGTTTTCTGTCCAAAGCAGCCAGCTGAGGACGTTCTGTCTGGCCACCAAGGAGGAACTGGCTGATAAAGTAGAAGTTCAGGCAGCTGTTGGGACGAAGCAGCCTTCGCACTCCGGGGTCACTGCGTGCTGGGGACAAGAGCAGCGAGGTTCGCAAGTGCACCAGAGCTCTCCCCAAAGCCCTCCGGTTTCCTTCCGTCGCCGCGGGACCACAGGGCCCCACCCTCTGCTCTCCCAGCTTGCCGCTGCGTCCAGGCCCTGACCAGTTCCTGGAGCACTTGCTCCACTGTTCACTCCCTTCCTGCTTGGTCTTTAGATCCGCCCACCTTGCAACTGCACGGCCACACGGAGTCCACCCATTGTCCCCACCTTGGCTGCTGGCCTCACTCGGAGTTCCTGGTCGGCCTCCCTGGGCGCACAGCAGATTGCAGACTTCATTACACCTTCGTGGTCGCAGCCTCTGCACTCCCAGCCAATCACATCCCTGCCACCACCACGCTGCAAACCTGACACACTCACAAGTCCCACCTCCTTCCTCTCCACCAAACCGGCCACTCTAGACCCCAGCAATTTTGCCTCTTCCGGAACCTTCTGCAGTCATCTCTCCTTGTTCCCATACTGTTAGCTTTTCATCCTCTGCTGGCTCTTTCTGCACAGCAAATCAACATGCTCGTGTGTCTTCCGCCTTAGAACAATTCTACAGGTCTGTCTCCAGCCACACCTTCCTCCAGCTGGCTCCTGCTGCAGCTCCAAGTTCCTTCACCCCCTCATGCCCCCACCCTCGTTCTCACACCTTGTCTGAATCCTACCCACCCTTGGGCACCTGTGGGATTCTTCAGAGCTCAGAGCATCATAGGGAGTTCTCACGGGAGAAAACAGACATCTGACCCCTCAGAGCGGACAAGGCCAGAACATTCTAGGAGGAGGCAGCCAAGGTCCCATCGTCCTAGGGACCTCCGAAGGGTTGCAAATCAATTAGTGTGAGGCAGGTCAAGGTCACTGTTAAGGTTCCATGGCCGGTGCTGGGAGAAGGACAGTAAGGGGAAAGCAGGTCACAGGCAGGCCACAAGCATGAGGAGTGGCGGCGGCCACGTGGCTCGCTCTGGCGAGTGGGTGGGAGGTGTCCAGTGACTCACAAAGCCTTCATCTGGCACCAAGCGTTCCACTTAAACCTCTCCATCACCAGTGACCTGCTGATGCCCTTCGCTCATGGACGGTCTGTCTCCATCCGTTCTCCTGACTTCTCGCTGTCTCTGTCGGGCCCAGGCCTTGGTCTGCCTCCGAATTCTGCCCCTAGTCCCTCTTCTCTGGTGGCTGGACACAGGTCCACAGGACCATCTGTGCTGGGTGCTGGGTCCTGGGAGCTCCACCCAGACCGCCCTACCTGGAAACCAAGTCATTCCTCGGCTGCCAGGAGCATTCTTCCCCCAGTCGTCACTGTCGCTGTCACCGTACCTGAGGCTGGCTCCCTCCCTTGGGGGCAGCCCGGCTGCCTGTTGCTTGTTGTCCAGGATGTCTCTGAAGGAGCCGGCTAGCCCCAGAGCTCCTGTGAGGTCAGCTAAGGCGTTTGCTGCAACCCAGCTTTCCCGAAACCCAGACCTGCTTCCTCCACTCACCTGCGGGAGCTCACCAGCCGCAGGGTGCTCTCCCTCCCTCTGCCCTCCTGCATAAATTTCCTGCAAGCTGGTCTCCACTTCAGAACCCATTTCCTGGGGAAGCCAGCCTGAGACAGTCTCATGCACACACGTGCCAGTGGCTCCCGAAGCAGTACTGTTGACCAGACTCTTGCTAAGCACTGGATCAGCGTGGGCAAGTGTTTGAGATCTGAGCCTGAGTCCCAGGGACAGGCTGTGTCCTTTGGAGCTTCCTCGTCTCCCACAGCGTTCATCCGTCCCGACTGTCGCCGCCTCAGTTCAGGCTCTTAGTACAGCACCCCTGGGTTTCTGACTGTCTTCTTGCGGCTCTTCCTGGTCTTATCCACCCCGAAGCAGTCAGGCGATGTGACCCCCCCCCTTCAAATGTGTGTCTGGTCCTGTCCTTCTTTTGTCCTCCAGATGAAATGCAAGCCACTCAGTGTGATGCTTGGTGTGCAAGGGCCTTGTGCCTCTTTTTCCAATCCCACCCGTTCCCCTGCTCCCTGCAGGCTCCCATGCACCCACCACATCATAGAACTTTGCAGCCACCCAGACTCACGAGCAGCCCTTCTCTCCAAGCTTCAAATCCGTTCCTCTTCCCATCATCCTCCCAACACAGGCCCTGACTACTGGCCACTGAGCCAGCTCCGGGGCTGTGAGCAGGAAAGACAGGAGCTGTGGCTTTGCTCTCTGGGTCCTTGGGCCTCAGTGAGCATGCTCACCCAGGAGTCAACAAAGCAGAAAGAGATGGGACTTTGCTTTGGTAGCAGATTCTAAGAAGAAAGATGGCTCAAGCGGGCTGGGAGACACATCCTGCACTAAAGCTCAGTATGAATTGCCACTTTCCCGGAGAGGGAACGCAGAGAAGGGATCTGAAGGCCGCGGGGGCTGGGCCCGCAGGGGTTCACCCGTGAGCTCAGGTTTTTGAAAGATGTGGAAGATGGACAGGATACCAGGCCAGACAGACAGACACATGGCATGGACTGGCAGTGGCATTGCTGGGAGATGCCAAGGGCCGTGAGGAGGGGCCTCTGTGTTTTTGTTTTTGTTTTTGTTTTAAGATTTATTTACTTTTTATTTCAAAGGCAGAGTTACAAAGAGAGGGAGACACAGATAGAGGTCTTCCATCTGCTGTTTCATTCCCCAAATGGCCGCATCAGCCCAGCCTGACCCAGACCAAAGCTGGGAGCCCAGAGCTCTTTCTGGGGCTCCCACATGTGTGCAGGGGCCCGAGCACTTGGGCCATCTTCTGCTGCTTTTCCCAGGCCGTTAGCAGGGAGCTAGATTGGAAGTGGAGCAGCTGGGACACCGGTGATTATATGGGATGCCAGTGTCTCAGGCAGCAACTTAACCCACTTCGCCACAGCGCCAGCTCCTGTGTAGTTAATTTTTGAAGGAAGGAGCACAGTTTGAGGCTGACAGTGAGATGTTACATAGTTGAAGAAGGAACAGTGCTACATAATTCCTATTTTGTTTCTAGGGTCTTTGTCATGGAAATTAATCATTCATCTGGAATCAAACATGGGATAATTCAGAAAGCTCATAGAAAATAGCATTAAAAGATCAGTTTATTTTGGTACCAAAAATGTTGAAATCCATGAAGCCTAAGGGAGTGTTGGCGATGGTAGGACAGCACCCCACTGTGCAGACTGAACTTCAGGCCATGGATGTACACTTGGGGTGCCTTTGGAGCAGGGAGGGTCCTGGGAGGTGGGGGTGACCTGCCCCTCGGCGTCCTTCCCCCGGGGCTGGTTTCTGAGTACATACTTAGAAACTGGTTTGTAAGACTCCTAAGAAATCGAACTAGACTAGGCCTATTTCTCTGTTGCCACATGGACCAGACTAGCACTCTGCAGAGGGTTGGGGAGCGCGCTGGGTAGAGCACTCGGTAGAGGCTGTCACCCTGTGCAGGGACAGCATGAAGAAATGCATGCTGAGTGATGGGAGAATCAGCCAGGCTCCTCCTCAAAGGGTGCTGCCGGGCGCCAGAGTCCGCCCCGGGCAGGCCCCCGCGGCCACCCAGGGGCCCGCACTCCCTGACAGGTTGGCCAGGGCACAACCAGCCAGCGTCTTGGATGAGGTCATTAGTGGAACAATGGTCAGATTCACAGTTGACATGAATACAACTGACAGCGAACTGAAGCTCCCCGAAGATCTGCCCAGACCGTCACAGGGGCTGAATCGGAAGCAGAGTCCCAGCTGCACAATTAAGAACAGGATCTGGGAAGTGCGGCTGCCGGCAGACGTGTGAAGAGAGATTTCGGGCGCAATCTGTTAACTGCTTCGCGCATCTCGGGGCTGCCAAGAAAATGAGCATCCGCCACTGCTCTGAGCCGCTCCTTTGAAGGGGAGCTGTTGGCAACCCCCAAGGGCCTTGGCAGGACCCAGGGACAGTGGCGAAAAGACAGCGAAAGATGGAAAAGTGGGGCTGTTGCATCTGGACAAGGGGTGGCCGTGGGAACGCAGCCACTGCCTTCAAGGGCACAGAGGGGCCTAACCGGTCTGCGGGCCGCCAGGTGCAGAAGGCGGGAGCTCTGGGCGGAAGTCACAGAAGAGCAGATTTGGACCAAACGTAGGGAAAACGTCCTTCGGTTAGTCCCACAAATGACCTGGGCCGCTTTGGCACGTTCTGTGCTTCCTTTGCTGAGAAGAACACTTGCTAGGGCTGCAGCAACAGGAGCTGAATGGGCGACTATGCAGGCGTTAGACCAGGGAATTTGAAGGCTTTTTCTAAACCTAAATTTCCATGATTTTATCCTAATTCCAGGGAAGATAGAGAGGGAGAGAAGGAGGATGGGAGTTGGGTTGTGACTGCCCTGTGTGTGTGTGTGTTTTACAATTTACTTACTTGAGAGCAGAGTGACAGAGAGAGGGAGATACAGAGAGCGAGGTCTTCCACCTGCTGGTTCACTCCCCCAGATGACCACAATGGCCAGAGCCTGGCCAATCCAAAGCCAGGAGCCTGGAGATTCTTCCAGGTCTTCCACGTGGGTGCAGGGGCCCAAGGACTTGGACCGTCTTCTACTGCTTTCCCAGGCCATAGCAGAGAGCTAGATCAGAAGAGGAACAGCCAGGACACAAACCAGTGGCCATATGGGATGCTGGCCACACAGGCAGAGGCTTAACCTACTACGCCACAGTACCAGGGCCCCCGCCCCCCGAAGAAAAGGACACAAAATGCATGTGCCACTCAGCGCACTTTGCAAGGGCGCATCCCTGGAACAAGCACTGGACTGTGAGAGGAGTCACACGTCCCCCAAGGCGCCCTCCAGCCCCTCCCAGACTCTGCAAAGGGAACCCCTTCCCCATCGCCATTGCACAGGTTCATTTTGCTTCTTCGTGAGCATTTTCTCTCTCTCTCTCTTTTTTTTTTTTTTTTTTTTTTGACAGGCAGAGTGGACAGTGGGAGAGAGAGACAGAGAGAAAGGTCTTCCTTTGCCGTTGGTTCACCCTCCAATGGCCGCTGCGGCCGGCGCATTGCGGCCGGCGCACCGCGCTGATCCGATGGCAGGAGCCAGGAGCCAGGTGCTTTTCCTGGTCTCCCATGGGGTGCAGGGCCCAAGCACCCGGGCCATCCTCCACTGCACTCCCGGGCCACAGCAGAGAGCTGGCCTGGAAGAGGGGCAACCGGGACAGAATCCGGCGCCCCTACCGGGACTAGAACCCCGTGTGCCGGCGCCGCTAGGCGGAGGATTAGCCTAGTGAGCCGCGGCGCCGGCCCGTGAGCATTTTCTCTAAATGGTACCACGCGGAATTCTCCGTCTGGCTCCCTTTGCTCACGTTTCGTTCAGGGGACCACCACGTTGATGTGTCGGTTGTACACGTATCCTTTGTTGGCCAGGTGGAGAACCACCAACTGCGTCAGTGGCCATGGTATCGCTGTGCTGGAAGTGGGGCGAGTGATGTGTGCAGGAATGGCCCTACGGGCTAGTGCTCATGGGGAGGTTTCACCAGTGTCTAGCCCGGATCCTGGTTTGCCGGCAGTCATGTGCAAGGTGGACAGAGGATTGCAAGTGAAGGTCCGGGGGACAAGTAGTGTGACGCATCCCTGACAGCGGAGAGGCAGCTGGGGACAGCCCCGGGGACGCAGGCCCGGCGGATGCCGAGGGAGGGTGTCAGGCAGAACAGGCCATTGCCGTTGCTTCCTGAGCTGCCCTGGAGACGTGGAAAAGGCAGCTCATACCTTTGGCCAGATGCCAGATAATCTTTTAGGGCCGTTGAACCTTGACAGGGCCTGGCTCCCTTTGGAGGCCATGAAGACAAGGGGCTCCCATGCCACCACCCTGACATCCCGCTGGCCCACACATCACTGGTGCCTTAGCCTTCCTGGGTGCTTCCGCAGAGTGCCTCCCTCTTGTAGGAGCTACACGGCTGGCCAGAGGCTGGCAAAGCAGAGCGCCTGCTTGCACCGCCCCGTGCTCCACTCTGAGTTTGGAAAAGTCATCTTCAAGTCTGCCAGCACCTTCAGCTCCTCTGCATGCTAATCCAGCGTCCTGGTCTTACCAAGTTCCGTGGGGGGAAGGGAGGAGACGAGGCTGGCTCAGCCTGGCCTGGCCTGAGCGTGCAGGGCTGGCGCCCGTTGCCTTATATGACAGTGGCTGGGATGGCTTCAACGGCCTGTGCGTCCTCCTCTCCCCGCCTGGTTGGAGTTCTGGGGAGGCCTTGCCGACGGGGGCAGGGCAACCTCTGGGGGGAGGAAGAGCCAGGGCCAGCCTCAGCCACCCCCACCCCTCTGCTTGTGCCCTGCCCAGTTTGGGTGGTGCGTGGGGGCGAGTCTTCTTTCTCTCCATTTGTAAACTGAAAAAGTGGGCCTGCCCCCTGTCCTGGTGTGTGTGTGTGTTGGGGGAGGGGGGCCACTGGGAAAGCAGGGACTGTGTGTACAAGCAGGCAGGGCCACTAGGATGAAAGGCAGTGGGCGGGCGGCGGGGTGGGGGGATGGGGTGGGGGTGGGGCGTGCCGCTCTCAGATGTGGGTTTCTTTTCTTCTATTCACCCCTTTGCTGCTTTTTCTAGAGCTTTTCTTCCTTTCTGGATTGCAGCCCTGTCCTGACCCACCCGGCCCGCCTCTCCGCTTCTGGAGCCACCCCCCAGCCCTGCCAGTTCCCTCCCCGCCAGGTTGGCGGGCGAAGGCGCTCCCGCGAAGGCAGGCCTCGGGTGTGGGATTAATGAAGCCCAGATGTAGGACTTGTGACTCTGGCTGCAGAGCAGTGGCCACGGAGGGGCCATTTACCTCCCACTGTGTCAGGGCCCAGCTGCTGCAGGGGCTCCCGGGGAACAGCTGGAAAGCAGGTCCGGGCTGCCAGTGAGGCAGGGGGAGGCGGCAGAGGAGAGATGCGCAGGGTGGGGCTCTTGGGGAGGAGTGGGGTCTAGCCTGCACCCACAGAGGTCTGGAGAGGGTGCTGTGGGTCCAGGGGGCAGCAGGGATGAGGGGCTCCATGGGCATGCCTCTGCTCGGAACTCTACCTCTGCTCTAGGGAAGGTGGAGGGGGTGCAAGGCGTAGAAAGGAGTCCGGGCGACAGGGAAACAGCCCGAGAGAAAGCCCCGCACTGGTTGATGCCAGATCTTCCAGGCCAGACCTGGAAGGGGTGATGGTCGGTCACTCTCAGGGCTACCAGACGGATATCACGTGTTACAGAGAGCAGATATCACATGAGACAAACTTAGGCTAAAAAAAAAAAAAAAAAGGAAGGAAAAAAGAAACGTTTTAGTTTGTCTGCAATTCAACTGTAACTAGACATTCTATATTTTGATTTGCTCCATCGAGAAATCTCCCTCCCTCTGCAACTGAATTTCATTCCTTTTCTTTTTTTAAACATTTATTTATCTGAGAAGCAGAGAACCTGCCTCCTTAGCGCAGTAGGCAGCGCGTCAGTCTCATAATCTGAAGGTCCTGAGTTCGATCCTCAGAGGAGGCAGTTTGGTTTTACTTATGAAATTTGTATTCATTAAATAAAAAGGTTTCTTTGGGGAAAAAAAATAAAGGGAGAGACAGAGAGAAGTCTTCCATGTGCTGATTCACTCCCCAAGTGGCCACAATGTCTGGATCTGGGCCAGACCAGAGCCACGAGCGTGGGTGGCAGGGGCCCAAGCACTTGGGCCATCTTCCGCTGCTTTCCCAGGCACGTCAGCAGGGAGCTGGATCAAAAGGAGATTGGCCAAGACTCGAACTGGCGCCCTTATGGGATGCCAGCATCACAGGCTGCGGTTTAGCCCACCATGCCACGTCACAGCCCCCTGAGTTGCTTTTCTAAGCGACAAACAGAACAGCGCACAGACCATTCAGCGTGGGGCTCCGTGGGCTCACATGAAACCAGCATCCAGATGGAGAAGGAGAACGTGTCCAAAGCTGCCCTCCTCCCGCTGCCCAGGGTCATAGGTTTCTCGGCTCCCAGCAGCCGCGATAAGCCCGTTCTTGTGCATGATAGAAGTGAAAACCTACACATCTATTCCTTGTATCTCCCCGCGCTCCATGAATGTTGTCCCTGTGAGGTGCTTGGGGTGCAGTCACAGTCACCCTCCGTGGGACTGAGCTGGACACGCATGGCCCAGTCTGCTCACCCACTGTGAATCTGCCCTCGTGAGCACCATGGGGTCTCTGGTTCTCGTTTCTGCGTGCCTGAGAGGACTGCTGGGTCATGGGGTAGGCTGGCTTCAGTTTTGGGGAACAGGTGTGTCCACTGGCATTCCCACCAGCGGGGTGTGACTGCCTGCGCCTTCCCTGACACTGGCAATTGCCTCTTCTGCACTTTAACCCTCCTGGTACGTGGTTGGTATACCCTTTCTGCTTTCTCTAGTTTTAGTTTGTTTGTTTGTTTGTTTGTTTTTTATGTATATAAAGATTTGTTTATTTAAAAGGCAAAGAGAGAGAGAGAGGAGGAGATAAAGATCTTCCATCCACTGGTTCACTCCCCAGAGGGCCACAACATGGGTTGGGCCATGCTGAGGCCAGGAGCCCGGAGCTCCATCCAGGTCTCCCACATGGGTGCAGGAGCCCAAGCGCTCAGGCCATCCTGCGCTGCTTTCCCAGGCACATGAGCAGGGACCTGGATCGAAAGTGGAGCAGCCGGGACTCGAACCAGTGTCCACATGGGATGCCGGTGCCATAGGCAGCAGCTTAACTGACTAGGCCGCAGCGCCGGGCCATTTTCTCTATTTTTAGTTCAAGAGCCCCTTCCTCTGACTTTCTTGACCATTCCCTAAGAAAATGAACAGCAGCTTTAAGAGACACAACCTAGGGTCTCTGAACCTGCGTCGCTCAGCTACACCAGGACTTCAGGGAATCCACTGTGGCCCCGCGTGGGGAAAACTGCGGAGGCTTCAGCGCCAGCCGGGACGTGACAGGGCTCAGCCCCTCCCGCCCTGAAGGCCTTCCCAGGGAAGCATCATTACCCGGGTCTCCCCTCCTGCCTCTAGCTGTGCCTCGTGTCGGGTCCCTCTGTTCCTTACGGTGTCCAGGCAGGGCCGCGGCTGAGGGCGGGGTGTCGTCAGCTGAGGGCGTGTCTCCCCGCGTCGCTGAATCCACGTGTTTCCCATCGTGTTCCAGCTTCCACACCTCTCCTGAGCTTCCCTGGCGCTGCCTTTCTCAGGAATTAAGGGCTGTGGCCGCATCAGAGTCCTCGCCAGCTGTTTCCTATGGGGGTCAACAGCAGGTGGGGGTGCCAGGATTGCAGCCTCCGCGGTGGAGACAGACTGTGGCTTGGGATGCAGCGGCTGTGGCCCCGGGAGCTCAGACAGGGGAGGAGCTTGTCCCGCTGCGTGTCCCCTGGTCACATCAGCCCTCTCCAGCCCCCTGGCACCGCAGCCCCATCCTCCAGTCTCTACTTCTCTCCTCTCTTCTTTTTTTCACTCACCCTGTCGCTCAAGGACCCATGTTAGTTGGAGGCCCAAACCTTAGGGTCTGAGGACCCAACAATGGCTCATTCCTGAGGAGAAGGTGTTAGGTCCGGGTGGCGCAGCGTGGTGGCTGCACGCAGAAGCCCACTCCAGCTGACTGAAGCCACAGGGGCTGTTCTGGCTCAATCAGGCTCACCCACCACATGGTGCAGGGCCCGTGGCACGTTCCCAGGACCCTGGCTCCGTCCCCCTGCAGCTGCTGGCCTCCCTGGCACTTCCTCTTCTGGGCTTTCACACCAGGAAGGCAGGATGGCCACAGCAGCTGCGGGGTAGCTGCGTAAGTGGCCCTGCTTGCCTGCCTGCCTGCCTGGACCTTAGCACGTACTCTTGATAATTCAACAAGGCCCTGAGGCCACCGCTCAGCAGCTGACTGGGTCACCCCGGGCCTACCCCGGCGGGCCAGGTTGGGGTGGGGTGAGGGGAGAGGTTCTTGGAAGGAGAGGTCACTGGATGATGGGTGAAGACAGCCAAGGGTGGCCTCCCCAGGCCAGGTGCCCCACCTGCTCAAAGCTGAGGAGCCCCGCGGGGGAGGACGCCCCAGGGATGCAAAATGGGTTTTTCTTCTTCATTGTTCTCCCCTTCTCTCTATGTGTACCTTTTTCGCTTTGGCTGTCCCCCCTGCCTGTTTTCCCTGTCCGTCTATCTATACATCGCTGACACATAATCTGAGAGTACACAAGCAAGAATGTTGAACTTTGCCTGGACGGCCCCGTGGCTAGGAATGGGTGACCGTGGGGGGTGGGGGTGCCGCTGGGAAGAAGAGTGCAGTCCCTTGTCCAAGGCAGGGCCCCCCACCCCCACCACAGCCCAGCCCCCACTCAGCTTGCTCCCCCCTCCCCTCACTGAGGCTTTCTCACTCCTTCCCTCCCAGGCAGCTCCGAAGCCGGCTCAGCCTCATGGTCATCGCCCGGATGCTGGGCCAGCAAGAGGCGCTCCCTGTCTGGCAAGAGAAGACCCAGGTGAGTCTGTGCCCGGCACAGGCAGGGCCTGGGGTTGGAGACTGCCCTCACCAGGGCCTGCTGGCTCCTCAGGCTGCTCCCTCCGACTCTAGGGAGCCTCTGCCCAGAGTGCCAAACTGCGTTTGAGCTTTGTACTCAAGGTCTTGCCTTCAACAGCGACACACAAGGTGCTGAGGATGGAGCCAGGAGCGGGGGCCTCTGCTGTGATTTTTTTTATAATTGTGATAAAACATGCATAATGCAAAATTTATCATTTCACCTTTTTTTTTTTTTGCTTCACTATTTTAACTGATTTTCTGTGCAGATTTCTGAGTGTTCAGGTCAGTGGTACTAAGGACGTTCCCACTGGTGTGCCCACCCTGGTGCGTGTGTGTGGATGGAAGGTGGCATCCGTCCCCAGAATCCTTCCATCTTCCCAAACTGAAATCCCATCCCTGTTGAACCCTAACTCGCCATCTCACAGGCCCCGGCCATGTAACATTTTATAGGGAGAAAACAATCTCCATGAAAAGGAATACTATTAAATCCAAACCTCTAGGTTGCCCGCGCCGGCTGTCCCTGGGCCAGCAGGGCCATGGAGTCGTCTTCCTTTTCCATTCTTCTGCTTGCCAGGGGGCTCTGACCGCAGCCTCTTGCAGCTTGGGGTCCCTGGAGCAGCAGCGTCACTGCCAGCCCAAGGCTGGAGGTCAGGGAGGTTGAGAGCACTCTCACCTCCCCAAGGATCTCGCGAGACTCCTGGGAGAAGCCCTTGGTCCAACTGAAGACAGGTACTTGGGCAGACGGCTGCCACTCCAGCCCCTGGAGGTGAGCAGGTGAGCCTGGCCACGCCTGCCCTCACTGCTGGCAGGATGTTCCAGCACGTCCACAGGCCAGGCTGGGCTGTATGGCTGAGACCAAGACAGGACTTGGCGCAGCTGGAACTTCTTGTCTTTCTCCCACGAGCTGAAATGTCACCTCCTCCGGGAGGCCTTCCTGACCTCCCAACCCAATATGCCCCAGCTCTGTCTGCTACTCTGTCTTAAATTGCCTGGGCATCCACCTCCTGAATCTGCCTTCTTTTTATTGTATTTTATTTATTTATTTGAGAGGTGGGGTTACAGATAGTGAGAGGGAGGTCTTCCATCTGCTGGTTCACTCCCCAAATGGCCACAACGGCCAGAGCTGTGCCCATCTGCAGCCAGAAGCTTCTTCCAGGTCTCCCACATGGGTTCAGGGGCCCATGCACTTGGGCCATCTTCCACTGCTTTCCCAGGCCATAGCAGAGAGCTGGATGGGAAGAGGAGCAGCTGGGACTAGAACTGGCACCCATATGGGATGCCGGTGCTGCAGGCAGAGATTAACCCACTAAGCCACAGTGCTGGCCCCGGTACTTCCTTCTTTACTTGTTCAGCATCCCTGCTCTCTGGCTGCCCCTCAATACCTAGCACAGGGCCTGGCGCACCCTGGGGAGGCAGTGCCTGCCTGAGGGATGAGCAGACAATGTCTGGGTGTCCCCAGGCTGCGACCTTGGCAGAGGGTGGGGGTTGAGTGAGGAGGTGACCTGCAGCAGGGTCACTTCACAGGTGACCATGTGAAGAGGGGAGAGCAGAGAGGCCCAACGACATTGTGAGGGGCGCAGGCTGCAGAGATGCAGCGGGGGGCGTCCACAGGACTCCAGAGAGCAGCCTGGGGGAATGGCAGTAGCATTGTCCAGAGGGGTCACCCAGCCTGACGGAGAGCAGAGCACAGTGTCCTGGGCTGGAGGCGGGGAAGCAGGGTGGGGACAGATCCGCCAGGAGCATCACCGAAGAGACTGGACGGGCAGAGGGTCGCTCAGGGGCAGGGCCAGTTCAGGGCTTGGCGGTTTGTGTTGGTTTGGGTTGTTTTGGCCAGAGCCTGTGCAGGGAGAGCGAGGGAAGTGTGGAGAGCGTGCATCCCCAGTGGAGACCCAGGGGAGGCATTCAGGGAGGAGGGGCTGGGCTGAGGAGGGGAGGGGCAGGGGACCGAGGAGAGTGACAAGGGCCTCCCCCATGGGGAAATGGCCCCAGAGGTCTCAGTGGCTCCTAAGGGCTGGGTGTCTTGCCACCTGACAGGGGCCCACCCAGCTCCAGTGCAGCTTTGCACTCCCTGGCCCCCAGGGCTGTTCCACCACAGCAGACGGCCCACCTGCTCAGCAGACACCAGCTAGGCAGCCCAGGCCCCGGGCAGACAGTACCCAGACTTCCTCAGGAGAGAGGGGTGAGCCAGCCGGCTGCGGCCGCTGTGACTAAATGTGCCCCGGGACACCAAGGCAGCTTCTCCCTGTGGTGCCCCAAGCCAGGGCTCTGAGGATGAGTCCGTGCTTGTCCTGCAGAGAGGAGAGGGAGCCAGAGATGCGAGGCAGCTGCAGAGCTGGGGCGGACCAGCAGGGGCCTGCCCATGGCCTTGCCGAGCGCTTCCCCATCTCCACTGCAAGCCCCGGGCCACTCGGGCCTCTCCCTGGTCTCCAGGCTGCAGGCACTCCCCTTTCCAGTCGGGCCTGTAAGACGGATCTTCCCGAAGCTCGCCTTCAAAGAGCCACTCTGTCCCCCATAGCCGCCACCATCCAGCCTGCACTTCCGCTTTCCCAGCATCGCCATGCGCTGCCCCCCTGCAGCCGGTTCTCAGCCCTCCTCAGGGGCCAGCCAGCCCCTGGGTCTCTCATGCCACCACTGTGCCTGTGCACTGCCCCTTCCTCCCTTCTGCCTGCTACAACAGTGCAGCTCTCGCTCACACAGCCCCTGCTGGGTCCTGGGAGACAACCTACGTGCCTACCCCTCACAGCAGCCCTAGGCGCTGAGCGCTCCTGTGATGATTTCTACTTTACAGCTGGGGAAACTGAGGCAGGGAGCCTCCTCGGGGTCAGAGGCCTGCCCTTGCCCACTGACTGCAGTGTGTTGGATGCAGGGCTCCAGCAGGCCTACCTGAAAAAAGGTGGGTGGGAGCGAAGGAGGAGGGGGCGGCTTCGCAGTGCCTGGGCACAGGCTCCAGGGAACAGCAGTAAGTCACGGGGCCCACCAGCCCTGTGCGCACAGGAGCCCCTGCCAGGATTCAAGCGCAAGAGCAACAGGCTGTGTGGACAGCTGGCTCTCTGGAGCCAGAATCTGCCTCCTCCTGCCAGGCATCTGATAAGGTTCTGCAGTGCTATCTTCCTGGGTGATCATTTGCTTCTTGCCCCAAGGTGTGTCTGCCCTAATGCACCCCAGTGTTTGGGGATGGGGGGGGGGGAAGCGCTGGTCCTCCCCAATCCTGCTGGGAACCCACATGGCCCAAACCAGCCCTCGTGCAGTGCCGGAAGGGGGCCTGCCTGTAGTAGAGAAGCCGGCTGGGAACGGCCTGAGCTGAAAACAAAAGAAAATTAGCAATCAGCTCGCAGGGGCGGCAGCTTGCTGAGCACAAGGAAGCTGTTTTCGTGGAGTGAAAGGAAAAACACAGAAGCCAGCAAGCTGTCGGTGCTTCTCCTGGCCAGCCCCGCCCAGGGCTCCCGCAGCAGGGAAGGTCCCTGTCCGGGTGAGGCTTGCCTGCCTGCTCGCCCCCGAGGGCCGCTCTGGGGGCGTGGGCTGCAGGGCCGGGCCCCTGTGCTTGCACAGCTGTGAGCTCTGAGCGAGCAGGGCTGTTTTGGAAACTAACCCCAGACTTGGGAAGCCTGAACGAGGCGGCGCGGCTCCGGGTTTAGTGAAGCCCCAGATGGTGCCTCTCTTCAACCAGAACCTTCTCTCTCCTTCCCCCTGCCTCTCCCCTTCGAAAGGGATCAGACACTAAGCCAAGAAGCCCTGGCCCCCTTTCAAGGGCCAAGTCCCACCTGACTCCTAGGCTCCAGCCCAGCTGTTCTTGCGGGCTGTCTGAGCTTAAGGCCGGCCGAGGTGCTGAGCAGGTGTCTGCCAGTGAGTCACTGGAGGAAGCCAGGTGTGCCTTCGGGCTGGGCTCAAGCAGGGAGCTGGGCCTGCAGGAGGGGGCTCTGTCCCTAGCCCGTAGCCACCCGCACCTGCTAGATCTAAGGAGAGGGTACATCTTTCATCCTCCGCTGCCCCAAGGGTTGCATGTGGCCTCACAAAGACCAGGGACCAGGAACCCCACGGCCTCTGCCCTGGCCATGCTCCAGGGCAGCTGGGCAGTCCTTGCTGGGGGTGCCCCCAGGCTGCTCAGATGGGGTGCATAGGCTGGGCCTGAAAGGAGGGGCTGGCTGCAGACTCTGCCCAGGGGCTCAGAACCTGCCTGTTTGGGGAGGGTGGGCAGTTCTTTAAAAACTAAATGGGGAGGGAGTGGCCGGCCAGTCGATGAAGTGACACATCCGCAGGACTTGGTGGGGAATCCCCACGTGAACAGCCCGGCCGTAAAAGGACAGTTCTTGAGACCCTCAGAGAACACCGAACACAGGTGTTGGGTGATAGTACACAATGTTTAGTCATTTTGTTGGGCAAGAAAGTCGTGTTTATATTGGGGAAAGTCCTGGTCCCTTTTTGTTAGAAGCTCTTTATGGGTAAAAGGATCTGATGTTTGGATTTGCTTTTTTTTCCCCCCCTCCGGCTTTCTCTAGAAGGAAGGAGCAGGGTGCGGGGAGAGGGGAGAGGACCCACAGAACATGCAAGGCAGACAGACGATGAGCGCAGGCCTCGCTCTCCGCGAGGGACAGGCAGGGCCCAGCGCACGGTCTCTCCTCGGCGTGTATGAAGACTGGGGGCTGTGCAGAGAGGGGGCTGCGCCTTGCCAGTGCCAGAGGAGACCGCTGTTTGGCCCTCGGTTCCTCAGGGAAGCGGATTCAACCGTAAGCCTCAGCAGATTGCCTGGCTCGCCTCATAGAGGGCTCACGATGTGCCCAGCACTGGGTGTGACCCTCCTCTCCCAGGGACAAGGTGTGTGGGCCGTGTTCCAGGTGAGATCACTCAGTCCCACGCAGCTCGCAGGTGAGACGTGCCCCCGGGTCTCTGACCCGCTGCCGCCAGCCAATGTGTCCTTGGAGCACCCCGAGCACTTGCCGTGCCACCCTCTGTGATTGACAGCCTCCCTTCTCCGTCCTCCCCAGCTGTCGATGCTCAGCCGGCTCCTGAGCCTCATGAGGCCGTCATCCCTCGGGCAGTGCCTGGGCTCGGATCCTTTGCCACCCTGCCAGAAGCAACAGCCAACGACCGGTGCTGAGCTAGACCACAAGGTGAGCACCCAGCACCTGCCTGGCACCGCCCTCGCAAGCCACAGGGAAGGCAGGGCTGTCTGCCTTGTACAGCCTGCGGGTCCAGCGGCTGCCAGTCCTCCCAGGGCCCTGGGGCCATGCCAGGACAGAGACCAGCGGCTGCCTCCCTCCATGGAAGGGAGGTGCTCATCATCTCTCCAAGGCCTATCATTAGTGCCCTTGACCGTGCTGCTCACACGGGCGCCGGGGATGCCGTGTGCACAGGCGTGCAAGGGGAACACATGCCTGGCCCTGCGCGGTACCCTCTGCAGCCTGGCGTGGCTCTGTTGAGGGGACGGGGGAGCTGCAGTGCTGCAGTGTGCAGCCGGGTGGGGGATGGCAGCAGCCATGGAGGAGAGGGGCAGGGATGTGTAGAGATGGGAGGCCGCCATCCTGTTTGGTAGGACAGAGCTGGGCCTGGCCCCCTGTCGGCCTTCACCGTGCTTGTTCCTGAGGCCAAGTCCTTGGCTTTGCCCTGACTCTTCCTCATTGGTTTTCCAGACCTTGCCCAGCTTCCTTGAAAGCCATGCATTGGTGGAAATCAGGGGCAACAAGGAACCCCCCGTGGGCCTGGAGGTTGTGGGGTTTCAACCGGGAGGCCTGTGGGCCCCTGGGGGTGAATCTTAGAGCCAGGGTGGGGGGTGCATCTCAGTGAGGGCGTCTATCCCTAGAAACCCAAGGAGAGCAGTGCAGATAGAGATCTCCCTAATTTAGGAAGGTGGATGCTGACGCTCCAGAAGCCCAATCTTTGGGCATCACTGTGCAAATCAGATAAATGAATTAATTACTTAATGAACACACAGGGTCCATTAGGAAGATGGGATAGTCCCGGGGTGCACGCTCTTCTTCCGGAATGTGTCGGCAACGTTATCTTTGACATGTGCCTAATACTAGTCCCTTCCCAGGCTTCTTCCTCCCAGGAGAGTGTGCGCCGCTGCCACAGGCCCTTCTGCTCTGCCAAGGATCCCTCAGGAAACAGGAGCTGGTCCTGGAGGCTGGGCCAGCCCCAGGGTGGGGTCTTCGTGAGCCGGATGCAAGGGAGGGGCCGAGTAAGGGAGAAACAGAGAGGTCGTGTCTGGTCTGGCTGAGCCGGGAGCATGCCCCCGACCCCATCAGGCAGCCATGTGGCCTTTGCCAGGTTGGAGACTTCCCTTGGGCCCCGTGTGGTCCTGAGCCTGCCCCGAGGCAGGACATGTCTGGTCAGCAGCCTGGCTGGGGGGGGGGGGGGGGGCGCAGGGGCAGTGAGCGGCCGGGGTGTCCTTTATCCTGTCACACAGGTAGATGAGGACGCCTTTGACCCGGAAACACAGAGGCCAGCACGTCCCAGCAGAGTGTCCCAAAGATGTAGGGGATGCTGGCCTGGGAACAGAAGGGGTGGATCTCAGAATGTGCCCTTACCACAGCCAGAGACCACCTTAGAACCTGCTGGACCCCCTCCACTTCTGCCTCTGAATGAGCAGCGCTGCAGTCAAGGGCGGAGGAGGGAAGGAGAGGAGGAGGCAGGAGCAGTGGGCGGTCGGGAGGAAAGAGTGTGCAACACACACACACACACACACACACACACAAGGCCTGGGCTGGGAGGAGCTAGGTGGGGCAGGTGCCTGGGCCCAGCTCCCACCTCAGCCCCAGCCGCCCGACTCCTCATTAGGCCTGAGCACGTTTCATCTTCAAAGAGGGGATCACCCTACTCACCAGCCAAAAAGAGCGGCCGGCGTCGCCCGCGCTGTTTTACGGGAGCGGTGGTCTGGGCTGTGGCTGAGCCTTTCATCCGTGGAGCTCAAAGTCTTGGCCTTTTTTTCCCCTCCGAGTACAGTGAGGAAACTGAGGCCAGGGCCTGGGGGAAGCGGCCACTCTCCCAAGCCTTGGGGCTGCTGGCGGGGGCCATCTGCCTTTTGATGCCTCCCATCCCCCTGCCCTGCCCCCTCCTGTCTGGGAGATTTCCTGCCCTAAACTGCGGGTCACAGCCCTCCTCCAGGCCTGCAAATAAACACTTCTGCCCAGCTTCTCTCCCCTGTCTCCCCACCTCCTCTCCCCGCCCCAGGCCCTGGTCCAGGCACCGCCCTCCCTCTGGGAAGTGGCTGGGAGAGCGGCTCCCTGGTGCCCAGGACGTGATGTGACTTCATTGGCTCCCTTTACTTGTCTGGCTATGTGGCGAGACCACGGGTACAGCTGGTGCCTCGCACTGTTGCATCCTATTTTTGCTGCTAGATGAATGAATGAATGAATTGTATCCTCCTTCCTTTCCCTCTCCAATCTGTCTTCTTCCACCCTGTTCTGGCCATCCACTCTGGCCCCCATTCTGGAAACCTCCCTCCCTGTGCACGCCACCTGACCAGTCTCCCCATGAGGTTGCAAGAGTTTATGGCCTAGGCTTCTGTCGGAGGCCCCCAACTTCAGAAGTGTTACCTACATAATGAGAGAACCAATCACGCACATTGTTTCTAATTATAAGCTAGTGAGGCTCCCGCCTGGGAAAGCTAACCTCCAAGTACTTTGACAAAAGAAGCAACATGCTCCTACAGCAACACTGCCTGGAGGGGGCGGGGAAGTGGGGGGGGGGGTAGGGGGGAGCAGGAGGGGAGGCAGTGCGGGCGTGGGTTCCTGTGCTGTCTGTCTCAGCGTGGTCAAAGTCACTGAGTGAATCATGGCCAGGACTGTATGGAACATAAGAGCGCCTATGGAACGTCCTCTTAGACAAAACCATGATAATGGCGTTGGCGTTTTAAAGTGCTGAGCCCTTGGCAGTTCTAGGGGGTCGTCCTGTGCTGGCTTGCTTGTAGCTAGGCTGTCCGGAGAAGAAGGAACGTGTAGGTGGGAGTGATGCGTGAGGTCTGGTCCAGCCCAGGGAGAGGCAGGTGCACTGTTTGCAGAGGAGCTGTGGGAGGGAGGATGTTTTCATACAGGAGAGTCTGATGCGCTGAGATTTGGCTTCCAAGAGCTTGCCTTTGGCCCCTGGATCCCAGTTCTGCAAGAGGCAAGCGCCTTCCCAGGCTTGGACTGGGGGACACCATCCTTCTGGCCCCAGGCAGACAAACATTGCGTAACCTGATTCAGTTTGCCACTGTCTCCTCAGAGCTACCAGCTCAGCCCTCCAACCCGGAGCCAGAGGTTTCCTGGGCCATTTGCTTTTCTTTTAGCTGACTCACAGAAGCCTTGTGGGGCCAGATTTTGTCTAGCTGTGTTCTGTCCAAGGCCGGGGTCACGGTTCATTCACCTTTATTGAAATTATTGACATTTTGGTCCAGTTAAACGTGCCGTTGCCCATCCTGGCCCTGTTTGCCACTCTGGCCTGTTATTTCTTGCTTTGCCTCGTGCCTTTGGCTACGCAGATGCCTTGTCTAGCCATGGGATTTTTTTCCCTCTTAGAGTTTGGGGCAGTATATGGAAACGGGATCTTTGGGGCACCATGGAAGTTTTTGCCCAGATAGTTAAATCTGCGGCTGTGACGGGACCCATAGGCAGGCACCAGTAGACTTTCTCCATGCACAGCATCCAGGTCCCCGGGATCTAGGCTCCTGAGCCCGAATGTGGCTCTTCCGTCACACAAGCACGCCTGTGAAGGGTTGATTTTCCCGGGGGTTGGGCGATGCTAGGATAAAGGGCACACAGCCGTGCGGCCACCTTGAAGCTCACCCTGGGTGTTTGTGCAGCTCCCCGCCGAGGGTATGCGTGCGTGAGCACGTGGTGGTGTGTACCTCCTGTGTGTCTGCGCGGTGTGCCATTGGTGTTGAGAGAGTTGGCCAACAAGTTTTACTGCTTTTGCGCTGGCTGCGGCTCCTGCAGACTGCAGCTGTCTGTCCCTGTGGCTGGTGACCCTGCCAAGAGCCGCCTTAATGGGAGGTTGTGGCGGGGAGAGGCCTGTCTCCCTGCAGGGGTGGGGCAGGGAGGGTGCTGCTGCCCTGTGGCCCTGCTGTCCTTGCTTCTGACCTCTCTCTCTCGATGGCACTCTCACCCAGCAAGGGCCCATGGGCCCTTGCCCTGTGTGTTACCCTGAAAGACAAGTAGAGCCTGGAGCCTCCGGGGCCCCCTCCCCACCAGTCTCTGTCTTTTCTCCTGCGAGTGCCAGTTCTTTCCCTCCTGCCCTTCACGGTGCACTGTAGGGTGAGCCCAGGCCAACATTAGGAGGGCTGCCAGGAAGCAGACTGGCTTGGAGGAGGGGAAAGGAGGTGGTCCCTCCCCCAGCTAGTCTGTGGTTGGCTGTGTCTGACTTCTGCCAGCATGATGAGCAGTGGACATCTCCAGACATAAACCTCAAAGAGAGGGCGCTGGCCTCTAGGAAGCCCTCCCAAAACGGAGCAGGGAGACCTCTGCAGATCTGGGAAGCGGCCAGTTTTCTCTGAACACGCCAAGGCCGTGCGAGGTCGTGGCCCAGGCCAGCTTTGCTGAGGTCCCAGGCATTCCAGCTGCCTTGCCAGTGCATGAGCAGGGCTCGAAGTGACAGAGCTGAGCCGGGGAGGGCAGGCTGGTGCAAGCCCAGCTGGCTTGAGGCCTTGGCAGGATCTGGGCCTGCTGTGTGCCCTGCCCTACCTGGGCCCAGTCCTCCTGGGGTCCCCAGCTTAGCCTCTAGCAGCATGATTCTGTGAACGGTCTTCCTACCATCCTGATCGAGGGAGAAATAGATCCTGGCTCAAACTTTGCCATCCACAGAGCCCTGCCTGATCCACACGGCTTTAGCCCTGCAATTCCAGTCCCACTTTCTGAACCCCGGCAATGCGTGTCTTCCCCAGAAACCCCCTTACACTCAGCTTCCTCAAAGCAAGGCACACATTGCTTCACCCACCTGAGCCGAGTCACCTGCGACGGCCGGGCCAGAGCTTCTCAGCCGTGTCCCCGCGGCTGCCATTGAAATGCCTGAGCCTGAGCAGGTGCAGCCTGCCAGGAGGGACCCTTCCCCCGCCTCCCCTGCACCAAGCCCGCCTCTCTCCCTCTTCTCCCTCCCAGGCCGGAGCCAGCCCCAAGTGGGTGAGGGGCAGGGCTTCCTACGTCCTCCAGAGGACTGAGGAAGGTGGGGGAGGGTCCCACATACACTGTCCTCAGACTGGAGCAGCAGTTGCCGGGCAGACCCCAGCCTTCTCGACTGCTCTCTGCCTGTCCACCTTTTGTGTCCCTTCTTCCCCCGTCTCTGCCAGGCCTCTGCAGTTGACAGAAATGCAGACCCTGGGCTGTCCTGGGACAGCTTATCAGCTTCACCCGGTCCGGGGGCTGAACTGTGTCAGGAGTCGGTGTCACTCCCTCTACTCCCTGACTCTGTCCCTCGATATGTCCCAGGCCAGCTCTCCCCTCTCGGTTGTGAAGAACTTAGCAACCCCAGCTATAGGGGAAAAAAGAGCTGCTGCCCTAGGGTCTTCCCCAGAGCCCCAGAGTCAACTCTCAGTGCTTTGCCTGGGTCATGTGCCCATCTCTAAGCCAATTACAAAGTCAGGCTGGGATCCAGGGATTGGCTAGCCTGGGGTCACGTGTCCATCCATTCGGTCAGCTGAAGTCACCACCATGGAACCACTTGGCCTGAGTGTAGGAGGTGAGAGGTTGGGACACACTCACAGAGGACGGGGAAGGGTGCTGGAAGCCCAGGAACTGGCTGTCCCATCTTTCCTGCTCTTAGCCAGGAGCACTGGCCTTACTCTGGTGTCCCCATGGGGTACAAGGACGGCGGCACTTCCGAGCTTCAGCTGGGCCAACGCTCCTGCAGACAATTTAGGGAGCAAGATGAGGAGGATGGAGGAAGCCTTGGCTTTTAAGGATGCCATTGCTCTGGGAGGGTGGCCATGCGAATACTCAGGCTGGTTCCCATCACTCACACAAGCCATGTGCTCACCTAAGCACTCATGTCACACATGTACGCACACGTGTGCCGAGAATCCTGCCCCTCGCTGGGTCACTGGCAGAGCTGAGTTTTCCAGTCCACGTCCCCTTGGGGTCAGGGTTGCTAGTCCCAGGGCCAGTGCTGTGACATAGAAGGCTAAGCCTCTCTCTGCAGTGCCAGCATCCCTTATGGGCACCGGTTCCAGTCCTGGCTGCTCCAGTTCCAACCCAGCTTCCTGCTATTGTGCCTGGGATCGCAGTGGCAGATGGCCCCAGTACTCAGGCCCTTGCACCCACATGGGAGGCCTGGATGAAACTCTTGGTTCCTGGCTTTGGCCTGGCCCAGCCCTAGCCATTACAGCCATTTGGGGGAATGAACCAGTGGATGAAAGATAGCCTCCCATCTCTCTCTCTATCTCTGCCTTTCAAAAATAAATCTTTTTTAAAAGATTTTATGTATTTATTTGAGAGATAGTTACAGATAGTGAGAGGGAGAGACAGAGAGAAAGGTCTTCCGTCTGTTGGTTCACTCCCCAGGTGGCCGCAAAGACCAGAGCTGCACCAATCCAAAGCCAGGAGCCAGGAGCTTCTTCTGGGTCTCCCACGTGGGTATAGGGGCCCAAGGACTGGGGCCATCTTCTACTGCTTTCCCAGGCCACAGCAGAGAGCTGGATCAGAAGAGGAGCAGCCGGGACTAGAACCAGCGTCCATATGGGATGCCGTTACCACAGGCATAAGATTAACCTACTGTGACATGGCACCGGCCCCCAATAAATCTTTGTTATAAAAAGTTGCTGGTTCCAGCTGGAGAAGCAGGAAGAGCCCACAAGTCTCGCCTGTCACCTCCCATCACCGGCAGCAGCAGCAGCAGCAGGAAGCCAAGAGAGGAAGGGTGGACTGGTGGGAGCCCTCCAGGCAGCTTTCCCCCAGCCTCTCAGCTCGTCCCGCAGCAGATGCAGGAATGGGGGGAGCACTCAGCGGTCACCCCCCGCAGTGCATGCACAGGAAGAAAAAAGCCCCAGCCCCCAGCTCTTTCCCACCCCAAGCCACTGTGCCGTGGGCTCCTCGTTCCCTGTTTGTCCTCAGTACGGAGAGCAGGAGCCAGAGCCACTGAGGGTGCGCAATCACAAGTCTGGGATAGAGCTTTAAAAGGGAATCCCACTGTGAGGGGCTCTCAGATCTCTGAACTCACTGTCTGGGAAGCTTGGGGTGCAGGGGAGCAGGGATGCATGCTGGGTCGTTGCAGTCCTCCGGCAGCCTGGGAAGAGAGCGCACGCTCTGCACCCAGCTGGGCCCCGAGAGCCACTTTCCGCGCTGCGGCCATTCCTACAGCTGAGCCGGAAGTCCGGTTCCTGTCCAGATGCTGCCAGCCTGTCTCCCATCACCCTAAATTGGCCTCCTTCCTGCTCCACCCACCCCCCACACCCAAACAAGCGCTTTCATTGACAGAACTGAGTGTCCAGTCTAGCAAGCTCCAAGGAGAGCCAGCAGGCCCCGCCCGTGACGGCTGCTCTCTGGCCTCTTGGCCCAGTGTCTTCAGGGACCTGAGACTAGGAAGAAGTGTTACGTCACCCGCCTCTTTTCCCTGTGTCCTTGTCATTTCCTGCTCACCAGGAATTACGACTGCTGACCTGTCCTGGCCAGAGGCGCTTCCAACATCAGCTTTCCTTTAAGAACAGAACTTCAAATACAGCCCTTGCTTCTTTAGTGCCTGCCAAATCCATGCTCAGGGGGTGTAACCTTGGAAGAGGAGCTGCGTCGACAAGGCTGTGGGTCATGCAGCGTGCTGGCGGGGTCTGGGGAGAAGTGGCGTCCTGGGGACAATGGTGGGTGTCACCATACTCCAGGATGAGTTCAGATGGAGGCAGGGGGTGTGGGGTGTGCCTCCCTGCTTGCCCGTGCTGATGGACGCACTGGCTGGCCAAGCGCTGGCTCCCTCCCAGGGCCTGCAGGTAGCCAGCTTGGGATTACTCATGGCTAATGATTGTTGTTGTTTGTTCCACCTGTGGTAGAGTACCTGGCCATGCCCTTGGGGGTTGAAGCTTAACAAGACTCCCACCCCCACCCCCACCCCCGGGCAGCACTCCAGCACACCCCCCCCCCCCGCCCGCCCGCCCTCTGCCAGGCCTCTAGGAGGCCCTGGCTCTGGTTGCCGCGTACACAGCGGTTGGCTGTCTCCCCAGCGTCAGTTCCCTTTAGGCCCTCCCCGCCCCCATTGCATGCTCCCTTGCACACATGGGAAGCTTGTCTGGACGAGGTGTGAGAGCAGCCACCTGTGTGTGGCCACACCTGCCCTTACTTGGCACGATGTCATGCATGGCAGGGGACCTCCCCAAGTCTCAGCTTCCACGTGTGTTGTAAAATGAGGGTCCCCAGGCCCTCTCTGCGCCCCACTGGGTCAGGACACTGTGAACGGATGCTGGAGGCTTCCATTTAATACAAAGGGGAAAGGCAGTCCCATGACCCAGACCTAGCCTTGAGCCTGAAATGGCCCAAGGCAGGCCAGCACAGCTTCAGTCTTTCCCAGGCTAGTTGTCTTCTGGAGCTCATCTTATTTTATTTTTCATCTATTGTAAAGGCAGAGACAGCGGAACAGAAAGAGGTGTTCCATCCACTGGTTTACTACCCAAATGCCTGTGACAGCTAGGGCTGGGCAAGGCCAAAGTCAGGAGCCTGCAACTCAATCCAGGTCTCCCCTGGACATGACAGGGACCCAAGTACTTGAGCCATCACCTCTGCCTCCCAGGGTGCACATGAGCAGGACGTTGGACTTGAAAGTGGAGCAGGGCCTCGAACCCAGGCACTCCGACATGGGATGAAGGCGTCCCAGGCAGGCATAGCCGCCATGCCAAACAGCTGCCCTAGTGCTGATCTACCTGTGCTTGCATCTGAATCCCTGAGAGGACCCACGGGTGGCGATGCTGGCAGGTGGGGCACAGATCCTCTCTTGGGATCTGTCAGCAGGCAGGGCTGCACTGGAAAGGTGAAAACGAAGGAGGCTGTACTGGGACCTTCCTGTCCCAGGGCTTGGGCATCAGCAGGCATTCAGGGCCAACTCCCTGAGCAAGAGCCAGGGACCCCTGTGGGGTGAGCCCCTGCGTGTCAGCAGCGTGGTTGGGAGAGCCACGTCCTTTGGGTCAGCCTCCGTTCTCCCCTGCCCCCAGCCTGCAGCTGCCCCAGAGCTGCTCTCCCAGGGTCCTCCTGCAGGGTCTGCCGTGCCCACCGTGCCTGGGCAGCCTCCAGGGAAAGGGCTTGGTCGTGACCTGCGGCAGGAGGAACTGTGACGTGCGAGTAGCTTCCGGGGACAGCCTCTCCCCTCCTCTCTACCCATGTTCAGCGTAAATACGCCGGGCCTCAGCCTGCTCCCTTGGCAATCGCTGGAGGGGAATTTTCTAGAGTATGGAGTTCCTGGGAAATGCCCACCCATTTTCCCTCTGCTCTGTGTCAGAAGTGCTGAGAATGGATCCCGCTTGAGCTGGAACACTTGGCTGGCGGTTCCTGGGGTCAAAACCAGCGCAAACGAAGCTGGGAGTCATTGGTCATCTCCCCCTCTGCGGGTGACAAGGCCAAGCAGGCTGCTCACTGTCACTCCTCCCCGTTTAAGGCAGGGGAGCCAGGAATGAGGCAGCCCGCACGGGGTTGCTGGGAATAACCCCCAGACTCTGGGGAGACCCAGGCAACAGGAGCTGCAGGCCTTGCTGGCAGCGGCTACAGAGGCTGTCCCTGCCTTGTCTTGTCGGTGCTGGGTTCAGGCACGTCGCTCTCCTTGCCTGCAGACTGCGTCTTCCCACGATGTTGACTGAGGTTTCCCGGGTCCCATCTCCCATCGGGACTTCCCAGCCTCGACTCATGTCCTGCGCAGAAGGAGCTGGGCTGTCTGGGTTGGTCAGGGACCTGGCAGACAAGATCCTGAGGCCCGGACGAGTGTAGCCGCCACCAGCCACAGGGGGCTCACCCTGAAGCCATACTGACTTCCCCCAACACTGAGACCTGGAAGGGACCGCCTCAGGCTCGTAGCAGTGGAGGGAATGGACAGGGCAGGCACGCAGGCAGGGGTCACTGCGTTACGTGCACCTGCCCAGCGGCCACCCCTTCCTGAGCTACACAGGGAAGCTGCAGCCTGGGTCTCTGCGGTGCCAGCCAGGACAGGAGCAGGCTTGCCAGAGTTCAGGGATTGGTCAGACCAGGAAGGGAGCAGCGAGTGTGTGGCGCTGGCACCTGGCTGTTCACCCCAGGAGGAGTGACGGCCCCTCCCTCGCCCAGCCCTGCCTGCCCCACGCTCCTCGCCCTCCGGTCTCCCAACTTTAACCAGCGTTTCCAGGGGAAACTCCTGGGGCAGAGCCCCTGGTTTCTGCTAATGGCTGGCTCCTCCGCCCTTCACACTGGTTGGGGGTGGGGGAGTTCAGAAGGGGCCAGGCCTGACTGTATGCTTCGTCTGGACCAGATCGGACCCCCTCCTCCCGCTCCTCACCTTCAAGACCATGGGGCTGTGGGAGGCAACAGGAGATGGGGCTCTGTGTGTCCTGTGCCAATTAGGAAACCCTTTTTCAGAAGCAAAAACAGGGGAGTCCAGCTAGGGCCAAGCTCCCCGCGTGCCCCCAAGGGAGGGCATTGGCTCCGCTGCTGTCCAGGTCATGAGTTCTGGCCACGGGTGGAACCTGGTCCCTTTAAACTGGGTCAAAATACTCCTAAAGGGGCCTCCCCTCACGTGGGTCCACCTCCAAGTGCCCTGGAGCACCAGGGGAAAGGCAGTGGCCTGCAGGCCAGGGCTGGCCGGCGCCTGGTTTTCCCCTCTGGAGAAAGTGCTTCCATGAGGAGGTCCCTAGGGCTCTCCTTCCGGACGCGCACCCCGTACTTGCTATTCTGCCCCCTACGCTGTTCACAATAGTTTTCCTGGGATTTTCCCTGCAGATTCGATCGTGGGGATCAGCAAAGGAAGCGAGTTGTGAAACCAGAGCCACTCACGTGCTCGCTCTGTTGCTTAGTCAGTCCCCACTGCCGGGGTGAATGGCCCGGTCTTCCTAGAGCGTCCCTCAGCTCTGGCCATGCCTCCTCCCAGAAGGAGAAAAGTTCCACAGCCGAGACCCCTCCTCTGGGCTGCGGCCTGCCCCATGCTGGGAGGGTGCCTCCCCATGACAGGTGTCTGAGAGGTGCAGGTGTCTGAGAGGTGCAGGGTCCCCGTCTCCCCACTTCTGCATATGGCCCAAGGCTGTCTCACCCAGCCATCCCCACACCCCCTGGGGCTCTGTTGCCCTTGCTTGGATTCTTTTTCTTTCTTTTTTTTTTTTTTTTAAAAAAAGATTTGTTTTTATTATTAGTTATTTGAAAGGCAGAGTTATAGAGAGGCAGAGGCAGAGAGAGAGGTCTTCCATACACTGGTTCACTCCCCAGATGGATGAAACAACCAGAGCTGGGCCGATCCCAAGCCAGGAGCTTCCTCCGGGTCTCCCACGTGGGTGCAGGGGCCCAAGGACTTAGACCATCTTCCACTGCTTTCCCAGGCAACAGCAGAGAGCTGGATCAGCAGTGGAGCAGCCAGGACTCGAACCAGCGCCCATATGGGATGCCAGCACTGCAGGCGGCGGCTTTACCCACTACGTCATGGCCCTGGCCTTTGGATTCTTTTCTTTGCTGCTCTCACGGGCAGCTCACTCAAGGGCAAGTGCTTTACCCTCGGTGCCCCGGTGCTTAGGTGCAGTGAGTGGGCAGTGTGTAGTTACAATGAAAACAAACACGCTTTCCTTGTATTGTGGTCGTGAGAGTGAAAGCACGCAGGGCAGAGACATCACCTTAAAGAAAAAGTCCGGGGATGAGAAAGGACGTAGCGCGGGCCCTCTGCCCGGGGGAGCCACTCTTCACACTGGCACAGACTCTGTCTCCTGCTGCCCCAGGGTCCCCGTTATCCACCCACCAACCCAGCACGCACCCCACCCCCCGCCCACTCTGTGCAGCCAGCCCTGTCCCTGCACCAGCTCAGCTGGCTACCTGGCCCGGCAGTCCTTACTTGCCCTGCCTCTGTTTCTCTCATCAGCCCTCAGGACCTGTCTGCTGTTGTAATCTGCCCACCCCTGCCCCTACAAGGCCATCTTTGCCTCAAATCCTGCCGTTCCTTTGAGGCCTGCGTTAGCTTAGTCACTTCCTCTGGGCAAACACTGAGCTGCACCCACTCCTCCCCACTCACGCCCACCACGCCCCCTCCCCCCGGAAAAAAAGCTAGAAGGACCCTGTCTCCTTTTGGTTTGCGGGGCAGCTGAGGTTGCTGGAGGCAGCAGCCCTCTGACATGACCGTGTGTGTGGCTGTCTGTGTCTTAGTTAAGGCACGCGGGGCTGTGGTCTCTCCCTAGGGAAGGCCAGGCCTAGAGCAAGGAGCCCCGAGGGCCGCTGAGCACAGCCCGTGCCAGCAGGGAGCAGCTCCCCAGCAAGCCCACCCGCCCGACACCCTGGCTTTCCCCAGCCGGGTCTTCCCTGTGATGCGGGAGAGTGTCCCAGTCCGGCCAGCCCAGCTGTTGGGCTGAACAGACCCGGTCCTGGGCAGGGCAGTGGTTGCTACTGGGGACCCAGATGGCCTCTTTCCTCCGACTTTTGCATCATGGTATTTGTTCAGGGCTGGCGCTATGGCATAGCGGATAAAGCCACCGCCTGCAGTGTCGGCATCCCATATGGGTGCCAGTTCTAGTCCCGGCAGCTCCATTTCCTATCCAGCTCTCTGCTGTGGCCCGGGAGGGCAGTGGAGGATGGCCCAAGTGCTTGGGCCCCTGCACCCACATGGGAGACCTGGAAGAAGCTCCTGGCTCCTGGCTTTGAATCAGCACAGCTCCAGCTGTTGCGGCCATATGGGGAGTGAACCAGTGGATGGAAGACCTCTCTCTCTCTCTCTCTCTCTCTCTCTCTCTGCCTCTACCTCTGTAGAGCTGTAACTCTGCATTTCAAATAAATAAGTAAATCTTAAAAAAAAAAAATTTCATCGCGCCAAGGCAGATGCTCTCAGAAGCGCTTTTGTGCCGTCCTGGGGTGGCCTCTGTGTGCCCAGAGGAGCTGCTGCCATTTCTTGGGCACTGCCTGGTGCTCTAAGAGGGCAGAGTGGTCAGCGCACCACTCTGGGGTTTTGGGCTGCAGCCCCATCATCACCAAGCTGGAGTGCTGCCGGCCCCCTCCAGAGCCTGCCCCCGCCCCCGCCCCCTGCCCGCCCCCGGCTCACGCCTAGAGCTGCCTGTTTGCCAGTCCTGCCACCCGTCTTCCCTGAGACCTGAGGAGTCTGAAGGGGACAAGGCAGGACGAACCTCTGGCGGGGGGCTGTGGGCGAGGGTGGGGTGCCAGGAGCCGGCGCTCTCCTGTTAGGAGCATCCTATCTTTGCCATGGCCCCCATTTCATTGTTTCCACATAGTAGCTGAATGTCCCATAAGCGAACAGGTGCCAATAGAGTCCCAGTGTTTCCTGGGACCAAGCTGCTCTCTAATCAGATGGAACTGGCCCTTGTCCTGTGTTCACCTTTGAGAGCATCCCATGGCAAGGCTGAGGGTGCATTTGGTGGGGAAGGTGTGTGAATGCCCAACCAAACCACCTCCCTCCTTGCCCCCGCATGTAGGCACAGGTTGTCAGCTGTCAGGCAGAGCCACAGCCAGGTGTGTGCAGGTGGCATTTCACAAAGGAGGGGTGCAGAGCAGGAGCTGTACACCTGTGGGCTTTGCCCCCCCACCAGAGGGGGTGCTTCTTTGTTTGCACAAAGGTGTCACAGGGGAGAGTGGCACCCGGGTCAGAGCACGCACAAACATGGTCACACGCATGCACAGGTCACAGTGGATGGGTGCCTCTGTGCCTCCCCAGCGGGTTTCCTCTGCTGGAGCCCTAGGAGAAGCCGGGAGCAGTGTGTGCTCTGGGTGGCAGAGAGAGCCATTCATTAGAGGGAAAGCTGGGGGGGCTGCCTGGGGGTGGGGTCGGTTCAGAGTGAGGGGGCCCAGAGTGGCGGCTCACCCAGCGCCCTGGAAGATGCCTCCCTGGGCCCTGCCGCTGGCCTCCGTGGTGAGCTGAGTCCCTCAGAGCCCAGGGCGCGCCGGTGAAGGGAAAGCCGGGACTTAGGAAGCAGGTCTCCCTGCACTGTCTCTCCAGGTCTGCTACCTGTGCCACAGCCTGCTGACCCTGGCAGGGGTGGTGGTCAGCAGCCAGGACATCACTCCAGACCAATGGGTGAGTCTCGCAGGAGGCTGGGGTGGGCTGGGGGCCCCCAGCTGTGTCTTTTCCACCAAGCAGCGAGCAGTCAGCAGGATGGAGCTCGTCCAGCTGTCAGGAGCGGCCGAGAGTGGGAGGCAAGAAAGAGGGTGCCGAGGGGAGCCAGGGCCTCTCCCCTCCCGCCGTGTCCCACTGGGTGCTGACCCAGCCCCCCCCCCCCACCGTTGCCCCAGCCCTCTCCTCCTTTTCCTGCCCAACTTCCCAGCTGTCACTCACTCATGTCGCTCCCTTCCTCTGCCCCTGTTTTCCCCCACCCTGCCCTTCGGATGCGCTGGCCACCTGCCCACGGCCCGCGCGCTCCGCCCGCCTCCGCAGGGGGAGCTGCAGCTGCTCTGCATGGAGTTGGACCGCCACATCAGCACCCATATCCGGGAGAGCCCCCAGGCCATGCACAGGACCAACCTCAAGGACCTGGCCACCCAGACCTACATCCGTTGGCAAGAGCTGCTGGCCCACTGCCAGCCCCAGGTGGTGCCCCCTCCGGTCCCCCAGCCCTGGGAGGGGAGGGAAGTGGTCAGGCAGGGCTGACCAGTGTCAGCAGTATGCGTCCACCCCCTCGGCAGCTGCTGAGCCCCAGGCCGGGGGGCAAAGGGTGGGGAAGGAGGAGATGCCTCTGGGGACTTCCATCATTCTTGTCAGGAATCCAGTGCCCCAGGGTGGGGTGAGGGGACCGGGAGAAACCTACTGCTGGGCAAATGCGGAGAAACAGTTCCAGAGAAGAGAAGGCCCAGGCTGGCGTGCCAGTGTGTGGCTAGCAGTGCCAAGAAGGAGTGCCAGAGACCCCAGCTGTCCACCCTTGCCCGTTTGTCCTGCAGGCCCTGGGCTGGCCTCCTGCCCCCGTAGGAGGACCACTGTTCGGCTGCCCTGATCCATCCATTTCTGGAGCAACACCCTCCACCCTTCAGGTGTCAGCTCCTCAGGGTAACACCATGTGTATAGCTTATAGCTATTGAGTGAACCCACATAACCCCCACCAGGCAGCCATGGTTAGAAGCCCATTGTACAGATGAGCAAACTAACTAGAGGCCCTGAGAGGTGAAATAGGCCATCACATAGGCCACTCCTGGGAATGTCAGAATTAGGGCCCAGAGCCAGCCTCACCCCCAAGCCCTGCTCTGTCCTCCCCCTCCCCCTCCCCCCACCTCGGGCCTCCATCTCTACAAGCCTCAGCACCTGCTGGGCTGGCTGGGCGCTCTTCCCCTTGGTGGAGACAGCTGGGGCTGCAAGAACCATTCCCTGCCCCCATCCCCTGCCTTGCAGGGCTCCCTGGCTCTCAGCTTGCCTCTCCTCTGACTCCCTCCTGGTCCTTCCCTCCATAACCTCTGACTTGGGCTGACACACTGGCCACAGGCTGTGGCTTGGGGCTCAGATTTCACAAGTCTCTGAGAAAGCTGGAGAGCAAGCCTCCCCCTCCCGCCCCGAGGAACGAGGAACAGGATCACACTACGTCTGCTGGGAAGCAGTGGTGTGGTTCTCTCGAAGACAAGGGAAAGTGACTGGTGGCCTGGCAGAGCGGGACGGCAACCCCTTGGGTGTCGGGCGGTGAGCACTGTGGCCAAGTGGCCTGCGGACTTGCTGCGTCCTTGTCCAGGGCCTTGAGACTCAGAATTGTTGCTTGCAGCACCTGGCAGGGGGGAGGTGGGCAGGGTCTGGTGGCCTCAGGACAGCCTGTTTTTCTCCTTGCACAGGCCCAGTACTTCAGTGCCTGGAAGGACATGTAAAGGGGCAAGGGTCGGAGGTCAGAGTCAAGGGCAGGGGAAGCCCGGATGCCAACCAGCCTGATGCTGCAAAAGCATGCCTCTGCCTGGGCTCCTGCCCTCTGCCCCCCACTCAGCAAGGGATGGGCCTCTTCCCACCTGGCCCAGCCCTCTGCTCTCCTGCCTCCCCTCCCCCCAGCTCCTCTTCCCCAAGGCTTTTGTCTCCATAGCTCTGGTTCCCCCGGGGCCTCCTGGGTCCTGGCAGGCCTCCGTCCTCCCCGCCCTCCTTCCTCTCTCTGTCACTAATGTGAGGTTTCTTTGTGCACATTAAAGTCTTATTTCGGCATCAGTGGTGTAGAAGACTTCCTTCAATCCCTATCCCCAGGGCTCCGGCAGCCTCTGCGCCTGCCCTGCCCAGTTCTCACCTCGGACAGTCACGTGACTGGGCCAGGCCCTGCCTCCGGCAGCAGTGGGCTCTTTGCAAGTCTCAGGGGAGGAGCATTTACCCTGTGGCCAGAGAACTGTCCAGGGAGGGCAGGGGGAGGGCAGGGATGAAGAACATTTGTTTGGACCCAGTGTGGGACCCCTCCCCACGTCCCGCCTCCGCTGGGGAGGCTACACTGAGATGGTGGATCAGGGCTGTAATTACGCTTAATTCGATTTATTGTTGAGGCCTGAAAGCAACTCCCCAGACTCAGGGGTGGGGGCGGGCCCAGAGACAGTTCCAGATCCTGCTTTTGCTTTCCCGCGGCTTTGCCTGGATCAGTTTCATGGGTCCTGAGCCCTACCAGGGTACTGGATAGCTTTGACCTGAACCCCCTGGAGGAGTGAGTGGGCCTGTGTCCCCCAGGAGGCTACTGGATATGCACATTCCTGCCCACTCCTCTGACCCTGGGAATCCGTGTCCAGTCTCCCCGTCCTGATGTCTGCTCGGTTGGGATGGAGTTTTGCAGGAGGCACGCGAGGGAGCCAGAAGTGGCAGCCGGTCTCCCCGCCACGCACTCCCCAGATTGGCCTGGGCCCACTTCTCAACGCAGCCCTAGGTGGCTGCCGCGCACAGCTGGCTCTGCGCATGCGTCTCTGTCCTTTGCTGTGCTTCGTGCACAGGGGTTAGGAAGAAGCAGGCCGACCAGGAGAGAGACTGCTCCAAAAATAAAGGACTTTTTTTTGGGCTAAGGGGCTTCTTGCACAGACCCCCAGCAGAGCGCGTCCCTCCCTGGGCCTGTTCAGACACAGTTCCTTCTCTGGGTCACGGGCATGCTGGGAGCCTGGGGGCATCTATTATTCAGACAACCCCGGGCACAAGCCCGGTGCAGCGCAGGGCACCACACGGGCCACCTTTTCTGCCCTGCAGCCTTTGCCAAACGAGAGGTGGAAGAAACCCATTCAGGGCCAGCGAGACTTGGATGCCCAGGCGACTTGATGGAGAGTTCTGGTTTCTGTTCCTGGCTGCGTCGCCTGCGTCCTTGGCTGGGAACCCACCACCCGGCCGCAGGCCCCAGCAGCGTTACGTGGGCCTCAGGCCGCCCCCTGAGTAAGGGGACTCCAGGGAGCCAGCCACCTTCGCCCGCCCTCAGGGATGCCCCTGCTGTGCCACCACACATCCTGACAGTCAATCCTCAGAAACCTGGAAATCACCTTTGAAATTTCCCTTCTTTGTTCTCACTGCCAAGGGCAGAGAGGCGATCCTGAGAGTCTGAACCAGGGAGTTTCCAGTTCTCGATGCCGCCCCTACCTGGTGCTGAGAAAGGGACCCAGCTGGCCATCAGGGCAGACATGGGGAGCCCTGCTCCCCAGCCCTGGCTGCTTGTTCCCGAAACGCACTCATCCCCAAGAGAGAAACAGACACCGAGGGGAGAGGAGGTGTCGGTGACGGCTCAGGCGCTCCACAGCCCTGGCTGAAACCTGAGCAGAGGTGCACCGTGGGAGGTCACCCAAGGGTGCACGCTGTCCCCTGGGGCATGTAATGGGCCCTCTCTGAGACTGGCTGGGAGCTGACCAGATCATCTAAAAACTGGGCTGGTGGGCAGGCATTTGGGACAGCCATTAAGACATCCCTTGAGACACCTGCATCCCATAGCAGAGTGCCTGGCTCCACTTCCGATCCCAGCTTCCTGCTGCTCTGACCCTGGAAGGCAGCAGGTGATGGCCCAGTATTTGGGTCCCTGCCATCCGCATGGGAGATCTGGACTGAGTTCAGGCTCCAGGATTTGGCCTGACCCAGCCCAGGCTGTTGTAAGCATTTGGGGAACAGATGGAAGCTCTCTCTTTGTGTGTCTGTCTCTCTTTTTATTTTAAATAAATAATAGAACATTTAAAAATCTTTAAATTCAGCCTTCACAAGGCCAGTCTGTCCCCAGTGGTGCTGGCAACTTTACCACTTGCCCTGCAGGTCTTCGACCTTTCTAGATCCCCAAGCCCCTGGGAAAAAGTGGGGGATATCCTGATGGAAGCCACTGGAAAAGCAGCATCCGGGGCTGTGATGACCGATGTTTTCCTGCTTCCTTTTGGTGATGGTGGCTGGGAGGGGCCGGGAAGGGAAAGGCTTCCCAGGTGGACAGCTTTGATAACTCTCCCTTTAGAGGAAGTAGGGAGAGGAAGTCCTTTTCCTATGTCCCCATTCACCTCGGTCCCCAGGCCCTTGGAACGGTCCCTCCCTGAAGGGTGGTTGGCCCAAGTCTTGTCATTTCCCCATCTGTGCGCTTGCTGGCTGACAGCAGCTCCTGGCTGCTATGGGAATGGCCCAGGGAGCGTTAACCAGAGACCCCAGTGTGCACCTGGGCTCCCTCCTGCCAGGGAGCTGCCTTGGGAGAGCGGGTGGGCAGGCAGGCGGGCAGCTCCAGGGCTGGGTACCAGGCCTAACGTACAAGAAGGGGGCAGGGGACACTCGCTTTTTTTAGGTGGACTCCTGGGCCACCTGAGGGTGGGGTGGGGGGCTGGCCTGAGCTGCCAGTGAATCGCCATCTCAAATCTTAGCTCCAGGAGGCGTTTAGCGCGTCTCTTCCCCTGAATTGGCCACAAGCAGTTGAATACAAGGGGCGAGTAGGAAGGTATGTCGGGCACAAGGCTGGTGGGCGGAATGCCAGGCAGACCCCAAAGAGACTGCACAGGCACTTTTTTTTTCTGGCCTTGGTATCTTTTTTTTTTCTTAATGGAAGACCCAGGAATACTCATTTTTCTACCAGTTTGCGCTTTTATTAAAAGTATGAATCATGAACAAGCAGTCCTACAGGAAACTTTATCTTCTGCCCAGCCACCCACGGAAAAGGGCCAGCGCTGGGAATGAACAGAACCCAGCAGGAAATGCATGGAGGTGGGGAGAAGGGGGCGGCTGGAGCCTCAGCTTGGAGGAGACCTGGGGGGGGGGGCTCCTGCAGGCTCTGAGCTGGAGGAGGCTTCTCTCTGCCTCCATCCCTGGCTTCGGGGATCCCAAACACCTGCCACCGAGGGACGGAAGAAGGCAGTCTCCGCTGCTGAAACCAGATCGCCTTTTGAAACTTTCCACTGGGCCATCCTGGAGACACGGGGCCAGAGGGCTCAGGTCTCTGCTGCCTGGTAGCCCTCACACCTGGAGGCTGGGGCCGAGGCTCAGAAGTGAGGAAAAACAGGGACGGGAGCTTTGTTGGGGCTATCTGGTGACTGCGTGGGAAGACAGAATTGGGAGTTCCAAGCCCTGATCGCGGACACTGCCACTTTGCACATAACGAGCCTTTGGACCCACTGCTCCACCTTTTGAGACTCATTTTGTCTATAACACCAGAGACACACAATCGCTACTCGCTAGGGGGTGGCCATGAGGGAGGAAGGAGAAGAAGGTCCCTGAGGCAGGTTGCAGAGTCAAGCTCTGTGCTGGTGTTGAGACACATGGCAGGCTCTGCTGCAGGGAGCCTGTCCCACCCTGCCCCGTGGTGAGGCTCACCCACCTGCCCCTATCTCCAGCATCTCCAAGGCCACAGCTTTTTTTTTTTTTTTCCTCCTACTGGGAAGGAGCTGGGAAATGTGGCTTTGGCCAGCGCGGGAGAAGGGGCCTTTATGTGTGACCAGCAAAGACTCAATTGTTACTGAAACCAAACTGGCCGCTTTTCTCAATTATCTCCACTGCTCTTCTGGTCTCCACTTTTCAGATGCCAAGTTTTAACCCAGAACAAAAGCTGCTGTCCAACTGATTTATAATCCAGACCTGCTGCCGGGGACTAAAGCGTTCCTTCCCTCCAGGACTGCTGCACCCTGGCTTAAAGTGGAAGCTCCCCTCTCTCCCCGACCCCAGCCCCTTCTGCCCGAGCCAGGGGCTGGCATCTGCCTCCAGGTGCCCTTGGGGCGGCTGCCCTGAGGTTCCTCTGTCCACCTGCCCAGCTGGCAGGGAGGAGGACGGCTTGCTTGGAAGAGCAGCTGGGGGCGAGGCAGGCCGGTCTGGAGGTGGCTGCTTTCATCGGAACATCAGGGCTCCTGCCACTTGTTAAGCAGCCTTCCAGTGCCACCAGGAGGAGTCATTTCCTGGGGGAAGGCTCTGCCTGGAACCTAAGAAATAAGTAGTTGAGTGTCTCCGGCGACTGGGGGGAGGGGGGTCTTCCTGGCTGGCCAAGCCCATTGTTGCCTGAGGGCAGGGGCCAGTGGGGCCGTGGGGGACCCAGGAAAGAGGCAGAATTTGGAGTCACGTTCGCCCCGAACCGGTTCTGCTGTTTAATGCTTGTCACTGGAGCGCCACTCCGAACCCCACCGTAAGTCTTCGGGGGACACTTGGGAAAGATCCGGTGAGTCCGATCCCCCCCTGCCCGCCGTGGCAATGCCCGGTGTTCCTCCCCGTCCCACCCCCGTCCGGGCGCCAAGGCGCACACGGCGACTGCCCGGCACGGAGAGGCCGGGCACTGGGGGTCCTAGCCCCCCCCGGCGAGGGCGGGCGACCAGGCGGGTGGCAGCCCCATCCAGGGCGGGCCTTTGCGTCCCGCCCCCGGCCTGCGCTCGCCCCCCCCCCCGCCTGACGTCAGGGAGGAGGGGGCGGAGAGCGCAGGCGGTGGTGGAGAAAGAGCCGGCGCCCGCCGCGGTGGCGAGGGTAGCCCGAGCTCTGCGCGCGGACCGAGCGGGGACGGAGGGGCGGTGGCAGAGGGGCTGCGAGGAGGGCTGGCGGCCGCGCGCGGGCGGACGGCGGCGCGGGCTAGGGGCGGGCCGCGGTCGGAGCAGAGCGCGAGGGCGGCGCCCAGGGATTTGAGCTGCGCGCAAGAGGTGAGTGAGGCCAGGCTTGCGCCGGGCTGGAGCCGCGGGGCCCCGGGGCCGCCGCTTTGTCCCCCTGCTCGGGCAGGGGCCGGGGGCGCGGAGACAGCTGTGCGTCCGAGCACCTCCCTGCGCGCGCGGCGGGCTGCCTGGAGCGAGCTCGGGAGCGGGGCGAATGGTGCACGCAGCCCCCCAGGGGGCCGGAGGGGTTGGCCGGTTGGTGAAAGCGGGATCGGGGGAGTGGGGGTCCCCTTGTGTCGTTCGGCTGGCGGCCGGGATCCTCGCCAGGCTCCCGAATTGCCCCCCGGCTCCCCCACCCCCGACGGAAAGTTTGGGGCGGGCTTGGACCAAGGCCGATGTTGTGGGATCGAATTTCCCTGCCGCGGCCCCCCGCCCGCCCGTTCCGCTGGGGAGGTGGGTCGTCCCGGAAAGCCAGGCCCCCGGCCCCCGTCGGCCACCCTGTCCCCGGCTAGAGCGCTGCCGTCCACGGGCGGCAGCTCGGGGTGGGCAGTGGTGCGGTGCGCGCCGCCTGGACCCCGCACCCTTCCACCCCCTACCGCCTCTGGCTACCCGTTTCCCCCGCCCTGGGAGGAGCTGGGGGTGGGGGCGCCGCTGCGCGGGCGGGTCCTTGGAAGGAGCGCGCCGCGGGATCCAGCCCGAGCCTGGGGTAAGCGGCAGAGGCAGGGTCGGAGGTGCACTGGAGGGGCAGGTCGGGGGCGATCGCAGCCCCAGCCCCCCACCCTTCCCGCGCTGGGGTTCTGGGCCGACAGGGGGCGTCCGCAGGCCGGGCTCCGCCACGCTCCCAGCGCCGCTTTGTTTGCATTCAAATCCCCGGAGCGGGGGGAGGGGAGAACTCGGGGTGGGGTGGGGGACCCGGGACGGGGGTCTTGTCGGGGACCCTTTGTTTTGGGGTGAGCAGGTCCCCAGCCTCTGGATCTGTGTCCCCGGCACGGGAGGGCTGGAGCAGTGGAAATCAGTCCCGTTGGCCTGCCCAGGCCGGGGTCCCCGGGGCGCAGTCCGGGAGTTGGGAAGGTTCGTGAGACCCCGGGGGAGTGCCGCAGGCGCCGGCCGTGGTGGCGGTGTGTCCCCCGCGATCCGAGAGGAACCCCTCGTGTTCCCCACCCCCTGGCCCTCCCCGCCCCACCGGCCAGCGCCGCGGGGAGATCGCTGATTAGAACGCAGCGGGCTCCTGACCCGCCACCCCTCAGCCCATGGGCTGGTGTCTCCTAAGAGGCGGTGCGAGGAACAGGATGAGGCCCGGGTCATTTCCACGCCCATCCCACCCACTTCCTGCCTCCCTCTTGGGCAACAAAGGGGCCTCGGGAAGCTGGGCCCCTTCGGCTCCCGGCCCTGCTGATGTGGAACGGGGTTTTGGGCTCTGCCGGGCTATTGTCTGCGCTGGGGGAGGGGACCGGCCGGGCTGGGACCTCTGCACGCAGGCAGCCTGCTGCACCCAGTGCTCGTGGGAGGCTTTGCCCACTGCCTGCCCCACACATGCCCCCCGCCCCACTGAGAGGTTGGCCTCTCTGAACTAGGTCTTCGCGCCGGTGGAGCGGCGGTGGATACTGGTCCTGCTGCCCGAGAGTTTATTTTAAGCAACTCTCAAGCCTTTTAGGCTGTGGAGAGAGAGATCCCTTTTAATTTTTCTAAACAACTTCTCTTGCTAAAGAGGGAGTGAGGGCCTGGAGGCCAAATAGGGCCTCTTGGTGTTTGTACACGCCCCCAGCAGCCTCGCCCCGCCCCTGCCTCCCAGGGAGACCCCATTGCCCCCAGGTCTAAGTGGGGCTGGGGATGCTGAGCCCCGCGTGAGGCGCTAGGTCCCCTTCCATATAGAGGACCGGAGGTGATCCAAGGACTAGTGGAGAGGCCTGATCAGGTGTCTTGGCTTGGCCTGCCCTGTGTCTTGGTGCCGCCAGTTCTGGTTTGTTTTTCTCTACCTGTCATTCTGACCATGTCTTTCCCCTCAGCAGGGCAGGTGGCCTGGAGCTGGAGCTTAGAGCCGGGGCGTGTGTCATGGCCCCGCACTGGGCCGTCTGGCTGCTGGCAGCAGGGCTGTGGGGCCTGGGCATTGGGGCTGAGGTGTGGTGGAACCTCGTGCCCCGGAAGACAGTACCTTCTGGGGGTGAGTGCCTGAGCTTGGGAGGCGCAGGAGCAGTGGCGGGTGGGAGAGGGCTGCTTTCGGCAGGATCAGGTGCGCGCTGCTGAGGCCCTGCCCCCAGCGTGGATGCCAGGTGCTGGTGTGTGTGGCACAGCTTTCTAGGAAATGGGAGTGGCCCAGAGGCCCAGACCTGGTCATTGAGGTCAGGACCTGGAATTCGCCTCCTTCTGACACTTGCTGGTGGTGCTAGGCATAGCTCACCAACTCCCGCCCCAGACCTGGCTGTCCAGAATGCAAGGGGCAGAGGCCATCCTGCATTGCTCTCCCCATCACTAGTGGTGCCGGGAGCCCGCACAGAGAACACTGAACCAGGACGGGTGTAAACCAAATACCCTCCCGCCCCTGCTAGCTTTCCCAGCCCTCTGTGCTCAAGAACCCCCTTATCAGCCCCGGTAGATCCTCCACAATTCCTGTGCTCATGCCCTCTGCTGGCCCTGGATGGGGGTGTACGTGTGCGTGCACCTGCTCGCATGGGGTCCACAGCGGGAAGCCCACAGCCCTCCCCGTGCACATGCACCTGTGTGAAGAGGTGATGTCAGGTGTTTGTATCATCCCTGTGCTCTGGGGACCTGGGATGAGCTCACCTCCCAGAGGCTCTACTCTGGCGCTAATGACGCCCTCCCGTGCTGGCCTGTGTCTGCATCCGTTGACTTAGGGCTGGTTTGGGGGATCCTGAGGACGAATCCGCAGCTCTTTGGGGCCTAGCATTGAACCACGTGATACTTGAGCGTCACTGTGCTCTGTGTGTCCCGGTGGCAGCCAGGCTTCCCAGGCCCCGGGCGTCAGTGCCAGCTCTGGTTTCCCGAGCCCTGACTTCCTCCTGGTCCCCCTGGCACTCCTGCCCACCCCAATGGCCAGCTGTGCTTGCGTCTCTGGCAGCCTGGGTCTGGATACCTGCTGGCGTGAAGGTTTCCTGAAACAAGGAGCACTCATGGCTGTGCCGTACCTCCTGCCCTGCTGGACCCCGCCGTCTGCCGTGGGCAGCGGAACAAAGAAAAAAGCAGCCTCGGAAGCTGAGGGGCGGGGCAAGTGCCCAGCTCTGAGGCCAGAGGTGTGACTGACCCCGGGAGGGAGTGCCATCAGTCTGATGGCTTCCTCTGGCCGGAAGCTGTGGCTGAAATATCCTTCCTTCCTCCTCGCAGCCCGGATTTGCCGCCTCCCAGGCTGGGGATGGCCAGGGAGGCCCAGGGGGCGCCGGCAGAGCCAAAGGCTCTTCAGCACGTGCCCTTTATTGCCGGGGGTGGCTTGCACGTGGGGAAGCCGGGACTGCAGGGAGAGAGGAAGATGTTGTGGGAGTGCTTGGAGCCCCGGGGAGGCCTGCCCAGCCTCAGCCCTGCTCACGCCCACCCCATCCTCACTCCCACAGAGCTGGCCACGGTAGTGCGGCGCTTCTCGCAGACGGGCATCCAGGACTTCCTGACACTGACCCTGACCGAGCAGACCGGGCTCCTGTACGTGGGGGCCCGTGAGGTCCTATTTGCCTTCAGCGTGGAGGCTCTGGAGCTACAAGGAGTGGTGAGAGGTGGGGCAGCGGGAGGTGCACGGGGTAGGGGGGAGAGGGCAGGACCCCGAGGGGCTTGGCTCGCTCCGGCTGTCCCGCAGCCCAGCTGCCCCCCCCCCCACCGGGGATGTCTTGCTTGGCTTCCCACTCCACCCACTCCTTAGGACCAGCGAGTTCACTCTCCTCTTACGGGGCAGTTTGGGACTTCTGTCCCCTAGCGGACAAAGCTCCCGGAGAATGGGGACTGTGCCTGTGTGCTACGTGTCCCCGCATCGCTGCTGCAGGCTTTCCGGGGGACATGCCTAGCACGGGCTGCCACTGATGTGTGCTCCCCGTCCTCAGATCTCCTGGGAGGCCCCGGCTGAGAAGAAGGTTGAGTGTTCCCAGAAAGGAAAGAGCAATCAGGTGGGTGCTGGGCCTGGGGAAGGCGTGCCGGTGCTGGTCTCAGTCCATCCTCGCCGGCCCTCGGGACTCTCGCTAATTAACCAATGCCTTTCCCCCCTCCAGACGGAGTGCTTCAACTTCATCCGCTTCCTGCAGCCCTACAACGCGTCCCACCTGTATGTGTGCGGTACCTACGCCTTCCAGCCCAAGTGCACGTACATCGTGAGTGCCGCTCCCCTGCCCTGGGTGCCCCGCCCCCACCCCCGCCCCCGCCCCACCCTGGGCGGCTCCTCACGCCCCTCCCTGCCCATAGGACATGCTCACCTTCACTCTGGAGCGCAGAGAGCCGGAGGACGGCAAGGGGAAGTGTCCTTACGACCCAACCAAGGGCCACACTGGCCTCTTAGTGGGTGAGTGGCTGCCCCCGATGCAGGCTGGCCCAGTCCCCGGGACCTGCTCCCACCGTGGGGCTGCGTTGGCCAGAGCGCAGCCATGCATGCCTCACTGGTGGCCGGCCCGGCCCTGTGTCTCTCACAGATGGGGAGCTCTACTCGGCCACCCTCAACAACTTCCTGGGCACGGAGCCTGTTATCCTGCGTAACATGGGGCCTCACCACACCATGAAGACCGAGTACCTGGCCTCCTGGCTCAACGGTGAGCCCCGAGGCGCTGGTGTGGGGTGGGGCTGGGGGTAGCCCAGCGCCTCGCCCCGCTGACCGACCCCCGCTCCGCTTCCCGCAGAGCCTCACTTTGTAGGCTCCGCCTACATCCCTGAGAGCGTGGGGAGCTTCACGGGGGACGATGACAAGATCTACTTCTTCTTCAGAGAGCGGGCCGTGGAGTACGACTGCTATGCTGAGCAGGTGGTGGCTCGAGTGGCCCGCATCTGCAAGGTACCGAGTCATGCGGCAGGGGCTCCGGGGTGCTCTGCCATCCTCCCACCCCCCCCACAGGGCTGACCAGCTCTGTCCCCTTGTCACCTGCCAGAGCGACCTGGGGGGAGCGCGGACCCTGCAGAGGAAGTGGACGACGTTCGTGAAGGCGCGGCTGGTGTGCTCTGCGCCCGACTGGCAGCTCTACTTTAACCAGCTGCAGGCCACGCACACCCTACAGGGCGCCTCCTGGCACAACACCACCTTCTTTGGGGTTTTTAGGGCACGATGGTGAGTTGTTGGCCCTGAGTCTTGGGGGGTGAGGGAGGAGCAGGTGCAGGGGTTAGAGGCGGGGAGTGGGTGTGAGAGCCTGCACCAGGCCCCTGGTGGGGGAGGACTCGGGCACCTGTCCCTCTCCAAAGCTCCCTGTGGGAGGTGGGCAGGGTGTGTCCCAGGTGGCACCTCAGAGTGGCCAGTGTGTCCTCCTGCCTGTATCTCCTTGCTCTGTGCCTGGAGCCAGGGCTGGCTGCCACACCTGACCCTTACGGTCCCTGTCTTCGCTGCAACAGGGGCGACATGGACCTGTCGGCAATCTGCGAGTACCAGCTGGCAGACATCCACCAGGTGTTTGAGGGCCCCTACAAGGAGTACCGGGAGGAAGCCCAGAAGTGGGGCCGCTATACCGACCCGGTCCCCAGCCCCCGGCCCGGCTCGGTGAGTCCTTGGGGCAGGGGTGGGTTGCCGCCCTCAACCCCTCACCCCTGTGTCCTTCCCACCCCTCTGACGGCTCTCCTCCCCACATCCCTACCCCGGGCAGTGCATCAATAATTGGCACCGACGCCATGGCTACACCAGTTCTCTGGAGCTGCCTGACAACACCCTCAACTTCATCAAGAAGCACCCGCTGATGGAGGAGCAGGTGCGCCCTCGCTGGGGCCGGCCCCTGTTGGTGAAGAAGAACACCAACTTCACGCACGTGGTGGCCGACCGGGTCGCGGGGCTGGATGGAGCCACCTATATAGTGCTGTTCATTGGCACAGGTAAGCTCGTGGGTGCACCCACGGCAGGGAGATGTGGCTGTCCTGGGGCCTCGGGCCCTCTGACGGACCCCTTCCATGCCCCGCCTCCCTAGGAGACGGCTGGCTGCTCAAGGCCGTGAGCCTGGGGCCCTGGGTCCACATGATCGAGGAACTGCAGGTGTTTGACCAAGAGCCGGTGGAGAGCCTGGTGCTGTCCCAGAGCAAGGTAATGAATCAGGCACCACACCCGCACTGTCCCCTGCCCCCTCCCCCCTTCCTGGCTTGCTTCCTCTCGTCTCTGCCTTCCCCAGGCTGGCTTGTGTGCTTGGCCAGCCTAGCACAGGGCGCTGAGCTTGGGGCGAGTTTCTAGAAGCAAACAGAATCTGCACTGCCTGGGGCCACCATAGCCAGGTCCCTGGGAGGCCTCAGTAGCTGCTCTCACTGTTCCCCTTAGGCTCCGCTTATCATGCCACGTTGACCTGACCCCTCCCAGGCTGCGAGCTGTTGGTGGCACCCACATGACATCCAGTCCCCACCAGTGGGACAGCTTTCCCACCAGTCCCCAGTGGGCTCTGCCCCGGAGCCCGTACTCCCTAAAGCGCTCTCAATGTGCCCTCGCGCAGGGCTCCTTCCTGGCTTGTTTGCAGCAGCACTGCCCTCCCCAACATCCCCCCCCTCCACAACATCGATCGTGGGTTTGTTTGCCTTTCACCGGCCATTGTGATTCAAAATTGTTCCCTAGAACATGGAATAATGGCAGAAAGAAAGCGCGTGGTTGAATAAACACGCAGATTGGCAGTCACCCTTGCAACAGAGCAAAACACCTTATGCAATGCTGCTGCTACTGAGAGAGCTGCTTGGCCTTGAGAAAAACGTATTTCCTGCAGAGAGAGAGAGAGTATGAGTGTGTGTGTGTGTGTGTGTGTGTGTGTGTGTGTGAGATTATGCTGCTCGGCCTTGGCTCCGTCGCCTGTTTCTAATAAGGTCATGTCTGTAAGGTGCTTAGGGTTGCGTGTGGCTTGTAGTAAGCCCGCCCTCCGTGCAGTCTTTGGGTCTTAGCGCTCCCGCTGTAGCGCCCTCTGGTCCTTGTGTGCCCCCTGCGCTGGCCTGGCCTGAGCCCCTCTTCTCCTGCAGAAGCTCCTCTTCGCTGGGTCCCGCTCCCAGCTGGTTCAGGTGCCCCTGGCAGACTGCGCCAAGTACCGCTCCTGTGCAGACTGTGTCCTCGCCCGGGACCCCTTCTGTGCCTGGAACGCCAACACCAGCCGCTGCGTGGCCGTGGGCGCCCACTCCGGGTGAGGAGGGCTCCTGGCGTTGTGGGGCCCCCAGAGGGAGAGGAAGGAGGGGTGGGTGGAGCCGGGCTGCTGACGGGTCCCCCGCTCCCCCGCAGATCCCTGCTGTTGCAGCAGATGAACACCTCGGACACCTCAGGTGTCTGTAACCAGCGGGGCGGTAAGAAAGGTGAGCTGGCTTTTCTGTGCCCCCTTCCATCGGCCCGGGCCCTGGCTCCGAGCTGGCGGTCCCGCTCCTCTCCCCCCGGCCCTGGGTTTCCTGCTCTAACTCTGCCCTTTCTCTCTCTGCCGCTGCAGTCAGGCTCACTCCCAAGAACATCACCGTGGTGGCGGGCACAGACCTGGTGCTGCCCTGCCGCCTCTCCTCCAACCTGGCTCACGCCCACTGGACCTTCAGGGGCCGGGACCTGCCCGCCGAACAGCCCGGCTTCTTCCTCTCGGATGCCCGACTCCAGGCCCTGGTGGTGATGGCTGCCCAGCCCCACCACTCCGGCACCTACCGCTGCTTTTCAGAGGAGCAGGGGGCGCGGCTGGCTGCTGAAAGCTACCTTGTGGATGTCATGGCGGGACCCTCAGTGACCATGGAGGCCCGGGCCCCCTTGGAGAACCTGGGGCTGGTGTGGCTGGCCGTGGTGGCCCTGGGAGCTGTGTGTCTGGTGCTCCTGCTCCTCGTTTTGTCACTGCGCCGGCGGCTGCGGGAAGAGCTGGAGAAAGGTGCCAAGGCCGCCGAGAGGACCCTGGTGTACCCTCTGGAGCTGCCCAAGGAGCCCACTGGCGCCCCCTTCCGGCCTGGCCCTGAAACCGACGAGAAACTTTGGGATCCGGTTGGCTATTACTACTCCGATGGCTCCCTCAAGATAGTGCCTGGACACGCCCGGTGCCAGCCTGGAGGTGGGCCCCCCTCTCCTCCTCCTGGCATGCCCGGCCAGCCCCTGCCTTCTCCGACGCGACTTCACCTGGGGGGTGGGCGGAACTCAAACGCCAACGGCTACGTGCGCTTACAACTGGGAGGGGAGGACCGGGGAGGCCTTGGGCACCCCCTGCCTGAACTCGCCGACGAACTGAGACGCAAACTGCAGCAGCGCCAGCCCCTGCCCGACTCCAACCCCGAGGAGTCATCAGTATGAGGGCAGCCCCGCCACCGCAGTGGCGGGGGGCACGTGGGAGGCGCAGCTCCTACTTTGCACAGGCACCAGCTACCTCAGGGACATGGCACGGGCACCCGCTCAGCATGGGCACTGCCACTTGGTGTGGCTCACCAGGACACCGGCCTCATGGGAGGCGTCTTCCTCCTCTCTGTGGATCACGGACATGTGGGACCCCAGCCGCCAAAACCTTCCAAGGCAGAAGTTTCAAGTTGTGTGTGTGTGTGTGCGCGTATTTGTGTTTGTGCGTGTGTATGTGTGTGTGCACGCGTGCACATGTGGCGTAGCCTTTCTGTTCAGTCTTCCCTTGGCCTGGGGTCTCCCTGGTGAGTCACTGGAGCTATGAAGGGGAAGGGGTCGTATCGCGTTGCCTCTCTTACCCCCACCTGTCCCAAGCGTGGGGCAGTGCTGTACATATGGGGGTGGGGTGGGCAGGGTGCGGTACCCCTTTGGGGGAGTGCAGGGCTCCGTTGGGGGGAGGGGGGTGGGCCTGGTCCCGCCCCCAGGGCTGTGAATGTTTTCAGGGTGGGGGGAGGGAGATGGAGCCTCCTGTGTGTTTGGGGGCAGGGGTGGGCGGGGCCTCCCTCTTGGCCTGGGTTCAGTGGTATTTTATATTCATCCTCCCCCCATCCAGGGCTGGGGAAGGTTGTGCAGGGGCGAGGTGGGCATATCCTCTCAGCCCTAGGGGGAGGGCCCCTAACTGTAACTTATTGTGTCCCACGTATTTATTTGTTGTAAATATTTGAGTATTTTTATATTGACGAATAAAATGGAGAAAATAAAGCTCTCACGGTAATGGGGGCTAAGGCATGTGAGCTCAAAGTCTTTTAGGTACCAAGAGGCAAGGCTCCGTGTGGGTTGAGCCAGGCTGCCCTGGGCCCCCGCACGCTCCCTGGGCGGTGCCCCTTCTGCGGTTCCAGCCAGCCTGTGCCCCTCTCTGCAGGGAGCATGGCCCAGACTCCTCCAGGGTTTTCCCACAGTGGTGGCAGCAGGGCTGGGAACCAGACCACGGCTGCAGCCCCTTGGGAGCCAGCCTTGGCTTCGGGCCAAAGGGAGAAGTCCAGGCACTGGGGGAGGAGGAGGAGGAGGAGGGGCCTGCCTTCCCAGAACCCGGGGCAGTGAGGGGGCCGAAGGAGGGGACTTCCTAGAAGCAGTTTTAAGCTCGGGTAGGCGGTGAACATGGTTATGCTCACTGGCGTGAGGGATTGGGCGCCCGAGCAGTTTAGGGGAAGAGAGATCCCGTCTGGCCTTTGGTCCTCCGGGAAGGAGCTGCTGCTGCCACCCAGGGTGTCCTAGCGAGGGAGAGGCCTGGGGCCAAGATGTGAGAAACAACAGGACCCAGCCTGGACTCCTTCCCGATGGCTTTAGACACGCCAGAGTCCAGCCCATGTCCAGGACATGGAAACGAGGTCCCCCGTGGCTGTCACAGCCTCTGACCCAGGCTTGCTGGCACGGGCTGCCCTGTGTGTGCTCATCTGGCGACTTGAGCGTGTACACTCAGTGCCAGTGCCGGGTCCGCAGGTGTCAGTCTGTGAGGTTGATACATGAAGACTGATCTGGTAAACCAGGTGCCTGTGGTGGGAGAGGTGATGGGGAGAGGGGTGGGGCACAAACCTAGGTCCTGGCCTTGCCTCTGGGGCTTCTGTGGGGCTACTCCTACTAGCAGGCCAAGTTGTGGCCAGCTGCCCCTTGCTGAAGTAACACGGTGCATCTGCAGGGAGCCTTTGAAGAGGTCACGGGGACTAGGCATTTGGCACAGGGGTTAAGACGCCACTTGGGACGCCGGCATCCCATAGGTGTGGCTGAGTTTGAAGAGCTCCTTCGCTTCGCTTCTAGCTTCCTGCTAATCTGCACCCTGAGAGGCGAGTAATTACTTGACGGTTCAAATAACTGGAGCCCTGCTGCCCACGGGAGAGACCCAGACTTGACTTCCGGACCCCTGGCCGTTGGGGACGTTTGGGGAGCGAACCAGACAATGGAAGATATGCCTTTGCCTAGCTCCCTGCCTTTAAAATAAAGTGCTTTTTCAAAGGTCACTGCGCGGCCACGATGGTGTGGGAAGAGGGGGTGAAGGATCGTGGAGCTCGCCCGGGGAGCCCAGGTGGACAAGGGCGGTGAGGGAAAAAACCTGCTAGGCCTCTGAAGGTTACATAAAAACTCTGGCCGGGCCTAGCCGCCTCGCCTCCGCATCCTGGCAAAGCCCCGCCAGTCCGCCCCGCGGGACCCCACTCCCAGGGCCCAGAACCACCACGCCGCCGCCCTCAGCCCTCCGCTTAGTCTCGGACGCCCTCGCGTGGCGCTGTCGGGTGACGCCGGGGCGCAGCAAGTCCCGCCCCGCCACCACGATTCGTTCTCGAGCTAAGGCCTAAGACCCTGGATTGGCCGGCTCCGGGGAGGGGGCGGGACTCTAAGGCCAACGGCGCACGGTGAGTGGCCAGATACGGGGATGGCGGGAGGGGCACTGCGTCCGTCACTCTGGCCAGCGGGGGCCGAGCGGGTGTCCGGCCCCTGGGTTGCAGGCGCAGAAGCTGCAATGGCGGCTCCACGGCCGTGCGTGGATGGGCCCTGCTGCTCTCGCCCCAGCGCGGTGCCCGGCGTGCAGCAGACGCTGGAGGAGATGGACTTCGAGAGGGGTGAGGCGGGCGGTCGCGTGGCCCCGCAGGCCCGGAGCCCGGCCCTTTGGGACCCTCAGGGTTGCGAGCTGAAGGGGGAGGCTGCGAACGGCACCCCGAGGGCTGCGGGCCGTGTGCGGGGAGGGCGAGGAGGGGTCTCACGAGCCCGGTATGAGCTCGGCCATGGAACACTCGTCTTGGCGAGCAGGCGGGCAGACAGCCATTGGTTTCTGTAGTTTTTCCGAGTGGGGAGGCTGGGCCTGGAGACCCGAAATTGCTCGGGCGTCAGAGAGGGGGATCGGGAGCAGAATCTGCACCTGGAGGCAGGGAGCTTCGGGCCTGGGGGCTGCCGCGGCGCTGCGGCCCGGGGGCGCCTGCTGGGGTGGGCCCTATGCATGCTTTAGGGAAGGCACAGAGCTGCCCGCCGGCAGCCTTCGTGCCAGCTAGGCGGTACCCCTGGGCCTTCGGGGCTGCCGGGGAGGAACGGGGGGAGGGCTGGCCGCCCGAGCCCCCCTTCTGCGAGTTGGAGCCGCTGTGCCTTTTTACCGTGCTGTGTCATGACGCCTTGCGGAGGCAGCTTCCGTAGTAAGAGCGCTCCTGCTTTATAGACAGCCGCATTCCACCGTCGCTGGCACCTGCCCGCTTCCCTGCGTGTGTCCTACTGCCACCTCCTGGCCGACTGCAGTAGTCCCCCTGCTTCCCCTCTTCCATCTCCCACACAGCAGCCAGAGAGACCCTTGCAAAATACCAGACCAGACCAGTTCCCGTTGCTTTTAGAATAAACCCAAAAGCCTCAGCCCCGCCTGCCAGAGCTCTGTGGTCCTAAGCGCTGCCCACTGTGCTTCTCTACCCTCCTTTTATTTCCCAACCTTTCCCTTCTCAGTCACCGGGCATCGGCCACACTTGCTTTGGTGTCTCAGTTAAACGAGACTTCTTGAGTTACGCCCTCCTTCTTGCTGTCCTGTCCCCCAAGGAGCGCACTTCCTGCAGGGGCCGGCGTGGGTGCACTGGTTGGGGTGCCCCACCGCCCGCTTTGGAGTGCCAGCTTTGAGTCCCAGCTCGGGTTCTGATCCAGGTTCCTGCTAACGCACACCCTGGGAGGCAGCAGGTGATGGCAGAGGAACCTGGGTCCCTGCCACCCAAGTGGGAGACTCAGATCAAGTTCTGGTCTCCTGGCTCCAGCTTGCTCCAGCCCTGGAAGATGGAAGATCTCTGTCTCTCTGCTTTTCAAATAAAATAGAAAAAAAATGAACTTCCACAACCATTAGGCTGGTATCTGCCTGATGCTTTGCCTTCAGATCCTCAGCTGCGGATGGTCCTGCCCTGTAAGAAACTTTGACTGTCTAAAGACATTTTGGGGGCTCAGAGCTGTGGGCGTAGATAAAGCCACCGCCTGCAGTGCCAGCATTCCATGTGGGCACAAGTTCAAGTCCCAGCTGCTCCACTTCCAATCCAGCTCCCTGCTAATGCACCTGGGAAAGCAGTGGAAGATGGTCCAAGTCCTTGGGCCCCTGCACCCGCGTGGGAGACCCAGAAGAAACTCCTGGCTTCTGTCTTTGGATTGGCCCAGCTCCGGCTGTTGCGGCCACCTGGGGAGTGAACCAGTGGTTGGAAGACCTCTCTCTCTTTCTCTATGCCTCTGCCTCTCTGTAACCCTGCCTTTCAAATAAATAAATAAATCTTAAAAAAAAAAAAAGCTATATGAACACTTTAAAAATTTGTTTTTGGTTGTCAAAACCAGGAGGTGCTGCATACACACTGCAATGCCTAGGACGGCAACCCCACAAGCAAGAGTTATCTGCCCCAAAATGTGGATTGTGCTGCTGTTGAGAAAAATTAGCCCTGGGGCTGGTGCTGTGGCATAGAGGGTAGAGCGCCAGCATCCCATATGGGTGTAGGTTCGAGTCCCGGCTCCTCCACTTCTGATCCAACTCTCTGCTGTGTCCTAGGAAAGCAGTAGAAGATGGCCCAAGTGCTTGGGCCCCTGCACCCATGTGGGAGACCCAGAAGAAGCTCCTGGCTCCTGGCTTTGGATTGGCCAGGGTCTGGCCATTGCGGCCATCTGGGGAGTGAACCAGTGGATGGAAGACCCCCCCCAACCCCGCCTCTGTAATTCCGCCTTTCAAATAAATAAATAAAATCTTAAAGAAAAGAACCTTGGGCCGGTGCCGCAGCTCACTAGGCTAATCCTCCGCCTTGCGGCGCCTGCACACCGGGTTCTAGTCCCAGTCGGGGTGCCGGATTCTGTCCCGGTTGCCCCTCTTCCAGGCCAGCTCTCTGCTGTGGCCAGGGAGTGCAGTGGAGGATGGCCCAAGTGCTTGGGCCCTGCACCCCATGGGAGACCAGGAGAAGCACCTGGCTCCTGGTTTCGGATCAGCGCGGTGTGCCGGCCGCAGCGGCCATTGGAGGGTGCACCATCGGTAAAGGAAGACCTTTCTCTCTGTCTCTCTCTCTCACTGTCCACTCTGCCTGTCAAAAAAAAATAATAAAATAAAATAAATAAGAAAGAAAGAAAAGAACCTATCCCCATCCATGCTAGGGCCTTCTTCTCCAGGTCACCCTGATAAATCTGTCATCTTTCATTGCTTTCATCAAAGCAGTTTTCATAACTTGATATTATTTTGTTTATTTAAATTTTTAAAAATATTTTATTTAATTATTTGAAAGAGTTACAGAGAGGCAGAGAGAGACAGGGAGGTCTTCCATCTGATGGTTCACTCCCCAAAGGGCCACAACAGACAGAGCTGAGCCAATCTGAAGCCAGGAGCCAGGAGCTTCCTCCGGGTTTCCCATGTGGGTGCAGGGGCCCAAGGACTTGGGTCATCTGCTGCTGCTTTCCCAGGCCACAGCAGAGAGCTGGATCAGAAGTGGAGCAGCCGGGACTTGAACCGGCGCTCATATGGGATGCCGGCACTGCAGGCAGCGGCCCCTTAAAAAATCATTTAAAATTTCCTTATGTATTTTGTAGGTTGGATTTTTTTCTTCATGTCATATCTCCGAGTTCATTTTCTTTCTTGCGGAATGGTTTTTTCAGTGGGGACACTTGTTTTCTTTGTGTGAGAGTTCAGCTAAGTGTAGAAGCCCTGGCTGACAGTTGTTCCCCCTCAGTCCTCGGGAAGGAAGCGTTACTCCTGGGTCTCCCCGCACCTGCTGCTGCAGGCAGTCGGACGGATGGCCTTTCATGGGTCATGAGCTTGCTTACTTTTTGGTGACTTTTAAGTGTTCTCTTTATTGCTGATGGTCAGTCAGTCAGTCCATCATGCGAGGCCTGTTTTTGTTAACCCTCCTGGGGAGTTCATGTGATTTTTGTCTCCCATTGTATCCAGTTTTCTTTCCCTCCCTGTTTCTCTCCCACTCCCTCCCTCTCTCTCATCCTCTGGAACTTTTATTAGACCTGTGTTGGTACATTGGGTCTTCCACATTTCTCTACCTCTCTGTAGTATTTTTCTCTTTATCCTTTTGTGCTGTATTCCAGGTGAATTCCAGATCACTAAGTCTCTCTTCAACTGGGTCTGTCATACTGTTCAATCTATCAGTTGTTTTATTTCAAATTATTTTTAGTTTTTAAAAATGGATTCATTTCATTTATTTGAAAGGCAGAGAGAAAGAGAGTCAGACAGATGTCCCATCCACTAGTTCACTTTCTAAATATCCACAACACCCAGGGTGGGGGCAAACCAAAGCCAGGAGCTGGCAACCCAATAGGAAGTTACAGTGACCCTCTGACTTAAACAGGAAGCTGGGATCAGAGGCGGAGACAGGAGCTGACCCCAGGCGTTTCCATATAGGAGGGTGGCATCTTAACCGCGCTCCCAAATGCCTGCCCCTGGCTTGGCTTTTTAATTTTAGAATTTGTTATTGGAGAGAGTGAATCTGCTGGTTCAGTCCCCAGATGCCCACGGTGGCTGGGACCTGGCCGGGCCAAAGTCCAGGGGTGGGAACTCAATCCTGGTCTCCCATGCAGGTGGCAGGGATTCTGCTACTGAAGCCATCACCGCTTCCTCCCAGGGTCTATATCAGCCGGAAGCTGGAATGGGGAGCTGGAGCCAGGACGCAACCCAGGTACTGGGAGGTGGGAGGTGGGCGTCTTACAGGTGTCAGAACTGTTAGGCAGCCGGCGCCTTGGCTCACTAGGCTAATCCTCCGCCTGTGGCACCGGCACACCAGGTTCTAGTCCTGGTCAGGGTGCCGATTCTGTCCTGGTTGCTCCTCTTCCAGTCCAGCTCTCTGCTGTGGCCCGGGAGTGCAGTGGAGGATGGCCCAAGTGCTTGGGCCCTGCACCCGCATGGGAGACCAGGAGAAGCACCTGGCTCCTGGTTTCGGATCAGCGCAGTGTGCTGGCCGCAGCGGCCATTGGAGGGTGCACCATCAGTAAAGGAAGACCTTTCTCTCTGTCTCTCTCACTGTCCACTCTGCCTGTCAAAACACACACACACACACACACAACAAACCTGTTAGGCCAAAGCGCTGCCTTGGTTAATTTACTGCCTTCTGTTTCATATCTGCCTATCGTTGGCGGCTGTTTTTGCCCAACATGTCAGTTTGTGGATTCTCTCTTTGTGTCTGTGAATATATTAAACATTGCTGTTTTAAACGCATTTTTAGATTGTGCTGTGACAGCTGGTGTCTGCGGCCTGCATTTCTCCTTTGTCTTTGCTGACTGCCTCTCATGGCAGTGGATCATTTATTTCATGCTTTGCAATTTTTCATCTCACAGTTTTTGTTTTTGTTTTTGTTTTTTTTAAAGATTGATTTATTTATTCGAAAGGCAGAGCTCCAGAGAGGCAAGGCAGAGGTAGAGAGAGGAAGGTCTTCCATCTGCTGGTCTACTCCCCAAATGGCTGCAATAGCTGGAGCTGGGCCAATCCAAAGCCAGGAGCCAGGAGCGTCTTCCAGGTCTCCCACATGGGTGCAGGGGCCCAAGTATTCGGGCTGCCTACTACTGCTATCCCAGGCCATAGCAGAGAGCTGGATCAGAAGTGAAGTAGTGGGGCTGGCGCCATGTCTCACTTGGTTAATCTTCCACCTGCAGCACTGGCATCCCATATGGGCACTGGTTCTAGTCCCAGCTGCTCCTCTTCCAATCCAGCTCTCTGCTGTGGCCTGGGAAAGCAGTAGAAGATGGCCCTAGTGTTTGGGCCTCTGCACCCGCATGGGAGACTAGGAAGAAACACCTGGCTCCTGGATTCAGATCGGTGCAGCTCCTGCCGTTGCAGCCATTTGGGGGGTGAATCAACAGAAGGAAGACCTTTCTTTCTGTCTCTCCCTCTCACTGTCCGTAGCTCTACCTCTCAAATAAATAAATAAATAATCTTTAAAAAAAAAAAAAAAAGGCTGGCGCCGTGGCTCACTAGGCTAATCCTCCACCTGCGGCGCTGGCACCCCAGGTTCTAGTCCTGGTCGGGGCGCCGGTTCTGTCCTGGTTGCTCCTCTTCCAGTCCAGTTCTCTGCTGTGGCCCGGGAGTGCAGGGGAGGATGGCCCAAGTGCTTGGGCCTTGCACCTGCATGGGAGACCAGGAGGAAGCACCTGGCGCCTGGTTTCATATTGGTGCAGCGCCGGCCGTAGCGGCCATTTGGGGAGTGAACCAACGGAAGCAAGACCTTTCTCTCTGTCTAACTCTGCCTGTCAAAAAAAAAAAAAAAAAAAAAGTGAAGTAGCTGAGACTCAAACCGGCGCTGTGGTGCAGCAGGTTGATGCCCTGGCCTGGGGCACTGGCATCCCACATGGGCGCCGGTTCGAGACCTGGCTGCTCCACTTCTGATCCAGCTCTCTGCTGTGGCCTGGGAAAGCAGTGGAGGATGGCCTAGGTCCTTGGGCCTCTGCACCTGCCTGTGGGACCCGGAGGAGGCTCCTGGCTCCTGGCTGCGGATTGGCGCAGCTCCAGCCGTTGCAGCTTTTTGGGGAGTGAACCATTGGATGGAAGACCTCTCTCTCTGTCTCTCTCTCTCTGCCTCTCCTCTCTGTAACTCTGAGTTTCAAATAAATCTTTTTTTTTTAAAAAGATTTATTTTATTTATTTGAAATACAGAGCTACAGAGAGAGGTGGAGACAGAGAAGCTTTCCATCCACTGGTTCACTCCCCAGATGGCCACAACGGCTGGAGCTGCGCCGATCCACAGCCAGGAGCCAGGAGCTTCTTCCGGATCTCCCACACGGGTGCAGGGGCCCAAGGACTTGGGCCATCTTCTACTGCTTTCCCAGGCCATAGCAGAGAGCTGAATTGGAAGTGGAGCAGTCAGGACTCGAACCGGCGCCCTCAAATCTTAAAAAAAAAAAAAAAAAAAAAAAAAAAAAAAAGCGCCCATGTGGGATGCCGGCATTGCGGGCAGAGGCTTTACCTGCTATGCCACAGCGCCGGCCCCATCTTAGAGCTCTTCAAGGCAGTGTCTGCACCCCTTTGTGGGAGAGTCTCAGCCTGCCTTGGCTGGCTTGTAGAAATACTTTTAAGGGAGGAGGGGTCTTTTAAAAAGTAATTAATTTGAAAGGCAGAAAGAAAAGGATAGAGAAAGAGACCTCTTCCTTCAACTGGTTCACTCCCCCAGATGCCTGCAACAACCAGGGCTGGACCAGGCTGAGGCCAAGGACCAGGAACTCCATCCAGGTCTCCCATGTAGGTGGCAGGGACCCAAGTACTTGGGGCGTCCTCTGCTGCTTTCCCAGGTGCATTAGCAAGGAGCTGGATGGGAAACAGAATAGCCAGGACTTGAACCAGTGCTCAGATAAAGGGATGAGGGTAAGCCGTGCAGAGGCTTAACCTGCTGCACCAGAACACCCACCCCTAGAGGTCTCCCTCCCTTCCGGCAGTTACAGAGAGAGGTCTTTCATCCACTGGTTTACTCCCCAGATGGCCTCAATGGCCAGGGCTGGGCCAGGCACCAGGAGCTTCATCTGAGTCTCCCATGTGAGTGCAGGAACCCAGTCACTTGGGCCATCTTGCACTGCTTTCCCAGGCACATCAGCAGGGAGCTGGATTGGAAGTGGGGCATCTGGGCCTCAGACCAGTGCTCACACAGGATGCTTGTGTCACAGGTGACGGCTTAACCCTGCTGTGCCACAGTGCCAACTCCTGGAGGTAATCTTACAGGGTATTTTTAAGGAGTTGCCTCTGGGGCCAGCGCTGTGGCATATGGGCACTGGTTCTGGCTGCTCAACTTACAATCCAGCTCCCTGCTGATGGCCTGGGGAAAGCAGTGGAAGATGGCCCTAGTGTTTGAGTCCCTGCACCGACTTGGGAGTCCAGGAGGAGGCTCCTTGCCCCTGGCTTTGGCCTGGCCCAGCCCCAGTCATTGTGGTTATTTGGGGAGTGAACCAATGGATGGAGGACGTGTGTGTGTGTGTGTGTGTGTGTGTGTGTTTAACTCCACCTTTCAAATAAATAATAAATCTTTTTTTAAAAAAAAAAGTTGCCTCTGCCTGGCCCCTACAGAATTCACTTCTCTGGGTCACCTTGGGCAAGTCTGGATTACAGCAGCGTCCTCTCCTGGCGATTCTGCCCTCCGAGGCACCTGAGCCGGGGCGTGGGACTGGTGTGGGCTCCTCCTCTGCTGTCCCCGCACACCTGCTCCCTTCGGGTTGCCGTTCAGCTGCCCCCTCTTGGAGAAGCCATCCCTGATCACTGCCTCTTCCCCTTCCCTGCTTTTTCTTCAGAGCCCTTGGCACCACCTGTCTTCCTTTATAGAATCCAGAGAATACCTGGGTAAAATTACACCATGAAATAACATTTATGTGCCAAACATAGCAAGGATATGTACACGATATACAAGTGAATATATGTTGGTTTCTCGTCTGTTTCCTGTAATTAGAAAATGAGCTGCAAACAGCCAAATTTTAAAAAATATTTATTTATTTGAAAGGCAGAGATAGAGATCTTCTATCTGTTGGTTCACTCCCCAAATGGCCACAGATGCTGAAACCAGGACCTGCTTCCAGGTCTCCCACGTGGGTGCAGGGGCCCAAGCACGTGGGCCATCTTCTACTGCTTTCCCAGGCCATATCAGAGAGCTGGATCAGAAGTGGAGCAGTCGGAACTCAAACCGGCACCCACATGGGATGCGGGCACTGCGGGTGGTGGCCCTGTGCTCTGGGCTCTTGAGCTTCAATGCCTGCTCACCACTTTGGCAGGGGTTTTCACTTTGTTCCTGGCACCTGGTAGCTTCCTTTTCTTGCTTTTGACCTTGACTCTATATTCAGACATTGCAGATACTACTTTATTTTTTTTTTTTTTTTAATTATTTTTTGACAGGCAGAGTGGACAGTGAGAGAGAGACAGAGAGAAAGGTCTTCCTTTGCCGTTGGTTCACCCTCCAATGGCCGCTGCGGCCGGCGCACCGCACTGATCCGATGGCAGGAGCCAGGAGCCAGGTGCTTTTCCTGGTCTCCCATGGGGTGCAGGGCCCAAGCACCTGGGCCATCCTCCACTGCACTCCCTGGCCACAGCAGAGGGCTGGCCTGGAAGAGGGGCAACCGGGACAGAATCCGGCGCCCCGACCGGGACTAGAACCCGGTGTGCCGGCGCCGCTAGGCGGAGGATTAGCCTATTGAGCCACGGCGCCGGCCCAGATACTACTTTATCTACCATTACATGCTGGAAGAGGGAGGAGGGGATTTCTGTGACTGCCTGATTGGACAAACCCTGTGTCTTGTTCCCAGCTGTGTCACCAGCGCCTGGAGCAATCCTTGGCACAGTGAATATTTGTTGAGTGAACAAATATTGTCCATTTCACAGGGGCGAACAGTGCAGTCAAGGGGTAACAGAGGTGCCGAGCATCGGCAGCCAGGCACCGTAACACAGGCCCGTGCTTCACTCTGCAGGGATCTGGGCGGCGGCTCTGCACGGGGACCTGGGCCGAGTGAAGTATTTCATCCAGAAGGCCACGGACCCCAGTCAGCCTGACTCTGCCGGCTACACTGCTCTGGTGAGCTGGGAGGAGCACGGGAGTGGGGGTGGGGAGCTTTAGCTTGGGGTGGGAAGCTGCCTCTGCCTTCCCTTCTTCTGGCAAAGTGCTCTCTTTGAGTGGACAGTGAGAGAGAGACAGAGAGAAAGGTCTTCCTTTTGCCGTTGGTTCACCCTCCAATGGCTGCCATGGCTGGTGCGCTGCGGCCGGCGCACCGCGCTGATCTGATGGCAGGAGCCAGGAGCCAGGTGCTTCTCCTGGTCTCCCATGGGGTGCAGGGCCCAAGCACTTGGGCCATCCTCCACTGCACTCCCTGGCCACAGCAGAGAGCTGGCCTGGAAGAGGAGCAACAGGGACAGAATCCGGCACCCTGACCGGGACTAGAACCCGGTGTGGCGGCGCCACAGGCGGAGGATTAGCCTAGTGAGCTGCTGCGCCGGCCACAAAGTGCTCTCTTAACTGTCCTGTGAACCGGGTTTTCAAATGAGCATCCCAGCTTTCTGTCAGCTGCTCAGTTCTGTCTCGTGACAGTCCCAGGAGAGAGGAGTGCTCGTGTCCCCGTCTTCCCTGTTGAGGAGGATGAATCTAGATGTCAAGAAGCTCGCCCAGGTCACAGAGCCGCTGGGGCTGGCCCCTGCGCGTGTGCAGGCCCCGAGCCCGCCCAGAGTCCGCTGTCTGACCTCACTCCCCGCAGCACTACGCCAGTCGCAACGGACACTACGCCGTGTGCCAGTTCCTGCTGGAGAGCGGAGCTAAGTGCGATGCCCAGACCCACGGGGGCGCCACCGCGCTGCACCGGGCCAGCTACTGCGGGCACACGGAGATCGCTCGGCTGCTGCTGTCCCACGGCTGCAACCCGAGGCTGGTGGACGATGACGGCATGACCAGTCTGCATAAGGTAGGCCCCCTCACCCTCTGAGAGGCAGTTTATGCGCATTTATGACATACGTATGTCAATACATTCCTCCCTTGCTGCCACCTTGAATTTCTTCCAGAGGAATGACTGTTTGAAAAGATTTATTTATTTATAGGAAACAGAGTTACAGAGAGGGAGAGGTAGAAAGAGAGAGATCTCCATCTACTGGGTCACTCCATAAGTGGACACAGTGGCCAGGGCTGGGCCAGGCTGAAGCCAGAAGCCAGGAGCTTCATCCAGGTCCCCCACACGGGTGTATCTGCTGCACATTAGCAGGGAGCTGGATTGGAAGTGGGGCAGCAGGATGCAATCCAGCACCTGTATGGGATGCCGGCGCTGCTCTGCACCCCAGCACTAGCTCCAGAGGGCGAGGATTTTAACAAGTGGCTCTGGCAGGGTGTTGTGTCCCAGGGGGTTAAGCTGCTGCCTGGGATATCTGCATCCTGTATTGGGGTGCCTGGGTTGGAGTCTCACCTGTGTCCAGTCAGGCTTCCCGCTGAAATACATCCTGGGTGCAGGTCACGGCTCAGGTACTGGGGCCACGTGTCTCGGTTGCTCTGCCTTTCAAGTGAATAAAAATCTATATTTTTAATGAACAGTCATCTTTATATCAGTTCACAATACATCAATATTTTTAGTTTCCTTAGGTGAACTGCAAACATTTATATCAGAAATAAAATACATTGGTCTTTTTAAATAATCTAGCTTCTAATGCTTTCACATTTGTACCATTCAATTATTTGGAAACTCTTGAATCCCCAAAATCTACAAATGTGCCCAAGATTTTTCAAACCTGCTGCATTCCCAAGTTGTTTTATTTATTTTTTGAATCCTTTACCAGCTCTCCCTGCTAGACAAGGGAGCCCGGGCCCCAGAGTGGCTCCTCTGCTCCCCTGAGAGATAGTGAATCTGAGATGACATTCCGAAGCCTCTCACTCTACCGTGAGACTCCAGCCTGCTTAGACGTGTTTCCTGCACGGCTCATCTCCGCAGCCATTGCCTGCAGGACTTGGGGAAGCTGCAGGAATTGCAGGCGCAGACGCCAGGCCCACGTCATCTCCAGCGTTGTGGGGAGGGGCTGTACAGCACAGGACAAAGCCCCTGGACAGAGCCAGGGAGAGCGCCCTCCCAGGGCATCCACAGTGGAAATACTTTTTTTTTTTTTTTTTTTAAGATTTATTTATGTGAGAGGCAGAGTTACAGACTTAGAGGGAGAGAGAGAGAGGGGGAGCTTCCACCCACCGGTTCACTCCCCAAATGACTGCAACAGCTGGAGCTGGGCCAATCCACAGCCAGGAGCCAGGAGCTTCTTCTGGGTCTCCCACGTGGGTGCAGGGGCCCAAGGACTTGGGCCATCTTCTGCTGCTTTCCCAGGCGATAGCAGAGAGCTGGATCAAAAGAGGAGCAGCCGGGACACAAACCAGCACCTGTATGGGATGCCAGCACTGCAGGTCGAGGCCTAGCCCACTACACCACAGAGCCGGCCCCAGAAAATAAATTTTAAAAAGTGGTGCTGGGGGCTGGTGCCATGGCGCAGTAGGTTAATCCTCTGCCTGTGGCACTGGCATCCCATATGGGTGCAGGTTCAAGTCCCAGCTGCTCCTCTTTCAATCCTGCTCTCTGCTGTGGCCTGGGAAAGCAGTGGAGGATGGCCCAAGTCCTTGGGCCCTGCACCCACGTGGGAGACCTGGAAGAAGCTCCTGACTCCTGGCTTTGGATCGGCTCAACTGTGGCCATTTGGGGAGTGAACTAACAGAGGGAAGACCTTTCTCTCTGTCCTTCCCTCTCACTGTCTGTAACTCTAACTCTCAAATAAAAATAAATAAAATCTTTAAAAAAAAAGTGGTTCTGATCATGCGCATTTGGAATCCTCCAGAGGCTTTCTGTTCCCTTCTAGGGACAGCTCCCACCACCCTCTCCGTTTTATTCCGAGTTCTTATCCATGTGTCCCTTACCCCAAGGACCTGCTGATCTTCCTTAATTTACTACTCTGTCTCCCCAGGGCCACACGTCAGACGCTATTCCTCCTTTCTAGATGCCTGTCCCATCCCTTTTTACGTGGGCCCCTTTTACGCTTCCTTCTGGACTGTAACACATGCACACCCTCCCTTCCTCCCTCCCAACCCTACCCGCCCTTGACCCCCAGACCTGCCCAGCCATGTGCTCCCTGGACGCGAGGTTGCCTGACTGCTGTGACCCTGAGCTTCCCCACTGGCCGCCTGTCTCTCCCTGGAGACAGCTGGGCCTTTATCTCACCCCTGTGGCAGCCCTGGCACAGGTGCTCCACAAGTATGTGCTGAACAGACAGCTGGGTGTCGGGTTTTTCTTAATCCTTGCCAGTTGGCTGGGCAGACTGCCTAGGTCTTAATGGTGTGAAGTGGTGTCGCTCCGACGTTTCATCACCACAGTTCACATGGTGGGTGTTTACAGGCAGGGTGCTCCATGTTCACCTGGCTGGCGTCACCCACGGGGGCGCAGCACTTTAGATGCATCGCATCCCCTGTTCTCTCATGTGGACAGGGAAAATGTGTGAGGGCTGGAAGTTATTCTTCTTTGCTAGGTTTTAAAATAAGCTATTTGCAAACTTTTTTTTAATGATTTATTCTGTTTATTTAAAAGGCAGAGTGACAGAGAGGGAGAAACAGAGAGAGAGCTCCCTGTGGCTTACTCCCCAAATGGCCGCAACAGCCAGGGCTGGGCCAGGCCAAAGCCGGGAGCCAAGATCTCCGTCTGAGTCTCCACATGGGTGCAGGGGCCCTAGCACTTAGGCCATCTTCCTCTGCCTTCCCAAGCACATTGCAGGGAGCTGGATTGGAGGAGCAGCAGCTGGGACTTGGAGCAGCACTCCAACGTGGGGTGCCGGCGTCACGGGCAGCAGCCTAGCCTGCTGCACCACAGTGCGGCCCCTGGTATTTTGCTTTCCGTGAGGAATTCTTGGGGCCGCATCTCGCCCTGCTCACAGCAGACCGCTGCTTGAACTAGGCAGCGAGACAGAAGCCACAGCCGGGTCTGCGCTCACCAGGAGGACCTGCTGCGTGAAGGTTCGGGCTCCGGAGGTCCCGTGGTGGATTCTGGGGCTGCTTCTCGCCCTGTGCGGGCCCCTGGCGTCCGTCAGTTTGCTGGGAGGTGCGGGGAAGGTACAGAGCCCAGCCGTCAGCAGGGCCGACTTCGCATCCCCACGTTGCCACGGCAGCTCGGGGACCTCGGGCAAGTTGCTTCGCTTCTGTGCGCTGCAGTCTGTCTGGGGCAGTAGTGGCGATTCCCACCTCCGAGAGGTATCGGGAAAGGTAAGCTACACAGTCGCTTACCTCGGTTACCTTTAGCGACATTTAGGAATTGCTGCCCAGGGGCCGGTGCTGTGGCACCATGTGGGCGCCAGTTCTAGTCCCGACTGCTCCACTTCCAATCCAGCTCTCTGCTATGGCCTGGGAAAGCAGTGGAAGATGGCTCCAGTGCTTGGGCCCCTGCACCAGTGTGGAAGACCTGGAAGAAGCTCCTGGCTTCAGCCTGGCCCATTGCTGGCCATTGTGGCCATCTTGGGGAGTGAACCAACAGATAGAAGAGCAGTCCCTCTCCCTTCCCCCGCTCTTAGCTTTGCCTTTCAAATAAATAAACAAATCTTAAAGTGATGCCCAAATGAGGATCCGTGTCTCAAAGGAGAAGAGAAGGCTGGGAACCCGAGCTCGTCTGGCGGCTGCCCGTGGCGCCCAGCACCCTGCAGGTGATGGCTGAATGGCCGAGCTGTTTGTGTGGCTCTGACCCAAGCCAGCAGTGGCCACAGGGTGGAGACATAGAAAGAAAGACGGGCTCCCGCCAGAGGGCCCTGGGCCCTCCACCGCCTCCTGGAGAGTCGCTGGGTTTCTAAAGGAGTTCGAGGAAACCGCCTCAGGCCGGCCTTGGCCCGCTTCCTCAGGATCTCAGAGGAGCAAGAAGGGGCAGGGTCTGGCAGGGGTGAGCCTGACCTGGGTGTGTCTGTCCCCAGGCTGCGGAGAAGGGCCACGTGGACATCTGCTCCCTGCTGCTGCAGCACAGCCCGGCCCTGAAGGCGGTCCGCGACCGGAAGGCGCGGCTGGCCTGCGACCTGCTGCCCAGCCACAGCGACCTGCGGGACCTGCTGGCCGCCTGAGAGAGAGGCCGCCCTCCTGCCGCACGCTGTGCGGAGGGAAACTGAGGCCAGAAGACCCCGGAAGAACCCCGCCGGGCCTCCGTGGATGTGAGGGAGGAGGTTTGGTGGGGCGGGACGTGCCTGCGCCCGGACAGGCGATCATGTTCTGAATCAGGTCCTGTGGGAACGTCCATCCATTTGGAAAAACCAATAAAGTCAAATCCCTACCTCCGCCCACAAAGATAAACCTCAAGATGAACGACCAAAAATCAGAGCACACAAGTGCGGCGCCCGTGGCGAGAGCTGCCCCTGCTCCGTCGGTCCCCCGGTGGCTGGTCCGAGGTGAGAGTGGTTACAGGGGGCCCGCCCCAGGGCCACCGTGGGGACTGGGGGAGGGGAGCTCCGTGGCGAGTGCTTTGCTTAGTTCCTGCTCCAGACGTGCTCAGTGCTGGCAGGGTCGGAACCCACTCCTTCCGGCCTGTGACCGGCAGAGGGCGCTGCTGCTTTAGTCTGCGGGCGAGTTACAGTGAGGGGAATACTGCTTCCCGCCCGTGTCGATTTCTTTTCTTGACCCAGAAAAGCCGTTTATATTCGGCATATCGATCCTCTGTTTTACACGTACATTTATGTCCATTCGTTTCAAATTTCTTCTGTCATGCTGTCACTTAACTCTGTTGGTGTCTGGCCACGGAAACCGGTACAGTCACGGTAGGTGGCAGTCTGGCCACATGTATTTAAATGAGCAGAGCCAGGAATCTGGCGCTTCTGGACTGCTCCCCCGTGGCTGCAGGGAGGTTCACGTGCAGGCACTCAGCCTGGGGGGCCCCCCGCAGAGGCGGTGCTGCCTGGGCTAGGGGCCCGAGGCTGCTTCCAGCAAAGGGTGCGTGCGTCTGGAGCTGCAGCTGGGCGGAGGAGAGCCAGGAGAGCAGGGAGCGCGTGCCTTCTCCCGGCACCCACGCGGGCTTTCCCCTGGGCCGGCAGGCCCTGGACTTCCTGTTTACTTTTGGGTTTTTAATTAGGAAGACTTTTTAAAATCAGCGCTAGCCCTGGCAGGGCGAGTGCTTTTTTGCTGAGTGTCTGGGGTGGAGCCTGCTGATTGCAATGCCCCTGTGCTCAGAGGCCGAGGCGCACAGGCTGAAGTCTGACTTTTTCTTGTCCACTTGTCCTCGTTCTAGTCTGGGTGAGTCTTTCCTCTTGTAGCCAAAGAGTTCTGTCGGAAAAAAAAATCCCCTGAAACCCCAGAGCTTAGTTTCTTCACTGTCTCGGGTTCTGTTGTGTGAGCTTCTGGACTTCACGGCCAGAGCTGCTGGCCTTTGGCCCTTGCTGACCCCGGCGCTCCCTGCTGTCTGGCGATGGCGGCCGCTGGGCTCTGGAATCTTATTTACTGGCTCTCAGGTTTCCTCGCAAAGGTCACCGCTGGGCGATGGGCCTGAGATCCAGGACTTTTGCTTACGGTGGCCTGAGACAGACTGCTCTGGGGCTGGTTTCATGGTTCCTGCTACATCCTGGGACCCGGGGCCGACCGCAGCCCCCCTTCCCTGTGGAGGGTGCACTCATGGCTGGGGGTGTCTGGTGGGGACCCACAGGGAGCATGGGAGACATTTGCGAGGCCCAGCCCCCCCACAGTGGCTGGCACAGCGTAACTCGGGCTGCCGGCATGGGAGGCAGGAGGGATGGGGGCAGCCTTGAGATCACACAGAGCTGTTTGTGCATTGTCATGTAGAGGCCAGCTCTTCCCTGCAGGATTCTGGCCAGCTTGTGCCAAGGTCACTGGGCCGGGTCTTGGAAGTTTCCCAGGCAGCCAGACTTCCAACAACATGGAAGCCCAAACTGGTCTCTTCCCTGGCGGGTGCGAACGCAGCAAGGTGGGAAAGGTGTCCCCTTGAGCACGGGCTCGTGGCTGGGCCGCGTGCTCGGTGGCTCAGCGGCTCCGAGCGGAGTGGGGTATGGCAGAGGTGCAGGCGAGGGCGTGTGGAAGGCGGCGGCTCCCTGTCTGCCTCGCGGGCTGCTTTCCCAGGCTGGTATTTTGGTCGATGTGACAGAACCCCAGAGTCATCTGTCCTTCCCTGCCCCCACCCGCCCCCAGGAGGAGGCCGAGCTATAAGAGGGCAGCGCCCGGGCTCTCACTGGGGGTGCGGAGAGCGGGGGGACCATGGACTTCATCAGCATTCAGCAGTTGGTGAGGACAGGGGGCGCCCCCCGGCAGGTCCCTGGCTATCGGGTGGCGGGCAGGCAGCTGCTCACTGGGGTCTGAGGGTCAGGGCGGAGGCACCAGGAGGTGGGCAGCTCCCGTCTGCTCTGTGCCTGGTTCTGCATGAGCTGCTGGCAGGCAAGGAAGAAGCTGGGTGTGGTGGCCGTGAGAGTCCTGGTGTGCACCGAGCCCCGCCCTGGATCGTGACAGGGAAGGGAGGCGGCAGACTCCGGGGAGCACGAGGGTGGCCACTGCTCTGGAGGGCCTGGGTGGGGGCAGGGAGAAGGGCATCCTTGCCCCAGGGGTGCTTTGGGCTTTGTCAGTGTTGGGGACCTAGAGGATGTCACGTTGCCCACCAGCAGTGGGGCCTGGGCAGCGTTGCTTTAGAAGGGAATCTGGTTCTGTCTGGCCGGGAGCCCCAGCCCCGTCATCCTATCATTCCAGCCTGTTCTCCCCACAGGCTCGGTCCTCAGTGCTCCCCAGCTGTGAGGGGAGGACTCACTCCCAAGCACGAGACCAGTAACTCCCGTAACCGCCCCAGCTCCTTTAGGTTAAGTGCAGGTTGGAGCCCGTTTTATGGAGACAGTTTCCCAGCAAGCGGAGTTGAATTCCCCCAGGGCGTGTGTCTCAGTCCCTCTGAGCTTGTACCGCAAGGCAGCATGGCGTGATCCGGTAGGAATCTAAGGCAGCAGCCCAGGAGGGAAGCTAAGCGGTCATCTGGCTCAAGGGTGCCTGGGCCCTGGCCAGCGGTATGGATGGATGCGGGCTCGCCTCACCCCTGGGTCCTGCTGACAGAGCAGGGCAGGCAGAGGTCACTCATCCCCCAGGACGTCACCGCGGATGGGAGGCAGCCTCTCCAGTCCCCAAAACTCACCCCGTCCACAGCCCTCGCCAGCCGTCTCCCTGGCACTGTACAACCCTGTTTTCTGATTGCTTGTCCTCTGCCTGTTCCTGCAGGTAAGTGGAGGAGGAGTTGGGAGGAAAGCGTTGGGAATCGGACATGGAGTCCCCGACCCCGGAGGCTGGCCCTGTGACTGGAGGCTGGGGCCCCAGGAGGCCATGGCCCGGGAGAAGCTGAGAGTGGAAGAGGAGAAGAAGGTGAAGGTGAGCGCTGGGTGGGAGTGGGGCAGCCACCCCAGGAGCCCCGCCCTGCTCCGACCTCTGGCTGACGTCTGGCCTGCTCCTGTCTTCCGTCCACTCGCTGCGCCTTCTCAGCTTGAAAGATTTAACAGCTCCAGAGTCCATCTGGAGACGCTGGCTGACCTGGAACACTTGGTTCAAAGACGGAGAGAGAAGCGACTGAGACGCAGAGTCCCCCCCAGGGAACCTGAGCCCGTGGTTAAGGTGAGTGACAACGTGGGGCTGCAGGCCCGAGGAAGCGTTTCCTGTGGCGGGTGGCCAGGGGGGGCTTCCTCGCGGAAGGCTGCAGCCCAGGCAGTGCAGAGGGATGGCCTCCGAGGCCGGACTCGCAGAGCAGCCCCTCACAGGGTGGTGCCCGTCTGCACGCGCTCAGAACCTGCTCCTGCCCTTCCGCTGTGCTTGCAGCTCCACCCCCTTCTCAAGTCCCTGGGCCTGCGGTGCCAAAGGAGCCCTTCATCCGAGGGCGTGTCGTGTCGGGCTGGGGCTTGCTTTAACAAGTCCACGTGGCCCCGCCTTGACCGTTGCCAAACGAGGTCACCCTCTGACACAGTGCGGGAGAGGACTTCACCACGCTCGTGTCGATCCCCAGCACTCTCTTGACACCTGTTGTCACAGTCTCCAGGGAGGGCAGGACTGAGAATTTGTGCAAACTGGAGTTTCTATCAGCCAACTGTGGGCGGGTCCAGTCAGCTGCTCGGGGACCAGGCTGGGCTGTGCGGCCAGGGGTGCCCACAGGCTTGGGAGTGATTCGGCCTTGGCCTTGAACTCGTGCAGCAGCAGCAGCCCCCGGCCCAGCTGGAGCCTGTGGCCCTGGAGACGTTCCTGAAGGCAGCTGCTGAGAACCAGGAGACCCTGATTGACAAGTACCTGGCCGACGGCGGGGACCCCAATGCCCACGACAAGGTAGTGTGGTGGGGGTCACTGGGCTTGCAGGACCCGCGGCTGCAGGCATGCTGTCCTCAGCCCTGTGGCACTGGCAGGAATCCACTGGGACCAGGGTGGGGCCCGGGGCTGCGCTCCCTCTGCCTAATCGCCCACGTCTCCCCCAGCTCCACCGCACTGCCTTGCACTGGGCCTGTCTGAAAGGTCACGGGCAGCTGGTGAGCAAGCTGCTGGCGGCAGGTGCCGCCGTGGACGCACGGGACTTGGTGAGAACGGGGTAGACCCCTCCTCGTGGCGGACGCCCTGCCTCGCCTACCTGCAGGTCACGGTGCTTTGTGGCTTTCGTTGTGCAGCTGGACAGGACCCCTGTGTTCTGGGCCTGCCGTGGAGGACACCTGGACATCCTCAAACAGCTGCTTAACCAGGGGGCCCAGATCAATGCCCGGGACAAGGTGAGGGACAGGGTGCCAACTTCCGGTGGCCCGCTGGGAGGAGCAGGGGAGCAGATGCTCTTGGTGAAGAGAAAGCACAGCCCTTTGGGAAGGAGGCCCTGGCAACCGAGACCCACCGCTGACCCCCCACTGCAGATCTGGAGCACCCCCCTCCACGTGGCCGTGCGCACGGGGCACTCTGACTGCCTGGAGCACCTCATCGAGTGCGGAGCCCGCATCGACGCGCAGGATAAGGTAGGTACTCGGGGCAGCTCCACTCAGGGACCTTGACCCTGTGCCAGATCAGAGGTGCAGTCCAGCCCCACAGACCTGAGTTCTCTGAGCAGTGGCCGACAGCAAACGCGGGGCAGCAGCGTGACTCCTTCCCTCTGCAGGAAGGCGACACAGCCCTGCACGAGGCTGTGCGGCACGGCCGCTACAAAGCCATGAAGCTGCTGCTGCTCTATGGAGCCAAGCTGGGCGTGCAGAACATGGTGAGTGGGAGCTGGGCCGAGGCCCGCAGCGTGTTGTGGTCTCGATGGCCAGTGTAACCCCTGAGAGCAAGGGGCAGACCCCAGTGACCCTGTGTCCTCATCCCCAGGCCTCCCTGACGCCGGTGCAGCTGGCCCGAGACTGGCAGCGGGGCATCCAGGAAGCACTGCAGGCCCACATTGGGCATCCCCGCACCCGGTGCTGACGACAACAGACCTGTGGGGTCACTCAGCCACCATTCCATCCCTTGCACCTCCTGCGCTTCTGCCCCCTCCACCCCCAAACTGGTTCCTGCCCTGGGCCCGAGTCCCCCCAGGGCTTCACTTCCTCAGGCAGCTGTCAGGCCCCAGGAGCAGCCCCGAGCCCAGCGGTGGCAAGCAGGCCTCTCCGTGTCGGGCTGCGCTGGGCTGGGCTGGAGAGGACCACAGGGCGGCAAAGCAGGGCCAGAGGAGGGCCGGCGGGGTGCAGCAGAAGGGAACAGCCCTGGGCTGGCTGCTCGACGCCCTCGGTGTCCACAAACCCCCAGGCCGGGAGCTGTGCCCTTGCTCAATCGCCTGTGGCAGCAGCTGCTATCCAGGATGGACGGGAGGCGATGGATGCAGGCCATACAGGTGCCAGGCACGGCACGGCGTGGCTGCCCGATGCCCGTGGGCAGGGTTTCTCCAGAGAACTCCAGTCCCGTCAGCAGCAGCCCTGACAGGGTCTGGAATGGCTCTGGCACTCAGTCTCCAGGCCTCTGGAGGTGGGCTCTGGCCTTCTCAAAGCGCTGCCCAACAGGTTTGGGCCCACAGCAGGCCAGACCCACCAGGCTGCCTCAGAAGTCCCAAGACTGAGGAGCCAGAGCTAAGGCGCTGGGGAAAGCTTTCGCCCACTGTCTGAAGGCCTCTGTCCACTGCCTCCTGCACTGTTGCTGGTGGCTCTTTTTTAGGGGTGTAGGTGTAAAGGGCCTGGGTGCTGGGGATTGCCTGTGGCCCACCCAACTCTTGGGGCGGTGGCCCGTAACCCTAGTTTGCTCGAGGCTTTTTGCCTACCCCACCCCTGGACTGGAGCTCCAGCCTGGACCCTGCAGTTGCCTGCCACTCCCATCCTGCCTTTGAGGCGGGGCAGCGAGGCGCACGCCTCCCCCGTCCAGTCTGCTGACGGGGCAGAAGGAGGACCTCACCCCACACACTCTGTCCTATTCCAATGTCCTGCACGTCAAGTCTCACTGGCGCCTACTGCTGGTGGGGCTGGGTCTTTAAGCGCCAGAAAGTGAATCCTGAACAGCTGTCCTCAACTGAGACCCCAGGCTGAGGGAAGGGCTGGCCGGTGGAGGCACAGCCTCCCTCGTGTGGTCCTGGGCTCCACGCGGCACCTGAGTGGACACCCCTTTGGCGGCAGTTATTTTGGCCTGCCGCCAGTGCCCTTCTCAGGCCAAGAACAAGGCTACTACGTTACTACATAAAAGCTGACCAGTGCCCCATGGCACAAGCAACACTACCTTTCCATGGGCAGCTCATGCCCTGTGGTGACAGCCAGTGTGCACACACTGGGGTCACGAACGAAACAGACATCCAAGACCATGGAAAAGACAAGTCCTCATCCAGGAAATGAGGACACTTTGCACCTTTTTATACCAGTCAGTATCTTCTGTTCATTAAAGCGGTCGATCACCCAGCACAGTCTACCTGTCTTCTCTAGGCTGGGTCTCAGCAGCAAGGCTCAGGCCTAGCAACCACGGCCTCACAGCCGAGAGGCCGCTAAGTGTGGGGTGGCACGGTGGGTCCCAACGCAGGGACCTCTGCTCCCTGACGGACACACTCAGAGAAACGGTCAGCCTCAGCGACTCATGGGACCCAGGAGGGGCTGAGAAAGTCCTAGAGGCCAGACCCAGGTGCTGGCGTTAGCAGACAGATGTGTCTGTGTGTAGGCAATCTTAAGGGATCTAGAGACAACACACCCATCTAGAATAAGGGAGTCCAGCAAGATCTCTGGACACAAGACAAACAGAAAAATCTATCCACCCAATAGCAATGAACATGGGGACACAGAACAGAGTGCGCCATTTACAGTGACTCCAAGAAGGAAACATCTAGGCTTAAAATTAGCAAAAGGATCTATATGGCAAAAACTGCAATGAAATCAAGGACATAAAGAAATGGGGACACACAGCACAGTAATCAGTTCTCCCCCAAACTGATAAATACGGTTTGAACACGCTTCCTATCAAAATGCCAGTGAGTTTTGTAAAGGTAGAAGAGGTTATTCTAACACTCATGAAAAACATTAAAACAATTCTGGAAAAGACTAACATGGGAAGAGGAGTCAGTGTACCTGACTTCAGGACTTATTACAGAGCGACAGCAATCAGCACTGTACTGGTAAAGGGACGCCTGGATCAGTGAAACATGAGACAACACAGGAAGAGGCCACACTGACACACCCACTGACCTTGACCAGTGTGCAAAAGCAATGGAGGGAGGACTGTCTTCAACAGTCCTCAACAGCTGGACCACCTGGACAGCTACAGGCTGTAAGAAAAACTTAACCTGGGGTAGGCACTATGGCATAGCAGGTAAAGCCATCACCTACAGCGCCAGCATCCCATATGGGTGCCAGCTCAAGTATGGCTGCTCCATTTCCGATCTGGCTGGCTTTCTGGTATGGCCTGGGAAAGCAGTGGAAGACGACCCAAGTGCTTGGGCCCCTGCACCTACATGGAAGTCCCGGAAGAGGCTCCTGGGTTCAGGTCCGCCCAGCTCCAGCTGTTGCAGCCATTTGGGTAGTGTATCAGTGTATTGAAAACTTCCCCCGCCCCTCTTCTTCTCTCTAACTCTTTCAAATAAATAAGTAAATATTTAAAAAAAGAAAAACCTAAATACTACAGTTAACTCAAAATGGATCGCAAATTTAACTGTAAGACATAAAATAGCTTTTAGGAAAAAAATACAATCTTCAGGACCTAAGACTAGGTAGAGTTCTTAGATACAACACTAATAGCAACATGATTTATAAAAGAAAAATTGGTAATACGGGATTCATCAAAATTAGAAACTTTTGATCCACATAGGACCCTGTTAAGAGGATCAAACTACAAACTGGGAGAAAACATTTGCAAACCAGAAGTCTGACAAAGGACTAACATTTAGAATATATAAAGAACTCTTAAAACAATAAAAAAATCCAGTTAGAAAATGGACAGGAGACATGGACATCTGACATGAAAAGATGCGCATAACTAGCATTAGGGAAATGCACAAGAAAGCCGCCGGGAGGCACATGCCTACCAGGACGGCAAAATGGGAAAAATCAGCGACACCAGCAGACTCCTACAGTACCAGGAAGCAGCCATTCTGAAAACATTTGGCTGTTTCTTTCAAAACACTCAACACGCAACAACCAAACAACTGCACTTCTCCCGGGGAAAGAAAGTAAGCTTTACCCAAAAGCCCGTCCAGGGATGTTCACTTCAGCTTTATCTGGAGCAACCAAAACCTGGACACAACCCAGATGTCCTTCCAGGAGTCAGTGACTACACCCTGGACCACCACCAACACGCCAACAACCTGGGAGGAATCTCCAGAGAATTGTGCTGAATTTAAAAAAAAATCCCAAGTGGTTATACACTGTATGAATCCTTTTATACAACATTCTTGAAATGACAAAACTGTAGAGATGAAGAACAGACTAGTGGTTGCCAAGGGAACGGTGGCTGGGGACAGGGTTGGGGTGGCTCTAGGGGTGGTCCAGGGGGAGGGTGGAGGTGCTGGAGATGGTTCTGTATCTTGGCTGTGGTGGCAGTTACACACATCTACACATGGGACACGATGATGGTGAGCTGTGTACCCCCACAGCACACCAGTGTCCAGTGTTGAAGAGAGGGCGCAGGAGCCCTCTACCTTTGCAACTTCCTATTGATCTGTAACTACTGCAAGGGGAAAAAAAAAACAAAATCACAAGTGCAACCTGGTATCCTGGACTGGGCCCTCCAACAAGAACAAGAACATTATTGGAACAAATAGTAAACTCCACATAAAATCTGTAGTCTGGTTAACAGTATCACACAAATGTTAACTTTTTAGTTTTGACTAAGGTACCCAAGTTGTGTAAGATGTTAACATCTCAAAAATAAAACCCTGGTGCCCAGACTCTAAGTCAAAGTTGGGAGGGGGCGGGGTGGGGCAGGTACTAGCACCTCTCACCTGCCAGGTATCCTGACACGTAGCCAAGGTTCCGAGCCCCTGTTCTGCACAGAGATGACGTTTTCAAGTATCTGTGCCCACCAGGGCCTGCCCCTGGAGCGTGTGCCCTGACAGCAGTTCCTAAGCCTGCATACCACTGTTCTTTCGGCCTCTTGTCCACATATGAGGGCCCCAATTCCTTTGAGAAAGCCTCCAAAAACCGTCCTCCCTCCCCAGACTACACTCCTGTCTGTGACGCCCATTTCCACACAGCTCAACTGTGAGAAGCGATTACAGCAAATTAGAGGAAAATGACAAAGCGCCTTCTTACTCTCACTTCTCAGACAGAAAAATGCAAGGAACTTTTGTTTCAGAGACACAAGGAAAACGTGCAACTTTTTTTTCTTTTCAAGAGTGGTGAAAGGACGCCCGACTCAGACGATCCTTTCCGCCAACACCCTGCACCTCACAGCCACACCCTGCTCCCGGGAGGCCTGAGAAAGGTGCACCAGGTGGCTCCTCTCCCCTGCCAGCCGCTAAAGAAAGGATTCGATGCAGCGTAAAGACCCCTTCCTGCCGTGCGTGCTCTCTCCTGGAAACACAGAAACTGACAATACCATTCACGGCAACTAAGCACAGCAAGCAGGCAGCAGAGCTGTGCCGGGCAAGCCTCTGCCAGGGGGCCGGGAACCTCCACAGGAGGGAGCAGGACCAGAGGGACACACCTGTGGGGCTCGCGCACACGGGACAGGCTGGGGAGTGTGCACTCCAACATGGCACTGTTCAGGGAAGCCAGGAAGTACAGCCTGGACAAGGCCGCGGGTCTGCACCCCCAGTTGGCACTGGTGCTCACAGTGCTGCCAGCAGCGAAAGGTTGGCAAATGGACAGCAAAGGACAGGTCACAGCCAAGAAGGCAGTGACTGCACTCACGTCGCGGCTGCGCCCGGAGAGGTGTAGACACACTGCGCTGTCCCCACAGCCAGCGGGGAGAGGGGACTAGAGATGATGCTGCTCCTTTCATTGCTTCCAGAAGCAGGCCCGGAGGGCTATGCCCCAGCTGACCCCCATCTCCTACAGGACAGCAGGGCCTGCTCACGGCTCCTGGCACTGCCGTCTGGTTGCGGCGGCCCAGGACCCACACCAGTAAGGGCCATCTACAACGTGGCCTGCAGGGGGTGGGGACTTCTCGGCTCCCGCCAGCTCCCACGTGCTTGTCCGTTCCCCGGCTCGGGGCTGCCTGGCAAGCAGTTAAACTCCTGGGTTCCGCCCAGGGCTCTCCTCCACTGGGACGCTGGGCCTGCTGTGGTTAGACCCTGAAGGAGAGAGGGAAAGAGGAGTCAGTATGTCAGCTCCTAAGGGGAGCAGGGCCTCACAAGACAAGCTAAGTCCTCTTAGAACAGGAGGGGCAGGGAAGGCACCTGAGGAAGCAGCAAGGCAGAGCTGGGAGTGCTTGCTCCGTCCACCGCCTACCTCGGCCTCCTGAGGGGAGATCACCCTAGGGTAGGTGCCGTGGGGAGGCAGGGGCCGTGGGCTTCTGACCCCAGGGTGTCCAGGCCGCTGTGCTGGGCAACAGCACCTGCCCTGGACAGCTGCGTGCGGTGCTGGCAGGACACAGAGCAGGTGTTTCATCGCCTCCCACCTCCCAGCAAGAGGGACTGTCACACCCACTCCCCCCCCCCCCCCCCATCTCACCCGGGAAAGCCGGCCCTAGTCTGCACAGAGCTGCCTGGGGACCCCGCCGGCAGCTAACAGGCCGGGAAAGGAAAGCAAAAGGAAAAAGGAAAGAAAAGATATTTACCTTGGGTGTTTTCTTAAAACAAAAAAATGCTCACTAGTCCACAGTCATTTATCAACTGCAGTTTCCAAATGTGCCAAAGAGGGAAATGTCTACTGGGAAGGCTGAAGAGAGCAGAGGGGAAGAAAGAGGAGACAGCAGTTGAGCCCCAACAGTGAAGCCTCTCGCCCAGGGCAGCGCCATGGGCCGCCAGGTGCTGGCGTGCAGGACCGCAGGGAAGCCAGGTGCCTGAGGTGGCTGACAGGGAGGATTTACTCAGAACCTGAAATGGGGGGCCCAGGAAACGTCTTCGGTAAAGCACTGCATTTCTAGATGCTGCAGGTCTGTTACAACTCCGCACCAGTCTGCCGCCCCTGCTGCAGACAATTTAAAGTTCGAGAGCCCAAGTCTCCAAAGACTGGTTCTCACCTGCCCTGAGTGGGGCCCCAGGGAAGTCGCCACCTGCGCAGCGACACTAGGCTCTTCTGGGGAGGGAGGTGCCCAGTGCTCAGGGACAACCCCAGGAAGAAGAGAGCAGAAAGACAGGCAGGCCTCACTGGGGGCAAATGTCAGACTGCACGTAGGTGACAGTCACCAACATAAAGTCTACAAAACAGCGGAGGATCTGTTAGAGAGCAGACGCCCCACAGAGCTGCTCTAAGTGACTCACAGGACTGCCCGACGAGCAGCTGGGGCACAGAGGGTTTGGAGGTTCTGAGATGTTTGATCAAGGAGGCAGAGAGGGCGCGCGGCCACTCCTGGACCAGGTGTGCACCTTGGGCAGAGGGACTCAGCGTGGGGAAAACCAGAACCAAAGGCTCACATTTAGCAAGGCAAAACCTCTCGGCTTTTGGGATCTAAGGCTAACACGACGGCGTGAGCTTCCACACGGGGGACACCCCATCACAGGGAGTAAAGGCAGGACCCCGTCAGCCCGGGAAGGCGCAGCGCCCCAGAAAGGCTGCCTTCCTCCAGAGGCCCTGAGGAACAAGGCCTCACGTGCAGTCAGAGCTGCAGCCCCGGGGCTGAGCCATCACCCCGGCACGGGGAAGGCCTCCTGCCCATCACTCCTGCACGCCACCTCCCAACTCAGAAAGGACCCTTCTGGTAGAAGCGTGTGGTCGGATTCTCAGGCGCAGGCCCAGGTGAGCAGGTCTGCTCTCTGAGGGGCTCTCCAGGCACCTGCACCCTGACTCGTGCTCCTCACCTGTAGAATGGACGTGCCCACCACCACCTGAGACCGGGGACGTAAGACCAGCGAGGCACGCACCCCACAGGGCTCGTCTTCCTCACTGGCTGCGGGGTCGGGGGAGGAAGTAGGGTACCCGGCCCGGCGCATCCTGACACAACTGTCTTACAGGATAAGAACCGGAAGGCTCCCCTTTTACTCCTCCAACCCACAGCCCACATGACAGAGCCCTCCTTCCACTGTGGGGCTGGCTATCCCATGCCCTCTCACAGTGTGGGCCGGGTCTTCCTGCCCACCACGGAGCCCCCGGCAGGACAGCGCCTGTCCTGCCCCCTCCTCAGCAGGGGCCCTTCTCGTTTCTGATGTGCCCGCAGCCCTCCACCTTTGAGCCGGGCCCTTGGTGACCAGATTCTCCTCGCCCAAGTGACCTAACCCTAACCCTGAACGGCCAGAACAGCCTGCATGTGATCTTATTCCCATTCACCAACTGTTCCCCAGTTAGGAGAACCCATCCTGAAAGGCCTTCAAGGGAACACGGGGACTTCATGTTTTACTTCAAATGCCAACTGGTCTACTGCTCAGTGTCGTCCAACACAAGGGACAGGGCTGGGGAGAAAAACAGAAAAAGCAGGGCAGAGAGCGCGCACGTGTGTGTGTGTGTGTGTGTGTGTGTCAGCTGCCAGGACTGCCGGCGCACAGCCCCCTGGGTACTCAGACCACAGGACGTGCCCCCGAGGCTTACCGGCTGCAGCAGTCTTCTCAACGAGGAGCCTGGTCTGGCTGCCTGGCACGACCTGGAGGTTGGCACTCTCAGGGGACGGTGGCAGGCTCTGGGCTCGGGTAGCCAGGAGTGCATTGAGGTACTGTAGCCGTGTAACCTGGAGCACAGAACACATCACCCAGCTGATGCAATTTGTAAATCAAGATGAGGAGGTACAAGGGGTCGCACACAAAGCACCTGACCTAGAGGGGAGAATCACACCGGGAGGGAAAGGATACGAGCTGAGAACAGCAGAGAAGGGCGGTCAGGCAGAACGTGTCAGGCCTCAGAGGGAGGCAGGGGCCGAGGCCTGGACCACAGCAGTCTAGGGGTCTCCTGCAGGCCGAGCACAGGGCCTTGGGCAGTCTGGGACAGAATCGGTTTGCTTTCAACCCATACAAACTTGTCACCAGTCGGTCTAGCCTCACAGAGACAACAGAGCTGGGGTGGGCATTTGGCCTAGTGGTTACTGAGACTGCCTGGATTCAAATTCTAACTTCGCTCCCAATTCCCACTTCCTACGAATGTGCACCTTGGGAGGCAACAGGACACGGCTCAAGTAACTGAGTCCCTGCCCGTCATACCAGAGACCAGGACTGAGTTCCCAGCTCTTGGCTTCCACCTGGCTGCTGCAGGCATTTGGGGAGCAAACCAGTGGACTGAGAACTCTGTGTCTCTCAAGTAAAGAAATAAAACCAGCACCAACGAGCAGCCCGGGCGGTCACCTTAATGAGCTGCAGGTCAGACAGGGCCCTCACGGTGTAGTCAGGACAATACGTAGAAGAGCGAGTGCCATCAGCTGCCTCGGGCTGCAGGTCACGGCAGGCAGGTGAGCGCGAGGACACCGGGGACTGGTGAACTATTGAAAGGAACAATCAGTGAGGACAGAGGCCAAGGTGGGATGCGGGCAGCCCTCCACACACAGCCCTAAGCGCTGTCCCCACACATCAGCCTTGAGAGTGTGGGGAAGACCCGGGGGAGGAAGACTACATCAGGGACAGTTCTGCAGGGATGGGGTGAGCAAGGGACAAATGCCGCCCCGCCCTCTGGGCAACACCTGCAGGAAGCATGGCTGGGGGCCCTGCGAGCCAGTGGGTCAGCCCCCAGCTCTGGCAGAGGCCACACTTACCCGAGGACGGCGCCGTCAGGGCAGACACTCCATAGTAGGTGAAGGCCCCATTCTCGAACTTCAGGCCCTCTTTCCCAATCTCCACCTCAACTCTGCCCTGGGAGGGAGGCGGGGCAGGGACGAACAGAGGTGCACAGTTACACTTCCCACCAGAGGAGAGCACAGGGGAGCGTACCTGATGTCCCTGCTCCCACCCCTGCGGGCAGGCCCTTCCCTGGTTCCTGAGGACCCCGGCTGCACCAGGCCCGGGGCCCCGTTACCTGCAGGATGAGAATGAAGTAGTCCACCGGCCGGCTGCGCTGGTACAGGTAGTGGTGTGCAGCCAGGCGGTTGCTCTCGTCAAACCGCACTTCCTGGTTGACACTGGGGTGCTTCAGCAGGTGCAGCAGGACTTTCTCGGAGACCCGCAGCGGGCTGAACACTTCCACCTCTGATCCACAGTGGGAAAGGCAGCCCGTGTGACCACACCTGACTCCCACAGCCCCCTGGCTCTCCGGCGTGGCCTCCGTGACACAACACGGGAGAGCTGGCATCCCCCCACACCTGCCCGGCTGAGGTTCCCTGCCTGTGGCTTGCCTGGGGGCCTCAGCCCGGTCTCGCTCTCAGCCACCTGGCAGAAAAGAACCCCTCAGGTGACAGACACGCCAGGGCTGCAGACAGCAGCACAGTCCTGCTTCCTGGGAACGGGCAGCAGAGCACGCATCTGCCCGGGCCATGTCCTGACGCACTGGACAGGGAGAGAGAGCAGGGGCGAGAACCTCCCTTCCCCTCACCTCGGGAAAGGAAGCGCTGGGTAGCCAGGAGCAGCTGAGGGGAGATTTTGACTTTATATTCATCATCAGACACCTTGAACAAGGAGAATTCCTCCTTCCGCTTGAGAGGGGCACTCAGAGAAGCCGGCCTCTTCCTTGCCAGGGTCTCCCCTGAGGAGGTAAGACGACAGTGAGTATGGGCGTCACCGGCACCTCCAAGCAGCCCTGTTACCTCTTCTTCCCGAGGCTCGGGGTTCTCAGAGATGGCACCAGAGCCCAGGGATACCTCCTGGGCACTGCTCCCTGGTCAGCACCTGATGCCATTCCTAACACACAGTGATCTCGAGCCTGGGACAGAGCGGGGCAGTATCCCACACTCAAAATACGTCCCAAAGAAGTACACAAAGGACCACTCCTTGCCTTGGAGTCGGGTGAAGAAAACGCTGATAGGAGAGCAAAGCAGCTTATAAAGAACGGGCCAGGGGCCGGCTCTGTAGCTTAGCAGGTAAAGCCGCCGCCTGCAGTGCCGGCATTCCATATGGGCGCCAGTTTGAGACCCGGCTGCTCCACTTCTGATCCAGCTCTCTGTTGTGGCCTGAGAAGGCAGTAGAAGATGGCCCAAGTCCTTGGGCCCCTGCACCTGCGTGGGAGACCCAGAAGAAGCTCCTGGCTCCTGGCTTCAGGTGGGCTCAGCTCTGGCCACTGTAGCCTTTTGGGGAGTGAACCAACAGATGGAAGACTCTCTCTCTGTAGCTCTGCCTTTGAAACATATAAACAAATCTTAAATCTTTAAAAAAACAAAAACAAAAACAAAACAAAACAAAACAAAAAAAAACAGGCCAGAGGCAGTGTTGTGGTAGATCGGGTTAAGTTGTTGCCTGTGACATGAGCACCAGTTCAAGTCCTGGCTGTTCCACTCCCGATCCAGTTCCCTGCTAACGGGCCTGGGAAAGCAGTGGAAGACGGCCCAAGTGTCTGCGCCACACAGATGTGGATGGATTCCAGGCTCTTGGCTTCAGCCTGGTTCAGCCTTGGCTGTCCCAGCCATTTGAAGAGTAGACCAGCGGATGGACGATCTCTCCCCGCAACCCCCTCCCCCCAATCTGTCCCTCTTTCAAATACATACTAAAACAAATCCTAAAAATGAAACTAAAAGCAGGCCCTCCTGCCCACTAAGACTCCTCACTGAGGGGTGTGTATTGGAGGACAAGGGGTGCAAAATGGTAGCAGCTAACCTGGTGCCCCTGTGCCTACGGCAATCTCAGGAACCAAAGCAAAGGGACTGTGTTTGGGGACAGACGCCTGGGCCAAGCAGTACGCTTTGCAAGCGCGTACAGGTGGGAGGCTCAGGGTCCCGAGAACTGGGGCGAGGGGCCTGCCATCAAGGACAGGCCCTGGGTCTGTCCCGCAGAGCCCAGCTCTCATCTTAGAGGAACAGAGGCAATCAAGGGCCTCAGGACTGCCCGCTAGGAAGACCCCCTCTGGGAGGGACGGGCTGTCTGGGGAGACACTCTGTGATACAAAACCAACCTGCAAAAACCAAAGCAGGGAGAAAGGCAGAAGGGTGGAGAAGGTCAGGAAGGGCAGAGCCCTCCCAGGGACAGGAACCACACAGGACTGCTAAGTCCCCAGCACACTTCACATGGGGACTGCAAGGCCGCCGGTGGGAGAGGCTGCCAGGACTTGCATGGGGGCACAGGTGTGAGCCCTGCTGCAAGGGGCGGCACTGGCCCAGCAGAGCTGAGGACAATGGGGCCTGATGACAGCTCTGGCTGGGGATCCGGTGGTTTCCAGCAGCATGGAGACCCACCAACTCTCTCTCTCTCTCTCTCTCTCTCTCTCTCACACACACACACACACACACACACACACACACACACACGTGCATCTCAGGAGGCTCGAGGGAGCAGCAGACGGAGCTGCCAGGGGTCAGCACTCACGGTAGTCTTCCGACTCGTCCAGGATCTCGGACTTGATGATCTCCTCGATGACGTCCTCCAGGGTGACCAGGCCCAGGACCTCGTAGAAGGGGTCTCCCTCCCCCTCGTTGTTCACCCTCTGCACGATGGCCAGGTGGGACTTCCCTGTGGAGGGGGGACACTCACGTAACAACTTCCTGGAGGCCTTTTTTCGTTTTCCGGTCCCTCCAGTACAAATACACCAAAAGGACGGGCGCGGACATCCGTGTTTCCACAACGTGCTGGGCACTAGGCTGCGCTCTTCCTAGGTCCTCGCTAAGCCTCACACACTTAGGAGGAGCAGTCTCATTTTACACAGGAGGAGATGAAATCTCAGAGATCACGTTCACCTGCATGAGGCTGCCCAGGCAGAGCAGAGCGCGGATTCAGCCCCAGAGGCATGGCTTCAAGCCACAGATGTGGTGTAGACACGGATGCACCCAGTCCAGAACACATGAGCACCTTGCACAGCAACCAGGCTGCAGACATGTGCTCCTGAGGGCACAGACCCCCAGGGACAGTGGAACTGGGGTATACTCCCTGCAGGGCATCAGCGGTCCTAGAGGGGATGCAGCTGAGCAAGCAGCCATTTGGGGCCCAGTCTGGACAGCAAGAGCAGCAGCTGAACTCTCTCTCTTCCCCTGTGTCCTTCTGTTAGCTCCCAACTGGGTTTAGTGAGGATAGTGGCATAGAGTGGGCATAGAGGATAAAGCCACTGCCTACAGTGCCAGCATTCCACATGGACACCAGTTCAAGTCCTGGCTACTCTTCTTCTGATCCAGCTCTCTGCTATGGCCTGGGAGAACAGCAGAAGATGGCCCAAGTCCTTGAGCCCCTGTACCCAGGTGGGAGACCTGGAAGAAGCTTCTGGATCCTGTTAAGCCCAACTCCAGCTGTTGCAGCCATTGGGAAGTGAACCAGCAGATGGAAGATCTAGCTCTCTCTCTCTGCAATTCTGCCTTTCAAGTCAGTAAGTGAAATGGGTGATGCTTCTAGTCTTGGCTGCTCCTCTTACGATCCAGCTCTCTGCTATGGCCTGGAAAAACAGTGGAAGATGGTCCCCCTGCACCTGCGTGGGAGACCGGGAAGCAGCTCCTGGCTCCTGATTAGCCCAGCTCCAGCCATTGCGGCCATTTGGGGAGTGAACCAGCGGATGGAAGACCTCTCTCTCTCTGCCTAATAATCTTAAAAAAAAAAAAAAAAAAAAAAAAGGTTTAAGGAAATATTAAAGGGAGAAATCCAGCTGAAGTAGCTGTCCCCCTTTCCCTGAGAAGACCAGAGTCCCTGGAGAACACACTGAGTCCTGCTAAGCCATAAGCACTGAAGAGCATGGGGTTGCCAGATGCTTCCCCTGCCCGTCTGGGGCCCCATTTTTACAAGGGTCAGGGCCGCCCTGCCACATCCCTGGTCAGGCCAGACCAGGAGGGCCAACGGCATGACAGTCTCTGGATTCTCAGAACCAAGGCCCAGGCTCTAAATGGCGGTCTCAGGGCAGGGGGCGGCCTCACCTCAGCCCCTCCTTGCAGACATCTGGTCCCTGTGGCAGTTACCCAGAGAAAGCTCCTTGCTTGCAAACGCCTGTCAAACAGACACGCGTTCCTCTGTGACAGGTCACACTGGCATGACCCAACAAGGAACAAAGAAAGCAGGGCCTCCAGCAGAGTCCCTGAACAGAGGCCACGCAATGAACTCTCAGCACGGGCCCAGAAGGCACCTGGAGGAAGCAGTATGGAGACACAGAGAGGGCACTGTAGGGGACTCGCGTTTACTCATCTGACGGCTCCCTCGAGCCAGCGGACACAGCCACGGGCAGGTAGATGGTGTGACCCGCTCCCGCACCCAGAAAGCTCTGGGACAGCGCTGCAGTTTAAATCGTGGTCAGCAGGCTCAAGGGCGCTTCTGCTACTTGGGCGCGGCAGGACTGACCCTTTCGTACTGCCTAACTCCTAGGACCTTCAATTGTGCAGCTGGGGCTGAATGTTTTCCTCCTTTCCTTTTTGTTTCGTTAAGAAATGCTTATTTATTTGAAAGCAGAGTGACAGAGACAAGAGAGGTATCTTCCATCAGCTGGTTCACTTCCCAAATGTCCTTAACAGCAGGGCGAGATCAGGCCGAAGCTGAGGGCCAGGAACCCCATCCACTCCCACGGGAGCGGCAGGGACTCAGGTACTCACGCCATCATCTGCTGCCTCTCAGTGCGAGAAGCTGGACCGGAAGTGAAGCAGGCCTCGATCCCAGGCGTCCTGCGATGGGATACGTGCATCCCAAGCAGCAGCTGCACCGCAACCCCCGCCTCCCTTTTGGTTTCTGAGTGAACTGTGTGAACGTGAGGCTCGGAGGAATCAGGCGCTACCAACGCTCCTCCCTGCTGTCCAGGCCCGTGGCAATCATCTGGCTTCTCAGACAGCAAACTGGAACTCTGCAGTCTCCTGCCACCCCCATCCTCTCTGTGGCCGCATGCCCTTGAAGAGTCTTATTGGGGTTGACACAGAAGGCAGGGGTTAGTGGCCTGACACAAAACACCAGTCATTCCCCACCGCTTGGAAGCACTCGCGCTTCCTGTGAAGTTTGCACAAGATAGTCCGCCCTGCCTGAGGGGCGCCTCTCCCCACAACACAAGGTTCCCCGACACATGGTGCTTAGCCAGAGGGGAATGGGGTGCAGAACAGTAGCTGCTAAGATGCCGAGGCCTCCAGCTCCAGCAGGTTCAAGGGCACCTCCACCTCAGACGCATGACAGAGAGAAAAGGAAACTGACTTTCAAAACCTCACCTGCCACGAGGGCCGCGATATGCCCACTGTTTGCAGGCAGAAGAATGCGTGAGGAGGTTAGGACCGACGGGCAGACAGACACAAAGGTTCTGTCGGGGCTGCTCTGAGCTGGACGTGCAGAGGAAGCTCCAGGAAGTCGCTGGAAAGGCGGGGCCATTCTGCCCCAAGGACGGCCTCAGTCCCCACGACTGAGGGAGTCAAGGGGGCTACAGGGCTCCCCATTCGACCTCCAGTGCACTGTCAGGCAGCTTCTGGAACATTCTGACTGAGGCACGAAGTCCTTCCATCCCCAAACCCTCCGGCATCAGCCTGTCTGAAAACCTGCTCGGTTCCCCAGAGCTGCTCAGAGTGGGAGCAGCCTGTATCGTGCCCCTCCCCGCCCCCCGCCCGACAATTCTTTCCTCCTCAACGTTTCCACCGAAACCTGCCCACCGGCCTATCTTCAAGCTCAGGAGCCGGGGGCCCCCATTTCACCAAGGGCCTGTCTGCTTCAGGGCGTGTGCGTCTTCCTGTCCCACTCACTGCCCCAGTGCTTCTCTGCAAAGGCCACGTACATCCTGGCTGCGGCCTCCTCCCCGACCACACTCGCCTTCCCAGATCTCTGCCCTCAGCTTCCGGGAAACGCCGCGTCTCTGGCTCCACTCCTCCCTCAGCGCTCTCGCCTCTTCTGGGCAGTTCCTCCTGACCCGACCCGACCCGACCGTCCAACCCCTTCTGCTCGTGTGCTCCCCTCCTGCCCCAGCCTTGCCCTTGTGTCTCAAGAGCAGCCGCCTGCTGGGAGTTTGCTTCCTGGGACACTGCACAGGCACAAATGCCAATGCCCAAAACAAGCTCACTTGCACGCCACCCTGACTCTGGGAAGGGCAACACCCCCGTGCGGGCAGAAACCGGGCTCTTCCTCACGACTCTGGGGTGACCACCGAATCTTCCCAACCCCATCGCCACAGCCTCCCGAGTCTCCCCTCCAGGGCACAGCACTGTGGCCGCTCTGCTCTCATCACCTCTCATCTGGATCCTGGCATCCTGGTTTCCGTCCCAGCCACCGCTCACTGAAGACCTTGGCGACCGAGTGCAAGTCACGCACGTGAGCCCAAGCCCGCCTGGCCTCCGTGAGCATTTTGGTTGGGAGGCACAACAGCCCTGAGCCAAGCTCACCTGGCCTGACCCTAAGGGTCTGGAAAGTGGAGAACGGCCCGCCTAGACCTCATCCTGAACACCACGACCAACTCCCGAAGCTTCTCGCTTCAGTTCCAGATGGGGGGAGGGCGACCCTTTCCTCCCCACTGCCCCACATCCCCTCCAGGTGACTGCTTAGAAGCTGGTGCCAGGCACTTGAGTGAGCCGAGCATTTAAGACACCTTGAAATGTGACAGCTTAGGCCATCAAAGGGACAGCTGTGGCCTCTATACAAGTTCCCTACGCAGAAGGGATAAAGCCTGCACTTGCAGTGTGACCTCTGCTACTGGTTCCCCAGGAGTAGGCGAACCTACCCATCTGCAGAGCTCCCAGCCGTGAGCAATCATCACCCTCCTAGCAACGAACACCCAGGCCCCGGCGCCCCGCATCTCCTCTCCCCGATCCTCTCATTACCCCTCCTATCGCTAACCACTGAGGACCCTGAGCCGGGAGAGGCAGGCAGCCTTCCCTGGGCCCAGGAGCACAGTGCAGGCCAGGCAGGATGGAACGCACTTGGCTGACTCCAGGGCCACACTGCTGACCACCACGCCTCGAGAGAGCCCACTGTTTGGGATCTAGACAGAGTACTTGCCACCAGCACGCTGTGTCTGGGCCCCACACAAAAGCCCTCCCCAGAGTAGGGCTGCATGGCCACGTTGAAGGGAAGGAGCCAGGGCCCCCAGAGAGTCCACCAGACCAGACACAGCTGTGGGTCCAAGAATTAAAAGACATGTGGAGTGCAACGCACCTACCAGGGTTTGGCCCGAGGCTGTGCCCAGTGCAGGAGGACCATGGTCACTCCTGCCAGGGCTGTCGGAGGGCTCTGCTCACGTGCTAACAGCCCGTCCACAGCACGGGGTGCCCCCACCCCGATCCTGCGGGAGTTCAGGTGAGAGAAGCACATAGCACCCCCAAGGCTGACAATGCAGACGGCTGCAGAGGGACCCACATTTCACACGCTGAGGGCCTGTTTTACCTTCAACCTTGGAGTCACTCAGAAAAGCCAGGGTTGAAAGGAGGGGTGAAAAGGAGCTAGAGGAGAAGCTGAGAGACCCTGAGGGGAGGTTTAAAAAAAAGGGGAAGTCAGGGGAAGGAGAGATTAAATCAGCATCCACGAAGCTGCTTCTGATGAAATCAAAGAGAAAGTTCTCTCCATACCTGTAGGAAAGGAGGAGTACTGATGAGTCATGCCCTTGTCACTCAGAAAAACAGCCATCAGCCAGGGACCCCACCAACGCCCTGGGGACACCACAGGGGCAGCTAGGCCCGGATCTGGAAGCCACCTTCTCCGTGTCCTTTTAGTTTCTATCCAAGAGTTTCAATCTGCTACATCCGACCCCAGGCACAACAGAAATGGCCTGGGAGCCGGGAAGACCCCGGAGGGTTAGAATCAGTGAGAGGTATGTCCCCAACACGGGGGCCACCGTGGAGAGAGAGAGAGAGAGAGAGAGAGAGAGAGAGAGAGAGAGAGAAAGAGAGAGGTGTTTGCGTTCCATGGCACTCTGTCCCCTCTGAAGGGCGGGGTCCTTAAACACTTTAAAAGGTCATTCCCATCTGCAACGCGACCACCCTCTTAAAACCGGCCCTTAGAGGGCCCCCTGCCCTCTCCAGGAGTGGGGCCTTTTCCCCGACGGTCCCATGAGCCCCTCTCCTTCCCCAGGGCCAAGCTCGGGCACGGACATCCCCTCTGCGGTGCCCCAGCCGTTACCTCGCTTGAACTCCTCCAGGACGGCGTCCAGCTTGGTGTCGTTGAAGACGAAGTGCAGCGGGTGGTTGTAGAACCGCGTAATGGTGCTCAGAGGCGTGCAGTCTTCCGGGTCCACGAAGGCCAAGTCCTTGAGGTAGAGCATGTCCACGATGTTGGAGCGCTCCTCCTCGTACACGGGGATGCGCGTGTGGCCGCTCTGCATGATGCTGGCCAGGACGCCGAAGTCCAGCACGGCGCTGGCGTCCAGCATGAAGCAGTCCTCGAGCGGCGTGAGCACGTCCTCCACCGTCCGGTAGCGCAGCACGCCCTTGCTGAGGTCGCTGTAGGGGTCGCCACCGCCGCGTGCCAGCTCCAGAACGCGCTCGCGCAGCCGCCCGGGGCGCGCCGCCAACTCCAGCAGTTGCCCCACGGGCAGCGCCACCGGCAAGGTGAGCAGCACCGCCAGGCGGCTGAGGCCGAGCGCGCGCGGCGCCAGCGCCAGCGCCCAGCGCCCGCTCACGGCGGCCGGCACCACCTCGCCCACTAGGAACACCAGCCCCGCGCAGCCCAGCACGGCGGGCACGGCGCGCTGGCCGGCTGCGCGGTACAGCAGCACCGCCAGCGCCGCCTGCGCCAGGCTGGCCAGCAGCAGCAGCGCGCCCAGGGCGCAGCCGGCCCAGCGCCGCGCGGGCTCCAGTCGCCGCGCCGCCGCACGCTCCGCCTCCGAGCCGCTCTCGCGAAGCACCTGCACCTCGGCCGGCGCCAGCGCCAGCGCACTCAGCTGCAGGCCCCGCGCCAGCGCCGCCAGCGCCAGCAGCCCGGCCGCCCCCAAGCCCAGCGCCCAGGGTGGCGCCGCCTCCTCAGCCGCCCCGCCGCCCGGCTCCACGCGCACAGCTAGCAGCGCCGAGTGCGGGCGCACGGTCTCGGAGCGCAGGCACAGCAGCGCGCGCCACTCGTCCGTGGGGGCCGCCCCCGCCTCCTCCTCGGGCGCCGCGGTCGACCCACTCTCGGGGCAGCCCGACCCCTTCGGGGCCACCCAGGTCCAAGAGCTATTGGCGAACCCGGAGCCGAAGAGGCGCAGGCGGAAGGTGGCCTCCGGCGCGGCCCGCACCGCTCCTCCGTCCTCCTCCAGACAGAAGCCCAACACTCGCAGACCTGGCGTCGCCTCCCCCGCGGCGTTGCCCAGGCAGAGCGCGGCGAACAACCAGCCCAGCCGACCCGCCGCCGCCGCCGCCATCGCCTGCTGCCCCCTCTCGGCCTCTCGCGCAGCCTACCCCGCTCGTCCCGCGGCCTCCGCCTCCCGCGGCCCAATCATGACCGGCCTTCGCGCCCCCTCGGCCAATAGACGGCGGGCGGGGGCGGGCCCTAGGGTCGGACTAGGCTGCGCCGGGGAGTAAACAAGCGGCGGCGCGGGGCGGGCCGGGGGCGTGGGGTTCTCCGCCCCAGCGAGCCCCGCCGCCGCTCCGAAGGCACTGGGTGGCCGGCTCTCGGAGGACGCGGAGCCGCGAGCTGGGGCGTGGCGGGGCGGGCAGGGCCTCCGACCCGTCCCGAGGCCTCGCGGGAGCCGCGGGCCCTTGCTCGGGACTGGAGCACCGAGCGGGAGCGGGTGCTCGCCTGAGCCGCGGGTCCCGGCGTACCTGAAGTTGCCGACGGAGATGGAAGCGAGTGGGAGCGTGCTGTTTTCCTAGGAACGGGCCCTGGGAGCCAGAACCAGCGGCTGGGGTTGTGCCGAGGTTTAACTGCGGCTGTAGGCCCCGGGACGCCAACACAGGCCCCGTCTTCAAGGAACTCGCGTTCCCGCCGGGGAGACGTGTGGTGGAAACGTGCACACAAGATCCCAGCCTCACTGGATCCTCACAGCTACTCGGTGTAACTAGTGTCTGACAGGAGAAAGGCGAAGTCCAGGAAGACTCCGCGGGCGTGTTGGGTTCCGAGGCGTCGGCGTGGCCGTAGCCGCGATGTCAGGAATCCCTGCCCGGCTCCTGGCAGTCCGTCAGTCCGAGGCCGAGAAACTCCTCAGGACCGCGCAGTGTAGGGTGATGCACGACCTTTCTAGTCTAACTGCATTCAGGCTGGCCCCTGCAGCTGAGCTTATTATTTCTTCTCTACACTTTTGCGGTTTTTTTTTTTTTTTTAAAGGCGGATAGCCCCGTGCCAACTTGCTCTGTCATGAAAACGACAGTTTATAAGTTTAGGGGAAGATGTTTAGCATGGCAGTTAAGAAGCCCCTTGGGACACCACATTCCATATGAGCTTCTGGACTTGAGTCCCAGCTCCACTCCCGATCCCAGTTTCCTGATCATCTGCACCCTGGGAGGCAGCAAGATGGCTCCAGGATTTGGGTCCTGGCCACCCACATGGGTCGATCCAGATTGAGTTTCCAGGTCTGGCCTTCTCCTGGTCCAGCCCTGGCTGTTGCTAGCATTTAGGGAGTGGACCAGCGGATGGCAGATTCTTTCTCTGTCTCTGCCAGTCATATAACTTAAAAAAAAAAAAATTGTTTAAAAAATTAAAAAGTATGCAGAGTGGCCACAATCAAGTGGAACATATCTGTGTGGAAAGTAATGTGCCAAAATGAGTCTGACCAAGGGGGAAACATTTTGTGAAAAACTCTTAAGATGACAGTCATAGTGTCTCCTCACATAAACGCAGAACCAAGACTGGGACAGCTGCCTCTCCCTCCATGTTCCCTAGTCTCGGTGGCACTTTGTCTTCAAGCAGTTGGCCTTTCTTGCATTTTACAGGAGCAATGGTGACATCGCTGAGCCTTTCCAAGTGATCATCTGCCTTTTTTTTTTTTCAAAGAGTCATTATTTATTTATTCAAAAGGCAGAGTGACAGAGAAAGGTATCTTCCATCTGCTGGTTCACTCCCCAAATGCCTGCAACAGCCACGGCTGGGCAAGGCCAAAGCCAGGAGCCCGGAGCTCCATGCGAGTCTCCCATGTGTGTGGCACGGCTCAAATACTTGGACCTTCATCTGCTGCCCTCTCGGGTGCATTAGCAGAGCAGGTTTGGAAGTGGAACTGGCACTCTAACGTGGGAAGCGGGTGTCCCAAGATGCTGTTAACTCAGTGTGCCACAGTGCCCACCTCCTTCGATAAAGAAATTTTAAACACTGACTTCAAAATTTTTTTTAAAACTTAAGCTTAGTTAACTAGAAATTTTTACACCTATTCAATGGATTGAGCTTCTTTAGTTCTCATTTCTCTGTCTCCAAGATAAAAGGCCTACATTGAGAGAGAACTGATGGATGTGCTTCAAACATGTCAAGTGCCTGCGAAGTCGTTAATTAGCGAAGAACAGTTCCAGAGGAGAGAGGAGTTAGAGACAGGGCTCTCACCTTTGTTGAGGTACTTTTTCCTTAGTCTCAAGTGGTAGCTTTGGGATCTGCGTGGAAGGAAGGCCTATACTTCCGGGAATGGAAAGTTCCTACCTGTACTTGCAGGGAAGAAAAGTCCTTGTCAAGGTCCCTGCGGGTGCCTAAAGGTCAACCAATGAGGATCAGACCCGCCTCAACCTTTAACCCCCATGCCCTGTATCTATAAAAGGAGCTCTCCCAATCTCGGACGCGCGACTTCCCCGGCCCCCGCTCTGTTGCTCTGTTGGGACCGGGGAACCTCACCCGGGAGCGGAACCCCAATAAAAGCCTGTGAATTAATTGATTCGTCTGCCTGGGAAGATTTGTTACGCGCTGGACACCTTGCATCAAGTACCCTTGGGAAACAACAAATTCTAATTCTTGGAGGAAAAAAAAAAACTTTGCATGGCAGAACAGCTGGATGAGACTTATAAAGTGTGACTACCCAGAGATACGCATCGTCCAGTAGGAGGCAAACAAAGCTGCTCCAGGTGGCATTCACCAGCACTTCACCAGCTCGTTCCTTGCTCCGTGCCATTCTCTGTCCCATCCCTGCTTATCCACAGCATCAGCGGGCTTTAAGGTCCCTCACTGCAGAGGGACAAAGATGAGAGAGAGGTCTCTTGCATCCACGGGTTCACTCCCCAAATGCCCACAACAGCCAGGGTTGGGCCAGGCCAAAACCAGGAGCCAGGAACTCCACCCTGGTCGTCCATGTGGGTGGCAGGGACCCAAGCTCTTGGGCCGTTATCTGCAGCCTTCCCAGGCGCATTAGCAGAAAGCTGAGCGGCTGGGATTCAAAGATGGTATGCTGGCATATCACAAGCCACGGTTTAACTGGCTGTGCCACAATGCCTGCCCCACAAGTCTGTTTTTTAAATATACAGCAGTAAGTGCTATAGAGAAAAGCAGGGCAAGATAAGGAGACAGAGGGGTTGGGGAAGGGTTGGGAGATGCTGTTTGAGATGGGGGTAATCAGGGAAGCCTTCGACAAGGAGGTGACATTTGAACAGAGACTTAAAATAGGGGTGAGCTTCACTCCACCCGGAAGAAGTGTCCTAAGCAAAGGAGACAGCAAGTCAAAAGGCCCTGGTGTGACCGTCTCCATAGGAGGTCTTCCTCACTAACTCACTGATGAGTCCGCAGCACCTGGCCCGTAGTGGGTCTTGGATGTGTGAAGCAGATGGAGCCCTCCTACGCACATTTTCTATTTGTTCCTCCTTTCTTCTGGAATATCCTCTTCCTTTTGTCACTTACCCAAGTGCCTCCCTTCCTCCAGACTCCCCAGTCTGTCTGCTCAAGTTAAGCCAGGATTGTGGAGCCCTGGCCTCAGTGTACTTGATCGCTCCCACCAGCCAGCAACATCTACACGTGCTGGAAGAGGGGTCTGTGCAGCTGCAGCTTCGGGGTGGGTGCAGGGAAGTGACTGTCACTCAAGGCGTCCAAGGGATGAACACTTCAACTTTGAAACCACAACCGGCCCCGGAGTAGCGCCGCTGCAGCGTATAAAGACGCGATCATACTTCTGGATCAAGCTCCATTCACCCCTCTGCTCCCAGGAAAGGAAGGGGTGAGCTGCCCGTCCCAGGTGCGCCTCCAGCTGCTGCAGGTTAAGCCCCTGTGGCAGCTGGTTCACAGGCTGTGGCCATGGCCCGGGGCACTTCACCTGAATGTCTACCAGCACCTGCCACTCTGGACTCCTGTGCCAACAGCCTTGACCGTGGATCCATTTTGTAAATTAATTTCTGCTAGCCTCTCCCTGCTAAACGACCTAAGGATACTCTGCTGCCCCTTGTCCTGTCTTATGTGACAGCCAGCCACAGTCACTTCTGCATCTGTGACAGACAGGGAACACGGACACAATTCAAACATGCCAGGTGCAGCTCACCAAGATTTATATATATTTCATCTTTTATTACCAATCAAAAATAAATTCCATATATTGTTTAGCAAATATTATCATTGTTTTGTGACAAAAGACACAAGAGTCATAACAACAAAACTCCCCGAGAGTCAAACTCATAACAATGCCAAAATAAATCACAAAAATATACAAATTAAAATCTTACGCAAAATAAATAGGAGTTACTTGCTACGGTGGCTGTGACTTGCCTACCCATTTGGATGCCAGTTGCAAAGGTCTCCCTAACAAGGAAGACAAGCAGGGTGGGCCAGGTCCAGGGTATGGCTCAGCCCAAGAACCGGAGGTTGGAATAGGAAGTGAAAAATTGCACTGGGAGGAGGAAGTCATCGGACCAGTAATATTTGGAAATAATTATGACCCTCTACAAGAAGTGATTGTAACGGGGAAGGAACGGGGGAAGGACCACCTGTTGGTAGAAACTGTGTGTGCACAGAGGTAGCTGTGGAAGTGCGTACACCTGCTCCTTTTGCTGCACGCACACCCACTTGGGTGGGGCCGATGCGTTTTGCTGTGCCTGCACACGGATCGCTCAGGAACGTGGCTCTGCCGGCTCTTACAAGGACTCGGGAGCAAGCTGCTCCTGCAGAAAACAAAGAGGTTTCCCTACCAGGGACCAAAGGTCCCATGTCTTTTTTTCCTTATGGATGAATGAGAACCCATGGGTGTCACCACCTACCGTTCGGGCTTTTAGGAGTAAATTCTGTGACTGAGGAAGCACTCAGACTGGCCAGGGGCAGGCGGCTGGAAAGCAGAGCACTTGGGGTGACAGGGCTCCGTGGACTGAGACAGGAGTGCGTGAATACTCAGGCGGGAGGCCCGCGGTCTCCTTTACCTGGATCTCAAGGCCCCAGCTTCTTTCCCACCTGACAGAAGGGCCGACACAGCCCTTGGTCCTACGGCCTCCCCAGCGGAAGCCTGGAGCTCTGTGGCAGGGTCAGGTCAGCCCAGGAAAAAGGCGCCGGGAAGGCTTTCCCACAGATGGCACCTTCCGTACAGGACCACTGGCTGCAGACAAGGCCCGTGTGACTGCCCAAGGATCTCGCAGGCACGGGGAAGGGGGGCCGCCAGCTGCATGCCTTTAGCAGAACTCTCTTTTCCTGAATTCCAAAGGTGGATGAACAAGGTCAGGTGAGCCTTGGGCCGCCGCAGAAGAAAGGGCAATTAGAACTTGCTCAGTGGCTTCCACCATGTCCTCTTGTCCCCAACCCCCGGGAGGAGTGAGGTTTGGGGATTAGAAACAGGGAGTTCCGGAAAGGGCTTCATGGCGACAGCTGAGCCTTGACTCTCCTTGTGAGGTGGCGGTGGGATTAGCTGCTAACAACACAGACGCCAGAGTCACCTTGACAAGTCACGTCCGATGTAGAAGATGCCAGCCCCGCTGAGGGGGCAACCTTTGGTACGAGTGAGGGCAGGGCAGCAATCAGACAGGCCTGGGGCCCTACTTGATGCTCTGAGTCAGCCCCAGGACCAGGAGGAGGACATTGTCCCCAGGGCAGATGGGAGGCGGGGGAGAGTCCTCGGCTGAGCCCCGACTCACCGGGACAACCGGGGAGGCTCCTGGGTCCAGCGGTTGACAGGAGTACGTGTGCTCTTCTCTACAGCTAGATAATCGTGTCCCTGATCACAGTTATCCAGCAGCCCTCGGCCTTGGCGACTTCAGACCAGCCTCGGTGCACATGTCCACACCACTGATGTCAACACCACGTGGTGCTCTGCTTCCTGGGGACAGCCGCCTTCTTCCCGAGAGACAACTCGCCCCCAGCAGGCTCTGGGGTCCCACCTCTGCAGCTGGAGGTGGCGGCAGAGGTGGAGCAGGTGCAGGAAAGGGAGGGTGGGCTCCCTGAGTCAGGGACAGAAGCTGGGAGGTCACGGCTGGGAGCACATTATGGCTATTGCTTCCCGGGGTGAGATACCCTCCCCCTCCGGAAGAAAAAAAAAAGTTTGTATTTTTTTTAAATAAAGTTCCTTAACCCTGTCTTCCCTTCCCAAAATGATACTTAAAAAGAGGAGCACTAAGTCCCATTTAGAAATTCTTTCAGTAAAAAATTGCCTTTGCTCAAGGTAGCCAGCCCACTGTCCCACCAGTCCAGGCCAGGTAGCCACGGCCACCTCCGAGCTGGTCGGAGGCCCCCAGAGAGGCCAAATGCCCACACAGGGGCCATCTGGCTGCTCAGCTGGCTGGGCCATGGCCGTCTACCCTTCTGGCTGTACAGGCTCCCTCTCTTGATGCGGGCCCACTGGGGAGGCCCCCGCAGGGTGGGCGGGGGGCCCCGGGCCCTCCTGTCAGATGACGCTCTCGTGGGAGCCTTTGTGCAGCAAGGAGTTGCGCTCGTTGAGAAGCGTCGTCGTCTCGTCCACCACGGGCAGCTCACATTTCTCGGCAGGGCTGTCCATGCAGGTGGTGCACCCGTCCATGGGGAACTGAGGGCTGTTCTCCATGCGCGAGGCCAGCAGCCCGTTCTGGTACTGCTGCCTCGTGATCTGTGGGAGGACGGGGTGAGTCCATGCTGGGCGGGCGCTGGCAGGCAGACCCCCGCGCCAGCCCTGGGCGAGAGAGGCGCACCCAGGCAGAGCCTCTGGAAACCCTTGCAAAGAGGAGGACCAAGAGCAAGAAGCCAAAGCCCCCTGGGGCCTGGCCCTCGGGGCGGGTTTAGTGGGAAAGGCAGCAAGTGGCCAGTTCCAGAGCAGAGCGATGCAAACACGCAGCCGCACGCAGGACCTGGGAGGCACTCACCTTAATGTACTGCAGGTCCATCAGCGCCCGCACGCTGAAGTCAGAGATGTACTGGCCCAGGACGGAGCTACCGAACTGGTTGCTGCTGCCCGCCAAGGGGGTCGTAGCTGTGGTCGCAGCATCTGTGCGGTCCGGGTAACTGAGGGAGGCCGAGCGGCTAAGGGGCATGGGGTGGGCCGGGGAGCGGTCTGTAGGGGAGAGCAGAGCCATCAGCCCAGGAATCCTGGTGTCCGCTCCCAGCCATGGATGGAAGCCCAGGTGCAGGAAAATTCTTAGGGACACACAGAACCACACAAGATCTGACCTCATCAAAGCCAGAGTTAGTTTGTTTAGAAGTGGTGTGTAACACGTGCTAAAAAGTCTGCCAAATCAAATAAACCAACCAGAAAACAGAAACCAAAACACAGTTTACAGTTACCAAATGCCCCATTTCTCCGACAGCTCGTCACCCGGGGTGACACCATGATGACCCTCCCGTGGTGGACAAGCTGCTGCCTTTGTTTCAATACCAGCTTACTATGGCAAGTGACGTAAACCGTACACTTTTAAATGCACACATCCTAAAGCGCTCAGAGCTAAAGGCATCTCAGTCTACCCAAGCCTGTCCGCACCTCAGATGGCCTGGCAGACACAGCGAGCAGCTGTTCCTTCCCACAGGAACCCACAGGCCCTTTGAGTTCCAGGCTTTGCAAGTGGCACCTGGAGTAAAGGTGGTATGGCCTCTTCCTGCCGCTAGGGGCAGCACAGACCTCCTTCCGTGGGAAGGGGGAGGTGACTCCAGCTCAAAATTTTGAGGAAGGAGGGGCAGGCATCTAGCCTAGTGGTTAAGACTCCGGAGTCCCATGTCGAGGGCCAGGGGCTCCACTCCCAGTTCTGGTCCTCACTATAGCTGCTTGCTGAAAGAGACCCTGGAAGGCAGCACTGATAGCTCAAGGAACCGGATCTCGGCCCCCTACGTGGGAGACCTGGCCCCCGTGCAGATGGCAGCTCTCTCTGACTCCATTTTTCTGTCTCCCAAATAAGTAAGCAAAAATTCAAGCAAAAGAGGAAGGGAAAAGGCAGCTGCACACGTTGCGCATCATTAGCGTAGCTAGGAAAGCACGGAAAACACTGACATACACAGAAAAGCTCCTAGTGAAGGCACGCAGGCTTTTAAAGCCCAGAAAGTGGACCAAGCTCATCGGCTTAGTTACTACTATGTAGTACTATGTTAGCTGCTCTAACAAACGGCTACTGAAGAGCGTGAACGTGAACGCTGTGGCTCAATGACCAATAGGGCTTCCAACAGTACAGAAGAATTGAGTCATGGTCTCCCCTTGTGCTTAAGTAAAGCTTGACTTTCATTTATAAGAGTAGGAAACTACAGTCTATTTCAGGAACAAGAAATAAAGGGATCATTAGAGAACTATGTGCAATGCAAGTTCCTACCTTGAGTAATAACTTTGATAAACTTCTAGCGTAACAAAAAAAAAGAACGTTTATCTTTAATTAAAAAAAAAGATTTATTTATTTATTAGAAAGGCAGAGCATCAGAGAGAGAGAGAGAGAGAGAGAGAGAATCTTCCACCACTATCCATTCCCTAGATGGCTGCAAAAGCCAAGTCTGGGCCAAGCTGGAGCAAGGAGCCAGGAACTCCGTCTGAATCTCCCACGAGGGTGGCAGGGGCCCAAGTACTTAGGTCGTCTGCTGCTGCCTCCCCAGGAACATTAGCAGGGAGCTGGATGAGAAGCAAGTAGCTAAGACCTGAACTGGCACTCCAACATGGGATGCTGGGGTTGTAGGCCGCGGCTTAACCCATTGTGCCATAGTGCCAGCCCCAGAATGTTTTTAGTTAATGCTTATTGACACCCAGAAACAGGAACTGAATTTAAAACCAACACAAATTAGTGACATGACCTATTAAAGCTAAAGGCCCTAGTGGCTGGTGTTGTGGTCCAGCAGGTCACGCTGCTGCCTATGACAGCACCATCTCATTTAAGCACCAGTTTGAGTCCCAGCTCCTCCACTTTCATGCCAGCTCCCTGCTAATGCGCCTGGGAAAGCAGTGAAAGATGGCCCAAGCGCTTGGGCCTCTGCCACCCACATAGGAGACCTGGGTGGAGTCCCAGGTTCCTGGCTTTGGCCCAGTCCAGCCTTTACTGTTGTGGCTATTTGGGGAGTGACCAGTGGTACAAGATCTCTCTATCTCTCCCTCTCTCTGTAACTCTTTCAAAAAAGCAAAAAGCTAGAGATCCTGAAAATAAATAAATATACTAGAAGGTATGCCTCTGAGTAATGAAATGATGTTTTAGTTTCCCGATCTCCTAAATATGCTATATTGCTTTTATGATTAAAATAAAGCAATATCACAAAAACTAGGAAGTTTGACAAGGTTAATTATATCTCTTGGAAGAGTAGCCTAAGAAAATCATCTTAGGAGTGGGTGTTGTGGCACGGTAGGTTAAGCTGTCACTTGGGACACCATGTTCATATTGAAGTGTTTGGTTCAAGTCCTGGCTGCTCCACTTCCAATCTGGCTTCCTGCTAATGCATCTTGGAGGCTGCAAATGATGGCTCAAGGCTTGGGCCCTTGCCACCCATGTGGGAGACTCAGGCAGAGTTCCTGGCTCTTGGCTTCTGCCTGGCCCAGACCTGGCTGTTGCAGGCATTTGGGAAATAAACTCGCAGATGGAAAATCTCTCTCTCTCCGTCTCTCTCTGCCACTATACCTTTAAAATAAATAAATAAATCTTTAAAAAGAAACACAGAAAAAATTTTTGGCATAAGGAGATGTTATCTATAATAAAGACCCCCATGATTATGCATAAAGCAGAGAATTCATAAAGGGAGGCCCACCTGCTCGGTGCACACTGTGTGGATTTGACTAGTTTATGTTCCTGTATGAAGTAAAGACATCAGAATTCGAGACATGCATGCTTAACCCCCTGGCTAGCCGTGAACAGCAGCAAGTGCGGAAGAGGGAAGGAAAGCCGAGGTCACACTGGCGGGGTGTGAAGGGGAGTGCAACTTCCTCTAAGTCACTCTTTTATTTATTTTTGAAACAGAAGGTCAGAATAGCAAGGCAGGCTTTGGAACAATTAAGAAAAAAATTCCAGCTGTACAAATATGAAGTAGGAAACAAATGACTGAGGGTTTTTAGGGCTGCTGAGGTCCAAACAGCTCAAAGATGGCTATAATGTGGGGCAGGCACTTGGGGCAGTGGTTAAGATGCCACTTGGGAAACCTACATCCCACAGCAGAGTGCAGGGGTTCAACTCCTGACTCTACTTCAGATTCCAGCTTCCTGCTAATGTGTACCCTGGGAGGCAGCAGGCCATGGTTCAAGTGGCTGGGCCCCCCATCACCCACGTGGGAGACTCAGATTGAGTTCCGGGCTCCTGGCTTTGGTCTGGCCCAGGCCCGACTGTTGCAGGCATTTGGGGAGTGAACTACTGGATGAGAGTGCTCTCGCTCTCTCTCATTCAAATAAATAGAAATTAAAACAAAAAAGGTGTCTGTGAAACTTGTAATGTTCCTGACCCACATGGGGCTCCCCAGCCCAGGCCAGGATCTGCTGCGAGAGCAGCGCCAGCCCACACTATGTGGCCTCAGTGCACATGAGAATCCTAGCACACCTCACACTGAGTGAGTTTGGCCCTACACTACTCCCTCCAACTCCTAGGACAGCTATCAGAAGTGTGATATCTGGCTAGCACTGTGGCACAGCAGGTAAAGCGGCCGCCTGTGACATTGGCAAATCTTATGTGTGCCAGTTCGAATCCCGGCTGCTCCATTTCCAATTCAGCTCCCTGCTATGGCCTGTGGAAGATGGCCCAAAGTCCCTGGGTCCCTGCACCCATGTAGGAGATATGGATGAACCTCCTGGCTCCTGGCTTCTGCTTGGCTCAACCCTCACCACTGTGGCCACCTGATGAGTGAACCAGTGGATGGAAGATCTCTCTCTCTCTCTCTCTCTCTCTCTCTCTCCCTCAAACTCTGACTAAATAAATAAATAAAACTGTTTTAAAACATGATAGCAGGCAGGGTCCACCCAGTCCAGCTTGGCACCATGTCCAGAAAGAGCAAATGGCCTTTTTCTAAATTCTTTTCCAGCTAGAATAGGACATTTTAGTTGTAATAGAGAAAAAAAAAAAAGAAAGAAAGAAAGAAAGAAAGAAAGAAAGAAAGAAAGAAAGAAAGAAAGAAAGAATAATGGAGCTCCAAGTAAACACTTTATATCAGCCCTGTCACCTCCTGCCCCTGACAGCTCTATGGAGGCTAGTATACGGATCATCCTCCTTTCCACGTGAGGCCCGGGGATGAACGGGTGTCATTTAGCTGTGACTGTGGAGGTGGTGTTTGAAGGGGGCCTGACACTGGGACTGTGCTGCTAACTGCCCTGTGCCACCTCTCCCGGGCACACAGACACAACGAGAGAACAGAAAGCCAAGGCTGTGAGGAAGGCTAAGCAGGTGCGAGAAGAAGCTGATGAGTGAGAAGTCACCCGGCCAAGGCCAGGGAGCGGCCTGCAGCAGGGGTGCAGAGCAGCTGCCCGGTCTCCTCCAGGCTTGCCCTTGCCCTTGGTGGGCAAGGCTGGCGAGTGCACACTTGGCCTGGCTGGGAGCAGTCCTCTATTCCCGGCCTGTCATCTGCGGGTATGTTTGTGTGTCTGTCTATAGGGGTTTGCACATGCATCTTCTCAGAGACTTAAGGACCTTTGGGGAGGCCCTTTGAGAACAAGGACAAAGCCACCCAGCAACTGGGCCCCAGGCCGGGCAGAGCCAGTACAAGGCAGGCTGGCCCCCAGGTGTGCCCAGAGGAGGAGTTAGTGCAGCTGCGGGGCAGCCAGGCGACAGGTGGCAGTGTGAACCTCTCTAGCCATGCCACATTTACCTGAGAGCCAGGAGAGCAAGGAGTTCCGCTTGCCAAGCGGACACCTGACCTGGGTTGACGGCGCTGGAGCAAAAGAGGAGGAGGGTCAGTATCCAGGGCCAGGTCAGGAGGCAGGACCCGGAGCCACAGGAAACAGCATGGAGAGACAGAGCTGATGGGAGCCCGGTACCACCAGCAGAGGGGAGCACAGTGGGAAGGGGGCGGAGCTCTGGCAGGAGGGCTGCTCTGCCCTACACCGAGGACAGAACTGATGCTGGAATGAGCCCAGAATCATCCCCCTCCCTCCGGGCCACCCACATCAGAACTGAGGGCTGAAGGGAGAAGGATGGAGCCAGGAAGCCTGGCCAAATCGCCAGGGCTGTGCAGCAGGGATGCAGCATCTGGGCAGTCACACATAACCACTCTCCTTCCACACAAGACCTCCCCAAGGCGGATGACGACAGGAGCTTCTGGGACAGGCAGGCAAGTCCTTCCCAGACCTCAGGCGTCCAGGCAGGGACCCCTACTCCAACTTGGTGCCTTATCCACCACCCCCGCCAGCAGCTGTGCCACCCTAGCTCATCCTGGTGGGGCACAGAGGATGCAGTGTCATTGCACACAGGTGTCCTGGCCCCCAACATGGCTTCCTTTGTGTCAAAGGACAGGTTCCCCAGGAGCCACAGCCACCCGCCCACCAGCACGGCCTGAGTATCACTGGTCAACCCCGCAGCAGGCTCCCGAGGTCAGGGTGCACATGGAGTGAGGAGCGAGTGGGGTTGGATTGTGGGCCCTGCCTGCTGGGCTCCCACCCTCAACACACAGCCTCTCTGGCAGGGGAGGAGAAGCAGAGTGTCTCTCCCCAGACCTCCCATAAGCACTCTTGGAGGGGACCCTGTTCCCCCTCTGGCTGCCCCCAAGTCCCTTTATTCCATCAGAACCAACCCTTAACCAAAGGCAGTGGCTAAGCCCCTGGAAAAGCTAAGACCATCTGTAACCCACCCTGCTAAACAGGCCCTGGCCTGGCTCCCAACTATGGGCGCTCTGGGTGCCCCAGTCCTCACCTCCGCCTGCTGTCACGGGCAGCAGGGGCACTGAGGCCGCCTGGCCCTGCCAGTCCATCCTGGTCTCCTTACACTTCTCTCACAGCGGGCCACGAGCGCTTCTGACTTCATGTAATAGCTACCTAAAGGCCTGTGACTTTCTGAGGCTCCCTGATGTGTCCTTTCCTACCCATAGTCCACCCCCCTGCCCTCCACGGCGGGTCTCCTCACCCTCTCAGGATACCCGCCTTGGTTGCCCAGGCCTTCGCTAAGAATTCCCTTCTCGTCTCTGTGACTTGGGCCTCTGGACCCCGTTGAAAGGGGCAAGTCACCCTGCTCTTCCAGGCCACCTCCTCTAGGCCCTGGCAGCCTGGCCCTCACCAATACACACACCACCGCCTCTCCACCCTCACTCCCACACCTTAAACCACCTCAGTTCTGGGATGCAGGAGAAAGGTGCAGGCCCAGCCCTATAACTCACCAGGGGGGACCGAGGTCAAGGCCATGGTCCCATAGTAGGAGAAGGCACCCGTCTCAAACTTCATGTTCTCCTTCCCTGCCTCCACCTCCACCTTCCCCTGGAAGAACACAAGGTCAGGGTTACAGGGAAGAAAAACAAGGCGGAGACAGGTGTGGCAGTGAGGCGCGGGAGTGGCGCAGCCAGCCGCAGGAGGCAGGGGTGGCCCAGAGTCCTGGCGTGCTCAGGGCTCTGCCCTGCAGGTGCAAGGCGGCCCCGGGGGAGAGGACGAGCACTGTGGGGCGAGCAGAGGCTGCGGGGCAGCAGAAGCTGGGGTGGGGAGTGGCCCGAGGAGGAGGCGCGCACCTGCAGGATGAGGATGAAGTAGTCGGCGGGCTTATTTCGGGTGTACAGGTAGTGGCGGACGTAGTACTTGTTGTGCTCATCGAACTTGAGCTCCTGTATGACGTCTGGGTACTTGAGCAGCCGCAGCAGGATCTTCTCCGATATGAGAGAGGGGCTGAACTGGGGGACCTCTGGAGGAGGAGAGAGGGGGGATTCACGCGGGGCCAGGCCAGCAGCCCGGGGGCTCGGTCACTGCAGCGGCAGCCCTGAGCTGAGCTGGTGCCCACTGGCTCAGGCACTCCCTCACTTCTGCTCCTGGCTGCTGACTGCTTAGACCCAAGTCTTCCGTCTGCCGGCGCTGGCCGGGATGGTGGCCCTGGTCCCAACAGCACATGACCTTGGGCTAACTATCTAACCTGTGCCTCAGTTTCCACATACATCAACTGGGGATAAAACCTCATTGGGTGGTTTGCGAGGTCAAATGGGATAACACAAATAAAGCACTTAGACACACTCCTGGCACGTGGGAAGTGCTTAATCAGTGTCCCTAGAATTACCAGGATCATCACTATGGGGACAGGCACTCGGTACAGAGGGCTAAGAAGCTGCCGGGAATGCTGGCATCCCATATCAGAGTGCAGGTTTAGAGTGCTGGCTGCTCCGTTTCTGATCCAGCTCCTTGCTTAATAAACGGCCCAAGTGCTTGGTCCCTACCACTCATGTGGGAGACTCAGATGGAGTTTCAGGCTCCTGGTTTCAGCTTGGACCAGCCCTAGCCATTGAAGCCATCTGGGAAGTGAACCAGCAGATGAAAGATCTTTCTCTGTCACTCTGCGTTTTGAGTAAAAAAAAAAAAGGGGGGGGTGGGAGGTGGGTAGAGTGGCACTGTGGCATAGTAGGCTAAGCCTCTGCCTGCAGTGCCGGCATCCCATATGGGCACTGGCCCCTGTCTTGGCTGCTCCTCTTCCGATGCAGCTCTCTGCTATGGCCTGGGAAAGCAGAGGAAGACGGCCCAAATGCTTAGGCCCCTGCACCCAAGTGGGAGACCTGTAAGAAGCTCCTGGCTCCTGGCTTCAGATTGGCCAAGTTCCAGCCATTGCAGCCATTTTGGGGAGTGAACCAGCAGATAGAAGACCTTTCTCTCTGTCTCTGTCTCTGCCTCTCTCTCTGTAACTCTGCCTCTCAAATAAATAAATTAAAAAGGAAAAACAGTAATATTTAAAAAAATTTACTATTGTTATCAACATTAATATTGTAGTAGCAAACATAAAGGAAAAAGAATGATCACACTGCTACCAACTGAGGGCTGGGAAGGAGGGTGGGTTGTGCAGAAGGGATGGAGGAGGCTGGTATTTCTCCAATCTGTCACCTAGGTCCTGGCGACTGAACCAGGGGTGAGAAAACAGAAATGTCACTGGTCTCGAGGTCAGTTCCTGCAGGGCCCAGCACACACAGGCAGGGGGCAGGCAGGAGACTGAGACCAGGGTGGAGCACAGGCTCTTCGGGCGCATGGGCAGGCAAGGGGCGAGTTCCAGCAAGTGGAGGGCCCCCTTCTCCTTACTGATCTCCGAGGTGCCCTCTCAAGGACTTCAGGCTTATTGCAAAAGTAACTCTGGGGTGGGGGGTGGGGGGGGTGGGGGGGGATGCGCGCACTGTGGTGCAGTGCGTTAATGCCCTGGCCTGAAGTGTCGGCATCCCATATGGGCGCTGGTTTGAGTCCCGGCTGCTCCTCTTCTGATCCAGCTCTCTGCTATGGCCTGGGAAAGCAGTACAATATAGCCCAAGTGCTTGGCCCCTGCACCCACATGGGAGACCTGGAGGAAGCTCCTGGCTCCTGGCTTCGGATCGGCACAGCTCTGGCCGTTGCGGCCAATCGGGGAGTGAACCAGCGGATGGAAGACCTCACTCTCTCTCTCTCTCTCTCTCTCTCTCTCTTTCTCTGTGTAACTCTGACTTTCAAATAAGAAAAATAAATCTTTAAAAAAAAAGAAAAAGTAACTCTGGGGGTAGGCGTTTGGCACAGCAGTTAAGTCCCAGCTTGGGACACCCACATCCCATACTGGAGTGCCTGGTTCGAGTCCAGCCTCCTCCTAATACACACCCTGCAAGTACCTGGGTGCCTACCATCCGTGTCAGATACCCAGATGGAGTTCTGGGCTCCTCACTTCAGCCTGGTCCAGCCCTTGCAGTTAAAGAACCAGTGGTTGGAAGGTCTCTGTCTCTCTCTTTGCCGCTGTCTCTCTTTGCTTTTTTTAGTTTCGTTTTTTTAATTTTAAGATTTATTTATTTACTTGAAAAGCAGTTACAAAGAGAAAGAAGTCTTCCATCTTCGGGTTCACTCCCCAAATTGCTACCATGGCCAGGGCTGGGAACTCCACCCAGGTCTCCCACATGGCTGGCAGGGGGCCAAGCACTTGGGCCATCCTCCATTGCTTTCCCAGGTGCATCAGCAGGGAGCTGGATGGGAAGTGAAGCAGCCGGGACTCTGACACTCACATGGGATGCCAGTATTGCAGGCAGGAACTTAACACACTGCATCACAACACCAGCCCCTCTCTCTCTTTTTTTTTTTTTTTTTTTTTTTTTTTTTTTTTTTTTTTGACAGGCAGAGTTAGACAATGAGACACAAAGACAGAGAGAAAGGTCTTCCTTCCGTTGGTTCACCCCCTAAATGGCTGCTACATCCAGTGCGCTGTGCCGAGCCGAAGCCAGGAGCCAGGTGCTTTCTCCTGGTCTCCCATGTGGGTGCAGGGCCCAAGCACTTGGGCCATCCTCCACTGACTTCCCAGGCCACAGCAGAGAGCTGGACTGGTAGAGGAGCAACCGGGACAGAACCGGCGCTCCAACCAGGACTAGAATCCGGGGTGCCAGCGCCGCAGGCACAGGATTAGCCTAGTGAGCCATGGCGCTGGCCCCCTCTCTCTTTTTCTGCCTTTCAAACAAATTATAAATAAATAAGTGTTTCTTAAATTGTTTTTGACAGATAGAATTAGACAGTGAGAGAGATATACAGAGAGAAAGGTCTTCCTTCTGTTGGTTTACCCCCCAAATGGCCGCTACAGCCAGAGCTGCGCCAATCTGAGGCCAGGAGCCAGGTGCCTCTTCCTGGTCTCCCATGCGGGTGCAGGCACCCAAGCACTTGGGCCATCTTCCACTGCCCTTCCGGGCCACAGCAGAGAGCTGGACTGGAAAAGGAGCAACCGGGATTAGAACCTGGCACCCATATGGGATTCTGGCACTGCAGGCGGAGGATTAGCCAAGTGAGCCATGGCACTAGCCCAATAAGTATTTTTTGAAAAACAAAAAAGTTAAGTTGGCTGCTCCCTGGAAGCCTGCAGTGTAAGCCCTAGGGAGGAGGGAGGTGCACTGTGCCTTCCAGGGGCCTGGCGCTGTCCTGGCACCTGCTGCCCCTCTCCCCTGCCTGCACTTCCACCAACACCACTTGGCCCTCTCTGTGCTCCTACCCGTGGCCAGGAAGCGATGAGCGGCCAGGAGGAGCTGGGGCGAGATTTTCACTTTGAGTTCGTTGTCAGCATCCTTGAAGGCTGAGAAGTCACGCTTGTTCTTCTCAGACACTCGTTTCCGGCTCCGGTTGTCAGCTGCGAGAGAAAGAATCTGGAACTCAGAGCTGACTAGAACCCCCTCCGCCCCTCCCCCCACCCCACACGCCAGCAGCTCCGGCCCGAGGACCAGCGCAGCCTCCTGTCCCGGCTCCCACGGGCTCGCTGCTCGCCGGGGCCTCTCCACCCAGGAGCCCCAGGCTTCTGGGTCCAGGCAAGATGGGGGCTGTGGCCCGTGGAGAGAGCTGAACTCACTGTACATGTCCGACTCGTCCAGGATCTCGGACTTGATGATCTCCTCGATGACGTCCTCCAGGGTGACCAGGCCCAGGACCTCGTAGAAGGGGTCTCCCTCCCCCTCGTTGTTCACCTTCTGCACGATGGCCAGGTGGGACTTCCCTGCGGGGACAACGGGAGCACAGGCGCCAGGCATGAGACTCTCTCCACCAAACACGGGCACGCTGACGGTCGTGAGTCACAGGGGTGGAGGCCTGCCGGGGTGCGTCCCCTTTCCCGCATTTTCTGACGTTTCCGTGGCAAACAGATACTGCTTTTATGAGGAGGAAAACCAAGCTCCTTTTTAAAGGCATTCCGTTAAAGAGCACTTGTTTAAAACTGGCAAGGCCCTGCCTGATGCCACTCAGCACGGGCTCCTGGGGCTCCCGGACCAGGAAAAGACCCGCACTGACCAGACGGGACAGCTGCACGCAGAGGGTCCCACGCTGCCCACTCGCACAGGGCCACAGGGCCTTGGGGCCACAGTCAAGCTCCTTCGCGGGACTGTCCTTGGCAAGCTCCCTTGCTGGGACCCAGGGGCTGCAATACCGCCCCAAGCAAAGGCTCCCAGTTCCCAAAGCCATTACCAAATTAGCCCACTGCAATTAGGTCGGCAGAGACGATAATTAGAGAGGCCACCCCTGACCTAATCTAACACAGGAGAAAGTGTGGAGCCAGGGGCAGGGCGGGACCCTCCACAGAAGCCGCGTGGGTGGCAGCGCTTCCAGGCTCCTTTTCGGGGTGCCCCCTGCTCTTATGCCACAGCCCCAGTGAGAGACAAAAGGGGGGCACCAGGAAGGGTATGGAACTGTGTGCACCTGGGGAAAGAGAGAAGCCCTGGGAGACTGGACAAGGGGCTTCCCCCATACCATCCCCCTTCACAACCCACCTGTGGGGGCCCCTCTCTGGGGACTGGACACTCTGTCCAACTCCCGGGGGGAGAGGATGTTTTCCTTGTCTTTAAGATCACAGAACCTCCGTGCCTCCTAACCCCCAGCTCCAGGATGGGCTCTTCACAACTCCCAGGGGCCTCTAAGGGGAAACCCAGAATGCAAGGGCTCCTGGGTCAGGTGAAAAATGAACACTGTGAGGCCGACGCTGTGGTGTAGTGGGTAACGCTGCCACCTGCGGTGACGACATCCCATCCCATATGGGTGCCGGTTTGAGTCCCAGCTGCTCCACTTCCTGACCAGCTCTCTGCTATGGCCTGGGAAAGCAGTGGAAGATGGCCCAGTCCTTGGGCCCCTGCACCCACATGGGAGATCTGGAAGAAGCACCTGGCTCCTGGCTTCAGATTGGCCCAGTTCTGGCCGTTGCGGCCATTTGGGGAGTGAACCAGTGGATGGAAGGCCTTTCTTTCTTTCTGATTCTGTCTCTATAACTCCACCTTTCAAATAAATAAATAAATCTTTAAAAAAAAAATAAGATCATGGCGCAGCCCATGTGATGCGGCAGGGCGGGTGGTGCTTTGTGAGTCGCTGACACATGTATGAGCACTTCCCACTACAGCTGAGGTCAGAACGGCTTTAGCACCTTGCTGGACAGAACCGTGGCTGGCCTTGATCAAACATCCCCTCCTACAGAGACAGGACAACAAGTGCCGAGGGATCGGCCGGGCTCCCCGGGCAGGGCAGCAGCCAGTCAGCCCAGGGCCCCTGGAGTCTGCTCGGGGCTACCAGGATCTGAGAACTAAGAAATGCACCAGATAAACTATGTCGCCAAACGGGACAGAAAGGAAAGCAAGGCAGCTTTTCCCACTCTGGCATCCCCAAAAGGGACAAACAGGCCTTCCACTTACTCCGCTGGTGGTCAGGTGAGAGGGTACAACATTTCAGGAGGCCAGCTGGGCAGGATGTCTTGACATTACGGGCTCCTAACCTTGGACTCGGAAACTCCTGTTCCAGGAGCTCCCCCTCCAGAGAGGGCACCTTCACAAAAGCAATGGGGAATCGCTGCAACATTCTTTTTTTTTTTTTTTTTTTTTTTAATTTTTTTGACAGGCAGAGTGGACAGTGAGACTGAGAGAGAGAGAGAGAGAGAGAGAGAGAGAGAGAAAGGTCTTCCTTTGCCTTTGGTTCACCCTCCCATGGCCGCTGCGGCCGGTGCACCGCGCTGATCCGATGGCAGGAGCCAGGTGCTTCTCCTGGTCTCCCATGGGGTGCAGGGCCCAAGTTCTTGGGCCATCCTCCACTGCACTCGCTGGCCACAGCAGAGAGCTGGCCTGGAAGAGGGGCAACTGGGACAGAATCCGGTGCCCTGACCGGGACTAGAACCCGGTGTGCCGGCGCCGCAAGGTGGAGAATTTTCCTAGTGAGCTGCGGCGCCGGCCTGCAACATTCTTTTTAATGGCCCCAACCCAGTGGCCACGGGGCATGAGCCCAACACGGGGGCCGCAGCTGCTCCAGGGAGGACACCATACAGCTGATGGACAGGATGTGGCAGACACTGATACAGGCAAGAAAGCAACGAGGACCAAGAACCCTGCCCATCCTACCTTTTGGGTGGACTAGCCAAGGCTGAAAATAACCAACACAGCTGCTGACCGAATCCCGGCCATGACGTAGAGCCCATAATATCATTATAATAAAATTATCATGGCTGACACGCCCACCGGGCACCTGACAACCTGACACTTCCCAGACTTCCAAGTGGCAAGAAAATGGGTGGAACTCACAGCCCACCCCCTACGAAGACTCAGTACCTCCAGATCATAAGGGATAACCTCACACTCTGCCAAGCGTGCTCTCAGGTGTGCTTTCACTCGGCAAACAAATCCCTCTCCACCGTATCTTGCTGTGGCTGCTCCTTGAATTCCTTCCCGTGTCAGAGGCAAGAACCTGGACCCCGCCATCCAACAACAGATCCCAAGACAGCTCTTGCTGGAAGAGCAGGCTAAAGGTAGGGCCTGCACAGCAACCAAGTGGGGCGCTCAGACGTGCCTGGACAACAGAGGCCCCCTTTGGAGGGTGTGGAGCTTGTGGGAGGAGCCTTGAGATCCCTTCTCTACTGTTCTGTTGATGGGCATATTTTACTTAAGCTTTACTTATGATGTTGGAAGAGGGGGGAGATACAGAGAGAGAAATCTTCCATCTGCTGGTTCACTCCCCGATGGCCGGGACTGGGCCAGACCAAAGTCGGGAGCCGGGAGCTTCATCCTGGTCTCCCACATGGGTGGCAGGGGCCTAAGCACTTGGGCCAGCCTCTGCTGCTTTCCCAGGTGCATTAGCAGGGAGCAGCTGGGACTCAAAACAGCACTCATATAGGATGCCCGTGTCACAGGTGGCGCCTTAACTTTGTGTCACCACCCTGGTCTCTATAATTTTTTTTTTTTTTTGACAGGCAGAGTGGACAGTGAGAGAGAGAGACAAAGAGAAAGGTCTTCCTTTGCCGTTGGTTCACCCTCCAATGGCTGCCGCAGCTGGCACGCTGCAGCTGGCGCACCGCGCTGATCCGAAGCCAGGAGCCAGGTGCTTCTCCTGGTCTCCCATGGGGTGCAGGGCCCAAGCACTTGGGCCATCCTCCACTGCACTCCCTGGCCACAGCAGAGAGCTGGCCTGGAAGAGGGGCAACCGGGACAGAATCCGGCGCCCCGACCGGGACTAGAACCCGGTGTGCCGGCGCCGCAAGGCGGAGGATTAGCCTAGTGAGCTGCGGCACCGACCTGGTCTCTATGATTTTTTTAAAACTGCAAAACAAGTTGAGGGAATAAAGCGAAGGGGGACAACAGGAAGGCGACAGGAGCGTCTGGGTGGGCGAGGACCCCCGTGCAGGCGATGGGGGAGCGTCCTCTGCCGAGGTTAACTGTCCTGCCCTCGCTCTGGAAGCTCGGATGCCACAGGCTCAGACTAAATCCTGGCCAGTAAACAGTCACGGGTTGCGCTGGCCTCACGAGGAAAGGTTGGCAGCTTCTCTCAAGGGCAGAAACATCCCTCAAGTGGGCGAAATGAGCTGAAGCCCCGGGCAAGGTCTTGGTGCCACTCCAGCTCAGCTGCCTCCTCTGAGGCCTCTTTGTTCCCGGGAGTCACCGCTGCGCGTGGGCGCCCTCTGGCGGCAGCCGTCTGCGCGACAGGCACCGGGTAGGCGTGCAGCCCTGGGCACTGCGGATGCCAGCACCTTCACCCTTGCTGGGCCTGCTAGGAGCTCCGGGCACTGGCGCTGCTGATGGCTGGCTGGCTGGGGCTGCACACCGGGTTCCTGCCTAAGGGGCCAGTCGTTCCTCCTCTGCTGGGCCAGACAAGGTCCCCTGGGCTGTGTTGGCCTTTTTCTAATTTGTTTGCCCAGAGGGGGCATGTTTTCATCCTCATCCTGTCAGGATGACAGGGTCTCACTCTCAGATGGCCTGCTGACCACAGGGTCACTCCCTCCCTGCTCCTGACAATCCTTCCTCCCCTGGGCATCCCAGACACGCCCTCCCTGTGTTCCTGACCTCAGCGGTCACCCCTCTCCCCAGCTTCTAATGCCGAGCCCTGGCACCTGGTCCCTTACTTCAAACACAACGCCCAGGGCAGCTCCACCCTGGCCTTGCAGGGGATCAGCCTGAGGGGGGGTGGGCCTGGCCGCCTCTCTTTACTACTCTACACCCACTCAGCAGCAGAACCAGGAGAAGAAGGATACAGAATAAACAGTTATTCGATGTTTTAGTAACTGAGCGGTTTCTACTTTATACCTCAGAAATCACTGCTAACTGAAGAATCATTTTAAAATAAGTGGATCAGGGCCGGTGCTGTGGCATAGTAGGTCAAGCTTCGGCCTGCAGGGCCGGCATCCCATATGGGTGCCAGTTCGAGTCCTGGCTGCTCCACTTCCGATCCAGCTCTCTGCTGTGGCCTGAGACAGCAGTAGAAGATGGCCCAAGTGCTTGGGCCCCTGCACCCACGTGGGAGACCCGGAAGAAGCTCCTGGCTCCTGGCTTCAGATTGGCCCAGCTCTGGCCACTGTGGCTATCTGGGGAGTGAACCAGCGGATGAAAGACCTCTCTGTTTTTTTGCAACTCTGCCTCTCAAATAAATAAATAAATCTTAAAAAAAAAAAATAAGCAGATCAACTTGAGGTTTACTTTTATGATTTTCATTATATGGAACTGAACTCTAACAAGAAACTATTGTAATGAGCCATCTCTTGGGGGTGGCTGGGGAGAGAAATGAACATTTAAATAACACAGCTGCAGCTGGAAAATCTCATATTTTTCAAAGTCTGAATGATGAAGTCAATACAGCGAAATTTTCATCGTTGGTTGAGCCACATGAAATTGCAATATTTGATAGTTTTTGACCAAAAACTGCAATTTCATGGTTTGGTTTAACAGTATAGGACATTCGGGATGGCTTTTGTTTTCTTTTTTGTACTTTTCTTTATAATTCCAAATTTCCATAACAAATACTATTAATTTCATAATCAGAAATATATTAAAGTAATTTTTAAAAAAATCCTAGCACTACTTGTTCTGGGAATCCAGGTTCCTGAGCCTTCCTGAATTTAAGTGCTCCCACAAAGGGCTCCCAGAAAGGAGCACCTGGAAGCCCGCTGGCCCCTCCGACTGCCCGACTGGGGACTGCCCTGGGCCTCACCTGGCAGTCCGCCTGCCCAACCCGCCCTTGCTAACCTTTGTCCTGGAGCAGCCAGCTAGGACTCCCCCCACCTGCTAGAGAATTGCAGGTGAGGCCTCTAGACACCCTAGAGACAGCCCTCAGGCAGGCAGTCACACCCCCACCACACACATACACACCTGCCAGGTCACCAATCAGAGGGCAGGCAATGAGCGGACCCACAACCTGCTTGAGGCCATGGGCAGCCACTCCCACTCCTTGGCCTCCCTTGCAACGCTTCTCCTTCTGACCTTGGCTCACACGTGGCTATCCCCAGCCCCAGCCCCCAGCCCGCTTCCTCCCATAGCATCAGCTGCCCAGCGTCCATCTCCCACTGACCAGGCTACAGCCCAGGGAGCGTTGTGCTGGACAGTCACTACCACTCATGCTGCCCCCGCATGACCTTCCGGCCACAGCAGGTGCTCTGAACCCTCGGCTGGCTACAGAAAGGTCTCCAGGGGCACCAGAAAGCCCAGTCCCCATCCTACACAATGCCCATTTTAGCAAACTGCCAGGATCCCCTTCCCCCATGCAAACAAAAGGTAACAATCTTTAGTCTCTCAAAGTCCATAAGGAAACATTCCTAGATGCTGGGCTTCAAGTGCACATGGGCACTGGTGAGAGGCCCCACTCATTGGCTCAGCTGCCTTTCTCATAGGGAAGACACCAAGGACCCCAGATCAAACAAGGGGTCCCACCATTGGATACGGATCCTTGATACCTTCCCCACTAGCTGTCCCAGGAAGTTCCAGTCTCTTATATCCCAGGTTCCCAAGAATGACCCCAAGCTCTCAGGTTCTCCCTAGGAGGGGGGTCTGGCCTGGCTGCCTGCACACCATAGCCTTGTGCCCTGGGCTGCACCTGCAGACATTGTGGGTCCCCTGACTGCCTGGCAATCCCCTCCTTGCTCCTCCCTTTGCCCAGGCTTGGGCAGGATTAAGCTGGTTATTAATAGTGCTGACCTCAACCAGCAGGCGCAGCAGCGGCCCAGCCCGGCCAGAAGGCAGAGCCAGAGGAGGAGAGGTGCCAGCCAGACAAGCGCCTGGCCTTCCAGCCTTGGGGAGGTCCGGCCAGGTTCATCCACAGTCCCAAGCAGGCCTCACTGTCCTCCCTGCCTCCCAGAGAAGCAGCTGTCGGTCAGGACTGTCAGTCCAAGCAACGGCCAGGAGACCAGAGGCTGCGGAGCCCCAGCAGGCAGCCCATACCCAAGATCTCTGGGTCCCTGGACACCCTGGGTCTCCCAGCCTGGGAAGAGACAAAGGTAAAGCTGCCTGAGCACCCCAGGGGAGACCCCTGTGTGGCCTGCAACTCCAGGGGCCTGCAGGGGCACAGCAGCACCCGAGGCTCAAGCCAGGGTGCCGGGGGTCTGCACAAAAGTCTTCTCTTAATAAACTGCCACTGGCTGGTTGTCACAGAGCTGTCCCTGGAGCTGGCAGGGAGACGGGCCCAACTGTACAAATCACTGCTTCCACGGCAGGTAGGCGCTGCTCTGTCCTCAATTTTGATATAAAGTAAAATATATTCACTATAGGACTTATAGGCACTAAAATAGCGTGGTGTGGGAGGGCAGTGTTCGGCATAACGATTAGGATGTCACCTGGGGCCCCTGCACCCCACATTCGAGTGCTTGGTTTGAGTCCTGAATACTGTGCTCCGGATCCAGCTTCCTAAGGCTCGCTCTAGGAGACAGCAGGTGATGTCCCTGCCACCCAGGCAGGACAGCCAGATGGGGTGTCAGGCTCCTGGCTCCACTGTGGCCTGGTCCCGACTATTGCAGGCATTTGGGGAGTGAAGCAGAGGATAGAAAATCTCTCTCTATCTCTCTCTCATCTCTGTCTCTGTCTCTCTTTCAAATAAAATGAAAATAAATGTTTTAATTAAAAATAAAATAGTGTGGTATTGTAGAAAATAATACAAAGCATCAGAAATAAACTCCAGCAAATTGAGAACACTATACATAGTAACCCTGTCATTTTATTTTATGTATCATTTTTATTTATTTACTTGAGAGGCAAAGAGGATGGGGTATGGGAGGGGGCAGTGTTTGTAGATGGACAGAGTGCTTCACTCACCAAAAGCTCACACCAGGGGAGACCGAGATGCAATCCAGGTCTCCTACATGGGAGGCAGAAACTCAATGACTGGAGCCGTCACCACTGCCTCTTACGGTCTGCACTAACAGGAAGCTGGAGTCAGGAGTGGAGGCAGAACCCGAACCCAGATCCTCCAGTTTGAGCCATGAGCACTTTGATCTCCAGACCAAATGCCTACCCCATAAACTTGGCATTTTTTTTTAAAGATGTATTTTTATGTGAAAAGCAGAGTGACAGAGAAAAAGAGAGATTGAGAGAGATTTTTGTTCACTCCCTAAATGGCTCTAACAGCCAGGGTTGGGCCAAGCCAAAGTTAGGAGCCCAGAATTCCATGCAGGTCTCCCACATGCGTGGGCGGCAGGGGCCCAAACACTTGGGTCATTCTCTGCTGTCTTTCCAGGAGCAGCAGCACAAAGACAGACCGGAAGTGAAACCAAAACCACCACCACTCCATTATGGGATGTCGGCCTCACACACACAGCTTAACCCACAATGCCGGCCCCAAACCTGGCAATTTAAATCAAAGGAGAAAAAGAGATGATTTTTGATGAAAGGTTATAGGGCTAGGTTTGCTAACTGGTCCTGTATCATTGTTTTATACAAGCCTTTATCAGTCAATGGAAAAAAAAAAAACAGTCTAATTTTAAACACAAATACAATAAATACAAATTAAAACCAAGACAATACAAAATTTAAAAAATGAACTATCACTGGCCAGTGCCGCCTCTCACTAGGCTAATCTTCCGCCTGTGGCGCCGGCACTCCAGGTTCTAGTCCTGGTTGGGGCGCTGGTTCTGTCCTGGTTGCTCCTCTTCCAGTCCAGCTCTCTGCTGTGGCCCAGGAAGGCAGTGGAGGATGGCCCAAGTGCTTGGGCCCTGCACTCTCATGGGAGACCAGGAGGAAGCACCTGGCTCCTGGCTTCGGATCTGCGCAGCGCGCCGGCTGTGGCAGCCATTTGGGGGGTGAACCAATGGAAGGAAGACCTTTCTCTCTCTCTCTCACTGTCTGACTCTGCCTGTCCAAAAAAAAAAGAGCTATCACTTTTTTTTAAACCTATCATACCTGCCAAGATTACAGCAGTAATCTCAGTGCTGGGAGGAAAACTGCCCAGTTTTTCTTCAGGAATTTGACAGTTTGTGTCAAAATCTAAAATGTACAAGACCTTGAACTTGGTTATTTCTTCCACCCCAAAAAAGTGATTTTTTTTTTTTTTTTGACAGGCAGAGTTAGACAGTGAGAAAGAGACAGAGAGAAAGGTCTTCCTTCCACTGGTTCACCCCCCACAAATAGCCGCCTCGGCAGGCACACTGCGCTGATCTGAAGCCAGGAGCCAGGTGCTTCCTCTTGGTCTCCCATGCCGGTGCAGGGCCCAAGCACTTGGGCCATCCTCCGCTGCCTTCCCAGGCCACAGCAGACAGCTGGACTGGAAGAAGGGCAACCAGGACAGAACTGGCGCCCCAACTGGGACTAGAACCCGGGGTGCAGGCAGAGGATTAGCCTAGATTAGCCTAGTGAGCCACGGCGCTGGCCAAGAAACTGATCTTCAGAACAAAGGAAATACCCAAGCCTTCATGGAAGGTGTGTCCAGGAGATCAGCGTTATTCCTATCACCAAACTGCAGTCACTAAAAAGGCTGACTCAGACATAATTTATTTAAAGAGGTGGTGATTCAGAGTTTATATGAAGCAAAAAGTTATAAAATAGTACAGTAGGAGCAATTACTGTTTTTTATTTTTGTTTAATGCATTTTATATCCAATATGTTCTATGTTTTACTTTTTTCTTTTTAAAGATTTACTTTTTTTTTTTTTTGAGAAGCGTAGTTACAGAATGAGGGACAGGTCTTCCAACCGCTGGTTTATTCCGTAAATGACTGCAACGGCCAGAGCTGAGCCGATCCAAAGCCAGTAGCCAGGAGCCTCTTCTGAGTCTCCCCTGTGGATGTAGGGGCCCAAGGACTTGGGCCATCCTCCACCGCCTTCCCAGGCCACCAGCAGGGAGCTGGATTGGAAGTAGAACAGCCAGGACTCAAACTGGCGCCCATAAGGGAGCTGGGGTGGCAGGCAGAGGCTTGACCTACTATGCCACAGCACTGGCCCGTTTTACTTTTATAACCAAAATGAAAGAATGCTATTTTCATCTTAGGAGGAAGGAAAAAGCAATGCAGTTTGTGGCTGGCTTATGCCAGAACACACCAAAATATTCCTATTTTGTAATGGGATCAGAATGACTTTCATTTCTTAAGCATTTCTTACTTTACTAAAAGTTTCTAAAACAGGGGCCAGCATGGTGGCACAGGGAGTTCAGCACTGTCTGCAGTGTCAGCATCCCACACGGGTGCCAGTTCGAGTCCCGGCTGCACCACTTCCTGTGGCCCAAGTGCTTGGGTCCCACAACCATGTGGGAGATCTGGAAGAAGCTCCTGACTTCAGATCAGTCCAGCTCTGGCCATTTGTGGGCCATCTGGGAAGTAAACCTACAGATGGAAGCTCTCTCTCTGTAACTCTTTTAAATAAATAAATAAATCTTAAAAAAAAAGTTTCCACACCAAATATATGGTTGGTGCCGGTTATCTGTGGGGTAACCACCGCAGGTACCAAAATCCATGGATGCTCTAAAGTGCCTTTCATAAAGTAGTATAGTGTTTGCGTGGAACCCACCCAAGCTCTCGCACACTTTAGATCATTTCCTGATCACTGACAACACTAACACAATCTAAGTGCAGTGCAAGCAGGTGTTAGTTGTTGTATTATTTAGGGACTAATGCCAAGAGAAAAAGCCCCATGCTGAATGCAACTTTTTTTCCCCAAATATTTTTACATGCAGTTGGTTCATGCAGAAAACACGGATGTGGAGAGCCGGCTGTACTACATTTATTTTCAGTTTTTCCTTAAGAAATACAATATGAGGCCAGGATTGTGGTGTAGCGGGTAAAATTGCCACCTGCACACCAGCATCCCACGTGGGCTCTGGTTCCAGTCATGGCTGCTCCACTCCCGATCCAGCTCCCTGCTAACGTGCCTGGGAAAGCAACGGAGGATGGCCCAAGTCTTCGGGCCCCTGCCACCCACGTGAGAGACCCGGATGAAGCTCCTGACTCCTGGTTTTGGCCTGGCCCAGTGCTGGCTCTTAAGGCCATCTGGGGAATGAACCAGAGGATCTCTCTCTCCCTCCCTCCCTCTCTCCTTCCTTCCCTCCCTCCATCTCTCCTTTCTCTCTGTCCTTCCTTCCCTCTCCTTCTCTGGGTAACTGTGCCTTTAAAATAAAAAAAAAACTGAAAGGAAAGAAATGCAGTACGCACCCCCCAGCCCCCTGCCTTCCTTTGTGCGCCCACTGGAGCGCAGAGCCCACCTGCCTCACCTGTGGCTTGTTCCCTGGTTAGAGGGGAGGTGCCAGGATGGATTAAGCCCTTCCCTCCTGCAGATGGCACAGACTGTTGCCAATCTTTTCTCTTTTATTGCAGATAAAGCTGTAACAAAAATCCCCGTAAGACTATCGTTTGACTCACAGGAGATTATGATACACAATAGATGTGAAGTCAATGGGCCAAAGGGCTCACGCGTGGGCAAACTGGACAGAAACCTCCAAATTCCTTTCCACAGCAGGAGTCCTGGTTTATGCTTTCTCTGGCAGAAGTCACGTTTGCTGGTTCACGATTCAAGCCTCACCATCTCCCACAAGGCCAAAGATAATGCAGGGCCGCTAGGTACCTCTTTTTGTTTTTAAAGATTTGTTTTCTTTGAAACGCAGAGTTACCAAGAAAAACAGAAGAGATCTTCCATCCACTGGTTCACTTCCCAAATAGCCACAACTGGGGCCAAGCCGCAGCCAGGAGCTTCTTCTGGGTCTTGCACTGGGGTGGCAGGGACCCAGGCACTCGGGCCATTTTCCTCTGCTTTCCCAGGCGCATTAGCTGGGAGCTGGATGGGAAGTGGAGCAGTCGGGCCTCAACCAGAGCCCTGTGGAATGCTGGTGTTGCAGGCGGTGGCTTAACCCACTGTGCCACAGCGCCGGCCCTGCTAGGGATGTTTTTAGGAGAGAAGAAATGACAACGGAGGGCAAGACTCAGGGAAACAGGAAAAACAGAGAGGAAGTGGTAGATGCCAGCCACAGGGAGTGGAGAAAGAGATGCACATGCTGTGACCCATTGGCCACAGACACACAAGGGAGCCACCTGTCATGAAAACACCTGCTGGGCCGTCCTGGGCCAGGCCGCACAGCCCCATGGCCACGACTCAGAGGAACTTGTCAGAGCAGACTGTTCACGCGCATTTTCCAAGCTAAATATGTAAGTTTAGCTTTTGGGTTTGTGCACAGCCTGAGCCGTGGGCCCTGACCTGCCTGCATGCCCCGTCCCTGCCTGCACCCACTCACTCACTTTCCAGCTTGCTGGCAGGCAGCACGAAGGAGGTGTGCTGTACTCCCGCACGGCTTCACAGACTCAGGTGAGTGCCCTCGCAAATCAGACGGGGGCTTATCAAGACCAAGGAAACAGCGGACTAAAGAGGCCACGAGCGAGGCAAGCCTCTGCCGACGTGGCGTGGGGGAACAGTACCTGTGGAGTCAGGGCTGCCACTCGGGACAGACTCACAGGGGATGAAACCCACCTGAAGTGAGGACAGAGCGTGGGCTACAGGCAATAGGAAGATAACGCTTATTACAACTTGCCTTCAACAAAATTTTGTTTGCTTCATAATGTGTACTGGCAAAATCGTCCACCTATATAATTTGTGAGTGAATGGAGGTACAAACTAATGGATCAAGGCTCGGACCACGTGGGTGAACGTTTGGACAGGTGCCTTTAGGATAGTCTGGTAGGCATTTGACCCAGCAGTCCCACTTCTGGGAATTTACCCAAACAAAATGAAGTCACCGGGTGAAAGAGCTATCTGTACCCCCATGTTCACTGCAGCTCAATTCACAACAGCTAAGATATGGAGCCGACCCAGAAGCCCATCTACTGATGACTGACAAAGAAATTATGGTACCTACACACTATGGAGTACTACTCAGCGATAAAAAAAAAATGAAATCTTGTCTTTTGAAACAAAATGAATGCAACTAGAAACCATTATACTTAGTGAAATAAACCAGTCCCAAAAAGACAGTTACCGTATGTTTTCCCTGATCTGGGGTAACTAGTAGAGTACCTAAAACGCAATGTATTAGAGTGAAATGGACATTTTCAGATTCAGTGATTGTTTGCAGCCCTTGTCTCTTCTGTTGAGGAACAGTGTTTTGGTTTTTTTGTTTGTTTGTTTGTTTGTTTTGCCAGGCAGAGTTAGACAGTGAGAGACAGAGAGAAAGAGTTATAGACAGTGAGAGAGAGACAGAGAGAAAGGTCTTCCTTCCGTTGGTTCACTCCCCTAATGGCAGATGGCTGGTGCTGCGCTGATCCGAAGCCAGGAGCCGTGTACTTCCTCCCGGTCTCCCATGCGGGTGCAGGGCCCAAGCACCTGGGCCATCCTCCACTGCACTCCCGGGCCACAGCAGAGCTGGACTGGAAGAGGAGCCACCGGGATTAGTACCCAGCGCCCCAACCGGGACTAGAACCTGGGGTGCCGGTGCCGCAGGCGGAGGATTAGCCAAGTGAGCCACAGTGCCGGCCAAAAGAGGATCTTTTTAAAAATTAAGAATGGGAATGGGAGAGGGAGGAGGAAGAAGGGTTGAAGCACGGGCAGGAGGGGGGTTTGGCTGGGAAGTAGCACTATGTTCCCAAATCTGTATATATGAAATACATGAAATTTGTACACCTTAAATACAATTTAAAAAAAAAAATGGTGGGGCGAGAGTCTGGCACACAGGTTAAAGTACCGCTTGCAACACCTGCATCCATCGCGATGCCCCGGTTTGAGTCCCAGCTGCTCTGCTTCTGATCCAGCTCCCTGCTAATGTGCCTGGGAAAGGTGGGAGGGCAGGGTGAGGGGGGCTGGGACTCAGAGAATTCAAGCCCAGGGTCACACTGCATGGGGCGATCCAGCTGGGACACACCGCTGGGACTCAGGTTCCAAACAGCTGCTCCTCCTGACCCAGGTGTCCCAGGTAAAGCCGCCGACAACGGGTGGTGGGGACCCTGAAACTGCTCCCTCACCCTGGGAACAGATCTCCACGCCTGATTTTCCTCTAGCTAGTACTTCAGTGTTCTAGCTTTCAATACGGAAAATATCACACATACACGAAAGTAGAGGTAATAATATAATTACACCCTCACCTAATTTAAACAATTAAGGAATCCTCACGGCCAATCTTGTTTCCTCTTTTACTCCCACTCACTCTAGGGGCTTATTTTGAAGTAAAGTTCAGATTTTATCTGCAAATACCTGTAAATTTTACTGTAAATATTTTATATTACCATATGCATCTCTATGAGGACTTTAAAAAATAGTAGTATCGTACCAAAAAAAAAAAAAAACATACAAGTATAGGCTGGTTTTTAAAAAATTTGTGGGAAATTATTTAAAAGAAAGTTATGCATGGGTTTCAACTGTTTCTTGCACCAAAATAAACATCTTCTAATCCAATTTTCCACAAACTTTTTTTTTTTTTTTTGACAGGCAGAGTGGACAGTGAGAGAGAGAGAGACAGAGAGAAAGGTCCACAAACTTTTTGCAATACATGTATATTTCTTTAAGGTCATCAACTATCCAGCGTGCTAATTTCTTCAATTATAATGTTATTGTGTACATTTAACTGATTTTTACATTTTTTTCTGATACTGGTAACAAAAGTGGAAGGAAATTAAGATTGTTTATAATCCTGTCTTGCAAGGATAACTACTGCTAACTGAGTACTTCCTTTAGTGTCTTAAAATGAATGCATATAGATAAAATTTCACAGTATATATTTCTACCATGAATTGGACCATCACATACAGATTTGTACTCTATTTTTTAAATACTTTCCATTGTGAACCAGTGGATGGAAGACTCTCTCTCTCTCTCCTCTCTCTGTATAATGCTGACTTTCAAATAAATAAATAAATCTTTAAAAAAAAAAAAAACACTTTCCATTCTTTGTATTTTCCCAAGTCACTGAAAAATATTTTTTTTGACAGGCAGAGTTACACAGTAAGAGAGAGAGAGAGAGAGAGCGTGCTGTGCCGATCTGATGCCAGGAGCCAGGAGCAGGAGCCAGGAGCCAGGAGCCAGGATCCAGGTGCTTCTCCTGGTCTCCCATGGGGTGCAGGGCCCAAGCACTTGGGGCATCCTCCACTGCACTCCCTGGCCACAGGAGAGAGCTGGACTGGAAGAGGAGCAACCGGGACAGAATCCGGCGCCCCGACCGGGACTAGAACCTGGTGTGCCGGCGCCGCAAGGCGGAGGATTAGCCTAGTGAGCTGTGGCGCCGGCCTGAAAAATATTTTAAAAATCAAACGGCCTCACAATATTTCCTTGTACAGATGTGAACCCAACCTCAACCCCCTCTGGCTCTGAAATGGTGCCTGCTCCTCTCTGTTTGCTCCACAGAAGCCCTGGCATCTGAATCTATTTGGCTACACTGCCATGTCCTTAAGACCGGGGTCAAAGGACAGGCTCTTTCAAGTTTCTGGAGTTATCTAAGGAGTCAGTTGAGACCTCATGTGCCCTGCAGGACACAGCCGGGACAGTTAGAAGGTCTTGGTGTGAACTGAGAGATAAGAGCCAGCAATCGCAAGCAAGGGCTGTCAGAGGTGGGAGAAGACAACAGAACTTGAGTGATTTGACACAGCAGGAGCCAAAGCAGAATGTGGAGTGAGTGGCTGGCAGCCTGGCATCTGGGTGCAGGCTCTCTCCAAAGGGGTTATGACCTGGAGGTGCGGAGGGGGTGTCCCACCAGCACCACCGGCCCTCCTGTGGGCTTGAATCCCTCCAGCTAACTGCTTCTCTCTTTCCACATAGTCCTCTATCCTCAGGAGCCTCCTGGCCTCTTCTGGAATCAGAGCTGGAGGCATGCTTCCCAGCTGACTGGCTAAGCACTCCAGCAGCCCCCCCCCCCAGAAGGAGCCCCTTCCTCATCAGGCCTTTGCTTGATTCCTCATGGAGACTGGTGGCTCACTACTGCCTTGTGAGTCACCCATTCATTGGATGGACCTGTTTGTATAACCAGGTAACTAGTCTACAGTCAAATCAATCTATAAGCTGGCCCATAATTAATGAGCCAGGTTAGTCATAAAGATTCAAAAAGAAATTCTGCTAAAGACTCTGCTAAAATCCAGGTACATTTAGTCTGGGACTAGCTTTCCAATAAACTAGCCTAGTAATCTAATCCAGCCACACACTCACAAAAACAAATAAACAAAACAAAAAACAAAGGAAGATTAAATAAGCTATTTTTTTCCCTTGGTGAACCCCGATCAGCTCCTTGCAATCATATACCGTTTTCAAATGTGTACTAACTAATTGGAATTGTTCCAGATCTTGATATCAAAACTTGAAGAGGGAGAAAAGCTACAGCAACAGTTCTTGTGACACAAGTGAGAAGCAGGAGCAGGCGGGAGGAGGAAGAGGATGAGAGTATCACTTGGTATGTTCAAACTTGCTCACCTAAACAGGGCTATTAATTATAAGGCGGGAAAGACTTAATTATGAAACAATTATTTTTCCTGCCATTAAAAAAAAAAAAACCTGATGCCATCTCATAATGTTTTCTTCCGTTTCTCATAATAGCAGGAAAAGCAATTACAGGCCTATCTCTCTCTCATGAATGTAGATGCCAAAATTCTAAAACTACAATTAAACCCAGTGGTGAGTAAAAAGGATAAAACATCACAATTAAGTTACTTTACTCCAACCATGCAATACATGTTTGAATTAGCACGCAAAAATCAGTGCATTTCAGAATAAAGAAGAGAAAACATTCAATTATGTCAACGGAAACAAACCAAAAAAGCACTTGATAAAACTCAACTACTGGCCTGCGCCGCGGCTCACTAGGCTAATCCTCCGCCTTGCGGCACCGGCACACCAGGTTCTAGTCCCAGTTGGGACGCCGGATTCTGTCCCGGTTGCTCCTCTTCCAGGCCAGCTCTCTGCTGTGGCCCAGGAGGGCAGTGGAGGATGGTCCAAGTCTTGGGCCCTGCACCTGTATGGGAAACCAGGAGGAAGCATCTGGCTCCTGGCTTCAGATTGGTGCAGCGCGCCAGCTGTAGCAGCCATTTGGGCGTGAACCAGCGGAAGGAAGACCTTTCTGTCTCTCTCACAGTCTGACTCTGCCTGTCAAAAAAAAAAAAAAAAAAAAAAACAAACCAAAACTCAACTCCTATTCATTATAAAAACTCTTAGAGAACTTCATGGATCTGATACAGGAAATCCACACAAAAGCAAGAGCAGAATCACACATAATGATCAATTCTCTCTTTTTTTTTTTTTTTTTTTTAAGATTTATTTATTTGAAAGGCAGAGTCTGGGAGAGGAGAGACAGAGATCCGGTTCACTTCTCAAATGGCCGCAACGACTGGGGCTAGGCCGGGCTGAAGCCAGGAGCCAGGAGCTTCCCCTGGGTCTCTCATGTAGGTGCAGGGGCCTAGGGACCTGGGCCATCTTCCATTCCAGGTAACTGCATCCTAAGAGGAGCAGCAGTGATGGGAACAGTGCCCATACAGGATGCTGGCGCTGCAGCAAGGCTTAACCCACTGCACCACAGCACTGGCCCTCATAATAATCAGCTCTGAAGCCTTCTCCCCAAGGAGAAGGAAGGTGACAGGATGCCCACTGTCACTGTTCAACGTGATCCCAGAAGTCCTGGCCATGAAACACGATGAAAGATGTGAAGGTTTGTGGCTGGCAGTGGGTTACGTCACTTGTGACGCCTGGCATCCCTTATCACACACCAGTACAAAACCTGGCTGCTCCCTGCTAACGTGCAGAAGATGGCCCAGGGACTTGGGTCCCTGCCACCCATGTGGGAGACCCAGATGGAGCTCCAGGCTCCGGGCTTCAGCCTGGCCCAGTCCTGGAGGTTGTGTCCATTTGGGGAACGAACGAGCAAATGGAAAATCTCTTTCTGTCTGTAACTCTGCCTTTCAAACAAATAAAATAAATTAAAAAAAATAAATAAAAATTAGAAGGTGTAGCAGTAAGTAGTGAATAAAGTTAATAAATAAATAAAGTTACCATCACTCAAAGGCAACATAATTATATATTTAGGAAATTCAAAAGGATCTGAGATAAGACATCAGAGGTAATCATGGGGCTGGCCTCCTGGCGCAGTGGGTTAAGCAGCTGCCTGCAACACCGGCAACCCATACAGGTGCAAGTTCAAGTCACAGCCACTCCACTTCCAAGCAGCCCCAGCCGTTGCAACCATTTGGGGAGTGAATCAGTAGATGAAAATTCTCTCTCTCTGCCTTTCAAATAACTAAAATCTTAAAAAAAAAAAAAAAAAAAAAGAACTTATAACAAGGTCAATATATAAAATTAATTCTATTTCTCTACACATGTGTTGTACAATAAACAAAAAATGTATTTGGGGGCTGACATTGTGGTGTAATGAGTAAAGCTGCTGCCTATGGGACACCAGCATCCCATGTGGGCGCCAGTTCAAGTCCTGGCTACTCCACTTCCGATCCAGCTCCCTGCTAATGACCTGGGAAACGCAGCAGAAGATGGTCCAACTACTTGGGGCCCTGCACTCCACATGGGAGACCCAGAAGACACTTCTGGTTCCTGGCTTCCACCGGGCCCAGTGCTGGCCATTGTGGCCATATGGGGAATGAATCAGCAGATAGAAGAACTCTCTGTAACTCTGAGTTTCAAAGCAAATAATCTTTTTAAAAAAATGTATTTGGTCTTTGACCATGGTTCTTGGCACAGAGCTTAGAAAACCTTTGGAATTTTCTGAGTGCTGGGAGTGTCTGTGTTTCGTTAATGAGCGGCTCAGGGTGGGCTACTGACAGTTGCAGAACAAGGGCTAGTCACCTAGTCACGGGGAGAGAGGGTGGAGGGTTGGTGGCCTGGATGACATAATCGATCATGCTTCTGTAATGAGGCCTTGTTTTGAAAAGGGCCACAGGCCTGGGGCAGGAGCCTTGCTCTGGGACCCTCCCACCACCCTTCAAAATACAACTATAATCGTAAGGGTAACACTTTACTAAACCCTATGAGTTGTTCCAGGAAAGTGGGCCAAGGGACCCCCAAACTTACTGCCACACGTGCAGGGGAACCCCAACTGAGGCTGGCAGCTACAGCAAGGGAAGTCCTGCGTTGGACAGAGCCCTCTAACCTGATGCTATCCCTGGGCTGCCGGCATCCGCAACAAACTACAGGACACCCCAGCTCGGGTGGAAATGGAACAATGTGTAGCACACGTTTGGAAAATCAAATTTGAAAGACCTCATTTTAGATCATCAATTATCTAGGAATAAATCTAAGACTTCTACACACAAAAAGTATAAAATATTATTAAGAGGAATTTTGAGGACATAAACAAATGGAGAGGCAACCACCTTTGCAGGCTAGAAGGTTCATTATTATAAAATGTCAAATTGGGGTAGGGGTGGAGTTAGGCAGCTGTCTGCAGTGCAGGCATCCCATATGGATGCCAGTTCGAGTCCCAGATGTTCCACTTCCAATCCAGCTCCATGCTAATGGCCTGGGAAAGCAGTATTAGATGGCCCATGTGCTTGGGCTCCTGTACCCTTGTGGAAGACCAAGAAGAAGCTCCTGGCTCTAGCCTGGCCCAGCCCCAGCCACTTTGGCCATTTGGAGAGTGAACCAGAAGATGTGGAAGATCTCACCCTCTCTCTGTTGTGTCTCCCTCTCCCTCTCTCTGTATCTCTGGCCTTTCTAATAAATAAGTAAATCTTTAAGGTGATCTATAGATTCAGTGCAAGTCCATGTAATTCTCAGGTGAGACGAAGAATGGCCAAGAGAATTCTGAAGAAGAAACAAAGGCTTAATATTCTTTTTTTTTTTTTTTTAAGATTTATTTATTTATTTGAAAGGCAGAGTTACAGAGAGGCAGAGGCAGAGAGATAGAGAGAGAGAGAGGTCTTCCATCCGCTGGTTCACTCCCCAGATGGCTGTAATGGCCAAAGCTGTGCTGACCCAAAGCCAGTAGTCAGAAGCTTCTTCCGGGATTCCCACTTGGGTGCAAGGGCCCAAGGACTTGGGCCATCTTCTACTGCTTTCCTAGGCCACAGCAGAGAGCTGGATCGGAAATGGAGCAGCCAGGACTCCGGTGCCCAAATGGGACGTCGGCACTGCAGGTGGCAGCTTTACCCGCTACGCCACAGTGCTGGCCCCTATATAAGTTTCGATAGCTGGTAAAATTAAGCCTTTGGGGGCTGTTACAGCCATCTGGGGAGAGAACCAGAGGATGGAAGACCCCTCTCTCTCTCTCACTCTCTTTCTCTCTCTGTCTCTGCCTCTCTGTAACTCTGCTTTCAAATAAATAATTTTTAAAAAACTTACTATAAAGCTGCTACAATTATGTCCATGTGGTATTGAACAAGGTAAAAAAAAAAAAAAAACCCTGAAGAGACCAATGAAACAGAAGAGTCCAGAGCCAGCCCCATGTGTACTTAACATGTCAGTGAGAAAGGAGTCTGTTCAGTAAGTAGTACTCAAGTCCTTGGCTAACTAAACAGATAAGAAAAATGTTTCTGGGGACCGGCATTGTGGCTCAGTGGGTAAAGCCGCCACCTGCGACACTGGTACCCCATATGCACACCAGTTGGTGTCCCAGTTGCTCTACTTCCAATCCAGCTCCCTGCTAATGGCCTATGAAAACCCGTGGAAGACAGCTCAAGTGCTTGGGCCCCTGCACCCACGTGGGAGACCCAGATGAAGCTCCTGGCTCCTGGCTTCAGCCTGGCTCAGCCCTGGCCCAGCCGTGGCCATTGCACGCATTTGGGGACATGAACCAGGAGATAGAAGACCTCTTTCTCTCTCAACCCTTCCCCCTCCCCCCACCCTATCCTACCCCCAACTCTTGCTTTCAAATAAGCAAATCTAAAAAAGAAAGGAAAAGGAAAACCTCTAACATCAAAGACAAAACTAGGGGTGGGCACTGTGGGTGTAACACCACTTGAGACACCCTCATGCCCATCACAGTGCCTTCTAGTTCTGGCGCAGCTTCCTGTTAAGACACGATCTAGGAAGTGGCAGGTGACAGCTCAAGCACTTGGCTCCCTCCCTCTCGTGTGGGAGACCCGGGGAGTTCTGGGCTTCTGGCTTGGGCCTGGCCCGGCCCAGCCCCAGCTGTTGCAGCCATTTGGGGAGTGAACCAGTGAATGAAAGAACCCTCTGTCCGTCTGTCTCTCAAATAAATACATTTTTAAAAAAGATTCCAGAACGATTATAGATCTAAACATAAAAGATAAACAAACAGTTTCTAGAAAATAACATAGTGGACTAGCTTTTGGATCTGTGTGTAGGCAAAGAATTCTAAAAAGCCTATCAAAGGTACTATTAACCACAGAGGACAAGACCAGTAAATTGGACTTCTGTAAGAACTTCTAGTCATCAAAGGGTTTGTTAAGAGAGTGAAAAGGGGGGTGATTGGGGAGCTCTGGGTCAAAGTACACGAACTTGCAGTTAGACAACAGGAACAAGTTCAAGGAGCTATTGTACAACAAAGTGACTAAGTTGGTAACAATGTATTGTATACTTGAAAATCGCTAAGATAGATTCTAAATGTCCTCATCATGAAAAAATTCTAAGAATGTGAGGTAATGCATGTTAGCTTGTTTTAGCCATCCCACAGTGTATACATACATCCAACCACCATGCTGTGTACTATAAATACAATTTCATCTGTCAATTTAAAAAAGTAAAAGCTATTTAAACACCAGAATTCTAAAGAGATAGAAGGAAATCTATGGATTTGCAATACAAAGGTCTGATAAAGACTCCACATACAGGGGCAGTGCTGTGGTGTAGTGCCTAAGCCGCCACCTGCAGTGCCGGCATCCCACAAAGGCACCAGTTCATGTCCTGGCTGCTCCACTTCCCAACCAGCTCTCTGCTATGGCCTGGGAAAGCAGTAGGAAGATGGCTCCTGTGCTTGGGTCCCTGCATTCTCGTGGGAGACCTCCAAGAAGCTCCTGGCTCCCGGCTTTGGACTGACCTAGCTCTGGCCTTTGCAGCCATTTGGGGAGTGAACCAGCGGATGGACCACCTTTCTCTCTCTCCCTTTCTCTGTCTGCAACTCTACCTCTCAAATAAATAAATAAAATCTTAAAAAAAAAAAAAGAGTACATATACACATAAAAACAAAATATATAAAGAAGTTAGAGGTTATTAAGAAGGCAGACAACCCCTTGTAAAATAGACAACAGTGACAAACATTTCTCAAAAGAGAATATCCAAATGGACAACCAGCATAGGAGATGTGTTCAGTATTGGGCTGGCAGCAGGTTAAGCTGCCAGCACCTTTCCCTGTGGGTTGTGGTTCAAGTCCCAGCTGCTTCATTTCAGATCCAGTTCCCTGCTAATGCGCCTGGGAAAGTAATGGAAGATGGCCCAAGTACTTGGATCCCTGCCATGCATGTGGGAAGCCGGGATGGAGTTCCCAGATTCTGGCTTCCACTTGGCCCAGTCCCAGCCTTTAAAGCCATTTGGGGAGTGAGGCAGTGGATGGAAGATAGTCTCTCTCTCTCTCTCTCTCTCTCCTCTTTCTCTCTCTGTAACTGCCTTTCAAATAAATAAATATTTTTTAAGAAAGTGTACTTGATATCATCAGTCTCTAGGAAAATCTAAATTAAAAACACAATGAGGCACAACCTCACCCACCTGAATGTCGAAAATAAAACACAAAAATGAATTCCTGACAATATTAGCACGAGTGGGGATAGGAGTGTAAATGGATAAAACTTGTAAGCACTTTGGAAAACTGTCTCCCCTACACCTGTCCTCTGTCCAACAACAGTCCCAACAGAATTGCCTCCACACAGTCACCAAGAGGCATGCCCAGCATTTGTAACAGTCACAAACCAGACACACATCAGCATGGTGCACGTACACGACAGAACACTCTATAGGAGCAAAAAGAATCAAATACAGCGGCAGGTGTCGGGCGCCGCGGTTAGGTTGCCACTTGGGACACCCACATCCCGTATCAGAGCAGTGTGGTCTGGGTCCGGCCTCCTCTGCTTTTGATCCAGCTTCCTGCTAGCGCACGTCAAGTTCCTGGCTCTCTGCCATCCATGTGCAAGAAGACCCTGATGCAGTTCTGGGCTTCGGGTTTTGCCCTGGCCCAAACTAAGCTGTTGCAGGCATCTGGGAAGTGAACCAGCAGATCAAAGCTCTCTCTGTCACTCTGTTTCTATTTCAAAGAAAACACAACAATAAAGCACTACACAGATGAAGTTCATAACCTCAGTGTGGAGAAGCTGGACACACACACACATACATATATGATTCACTTATAAAAGTCCAGAAATAGAAGCAATTAATCCACGATGATTGGGGAACAAGGCAGTGTACCGGGAGGCACATGGTGGGACTTCGAGGGTATTGCTAGCGCGTTACTGCCTGAGCTCCGTGGTGGTTGCATAGGGATGTTTGTTTTGTACACAATGATTTGGGCACTTTCCTCTATTTATATTATACTTCAATAAAAGTTTACTCAAGACACAAACCGAGGGACCAGCGTTGTGGCACAGCGGGTGAAGCTGCCACCTGTGATACCAGCATTCCGTATGAGTACTGGTTCAAGTTCCAGCTGCTCCACTTCTAAACCAGCTCCATCTCTTTCCCTGTCTCTGTAACTCTGCCTTTCAAATAAATAAGATAAATCTGTTTAAAAAAAAAAAAAAAAAGGCCGGTGCCGCGGCTCACTAGGCTAATCCTCCGCCTTGCGGCGCCGGCACACCGGGTTCTAGTCCCGGTCAGGGCGCTGGATTCTGTCCCGGTTGCCCCTCTTCCAGGCCAGCCCTCTGCTGTGGCCAGGGAGTGCAGTGGAGGATGGCCCAGGTGCTTGGGCCCTGCACCCCATGGGAGACCAGGAGAAGCACCTGGCTCCTGGCTCCTGCCATCGGATCAGCGCGGTGCGCCGGCCGCAGCGCGCCGGCCGCGCCGGCCATTGGAGGGTGAACCAACGGCAAAGGAAGACCTTTCTCTCTGTCTCTCTCTCTCACTATCCACTCTGCCTGTAAAAAAAAAAAAAAAAAAAAAAAAGAGGGAGAGAGAGAAAACCTAGAACTGAAAGACTCTAGCCTAGAGCTAGTGGAATCTCCCAATCTCTCATCTACTAATGGCTACAGTCTACAGTGAAGTGGTTAAGAACCCACCCTCTGGGGCCAGTGTTGCGGCACTGCAGGTTTAGCTATCACCAGCATCCCTTACAGGATCTGCCTCTGATCCAGCTCCCTGCTGCGAAAGCAGTGGATGATGGCCCAAGTACTTGGGGCCCTGCCACCCATGTGGGAGACCCAGATGGCATTTCAGGCCCCTGGCCCAGCCCTAACCATGGCAGCCATTTGTGGAGTGAACCAGCAGATGCAAGATCACTCCCTCTTTCTCTGCTTTTCAAATAAGATAAATCTTTAATATTAAAAAAAGGCCAGTACCACGGCTCACTAGGCTAATCCTCTGCCTTGCGGCGCCGACACCCTGGGTTCTAGTCCCGGTTGGGGCGCCGGTTCTGTCCTGGTTGCTCCTCTTCCAGTCCAGCTCTCTGCTGTGGCCCAGGAAGGCAGTGGAGGATGGCCCAAGTGCTTGAGCCCTGTACCCACATGGGAGACCAGGAGGAAGCACTTGGCTCCTGGCTTCAGATCAGCGCAGCGTGCCGGCCGTGGCGGCCATTTGGGGAGTGAACCAACGGAAGGAAGACCCCTCTCTCTCTCTCTCTAACTCTGCCTGTCAAAAAAAAAAAAAAAAAAAAGACCTCTGGAGGCAAGCAGCCTGGGGCTGCCACACAGCTGTCAGGCCACTGGCAACGATTCCCAGCTTCCAGGCTCATCCACAGCACCTGGAGGATTAAGCAAGATTCCCTGAAATGTTAACATTCCCACAGGCACTTCCTTCTTTAGTCTCCCCCAGTTGAAGCCCTTCTTCCCTGGAAGGACAGAGGCCTGGACGCGGCTGCTCTTCCTCACCTTTCTGGCCTCCGACACCTTGAGGTAAAGCATTTTGTGCTCTGATTCTGGGGCATTTTGGGGGAGACAGACTGGGGCTCAGGGTGAGTCTCTACTCCCCTGGACGCCCCTCTTGTGGTGGCCTCCTGCCTCCCTCCTTCCCGACTCAGAAACCAGGGAGGGGGCAGAGGCTGGTGATCCTGAAATGACACTCCCAAGTGCAAGTGCGAATGCGGCTTCCCTGCCACAGCCACCCTCGATCATGCTCCTGCACCTGGAGCACCAACGTGCTGGCAATCAGCATGGCGGACTGAACTTATTTCAACTTGCAGGGAAACAAAAAAAAAAAGAGAGAGAAAGAATTTGTTCAGTTCTAAGTTTCTCTTCCACACCTTTTTTCTTTAAGCTCTGGCTTCTGTGACCCTTATGATATAGGCACTAGGATAGCTGATAACATGGATCTGAATTAGTATCTTTTTTTTTTTTTTTTTTTTTGACAAGGTAGAGTTATAGACAGTGAGAGAGAGAGAGAGAGAGAGAAAGGTCTTCCTTCCGTTGGTTCACTCCCCAAATGGCTGCTATGGCTGGTGCGCTGTGCTGATCCGAAGCCAGGAGCCAGGTGCTTCTTCCTGGTCTCCCACGTGGGTACAGGAACCCAAACACTTGGGCCTTCCTCCACTGCCCTCCCAGGCCACAGCAGAGAGCTGGATTAGAAGAGGAGCAACCAGGACTAGAACCCGGAGCCCATATGGGATGCCAGTGCCGCAAGGCGGAGGATTAACCAAGTGAGCCACGGCGCTGGCCCCATACTGGGTTCTTTTGAGCTCTACAAGTTTATAGTCCAGAAAAAGGCAACACTGGTCAGTGGGTTAGCCTGCCACCTGGGCCAAGATGGACAGCTGCTGTGGCCACAGGCTGCCATCAATATCAGCTGGGGCATCTTTTGAATAATAATTTTTTTTTTTAAAGATGTTTATTTCTTTGAAAGGCAGAGAGACAGAGAGACAGAGAGATTTTCCATCTGCTGGTTTACTTCCCAAATGACCACAATGGACCAGGGCAGGGCCAGGCCAAAGCTTGGAGCCCAGAACTCTGTTTGGGTCTCCCATGTGGGTGGCAGGGACCCAAGTACTTGGGCCATCTTCTACCCAGGCACATTGGCAGGGATCAGAAGTGGAGCAGCCAGGACTTGAACCAGTGCTCAGATACGGGATTGCAGGAGGCAGCTTAACCTGCCGTGCCACAACCTGGTCCCAACGATAATTTTAAAAATAGCTATTCTTTACTGCATGATGACACAGCGCTGGGCATGGAGCTCACCACTCTCCATGCCTGACCCGTTTCGTCTCCCCACAGCCCTAGGAGGGACACACAGCTGTCTGAAGGGGAGCACCAGCAACTAACAGGGCAATGCCTCTGAGCCCAAGAATCAATCCTTATTCTGAGCGTTTCACAAAAAATATTGAATGCCTCTGAGCCCAAGAATCAATCCTTATTCTGAGCGTTTCACAAAAAATATTGCATTGCATACACCATATACTCATCTTTTTAACTTACCTTTAACGTGTAGGACTATAACATATGCTGTGGACTTTAGCCTAAAGCAGGACTACAGGTGCTGGAGCATGTGCCCACACAATGGGTGTGTGGGGTGGGTGTGTCTGGGAGGGACTGACCTGTGCCTCTGGAGGAGGGTGTGGGAGGGGCTGTGCCTGTGCAGATGTGCACTGGGGGAGTGTGAGCGCAGGGTCTGTGAGCCTCCTGTGTCTGGGGGGTGGGGGGAGAGGCATGTGTGCAAAGGAGCTTGCCTGTGTAGGGTGGGGGAAGGGTCCTCCTTCCAAGCCATGCTCTGGTGCCTGCTGGCCAGAGACCAGGTGTTTCAAAGAGCCTGGGGAAACCAGTCTTGCCAGAACCCTGCCCAGGTCACAATAAATCAGCCCTGCAGCATGAAGTGGCTCTGACCTTAACGTCTGGGGAATGTTTCAGCAGCACCAAGCTGAACGGCCAGCAAGCCAGGCTGGTGCTGTGCAAAGCCTCTGTGCTCGCCTTCCTGCACAGCCACACAGAGTGCCCATCTCATCCTGGTGTTCGCGATACAAATCCCCCAGAGGTTCCTCCCAAGGATGCTAGAGATAAAACAGGATTTCATTTCTCATCAGAGCAGAATTCGGACAAACCAATCTAAACCATGATCCCAAAAACAGGACACAAAATTGCATGTAGACGATGTGTGATTTTCCATGTGAAAACACATTCAAGAGGCTCAGGGAAATGAAAATAGCTTATATCCTGTTGTTTGCTATAAGCTTTTAAAAACTAAAACAGTGGGGGCCCGCAATGTGGCACAGCATAAAGCCACTGCCTGCGGTGTCAGCATTCCATACGAGCGCCAGTTCAAGTCCCGGTTGCTCCACTTCTGATCCAGCTCTCTGCTATGGCCTGGGAAAGCAGTAGAAGATGGCCCAAGTCCTTGGGCCCCTGCACCCATGTGGGAGACCTGGAAGAAGCTCCTGGCTCCTGGCTTCAGATCAGCGCAGCTCTGGCCACTGTGGCCATCTGGGGAGTAAATCAGCAGATGAAAGACCCCTCTCTCTCTCTCTCTCTCTCTCTCTGCCTCTGCCTCTCTGTAACTCTGCTTTCAAATAAAACAAATAAATCTTAAAAAAAAAAAAAAATGTTGAGCCGGCGCCGTGGCTCAATAGGCTAATCCTCCACCTTGCGGCGCCGGCACACCGGGTTCTAGTCCCGGTCGGGGCGCCGGATTCTGTCCCGGTTGCCCCTCTTCCAGGCCAGCTCTCTGCTATGGCCAGGGAGTGCAGTGGAGGATGGCCCAGGTGCTTGGGCCCTGCACCCCATGGGAGACCAGGAAAAAGCACCTGGATCCTGGCTCCTGCCATCGGATCAGCGCGGTGCGCCGGCTGCAGCGGCGGCCATTGGAGGGTGAACCAACGGCAAGGGAAGACCTTTCTCTCTGTCTCTCTCTCTCACTGTCCACTCTGCCTATCAAAAAAATAAATAAAAAAAAAAAAAAAGAATTAAAAAAAAAAAATGCTAAAACAGTGAAAGCCACAGGCTCATCATGGATTTGTTTAGATTTTTTTTAAGATTTATTTATTATTTATTTGAAAGGAAGTTGTAGAGAGAGAGGGAGAGACAGAAGAGATCTTCCATCTGCTGGTTCACTCCCAAAATGGCCCCAATGGCTAGGGCTGGACCAGACCAAAGCCAAGAGCCTGAACTCAATTTGGGTCCCCCATGTGAGTGCAGGGGCCCAAGCCCCATCTTCTGTTGCTTTCCCAGGCCCATTAGCAGGGAGCTGGATTGGAAGCGCAGTAGCCAGGACTCAAAACAGAGCCCATATGGGATGCCAGCACTGCAGGCGGCAGCTTTACCCGCTATGTCACAGCTCCCGTCCCGCCTCAAAGCTGCTCACAAGATGTCCTGGCACACTCAATGTGAGAAGAAGGGAAACCCAGCTACAAGACAGGCAGGATGGAGGGGCCCCCCCGCGGGGCACCGTGGGAGGGCAGCCACACCCCATGACAAATCCAGGGGCTTAGAGAAACGGCTAGAGGGGGCCACACCATGGCTCACTTGGCTAATCCTCCACCTGTGGCACCGGCATTCCATACAGGCACCCGGTTCTAGTCCCGGTTGCTCTTCTTCCAGTCCAGCTCTCTGCTGTGGCCCGGGAGTGCAGTGGAGGATGGCCCAAGTGCTTGGGCCCCTGCACCCACATGGGAGACCAGGAAGAAGCACCTGGCTCCTGGCTTCGCATCGGCACAGTGCTGGCCGTAGCGGCCATTTGGGGAGTGAACCAACGGAAGGAAGACCTTTCTCTCTGTCTCTCTCACTGTCCAACTCTGTCAAATAAATTTTTATTTACTTATTTATTTATTTGACAGGCAGAGTGGACAGTGAGAAAGAGAGACAGAGAGAAAGGTCTTCCTTTTGCCGTTGGTTCACCCTCCAATGGCCGGCGCGGCCGGCGCGCTGCGGCCGGCGCACCGCACTGATCCGAAGCCAGGAGCCAGGTGCTTCTCCTGGTCTCCCAAGGGGTGCAGGGCCCAAGTACTTGGGCCATCCTCCACTGCACTCTCGGGCCACAGCAGAGAGCTGGCCTGGAAGAAGGGCAACTGGACAGAATCCAGCACCGCGACCGGGACTAGAACCCGGTGTGCCGGCGCCGCAAGGTGGAGGATTAACCTATTGAGCCGTGGCACCGGCCCTCTGTCAAATAAATTTTAAAAAATAAAATAAAAGAGAAACGGCTGGAGGGAACAGCAGCTAAAGCGCCAGAGGGTCCTCTTAGCCTGGGGTCATCTTGGGCCCTGCTGCAACTTCCACAGGGAAGTTCAAAGTCTCTCTAAAACCACAGGCGGGCTAGGAGAGAACCAGCCCCGCTACTGTGATGCAAGGAGCCTGTCCTTCCCCGTGGGCTACGATGAAAGCAGCCTCTGCCGAAGTCAGTCAGCAGACAGTGACACAAGCGTCTGGCCTGTTCTCCTTTTTCATACAATCTCTCCCTGGCCATGCAGCCTTTCAGGAACCGCATTCAGGGAGTGACAAATGCGCTCTTGACCCCTGCCCTCAAGAAGACAAGGCCAGACCCTGCACCGAGGCCATGCTTCTTTGCCCTCCAAGAAGATGCCCTGGCTGTTCAATTGTGGGGCCAGGCGTGCAGAGAGAAGGCACGTGGTGTCTTGTACCTGGAAGCCCCTGCAGAAGAGCTGGGAGGCAATCAATACGAGTTGAAGCAAATTTTACACGACGCTGGCAAGAAGGGCTCTTCTTGTGCAAGTTCTCCCAGGACAAGAGGGACGGAAGGGGAAAACGCCACGTCACACCCTTGGTGATCCAGCTGACGCGTCCCCTCATGGACGTCTGGAGTGTCTTCCCCCTCCCTGACCCACTTCTGTAGAACAGCCCAGGGTTGCTGCATTCCCACGCATGCACCTGTCACTTTTCAAGGTTAAACATCTGTTCAGTATTTCCCATGCTGACCAGAGGTGTGCAGGAAACCACTGGAACTGCGTTTCCTAATTAAAAATACAAGACTTGAAAAGCAACCGCCAGTGCGTGTGATCCAAGAGGCTCTCATCAGGGCCTACCTGCAAGGCCAAACCTTCCAGGACCCACACCAGAGCTTTAGCAAGAGAAACATAAATAGACTGGTGAGACTGCTCTCGGCTCTGGCTCCTTGGTGGGAACCAGCCCAGGGGCTGCGTGCGTGGTGCCGGCAGAAGAGGTGCAGCTGCCCCTGGCTGGCACAGCCCAGCCTGCTCAGTGCCCGAGCTCCTGCCCACGAGCATCGCACTAAAGAGAAAGTGAGAAAGAGCCTGGCCGGCTCTCTGTCAGCTGCCCTCGCTGGGCCCTCTGCCCTGTGCTGAGCACCATCCAGGAGCAGGCAGCTCCTGTCACTCTCTCAGATATACCTGCCCCTGGGCAGCTTCTTGAGATCAAGTCACCGACTGGAGACTGTTTCCAAGTGGAGTTGATGGAGATCAAATGTTAAGCTGGCCCAAGCCTCCTGTGGCTCTCCTGTCCCATCCCACAGATGTGCTTGGCCTCCCTTCTCTAGGGAGGCTCCCGGATACCATGCTCCCAGGGGTTTTGTTTACAATGTATTCATTTATTTGAAAGGCAGAACGACAGAGGGACAGACAGAGAGATCTTCTATCCTCTGGTTTACTCTATAAAAGGCCTCATCAGCCAGGTCTGGGACAGGCCAAAACCAAGAGCCCAGAACTCAATCTGGGTCTCCCATGTGGACAGCAAGGGCTCAAGAGCTTGGGCCACCTTCCACGGCCTTCCCAGGAGCACAGCAGGGAGCTGCATTGGAAGTGGAGGAGCCGAGACCCACGGCGCCACACTGCCAGCCCCTTTCTGTCTCCTGGAAGGAGTAACCTCCACCAGGCTTTTGCAGCTGTCACTCCCCAGCACTGTCCTTGACACTTTCTTACGTTCTGCGTGTTCTCACCTGACTCCTAAACCTTTTAGCCTCGTCGTGCCCTCACTGCTGAGACCCACGTGGACGTTCGCACCTGCACACTTGCTTAGATGTTCTACAAACTGGTTGGTCCAGGGCCAGCAGCAGCATCTGACAGCTTGTCTGAAATTCAGGTTCTTTGGCCCCATTCCAGATCCACTGAGTGCCAATCTGCATTTTTAATAAAAAGCCTAGGCGGTCTGAGCGCACGTTCAAGTGTGAGCAGCTCTGGCCTGCACAATGCTGAGCACCGAGAAGGCACCCAGCAAACGACAGCTCTGTTATTACCACCACCTCCTTCCCTCCATCCTCACCAAAAGGCCTCTTGGTCATGCTCTCCCTACTGTAGTTAAATGACATCATCAACCCAAACCCCAAGCTGCAAACCTCAGAGGCTCACAACTGCCTCCTGGCCCTGACTGCCCATCTCTGGAATGATTCCGGAGTGCTGCTCCTCTCACTTCACAAGCATCTCCCGGGCTGGACCCTCCTCCCTCAGCCCCGTGGCACCCTCTCGGGGAGCTGTGCGAGCTTTGTTTACCTGTCTCCCGGCTAGACTGCGAGGTGTGGGAAAAGGGCTGTTTCATCCATTTCTGATTCCCCAAGCCAGCACAGTGTCTGACACATGAATTGCCAAAAGTTCAACCAAATGAATGCACAGGCAGACAGGTGGGGGTGAGGTGGCAGCGCTAAATTCCGAAGGTGCATCAGATGACAGGATTCGAAAGGGAAGGCAAAAATCAGGCAGTATTTTTTTTTCTCAGTTTTATAAAATTGTCCCAGGAATAAAGCTACTAAGTGGGGAGAAAAAAAAATCCAATGTGGCACATATGTAAAAATGGTGGCGGTGGGGATTTTTAATGAACGTATTTCAAGGCTTTTTCCCACCCTACAAGTTACACCCCATTCCCTTGCAGTACCAAGTTCATGGGCACCTCCTGGGTCGGGGACTGAGCTGGGTGGAGTTTACAAGCACCTCTGCGCAGTCAGTGGTCTGGAGGGTTATAAGGTGGGTGGGGAACGATAAGAGTGCTAAAGATGAGCCACCTGCCTAGGAGGGGCAGGAATGCCCCAGAAGGAAGAGCACGGGCAAGAGCTGAGAGGTAGGGGCCACGAGGGGCCAGCGCGCCCACATTCCACAACCTCCACAGGGAGAACTCACTCATGACTGGGCTGGCAGAGCATCAGCAAAGGAGGCAAAAGGCACGCGGGGCCAGCAGTGACCTGGGGCACCTTTGTTCTAGGATTCCAGGCTCTGGACAAACCCATCTACAACACCCAGTAATACAAACAGTTCTAGGCGAGGTTTAAGGGCCAAGGTTCAAATCCCAGGGGCCTCTGAGTAGCCTGCCGGGCTAGAACAGCTCGCCCACTCCACCGTCTCCTTCGGGCAGCACCTCTGCTCACATGGTCTCGCGTGTGGCATGCACCTCCCTGAACAGCTAATGCAAACCGCCTCGGCCTAGGAGGCGGAAGCAGCAGGGTGGCTCTCATGGCCCGTTCCTGAGTTCTGGGGTCAGCTCAGCCCTGGCCCCTAGAGGGAAGGAGGGGATTCAGGACTTACTTTAATGAGTTCAGCTGAGTAAACTCCTGGTGGCCAAAGATCACTGGCAGAGAAACTGAGGCACAAGGAAGGGAAACCAAGCACCACACTCAAGGCCCCAAACTTGGCTCCTGGGCCCTTGGCCATGAGTCGTCGCAAGAGCTCCTCCTGTCTCTCCTGGTGCAGCAGGAAACACCCAGCCCCTGATAACTAACCACATTTCTCTGCATCCCTCATCCGCTGCTCAAAACTGGAACACTTCTAGAAAAGGGTTAATTCTCTCCCCAGGCAGGCAGGTCATTCCTTCATTCACTTTCTCATTCAGTGATGTGTTACGGAGGTCTCACTTTCCAACCATCACCACCCTAGGGGCTAGAGCTGGGTGGAGAACCAAACAAGAGCCCTGCCCTTTGAAACTTACATTCTCTCGGGAGGAGGCAGCCAGCCACCACCACCACAGTAACACAGAGATGTGACAGAGTGCCATGTGCCAGGAGACAGAAAAGCTAGCACAGGGTAAGGGAGCCGGGGAGGCTCAGGGTGGGACAGGGGTGCGGTTCCCCACACGCAAGGCCTTGCTGCAAAGACCAGGCTCCCGGGGACACAAGGAAGGAAGAAAGCAGGCCCTTCGGGCTTCTGGGGTAGAACATTCCAACTGAGGGAAGAGCCAGGGCAAAGGCCCCGGGATGGGAGCGTCCCAGTGTGCTCAAGGAACAAACAGCACGGAGGCCTGCCAAAGAGTCATCCAGTCATTCATCTGCTCGCCATTTCCGGAAGACCCATCTCTCCGCCTGGCACTGGGTGGTGAAAACACGAATAAGGCCTGGGCCCCAAAGGAGCTGATAGAGGGTGAAGGGTCCAGGAGAGACCCTCCGAGGACGCTGGGCTCTGCTCTGGGGGCTGCTAACCACACTGGCTGTGCTGCAGATCCTCAGGCTCACTTGTTTTTCTTAGCTAAAAAAGAAGCCTCCCAAACACTAGACATGTAAAGAGAATCTTTTAAGCTGCAGAAGCAGAGGAGGGCTCTACCATGCCCTGGGTGGCCTCAAACTAAAGAAGTAGATGCCAGATGGAAGGCTATGGGAAAGGCCACACCGGGGAGGGTGGCGATGGACGAAGCTGGGATGAAGCTGGGTTTTCTGAGCCCCCCGCCCCCTGCCCAACCAGGAAGTGAGAGCATGAGGCCCTAGGGCCTGTTCATGGGGGGGTGGCAATCACACCTGTGCCAGCTTTTACCAAACCTTCCCAGCACCTCCTCCGGGGCTTGGCCTCGGGCTCCAGGCCTCTGTTAAGGAGACTAAACTGCAAATCTGGAGAGGTCAGCCCAGCAGTGCTCCAGCCCAGGTGATGTCAGCTCTATTTTCCCAGCATAATGAAAGTGTACTTCTTCACCAGTCAGAGCGCAGAGATGGCCCTGCCAAGACCCAGGAAACTCCCACACAAGAGGTTTTATCCTTGCTGATCAGGGGCTAGAAAGCCCGGCCAGGCCAATCCCTACTGGCTGGATCCAGATCTCCAGGGGGAGGTACGTTGTGTGTATCACCAGCAAGACCCAAAGACCACAGCGGGAACCCAGAGGCTACTGGGGGTGGGGCACAGACCCTCACTCTGCCTCCCTCCGTACCTGGAAGAAACAGATTCCTGGGTCTGTGCATACAAAGCTCCCCTAGAACCTGTGTCCCCCCAGTCCTTAGGGGTGGGGGCTGTCTCCCATTCGCGCATACACGGCTCCCCTTGGCCTCAGCTCTGATGTGGAGAGTCGGCCTGTGAAACTTTAAAACGGAGGGTGCCAACTCATCATCCTAGCCTTGTCCCTTGCTCCTGGACTTGAACATCTTCTCAGACCAAACCTGGCCAAGCCAGCCCCTTCCTCCCCGGCCTGCTCCAAGCTGCCTGCCACTCTCTGCTCCCAGCCCCAGGCCCCGCCTGGTGGATGGCCTCGGCCAGTAGCTCTACCCCAGGGGAAGAAGGCTTGGCAGGCCTTCAAAAAGCCGGGTCCCCAGGTTTGCCATGAACTCCCCCATTCTTTTCTAAAGCGCTTCCCTCTCTGCCTCCCACTTCCTAGGGCCAAGGGGTTTCTGACTCCATAATTGGCTTGTTTACGGCCACTCCGAGGGTTTCTGAGTGGCAGGGGTGGGAGGAAAGTTGCTGGGAGTAAGGAAAGGGGTGTGTGCCTTGAGCTCTGAGGCTGGTGAGTAAACTCTCCCAGAGCCTCTCTAACTACCTGAGAACTGGCCAAGAACCCATGCGAGAAAAAAAAAAAAAAACAAAAACACCAGGCAATGCAGGGCCGGCTGAGGATTCCCAACACACCACAGCAGGCAAGCTTATGTTTGGCGCCTGGGAGAGACAGAACAATAACCCAAGCTTAATCTGTGAGCTTCTACTGAATGGCAGAAAGCATTACTTGGCATTCCGAGCAGGGAGCCAACTCGAGACCTCCCGATTCAGCTTCTGTGGGCCAGGTACCTCAGTGACGTCATGCCCCTGCCATAGCTCCAGGCTCAGGACAAACTCAGTGTCCACACGCGCCCCCAGGTATGCCAGCCTGCCCCTCCATGACATGGATCTGATCATTGATCGGCTCATGGGAACAGCCCACCTGGGCCACCAGCACGCCCTCTGCTTCTCCATCTGAGTTCTCTGCCTTCTTCTTCTTCTTCTCCATCGTTCTCGGCTCCCTCCCCCCACCCCGTGATGGTTTCTCCAGTTCCCCGAGCCTTCCCCACCCTACTGCACGCCACACTCTAACTCTCCAGCACCCTGGTGCTGGCCTCTTTTCAGGCACTTGCCTTATTCTGTTCTGCTCCAATAGCTCCCCAGGGCCTCACTCTACTCCTCCAAGCAAGCAAGCGTGTCTTTATTCAGCTCTGATCCATCCAAAGCAGAAAGCCCAGTACCCGGCAGGCAGCCGACACTTAAGAACTGTTTGCACCGTGCCCAGTGCCGCTCACCTCAGGGGCACGGACATGACAAGCAGAGGGACACGGAGAACGAAGACCAGCAGGCACAAAGCATCCTAGACAGGAGGCGTCTCAGGGAAGCGTGGCCGAGGTCGCCACGTCCATGCTTACCCTTCTTGAACTCCTCCAGCATGGCATCCAGTTTGGTGTCGTGGAAGACAAAGTGCACCGGGTGGTTGTAGAAGCGGGTGATGGTCTTCAGCGGGGTGCAGTCGTCGGGGTCCACAAAGGCCAAGTCCTTGACGTAGAGAATATCGACGATGTTGGACTGCTCGTCTTCGAAGACGGGGATGCGGGTGTAGCCGCTCTCCATGATCTCGGACATGGTGTTGAAGTCCAGGATGGCGTCGCTGCGGATCATGAAGCAGTCCTGCAGCTGCGTCATGATGTCCTCCACGGTTTTGGTCCGCAGCTCCAGGGCTCCCTGGATCATATTGAGCTCCTCCTTTACGAGGTCGTTATAGGGCTCGGTCACCTTCAACATCTCCATCAGCTTCTCCCGGTTGTAAACGGTGCGAATCTCCTGGCCCAGAAAGAAGTCCAGGAGTTTGCTGATGGGGAAACTGAGCGGGAAGGTGAGCAGCATGAAGAACTTGGTGAGCACGATGGTGTTGGCACCCACGGCCAGCCCGTGGCGCGAGCACAGGGCCTGAGGGACGATCTCCCCAAAGATGACGATGCCGATGGTGGAGGAGGCCACAGCCATGATGCCGGACCCGATGAGGTTGTCTAGGAGGATGGTGAGGGAGGTGTTGACCAGGACATTCCCCAGGAGCAGCGAGCACAGCAGGTAGTTGCCCTTGCACCGGATGGGCAAAATCTTGCGGGCGTAGCGCTTTTCCTTCTCTGTGCCACAGTTCTGCACAATGCGCAACTCCATGGGGTCCAGGGCCATCAGCCCCAGGTTGAGGCCCGAAAATATACCCGACAGCACGAGCAGCACCGTAATCAGCAGGATGTGCAGCCAGAGCGGCAGGAACCTGCCAGTCTCCTCCACCATGAAGAGCAGCGAGTCCTTGTCCGTCCACTTGACCCAGGGCTCATCGGCGCGGGCCCGGGTGCACAGCGCATACAGCTTGACGTTCTCGCTCCTGCGAAGGAACTTGGTGAGCACCACCAGCATCCCGGACGTGTTCCCGCGGCTCACGTTCACCAGCTTTTGGACGACCAGGTCCTTGGTGAGCTCTAGGCAGTTGGTGGAGTTGTGGGCGGTCTCGGCGTCGTCCACCTCCGTGAAGGAGATCAGGTTGCTGGAGATGTCGCCCAGGCGCTGGCCGTACAGCCTCAGGTTCACCGTGCTGCCCTCGGACACGAAGATGATGCCATCCGGGTTCATCCCACACGACTTGTTGCAGCTCGCCAGCCTCATGCCCACGATCTTGCCCCGCTGCGGGGTGCCCTGGCCCCGGGCCCCCCGCGCCCACAGCAGCACCGGCAGCACCAGCGCCGCCAGGAGGAGGCGCCCTCGGGCTGGCCCGCCGCCCGGGCGCCCGCCCCCGCCCACCGGCGCCATGTTGCTCCGGCTCTGCCTCCGCCGCCGCTCCCCGCGCCCCGCCGCGCGGCCCCGCTCGGCGCCGCCGCTCCTGCCGCTCCGCCGCCGCCGAGCCAACTGCCCGGGCCGCGGGCCTGACGTCAGGTCAGCGCCCCGCCCGCCCCGCCCCGCCGGCCCACGCCCCTCATTTGCATGCGAGGGCCCGCCCCCAGAGAGCGCGCGCCCCGAGCGCCGGCCCTTAAGGGGGTCCCGGCCCTTAAGGTGGAGCGGCGTGGGAGCGCGGGAGCCGCCGGCAGGCGAGCGCCCCGCCCTCCGCCTCCACGCCCTTCCGCGCCTTTCCCCGCCTTTCTCTCCCGGCCTCGCGTGCTCGGCTGCTTCCAGATCCCCGGCGGTCTGCAGCTCAGCCCGGGGTCGGCGGCCTTTCTCCGCTGGCACGGCGAGGGTGGGAGGAAAATGCATTTCCTGATTTAGAAAAAGGGAACCGGAGGGCTCACCCCTTGGAGTCTTTGCTGACCCCCTCCCTCCGGGGGCTTTTGCTGACCTTGTGCCAAGACCAGAAATAAAGCCCCCTCCCTCAGCCCCGTCCCGCCCCAGCGCATGCTTCTATTGGCCAGGGGGGCGGGGAGGAGCCTGCAAATTGGGGAACTGTGGAGAAAGAAGGGCCAGGCCTTGGCCTTGGCTTATCTCCGGTCATCTCCATTTAGGTGCGGGCAGATACTGAGCCGTTCCCACAGCTCAGGCACGTGTTCTAGGCTCGTAGCAGTGACCGGCAATAAACAGGTAAACCCTAAGGGGTGGATAGGGGTTATTTCCATTTTACAGATGCTGACATGGAGCCTCGGAGGCACAAATCCGGTTCTGCCCGGATTGTGGTCTCAGCCCCTGTCTGCACCTGTACTACAGCTTCCTGAGCTGGTGGGAACAGAACAGTGCAGCTCTGGGAATATCCCGCCTGTGTAGCAGCAGTAGCTGCTGCCGCCGGCCCTTCCCGGGACCAGATTCAGCGACTGGCCAGCTGGGGCAGCTGCATGTGGAAATGCGCTGGGCAGCAGGCCTGGCTTCCTGGACAGTCCTGCCCCCGTGTCAGTCAGCAGCTATGAAGTGTGCCCCAAGCACTGGGGGGGGGGGGGGGGGGAGGCTGCAGCTGCTCACCCTTGGAGGGGGAAGCAGACAGACCTCCTTACCATAGCTGCAGAGAGGTGAGGCGAGCCCTGGGTCTTGGAGCCGTCTTTTCCCAGCTCAGGACAGATAGGCATCACTCTCTCCCTGCACCAGTTCTTCTGTTTATTTTTATTTTGGTGCACTGTGCACCAATAAAAGTAACAATCAATAGCAGCCAGAAAGAGCCTGAACAGAGGGAAACAATGAGTGTTGTAGGAGGAGGCGTGGCTACAGAGAGACCTGATTTGGGAAAGCAGTTAGCAGGGGCTGAGGGTTCTGGAAGCAGGGCCAGCCTGAAGTCCCTTGCAAGGAGCTGCCTCAATCCATTTTCCACCGTGTGCCCGCAGGCCAGGTTCTTCAGAGAACAAGAACCTTGGGGTAGGCACTGGCCAAGACAGAACCCCGACAAGCTGTTCCCTCTCTCTCCACCAACCAGGAAGCGCCACTTGCATTGGCCCCACTGCAAGCATGGCTCTTAGAAAGACTTCTGCCCAGCCCACCTCATCCCTTCCAGCCTGGCTGCCTTCCCTCCTCCATACTTCAAAACTTTCCCATTCTATTATCGACCAAATTTTGGCTATTTTTACCCTGCCGTTTTCATGCTGTCCGCTCTCAGAAGCTCGGTAGGTACACACAATGCAGAAGGCAGCAAACAGAAGGAAAAATGGGCTCTGAGTGTGAGAACAATGGTGAGGGTCTAATAGGAAAAAAAGAAAAAAAAAAAAGCAGCCTCTGGTACAGGTCAGTTCATCACATCACGATTAGGTGAATAGAGCAGGCTCAGTAAAGAAGTGAAATTCCCCTTTGTTCTCCCAGGGCTGCCATCTTGGGGGTAGGGGGGTGGGGGAGGATTCAAATCCGGGAGAGACAATGTAATTCGAGACGTGTCAGGAGACGCTAGGGGTGCAGGCCGGAGTCCAGCTTGGGTCTCTGCTTGCATCCCTGGTGAAGGGATCAAACCTTTGCTCACCTTTCCACGCCTGCCACATGAAGCACCTCTCCCACAGAGTTGGGACACCACGGGGACCGGGCAGCTGTTAAAATGCAGAGGTGGGAAGCCCTGATGCAGGTGTGGCTATGGGAATGGCAGAAACAAACGTGCGAGCAGGGGCCGCCGCGCTGTGGCTCACTAGGTTAATCCTCTGCCTGTGGTGCTGGCATCCCATTTCGGCGCCAGGTTCTAGTCCCGGTTGCTCCTCTTCCAGTCTAGCTCTCTGCTGTGGCCTGGGATAGCAGTGGAGGATGGCCCAAGTGCTTGGGCCCCTGCACCCACATGGGAGACCAGGAGGAGACTCCTGGCTCCTGGCTTCAGATCAGCATAGCTCTGGCCGTAGCGGCCATTTAGGGGGTGAACCAACGGAAGGAAGACCTTTCTCTCTGTCTCTCTCTCTCTCTCTCTCTCTCTCTCACTGTCTGTAAACTCTACCTGTCAAATAATAATAAAAATAAAAATAATAAAGCATGCAAGTGGAAAGCCTGTCTCCGAGGGGACAGGTGAGTTCATTGGATGATGCCTTGACTCAGTTTCCAGCCCACATCATCTTAGCAGGTGGGGACGAAAGGCCCGAGGTGTAGGGTGTCAGGACTCCCATCTGAGACACAGGCTTTGTTGAGGAGACAAAGACATCAGATTAAGGGGTCCAGGCCAATGGAAAGCATGTGCCTCTGGGAGAGGGTCGAATACTAGGGGGCGTGGCACCAGTGAGGGGAGTTTTTTTTTTTTTTTTCCTTGAAAGTCAGAGATTTTGAGAAAGAGAGATGGAGAGTGAGAGAGAGAGAGAGAGTGAAAGCTGTTCTATCTGCTGGTCCACTTCCCAGATGGCTGCAGTAGCCAGCGCTGGGGCGATCTGAAGCCAAGAACAGGAGCTTCTTTTAGGCCTCCTATGTGGGTGCAGGGGCTCAAGCACTTGTGCTATCCTCTGCTGCTCTCCCAGGTACCCTAGCAGGGAGCTGGATCAGAAATGGAGCAGCCAGGACTCAAACCGGTGCCCATATGGGATGCCAGCTGTGCCCTAGCACCAGCCCCCAGGAGAGTCTGTCTGCATTTGGAAGGCAGGCAGAAGGACCCACCATGGGGGTGCAGAGCACAGCTCTGAAGGTACCTGGTGGGGAGCTGGCTTGGCCGCTGCCTGCCCATGTGCCCTGGGCACTGGGACATTCTCTGGGTGTTGTGCTAGAGGATGCATGGTAAATAATTCATAAATGGCAGCCCAGGGTAAGTGCTCAATGAACACACTCAGTGACCACGATGACGATGGAAATGATGCAGCCAGGGCTTCTAGAGGACACTCGCCCTCTTCCTGGGCTCCAGTGTGTCTCCAGCCTGCAGCAGCCACAGTCTCCTTGCTCTCTTTCCCTTCCCTTTCGCGCTTCGGTAGAAGATGAAGTGACGATCACCGAGGACTAAGCGAGACCCCATGGAGAACCTTGGGCCTCCCCGGGAGGGAGGAAAGGAGCCCTGGGGGGAGTGAAGCTGGGTGGCAAGAACTTGCATGGGACTGCGAGGCACAGAGGGCAGCAGGCTGGAAAGGCCAGGAATCCAGGGAGAGAGGAAGCTTCTGACTCCGCATCTGACAGATCCGACAGCCCCTTGTCACGGAAGTCCCTGCTGGTACCAGGCTCCGGGGAGGAGCCCCAGACAGCACCGTGTCTGAGAGGGGCCGGGCAGATCCCAGGATTCAGCACAGGCACACACACACACACACACACACACACAGTGTGCTGAGCACTCTCTGACCCCAAGGCAGGCTACCACAGCAAGCTTTCCCAAAAAATACAAAGACCCCCCTCTTGAATTTTTCATTTTATTTGAAAGGCACAGAGCCAGAGAGACTGGAGACAGATAGGGATCTCCCATTCGCTGATTCACTGCTCTGCTATCTGCAGCAGCTGAGGCTGGGCCAGCCTAAAGCCAGGAGCCCAGAACTCAATCCGGGTCTCTCATATGGGTGCCAGGGACCTAAGTCCTTGAGCCATCATCTGCTGCCACCCAGGGGTTCCTGATAGCAGGATGCTGGACAGCGGAGCAGAGACTCAAAGCAGGCACTCTGGTCTGGGATGCAGGCTCTCAACTGCTGTGACCTGGAGCTCCATCCTAAGTGGGGCAGCAGGTTAACCTGCCCCCAAAGAATATAATTTTAATTGTACATACCTGTGGGGGTACCATGTGATGCATTGATGATGCTTGTATACAGTGTGTAATGATCACAAATACCCTTATTTAAGAAATAACTTCATCAGTCAAGAAGAGCAAGGGAGAGTGAAATAGCAAATACGGAGCATTTACAAAGGTTGACGAAAAATGTACTTGGAGCCCTTGTCCTCGTTTTCTGACCCTTTCCTGAGCTGGCAAATGGAAAAAGGCTACAGCAGAAATGTCAAAGGCCCTATCCCTTGTTAGCAAAAATGAACCGGGGCAAAGCACTCTGCCTCACAGGGCTTGGTTTCCCCATTTTTAATATGTAGATCAAGAGACCTTTCCAGCTGTATCGAAAGAGATAAATGAGCCAGTGGTTGAAGCACGGCTCCATAAATATTAGTTTTCTGGGCCGACATTGTGGTGTAGCAGGTTAAGCCACTGCTTGTAATACCAGCATCCTGTATGGGTACCAGGTCGAGTCCTGGCTGCTGCACTTCTGTTTCAGCTCCCTGCTAATGAACTTGGGAAAAGCAGTAGAAGATGGCCCAAGTACTTGGGCCCCTGCACCCACACGGGAGATCCAGACAGAGCTCCTGGCCTCAGCCTGGCCCAGCCCGGGCCATTGCAGGCATTTGGGGATTTCTCTTTTTGTCTCTCCCTCTCCTTGTGTGTGATTCTGCCTTTCAAATAAATACATATTTAAAATAAATAAATATGAATTTTCTTCTCTCAGGCTAGGATTTTCACATTATATTTCATTCATCTAATCATTCATGCATTTTTATATGTTTTACTAGGATTCTAACATTGCTAAACTGAGGCCAGTTGCAGTGTTGTGGTACGGTGGGTCAAGCCACCACCTCCAATGCTGGCATCCCATCTCCGAGTGCTGTTTCAAGTTCTGCCTACTCTGCTTCCCATCCAGCTTCCAGCTAACGTGCCTGGGAAAGTACCAGAAGATGGCCTAATTACTTGGGCCCCTGCCATGTACATGGGAGAGCCTGATGGAGCTCCAGACTCCTGGCTTCAGCCTGGCCCAGGCCTGACTGTTGTGGTCATTTGGGGGGTGAGACAATGGATGGAAGATCTCTCTCTGTCTCTCCCTCTCTCTGTAACTCTGCCTTTCAAATAAATAATAAAATCTTTAAAATAAGACAGAATTGCTAAATTACATATATTTGGCACAACAAGCTTGTATAATACAGAATGTATCAAATAGAAAATGTGCATCTCCATTGTGTTTTCTGTGAAATATTTTGCCACCTGCCATCTGCCCTCTTCACTGCTTCCTCTACCTCCCTCTGGGCTGGAGACTGTCTTCCACTGGGTTGAGGGTCCCTCAAGGGCAAAATCCGTGTCATAGTTGTCCGTAGCAGAGGGCTCAGAATTCCAGACCCATTTGTGAAATTGGACCTTCCACCGGCACCGTGGCTCACTTGGTTAATCCTCTGCTTGCGGTGCTGGCATCCCATATGGGTACCTGGTTCTAGTCCTGGTTGCCCCTCTTCCAGTGCAGCTCTCTGCTGTGGCCTGGGAGGGCAGTGGAGGATGGCCCAAGTACTTGGGCCCTGCACCCACGTGGGAGACCAGGAAGAAGCACCTGGCTCCTGGCTTCAGATCAGCATAGCTCCGGCCATAGCAGCCATTGAGGGTGGTGAACCAACAGAAGGAAGACCTTTCTCTCTGTCTCTCCCTCTCACTGTCTAACTCTATCTGTCAAAATAAAAAAAAAAAAAAAAAAGAAAAGAAAAGAAAGAAAGAAGCTGGACCTCCTACTGCTGAGGGGGGTTGAAAGGAGGAGGAAGCACTGAGCCAGAGGCTTTAGATACAAAACAACAGCTCTGCTGCCCAAGGCTCTATTTACACACTGATATAATTTCTGCTCATTTCTTTAAAAACAAAAATATGGGTGTTAATTCAGCGACAGCTCTGGATTGATCCACCATTTGGGAGGCACTTGGTCACATGCATGGTGAGTGGCTATTTTTCTGGAATGCCCTTTGGATGACTCCATGTGATCTGGTGGGAGTAAGAATGCTCTCTATGTCGATGGCACCCACACCCACAGTACCTGGCACAATCCGCGTGTGGCAATAAATCACCTTAGAAGTATTGAGGACGTGTGTTCCCATTCCCTGGTCTGATTGTGTCCTAACCTCACCTAGAAATGGAGACAGCCTTTGAGATCTTCATTCCCTAGGGTCCGGATGGCTTCAGGTTTATTCCAAACACCTGCCTAGGCACCAGCTTCCTGCAGGATCTTTTTTTTTTTTTTTTTTTTTTTTAGATTTATTCATTTACTAAAAGAGCAGAGTTACAGAGAGGCAGAGAGAGAAAGAAATCTTCCATCTGCTGGTTCACTCCCCAAATGGCTTCAACAGCCAAAGCTGGACCAATCCAAAGCCAGGAGCCAGGAGCTTCTTCTGGGTCTCCCATGTGGGTGCAGGGGCCCAAGGACTTGGGCCATCTTCTACTGCTTTCCCAGGCCATAGCAGAGAGCTGGATAGGAAGTAGAGCAGCCGGGACTTGAACTGGAGCCCATATGGAATGTCGGAGCTTCAGGCCAGGGCGTTAACCCACTGCACCACAGGGCCAGCCCCACATTTATATTGTTAGATGTTTTGAGTAATCTAGAGATTATTTAAAGTACATGACATAATGAGGGTAGGTTATATGCAAATTACATACCTTTATACAAAGGACTTGAGCACCCAGAGTTTGGTGTCCATGAGGGTCCTGGGACCACTCCTCCCAGGAGACTGAGAATGACTGTACTCTGTGCAGCTTCACCCCAACCCTGCACGGGGCCAGGCAGGATCTCACTTTCCAAATGGAGATTTGAAAAGGTTAAGAAACCCTTTCATGGGGCTGGGATTGTGGCACAGTGGGATAGGTCTCTGCTTGTGGCACCAGTGTCCCATATCCAAATGTGAGTTCAAGTCCTGGCTGTTCTTCCCATCCAGCTTCCTGCTCATGCATGTAGGAAGTAGCACCTCCCCCCTCCCCGCTATTCAAATAAAAATAAGTCCAAAATTTTTTAAAATAAATGAGATGGCAAATTTTTAGTGGATTTGACTGGACTTTTAATACTAAATGTCATACTGAAGCTATAGGGATGCAATACCTAAGCATGCGAGGGGAAAGAGAAAGCTAACAGAAATTGGTTACAAGTCTTACATGGAAAAGCAATGACAATCACGTCTCATTAAGGATCCCAGAATGGAGATTTTACAGTAAACTGGCTATGATTCTGTTTTTTTAACTCAAGTCCTCGGAAGGGCAGCACAACACAGGGTTAGAAGGTCTGGAGTCAGGACAGACTTGAGCAAGATTGCAAACCATGTCCACATGATCCTGAACAGATTTCTACTCTTTTCTAATATTTATTTGAATGGCAGAGTGACAAAGAGGGGGAGGAGAGACAGAGAGATCTTCCATCTGCTGTTTCATTCCCCAGATACCTACAAAAACTAGGCCAGGCTGAAGCCAGGAGCCAGGGACTCCATCTGGGTCTCCCATGTGGGTGCGGGGACCCAAGTACATGAGCCATCACCTGCTGCCTCCCAGGGTGCACATTAATCAAAGCTGAAATCAGAAGCAGAGCCAAGACCCAAACCCAGGCACTCTGATACGGGATGCAAGCATTCCAAGTGGCATCTTAACCACCATGCCAAATGCCAGTCCCCCTTTTCTGCTTTGTATCACCTGTGCCCTCTCCCTGGAGACCCTCTCCAGCCTTGGGGACCAGTTTCTGCTTCAGGGACTTGGAGGTGGGGCAGGGCTTTGGTTAGTCTTTCCTTCCTCCAATTGCTGCAGTTAGTGGGGGTGGGGGGAGTGTGGGTGGCGTTGCGTGCACCTGTCTGGTGCTGAGTGAAGGGGACCCGGATTGGCTCTGAGATGCTCCTCTCTTCCTTTTGCTGGGTCTCATTTCTGGGTGCTGGGGTTTGGCAGGGATGAGAGAGAGAGAAGCCCCTTTCTGGTAGGGACAGCTGCTGCTTGTGTGTGGCTTGTGTCTGGATATTGGTTGCTTGTGATGGGAGGTTCAGCTCAGCCCCTGTTGGGACTCCTTGCTATTGGGGTTCCCTTTGCTTGGCTGGAGCCCTCTTAGGCGAATTTACCCAGGGGGCACAATTGACTGTGCCAATGCCAACCCCTCTCTCTACCCCAGATCTCTTTTTGATTTTCTCCTCTATGAACTTCAGGAGTCATGGGCAGAGGCAAGTTCACTGCCTGAGCTCACGTCTGCTCAGGGCATGAGGTGGCAGTCTGCGCTCACATTCTCTTGGAGTGCCCCTTTCCCTCGGCTTTGCAGGTGTGTTAATTACCTATTGTCACCTAAGAAATGAACGCCCAAACCTAGTGGCTTCAGACAGTAAACATGTGTAAAGTCAGACTTTCCTTAGGTCAGGACTTAGGAAGCGGTTTAGCTGGCTGGCTCTGGCTCAGCAGTCAGTGTTTGCTGAGTTGCTGGCACCTGGAGGCTTGATTGCGGCTGCAAGACCCACTCCCAAGCTCAGCCCATGGCCCTTGACAGCAAACCTCAGCTTTTCACAACCTGCAGGTGGGGCTGCTCACAACACGGTAATTGGCTTTCCCTGAGAGAAGTGAAGTGATCGAGGAAGGAAAGAGAACCAGGATGGCTCATCCTCAGGACTAATACACCCCCTGGGGCCAGCGGTGTGGTGCAGGGGGTTAAACTGCTGCCTATGACGTTGGCGTCTCCTATGAGCACCAGTTCAAGTCCTGGCTCCTCCACTTCTGATCCAGATTCCAGCTAATGCACCTGGGAAAGCAGCGGCAGAAGATGGCCCAAGTGCTTAGGCTCCTGCACCCACGTGGGAGACCTGGATGGAGTTCCTGGCTCCCAGTTTGGGGCTGGCCTAGCCTCAGATGTTATAGCCATTTGGGGAGTGAACTAATTAATAAAATATCTGTGTGTCTCTCTCCCTCTGCAACTCTGCCTTTCAAATAGATAAATAAATAAATCTTTTTCCCACTTTTTAAAAAAGATTCATTTATTTTTTGAAAGGCAGAGTTACAGAGAGACAGTAAGAGACAGAGAGAAAGAGAGGTCTTCCATCCACTGATTCACTCCTCAAATGGCTACAACAGCCAGAGTTGGGCCAATCTGAAGCCAGGAGCTTCTTCTGGGTCTCCCACGTGAGTGCAGGTGCCCAAACTCTTGCTCCATCTTCTGCTGTTTTCCCAGGCATGTTAGCAGGGGGCTGAGCTGGAAGTGGAGCAGATGGAACTCGAACCGGCACCCATATAGAATGTTGGCGCTGCAAGCAGTGGCTTTACCCACTATGCCACAATGCTGGCCCCATAAATAAATCTTAAAAGAAAAAAAAAAAAAAGAAGAAGCAACCTACCCCTTCTTCTAAATGGCCACGTGGACTAAACCTGAGACCATGTGGGAAAGATCTACACAAAGTTAGCAGGATGCAGGGATTGGGGACCATTTGGAGGCTGGCTATCATAGCAGACAAGGGACATCCTCTTTACTGAACACTGATCCACTAATGCATTTACCCCACCCTGATGCTCAGTAGCTTCTTGTTTGTTTTTTTTTTTTTTAAGATTTTATTTATTTGTTTATTTGAAAGGCAGAGTTACAGAGAGGCAGAGGCAGAGGCAGAGAGAGAGAGAGAGGTCTTCCATCTGCTGGTTCACTCCCCAGATGACCACAATGGCTGGAACTTTGCTGATCTGAAGCCAGGAGCTTATTCTGGGTCTCCTACACAAGTACGGGGGCCCAAGCACTTGGGCCATCTTCTACTGCTTTCCCAGGCCATAGCAGAGAGCTGGATCAGAAGTGGAGTAGACAGGTCTCGAACTGGCAACCATATGGGATGCTGGCACTGCAAGGTGGCAACTTTACCTGCTATGCCACCACATCGGCTCTCTCATGTTTTTTAAAGATTTTATTTATTTATTTGAAAGTCAGTTACAGAAAGAGGGAAAGACAGAGAGAGAGAGAAAGAGAAATCTTCCATCCACTGGTTCACTCCACAGATGGCCACAAAGGTTAGCACTGGGCCAGGCTAAAGCCAAGAATTAACTACCAGAAATCCCATCTGGCTAAGGGGATAGTTGGGGTCTGAGAGCTTGTTCTCTGTTTCGATGCCCAACAGACACATAAGCCTAGAATTACCAAAATGAAACTACCAATCTTTTCTCTGAAATATGTATCTCTCAAAATTTCCCCTCTGTGTATTATGTACTATGTTCCAATTCCATCTTTCCAGTTGCTGTGACCAAAAATCTTAATATAACTCTTCATTCTCTTTCGCTCACATCTCTTTCTATCCTCTTGGCAAATGCTATTGGCTGTGTGTCGAAATTCTATCATCCCTCATTATCCACCAGAATTGGTCCCAGGAGAGTCCCGGCCCCACCCCCCACATGTGTGGATCCCCAAAACAGCAGATATTTAGCCCTTTATCTAAAATAGCATAGTGTTTGCAAATAACCTGTGCACACCCTCTTATAGATTTTAAATCATCTCTAGATTACTTATACAAACCCAATACAATGTAACTGCTATGGAAATAGTTGTCATGATATACTGCTTAGGAAATAATAACAAGAAAATAATATCTCTGTGTTCAATACAGAGGTAATTTTTTTTTTTGACAGGCAGAGTGGACAGTGAGAGAGAGAGACAGAGAGAAAGGTCTTCCTTTTGCCATTGGTTCACCCTCCAATGGCCGCTGCAGCCAGTGCACCGCGCCTATCCAAAGGCAGGAGCCAGGTGCTTCTCCTGGTCTCCCATGGGGTGCAGGGCCCAAGTACTTGGGCCATCCTCCACTGCACTCCCCGGCCACAGCAGAGAGCTGGCCTGGAAGAGGGGCAACTGGGACAGAATCCAGCGCCCTGACCAGGACTAGAACCCGGGGTGCTGGCGCCTCAAGGCAGAGGATTAGCCTACTGAGTCGCAGCGCCGGCCAAGGCAATTTTTAAAAAATACATTTTTGATCCACAATCGTTGAGTCCACAGATACAGAAACTGCAGGTATGGAGGGCAGCTGTACATCTGAAACCCTGCTGGCTCACCCTCCCAGCCCCCTGCCCCCTTCCTTGCCTGGATAACTGACATAGCCTCTACCCTTTTCCCTCCAGTCTGTTCTCAAGTCAGCAGCCACAGTAATCCTTGAAAAACAGAGTCAGGTTACAAACCTCTATGATCAAAACTTCCCGGAGACTCTTCGCTTCTTTTGAAGTAACAGCCAAAGTCCTGACATTGGCCACAAACTGAAGGTTGGTCTTAATCTAAGCAGGGAGGGGCAGGAGGTTTGCAGAGAAAAGTGAGGTGATGGAAAAATAACCTTGTTGTAGGCTGAATGCTGGTAGTGCATTGGGTGGATGGCGCAGATGGAAGTCCAGAGAAGTAGCTACAATCATAATATCAGTGGAGAGGGACAAATAACAATGAATAAGAAATAGCTCCTATTCGTGGAGTATTAACTACGTGCCAAGCACAGTGCTTCCCTCAGCTCACTTCAACCATTATAGCAATTCTGTGAGGTTGCTATTATTATTATTCCTCTCTTCAGGAGAGAAAAACTGGGTCCCAATTAGGTTAAATAACTTGCCCAGGGCCATGCAACAAGGCAAGGTCAGCAGCATCAAGTGGTGAAGCTCAAACCTGTCTACTTGCAGTGTGTTCCAAGGCATCATTTGCATTGAGGAATATTGAAACAAAGGCCACTGTAGAAGGCCTTGTGATAGAAGATAGAAATCTGTTAATAATAATAATAAATAAATAAACAGTCACAGGGCTGGCATTCGATCTAGTGGTTAAGACCCAAGTAAGGGGCAGGTATTGTGGCATAATGGGTTAAGCCACTGCTGGGGATAACCTGTGTCTCATGTTGGAGTGGTGATTCAAGTCCTGGATACTCTGTTTCCGATCCAGCTTCCTGCTGATGTGCCTGGGATTGCAACAGATGATGGCCTAAGTACTTGGGTCCCTGCCACCCACTGGGTTTGATCCCTGGCTTTGGCTCCTGATTCCAGTTTCCCACCAGGAGGCAGCAACGATGACTCAAGTAGTTGTGTCTCTGCCATCCACGTGGTGGACCTGAATCATGTTCTTGGTTCCTGGCTTTGGCCCTGGCCCCAGCCAGGTCCCAGCTGTTGTAGGCATTTGGGAGTTTAAGCCAGCAAATGGGAACTCTCTCCCTCTCTATCTTTCTCTTGTCTCTCTGTCTCTCTGCCTCTCAAATGAATACAAGCAAACAGAAACAATAGATACCAGCCCTGTGTGAATGCAGTTGCTTAAAGAAATACTGAGCAGAGGATGAGTTAAAGAAATATAACCATGTTTTCGCAGCTGAACTCCACACATATTCATCTTCAGTTTTTATCCTTCTATTTTTCAGGCCAACCTTGACCTCCTGGTGTCCTCACAGAGCTAACAACCCTCTGTCTGCCTTTGGAAATTGCCATCGTCAGGCTGGTTCAGGACACTGAGCCAGATTAGCTGCACAAGTGCCAGGTTGGTTTCCCTGGACCCATGGCTTCAACCTGTCCTAAGAGGCCACCAGTCCTTGCAGCCATGTGTTCTGTCTGCAGAGGAATGGGTATTTTTCTTTTTATGATGAATTTATGGAGCCGGTGCTATGGCACAGCAAGTTGAAGCCCCAACATGCAGTGCTGGCATCCCATATGGGATGTTTGAGTTCTGGCTGCTCCACTTCCAAACCAGCTCCCTGCTAATGTGCCTGGGAAAGCAGCAGAGGATGGTTCAAGCCTTTGGGCCCCTGCACCCACGTGGGAGACCCAGAAGAAGCTCCTGGCTACTGGCTTCCAACTGGTTCAGCTCTAGCTGTTACAACCATTTGGGGAGTGAACCAGTGGGTGGAAGATGCCTCTCTCTCTCTCTCTCTCTCTCTCTCTCTCTCTGTAACCCTGTCTTTCAAATAAATAAAATAAATCTTTAAAGAAAAAATATGTTTTTATTTATTTAAAAGTCAAAGTTACAGAGAGAGAAAAATTGATCTTCCAGTTGCCAGTTCATTCTCCAAATACCTGCAATGGCCAGCGCTGGGAAGGTAGAAACCAGGAGTTTCATCTGGATCTCCCACGTGGGTGATAGGGGCCCATGTACTTGGGTCATTCATCCTCCTCTGCTTTCCCCAGCTATTAGCAGGGAGCTGGATCTGAAGTAGAACAGCAGGGATGCTGGCATCACAGGCACTGGCTTCACCTGCTACGCCACAATGCCAGCCCCAAGAAATGGTATTTCCTAGGCTCATCCGCACCCTGCCTTAATTCTGTGGTAGCCACAGCTCAGTTTCACCCATGCACTTGCCCACTCACCCAGGTCCTGGGCAGCTCAGGGCTCCCCCATCTGTTAGTCTTCCAAGGGCAGAAGGCAAATTATACTCAGCAGAACCTTTTTCTTGAAGCTTCAGTTTCAAACCAGTGATAGAATCTGCACCTTACTCACTTCTGTTCTGCACCCCATATCCCTGAGCAATATCCTGAAATCAGCGGCTTCTCCATCTATGTCCCCACTTCTGACACACGTTACTTTCTTCCAAAGGGACCAAACCCACTTTCCCAGAACACATGTCAGAGCACGAGGAGACAAGCCTTAAGAAAGTTTTACCAACAGTAGCGATCTGTAAAGTGATAGAGTGCCTGAGTCTACAGGATGTGCATGCAAATTGCACGCAGTCTTTCATTTCAGCTATCAGCCGCACGGTGCGGTCGGTATCATCACACCCATTTTACAGATAGAAAATTTGTGGCTTGGATAGATTAAGTAATTTGCCTGAGATTCTACAGTAGAGCTGGATCTCAAAAACGCAGATGTTTCATTCTCACTTGCATATATCAGAGTTCTCAGTCTTCCTCCTGGCCCATTTTACAATCCTCAATGAATCTTTAAATCTTTTTTTTTTTTTTTTTTTTTTGACAGGCAGAGTGGACAGTGAGAGAGAGAGAGACAGAGAGAAAGGTCTTCCTCACCCCTCAATGGCCGCTGCGGCTGGCGTACCGCGCTGATCCAAAGCCAGGAGTCAGGTGCTTCCTCCTGGTCTCCCATGCGGGTGCAGGGCCCAAGCACTTGGGCCATCCTCCACTGCCCTCCGGGGCCACAGCAGAGAGCTGGACTGGAAGAGGAGCAACCGGGACAGAATCTGGCACCCCAATTGGGACTAGAACCTGGGGTGCCGGCGCCACAGGCGGAGGATTAGCAAAGTGTGCCACGGCGCCGGCCATAGTCTTTTTTTTTTTTTTTTTTTTTTTTTTTGACAGGCAGAGTGGACAGTGAGAAAGAGACAGAGAGAGAAAGGTCTTCCTTTTGCCGTTGGTTCACCCTCCAATGGCCGCCGCTGCAGCCGGCGCACCGCGCTGATCCTGGCAGGAGCCAGGAGCCAGGTGCTTTTCCTGGTCTCCCATGGGGTGCAGGGCCCAAGCACCTGGGCCATCCTCCACTGCACTCCCTGGCCATAGCAGAGAGCTGGCCTGGAAGAGGGGCGACCGGGACAGAATCCGGCGCCCCAACCGGGACTAGAACCCGGTGTGCCGGCGCCGCAAGGTGGAGGATTAGCCTATTGAGCCACGGCGCCGGCTCTTTTTTTTTTTTTTTTTAAGATTTATTTATTTATCTGAAAGGCAGAGTTAGAGGCAGAGGGGAGAGAGAGAGAGATCTTCCATCCACTGGTTTACTCCCCAGATGGCCGCAACAGCCAGAGCTGGATTGATTCGAAGCCAGGAGCCTGGAGGTTCTTCTGGGTCTCCCACATGGGTGTAGGGGCCCAAGGACTTGGGCCATCTTACTGCTTTCCCAGGCCATAGCAGAGAGCTGGATCAGAAAGTGGAGCAGCCGGGACTCAAACTGGTGCCCGTATGGGATGTCAGCACTGCAGGCAGCAGCTTTACCCACCACGCCACATTGCCAGCCCCTCCTCAGTGAATCTTCCAGCCCGAACTCTGGACTCGGTGGCAAGCAGGCATCTGTTCCCTAGGGGAAGTCCCTAATTTGTGGGAGTTCTGTTGCTAAATGGAGCCACCACAGGGTCTGAGGTTTGGGCCTTAGGGTATTGATTTTTATCAGTTCACTAATGGATACACAGATTGGATGGCGTGAGTCATCCTGATGAAGCCAACCAGTGACTGAAGGATTAGCCTTCTCCCCTCCCTTAGTACAATCTCTCAACATATGCAGAGGAATTACCTGTTAAGAACGCTGAAAGGCTGAAAGTCCTTATGAATATGTTAAATAGGCTTGATTTGAATCAAGTAAGAGAGTCCTAACAGGGGATTCGTACATCTGCTCTACCCCTGCACAGATACAACTCTGACATATTTTCCTCCCTGCCTCTTCCTCATCTAGACTGAAGCCTCGCCTGTCTTTAGTTATGACAACGTTCTATTGGAGGGGACACAATGACCTTTACTGGATTACAGTTAATTACAGTATTCATTCCCTCAAGGAAATTCAGAAAACAAGGAAGACTTTTACCAGCTTGTTAGGACAGCAACTCTCACAACTACTGCAGCTGGAGGGAATCCCAGAGACCCATACGCCAGCTGAAGCATTGATCACCCTCCTGCTCCCCTCTCCCACCTCCTCCCCACAACACACACACACACACACACACTCCCTCAAGGATTTTAAAGCCTATCTTTACATCTTATCTCTAAATCCAGGTGTTGGCACCACTCTGCCATCTGGGAACACACTCTATGATCTGGGAACCAGTGTCCTAATTGTAACAGCCACCAAACCAAGTCATTGAAGGGAAAGAGCTGTACTGAATAGTAAATTTTCCAGGGGGAGATTTTCAAAACCAAATCCCTGGATCCCACCCCAGAGTTATTGAATCAGGTGTCTGGGGCTGGGCCCCAGGCATCTGTGCATTTCAAAGGCGCCCTAGGATGTTTGAGTGGAGCTTGTTGGGAGGCCAGTTCTGAGAAGTCACCCTTGGGAGGCAGTTGACTTCCTAGCATTGGAGCCATGGCTGTATCCCACTCTCCAGGGTCTGCTTGGAGAACTGGATGGACACGGGGTGGTTTCTTGTCAGTTGTGGCTATGGGAGTGAACTTGAGGGTTGACCCTAAGACCTCACTAGATGCCTGAGGAGGGAGGCTCACCCTTGTCATGGAGAAGGCTGGTGCTAGGTCCTGCTCTGGGTCCTGGCGTTGGCATAAGGGTGGATTTGAATGGAATGGCAAGGATTAGAAGGAGAGAAAAGCATGGGCCAGGAGGCCATGTTGGAGTCTGTGTCATGGGGTGAGGGCATCAGGCTTCAGGGTGCTCCTAAGTGGAAGCACCTGTTTGGCTTTGAACATGGGAGAGGGAAGGAACTGGTCAGGACTTCCAGGTTGCACAACTCCCCTTGTCCCTAAGTGCCCCCTGCCCTGGAGTTATGCAGCCGTGACTCTCAGAAGGTGAGTCTGTGGGGGAAAGGGGGAAGTACAGTAGGTTCAAGACCTGCCCCGGCTTTCAAGCCTTGGTGTGTGAAGAGGGTAATGTCTGAGGGGGCACGACTCCTTTTTCTCCTTCCCTCCAACACCTCACAGCATCTCGGCAGTATTGCACTTATCTGACCCCAGTGCTTGAAGCAGCTCCCCTAGGAAACGAAACAAAGCAACCCTCAGTCTTTTGTGTAATCTCGACTCCCATTTTGTGTTCTGAGAAACGGCTCACCTGCTGTAGGGTATTCCAAGATAAGACCCACTCTTTCTTCAGCGACTCAGGTAAGACCTTCTGCCTCTCTGAAACCCCAGGCCACCTCCTTTTCTTTGATCCAATCCTCATTAAGGAGCATTCTCCCTGTCTTAGTCCATCTTCTGCTGCTTTAACAATTCTGGAGATTGGGAGAAGTATAAAGAACACAGAGTTGTTTGGCTCTTGGTTCTGGAGGTGAGGATGTCCAATAGAGGGCCAAACGCACTTTGATAACATCTACTCCTGCAATACCGATCCCACTCCTGCGACAATGACATGAATCCACTCCTGAAGGCAGATCCCTGCTCCTCAACATGGTTGCGGTAGGGATTCCAACATGCAGACTTTGGGGCACATTCAAAGAATTGTACTCCTAATTGTACAGTCTGAGCAAAATCATCTTCTTTACTGTCCTATGTATTTCACTTATCCACCTTTCTTATGGATTCCCCTTTTCTTCATCATAAAGAATTTTACAATGAGAGATCTGCTTCTGGTAATCTATTAGAAATCCAGCTGACAGGTTGCACAAACATGTGCATGAACTCAACCCCTCTGAATTGTATACTTTAAAAGATGGTTAAGGAGCTGGTGCTGTGGCATAGCAGTGCCAGCATCCCATACAGGCGCCGGTTCAAGTCCTGGCTGCTCCACTTTCAATCTTGCTCTCTTCCATGGCCTGGGAAAGTAGTAGAAGATGGCCCAAGTCCTTGGACCCCTGCACCCATGTGGGAGACCCGGAAGAAGCTCCTGGTTCCTGGTTTTGGATCGGCCCAGATCCAGCTGTTGCAGCCAACTGGGGAGTGAACCAGTGGATGGAAGGCCTCTCTCTCTCTCTGCTTTTCAAATAAATAAATCTTTTAAAAACAGGTGGTTAAAATGGTATATTTTATGTCTGCTTTAGCATAATGAAAAAAAAACCCAGCTGACAAAGAAACACCCCTACTATGTGCTGGATGATGGGTGGGGTGGGGAAGTGGGTGGGGCTTGGGATAGGAAATGAGTAAGAACTACTTCCTGTGGTCCAGGAGCTCCCAGCTTGGCTGAGGAGACAAACACATAATCTGCTAATTGAGATACATAATTCCTGGTGACACAGATTACAATAGACATGTGCACACCTGATTTGAGTCAAGTTGTGAAGGACCTTGAATGCTACACTAAGAAGTTTGGATTTTATCCTATGGTAATTGGGGATCATGACTTTTTTTGTTTGTTTGTTTGTTTGAGACAGAGCTATCATCTACTGTTTTACTCCCCAGATGCCTACAACAAGCTAGGGCTGGGCCCGGTGGAAGCTAGGAGCTTGGAACTCCATTTGGATCTCTCATAGAAGTGGCAGGGACCCAACTATTTGAGCCATCATCTCTTGCCTCCCAGGGTGTGCAGACTGGAATGGAAATAGAATCAGGATTCAATCCAGGCACTCCAATACGGATGCAGTTGTCCCAACAGTGCAATCACTGCACCAAATGCTGACCCCATGAATGATTTCAAAGCCAGGGTAGGTATGACATGAACAGATTCACTATGATTCCTAATTCTTATCACATGCAGCTGCTTTGTAAGGAGTGTGTAAGAAATCAATGGCTGCCACAGTTTTAATTTTATAAAGTTGATCCCCGTAAAGCAGGTTCATATTTGCATTTCTCATTAAATATATTTCTTTCATGGCAGAAAGAGAGTGTTAACTTTGATTAAGTCTATTGGGAAGCCATAGACACAGATCTGGCAAGCGCACTCTAAGAAATGTTCGCAGAGCACACTAGAACTCAGAGAGCAGCAGTACCTACCTGGTAGGGAAGGCCTTCAACAGGGAGTGGGCTGGTGCAAGGGGGTGGTAAAAAGGAAGAGAGGAAGCTAGAACATGCTTGTACTCACATGGGTGGAGGAAGGGCACCACCGGTCAGGCCATGGGTGGGTGGGGGTCAGATGGCAGAGGTCTTTGGGAGCCTAGTTGAAGGCCTGGAACCTCCTCCCTATAGGTGGTGGCAGCCACCAAAGCCCTGTTAATAACAATGATGATGAAATACTGCTTCCTACTTGCCTGGCACAATTGTAGGAGGGTTAATGATATTGACTCATTTAACCCTGCCACAAACTATGGTTAGATGGTTTAGATCACTTTGGTGAACGTGTGGAGGAAGGTGATTCGTACAGACACCTGTTGTGATTTTAAAGACAAAGCAAGGGATGGGAACTTGTGAACTTTCAGTTCTGTTACATTTATGGTTTGTTTTATGGCCCAGAATATTATGGCAAATGCTTCGTTTGCAGGAGACTGTCTCCCGCTGTTGTTGGGTAGTTTCTATAAATGTCATCAGGTCAGTGGGTTATTGGTAGTGCTCAAGTCTTTTATAAATTTGATAATTTTACAGCTACTGTAATTATGGATTTGTCTATTTCTCTTTTTAGTTCTATATCCTCCGCAGACTCAGGAAGGTACATCGGCAGAGAAGGTTGGGACCGGAAGAAACGTTTTATCTCTTTAAATTTACTCTAGAACGGAGAAACAAAATGGAAATCACTACGTATCCCAGCAGGCCCAGTGGAGCTCAGGACAAACGCAAATAAGGGAGTGTGGGCATTCGCTACGCCCCTTTCCTTGGTTGGCAAGGCAACTGATACACAAAGCAGCCAATCGGTGAGAGGCTCACCTGTCGGGGCGGGAGCTCGACGACAGCCAATGGGTCGTTGGGTGGATGGTTCAACGGACCAATGGGTTGGGCGACGGGGTGGGCTTTGGATGAAGGGACGGCGGTGGGAAAGATGGCGGCGGCTCTGGGAGCCTCCGGGTGGTGGCAGCGGTGGCGGCGTCGTTTGTCGGCTCGGGATGGGTCCAGGATGTTACTCCTTCTTCTTTTGTTGGGGTCTGGGCAGGGGCCACGACAAGTCGGGGCGGGTCAGACGTTCGAGTACTTGAAACGGGAGCATTCGCTGTCGAAGCCCTACCAGGGTGAGGCGCCCGGGGCGAAGTGGTCGTGCAGGGTGGGGAGGGCTTCGGGTCCTGAGTTCTGCGGCAGAGGCGGGGAGGGCGAAGGGTTTTGTCTACCCGAGAAACCTGCCGGCGGCTGCTGGGGACTACCGGAGGGTGGGCTCCCGCCGCATTTGGGAACGCAGGGTCCATAGGGCAGGGGTCAGCCTGTCCCTCCCGCCCCCCGCCGCCCCACGAGCTGGAAGTTTCCAGTAGGTCGGGACACAGCGCTCAGATGCTTGTAGCCTTAGGCCAGGACGAGGTGGCGGTCGGGGTTACTCAGGGGTGTGTGTGTAGATGGAGGTCGGAGTTACTCGGGGTGTGTGTGTGTGTGTGTAGATGGAGGTCGCAGTTACTCGGGGTGTGTGTGTGTGTGTGTGTAGGTCGGAGTTACTTGGGGTGTGTGTGTGTGTGTGTGTGTGTGGTGGGAACTGAGATGGGGAGGGGTGCCGGAGGGCCCCTAGAGATGAGCCAGCCTCGGGCTGGAGCTGTGGGTGTAGAAAGCAAGCGGGAGGAAGAACTGGGGTAGAACTTGTCCTTAGTGGTTAGATAAGATGCCGCTACCGGTTGGAACACCTGCGCTCTCTAGTCCAGGAACCCTGCGGGTAAAGGCTGCTTAGCTGGGCTCTGTTGAGGGTTTCGGAGATCCCCTAATCATAGTTTTATCGACCGTTATCTACAGAGAGATGAATCCATGTAGATGACTTAACCAACCCAAGTCTGTTTCCCCACTGAGGTGTAGATAGGGGGACAGCAAACAAGGATGGGTGAAGTGCAAGAGTACTGATAAACACAAACGAGTACTGATATACTGCTAGTAAGGGTGATTGATTAGTCACTCAGCACATGCCTTGAGTGAATTATACAGACACACAAAGTTTAAACTCTCAGGGTGTTTATAGTATGAGGGCATGGCTGCCTCAGGTTCAAGGATTAAGAAAATAGAATATGATTAAGCCCCTTAGGCCTGAGAGTCAAGTTCTTCTGGGATAACAGGAGATCCCACCCCCACCCCCACCCCGTAGTACATGTTTAGATTGGGAAGGATGGATGTGAGCTCTGGTTTCGGTGACGGGATTACGGAATCAGAGTGGTAGCTCCTTTGTGCTGTAGGGTGTTCATCTGACAGGAAGCTTTCAAGATGGTAAGGATTTAAGCTTTGTGAGTAACAGGAGCTGGGAGAATGAGTGACAGGAGAGGGGAACACAGATGCAGGTTCTCGGAGCGCTGTGGTGTCTTGCTGAACTGGCCGATGTGGAAGAGTGAACTGATCAACTTCCTCCCCATAGGTGTGGGCACAGGCAGCTCCTCCCTGTGGAATCTGATGGGCAATGCCATGGTGATGACCCAGTATATCCGCCTTACCCCAGATATGCAAAGTAAACAAGGTGCCTTGTGGAACCGGGTGGTAAGAATCTCTGCCTCCTGTGTTGATGACCCAGAAAGTCCTAGAGTTCAGCAGTGGTGTATTGACTGACTTTTTCTGTCTGTTCCCAGCAGTCTGTTTTGTAGATACCAAGGATCTTTATTTCAGAGATTGTGGTGACCTTTGTAATAAATCAGATATTTAGGGAAATGCTTGCATTCATCTTGCTGAAGTGTCTTTAATTTCTGAGTCACCTGCTAGTGTGGCTTCTGCAGTTTAATAACTTTGCTTTGTTAAGGAGAAAACTTCAGTGTATCCCAGTCTCCATTTTAGTGCCTGTCCCTTGTTATTTCAGTTTGAAGAATCTATTTTCATGTTTCATTTCCATGTGAAAGTCACTCTAAGCCATTGGCCACTTTTTTAGATACAAAGTCTTCCTTGAGGTGTAGCTGCATTGTGATTGCCTGCAAGTGTAAGCTGATGCTTTCTTTTTTAGTTCCAGGGCTCGCTCTTTTCTTTTCTTTTCTTTTCTTTTCTTTTCTTTTCTTTTCTTTTCTTTTCTTTTCTTTTCTTTTTTTTCCTTTTCTTTCTTTCTTTCTTTCTTTCAAGATTTATTTATTTATTTAAAGGGCAGAGTTACAGAGAGGCAGAGGCAGAGAGAAAGAGAGGGAGGGAAGGAGAGAGAGGTCTTCCATCTGCTGGTTCACTCCCAATTGGCCACAACGGCCAGAGCTGTGCTGAACTGAAGCCAGGAGCCAGGAGCTTCTCCCACAAAGGTGCAAGAGCCCCAAGACTTGGGCCATCTTCCACTGCTTTCCCAGGCCATAGCAGAGAGCTGGATCAGAAGTGGAGCAGCTGAGACTAGAACCAGCGGCCATATGGGATGCCGACACTGCAGGCAGTGGCTTCACTTTTGGGGATGACCTTGCTTGGCATCCTTTGATGCTTGCTCTTGGGCTTCTATAAGTGAAAACTTTTGCATCATTTTTCTCATTCATTATAGTTAAATAGGCTTCAGAAAAAACTATTTCTTTTCCCTGTTCATTTTCTGTGGTAGAAAATTCTTGAGGAACAGAGAGGGAAGAGAAGTTTCTGCATGAGCTCTCCGCACAAGCTGGCCTCTTAGCCCAGATTGTAGTGCTGAGCTCTGTTTTGGACTGAGCGGAGCTTTGCACTCCAGTGAAGGCATAAAGGATAGTTGTAAAGACTTGGGTTCTAGATCCAGCTCTGTTGCAGCCCCTACAGGCTCTAGGCAGGTTATTTAATTTCTTGGTTTTTAGTTTCTCTGGCAGATGAACTTCATAATACCTGCTTTACTTGCTTCTCAGGGTGGTTGTGAAAATAAAGTAATAGACATGAAAAGACTTTGGCAAGTTAAAGTGGTTACAGAAACATGTTATTGTTATTAAGCTTGGACGTTTCATTGATGGGCTCTTAGGGCTAACCAAGTGATTATATACAAGGCTTGACACTTTGTTGCTGTCTCCTTTGCTCTCTGTCTCTATGTAAGTTTTAAGAGCCATTCTAAGATCTAGTTACCGCCTCTTTTCAGGTTTTCTAACATTGATATTCCCAGTTACCTGCCTATCAGAGTGAACCAGAGAGTAGGTTTTTTGTTTTTTTTTTTTTTTTTGGCATCATTTTTTTTAGAGATTTATTTATTTATTTGAAAGAGTTACACAGAGAGAGAAGGAGAGAGAGAGAGAGGTCTTCCATCTGCTGGTTCACTCCCCAGATGGCCACAATGGCCAGAGCTGTGCTGATCCAAAGCTAGGAGCTTCTTCCAGGTCTCCCACGTGGGTGCAGGGGCCCAAGGAATTGGGCCATCTTCTACTGCTTTCCCAAGCCACAGCAGAGAGCTGGATCGGAACTGGAGCAACCGAGACTCAAACCGGCACCCATATGGGATGCTGGCACTGCAGGCGGTGGCTTTACCTGCTGCACCACAATTCCAAATGATTATATACAAGGCTTGACACTTTGTTGCTGTCTCCACTGACCACAATGCCAGCCCCTTTAGCATCATTTTTGTAGGAAATAAAAATTATAGAGAAATGAAATAACACAGGAGGAAAATGTCAGATCTGGAATGTAAGTCTGGTCTCTGACAAAGTCATTGTCATTACAGTTACAACATGTTAATCTCTTTTTGCCTTAAACTAGAGAACATACTATTTATATATTTCTTCAGTTATAAAGGGTGAGGGACAACACAAATATTGAAAATTCTCCTTGTCAAAATGCCATAGATCTTTGTATATTAGATAACCATTTTTCAAGTTTATTTTTTTCCTTTACATTATTGAAAGTTTAAGGTAGATTTACTTTGTTAAAAGTATATAGCAAATAATATAAAAGTTTAGAATGAAAGAGTCATTCCTTGAACTCTTTAGTTCCTCACTCCTAAAAACAACCACTTTTTTTTTTTTTTTTTTTAATTTTTTGACAGGCAGAGTGGAGAGTGAGAGAGAGACAAGAGAGAAAGGTCTTCCTTTGCCGTTGGTTCACCCTCCAATGGCTGTCGCGGCCGTCGTGGCCGGTGCGCTGCGACCGGCGCACCGCACTGATCCAATGGCAGAAGCCAGGTACTTCTGGTCTCCCATGGGGTGCAGGGCCCAAGCACGTGGGCCATCCTCCACTGCACTCCCTGGCCACAGCAGAGAGCTGGCCTGGAAGAGGGGCAACCGGGACAGAATCCGGCGCCCCGACCGGGACTAGAACCCGGTGTGCCGGCGCCACAAGGTGGAGGATTAGCCTATTGAGCCGCGGCGCTGGCTAAAAACAACAACTTTTAACTCTTGGCTTTTATTTATTTATTTTTTTAATATTTATTTATTTATTTATTTATTTGAAATGCAGAGAGAGAGAGAGAGAGATTTGGTTCACTCCCAAATTGCCACAACAGCCTGATCTGGGCAGACTGAAGCCAGGAACCTGGAACACCATCTTGGTCTCCCATGTTGGTTGCAGGGCCCCACTTGGGCCACATTCTACTACTTTCCCAGGTGCATTAGCAGAGAGCTGGATTGGAAGTGGAGCCGCCACGGAGTTGTTAAGTTGTTGAATAGAGTGCATTCTTTTGGAAGTTCTCATATTTGCTGTCTGCCGAAGTTGATGCTTTGGTTCTGTCCCTTTGTGGATTTTTGAGGAGTGAACCAGAAGATGAAAGATTAATTTTCAAAGAAGTATTTAAAATTTTTTCTTATTTTATTGGAATAGGGTAAGGCTTGGTCATTGGGATTTTTAAAAGCTCCATACAGCAAAGTTTCAGAATTACTGTTCAACATAGCCCTGTGCAAGGCCACATCCCATTTGTGAGTGCTGGTTTGAGTCCAGGCTGAACTGCTTCTCATCCAGCTCCCTGCTAAAGATGGCCCAAGTAGGGTCCTCACTGTCCCTGTGGGAAACCCAGGTGGAGTTCTTGGTTCATGGCTTCAGCCTGGCCCAGCCCTGATTGTTGTGGCCATTTGGAGAGTGGGCTGGGTGATAGAGGATCTCTTCCTCTCTCTGTCTCTCCCTCTGTGTCACTTTGCCTTTTGAAATAAATAAATCTTTAGAAAAAGATTTAACATAAATATGAAACTCAAAAGCTGAGCCAATACATAGTGGCAGACACTTGTTGAAATTCTCCAGCCCTGTCTTCCTCTGTGGGTCTTAATGCCTACCTATTGGGTATGGGGCAGCTTCCTACCACTGAATTTCATTTTGCCCTGAAATCTAAATGAAATAGCAGAGAGAGAAGCACATAAAATGACAAGACAAGGACTAGGCTCATCAGAATAGGGTAAAATTTCAGGGTTCCTTGCTAAATGCAGAAGTACCCAACTCTCTTTAGTTTAAAAAAAATATTTGAAAGGCCAGGTGACAGAGAAGGAAGCAGAAAGGAGAGGAGAGAGAGATCTTCTATCTGCTGGTTCACTCTCCAAGTGCTGACAACAGGCAGGTCTAGGCCAGCCTGAAGCCAGGAGCCAGTAACTCCATCTGGGTGTCCCAAGTGGGTGGCAGGAATTCAAGCACTTTAGCCATCATCTGCTGCTTTCCAGGTGCATTAACAGGGTGCTGGGTTAGAAGTGAAGGAGCAGGGACTCAAACTGACATTCCAATACGGGACACAGGTGGCCTGTGCAGCAGCTTAACCTGCTGTGCCACGGCATCCAGGCCACCAAGCCCCTTTCATTTTGACCATGTACTCCTAATACTAACACTTTTGGAAAATGTCCCAGAAATTAAAAGTGAAAACTGAAAATGATGTAGCAATGTGTTTCTGAACAGCCAAAATGATTTATTTGAAAAGCCTTTGGCTGAACCCAGTTGGTCTGTTTGCTCCTGTTTTTTCACAGTGGACTTTAACCAGGAGCCTCCCTCAACCAAATACTATACCCATTTTGGTTTCTTCTAGAAGCTCTTCAACTGTTTAGAGCACTTTATCTACCTGCCTCCTCCATTTTTGCATGGTTTTGATATACGGTGCAGAAGTCTGGTTAGCTCCCACCTGATGTTTTCCCTGTTGAGGCTGTCCTTGTGGAGGGATGGTGTTCTCTTCTAGTGTATTTATGTTTCTTGGCCTTGGCCATGGCCATGAGAGTTTGGGAAACTGTAACTTGCCCTTCTGATGGGAACTGTGGCTTGCTCCTCAGTTTGGCAGAGAGCCAAGTCTAACTAATTAACATTGTTTATAACATCTGCTAATTACCTTTGCATAATGACTTGGCTTTCTTATTCTTTTATAACGAATGAGGCTTTGACCTTTAAATCCAAGCCTTTTAGAGACTTTCTGTCGGAGGAGTGAGTTGCTCTGCAAATGAGTATTAATTCAGCCATCTGTACTTTATAGGCCGCGATGCCTGCCTGGCTGGATGAGGGATCCAGTAGTCCAATTGACATTACCTTGTCCTTTCCAGCTTGGGAGTGCTATCCTGCTTCTGTTGGTAGATGTTGAAGATAATCAGGATTTCACATTAAATCGCTTAAACAGTTGAATGACTCAATCTGTTAATTTTATGACATGAACAGTTAGAGAGTCTTAGATTTCAGTTTTAACCCTTATACCCTCATGTTACCACATTTATGTTTTCTAAGTCTAAACTCTTGAGGGCTTGAGGTGTTTGCATTTCATGCTGTTCATTGATTCTCATGTCTTTTTCGCTACAGCCATGTTTCCTAAGAGACTGGGAGTTGCAGGTGCACTTCAAAATCCATGGACAAGGGAAGAAGAATCTGCATGGCGATGGCCTGGCGATCTGGTACACGAAGGATCGGATGCAGCCAGGTATTTGGGCCCCTGGGTTGCCTTGTCAGGGTGTGACAGGCCTGTGTTTTCATGTGTTCTCTTGTTGCAAAGAGTCCTCCCCAACAATGACAGCAGTTTCCCTCTCCTTGACGTCTATGGATGAACATTAGCCTGTCCAGTTTCTAGAGTGGGGTCTGAGTCCTCATAAACAGCTGAACCTGACTCATCCTGGGGTGGTTTCTCGCTTGTTAAATCCTTCTGAGTTTCCCTGTGAAATGTGGCCTGTTGGCCAAGTGAAAGCACTGGCTCTCCCGAACACTGGTGATTAGTGAGCTGGTTTCTGCGCATGTACAGGGAATGATCTCAGCACTTCTGAGTCAAGAGGAGAGTTACCTATTTTTTCTTGTTGTGTGGGAGCCATTGCTTCAAGTAGATGGCAACCTCAAGCTGATTTGACCTGGTCTCTTTTGCAACAAGAAGTAGAGCTTGGGAATTCAGTTCTCTCTTGGGACTATAGTCTTCACCAAGTGTTTGTGAAGCAGAATTCTGTAGGGGCTCCTTAGCAACCAGCTTGGATCAGGGAGCTGCCATGGTGCTAAGTGAGGTTACAGTGGCCTTCTGTCTTTCCCCTGCCTTCACCAACAAGCTACAGGTATTTACTGGGCGCTTGCTACAGGCCATACACTTTGCTGGGTCCTTTTACATGTGTTTTCTCGTCTTCAGTGAAGCCTGGGAGTCATTTGAATTTCACTTTTTCCTCCATCATAGTGATATAGTATTCCTTTATCAACTCTCGGCTTTATTTCATTGTTCATCATCTGTTCTCTCTCTCTAGGGCCTGTGTTTGGAAACATGGACAAATTTGTGGGGCTGGGAGTATTTGTAGACACCTACCCCAATGAGGAGAAGCAGCAAGAGGTAATGGCAAGTGTCAGAGCTTAGGTCAGCTGCACTGATGTCACAGGAATGCTGTGCAGGAGGGGACAGAGGGGATAGGTAGGGGTTCTCATCTCCTGAACTTCAAAGGTTAATGTCCTCATCAGTTTTTTTCCTAGAGAGGACTGTTTATGATCACACAGTCCTTTGGGAATAGCTGTCACGAACAGGGAATCTTTCTCAGTGCTGACTCTTGGCGCATGTTAGGCAGCCACTGACATTGAGCAGGCTGGGCTGGTTGGCGCTTTGGCTGCTAGACCAGCACCAGAGAAGCCGAAGGTACAAGACTCAGCTCCCCTGACTTGCAGTCCACCATGGCTGTGCTCTCTTCTGCAGCGTGCTCGGCCTCTCCAGCATCTTTTTCTTCTTCGTCTTCTCACAGCTGGACAGCGGGCTTCCTGCCCTGTTAGGAAAGGCTGTAAGAAAAGGAAATGGGTGAAATCTGGCATTTGCCTAGAACCTTGTATCTATCCAGTGGCAGAGCTTCTTGCTCTCTGTTCGCTGACCCTAAGGATTCTTTGGTTTGTCCTCCTACTGGCAGTGGGGTTGTACGCCCTCTGTGTCTCATGCACTGCCATCAGGTGATGAGAGGGCTGCTATGGCAAGGTGTCACTGCTTATCCTGTAGCTAAAGAGTATTTAACAAGGAAGGCAGAATTAGGAATGGAGGCAGAGGTCACTTTGCTTTTTTCCCCAAAGGTTTGCTGTGAAAAATTTTAAACTTGTAAAAAAAAAGTTTGAGAAGTAGAACAATCATCACATCAGCAACACCCACATTTGACAGCTGCCTTTTCCCACAGAGGAGATGGAGAGTGAGACCAGACAGGAGAATAACTTATGCTGTGGGTCAGGTAGAGTTGCTTCGCCATGTTCTTCTGGGTTCTTCTTCATTCCACATACAGCAAGGTGGCAGGCCCTGGGAGTTAGCAAGCCAGCGTGGTCCCTGCTCTCAGTAGTGCTGAGAATGACGGTGGGGGTTGCTGGGCACTGTAGGAGGACTCAGCAGGAGCATGTGACCTGGAGTGGCTGGGGAGGGCATTCTCCAGGAAGTGACATTTACATTAATGTCTGCAAAGTGAGGAACAACTGTTCTGTGCAGAAGGAAGAGCATGTGTTCAGTTGAGAGATGATGAATGTGAGGAGGTAAAGGGGATTTGGAGAGAGGTGAGGCTAGAAACAGAAGCAGGGCCAGCTGTCTTGCCATGCTGTGTGATTTCAGGGGCCACTGTTCATGCTGCTTGCTCGCTTGCTTGCTTTCTCGCTTTCTTTGTTAGATTTATTTATTTATTTGAAAGGTGGTGGCAGGGGCAGAGAGAGAGTGAAAGAGGTCTTCCATCTGTTGGTTCACTCCTCATATGGCCCTAACAGATGGAGCCGGGCCGATCTGAAGCCAAGAGCCTGGAGCTTCTGGGTCTTCCACATGGATGCAGGGGCCAAAGGACTTGGGTCATCTTCTACTGTTTCCCAGGAGCATTAGCAGGGAGCTGGGTCGGAAGTGAAGCAGCCAGGCACTTGAATTGGCACCCAAATGGGATACCGGCACTGTAGGCGGCAGCTTTATCCACTACGCCACAGCGCCAGCCCCTCATGCTGCTTTCTTAGCCCTGTTTCCTCTCAGGCACCTGAGCTAGCTACTGAGACTCAGCAGTGTCTGCTGGGGAGGTTGGTGGTTTAGCTCTTTAACATCAGAGCAGTCTCTGTCCGGGACTCATCCTCAGCATGTGAGTAGGCCAGGCTGTGCAGGGTTGGGTTCCTGTTGAGGAGCCTGGACTTTATTCTGAGGGGTAAGCGCACCAAAATTTAATGAGTCCTGACTAGACTGACAGTCATACTGAGGAATGGTGGTAGTTAGAGACGCATTTGAATAGGAGGCGTAGGCTGCATGGCTTGAGGGGAATTTCAAATCTGCCTCTGTTTGTCCCCAAAACCAATTGTTCAGGCTCTCTTATCTTCCATTTTACAATGAGATTGTAGCAATTTTGATTTGAGAGACAACATTTTGAGAGTAGGCATAAATAAAAAAATTAATTTTAGATGATAAAAAAATCAGGACTGCTTTTCTGGCTTGCTGCATGGTGCTCACCCCGAACTGCACATTGCAGTTACGTGGAGAGTGCTCAGAAATACAAATGTCTGCACCCCAGCTGCACAGGCTCTAATTCCCTTTGTCTGAAGTCCAGGCAGCTTTTTTCAGAGTTCTCCACACGTTTCACATGTATAGCCCGGGTTGTGAACTGCTGGACCAGTATCAAGTCCTTGTTTCCTTATAAAATGAAAGTATTAAAGGCAGTGTTTATGATGAAGTGGCTGCTATATGCCAGATACTTTGCAAATATTGTCTTCAGAGAATTTATCAAACCTCCTGATAGTATTATTTTTCCCTTTTACTGCTGAGTAAACAAAGGCTTCAAAAAGTTAAACATCTTGTTTAAGGTAACAGTCAGTGTAGGATGAAGCACAATTCCACCGAATTCCAGAGGCCACGCTTTTAGTTAACAATGAGGCTCTACCAGTCCCCGTCCGTTTTTTTCTGCTAAGTTGATTTCTTTCTTGAGAATAGACACATTTGTTATTTTTCTATGATCTCTTATGCTTTTTCCATTTTTTTTTAAGATTTATTTTATTTGAAAGAGTTATAGAGAGAGAGAAAGAGAGAGATCTTTCATCTGCTGGTTCACTCCCCAAATGGCTGCAACAGCTGGGGCTAGGCCAAAGCCAGGGGCCGGGAGCTTCATCTGGGTCTTCCATGTGGCTGCAGGGACCCAGGGACTTGGGCCCTCTTCTGCTACTTTCCCAGGTACCTTAGCAGGGAGCTGGATTGAAAGTGGAGCAGCCAGGACTTGAACTGTTAGCCATATAGGCTGTCAGTGTCACAGGCCTCAGCTTAACCCACTACTTCATAATACGAGCCCTTATTTCATTTTTTTATTTTTAAAGAGATTTTATTTATTTGAAAAGCAAAGTTAGAGAGAGAGAGGGAGATACATAGAGAAAGGAGTTTTCCATGGTTGGTTCACTCCCCAAATAGCCTCAATGACTAGGGCTGAGCCAGGCTGGAGCCAGGAGCCAGGAGCTTCCTCCAGGTTTCCCACATGAGTGCAGGGGCCCAAGCACTTAGACCATCCTCTGCTGCTTTCCCAGGCCATTAGCAGGGAACTGGATAGGAAGTGGAATGGCCAGGACTCGAACCAGTACCTGTATGTGATTCTGGCTTAACACCCTAGGCCACAACGCCAGCCCCACTCAGTGTCCTCCCTTCTACATTCCAACCATCTGGAACTAGCTTAGAAAATAAAATCAAATGTGTATTGTCAGTGGCATAGTTTACTTCAGTGTCATGTATAAAAATACCAGGCATTATTCTAAGCACTATTATACACATATTTTTTTAAAGATTTATTTGAAAGGCAGAGAGACATCTATCCACTGGTTCACTCCCTAAATGGTCACAACAGTGAGATCTGGGCCAGGCTGAAGCTAAGAGGCAGGAACTTAGTACTGGTCTCCCATGTGGGTGCAGGAACACAAGTACTTGGGCTGTCTTCTGCTGCTTTCCCAGGTGCAGTAGCAGGAAGCTGGATCGGAAGCAGAATAGCCAGGACTGGAACTGGCGCTCTGACAAAGTATGCTGTTGTTGTAAATGACAGTTTAACCTGCTGCTCCACAGCACTGGCCTCTTTGACTTACATTACTTGCTCATCAGAGCAACTCTTTTCAGGTAGATGTTATTTTTACTTTATGGGTAAGAAGCTGGAGTACCTGTACAAATGTTATAAGACTTGTGTCACACAGGTAGTGGATCTGATTCCAAAAAGTCCACTTTCATTATTTTGGTTTGTTATCTTGAGCACATAGAAGGTGACAACTACCTTTTGAAAACTTGCAAATGACTGGTTTGTGTACGGAAGATGTACTAGAGGAGAAAGAAAGCACAGGTGGGGGGCTGTGTGGAACAATTAATCAGATTCCTAAAGGTAATAGTTAATGCATTGCTCAGTTTCTTATTTTCTTGTCACCAGAGTACACATGACCCTATTGCTCAACTTAACTTTCTGCATTTGTTCATGAGGAAATACTGGAAAAATAGCAGAAACCAGTAATTCATCTGAGAAAGGGGCAGGAGAATTCAGTTTATGAAGGATCTTCAAGAAGTTAATGGAAAAATACCTTTCATGAAACAGTGCATGGACTTCAAAATTTTTGCACCAAAATAAAGTTTAAATTCCATTTCCACAAACTTTTTGAAGTACTCTCATGTTAATTGAGTTTAGGCCTGGAACTCTGAAATCAGAAGAGGTTATCCATAGGTACGTATCCTTAGTTTTCCTTCAGCAGTATAGTAATTGTAGTTGTGATTGATAACCTACGACCTTCAGTATTTAGGAATACAAGGTGCCAGCTGTGCCACAGTGCTGTTGCTTGATCATGAATTGCTATTGAAATGATAATTAAAGAAGCAATAGAAAATCTTTATAGACCTATAACAAGGGAAAGATTGAAATAGTAATGAAGAAAAGCCGAAGCCTAGATGGCCTCACTTGTGAATGTTAGCAAATATATAAACGTGAGATTAGTACAAATTCTTCTCAAACCCTTACCAAAATAGGAAGGAAGACTAACCAACTCATTTTGCAAGGTCATATTCTGATACCAAAGCCGGACAAAAGCAATCACAAGAAAACAATAGACCAATCTTACAAATATAGACATAAGTCTTCAATAAAACAACCAAATGATGTATTCTGGGAATTCAAATTTGACTTAACATCTGAAAATTAAAATGATGCACTATATCAGTAGACTGAAGGACAAAAACCAATTGATCGTCAGAGTAGGTAAAGAAAAAGTGATAAGATTCAACATCTGGGGCCAGCGCTGTGGCAGGTAAAGCTACTGCCTGCAGTGCCGGCATCCCGTATGGGCACTGGTTCAAGTCCTGGCTGCTCCACTTCCGATTCAGCTCTCTGCTATGGCCTGGGAAAGCAGTAGAAGATGGTCCAGGTCCTTGGATCCCTGCACCTGCAAGAGAGACCTGGAAGAAGCTCCTGGCTCCAGATTGGCCCTGCTCCAGCCATTGTGGCCATTTGGGTAGTGAACCATTGGATGGAAGACTTCTGTCTCTCTGCCTCTGCCTTTCTGTAACTCTACCTTTCAAATAAATAAATCTTTTTAAAAAATTTAATCTCTTTATGATAAACACTCAATAAATTAGGAATAGTAGGTAATGTCCTCAATTTGATAGAGGTCATCTATGAAAAACTGTCAGCTAACATTATATTTAATGGTAAAATGAATGCTTTGCTCCCAAGATCAGGTGTATGACACAGCTATACACATTTGCCACTTCTGTTGAACATTGTGCTGGAGGTGTTAGCCAGGACGTTTAGACATGAAGTGAAAGGCATCCAGATTGGAAAGGAAGAAGTAAAAGTATTTCTCTCTTCAGAGGAAAGGGTGTACAAAATCTTAGGGAACCCACAGATAACAAAAAAACTTCATAAGAACTAATGAATCCAGCAGAGTTACAGGATACAAGATCAATATGTAAAAAAAAGTAGTTTCTGTATGCTTGCAGTGAACAATTCAAAAATAAAATAATCCCATTTACATTTAACAAGAATACAATATTTAGAAATTAACAAAGGAACTACAAAAATATTGTTGAAGGAAATTAAAGAAGACCCAAGTAAATGGAAAGCTATCCCATGGAATGGATCAGAAGACTTGGGGAGGGGCCAGCGCTGTGGCGTAGCGGGTAAAGCTGTCGCCGGCAGTGCCAGCATCCCATATGGGTGCTGGTTGAGTCCTGGCTGCTCCATTTCTGATCTACTTCTGCTATGGCCTGGGAAAGCAGTAGAAGATGGCCCAAGTCCTTGGGCCCCTGTACCCACCTGGGAGACCCAAAGGAAGCTCCTGGCTCCTGGCTTTGAGATTGAAACAGTTCTAGCTGTTGCTCCCAGCTGGGGAGTGAACCAGCGGATGGACGACCTCTCTCTGTGTAACTTTGACCTTCAAATAAATAAATCTTAAAAAAAAAAAAAAAAAAAAAAAGAGGCCGGCGCCATGGCTCACTAGGCTAATCCTCCGCCTAGCGGCGCCGGCACACCGGGTTCTAGTCCCGGTCGGGGCGCCGGATTCTGTCCCGGTTGCCCCTCTTCCAGGCCAGCTCTCTGCTGTGGCCAGGGAGTACAGTGGAGGATGGCTCAAGTGCTTGGGCCCTGCACCCCATGGGAGACCAGGAAAAGCACCTGGCTCCTGGCTCCTGCCATTGGATCAGTGCGGTGCGCCGGCCGCAGCGCGCCGGCCGCGGCGGCCATTGGAGAGTGAACCAACGGCAAAAGGAAGACCTTTCTCTCTGTCTCTCTCTCTCACTGTCCACTCTGTCAAAAAAAAAAAAAAAAAAAAAAAAAAAGATTTGGAATTAAGATGGAAGTATTGCCTACATTGATCTATAGGTTTGATGCAGTTCTGTGCAGAAATTGCCAAGTTAATCCTAAAATCTATATGGAAATTCAGGAGATACAGGATAGTCAAAATAATTTTGAAGAGCGAAGAATGAAGTTGGAGGACTCAGACTTTCTGGTTTCAAAACTTAAAGCTACAGTAATTAAAAAAAAATAAAGTACTACTGGCATTAGAACAGTCATACAAATAACTAAAATAGAATTGAGAGTCAATTTTTTTTTTTTTTTTTTTTTTTTTTTTTTTTTTGACAGGCAGAGTGGACAGTGAGAGAGACAGAGAGAGAAAGGTCTTCCTTTGCCGTTGGTTCACCCTCCAATGGCCGCCGCTGCAGCCGGCGCACCGCGCTGATCCTGGCAGGAGCCAGGAGCCAGGTGCTTTTCCTGGTCTCCCATGGGGTGCAGGGCCCAAGCACCTGGGCCATCCTCCACTGCACTCCCTGGCCATAGCAGAGAGCTGGCCTGGAAGAGGGGCAACCGGGACAGAATCCGGCGCCCCAACCGGGACTAGAACCCGGTGTGCCGGCGCCGCAAGGTGGAGGATTAGCCTATTGAGCCACGGCGCCGGCTCGAGAGTCAATTTTTTAAAAACTTTGAGAAACAGTTCCCTTTCACTGGTTCACTCCCGAAATACTCAAAATGGTTGGGACATGGTAGGAGCCAAAGCCTGGACCCAGGAACACCACTTAGGTCTCCGATGTGGACAGCAGGAACCCAGTGACTTGAGCCATCAGTGTTGCCTGCAAGGCTGTGTGAATAGGAAGCTGGAGTCAGGAGCTGGAGCCAGAAGTTGAAGCAAGGCACTCCAATGTGAAACGCAAGTGGCTTAACCAGCATCTCAGCTGTTTGACTAAAGGGCTGCCCCTGGTCAATAGATTTTTTATAGGGGTGCCAAGGCATTTCAGTGGAGAAAATAATCATCTTTTCAATACAGGGCTAGAGCACCTAATTATACACATGGAAATTATAAAGTTACTCCTACCTCACCCTATAAGCAGAATTTAACTGAAATGGATCAAAGACCTAAATGTGAAAAATGGAACCTTAAAACTCTTAGAAGGAAAACATAGGCTTAATTCTTCATGAGCTTGAAGCTGACAGTGTTTTCTTAGGATCCCAAAAGCAAAAACAGCAAAGGATAACATTGGGCTTCATAAAACAATTTTACAAGCTTCAAAGAATTCTGTTAAAATGAAAAGACAATGTATAGAGTGGGGAAATGTAGGCAAATCATGTAACCTATTAGGAATTTGTTTCTAAAATGCTTTTTTTTTTTTTTTTTTTTATCATTTATTTTACTTGAAAGAGTTACAGAGAGGCAGAGAGAGAAGTCTTTCATCTGCTGGTTCATTCCCCAAATGGCCACAATAGCCAGAGCTGGTCCAGGAGCTTCATCCAGGTCTTCCTCGGGGGTGCAGGAGTCCAAGGATTTGGGCCATCTTCCACTGCTTTCCCGCATTAACAGGGAGCTAGATCGGAAGTAGAGCAGCCAGGACTCTAAACAGCCCTTGTATGGGATGCTGGTGCTGCTGTAGGCAGCAACTTTACCCGCTATGCCACAGCACCAGCCTCTCTTCCTAAAATATTTGAAGAACTCTTACAACTCAATAGTAAAAAGATATCCCAATTAAAAGTGAACAAAGATCTGAATAGAGGTTTCTCCAGGAAGATAAAACAAATGACCAGCAAACAAATGAAAAAAAAAATGCTCAACATCGTTAGTCATCAGAGGAAAGTAAATTAAAACTTCAATAAGACACCACTTTATACCTACTAAGATGGTTAAGATAAACACAGAGTAAGTGTTAGCAAGGTTTTGGAATGATTGGAACCCTCATACACTGCTGTTGGGGCTGTAAAATCATACATTTGCTTTAGAAAAATAGTTTGGCATTTCTTCAAATGTTTAGACAGATTTAATATGATCCAGCAATTCCAATTGTAGGAATAAAGCCAAGAGAAACAAGTCTGCACAAAAACTTATATAAATGGTTATAGCAGCATTCATTGGAGCCAATAAAATGAACATAAATCAATATCCTTCAACTGTCTAGTGGATAAATAAAATGTGATATACAATGGACTGTCAATTCAGTAATAAAAAGAAATAGGTATTCCATTATGGATGACCCTTGAAGACATTTTACCAAAATAAAGATTCAATCACAAAAAGACCTACAAATTGTATGAGCCCATGCATGTGAAATGTCCAGAATAGGCAAACCCATAGAGACATTAGGTTAGTGGTTGCCTGGGCTGGGCAGTGTCGGCTGGACATGGGGAGAGTGACTAATGAGCACGGGGTTTCTCACTTGTGGTAATCATAATCTTAACTCTGAATACACAAAAAGCCACTGAAAGTGAATTACGTGGTACGCGTGTTATTTCTCAGCATTGTTACCCTGAAACGTTGGTTAAAGCATGACCTGGTCTGGGTCCTGGTAAGTCGTCAGCTGCTGATGACCGGTTTCTCCCATGAATGCAGATGGTGGGAAGTTGCAGGGAGCTCAGCAGCAGTCTTGGAGCGTGAATGTCTTCTGTCAGTTGCAGTCTGTACAATGTCAAGAATCCTTCCCAGAACCAGAGCACAGAAGTGGCAGCCCTCAGCAGGCTTGGCTGTCATTCTGAGAATTCTTTGGGCCTCACCCTGTGGAGGCAGGTAACAGTGGGTTGAAGAATGCGGAGAATAGATCTCTGATCTAGATCCAGCCAACCTGGAAGTCTTGTTTGAGATACTCCCCATGACTTTTTTATTTTTGGAATGGTTTTTCCTCCTTTGAACTGGAAGAAAGTTAACAATACTGTGCTATCCTTTTAAAAACACATTACCTCAAGTTACTATCTTGATGAAGATAATGGTTTCTGTTACTCTTAACAGAGAGCCTTTCCTAGACTTCTTAAATTATCTTGTTATCATCCTACTTGGATGTTGCTTGGGTTTTTTCCTCAGTCCTATGTTGGATAGTGTTTTCCAGGGGAGGCTCTTGGCCAGGCCTATGGAGTACATGTTTGCAACCTCTCTAGATGTGTCTAGGCATTGAAGCTGAGTCTCATTGGGAGAACTTTTTTTTTTCTTTTTAATTTGGAAAGCCAGAACAACAGAGAGCACTTGTGCATGAACTGGTTGACTCCCCAAATGTCTGCAACAGCCAGGGCTGGACCAGGCCAAAGCCAGGATCCAGGAACCCATCTGGGTCTCCCATGTGGGTGGCAGAAACCCAGACACTTGAGCCGTTACCTGATGCCTCCCAAGGCCAACAGTAGGAAGCTGAATTGGAAGTGAAGGTTAATCCTAGGTACTCTTGATACAGGGTGCAGTTTCAAGCTGCAGCTTAACCCGCGCCACAGTGCTTTCCCCAAGGAGAACTGGTTTTTGAGGAAAGTGTGGAAAGTATGTAACAATACTGTGCTATCCACTTTAAAAACACATTACCTCAAGTTACTATCTTGATGAAGATAATGGTTTCCGTTACTGTTAACAGAGAGCCTTTCCTAGACTTCTTAAATTATCTTGTTATCATCCTACTTGGATGTTGCCTTGGGTTTTTTCCTCAGTCCTATGTTGGATAGTGTTTTGTTTTTACCTTTTGTTTTTATTTTTTATTTTATCTTTTGATCTGCTACTATTGAATGAAGTCAACAAGAAGACAGTCTTTTCTGAGCCAGTAGAAGGAGAGAAGGAGAAAATAAGAGCCTGTGCTTTAGAGGATGCCTATCTCTGGGCTAATTCTTTCCCTTTGAGTTTTGACCCTTTTGAGAATCTGATAAAGGATTGGATCCATAGAAAGATGCCAGTATATGTAGACATGAGTTTGCACATAATTTAGCAGGTTCATGGAGTCACCAAAGTAGATTTGCCAACAAGGTCCGTTATTTCGGGGCCATCGCTGTGGTGTAGTGGGTACAGCCACCGCCTGCAGTGCTGGTATCCCATATGGGTCCCAGCTGCTCCACTTCTGATCCAGCTCTCTGCTATGGCCTGGGAAAGCAGTGGAAGACGGCCCAGTCCTTGGGCCCCTGCATCCACATGGGAGACCCGGAAGAAGCTCCTGGCTTTGAATATGCACAGCTCTGGCCATTGTGGCCATTTGGGGAGTGAACCAGCAGATGGAAGACTTTCTCTCTCTCTTCCTCTAACTCTGCCTTTCAAATAAATAAATAAATATTTTTAAAAATCTGTTATTTCAAAGATCATAGAGCTGCTAGCTCTATTAACCAAAGGTGTTCACATACAGTTAAAATGATGGGCAGCAGTGACATTAAGGTGTACTACTAGGCTGTTTGCTGAAACGTGGCACTTGAAATCTGGAAAGGCAAGTTATCAATGTTAGTGTTTGTGTTTGGGGGACACTTCAAATGTAAAGTTCTCTGAATTTGGAATATTCTAATGATGCCCTCAACTTGCATGATTTGAGTTTGTTCTTAGTAGCATTACAGTTGAGATTAAAATCATCCCATGTATTTTTTTGTTTGTTTAAGATTTATTTTTTTGAAAGAGTTAGAGAGAGAAAGAGAGAGGGATAGGCAAAGATCTTCCATCCACTTGTTTACTCCCCAAATGACAACAATGGCCAGGGTTGAGCCAGACTGAAGCCAAGAGCCAGTAGCTTCATCTGGGTCTCCCATGTGGGTGCCAGGGCCCAAGCACTTGGGCCATCTTCTGCTGCTTTTCCCAGGCCATTAACAGGGAGCTGGATTGGAAGTGGAGCAGCTGGGACTTGAACCCACTCCCGTGTAGGATGCTGGCATTGTAGGTAGCAGCTTTACCCTCGGTGCCACAATGCTGGCTCCATCCCATGTGGATACCGGGTTCGTGTCCCGGCTGTTCCACTTCCACTTCCAGCTGTCTGCTATGGCCTGGGAGAACAGTGAAGATGGCCCAAGTCCTTGGGCCCCCGCACCCACATGGGAGATCCAGAGGAAGCTCCTGGCTCCTGGCTTCAGATTGGCACAGCTCCAACTGTTGCGGCCAATTGAGGAGTGAACCAGCAGATGGAAGACCTCTCTCCATCTCTATCTCTGCCTCCTTCTCTCTGTGTAATTCTTTCAAGTAAATAAATCTTAAAAAAAAAAAAAAAAAAAACATAATGATGTTCAAGTATGCAAAAGTATTCCAGGCAGTTAATCGGTCTGTAAGTGGCACTTCTTGCCCTCCAGTTGAGAAGTTAGATCTGGGGACTAGTATAGGTTAAAGGTATTTTGGGAGCTCCTAGATGGAGCAGGGGCTTTCTGCTGTCCAATAATGTGAGAATCTCATTGATTTTGCTGCTACTCTAAATAGGATGGGTATCGCTCAGTTAACCAGTCTGTTACCCAGATTCCTGCATAAAGGACTAGATGAAGATTACTGTAGGTATGGTTCTGAAAGTCTGAAAAAGAACAAGGTCTGTCTGTGGAAGTGGCAGTGAGCGTGTCCCACTAGTGACTGAAGGGAGGATGGACATCGGTGTGGAAGGAGATGGCTTCACATCTGGTAGAGTGACAAAGAGGGATTGATCTTCCATCTCCCGGTTTACACCTTAAATGCCTACAAAGGCCAGGCTGAAGTCAGGAGCCAGGAATTCCATCTGGGTCACTTATGTGACCATAATGCCTGTGCTGTCTTAGTCCAAGTCTCTTCCTAAGTGGAATAGGGATGCTAATACTGCCTCACAGGGTTGTGAGAATTAAATGAACACATAGGTGTTCAGTCCTGAGCACCGGGCCTGGCACCGAGTAAGTGCTTAGTAGCTACTGGCTGTTATTAGCACCAGTAAATGGATTCCCAAGGCACATTTTTTACAGCCATCTTGTCAGTAGCTACTGTGGCTCTGTTCTCTCTTCCTCTCTTCTCCTGCCCTTCTTTTCTTCATGTCTAGGCTTTAGAGAGCAACTGGGTGGTTTACCAGACTAGTATGATTTGGGTTAAAAAAAACATAGCTCTGAAAGAGTGGCTCCCAGATGCTGGTTCATGAACACATATTGTAACAGAGCTCTTGCTGGTCTGAGAATCAGAACAGTCAAGTGGTTTTTAATAAGTGCTAAGTGTGTTCCTTTGTTTTATTTTGGAATTACATAGTTCTCATTCTTTTACAATGCTGTTTATTGATTATTTTGTCATTGCATTTCATATATTTAGTAGGCAATAAAAAAGAAAAAGAAGCTAAATCATTAATCTAATTCTTTTTGGAAATTTTACTGGTCTTTGACGTCAGTGGTCTGGAAATTACTGCCTAATGCATACATGTTTGGCTTTGTGTTTATGTATGAGTACCAGTGACCAGTATTTGTATCTAAAAACTCATTAGTTTAGTCATTGATTGATTGAACATTTATTGACTCCTTCCTGAGTGCCAGACACTGTACTAAATGCTTTCCATATCTCATTTCATCTTCATAATTAACCTTGTGAACTGTGTGTTCTCCCTGTGTACTGTGGAATCTCAAAGAGGTGATATCATCTTCACCCAAGGTTACATAGCTATGAACGGTAACTGCAGTTGGATCCCAGGCTCCCCGAGTAGAGTGGATAGGTGCTCTTTTTTCTGTCTAGTTGTTCATAACCTGTCGGCTTTGGACCTGTGGAATTTTAGCTTAGAAACCATATGTATACGAGCTCATGGATATTTTTTCATTGTTTTTTTTTTTTTTTTAAGATTTATTTATTACTTATTTGAAAAGCAGAGCGACAGGGGGAGGCATAGAGACACAGGGAGAGAAAGCTTCTATCCACTGGTTCACTCCTAAAAGGGCTGCAACTGTCAGCGCTGAGCCAGGCTGAAGCCAGGAGTCTGAAACTCCATCCTGGTCTCTTCCATGGGTGGCAGGGGCCCAAGTACTTGCCTTCTGCTGACCTCCCAGGAAGCTGGATTGGAAATGGAGCAGCTGGGATTTGAACGTGCACTCCAATATTGGTTGCCAGTTTCACAAGCAGTGGTCTAAGTTGCTGTACCACAATGTCAGCTCCGCAAGGGAATTTTTTCAATCAAGATACACTAAAGGTATCTTTATTGGGTAGAGAGTTTATAAACTTTAAAAAAAAAAAGATTTATTTATTTGTTTATTTGAAAGTCTGAGTTACACAGAGTGAAGGAGAGGCAGAGGGAGAGATCCTCCATCTGCTGGTTCACTCCCCAGTTGGCCGCAACGGCTGGAGCTGTGCTGATCCAAAACCAGGAGCCGGGAGCTTCTCCTGGTCTCCCATGGGGTGCAGGGCCCAAGCACTTGGGCCATCCTCCAGTGCCCTCCCAGGCCACAGCAGAGAGCTGGATTGGAAGTGGAGCAGTTGGGACTCAAACTGGTGTCCATATGGGATGCTGGCACTGCAGGTGGTAGCTTCACCTGCAGCACCACACGCCAGCCCCTAAAAACTTTTAAAATATGATTTTGTAATACAAAAAGCTTAAAGCATTTCTTCACACAATAATAATCATATGGACAGTAAATTGGAGGTTCATTTCTGGTGACTCTTAAATTAGGAATAAAATGTCCACCTAGCATGAATCATTGTGATTCTTCAACTTTAGTTCCAGCAGTAGGCTGCTTTCCAAGGGTAAAATACTTTTGCTGCAGTGTGATATTAGTGGCTACCCAAGAAACACTTCAGAAACTCCTCACTAAGAATGGAAAATAAGGTGGTATTTAAAGACTTACTGCTAATGTGAGGTTAAAAGTTGAAGGCCAAGTCACAAGTTGCTGAGGTAGACATATCACAGCCACAAAGCCATGGGGCTCTGCGTCTGGTGTAGAGTTGCTTACCGTTGGCCACACATAATCTTTGCCCCACGCTAGACCTGCTGAGTGAGGCTGTTGACCGAGGGACCCACACATGTGTACACCTGGGACACTTCACCAGGAGGTCCTGTTTCATCCCAGCTCACCCTGGCTGATAATGGACAACTGGATGCCGTACCAGCTTTGGGTAGGGTAAGGCACCCTTAGGCTAAGACTCGCTGTTCTAAGCACTCTATAAAGTTGCAGCATCAATGTCTGATCACAAGTCTAGAGGTGATAAATGAAGCACTCTTGGGATCATCAGAGCTCCCACGGACGTTTTGTTTGTGACTTAATTGATACATGACACACCTTAGGACGTTTTTAGTCTCCTCTTTTCCTGAATTGTTCATTGGAATTGGGTGTTTTCTCTCAGAAGACTATTGCTGTAAATAGTTGTAAGTATTTCTTGATAACCTGCCCACAATCCCCTAGTTGTAAATGACGGTTGCAGAAGAGTAATTTCACAGTGATTTGATCTTCCGCCGGTCGATTCCATGCTTGCGGCTGTCCTGAATACATGCTGCCTGTGACAGGTGGCACTCAGCTGGGGCACTGCTCAAGGGCACCGACTCCTCACTGGGCTCCCTGAGGCCAGTGTGCTGTGGCTCCTGCCTCGCTGGTTTCAGACACACCTGTTGCCTTCTGGTTCCTTGACTGTGCCAGGCTCACCCTTCTTGTGCCCCAGACATTTTAGTGGGCTTCCTCGAATTACCTGGGTCTCAGCTCAGATGCTGCCTCAGACAGAGGTTCCCTCGTCATTCTCTGCTGTATCATGTGGTTGTTTTCATCATAGTATTTGCCACTCTCTGCAGTAATCCTATGTGCCTTTTTATTGTTTCTCTCTTCCAATCTACTGCCCACTCTGTGGGTGCAGACACCTACCTGTCCGTATTGTTTACCACTGGATCCCCAGCTTCTGGAACAGTGCCTGGCTGTTAACAGGTGCTGAGTATCAGAGGAATGAATGCCTTGGGGTCACACTCTTGCCCACCCCTCCTATTGGACAGGCCTGAGTTGTGCTTCTGTAGTAGCTCCTATGGATAGTAACTAAGAACTGTGGCAGTTTTCTGGAGCAAAGTCAAATCCATGTGAACTTGATGATTTTTGTAAATCTGTGTGCTGCAAGGCTCCCACGGAGCTGCTTCCTTGCCCACGTGTTGTAGGTTAGAATGACAACAGTTGTTTGGAACTTTATATCCATAAGACTCAATTAGAGGGTAAATGATCCCTTTGGATTAGTTAATTTCATGGTCTCGTGAGTGGTAGGACTTTTGTCTTTGGGTAAGAGCTAAATCCTGAGATCCTGGGCAGTAAAAGACATCTTTAATTTAGAAGAATTTGGCCCTGTCTCTCTTGTCTCTCTGTTTGCTATGGAAATACAGGAATCTAAGTGTAGACATGTAGCTTGAGCTTTGACTCCCAGAGACCTAAGTGGGGCCTGCCTGGCCAGTGTCATTCTGTGGGTTTTATGAAGCTCCTTTAAGCTTTGGGGACCCTCCATGGATTGGAGAGGTCTTCCTGATGGACTCCTTTGAGAATCTGAAGAGCCTATTCTTAGAAAAAATGTACAAGCACCTGTGTATTCAGTTTTGCATGAGTTTGAGGGGTGAACGGAGTTGCTGAATGCGCTCCACGGGCTGTTTGGGGATTCAGGTTGGGTTGTTAGATTGATTTGCTCATCCATCACAGCCTGGGTCACAGCTCTTCTGTTGCTGTTTCTTTCTGACTTGCTCTCCTGTCTTCTGTGCCCTCTCTTGTTTTTGTAATAACCTGCTGGACCCTCTCAGGCCCAAAAGAGGCGATATTCTCCAGGAGTCCAGGTACTTAATTCTTGACCCACCATGGCCCTCCCTTACTGCCCTGTGTCCACCCAACATTTGTTGCTGCTTAGAATCCACGTGGCTGTTGTCTCTGGAGTCCCCGGTATTTGGTCTCACCTGCATCTCCACTTTGCATGTTGACCATCTGGGACAATGGGGAATTCATCAAACGAGTGGCATGCTTCATGTACCCTCTCCTGTCTGCACTCTGCCTGTCTGCTCTGCCTTGGCACTGGGCTTGTCTGCAGCTGTTAGTTCCTCAGGAAGAATGTGCTCCTACAACTCTGCTGGAGACAGAGGGCCTCTGAAGTCAGTGGGAAAATGAGTGGATTATGAGGCAATATTCAGTTCTCTTCCTATGGAGGGAGAACCTTGTCCTCTTAGTGTTATTCCTGGGAGAAGTGATGTGTGCATGAGCCTTAGGTGGGCTGGGAAGTCTTGATGAGGAACCGTCAGTGAGGCTGGATGAGCCCCTTCGGCAGTTCAGTTGTGGCAGTGTTCCTTAGGGGTCCTCATCCATCTGGCATGGCGTATACTTGCAGGGTTTTAGAATTTGACAAATGCTATCCTGAATGAAAAGGTATCCCTGCTGGTCACACAGGTATTTTCAAAGTACCTACTGTGTGCAAAACACCTTAGCAGGGAAGGGATGGGGTTGGAGTGGAGATATTTCTAAGAAACGTGATAAATGATGCTTTTCTCCAAGAACTTCCATAGCCATTGGGAAGTGGTATAGGTGTATGAGAGGGAACCTCCAAATGTTGAGCAGTATGCAGGTACCGAGTGGTGGTCCCTGAGGGGAGGCGAGTCAGACCCCAGAGTCTTACAGGGGCCGTCTCGGGCCCATCCTGGACTGGGAGCAAAGAGAACTACTGAAGACAAGTATGTCCCGTCCTGGGCGCATGTCCCTCGAGTGACCATCTGAATGTGAGTGCTCAGGTCTGCTAATGGTGAGGCAGAGCGGCGGTCTGTGTGCCTGTGTTCTGTGTGCATGTATGCATGTGTTCCCAAACGCCCTTCTCACTGTCTCTGCCTCTCCTCCCCTGCTTCCCAGCGGGTGTTCCCCTACATCTCAGCCATGGTGAACAACGGCTCCCTCAGCTACGACCATGAGCGAGACGGGCGGCCCACAGAGCTGGGGGGCTGCACAGCCATCGTCCGCAACCTGCATTATGACACCTTCCTTGTGATTCGCTATGTCAAGAGGCATCTGACGGTGAGTGCTTGGCCTGGGCCACCTGGCAGTGTGGCTGGTTGGCTCTTGCGGGATGGCCCTGATTTATCTTTTCTTTTAATTCTAGATAATGATGGATATCGACGGCAAGCATGAGTGGAGGGACTGCATTGAGGTGCCTGGGGTCCGGCTGCCCCGGGGCTACTACTTCGGCACCTCCTCCATTACTGGGGATCTCTCGGGTACAGCAGTGGGCACTCATCATTTGCGCTGAGTGAGGCCTCCTGTCCATGCCCACTCCCTAGTCAGGCCTGTCACAGGAGAGAGCCAGATGAGCAGAGCTCACCAGAGAGTCCTGTACTCTCATCCATGTTGACCCCAGCCCAGGCTTTCCTAGTTCACTTGTCTCAGGGGGAAGCTTGGTGCCACCAGAAAGCAGAATTAGGCTTTCTTGAAGCCAGCTCTGCCAGTCTGTGTCTTGTTGTTTACTTGCACATTTGTGGCTCCCTTTCCTCTGTCAAGGCCCCTCCTCATCTCCTGGTGTGCTCAGTTTCCCTCCTCTTAACAAAGCTTTTCCCTGCTCTGCCATCCCTCTCCTAACTGACCCCTGGACTCTCCTATTTGGCAAGACGTCGGATGTGCAGGGTGTCCAGGTGTTTTCATTCCCTACCCATCCACCTCCTGCCCTGCCACACTTGCACCCGAGTGCTCTGCCTTGTTAGCATTGTTCTCCTGGGAGGACTGCTATTCCTTTGCCATCTACAGTGCTCTATCCTTGTCCCCTCTTCAACTCATTTAACTATGAAATTCCTGTCTTCTTTACTTAGGTGGCATTGACAGTGCCTGGTTCTTTTTATTCATGAGTCTCCTCTGATTTCTCTTCCAATTCATGCCTGATTTGGAGTTTCTCTTTTTAAATGCTTATTCTCTTCCTTGCTTTGCTCTCAATTGTAACGTCTTTTGGAAACAGGGAATTGAACAATATTTATTATGGGTAAAGCTGGTTTGGAATAGAACTTTCATGTGACAAAATGGAAAGGAAAATACTCATCTGGACTAGGTAACAGCTCATCAGCTCCAGCCATTGTTTTTGTTTTATTTATTTATTTGACATCGTTACAGAGAGGGAGAGACAGAGAAAGAAAGAGTTCTTTTATCCTGTGATCCACTCCCCAAATGACTGCAATGCCCAGGGCTGGGCCAGGCTGAAGCCAGGAGCCAGGAACTTCATCTGGGTCTCCCACATGGGTGCAGAGGCCCAAGCACTTGGGTCGTCCTCCTGTGCTTTCTCAGGCTCATTAGCAGCAAGCTGGATCAAAAATGGAACAGCCAGGACTCAAACCGGCACCCATTAGGGGTGCTGGCATCCAGTGGACAGCTTTACCCACCATGCCACAATGCTAGCCCCTGCTGTAGGAATTCAGTGATGATGCCTAAGTCTGTGTTCTCTCCCATTGGATACCCCTAAATGCAAATTTTTGTATCTTTTTTTCTAAGGTCCTTCTTGCTGATATCCTCTCACTTGTTAGTGCAGTGGATTGTTGAAGACTGCCAAGAAAAGTGGTTTTCCAGTTGTCCCAAGCTTTGATGCCTGTGCATTCTGGGGAGCAACCTCCCCCTTCATATTTTATCTTGTCTTGTGGTTTAAACTTAGCTCTAACAGCTAAAGCTTTTCCCAGTTGAAAATGAATCCAGAATTTTAGGATTTAGGGATCTGCAGCCTAAGCAGCTGTGGATGCCATCTCAATAATTGACATGACCAGGAATCCAAGCCCCAGCAAGTAACCAAACTCGCAGCAAGGGGCATCCCCAGCATTCAGATGTGTGGTCTCTCTCTCTCTTTTTTAAAGATTTATTTATTTGAAAGTCAGAGTTACACAGAGAGAGGAGAGGCAGAGAGAGAGAGAGGTCTTCCATCTGATGGTTCACTCCCCAGATGGCCCCAACCAGCCAGAGCTGCGCCGATCCAATGCCAGGAGCCAGGAGCTTCTTCTGGGTCTCCCACATGGGTGCAGGTCCCCAAGCACTTGGGCCATCTTCTACTGCTATCCCAGGCCATAGCAGAGAGCTGGATAAGAAGTGGAGCAGCCGGGTCTCCAACTGGTGCCCATATGGGATGCTAGTGCTTCAGGCCAGGGTGTTAACCCATTGCACCACAGCGCTGACCCCAGGTGTGTGGTCTGTTAATACCAACTCCTGCTCAAAGGAATGAGACATGACATTCCTTGAGACATGGCTAATGCTCAACCTGAGGCCTGAAATATAGGAACCCAGACCTTCCCAGAAAAGCAAGGGAATTATCAGAACCTTCTTGGTTCTGTGAAAGGATTCAGGAGCCAGGTTGACTAGGCTCCACCTGACAAAGATGGGTTGAGTTGAGCATCAGTGCATTGACACACATGAAGTATGTTTACATCTGTGAGTTTATAGTGACACTATAAAGAGAAAAACCCAGTTTCTAATTTCTTGATCCCTTCTCTGATAATTATTAGGGAGATTCAGAGTCAGAATTTAAAGGAGGGGCTGACACTGTGGTGTAGCAGGTAAAGCTACCGCCTTCAGTGCCAGCATCCCATATGGGCGCCAGTTCTAGTCCCGGCTGCTCCACTTCCGATAAGCTCTGTGCTGTGGCCTGGGAAAGCAGTAGAAGATGGCCTAATTCTAGGGTCCCTGCCCCCGTGGGAAACCCTAAAGAGGCTCCTGGCTTCAGATCTGTGCAGCTTCAGCCATTGAGGCCATCTGAAGAGTGGACCAGCAGATGAAAGACCTTTCTCTCTCTGCCTCTGCCTCTGTAGCTCTGCCTTTCAAATAAATCTTAAAAAAAAAAAAAATTGAAAGGAGCTGCCAGGACGTAGGCATGGTGTGGAAGGCAGTGTGTTCTAGTCAGTAACTGTGCTCTGCCAGTGGCTCGTTAGACAGCTGCCAGGAGCCCTTTCCCTGTCCTGCGTGGCTGCATGTGTGTCTGGGGGTGGGAGATGGGGAGGTCTTTACTGACAGGAAGCTGTATCACCTGTGCCTCTTCTCACTGTGCTAGAAGGTTTCACATATGATAGGAGATTTAATTTGTGTTGCTTCTAAATTTTAAAATTACACAGTAATACATGTGTGTTGATAAAACTGAAATATGAAAGAAGATGAAATATGCCCCATTGCCCATCCTTAGATGAAAACATAGAGGCTCCAGTTTTGTTGTCTTTCTTTCTTTTAAATTTACTTATTTATTTGAAAGGCATAGTGGCAGAGAGAGGGAGAGAGAAAGAGATCTTCTATCTGCTGGTTCACACCCCAGATGGCTGCAGTGGCCAGCGCTGGGCCAGACTGAAAAGCCAGGAGCCAGGAACTCCATTGTAGTCTCCCACGTGGGTGGCAGGGGCCCAAGTGCTTGGGCTATCCTCCACGGCTCTCCCAGGCACTGTAACAGGAAGTTGGATCTGAAACAGAGCAGCCAGAACTCAAACCGGCCCTCTGATATGGGCAACTGCACCACAGTGCTGGCCCCTCGGATTATTTTTTTCAATGTCACTGCTAGTTAACTGTTGATCAGAGGCTTGGCCCAAGATACTGACTCCAAGATACCCCTCTCTGAGATTGCTTGTCATTCCTTTTGTCTAGATAATCATGACGTCATTTCCTTGAAGTTGTTTGAACTGACAGTGGAGAGAACCCCAGAAGAGGAGAAGCTGCATCGAGATGTGTTCTTGCCCTCCGTGGACAACATGAAGCTGCCTGAGAGTGAGCACAGGGCATTCTGGGAAATGGCCCATGGGCAGGGAGGAGGTTGCGGTGATGTGTGAGGACTCACAGCTTGCAGGGCGCTGTCCTTGCACTGCACCTGCTTTTCCACTTGTCCTCATGTTACGCAGGCGCAGCAGGGGAAAAGGGAGCGTGTGAGCTCTGGCCCCCCAGAAGTGGGCGTCAGAGTCGGGACTGGCCGGCTTGTAGGTTGCTGCTGCACTGGAGGGCCCCCCATTTCTGACCTGCTTCTCTCTTGCTTCCTCAGTGACAGCCCCGCTGCCGCCCCTGAGTGGCCTGGCCCTCTTCCTCATCGTCTTCTTCTCTCTGGTGTTCTCCGTGTTTGCCATTGTCATTGGTATCATACTGTACAACAAATGGCAGGAACAGAGCCGAAAGCGCTTCTACTGAGCCCTCCTGCCACCGTCACGTCTGTGATTATCCCCGTGAGGTGTGGGGAGAGCAGGCGCTGGCCTGGGCACGCAGCCTTGCAGGTCTTCCCCGGTCTCCAGCAGCGCTCAGGGCTATGTTCCGTCACTGGAGCTTCGGATGCAGGGATCCCGCGGCCCAGGGGTCACCCACTGAGACATCTGACTCTGGTCCAGGAAGCCACCCACCCCAGGGCAGTGCTGCTGTGATGTGCCTTTCCCTGCCGTCCCTCCACCTGGGGGAGAGGAGGCGTGGAGAGAACGTATGCTGTTCTGATGCGAAAACCACAGAACAGAATCTGATAGCCCGGGCCACCTTGGATTCCTAGGGCCTCTCTGCTTCACTTTTCAATCCATAAACAATAGAAAACTGGTAACTCGCATACCTTGTAAACATCCAGGCGTTGGTTTGCGTTTTGCCCGAGCTGTATCCACCTGAGGATCTGGACGGGAGCTTCTTCCCTGCCTCACCGTCCTCTCCTGCCGTTCATCATCCTCTCTGTGTGCAGCCTGAGCTGGGACAGACATTTGGATACCTCTCTGCTGGGGCCTGGGCTGCAGCGCAAACTGAGCCTTATTAGGGGCCCTGGGGATTTCTGCTTGGCTCACGGCTCCAGCTTCTGCTCTGTAGCAGGGGCTTAGGTCTGATGGCGTGTCTGCAACCTTTCTATTCAGATCTTCAGGTCTTCGGTCAAGGTTGGCTGGAATTCAGTGTGTGCATATCAATAAACTTGGAGGACTTTATGGATGCCATGAGATTAACTGTGAAACTGACCAGCTCCACATTTGACACTGAACGCAGCGTCAGTCATGTGGTCTGACCACGTGGAGATGTTTCAGGACGCCCTGGAGCCTGCCTAGCTGCATGCTGTGTGTTGATCATGATTTTCGGAATCCCGTTTGAGTGCTGAAGTGTAAGGAAGCTTTCTTCCTATCACCTGGGCTTGGACACTTCCCAAAGAGGAAACCTGGCTGCTTTTTTCTTGATGGAGAAGAAACCGCTGCTGTTGTCCTGTTGCAAGTCTGGGAGCAATAGATCCTCATCATCTGTGCCTGGAAGAGCTCGTGGTCATGGAACAACAAGCCCGAGTCCTCTGCGTGTCAGTCCTTACTCTACTGCCTTATCTGACAAGGGGTCACATGCTGCTCACGTGTCTGCCCTGTGATCAAATTGGTTATAGGCCAGAGTCTTCCTGGAGGGCCTGGAACTCTGAGCTCTCCTGTGGACCTCTGTAGCCCAATGGAAATTCTTAAAATGGCTGATGGAACCGAACATGAGCTTCTGAGTGAGTGTCCTTTCTTCTGGGGGGTGAGGTCAGGGACAGGCGCAGGCCCGTCTCCTGAGCCTCAAGCCCATCAACTCCTGCTGGGCCTTCTGGTTGGGAAAGCCCTCCACTCAGCCCGGAAGGGTGGGGGGAGCGTGGCTGCACACAGGGCTCTGGTCTCCTGTTTCCTAGGTGCTCAATCGAGCGGCACAGGCTGTCCTGCTGTCCCGCAGGTGGGACGGAGGTGGGGTGGAGAAAGAAGGCCTCCTCCTAATGACATCCTCACCATGACAGTGGCTCCAGGTGCCAGAGGACAAACTGGGCTCTACAGCTTGGCCTAGGACCAAGGAGACTGGTAGAAGAGATAGGTGTTTTGTGTATTTTGAGTTCAAGGGGAGATGGATTGGATCTTTGTGATGCGAGGACCTTTAAGGGCTCCTGAGATGGCCAAGGAAGGGGAGCAGGAAGAGAGGGTCTCATCCACCATAGGCGTGGGTTAAGAGGGATTGAACTTGGGGGTGCTTATATGATTCTAGCTCAAGAGCACATGAGGCCTTTTTTTTTTTTTTTTTGACAGGCAGAGTTAGTGAGAAAGAGAGACAGAAAGGTCTTCCTTCTGCTGGGCCATCCCCCCAAATGGCCGCCACAGCCGGTGCACTGCACCAATCCAAAGCCAGGAGCCAGGTGCTTCCTCCTGGTCTCCCATGCGGGTGCAGGGGCCCAAGCACTTGGGCCATCCTCCACTGCCTTCCCGGGCCACAGCAGAGAACTGGACTGGAAGAAGAGCAGCCGGGACAGAACCGGTGCCCCAACCGGGACTAGAACCTGGAGTACCAGCGCCACAGGTGGAGGATTAGCCTAGTGAGCCACGGCACGGGTCTTTTTTTTTTTTTTAAAAAAAAGGTATATTTATTTGAAAGGCAGAGAGACCTTCCATCTGCTGGTTCACTCCCCAGGTGTCCACAATTGCCAGTTCTGGGCCAGGCTGACACCAGGAACCAGAAACTTCATCTGAGTCTCCCACTTGAGTGCAGGGGCTCAAGCATTTGGGCCATCTCCTGCTGTTTTCCCAGGTGCATTAGCAGGGAGCCGGTTCAGAAGCAGAGCAGCCGGAACTCCAAGTGGCACTCTGATACAGGTTGCTGGTAGCAATGGCTTTACCCTCTGCACCACAGCACTGGCCCACACACGAGGAGTTTTTTGTTTTGTTTTGTTTTAGATTTATCATTTCAAAGACAAAGGTACACAGAGAGATCTTCCATCTACTGGTTCACTCCCCAGATGGCCACAATGGCCAGGACTGGGTCAGGCTGAAGCCAGGAGTTAGATCCGTGTCGCCCACATGGGTGCAGGGGCCCAGGCACTTGGGCCATCTTGCACTGCTTTTTTCTAGGCCAATAGCTGGGAGCTGGATCAGAAGTGGAGCAACGGGGAAACAAACCGGCACCCATATGGGAAGCCGGCATCCTACAGTGCCAGCCCCACATGAAGCATTTTAAAGAGGGAGGGGAAGAATGGAACCACCGCTCAGCCCGACCTAGCATTACATGTCCTGCCACAGTTCCTGCATTTTGTTCCAGAAAAAGGTTCTCTTGTGAATGGGGGTGAACAGTGTTCTGGGAGCTGTACTTCTGGGTCTGTGCTGGAGGGAGGAGGTGCCCGGGCGGCCGTGTGGCTCTTCCGTGCACACAGTGGATGGATTCCGTGCACCCCCATGAGCCCCTGTGGACCAGAGGAAGTGTGTAAAGTGAGACCATTCCCCATCCCCGAGTCTGGTCTGGAGGGCTGGCGCTTTCAGCCTTTCCTGTCGTCTTCACCCCCAAATTACAAGATGGCGTCTGTCAGGAAGCTTGTTTATTTCAGTGGAAAATTACAGCCCTGCTCGTGGGGCAGCGGTTCCTGAGCACAGTAGCCAGAATACCCCTAGCCTCTTCGAGTGCCCTGGGAGACAGAAACAGGGAGTGGGTAGGAAGTCTGGGGGTGGGCCGATAGTGAGCAGGAGGAAAGGCAGATAAATCAGTGAATTAGTCTCCTGTGTCTGGGAGCTCTGGGAAAATGTCATCCATCTGATTCTTGGGTTCCTGGACGAGTTGCCACTCCTGGTCTGTTGTATCCACTAGGACTGGTTTCTCAGTGATGAGGAGGGTGGAGCTGGCATTGCTGGTGTTTGGTGAACTGATGACATTGACTATTTTAATGGGAGGATACAGCCGCATTTCAGGTTTGATCCAGTTCATGGCTAAATAGTTCTAGAAAGGACAATCGAGTTGGCCTGCGGTAGCAGCCGGGAGGGGCTGTCCTCGGCCAGCCCGAGAACCAGCGCCTTTGTCCCTGTACCCTTGGTTGCCACTCACCGGAGCCGAGTAGATAAAGTGGAACAGCAAGAGCACCATGACCAATATGACTGACAAGGCTATGATTTTGTAGCGGTAACGTTTCCAGAAAACAATGCAGAAGTTTTGAATAGGTGATCGCAACCACGAGAAAGTGGCATCGGGACGTCTGTGCGTGAGCAGAGGAGGTATCGGGGGGAAGGGAGGGCAGAACTCGCAAAGGCGAGCTTTGCTTTTTCAAAAGGCAGCGTGGTGTCCCCCCGGCCCCCGCCCTAGTCTGCCCCCTCCAGGTGGCAGCAGCAGCAGTGAGTGGCGTGGTGGGAAGCAGTTACCCTGCTCTGCTTGTAGGCCCGCAGGCCACCACCCCATGCAAACAGCAGGGGCCTTACAGGGGAGGGTGGAGTGTAGGGTACTGGTTGGGCTCTGACTGGCCTCGCCCCGCCGGCTTGATTAAGGCTTCCTTCTGTGACAGGATCTCCAGAGTCATCTTCACTTTGCCCTGGGAACATCACCGGTGGAGGGAGGCGAGGGAGGATTAGGACTTCTTCCCGGGATCCAGAGGGGAAAGGGGTGTCGCTAAGGTTCCCAGCGGTCTGTTAGAGCCAGGTTACATGGCACAGCAGTCCTATGCCGCAGACACCTTCCCCAGCTCTTACCGACTGGTGCCACTTGTCTCCATCGAGGACCTGGAAAGGCCACCAGCCCGTGACAATCTTCTTCTTGAAGAGGGAGAAGCGCTTGTGCTGAAGGAACTGGGGCCACTTGGGGTCCGGGTCCATCATCCTGAGGGAGCACTGCTTGGCGCTCGGGGCTGGGAAGGGCATGTCGGACAGATCCAGCTCCAGGACCCCTGCGCCGGGAGAAACAGCATCAACAAGGAGCCCCCCGTCCCGGGGCCACGGTCCCTGGGCCTGGACCTCACCTAGGAAGTCGTCACTGGTGAACGTATCATTGTCCCAGACCTGGATGATGAGCCGGGCTGGCAACTTCATTGACGTGGGGTCCAGGCTCCATATGTAATCCTGGGTGGTGGCAGGACAGCGTGTTACTGGCCTCTTTGAGGTCTCTGGTGGACCCTAAGTAGCCCACTACCCTGCAGTGTAGACTGTCCAGGAAGAGGGTTTCCACCTGAGGGCCGGGTCCTAGTGTCCTGTTCAGCTGGCAGGTCCCTGAGGCAGGGCGCCCGGGAAGGGCCCGTTACCTTCTCGCTCTGGACGCACATACACTCTGCAGCCAGGTAGTCCATGGTGAAGATGAACCGCCAGTTGAAGTTGCCCTCACCGGTTATGGAGTGGTAGTGGATATCCGTCTTCTGCATGTCCTTCTCCATCCCGAACAGCCACCTGTGGCCACAGTCCTTTCAGCCGTGGCTCCCGTGTGTGGTCCCCATTCCCACCAGGCACAGGTCGGTGGTGGAGAGGTGGCCCCAGCAGGACCCCAGGGGCTGGCCCGCCTCACCCTTTGACGTAGATGTCACTCATCTTCTCTCTGGTCAGTGACTCGTCCACCAGGTCCACGCTGGCGGTCTTCCAGATGATGCACCGCAGCTCGTACCTGCGGCCGCCGCGTGCTGAGGCTCTGCCGAGGACTGGCGCCCCAGCTGCAGCCTCGGGAAGGGGACACGGGCGGGGGCTGCCCTCGGGGCTCTGGCTGAACTCAGGGGCTTCAGGGGAGGGAAGCTGCCCGAGGAGCCTCCTCTAGTCCCAGCAGAGAAAGAATTACTGCAGCTCAGCACTGAGCCCAGAGGCGTCCTGTGGGACGCAGGGATGGGACAATGGCTGCCACTCACCATTTAGGCTTTCTGGGGCTGATGTCGACTTGGGGGCCTGGAGGCCCCAGCTTCTTGGGGAAGATGTCCACCCACAGTTGCACCTTTCCCTAGGGCCAGGACGGGTTAGGTGGTTGGATGTTGCCAGCCTCTGTTCTCAGCAGGCTGGCCCCGGGGGACCCTGGCCCAGGTTCTGAGGTCTCCTGAGGGTGTGTTCCTGACACTGGGGGGCGGGGATGACCACCCACCAGCTGCCTTCTTTTCCCCTGTTTGTGGCTGGGAGAACAGAGCAGTGAGGTTGGGTATGACTGGGCCGTTACTTATGGAGCAGCTTGCAGCCCTGAGTGAGAGGGGACTGCACGATTTCTAGGAGATTTCGTTGCGTGAGCACAACCTGAGGAGAGGAGGTCAGTGCAGAGGTCTGAGAAGGAAGAGAAGATGTACATGGTGCACCAGGGGCAGGCTACCGACGCTGAAAAGAATCACGTCCTGTCTTCCAAACAACCAGAGCTAGTTTTAAGTTCTGCTCTTTGGAAACTGTGCTTAAGAAAAGTGATTTCATGAGAAGGATTTTTAAAAGCCACTCAACATGGGGCCACCGCCGTGGCATATCGGGTTAAGCTGCCGCCTGCAGTGCCGGCATCCCATACGAGCACCAGTTCGAGTCCCGGTTGCTCTACTTCCGATCCAGCTCTCTGCTGTGGCCTGGGAAAGCAGTAGAAGATGGCCCAAGTGCTTGGGCCCCTACATCCGCGTGGGAGACCGGGAAGAAGCACTTGGCTCCTGGCTTCAGATCGGCACAGCTCTGGCCGTTGTGGCCATCTGAGGAGTGAACCAGTGGATGGGAGACCACCCCGCCCCTGCACGCCTCTCTGTAACTCTGCCTTTCAAATAAATAAATAAAGCTTAAAACAAAACAAAACAAAAAAAAACCGCTCAACAGAGATGAGAGGAATGAGCAGAGCCATTCTGGGGGCTGGAGGATAGGTGGTAATTAGACTGCCCTTGGGGATTTTCACTCCTGCGTTTGGGATTCCTCGCCCTGGAGAAGACAGCCTGCAATGAAGGGCCAGTGCCAGGGCTGTAATGTCTGCACTGACCCCGAGGGGCCACCTCCCACCCCTTGGGAGAGACCAAGGCGATGGACGCGGTGCTGGGTAGGGCTCCTTAGCACCTCCCGCGTGGCCAGGTGGCCTCCATTTCTTGTCAATGGGTTTTCCAGCTCTGAAATTTGCTAAGTGACATCAGTGGAACTTCGTGCTTATTGACGTGCAAAACATGCCCATCTTCTGTGCATGTGTGTACCTGAATGCTTGGCCCACCCCCCTCAACCTGGGCCATGTCCTGGGTGGTGGGGTACCCCAGCTCCTGGTCCAGCCCCTCCTACCAGAGCTGAGAGTGGCCGTTTCAGTCTCAAACCTGGTCAATGCCCGGCTGGCTCTCATTGTACAGTGTGCGGGTCTCTACGTGCTCAGGGACCAGCCCCTGGGTGTGCAGGATGTACAGTGCCAAGCGTTCTTTCTTGGGCCCCAAACCAGGCACGTGAAGGGGCTTGGGCTCTGTATGGGGGAGGGAAGAAAGGAGAGGGTCCTAGGTCATGAGCCGCCCTCCCCAGGCCTGGGGGGTGGACTCGGTGCCTTCTATGGGAGGAGATGGGAGAGGATGGGCTGCCCTCGGGCTCAGGAGAGCTCTTTCTGGTCCTGCCCACCCTGTGTCTGAGCTTCTCACCAAAGCTTTCCAGCTTGAATTTTTCCCCGTTGTATAAGACAGAGTCTTCCTCAGGGCTGTACAAAGGCGGAGGCAGCCCTTTCTGCTTGGCACGGCGCTCCAGGAGGTAGCTGGGGGGCATCTGATCCCGCCAACGGAAGGGCCCTGTCCTGGGGGGATGTGTGAAAGGCAGGCCCTGGGTCCCAGCCTCCCCCATGGGAGCTGTGGGCTCACCCCACCCCTCCCCCACACGCTTGTCCTGCCCTGGCCCCCACTCACTGGCAGTAGGATTTGGAGAGCCCACAGCGAGCTTCAAAGCCAGACAGGAGTCGGTTCTCCAGGTCGATGACTGTGGTTCCGATCTCATCATCGGCTGAAACGAGGTCAAAGTCATACAGCTGGATCTCCAGGTCCTTCTCCAGGGGAATGTTGCAGGTGAGCTCAAACATCCTGGAGGTGAAAGCGTGGGCCATGTGGTCTCCATGCCGCCCTCGCCACTGTCTGCCCCCTTGTTCATTCGTGGTGAGTAAGAACAGAGCACGGGATGGGCTGCTTCCTGCCAACAGCCGTCCCCTGCTTGTAGCTGAACTTGAGAGGGTGGAACTGGACCACCTTTCGGTGCATCTCCCGCCTGTTGGGCACCAAGTGTATCTAAGGCGCCAGGCTAGGAATTTGCAGGCTGCAAAGCAGAGCAGGGGCCCCGTGTGCTGGAGCTGACGCCCAGCGAGGTGTGCACAGGCGGAGGGGACTAGCGAGTCAGAGCAACTCACGTGCCGAAGATGGGATCCAGAGTGTTGGGCCGGTAAGAGTCCCGGCTGCCAAGCTTTGTCTCCCCCAGCTTCACCATCACGTAAGGGTCACACTGCGGATCAGATGGGACGGGGAGTTGGCCCAGCCTGGCCAGGGACGGGGCACCATGGGGGCAGAAATGAGCCCTCGGCACCACATGGAGTGCGGGGGCAGCCAGCATTTGGGTGTGAGCAGACTGAGGGAACTCTGGGAAGGCTGGGGTTCGGGGCAGGGGGTGGGGGCGGCACCGGAGCTGGGCCAGGCTGCTCTTTACCAGGCCGTTGTAGTCCTGGGGCTGCAGGTTGATGCCTCGCACCACATACACCCGCACCAAGCACTGCTGAGGGAAGTCCTCTCTACTGGGCCACACCAAGAACTGGCGCGGGGGCTTGGGGGCCTCTGGATTCTCAGGAAAGGGGTAGATGCGGAAAAGGCCCTGTGGGACGAGGGGGCGTTAGGGACCCAGCCTAGCAGCGTAAAGCCCTCCGGGATGTGCTGCTGGCCAGAATTCCAGAGAGAGGGAGCTGGGCAGAGGATGCCGGGGACAGAACTGGGGGGACAGGAGTGGCAGGTGCAGCACAGGTGTCCCGCAGGGACCGCCGAGTTTATGAGGGGTGCTGGGGAAAGGGACCCAAACCCAGATTGGTTTAGGTGACTTCGCGGTTTCTGCTGATGGGAACTCACTCTGCCCCAACCGTTCCTTCAGGTTTAAACTTGTTCTCTAAGGCTCCGCAGCCTTGGGAGACAGGGGAGGCCAGAGCTGGGAACAAGAGGGCCCTCCCTCTTCCTGGGGAAGGGGGGTCTCTCTGGTCCCCGTGTAGACTAATCTCTGCTCCTCCACTCCCAAAGCTTCCTCCGGTCTTCCCAACCAGATCCTTACAATGAGCACGTCAAGCCAGGGCTTTATATTAGGGTCTTCCGGGGGCTGAAGGGGCACAGGGAGACGGGCAGCTGAGCTGGGGTAGCCGGACACACACCTTGAACTCCCCTACCACAGGGCTATCCACTTTGGGCTGCTCCTGGTAGAGTTTAAAGGTCTGGCAGAAGTCCTGGAGGCCTTGGAAGGCTGGCACGGCCTCCAGCTCACAATCATACACCTGTGCAGGGGGGAGGGGTCCCGGCTGGTGGGGAGACCGTTCCTGGAATCAAGAGAGGCTTTCTCCAAAGCATCTGCCCGGCCGGCCCGGCAGGCAGCACCGCCTGCTGCAGACTAGGTGGGTAGTGCATTGTCTCCCGGGAGACGATGTAGAAGTCGCGCCCTCCCCCCTAACTTGGCCTTCCTGGAGGAATCAAGGCTGGCTTGGCCGGCTGTCCCAGCAGGAGGTTGAATCCCATCCCTCCCAGCATCCTCCCCTCCTGGGGGCCTCCAAACCTTTATGGTGAAGTAATCTTTGTACTTGTACTTCAGGGACTTGTCATCCGCCGTGGCCCAGAAGAGCTTGCTCCACCAATCCACCTCGTGCTCAAATTCATCCTGGCAGGGGAGAGGGGGAATGCTGGCCCCACCCCTACCCCAGGCAGAAGCCCCCCCCCCCTAAACTGACAGGTGGTTCCTTGTCCCTGGGATTGAGCCTACTTCACCTCGGCTTTGCTGGACTTATACCAGAACTTTCTGTAGAGGTGCTCTAGGATCTGAAAAGTAGAAGGTGAGCAAGGTGTGCCCAGGCAGCTGGGGCTCCTCACACATCACTGGCCCAGACCTGGAGAGGAGGGGAGTCAAGGCTGGGGCTCACCTCCCTCCTGCCCTTCACGAGGGCCTTTTAATATAGGGCTCTTAGAATAGGATTGGGGGTGGGGCCCACACTGTAGTGGGCTAAGCCTCCGCCTCTAGTCCCGGCTGCTCCTCTTCCGATCCAGCTGTCTGCTATGGCCTGGGAAAGCAGCGGAAAATGGCCCGAGTCCTTGGGTCCCTACACCCGTGTGGGAGACCCAGAAGAAGCTCTTGGCTCCTGGCTTTGGATCGGCTCAGCTTCAGCTGTTGCAGCTATTTGGGGGGTGAACCAGCGGATGGAAGACTTCTCTCTCTGTTTCTCTCCTCTCTCTCTGTGACTCTACTTCTCAAATAAATGAATAAATAAAATCTTAAAAAAAAACACACACACACACACAGGATCAGGGCAAAAAGGAAAAAGTGTGGTTTTCAGTCTTCAGACTGGACTCAAAGGGGCTCGGAAATGCAGACCCTCGAGCCCCGCCCTGACCTGCTGCGTGGTTGTTGATGTTGTTGGGAGCACTCCTGTGGGGGGCCAGGCTGAGACACACTGTGGGGGGCTGGGCTGAGACATACTGCTTCAGTGTCCCTGCTACAGTTAGGTAGGGCTCTGCCCATGGATGCCACAGGTACCAGGCAAGGGTGAAGGAGAAGGCAGGGCCCCAGGCTGAACTCACCTCCTGGTGGTACTTCCTCTCGGCCAGCGCTGCGTGGAGAGAGTGCCATGGGAGTCTTGGGAGGAGGCAGAGGAGGAGGGACGCCAACCCCAAGGGGAGGCAGGGCTGTGCCCCACACCCGGCAGGGACTTATCGCAGAGGCCTGGGGAAGGGCGAGGAGCCAGGGCCGTACTTGGCAGCTGCGGGGGGACGTAGTCCTGAGCCCAGGGGTCACAGAAATAAGGCTGGAGGAAGTCGATGTTGGCCTGGCCCACCACGGTCTGCTGGCCATAGTCCTGATTGTCCACCACCTTCACCGTGAGGGGCAACGCGAAGGCTTCCTCTGTGGGCATGAGCTGCGGCCCAGCGAGGGGCAGGGAGCGTGAGCCCCAGCCCTAACCACAGGGACGGCCCCTCCCTCCACCCTGGCGCCTGGCCTCTTACCACCATGAGAAAGAGGATGGGCTCGGGGAAGTTGGGGTTGGTCTGGAAGTCTTGGATGGGCTCTGTTTTTAGGGACTCTTCCCCACACTCCACCAGGAGCTGGGGGTAGCGCACCTTCTTCATGCCCCGAAGGCCCCAGGCCAGGATCTGCCAGAACCGAGGAGCACAGGGCCACGGGAGGCAAGCGCCTCAGGAACGGGGTCCCGGCCCAGGCACGGGACACCGGCCAGGGGATCGCGGTACAGCCGGGAGCATGCAGGGCCAAACGATGAGGCCAAGCCCCCCCACCCCGGCTCGCTCACTCTGGGTTCATCAGGCCTGGAGGCTGTCCTGCCTTGTGAGAGGCGCCCTCTAGACTGGCCCGTCCTCGCCTGCTGCCTCGCCTGACCTCCCATCCATTCTCAGGTGGGAGTTCCTGGGGCTGGCTGCCTCTGAGGGCCCAGCCCTCCTCTCCGCGGGTCGGTGACTCAGTCACCCCATGGACGTGCAGCCTGCGGTTTCCCTCTCATCCGACCCACACTGGGCACCCCAGGAAACATCCAGGCCCTTATTCCTGAAGGCCTCCTTGGGAGCTTAGAACAGACACCGCTGGGACGTCTGGGGAGGCCTGCCGAGAGCCTGAGTGAGCGTCCTTTGCCAATTGCATGGCTTCCAACATGAAGCCTTTGGTGCTACACTCAGAAGAGAGGTGCAAAACATCCCGGTGTTCAGAGCCAGGCAGCACTGGGTCTAAATGCCACTGTCACTTAGTCCCTGTGTGGGATTTTTGTGTGTGTGTGTGTGTGTGTGTGTGTGTGTGTCTTGGAGCCTCTTACAGTCTGTGCCTTGGAGTTTCTCTCTCTCAAAAGCAGTCCCCACTGCACGTGGCAGCATGAGACTCAAATATGGTAAACGCTCCTCGGTCCTTGGTCTACCGCCCCCTGCGGGGATTTGCAGTGAGACCATGACAATGCCAGAGCCCCTGTCCACTTCTCCCTGGCCTCCCCCATCTCCCAGAGAGCATCTTCTTGGGCCAGGGGGTCAGGAAGGCCTGGAAGAGCTCCAGGACGCTGCAGGCTGTTCTGGATGGTGCTTGGGCCCCACCGAGCCTCTCACCACCCGCACCTCGATGGCCATCTTCCTCTGCGTGGGCTGGATGCTCCTGGGCAGTGTGTAGACCCCGTTCTTCCAGGGGACACTTAGGATCGGCAGCTGCTTCTCTCTCAGCTTCTGGAGGGGAGGAGGGGGGGGGGCGAGCAGGGAGCATGAGGCCCCCGTCCCCAACTGAAGCAGGTTCCTCAGAGGGCTCAGCTGGGCTAGAGCTGGCTGGGGGAGGGGCTGGGTAGGTGGCATCACTGAGCCAGGGTCTGGTTTCTGGTCCCCAGGTCTTTCCTGAGGGACACCTGGGGCGGGGGTGACCAGGGAGTGGGCACCGAGCACTCCCCTCCCCAGCCAGGCCCTGTTACCCAGTACCTCCGTCTCCAGGATCAGCTCGCAGGATGCCAAGATCTCACCCTCTTCCTCCCCCAAGTCTTTCACAAGTGGGTGCCACCTCAGAGGGGGCAGGATCCGGTCTTGGAGATCCAGCCAGACCACCGGGGGCCATATGCTCCGTCCCCACAAGGTCTCCTTGCCCTGGGGGAGAAGGGGACACATTCACACAGCATGGCGGCCAAGCCAGCAGGGGGCCAGCTCCTTGCCCACACTTCTGCCCAGCACAGGGCAGCACCCAACATTCTATTTGCACAGTGCCCTCTGCACGCCTGGCCTCCCTCTAACGTGCCAGCCCCGCAGCGGCAAGGCCAGGAGGGTCCTTGGCCACCTTACCTGGGAGTCGCGTTGCCACAGTTCCAGCACCAGGAGCGGTGGGCTCTCTTTGGTGTCCTGGGGGTTCTCGTACAGGAGCAGATGCTGGAAGATGAGTGTCTGGGCCCAGATCGGGGCTGCGGAGCTGCCTGCGGCTTGGGTGCGCTGGCTGTGGTTTAAGAAGATCACCCGAATGAAGGGCCCTGGGGAGGGGCGGGGCAGGGACTTGCGTCTTGGAGCTGTCAAGCGAGGCTCCTGTGGTAGCAGCTGTGGTAGCTGCTGGGCCAGGGGCCCCCGAGGCCCAGGCCAGGCCCCACGGCCAAGTCCTCACAGACGCCGTGGAGTTCCGTCTGTGCACACTTCATTCACACCTACCACCCTGAGACACGGGCTTCACCCAGACGGATGCCAGAGCCCCTCTGGACGAGCTGTGGGGAGGAGGGTCTGGGCTGCTGCCCCTCCACAGCGGCAGTGAGTGGGCGGGCCTCTTGCTGTGGGTGGCAATGACCAAGGGACACAGTCCCAGGAGACATCCTTGGAGCTCCCACACCCACTACGCTGGCTCCTACAAGCAGTGCCAGGCTGGGGCACGCGAGTCCCCCCACCTGAAGGCTTCATGGGTCTTCCCCATGGGCCCCTCCCCTCCCTTCCTCTTGTGTCCAACCACCGGTGACACGTGGCTCCCAAGCACGTCTTGTCTTCTTGTCTCATCGGTACTCTACCCTTCAGGGCTCTGTGCAGCGGTCACCTAAGCCCGCTCAGTGCCCCTTTCTAACTCCACAGCACCAGGATCTTTGATTTTGTATGTTTTCCCCAAGCCTGGGCCATAAGCTGCTTTAGAGAGGGGTCCGTGTCTTTGTCACAGCCCCCCATTTCCTTGCCACATGCACTGCCCTGCTGGGTAGCCACGTTGCCAGGCCCCAGGGTGGGGGATGGAGGACAAGGGCCAATCCTACCTTGGAATGTCAGGATCTGGTTGGACAGCAGGTTCCGGGCCTGGTAGATGTAGCAGAGGAGCTGGTAGTAGTGGGGCTCTGAGTAGAGAGGGGCCCCAGCTGTCGTGTGTCCCCGGGATCCCTGCACTCCTGCCCACTCCCTCAGGGCCACCCGTGCGGACTCCCAGCTCAGCGCTCACTGTTGATCAGGCAGTAGATGAAGGGCATGTTGGCAGGCGGGGATTCCTCGGGGCGGTCCCTCCAGGAGTTTCTGAACTGACCCCACACCCCTGGCTTTTCCTCTTCCTTCTTGTAATTTAACTTCAGATCCCTCACCTGCACCCAGAAAGGCCCCCACTGACGCTCTTGTGCCCGGGACCCCCTCTGCCTTCACAGGCGCCACCCTCCCAAGCGTGAGGGGTAGGCCCAGTCCTCCCCCTGCCCACACTCCTGGGGCCACGCCCTGGCTTCTGGGGGTGGGGCTGGAGGCCGGCATCCCCTCGTGTGCTGTCTGCTGAGCTTTTACCAAAGAGCCCTCCAGGAGGAAGATAGGCGCGATGCCTTTGTCGTGGTTGGGCACCAGCCTGCGGTGCCAGCAGCGGCGGCGGAACGTGCTGTGGGGCTGCGGGTCCAGGTGGAACTTGGAGCCAAAGGTGCCGTACTCCCAGCCCTCGTCCTCCTTGGCCAGGCCCTGCTGTGGGGAGGAAAGCAGGGCTGTGTTCCCACACAGGCTCCGAAGCAGCTCCTGCCCTGGGTTCCCCAGCCGGAAGCCCCGCACCTGCTGCAGGAAGGAGAGGGTCTCCTGCTCCTGGCTCGGCTTCTCCGGGTCCCGGAAGCGCAGACGCACCCAGCGCCTGCGCCGTCGCGAGTGGTAGGTCTTCTCCACCGAGCTCCAGACCCGGGGCATGCCCGAGGGCGGGATCCCCACTCCATACTCCCAGCCTGCAGGGTCGGACCATGGCCTCTGAGTCCCAGGGGCCTGCAGGCCAGGAGGCATGGGTAAGCCAGGAAGGTGGGTCCCAGAGGGGCGGTGCTTTCTCTCGGGGTAGGTGGACGTGATCACACTGGGTCACCACGATGGCCTGGGCCTGACTGCCCAGCACACAAACGAGGGATGGTGAGGCTTGGTGGTGCCCCACCACCCACACAGGACCACACAGCTCTGAGCAGAACTCGGGTCCTGAGCCCAAGCCTTCAGATTCCCAGCCCATTGCTCCTTCTCTGGGTGGATTCAGGCTCCAGGGCCAAATCCGCGTTCACGGGCATCGGTTAAGTCTTGCTCTGGGCCAGGCCTGCAGATGGACTTGGAGCACTAAGGCCCCCAGGAGGGTGGAGGCCCAGCTGTCTGGGGGCTGGGGGCCTGCAGGAACACGGGCCCATGCCACCTGCAGGCTTTACTGCTCCGTAGCAGTGGGAAGGTGGGGACCCCCCCGCCTGCCCAGAATTCCCCCGGCAGCTGTGGTCATGCTGAGGTCCCAGGCCCTCCTGCCCTCAGCCCTGAGGCAGAGGACTGACCCTCACTGTCCACCGCGTGGTTCAGTTCCACAGTCCAGTTCTTCTTAAAGTGCCAGCCTGGGGGGCACTTCACATTCTCCCGGGCCTCCACAGGCTGTCCATCCTGGGGGGACAGAGAGGGCAAGGCCAAGGGCCATGAGCGGGTTAGGGGCTTCCCTAACTCACTTCCCACACACTGGTTCATCTACCGCCTGTGGCCTTGGTGGTCTCCCACCCTGTGAGCACTTGCTACATCTGATGTCACCCAAGTAGTTACCTAATATGCCTTCATGACTTGCCCATTTGGACTGTAAAGTGCTCCCTCCTTGTTGAAAAGGCCAGCACTGTGCCATAGGGGTTAAGCTGCTGCCTGCAACACCGGCGTCCCAAATGGACGCCAGTTCAAGTCTCAAGCTGCTCCACTTCCCTATCCAGCTCCCTGCTAATGCGCCTGGGAAAGCAGCGGAGGACGGCCCAAGTGCTTCGACCCCTGCACCCATGTAGGAAACCCGGATGAAGCTCCTGGCTCCTGGCTTCAGCCTGGCTCAGCCCTGGTCATTGTGAACATTTGAGGAGTGATGGAAGATCTCTCTCTCTCTCTCTCTCTCTCTCTCTCTGTCTTTCCCTCTCTCTCTCTCTGTAACTCTGCCTTTCAAATGAATAAAATAAATCTGTGAAAAAAGAGAAAGGAGAGGCTAGCACGCGTTGGCTATGGGTTAGACCTGTACTTTCCAATGCAGTGGTCCCCAGCCACCTGGGCCTGCTTATGTTTAAGTTACTTAAAATGAAACACAAGTCAAAGTCCAGTTCCTCCTTGTCGCCAGCACCACGTCAGTGCTCAACACAGAGCGCGTCCATCATCACAGCCATTCCTATGGGACAGTGCGCCTCAGGGCCCAGACTCTCCTTCAGGCCAAGCACTGCCCTTGAATACAAAGGTATTGCTGCCTCCCACCGTGGTTTCTCTTCCTTTTTCACTTTTAAAAATTTATTTTATTTATTTGAAAGGTAGAGACAGACAGAAATCTCCCAACTGCTGGTTCACTCCCCAAATGCCTACAATGGCTGGGGTTAGGCCAGGCCACAGCCCGAGCCCAGAACTCAATGTGGGTCTACTGTATGGGTGTCAGGAACCCAACTCCTTGAGCCATCACCAGCTGCATCCCTGGGTGCGCATTGGCAGGAGTCAGGATTGGAACCCAGGCACTCTGGATCTGGGCATCCCAAGCAGCATCTTAACCACTGTGCTATTCCCCCCGCCCCTCTTTTTTTTTTTTTTTTTTTTTTTGACAGGCAGAGTGGATAGAGAGAGAGAGAGAGACAGAGAGAAAGGTCTTCCTTTTGCCGTTGGTTCACCCTCCAATGGCCGCCACGGCTGGCGCGCTGCGGCCGGCGTACCGCACTGATCCGATGGCAGGAGCCAGGTGCTTCTCCTGGTCTCCCATGGGGTGCAGGGCCCAAGCACTCGGGCCATCCTCCACTGCACTCCCTGGCCACAGCAGAGAGCTGGCCTGGAAGAGGGGCAACCGGGACAGAATCCGGCACCCCGACTGGGACTAGAACCCGGTGTGCCGGCGCCACTAGGTGGAGGATTAGCCTATTGAGCCGTGGCGCCAGCCCCCCCACCCCCACCCCTCTTACTGTCCCATTTAAGGTATCTCTGGGCTGCATCTGGGACTCTCCAGTGCTAGGACTAGGTGCCTGCAGATGGACGCACTCCCCAGGGGTCCCACAGCATTAGGGGGGCAGGAGCAGGGCTCAGCTCATAGCTCTTTTCACTGGGTCATGCCGGTTTCCAAGTCTCCCCACCTGGCTGTGTCTCTCTCTCCCTCCCCTGTGGGCGGGGGTGCCCGAGGCAGCTTCAGCCCTACTCACCAAATCTGTGTTCGGGATTTCTGCAGGAACCCAGGCGCCTGTGGCATCGCGGTCCTGGTTCTCGTATACTTCCTCCAGCACCTGGCTCTTGTTGATGTCTGTGTCCAAGAGGAGCCTGGGGGCAGCAAGACTCCGAGTTCCCAGCACATCTCGCTGAACTTACTGGCCCTGGGGCATCCACTGCTGGCATCCCCACTGGCCTGGCATCCAGGCAAAGGAGACACCAAGGGCCATCTGCCGTGAGCACCCCCACCCACAGGGACCAGGCCCACTCTAGGCTGTTGTGGACTGGCCCTCCTGGGTGACAGGCAGTGTCACTCGCAGTGTGGCATTCCCCGGGGGGCATGGGGCTCAGGGACTGCACACCCAACCTTACCTCCTCTGAGGCTCTATTTTCCAGTTGTCTTGCCAGTGCCATCCTATGGGTGCCTTGAAATCCGTCTTGGGGAGGGCCTTGTGCCCGGTGACGTCTGAGAAGTTGGGGCATCGGTGCAGCCCCTGCGGCCCCCACTGGTCTTTATACTTGGCCTGATTCTCATACTGGGGGCGGGGAGGCAGTCAGACGATGGCTAGTCACCAGGGACCCCGAGCTCACAGCATCTAGCCTGCTGCGTCCAGCAGACCCCTCCACCTTCAGAGCCGGCCTTTCAGAACCACACCCTGGCTCCCTGCGCTCCAGGCTCTGTGGGGGCCAGCCTTGGGGAAGCACTCACCGTCTCGGCATACACCACTATGCTGCCCTGGCGGGGCAGCTGCATGTGCTGGCTGTCCGTGACGTTCCCGAGCCACATGCAGACTCGGAGGTGGGCTGGGACCGTGTCCTTCTCTCCTTCTCCCTCTGGGTACTGAGCCAGAAGCAGGTCAGTGTCTCAGGGGGCGCCAGTGCACCGGGGCAAGGGGGGGGGGGGCATGCGCACCTGGAGTAGCTCACACCGAGTTTTGCCTGCCAGCGTGTGAGATGCCAGGCAGATGCTTCGACCCTGAGACCCCGTGTGTGTCAGGGAGGTAGGGGAGGGCTGGGGCAAAGGACAATGCAAGGCTTCACGGGGCAGGGGTATGGGGCGGCGATACCAGTGATGTGGTTAAGACCGGAGATCATTCGCTCAATGCTGGCAAGGACCGGCACCGAGCCAAGCACTGTATCATCACACCCTGCCATGAGGCGGGCACCGTTACCACCAGGCCCGATCGAAGGTGGTGCCAGGGTCTCTCAAGCCAGGATTCGAGTCTCAGTGGTCCTTGCAGGATGAGCAGGACTCACAAGGGGCAGGGGAGGCCTTGTGCGACAGTGAGAAAGCGAAGGACAGGCATAATGTGGCCAGGAACCCAGGGTGGCCAGGGAAGGTTGGGGCATCGAGGGAGGCCCGAGGGGCAACCAGGCCTGGGAGGGGTGCACCTTCTCCAGGAAGCAATGGGAGCACAGAGTGTCTCTGAGGATGGAGGGAAGGCACCCCGCCTCCCAGGAAGCAGGCAGACTGTGATCAGGGCCGGGCGGTGTTCAGAGTCCCCAGGCAGTCTTATTTATAGCTTGCAGCATCTGCTACCAGGGGCCTGTGGCCACACCGCATAGGCAGGAAACACCTTGGAGGCCACACAGTCACTGGCCAGGCAGAGATGGCAAGGGATGGGGCCACATGGTGGCCACAAGAATGACGGAGATGGACTCGAGGAACGTGTGTGAAGGACATGGACTTGGCGCCAACCCATGTGCAGCCACAGACCCCTGCCTTCGTCTAGGTTCTACCTAAACCCCATCTGCCCCATAAAGGGCCAGGAGAGAAAGAGCCCATGCCCTCAGGGAGGCTCCCTCAGGGCCTTCCCTGGGGAGTTCAGGGCCCTGTTCTCCCCCTCCCCCCGAGGACTCCCTGCTCCCCACCTGCAGCAGCAGGGACTGGATCTTGCCACAGAAGCGGCCGGAGTGCAGGCTCCCTGCTGGGGAGAACAGGATGGTGTGGGCAGGCACCCGTGCGTAGGCCACTCGCTGCTCCCTGGCCATCAGCCAGATCATCACGTCCGGGAAGCCCATCTGGGGCTGTGGGGCGGGCGGAGGTCAGGCCTGCGTGGCCAGCTCCCAGCCCCGCACCGCGGCAGCTGGCGTGGCCGGCACCCACCTCGGGGAGCACAGCGTCGAGGCGGTGCAGCCAGCCCTCCACCGTGGCCACCATGTCCCTGGGCTTGGCGTTCTTGGCCTTCTCGGCCAGTTCCTTTAGGAGGAGGTTCCGGAGCTGCCACTTCTCCTTGTCTAGGATGTTGGCTTTGGGCTGATCGGTCATGCAGGGCAGAGGGCGCCTGGGGCAGGACAGGCGGCAGTGGGCTGGACCCCTCCTCCACCTGCCAACCTCAGGTCTTGCCATCGCCAGTGTGTCCCTCCCAGCCCTGAGATGGTGTTCCAGGTGCTGCTGGCCAGGCCTGGGCAGCCCTACCCACACTTCCCTTAGGCAGCCTGCTCACCGCCGGCCTCACCCCAGGTTCTCATCCAGCCCTCTCCTTCCACCCAGTGCTGCCATGGGCTGGGCCTGTGCCTTTTGGCTAGAAGGAGGTGCAGAGGAAGAGTGTGGGCCCAGGACCGTGCGGGCACCGCTTGCCTGGATGCAGGGGGTGGGGGCAGGTTGGGTAGCAGCATCAGGAATGGGCGTGGCAGCCGGGACTGGGTGAGACAAGGAGGTCAGGGCCATTGCCCTGAGGGGGAAGGGCAGAGGCTATGGATGTGTGCAGGCTGGGGAGAAAGCTGAACGGAGCCCGGCCTGCTTGCACAGGTGCTCGTGGGAGGTGTCCTGAAGGCTGCCGCCCCGACCCCCAGCCTGCTCCTGCCCGCCGCGGCGGGGGCCCCCACTCCTACTTGCAGTCCTCCACCAGCTCCCTCAGCAGCTTCTCCCACTGCTGGAGCAGAGCTGGGTCCTTCAGATTCCGCAGGGACTTCAGGGTGTCCAGATTGGCTTTCTGCCCAGACAGTGAAAGAGAGAGAGAGAGGAGAGAGAAAGAAGGCTGGCCTCAGCACGGAGCATGCCAGAGACAGCCTATGGGGCTCACGGGCCCAAGGTTTTTCCAGCCAGGGCCTGGGGACTTTGGAGGGGTATCCTGACGATGTCACTCTGAGGCTGTCACATGCCTTGGCAAACTTACTCCACGCACCCTTCCCACCACCAACAGCCGAGGTGGCAGGGAGGAGCCAGGATGGAGGGGGACTGGGGAGCGGGGCAGCCTCCCATCTACAGGCATGAGAAAGTCGTGTCTGAGGAGGGGCACCAGGGGAGTCTCCCGAGATGTGTACTCCCTGACAGGGACCCAAGACCCTTTATGATCTGACCCTTCCCAGATTTCCTGACTCCAGCTCCTCATCACCTCCATGCCTCCCCACCAACTTTTAAAACTACCGCCTCACCTCCCTTGTTCCTCCCACCCCTCCCTACCAACTCCTACACAGCCTTCAAAGCCCTGCTGCAATGTCACCTCTTTGGTGAGCACCTCCTGTGCATGTCCCTCTCCCCTTCCCTTCCCCTTCCCAGTCTCTCCGACCTGTGGCTCTGGGCCCCAGCCCCAGCTGCTCCGTGCAGTAGCTGTCAGCACAGCCCCCTTCCCCAGAGAGTGAGCACAGGGGCGGTGTTTATCCAGCTCTGCGTTCAGCGCCTGGTGCTGCATCCGGCCCATGCGTGGCGACGGTGTGGACGCAGGAGTGAGCAGAGTGACCAGGTGCCTGGGACTGTGATGCGGTTCCCCGAGCATCGCCCCTGTCCCCTCCCTGCACCACTCACCAGGCGGTCCCGAGTGACGTGGAGGAGGTTGAGGCATTTCATGCGGAAGCTGATGTCCTCCCAGTTGGAGGTCACGGCCACGACAGGCTTGGTGTTGTACCAGGGTACGTAGTGGTAGCTGTTCCCTGAGACACAGAGGGACAGGCAGGGGACGAGGTGCATCTGAGGGACCCCAGGAGGGCTCCTCTCCCTGTGTCCCTGGGGAGGACCTCACCCAGCTACTCCATTCCTCAAGGGTGCCACTGCCACCAATGCCAACAGGACCCCTCCAGCTGGGAGACCCGGCTGTGCCCTGTGATGAACCCGGATAGCTCCAGGGGCGCATGGACTGTGCTCAGTGTGGGTTCACAGGTGGGAGAATCCAGCCGCAGGAAGCCGCTGGCAGGTGGTCATCACGCAGGCATTAAGCTGCAGGACCCTGTGCTTTGAACACTGGGTGGATGCCTGGGTGGGGGGCGTGTCTCCATTCTGGGAGGTCTGTGGGAAGAGGAGGAGCAGGCCTCCAGGGGAGTCCGGGGGAAGCGCAGAGGGCTGGCAGGGCAGCAAGCGTGGGTAAGAACTGGTGGTGGCGTGGCAGGCTGGGTCCCTGGCAGTGCTTCTTAAAGAAGGGAGGAGGGATGGTGAGATGAAAGGTGACATGCGCTGGGTTGGGCTTGAAGGAAGAAAGCCACAGAGGGCAGAAATTTAAAAAAAGGCAGAAAGTCTCTGAGGCAGGAGGCTTCAGACCAAGCCGACTTTAGACCTCTGAGTTCCCAGCAAATCCCCGAGGACTCACGCATCTCTTAGGCAACTATGGGGCACACATCTCGGGCCGCCTGAGGGGGGCAGTCTAACAGGAGACCCACGTGCTATGGGCTGAAGGGCGTCCCCCTTAAAGATATGTCACAGTGCTAACCCCCCAGCGCCCTCAGCATGCGGCCTCATTTGGAAACGGGCCACCGCAGATGTAGTGCATTAAGACCAGGTCCCTGGGAACAGAGGGCTCCTAATCCAACATGACTGATGCTTTTATAAGAAGGGATGCAGTTACAGAAAGATGGCAGCTGCAGTGAAGACACAGGCAGTGGGGCAGCAAGGAGATAAGCAACACCAAGCTTTGCTGGCCACAGCCAGAAGCAAGGAGCGAGCCACGCAACTGAGTCTTAACCACTAGGGTAAATACATACCCCATGCAAAGCCTTTTTATTTACTGATTTATTTGAAAGGTAGAGTTACAGAAAGAGAGAGAGTGAGAGAGTGACAGTAAGAGTGAGAGAGAGAGAGAGAATCGATCTTCCATCCACTGGTTCACTCCCTGAGTGGCTGCAATGGCCAGTGCTAGGCAGACTGAAGCCAGGAGCCAGCAGCTTCATCTAGGTCTCCCATATGGGTGCAGGGGCCTAAGGACTTGGGCCATCTTCCATTGCTTTTCCCAGGTGCATTAGCAGGGAGCTGGATCAGAAGTGGAGCAGCCAGGACACAAACCAGCACCCACACGGGATGTTGGCACTGCAGGCGGCAGCTTTACCCACTATGCCACAACACCATTCCCCAGTGCAGAACCGTTAAAGAAGTCCCTGATTGTCAGTGCCCCAGGTAACAGGAGAAAACAAAGGCAGATCCTCCCTGGAGATTGGAACCTTGGCCACACCTTGGAGAATTCCCACAGAGTCCCAAGGAAACAGCAGCTCAGCCTTAGCACACACACTCCTAGCCCAGCAGTCCTATTCCAAAGCCTACACCCAACCAAAAGACACGTGCAGCCTTAGCCAGGGATGCCAGGAAAATGTTCACAGCAGCTGTGATCATACTAGCCCCAAACTGGAAACAGCCATCTCATCTCTCAATGGTAGCAGGGATAATAGGTTATAGTATATCATCACAATAGATTACTAAGCCACGAGTTCAAGGAGCTATAACTGTACCCAACATCATCTACGTTTGTGAATTCATTTCACAAATAATATGAACAATAATATTTCACAAATAATATGAACAAAGGAAGCCACACACTAAAGCATATATATATATATAAAATCATATATATATGATTTAAGTTTTAGAAAACAGAAAAATGAAATGGGGCTTAGGAGAGGGGTTACCCTTGGAAGGGGATGGGAGTGGAGGGGCCCAGGGGACCCCTGGGTGCTAGTATCCCCTCCCTGCTCAGCACTGTCACACAGGCATGTTTGCTCCACAATTCACTGAGTGTGAAACTCTGGTGTACTTTTCCACAGGCCATGTTAGCCTTGAATCAAACGTTTACTTAAGAAATGACAAAATAATCATTTCTCAGTCATTTGGCTTAAATCTAATGAAGAAATTTTAAAATAGTGGGAGAAAACAGACAAAATAAATCTGTGCAACACAGCGTGTCAAATGTTGGGAAATGCTGTGCAGAAGAGCAAAGCAGGGGAGCTGGCTGCTGCGTGTGACGCCCACGTCCCACATGGCTGACGCGCCTGGGAAGGCAGCGGAGACGGCCCAAGTGTGGGGCCCCTGCCACCACATGGGATACCTGATGGTTCCTGGTCTTAGCTTTGACTTGTTCCAGACCTCACTGATGTGGCCATTTGGGGAGTGAACCAGAAAATGGAATCTTTCTCTGTGTCTCTCCTCTCTCCCTCTGTGTCACTCTAATGTGTGCCTTTCTAATAAATAATTTTTTTTAAAAAAGAATAAAGTAGGATGTATTCTGTTTTAAATAGAATGGCTACCTAAGTTCTTTAACAAGAAGATCTAGAAGGGCCGGCCCTGCGTGCTGCGGCTCACTAGGCTAATTTTCCGCCTGCGGTGCCGGCCCACCGGGTTCTAGTCCCAGTTGGAGTGCCGGATTCTGTCCCAGTTGCCCCTCTTCCAGGCCAGCTCTCTGCTGTGGCCCGGGATGCAGTGGAGGATGGCCCAAGTGCTTGGGCCCTGCACCCCATGGGAGACCAGGATAAGCACCTGGCTCCTGCCTTCGGATCATCGCGGTGTGCCAGCCGCTGCAGCCATTGGAGGGTGAACCAATGGCAAAGGAAAACCTTTCTCTCTCTCTCTCTCTCTCTCACTGTCCATTCTGCCTGTCAAAAAAAAAAAAAAAAAAAAAAAAAAAGAAGAAGAAGATCTAGAAGAAATTACAGAGTGCATCCCAGAGAGATGACAAGATGAAGAAAAATGGGAGACTTACAAATACAAAGGCCAGAAGGAGAGGGTTCACAAAGGATACAGCGAGGTCCAGGGGGACACAGAAGAGAGAGGGTGAGGGGAGAGTGGCACAGCAGTTAACACACAGCTCAGAGCACCCACATCCCACGTCGGAGTGCCTGGGTTTGAGTCCCTGATCTGCTTCTAATGCAGGCTTCCTGCTAATGCACCTGGGAAGGCAATGCTTAGGGCCCTGCCACCCACAAGATCCTGAGGGCGTTCCTGGCTCCTGGCTTTGGCCTGGCCTACCCCCAGCTGTTGGACATTTGGGGATAGAACCAGCAGATGGAAGCTGTCTCTCTGCCTTTTTTTTTTTTTTTAAGATTTATGTATTTATTTGAAAGTCAAAGTTACACAGAGAGAGAAGGAAAGGCAGAGAGAGGGAGAGGTCTTTCATCCGCTGGTTCACCCCCCAACTGGCTGCAATGGCTGGAGCTGTGCCGATCCAAAGCCAGGAGCCAGGAGCTAGGAGCTTCTTCCAGGTCTCCCACGCGGGTGCAGGGGCCCAAGAACTTGGGCCATCTTACACTGCTTTCTCAGGCCATAGCAGAGAGCTGGACGGGAAGTGGAGCAGCCGGGACTTGAACCGGCATGCAGATGGGATGCCGGCACTGCAGTCGACAGCCTTACCTGCAAAGCCACAGCACTGGCCCCTGTCTCTCTGCCTTTCAAATGCATAACAATTAAAATTAAAAAAAGAAAAAAGAGAGAAGAGTTGGTAATTTTTTTTTTTTTTTGGACAGGCAGAGTGGACAGTGAGAGAGAGAGACAGAGAGAGAAAGGTCTTCCTTTGCCGCTGGATCACCCTCCAATGGCCGCCGCTGCAGCCGGCGCACCGCGCTGATCCGATGGCAGGAGCCAGGATCCAGGTGCTTTTCCTGGTCTCCCATGGGGTGCAGGGCCCAAGCACCTGGGCCATCCTCCACTGCACTCCCTGGCCATAGCAGAGAGCTGGCCTGGAAGAGGGGTAACCGGGACAGAATCCGGCGCCCCAACCGGGACTAGAACCCGGTGTGCCGGCGCCGCAAGGTGGAGGATTAGCCTATTGAGCCACGGCGCCGGCAAGAGTTGGTAATTTTTGAAGAGAAAACATTTCAGAATTTTCCACGGTTGTTGGAAGACACATGTCAGGCTGCTATTTATCATTCGAATGACCCACAAGTGGGCTTCTCCATAGGAGCATGGGATTCCAGGTGGCAATTTTCCTCTTGGACAGCTTACAAAAGCAACAAGGACAAGGAAAACAACTCCATTTTCAGCAAACAAGGAGACAGATATAATCTGCAGACTCAAACTACACACCAGGACTGCCAAAAGCAACTGTGGGGGCCACAGAAGCACTGAGGGGTGAAGCCACTTTGGGGAGGAGGGAGTGACTGGCTAGACGGACAGTGGGAAGCACAGCCTGATGGGAGCGATCGCAGAGAGTGCCAGCAAAAATACACTCCCTGCAGGAACTCGGGGTGCACAGGAGGAGAGGTGAGCCAGCAGGAGTCAGAAAACAAGCAGAAGCAAAAACGAAAACAATCGGAGAAAGGAAGGCAACATTAGCGGCCCAGGGAAGATTAGTTCCCGAACAGACTTCACGAGTGGCACAGAAATAGGAACTGAGGAAACACGACCAAAGTGAAATGCAAAGAAAGGGTAAAAAAATGATCAAGGGGAAAGGTGACAGATGTGTTAGAAGAGCAAGGAGAATCGCTAAACCCATAAATGAAGCAACTAAATAATAACCAGAACAGGTGTTTTAACTTAAAAAAATTCACATGGAAAGGCCAGTCTTTAACAAGTGGTGCTTGAACAATTGGATAGCCACATGCAAATGAATTCAAAATGAATCTGAGAGCCATGCCTGAACTAAAACTACAAAACTTTAGAAGAAAAAACTAGGAGGGGATGGCATTGTGGCAAAGCTGTAGCATCCTATATCAGGGTACCAGTTCAAGTCCCGACTACTCCACTTCCTATCCAGGTTCCTGCTGATGCACCTAGGAAGGCAGTGGAAGATGGCCCAGGTGCCTGCGTCCCTGCCAACCATCTGGGAGACCGGGATGGAGTTCCTAGCTCTCGGCTTCAGCCTGGCCCTGCCTGGCCATGTCTTGGCTGTTGTGGCCATTTGGAGTGAACTAGTGGATAGAAGATTTCTCTCTCCCTCTTCCTCTCTCTCCCCCTTTATCACGTTGCCTTTCAAATAAGTAAATAGATTTTTTTTTTTAATTTTAAAGATTTATTTGTTTGTTTGAGAGGCAGAATTACAGAGAGAAAGAGGCAGAGGGACAGCTCCCATATGGGATGCCAGCAAACTAACACTACAGCCAGGTACAACTTCACACCCATTAGAATGGCCCAGATGAAAAAGACTGACAATGCCAAAACTTGGTAAGGATCTGGAGCAGATGGAGCTCTCAAGCAGCGCTGTGGGGGTGTAAAATAGTACATTTACTTTGGAAATATGTTAGGCATTTTCTTATAAAACTCAAATTTCATCCCTTGGTATTTACCCAAGAGAAATGAAAGCACATTTTCTTTTAAGATTTATTCATTTACTTGAAAGTCAGAGTTTCATACAGAGAGAGAAGGAGAAGCAGAGAGAGAGAGAGAGGGAGGGGTCTTCCATCCACTGGTTCACTCCCCAACTGCCAGAGCTGTAATGGCTAGATCCAAAGCCAGGAGCCAGGAGCTTCTTCCCGGTCTCCCATGTGGGTGCAGGAGCCCAAGGACATGGGCCATCCTCTACTGCCTTCCCAGGCCATAGCAAAGAGCTGGATCGGAAGTGGAGCAGCTGGGACAGAAACAAGTGCCCATATGGGATGCCAGCACTGCAGGCAGCGGCTTAACCCACTACACCACAGCACTGGTCCAAAAGCACATTTTCATAAAAGTGACTTGTACAAGAATGTTCATAACAGATTTATTTATTTATTTGAAAGAGAGAGAGAGGCCGGCGCCGTGGCTCAATAGGCTAATCCTCCACCTTGCGGCGCCGGCACACCGGGTTCTAGTCCCGGTCGGGGCGCCGGATTCTGTCCCGGTTGCCCCTCTTCCAGGCCAGCTCTCTGCTATGGCCAGGGAGTGCAGTGGAGGATGGCCCAGGTGCTTGGGCCCTGCACCCCATGGGAGACCAGGAAAAGCACCTGGATCCTGGCTCCTGCCATCGGATCAGCGCGGTGCGCCGGCTGCAGCGGCGGCCATTGGAGGGTGAACCAACGGCAAAAGGAAGACCTTTCTCTCTCTGTCTCTCTCTCTCACTGTCCACTCTGCCTGTCAAAAATAAAAAAAAAAAAAAAAAGAAAGAGAGAGAGAGAGAGAGAATCTCCCATCTGCTGGTTCATTTATAATATTCCAAAATTCAAATCAATCTAAATGTCCATGAACATAAATTGTTCATTTTTATTTAATGTCATTTTTGTTTAATGGAACACTAACAGAAATAAAAGGGAACAAAGTACTGTCTATGCAACAACACAAGTGAATTTCTATGGTACTATGCTGAGCAAAAAGCAGCCAGAGAAAGAAAGAGCACCGTATGTACCATTGCATCCACGTGAAGTTGTGGCCAAGCAAATCAAATCTATGGTGGCAACAAGCATGATGATTGTCCCTAGGGTTGAAGGAATTGACTGAAAAGGGGCACACAACTCAGTAGAGCAGTGGAAGATGGCCCAAGTACTTGGGTCCCTGCCCACAAGTGGGAGACCTAGAAGAAGCTCCTGGCTCCTGGCTTCGAATCAGCCCAGCTTTGGCCATTTGGGGAGTGAACCAACAGACAGAAGACTTCTCTCTCTCCGTCTCACCCTCTGTCTGTAACTCTACCTCTCAAATAAATAAATAAATAAATCTTTTTTTTCAAAAAGTTGGGGGGCACACAGAAGCTTTCTGGAGTAATGGAAGTCTTTACCTGTATATTTACCAAAACTCATAAATCTGTACATTATATTGTTTATTTAAAAAAATGTTGCCACTTAAAGAATGAAAAGTCAATTCACAGACTTGGAGAAGATTATTTACAACACACATATCTGGCAAAAGATGTTGGGTACAAAATAAGAAAGATGCAATCAAGAGGAATAATGGACAAAAGATATGGAAAGGTTTCTTACAGGTAAGCAAAAACAAATGTCTATATACATATGAAAAGATGTTCAACTCTAATTTATAATCAGGAATATCACAGTAAGGCCATATGAGATACTACTTTACATCAATCACAATGGCAAAAACTAAGACTGGGCAAGGGGTCGGGCACTGTGGTGTAGTGGGTAAAGCCACTGACTGCAGTGCCAGCATCCCATATGGTGCTGGTTCAAGTCATGGCTGCTGTACTTCCTATCCAGCTCTCTGCTATGGCCTGGGAAAGCAGTGGAGGATTGCCCAAGTCCTTGGGCTCCTGCACCCGTGTGGGAGACCTAGAGGAGGCTCCTGGCTCCTGGCTTCAGATTGGCTCAGCTCTGGCCACTGTGGCCATCTGGGGAGTGAACCAGCAGATAGAAGACTTACTTTCTCTCTCTCTCCTCTGCCTCTGCTTCTCTGTAGCTCTTCCTTTCAAATAAATAAATACATCTTTTTTTTTTTTAAAGACTGGGCAACACCCAGTACTGGTGAGAATGTAGAGTATAAGAATTCTCATACCAGGCTGATGAGAGTGTAATCTGGTATAATCATTTTTGTTTTGAGAGTCTCTTCCACTCCTAGGTATATAATTTAGAGGAAGGCTTGCACTTGTGACCAGGAGTCATGTACAAGGATGTTTAAATAAAATTATTGTACTAACAATAGAGATACAACCTAAATGTCTACATATACCATATAATTTGTGTGGTATAATCATACAGTTGGATATACAAAGAAATGAAAATGAATTGCAGCTATACATACCCGTATAAAAATTTGACATTCAGCAAAAATGTAGGACATGAATACAGACTGAAAGAGTGCATTTATGTAAGATTGTGCTGTTTAGAGTTCCATTCAGAGGTGGTAAAAATTAAAAAGACCAAGGTGTGATTAACATAAGAGTCAGGGACAGAGTCATCTCTTAAATGAATAGATTTGGGAAAAGCAAATAATTTTCTATATTTTAAGCTGCGTAGTTAAGTTCATGACTACTCATTTTATTCTTTAAATTGTACATAAACATTTTATATACTTTTTGTTTTTGTTTGAGAGTCAGAGAGACAGAGAAGGAGAGACACACACACAAGCTGAGCAAGAGAGCTCCTATCTGCTGGTTTACTCCTCAGATGACCACACAGTGGTGGGGAGGAGCCCGAAGCCTGGAGCTGGACACTTAGTCCAGGTTTCGTATGTGGATTACAGACCCCCAGCTACTGGAGTCATTGCTGCTGCCTCCCAGGGTTTGTACTGGTGGGAAGCAGAAGTCAGGAGCCAGAGCTGGGAATCGGACCCAGGTACTCTGACATGGGACACAGGTGTCTTAAGCACCAGGCTGAACACCTGCTCCTTAGATACATTTTGTATAAAGATTTCATAAAATGAAAAACAAGTAGAACATTATGCTAAGTGAAATGAGTCAGTCATGAGGGAACACACACTGTATGATTCCATGCATACAAAATGTCCAGAAAATGAAAGCCTAGAGAGACAGAAAGCTGATGGAAAAAAAAGATAGAAAGTGTGCTTGTCTAGGACTGGGAGGATGGGAGAGAAACAGGGAGCAACTGCTGGAAGGGCACAGGTTCTTTCGGGGGTGAGGAATTTGTTCTAGAACTGATTATGGTGGTGGTTGCACAACTCTGTGAATATGCCAAGAACTGTTGAACTGGACACTTTCAGTGGGAGAAATATATGGCATGTGAATTATATCTCAACAAAGCTTTTATTTAAAAAATAAAAAAAGTAAGGAACGGCATGCCCAGAGAGGCTCTTGATGGGTAATGAGATGGGGAGGCTGATAAAGATGGAAGGGAGACAGTACTGCTCGGTAGCAGTGGTTTTCAAATTTTAGCATGACCCAAATCACCTGGAGGACTTCTTAAAACACAGATCAGGAGGTGCCATGCCCAGACTTTCTGATTGTGTGGGTCTAGGCTGGGGTCAGGAATTTGCATTTTTTCTTTTTTTGACAGGCAGAGTGGACAGTGAGAGAGAGAGACAGAGAGAAAGGTCTTCCTTTGCCGTTGGTTCACCCTTCAATGGCCGCCGCGGCCGGCGCACCGCGCTGATCCGAAGGCAGGAGCCAGGTGCTTCTCCTGGTCTCCCATGGGGTGCAGGGCCCAAGCACTTGGGCCATCCTCCACTTCACTCCCGGACCACAGCAGAGAGCTGGCCTGGAAGAGGGGCAACCGGGACAGAATCCGGCGCCCAGACCGGGACTAGAACCCAGTGTGCCGGCGCCGCAAGGCAGAGGATTAACCTAGTGAGCCGCGGGGCCGGCTCAGGAGATACTGCTCCTGCTGGTCCAGAGACTGTACTTTGAGAACTACAGTGCCCAGTATAGGTGTCAGTAGCTATGCATTGGATGGAAGGGCAAATGGTTGGATGGGAAGTTGGCTGGGTGTTTGAGAGACTGGAGAGACTGGGGTTGAAAGGTTGAATGTATGGATCAATGGATTAATAGATAAAAGGGCGGATGGATGGGAGGTTGTTCATAGTGGGGGAACAGATGAGGTTAGGAAAACAGTGTGGAAAGTAGTGCACAGAAAGCCTAGAAATCAAGACCCGGCGTCAACTTTTGGCTGTGTAATGTTTGTGATGTCACCTCTCTGCACCTCTTTGCCCTCCGGTGTGAAATGTGGGTAAATAATGCCTACGCATCTTCCAAAGCTACACCCTTGGAAGAGCCTGGCGCAAAGAGGTTGCTCACTGTTCGCTGACTCTGACAATTACCATCATATATCACCGGACTGTACTGTGTGGTTGACACCAGAGGTTTGTAATTCGTGTCTGTCTTGTTTCCGTAGTGGCCGATGCTGACTTCGAACTGGATCAGGTCCTTAAAGCTGGGCATCAAGGTACAGGACAGGAAGACGACGCACAGCCCATACCTCAGCCGGTTCTGGTGCTTCTACAATGATAACCGCGCACACCGCCAGGACATAAGCCACGGGGTGGACATATCCAGACAAGGAGTGAGGCAAGGAGGAAAGGTCCAGTTTCTTCCCAAAGCCATAATGCTCGGCCTCAGGGTTATTATTATTCAGCCTCTCCCCGAGTCTGAAAACCCTGCACGGCTGGCCAAGGCAGCTCCTCCCAGCACTTCTTTCACCTGGCCCACTCCACTCAGTCAATACGGTTTCTCCTCTTAAAATCAGGTAGGGGAGTCTCCTCCCCGGTGAAGCTAGGCCCTGAGTTGGGCCACTCCATCTCCATTCCTTGTCTTCCTCAACTGCATTCTCAGAGGAGATGGTGTGGCCTGGGGTGTGTCCAGCTAAGGACACACACACACACACACACACACACACCTGCCCTTATTGGCTCATCTCTGCAAGCTCCCCTCCTCCTCCCACAATAGCTGAACCTTTTTACTTTCTGGCCCAGCCACCCACTATCCCCCCACGTATGTCTGTTCCCACCGTGCCTCCCATCTGCTCTTAGCCTCCATCTATTACATCAGTCCTTATTTAAGTTGCCACCCTCCGCCCTGTTCCTCAATGCCCCCATCTGTTCACTAGCTCAGGGCTCCCCCATTTTAAAAAGAAATTCTCCTTCTCCCATCTGAGCCCCTATTTAGCTACCACCTGATGTCTCTTCCTTCCACGTTTTCAGACAAGTTCTTTAAAGACTTCCCTCTGTCCACTACCTCGCCCTTTCTCTCCTCCACCTTCAGGATCACAGTTAACTCCTCAATGCAACTCTCTCCTCCCGAGCCTACCTCTGCAGACTCCTCGGTCTCACCTACACCTCTTTCTCCTTCACCTCCTCTTGGACCATGGCATCCTCCTGGGCTCTCTCTCCTCGCTCCCTGCTCCCTTCACTACACCGACTCCTCTGGAAATTTCTTCCATGGACCACAGGTTCAAATCTTGAACACACACCCTGTGTCTAACAGCCTGGGGGCTGGTCTACATGGAAGTCCCCCAAGTGTGTGTTGGAGATGGGATTCATCATCCTCCCCTAGACCCGCTGCTCCTTCAGGGACCCACCTTGGCACATGCTACCCCTGACCACCCTGTCACTAAAGACAGAAAGTGGGCAAGTGGGCATCAGCTTAGGGGAGTCATCCTCACTTCCTGTGTCCTATAGGGGACTGGCTGTGACCTTCCCAAGGCTTAGAACGACCCCTTAGACTATTTTACAAAGCCCTAAGTCACCAACAAACACAATTTCTCCTTCACGAGATTACACTTTTTTTTTTTTTTAACTGAACCATCAGAAACTGGGGCCCACGGCAGGTCAGGGGCAGGCAGCGGGATTCTGTTACCCCTGGGTTCCCATTTCCCACGGTTACCTCTATCCTGGCCACTTCACGGGAGATATCCTTTATCCAAAACTCTTGCTGGGACTTGATTTTTGTGATTAACTCCATGAAGAGTCGTCCTCTATAAGCTAAACCATCCTTAACAGAGTCGGGAACACACTAGGGCCGACGGAAGGAAAAATGGAGAGAAAAGGATGAGAGAAAAAGAGCAAGCGACCCCCACCCCCAGCCAGGACAAGGTTGTCCACTAAAACTGCCTGCCTGTTCCCACCACAGTCCCAGCGAACTCCAGATACCAGAGACACCTGCATGCCAGGAAACCTCGCGGCTCTGACCCCTCTTCTGCTCCCTCAGCACCCACCACTCTCGTTCATGAATTCTACCTGCCCCCCAACTTGAAGTATCCTCTCGCCGGCAAGTGATTCAAGTTTGCAGGCGGCTGTGACACATTGCGTTTGTGCTACCTGGCCTGACCAATCAGGGCATGTCCCGCCTCCTTGGCCACAGTGATTGGGCCAAGAGGAGCACACTGATCCTAAGGAAGCCAATTAGAAAGCTTCGCTGGCCTCCAGGTCCAGGCTCCCAGCCCAGGGACCCCACTGCGCAGCACGCGGGAGGAGAGGAGGAATGCAGGTGCGAAGAAACCCAGGTAGGAGAGGGAGTGAGACTCCTCCTCACTTAGAATCTTTCCTTGCCTCCTACCCCTTTCGTTTAAGCCAATTTAATTTCTGGCGTTTGTCACCAGTCGTAAATATCCTGTGCTTTTCTACATTACCCGCGCCTTGCATTTTCGCCTGCAGCAGGTCTTATCTGGAGTCTCATCCCAGTGCCCCTTCCTCAGCGACCGCCTGGAGCACGCCACTTGTTGCTTTATTGTGCCGTGTATGGCTGCTTATATACACAATTCCCATCCTCTGCTGGGGTGTGGTGAGCAGAACACAGAGCCCAGCCGCTCCTCACCCCTTCCCCGACACCCCGGGCCTGTGCTTTTCACATAGGCGGTTTTACCTCCACTGCCACCTAGAGTTGACAGGAGAAGCTTACGTGTTTTTCCTGCATGCTGAACGCAGCCCTTTTCCCCCCATGGAGAATCAGGAAGCTGGGGCCAAAGCAGGGCAGGAAGCCGGAGTACATTCCTGGAAGGAGAGCGGTCAGAGGTGGGGAGCCCAGGTGGGAGAGGTGGGAGACAGGGGCCAGGGCTTCGCTTGCCTTCTATCTCTTCCCCAGTGGACGAGATCTGGTTGAGGGACAAGCTCACAGTGCCAATCTCATTCTGACAATCATTTCTGGGGCTGAAGAGAAACACTGCAGGCTGAGCCGCTGGCCGGGCTCTCGTCTCCACCTCCCCTGTAAGTTTCTGCCCAGTGGCTCACCAATCCAAGACTCTGAACTTGATGTAGCTGGAGAGGCAGGGCAGCTGTGGGGGGAAGGTGAGAGAAGCAGTGGGTGCTCACTGGGGTGGTCAGACCTCACGGAGATTTCCAGAGCAGATGGAAAGTCTTGGGTCTGGCTCAGTTATCAGTGAGCCAGTTAATCACGGACAAGCTGGGTTTACCACTGAGCTCATGGAGCTTGTGCTGTGGACTGTCCAACCCCCCCAACTCCCCATTTACTGGGGCCCCTTGCAAGTCCCTGGGAGGTGCAATCTAAAGCCAGGAGCCAGGAGCTTTTTCCAGGTCTCCCATATGAGTGCAGGGGCCCAAGCATCTTCTGCGGCTTTCCCAGGCCATTAGCAGGGAGCTAGATTGGAAGTGCAAAAGCCAGGACTCAAACTGATGCCCATATGGGATGCTGGCACTGCAGGCAGAGGCTTAACCTGTTACACCACAGTGCCAGCCCCTTATTCTGTTCTTTAAAAAAAAAAAAAGATTTGTCTATTTGAAAGGCAGGGTGACAGGGAGAGGGAAGGAAAGACAGAGAAAAGAAAGATCTTCCATCCAGTGGTTAACTCTCCAAATGCCTATAGTGGTCAGGTCTGGGTCAGGCTGAAGCTCCATCCGGATCTTCCAAGGGGGTGGCAGGGACCCAAGACCTTGAGCTGTCTTCCCCTGCCTTCCCAGGATGTGCATTAGCAGGAAGTGGGGACTCCATCTGGCAGGCTGATATGGGATGTAGGTGTCCAAGGGGTAGCTTAACCCTGTATTCTTGTTTCTTAAAATGGCCCCCTAATTGCATAAATTCAGGACCTGAGAGACTTGGGTGCAGCCTGACTATGGGTTTGTTCATGGTTACCAGCCTGGCACAGTCCTTCTCAGCCTGATACACAGTCACCAAACCATCTCGTGGTGAGGTCTTGAGCCTAGAATGCCTGCACCACACCCAGTAGTTAACTCTTTAAGCAGCAAGACTGTCTCCTCCAAAGTGAAGAACAGTGCTTACAGCTGCTGCTCCAGAAGGGTGTCTGCTGTCCCGCAGCCTGTGCTGTGCAGTCTCCATAAACCAGCTGGTAAATCCTCCCAGTACAACAGAATTGGTAAAGCAGAAGAAAGAATATCCAACTTAGAAGACAAAGCACAGGAAATTATATGATCAGACCAACTCAAGAAGAAGAAGAAGAAATTATAAAACTAAAAAAAAAACACTGTTGGTAATCTACAGGATACTATCAAATGACCCAACATATGGGTTCTAGGAGTTTCTGAAGGCATGGAGAGAGAGAAAGGATTAGAAGGCATTTTTATTGAAATAATAACAGAAAATTTCCCTAATTTGGAGAAAGAGACATGACCTGAAAATATCTTCACCACGACACATTGTAAGCAGACTCTCCAAAGCCAGGAGCCAGGAGCTTCTTCCAGGTCTCCTATGTGGGTGTGGAGGCCCAAAGACTTGGGCCATCTTCTACTGCTTTCCCAGGCCATAGCGGAGAGCTGGATAGGAAGTCGAGCAGCAAGGACTCAAACTGGCACTCATATGGGATACTGTCACTGCAGGCAGCAGCTTTACCCGCTGTGTTACAGTGCCAACCCCAAGAAAGAACTTCTAAGATCAATCCCATTTACAATAGCAACAAAAAAAAATCAAATACCTTGGAATAAATTTAATCAAGCATGTCAAAGATCTCTACGATGAGAATTACAAAACATTAAAGAAAGAAATAGAAGAAGATACAAAAAAAAATTGAAAAAAATCTTCCATGTTCATGGATTTGAAGAGTCAATATCATCAAAATGTCCATTCTTCCAAAAGCAATTTACAGATTCAATGTGATACCAATCAAAATACCAAATATATTCTTCTCAGATCTAGATAAAATGATGCTGAAATTCATATTGAAACGTAGGAGACCCCAAATAGCTAAAGCAATCTTATACAACAAAAACAAAGCCAGAGGCATCATAATACCAGATTTCAAAACATTCTACCAAGGCAGTTATAATCAAAACAGCCTGGTACTGGTACAAAAAACAGATGCATAGACCATTAGAATAGAATAGAAATGCCAGAAATCAGTCCAAGCATCTACAACCAACTTATATTTGACCAAGGAGCTAAAACCATACCTGGAGCAAGGACAGTCTCTTCAACAAATGGTGCCGAGAAAACTGGATTTCCACATGCAGAAGTATGAAGCAGGACCCCTACCTTACACCTTACACAAATATCCATTCAAAATGGGTGAAAGACCTAAATCTACAGCTTGATACCATCAAATTATTAGAGAACACTGGGGAGACCTTGCATTGGCACAGGCAAAGAGTTCTTGGAAAAGACCCCAGAGGCACAGGCAATCAAAGCCAAAATTAACAAATGGGATTACATCAAATTGAGAAGCTTCTGTACTGAAAAAAAAAAAAACACTCAAGAAACTGAAGAGGCAACCAATAGAATGGGAGAAATTATTTGTGAACTATGCAACTGATAAAGGATTAATAACCAGAATATATAAAGAGATCAAGAAACTTCACAACAACAAAACAACCCAGTTACAAAATGGGCAAATGACTTAAACAGACATTTTTCAAAAGAGCAAATCCAAATGGCCAACAGACACATGATAAAATGTTCAGGATCACTAGCAATCAGGGAAATGCAAATCAAAACCACAATGAGGTTTCACCTCACTCCTGTTAGAATGGCTCACATTCAGAAATCTACCAACAACAGATGCTGGTGAGGATGTGGGGAAAAAGGAACACTAACCCACTGTTGGTGGGAATGCAAACTGGTCAAGCCACTATGGAAGTCAGTCTGGAGATTCCTCAGAAACCTGAATATAACCCTACCATACAACCCAGCCATCTCACTCCTTGGAATTTACCCAAAGGAAATTAAATTGGCAAACAAAAAAGCGGTCTGCACCTTAATGTTTATTGCAGCTCAATTCACAATGGCTAAGACCTGAAATCAACCCAAATGCCCATCAAGAGTAGACTGGATAAAGAAATTATGGGACATGTACTCTATAGAATACTATACAGCAGTCAAAAACAATGAAATCCGGTCATTTGCAACAAAATGGAGGAATCTGGAAAACATCATGCTGAGTGAATTAAGCCAGTTCCAAAGGGACAAATATCATATGTTCTCCCTGATCGGTGACAACTAACCAAGCAACAAAAAGGAAACCTGTTGAAGTGAAATGGACACTATGAGAAACAGTGACTTGATCAGCCCTTGTCCTGACTGTTGATGTACAATTTAATACTTTAACCCCTTTTTGTATTTTTTTTTGTTCTAGTTAATACTATTGGTTGAACTCTGTAATTAACACACAATTATTCTTAGGTGTTTAAAATTAACTGAAAAGTGATCTCTGTTAAATATAAGAGTGGGAATAAGAGAGGGAGGATATGTACAATTTGGGACATGCTCAATAGGACTTGCCCCAAATGGTGGAGTTAGAAACGTGCCAGGGGATTCCAATACAATCCCGTCAAAGTTGCATGTATCAATGCCATCTCACTAGTCCAAGTGATCAATTTCAGTTCACAATTGATCACACTGATAGGTCTAAGAGTCAAAGGGATCACACAAACAAGACTAGTGTCTGCTAATACTAACTGATAGAATAAAAAAGGGAGAGAACAATCCAGCATGGGAAGTGGGATACACAGCAGACTCATAGAATGGCAGATGTCCTAAACAGCACTCTGGCCTCAGAATCAGCCCTTAAGGCATTCGGATCTGGCTGAAGAGCCCATGAGAGTATTTGAGTATTTTAGGCATGGGAAGCCAAGATACTCTGGCAAAAACAAACAAAAAAACCTAAATGAAAGATCTCTGCGAGTGAGATCCCAGTAGAAAGAACAGGGCCATCAAAGAAGGAGGTACCTTTCTCTGAAGGGAGGAGAGAACTTCCACTTTGACTATGACCTTGTCTGAATAAGATTGAAGTCAGCGAACTCAAAAGGCTTCCATAGCCTTGGCAACTCATGACTAGAGCCTAGGGAGATTACTGACGCCATAAACAAGAGTGTCAAATTGTTAAGTCAACAACAGGAGTCACTGTGTACTTACTCCTCATGTGGGATCTCTGTCCTTAATGTGTTGTCCAATGTGAATTAATGCTATAACTAGTACTCAAACAGTATTTTACACTTTATGTTCTGTGTGGGTGCAAACTGATGAAATCTTTCCTTAATATATACTAAATCGATCTTCTGTATATAAAGATAATTATAAATGAATCTTGATGTGAATGGAAGGGGAGAGGGAGCGGGAGATGGGAGGGGTGTGAGTGGGAGGGAAGTTATTGGGGGGAAGCCATTGTAATCCATAAATTGTACTTTGGAAATTTATATTTACTAAATAAAAGTTAAAAAAAGAAACATGTAAAGTAAAAGAAAGTCTAATGCTCTTTGGGTAGCCAAATCAATGTCACACAAAGTTCTATGCACTTAGAGAGAGCTCAAGTTATCTCCTAGAGCTGTTTTTTGTTGTTGTTGTTGTTGTTGTTGTTGTTGTTTACAAACAGCTCTTTAGAAGTCTGGCATGGAATCAAAAGGCCATTAGGCTTCAGGGGAACCATTATCCATGACAGCTGATAGCTGCCTGAGAAGGTCTGAAAGGCTATAAGAGCCTAACTGTAGAACCCCACAAAGAGGAGCATCTTGGAGCCATTTAGTGTAGAAACAAGCCCAGAACCACACACAGCCCTATATAATAACTATGTTCCCATCATGGCTCCAGGCCATCAACAAAGAGCTGTAATTATATTTGGGCAGTTTGCCTGGGAGATAAAAAAAATGCATAATTTAGAATGAGTCTTTAAAGCAGTTTTTTTTTTTTTAATTCTTTTCATTTGATTTGAAAGGTGTGTGTGTGGCGGTGGGGGGAGTTTCCATCTGCTGGTTCACTCCTCAAATGCATGTAATAACCAAGGCTGGGCCAAGCTGGATCCAGGAGCCCAGAACTCAATTTAGATATCCCATGCAGGTGGCAGGGACCCAAGTACTTGCGCCATCACTTTCTGCCTCCCTTCCATTTGGGGATTAGCAGGGACAAGGCAGGTGTGATGGAGCAGCCATACCTGAATCTGGAACGTCAGGATCTGGTTCCATATGGGGTTATCGGTGAGGGCCTGCATATTTGTCTGGAGCTGGGAACATCCCAAAGCAGTATCAGTGCCAGCCCATCCCCTCCTCCCTCCATTGGCCTCACCACCCAGCCCTTCCTGTCCAGCCCACAGGTGGACACTGCCTGCAGCACAGGGGAAATCGGGTCATGCCTTGGTCTAAAGACGCTTGGACAACTTCTTATTAGATAAACACCTTCAGTCCTTTGTGTCCTTCAAGTGTTTGCTAGATTCATATTCCTCTATAGTTCTCCTTAAAACAACTTTAAAATTAAATCAGTCAGGGCGCCGGATTCTGTCCCGGTTGCCCCTCTTCCAGGCCAGCTCTCTGCTGTGGCCCGGGAGTGCAGTGGAGGATGACCCAAGTGCTTGAGCCCTGCACCCCATGGGAGACCAGGAGAAGCACCTGGCTCCTGCCATCGGATCAGCGCGGTGCGCCGGCCACGGTGCGCCGGCCGTGGCGGCCATTGGAGGGTGAACCAACAGCAAAAGGAAGACCTTTCTCTCTCTCTCTCTCTCTCTCTCTCTCTCTCTCTCACTGTCCACTCTGCCTGTCAAAAATAAATAAATAAATAAATAAGGATAGGGCTACTAACTTTACTATGTAAATACATGTAGATTTTTGTTAGATCAATTCTAAGATCCCAACAGAAAAATGGACTGAAACACAGCTGGTCGTGACATAGCACTGCTTTGAAAACCATCAATTGACTTAAAAAAAATTTTTTTTGACAGGCAGAGTTAGACAGTGAGAGAGAGATACAGAGAGAAAGGTCTTCCTTCCATTGGTTCACCCCCCAAATGGCCAAAGCCAGGAGCCAGGTGCTTCCTCCTGGTCTCCCATGTGGGTGCAGGGCCTAAGCACTTGGGCCATCCTCCACTGCCTTCCTAGGCCACAGCAGAGAGCTGGCCTGGAAGAGGGGCAACCGGGACAGAATCCGGCGCCCCGACCGGGACTAGAACCCAGGGTGCCGGCGCCGCAGGCAGAGGATTAGCCAAGTGAGCCACAGTGCCGGCCAATTGACTTAATTTTTAAACTTTGCCAGCCTTATTCTTTGCAGTGATATCTGGGAAATCAAGTGTACCTTTTTAAGGTAAACACAGGAATATCAACACTTCTGGAAAAAATGGGGCTCATTTGCCACCCAGGAACATGTGACCCGGCTCTGGGAATGCTCCCACCACTGGCTACTCAGGGTGACAGTTTTATATGTATGCACAAAATCTTTGGTTCTCCTCCCTTCAAAGTGTGGACATTAATTCCCTTTCCCTTGTGTTTGGGCTGAATTTAATGACTGGCTTCTGACAGATAGAATGTGATAGAAATCTTGGCTTGTGACTAAGACAAATCCATTTAACTTTAACCTGGCACCCCTGCCCCCAATTCAAACATCGGACCTTTGCCTGCACAAAACACCCATCAGCCCACTTAGGGAAAGGCTACCGTGTTTCCAGATGTTCATGGAATGTCAGCAGCTCTCTTGCCTGGAACTGTCACTTGACAGGTGAAGATGCTAAGCCCGGAGGGGCTGGTAACCCTGTCAGTGCTGTTCACTGGTTAGCATTTTGTTTCACTCACTCATTCATTCCTCCTTGCAGTCACACGTTTGGTTCTCAGTGGGCATCTTCTCTATGCAAAGCTCTGGGCACACTTTGGCATGCAGGGCTGAGTAAGACACGGCTTTGGCCCCAGAGCTCCGGGGCTGGGGGCCACACTGCCCATCAGTAGATGAGCTGGGATACGATTCTGGGGGTTCTGCCCATCAGCCCACTCTCTCCCTCCACACTACTTTTCCTGGGTGCCAATTTCTCTAGATCTCAGACCCTGTCTGTACTTACCTTTTCCCCAATTAGTTCCACTTCCAAAACAGGACTCACTAAATGGTGTTTCTCTATGAACAAGAAGTTAAAAGATTTCAGCATTTTTTTTTCAGATGGAAAGGGAATGGTGATAGAATAACTTAGACCCCCCCCATAATAATAATATAGTTGGGTGCCCTCTGGGCAGGTGTGTCTTTGGGGATCACCCTGCCCATTCTGCATCTTATCCACATAATGACATAGGGAGAGGGGACACAGGGAAGCTCAAGTCTACAACTGGCATCCAAGACCGGTCAGTGACAATGGGGCCAATGGGTACAGCTGTCCTTGAGGCCTTAGTGAAGCAATTCTTGGTGGATTATATCTCAGTCTCACCCTGAGACCACCCCCCATCTTAGGTCAGTGTCCCACGTATTGAGGAAGTCTCCTGAGGATGGAGGGAACAAAGGGTCGCTCCCTCCCCTGCCACCCTGACTCTAACTGAGATGCAGGTCCTCGGCGCAGTAGATGAAGAACTGTAAGTAGGCTGCGTGGATGGGGACTCGGGTCGACTTGATGATCTGAATATCCTTTTCGGCCCCATAGGGCAGCTTTTGATCCACCTGGAGAGATCAGAGAGCTGGATAGGTTCAGGGTCATGGGGAGGTCACAGCCAAGGCCTCTGGTCATTGCTTCCCCAACTCCCATTGGGTGCAGGGGGAGGGACAACTGTGTGGACACAGTCGAGTATGGAAAAGTCAACAACCACTTCACGACCCCAGGGGTATCCTAAGGAAGCAGCTGGGGTAGGAAATGTTAGTAGGGTGTGGGGCGGCCTCACCGGAGCCTGGTCTCCCACACCCAGCACGCAGATGGTGACTTTCAGGTAGCCTCTCACGCCGCTGATGGGTTTGTTTGGCAGGCACAGGCCTAACCATTTCCTTAGCAGTGCGTGACCTGGACAAGCAGAGGGAGGATGGGAGACCAGCCTCCAGTCTCCACCCCTCTCCCATGAAACCAGTTGGTTTCTGGGGAGGAGAGGAGAGGAAGCATGTCTCGCCTCTCCTGGTTCCCACCCAGTGCCACGGGAAAATGGGAGTCCCTGCTACCATTAAGCAGTGACAGTGTGCTCACAAGGCTGCCAACTCTGACCTCTACGAAACAGGGACCCCAATTTGCAAACTGGAAACCTACTCTTATTCCTGTCTGGAACCAAACACTTGAGAATCAACTTTTCCCCAATTTGAAATCCAGATCTCAACCTGATAGGTATGTTATGGCCAGGTAGTGGTAGAAACCTCCACATAAACTTCTGTCTCCCTATATTGGCCTCAAAAAAAAAAAAAAAAAAAAATAGAAAACCAGGAGCTCCTGGCTCCTGGCTTTGGCCAGGGAAGCCCCAGCCATTGCAGCTGTTTAGGGAGTGAACCAGCAGTTAGAAGATCTCTCTGTGTCTATGATTCTCTCTTTGTAACTTTGCCTTTCAAATAAATAAATCGGAAAAGAGAGGAGAGGAAAGGAGAAGAGAATTCAACTCAGGGTTATAATAAAAGGTTAGCATTTGGTCCAAAGGGATGCTGAGTTTTTTCAGAGAAATATGCAGTTATTATAAAATATCATTAAGTACAGTAAAAGATTTATCAAGTACAAAAATACTTCACACCCTTTAATACTCTCGACCCGATGTGTTGAGGATATTGAGCTGTATTGGTCCCTGGCTAGAGTATTCTCAGAATACAAACACTCACAACAACTGTTACCTACCTGGAGAATGGTAAATAAACCCAATATCTGTCTGAAAAGACAAGAATAGGGTGAGGGTTAGATAGGGCCGCCAGCAGAGATTTGGAAAACCAGCTCACCCAGTGGCAATACTGGTTACAGGTGCTTGAGCACATTCTGTGCCTTGACCCCTTTTACCTTTTACCTTACAGCAAGCAAGAAGCTACAACCATTAGAACCTCCTCTCCGCAGAGGAGGATATGAGTTTGGAGAAGTGCCTCAAGTTTTTTTGTTTTGTTTTGTTTTGTTTTTCAAGATGTATTTATTTATTTGAGAGGCAGAGTTACAGACAGAGAGAGGAAGAGACAGAGAGGTCTTCCATCTGCTGGTTCACTCTCCAAATGGCTGCAATGGCCAGTGCTGGGCCAGGCTGAAGCTAGGGGCCAGGAGCTTCATCTGGGTAGTCCACGTGGGTGCAGGGGCCCAAGCACTTGGGCCATCTTCTGCTGCTTTCCCTGTAATTTGCAGACAGCCAGCTAGGAAGAGGAGTAGCCAGGACATGAACCGGTGCCCATATGGAATGCTGGCGCCACAGGTGGAGGCTTAACCCACTGTGCCACAGTGCTGGCCCCAGTGCCCCAAGTTTTGTTAACTAGTGAGTGAGGTGGTCAGCCTATCCTTAATGCTATGCAGTGCCGCCCAGCAGGGACCCTTCCCTACTTCCAGGTGGGGGAAGGGTGTCTTCCATCCTTGAGGAAGCGGATGATCTAGGTGGAATTGGTAAAGAAACAGGTTTTTTCCTTTCCACATGGGGCAGTGGTTTCCAACAGAGGCCTGGGGGATGCAGCGCAGGATTCAAGGTGTTGTGTGTGGAACAAGGGCCACACAGCGTTCTGGACTCTCATATACGGCTCTTCTGAAGCTTGCATAGATCCGTCCCTGGACCCTGTATGTGGGCGTGCTGTGAAACGCCGTGACCCACTTGACTCCCGTAGGCAAAGACCTCTTAGAACAATTCACAAGAGAAAATTTTGATAAACTGGACTTGGTCAAATGTAAAACTTCTGCTCTTTGAAAGACACATTCAGGCTGGTGTTGTAGCACACCAATTGTGATGCTGGTGTCCCATAAAAGAGGACCTGTTCCACTCCTGGCTGCTCTGCATACATTCCGGCTCCCTGCTAATGTGCCTAGGAAGGTAGCGGGAGATGGGCCAAGTACTTGGAACCCTGCCACTCAAGTGGGAGACCAGGATGGAGTTCCTGGCTCCTGGCTTCAGCTTGGGCCAGACCTGGCTATATTAGCCATTTGGGGAGTGAACCAGTAGACAGAAGATTTCTCTCTTTCTTGTTCTGCCTTTCTGATAAACAAATAAATAAATTTTAAAAAACACATTAAGGGGCCAGCACCATGGTGCGCTAGGTTAATCTTCTGCCTGCGGCACCGGCATCCCATATGGGCGCCAGTTCTAGTCCCGGTCGCTCATCTTCCAGTCCAGCTCTTTGCTATGGCCTGGAATAGCAGTGGAGGATGGCCCAGGTGCTTGGGCCTCTGCACCCACATGGGAGACCTGAAGGAGGCTCCTGGCTTCTGGCTTTGGATCAGCACAGTTCCAGCCATTACAGCCATTTGGGGAGTGAACCAACGGAAGGAAGACCATTCTCTCCGTCTGTCTTTCTCATTGTCTGTAACTCTACCTGTCAAATAAATAAATAAAATCTTTTAAAAAAACACATTAAGACATACTTAAAAAAGACAAAGAGGCCTGAGAAAATGAAGGGACAGTCATATACTGGAGAAAATATTTGCAAATCATACATTAATGGTAAGAAAATAGAGGCAGGTGTTGGACTACAGCTTGGGGTGCCTGCATCCCATATTGGAACTTTGATTTGAGTCCCAGCTGCTCCACTTCTTTTTTTCCCTCTCTTTCTTTCTGTCTCTCTCTCTCTTCTGTAAGATCCATTTATTTCATTTGAAAGGCAGAGTTACAGAGAGAGAGAGAGAGAGAGAGAGAGATAAAGAGAGAGAGAGAGATCTTCTATCCTCTATCCCATTCCCCAAATGGCTGGAACGGCTGGAGCTGGGCCAGACCGAAGCCAGGAGCCAGGAGCCTTTGGGTCCCCTAAACTGGCATAGGGGCCCAAGTACTTGGGCATCCTCTGTCACCTTCCCAGGTACACCAGATTGGAAATGGAGCAGCCAGGGCTTGAACAGGCATCAGGCAGCGGCCCCACCCACAAAGACGCAGTGCCAGCCCCACTGCTCCACTTCTGAACCAGCTTCCTGCTGGTGCCTCCTAGGAGGCAGCTGATGTTGGCTCAAGTACTTGGGTCTCTGCCACCCATGGAGACCAAGATGTAGTTCATAGCACCTGTCTTTACCCTGACCTAGCCCTGGGCTATTGCAGGCATTTGGGAAATGAACCAACAGAAGGAAGATATTTTTCTGTCTCTCTCATACGCTGCTTTTCAAATAAATCTTAAAAAAAAAAAAAAAGTAAGAAAACAATCCAATAAAAGTGAGCAAAAGATTTGAATGGATACTTCTTTGAAGACGATACATAGGTGACAAGTACATGAGAAAATGCTCAACATTATTAGTCCTCAGGGCAGTATAAATAGAATCACAAGGAGATAACGCTGCCAACTATTAGTATGGTTAAGACAGACTAAATCAAGTGTTGACTAGAGCAACTGGAATTCTAATACATAGCTGATAGGAATATAAAAATGTTAAAACTGTTCGCGAGTTTTTGAGAAAGCGTTGTTAGGAATTTGCTTTAAAAGTGAAACGTGGGGTAGGCATTTGGCCTAGTGATTGAGACGTCAGCGGGGATACCTACATCCTGTATTGAAGTGCCTGGATTCAAGTTCTGATTCTGCTCCTGCTTTTACCTTCCTGCTAATGCAGGCCCTGGGAGGCAGCAGGTGATGGCTCTAGGAAGTGGAAATAATCTACACTAACAAAAGCCAGGGCCATGGTTGCCTAGGGAAGGCAGGAAGGGAGGAAGTGGGATGGAGGTGAGAGGAAAAGATCGCTGAGGGGCATGACAACTTTTTGGAATGATAGATGTGCGATGTTCCTTATCTTCATTGTGATGATGTATGTATTTTAAAATGTACATTTAAAAAAATAAAGTTTATTTGTTTTTATTTATTTGAATGACAGTGTTAAAGAGTGAAACTGAGACAGAGAAAAAGAGGTCTCCCATCCTCTGGTTCACTCCTCAAATGCCCACAACAGCCAGCATTGGACCAAGCCGAAGCCGGGAGCCAGGAATTCTATCTCGGTCTCCAATGTGCGTAACAGGAATCCAAGTACTTGAGCTATCATCTGCTGGCTCCCAGGGTGCACGTGAGCAGGAAACTGGATTGGAACTAGAGGCAGGACTCAAACCCAGACACTCTGATATGGCCTGTGGACATCCCAAGCAATGGCTTAATCCATTGTACCGTAACACTCACCCCCAAACTGCATTTTAAATATCTGTGATTCATTGTATATCAGTTGTACCCCAATAAAGCTATAACAAAGCAAAACAAAAACCCAGTCACCCCCGATGAAGCGATCACCAATAGCTGCTAACAACAGAAAAAGAGAGAGCAGCAGACATCATGTGACTTCTGCTGAGGTCGCCTTGAAAACTGATGCAAGTGTGAGCAAGCCTCTAGACAGGAAATAGGGGAAGGTACATGCAAAATGATGCCTTGCAGATCAGTCAGCAAAATCTACACTGGGGAACATTCTAGAAGTTGCCTTAATAAGTAAGTGAATGTATATAGACTGAGAGCCAGCTCCCTGCTATGGCCTGGGAAAGCAGTAAAGGATGACCAAGTGCTTGAGACCCTGCACTCATGTGGAAGACCTGGATGAAGTTCCTGGCTCCTGGCTTCAGCCTGTCCCAGCTCTCTGCCTTTCAAATAAATAAGTCTAAAAATAAAATAAAATAAAAGGGACTGAGAGGTCTAACAGAATCAGAGAGATCTAAAATGCACATTAACCAATTACAATGAATGGTCCTAGTTTGTTTTCTAATTTGAACAAACTGTAAAAAAAATTGTAGCACAGTTAGGGAAATGTGGGCTCTGACTAGATGTGCAATGCTACGTGGAAAGTATAAACTTTTTAGGTTTGATCATTGTATTGTGGCTCTGTGTAATAAAATTTTCTTTTTGTTTTAGAGATACATACTGAAAAGTTTTTAAAAAGGATGTGATGGTGCTCACTTTGGAATCATGCAGAGATTAGTGTGGGCCCTTTGCAAAGACACCATGCAAATTTGTAAAGTGTTCCATATTTTAAAAATGTATAGGGGTGAACATTTGGCCAAGTGGTTAAGATGCAGGTTTAGACATCCACATCCCATAGTGGAGCACCTGGGTTTGATACACAGCTTTGAATCAGGATTTGAGCTTCCTATCACAATGCAGATCCTGGGTGGTTGTGTCCCTGCCACCCATGTGAAAGACCTGGGTGAAAGGCAAACCAATGAATGAGAGCAGTCTACGTGTCTGTGTGTTTGTCTCTGCCTCTAGAATGAGTAAGTTTAAAACAATATTTTTGCCGGCGCCGCGACTCAATAGGCTAATCCTCCACCTAGCGGCGCCGGCACACCGGGTTCTAGTCCCAGTAGGGGCGCCGGATTCTGTCCCAGTTGCTCCTCTTCTAGGCCAGCTCTCTGCTGTGGCCAGGGAGTGCAGTGGAGGATGGCCCAGGTGCTTGGGCCCTGCACCCCATGGGAGACCAGGAGAAGCACCTGGCTCCTGCCTTCGGATCAGCGTAGTGGGCCGGCCACAGCACGCCAGCCATGGCAGCCACTGGAAGGTGAACCAACGGCAAAAGGAAGACCTTTCTCTCTGTCTCTCTCTCTCACTATCCACTCTGCCTGTCAAAAAACAAAAACAAAAACAGTATTTTTAAAGCACAGCATATTTTACCTCATGACATGAAACTCTTCCAGAGTCTCCATGTCTAAGTCCGCACTTTGCTTTTGGGAGTGAGCTGGGGGAGGGACAGGTCACGGCTGTCCATGTGATTACTGTAAGCACTGGGAGAGAATTTACTTCCATTTCTCTCTAAATTTGCCTTTCCAGTTTTTGAAGGTTGCCAGATTTAGCAACTAGAAATACAGAATGTCCACTGAAGTGTGAATTTCAGATAAACAATGACTACTACCTTAGTGTACGTATGTGCCCTGCAATATTTGGTGAGGAGCCATGCAATTTTGGGAACATATTTATAGTTATTAAATAGAATTACGGAAGGCCATTGTCTTGGACTAAGTTCCTGCCCTGGACTCCAGCAGATAGACTGAAAATCAAAGTGGAGTGACCTATGTTAAGGTTCCACATCACAAAACTGAAACAAAATTGTGATCTGACCTTCCAAGAAGTCAGGAAAATGAGAGGGAGCCTAATTTCCCAAACATATCAATGGATGACAATGAAGTTCCGCTACTTTGGTCCTTATCCTTTGATTCTTACAAAAATAACATGAGGCAATCTGATGTTAACCAGTTTCCCATGATTCTGTCTCCTCGCCCCTGCCTTACAATGAAAGTAACTTCAGAATAATCACTCCACTTTTTGCAGCCTTTCTTTTGCTACAAAATCATACGCTGCACATCCCATCATACCACTTGTTCTAGTTTATGGAAAGAAGTGTTGCCCAATTCTAGAATTGCAAAAAAGGGCAATTAAGATATTAAAATTGTTGGAATATTTTTTTCCTCTTACAGATCTAAAACGTATTGTTTATCTAAGATTCAGAAGTAACTGAGTGGCCGGCGCCATGGCACACTAGGCTAATCCTCCGCCTGCAGCGCCGGCACCCTGGGTTCTAGTCCCGGTCAGGGTGCCGGATTCTGTCCTGGTTGCTCCTCTTCTAGTCCAGCTCTCTGCTGTGGCCCGGGAAGGCAATGGAGGATGGCCCAAGTGCTTGGGCCCTGCACCCCATGGGAGACCAGGAGGAAGCACCTGGCTCCTGGCTGCGGATTGGTGCAGCACGCCGGCCTTAACAGCCATTTGAGGGGGTGAACCAATGGAAGAAAGACCTTTCTCTCTGTCTCTCTCTCTCACTGTCTAACTCTGCCTGTCAAAAAAAAAAAAAAAAAAAAAAAAAGTAACTGAGCAGCCTGTATTTAACCTAGCAAGCTACCGTTTCCTGATTTTCCTGGATTTGGAGAATCTTAGTTTAGCCCATCATGACTCTCCAGATCTCATCTTTTCACTCTGTCATCACAGGCAGCACCTCCCTCTGGGTTTCTCCCACATTTAAGTTGGCCTTCTGGGTCTTCAGCTCCCATGTCCTGGAGACACAGATCTGAACCGTGTCCACCACGTAATGAGTGTGGGGAATTCAGCACAGCACCTAGAACTTCCATAAGTGTCACATACTTCAGTCCTGACAATGATTCTGCCAGTTGGATATATTATTATACCACTTTACACATGAAGAATTTGTCTAAGTCACCCAGTTGGTATAGGTGGGTCTGAGTCTAGATGTTTCTGATGTAAATCGGAGACATTCCCCTAGAGCCAAGGAGCCCTGCGTGAGTCTCCGTAACTGTTTCACCAAGCCGTCTCCTTTATGTGGTGCTTACTTGGAATCTCCCGATCTCTGCGTTGTATCTCAACACTGAAGAGTTCATCACCTGCAAGGGAGTTTGCAGAAAGATCTTGATTATTCATCACAGCCCCAGTTTCCCCAGTTCTGGATGGGAGGAAAAGTACAAGACATCCAGAAGTCACTGGTTGCTCTCTAATAGTTGACACTTGAACATAGTTTTTCTCGTTTAATTCCCAGAGGGCCCTGTGAGGTTCAGCTGTTAAGTTCCATTTTATTGATCAAAAAAATTCATCAGGGAGGCCAATTCCCTTGCTGCAGGTTAACACAAAACAAGGTGTTGCAATCAACTTTTCTCACTACATCTAGTCCCATTTGTCTGCTGTGTGCCCAAGAACATGTAAACTCTTCAAGAGGACAAGGCCTCCTTGTTCTCCCTGGCCCTGAGCTGAGTATATAGAGGTCACTTGATAAACATATGGTCATCGCTGTTACTGGCGCCCTCTGGTAGCAAATGGAGTATTTCATTCTGAGGGCCTTCAGTGGCACGGGAATCCTGCCACACAGGAGGAGGAGGCTGGCAGGTGGCAATCCAGATATGTGTTGAAGGAATGAGGCTGCCAGAGGGAGAGAAGAAGGTGATGGTGATGCTGCCTTGCAGTCAGAAGTGACCCTGGCTCTAAGGATGGAGGCTGGGGCTTGAAATGCTTCCCAGGGTGGAGGTGAGACAAGAAAGTGGACCCATCTTGCCGGGGACTGGCTTTGTTCCTCACCTGGATTGAAATGATCTCATCGAAGAACTTTGAAGGAACCTCATAGAAATTCTGGAAGAAGATCTGCAGCAGAGAGAATTGGGGTAAGGGTAAAAGGTGCTTTTTCTACTGCTTCACCCAAGGACTTGGTAAATAATGTCCTCTCCCTCCCAGTTTTGCCCTTTTCAATGACTTCACTGTACTGTGACCCTATGCATATGCAGGGGCAGAAGCCTGGAAGGGTCCTGGAGGGGGCTGTTTCTGCCCAGGTGAAAAGCAGGGGAAATGGCTCTCCGGAGGACCTGGCAGCTCAAGGCCTAGCTGTCCCATGATGGAGACTGGAGTCATCACCTCCTTCTAGTTTGCCCTATCAGTCCACTCCGCCTCCTCTCCCTGCAAAAATCAGGACCTCCTTTCCCAAATACAACCTAGCCCTGCCACTCTCCTGCTTACGCCCGGCATAGTTCCTGAGTACCGTCCACAATGGGTCCTCAGGGTTCCCTTCCAACCACTCCCCTCCCGCCACCTCATATCTGCAGTTCTTCCCTCAAGCCTAGACTTTAAAAACACTGTTCCTTTTTCCTGAATTATCTTCCCCCATCCTACCCATCTTTCCCTGGTAGATTCTTCCTTCAAGGTTGACGGAGCCTTTTCTGAGTCCTCTCCACTACCTGCAGCCTCATTGCTCACTTCCTCCTCCAAGCCTCCACTGCGCTGTTATTCGATAAGTATGGAGCACCAACTACGTATCTGACACAGTGCAAGAATCTGGGGCTCCTGCAGTGATGAGATGTATGCAACATGGACTGCATTTCACAGCTCCATTAGTATTATTCCCAGACCTCTGTCAGCTGCAGGCTTCCCCCACTGTAATTGTTTATGGGTTCAGGTGCTGTGTACCCGACTAGACACTAGCCCCTCAACTACAGGCTTCACAGTGCCAACTACAGTGCCCGGAGCTCAGTAGATGCTGGTAGAACAAGTACTTGAAGACACTCCGGTCAAGAATCAAGCTTGCTGCCTCCTTGCAGGAATTCTCAGCCCTCGGCAGGCTGCTATGTCCAACATGCCCTCTTCAGCCCACCTCATTGAAGAAAGGGTTGTTCCCCATCTTGATCCGTGTGTGGTGCTGCTGACTTCCAATGATCACCTTCACCACTGGCCTGATGTTGTTGCCCATGAGCTGTCGGGCTTCATACACCTTCACCCGAACCTACAGAGAAGAACACATGGGAGAACTGACCTTGGGCCCCCCTTCTCCAGCCAGCACTGGACTCTCAAGAACAAAATTGTTGTGACAAGGAGTTGGGCTTACAGAGGCAGGCTTGGGTCATCACTGTGAGGAGCTGGGTTTGGGGGCCAGCATTTGGTACAGTGGTTAGGATGCCCCTTGGGACACCTGCATCCCATATCCGAGTGCCTATAAGTTTGAGTTCCAGCTTTGCTTCCTGAAAATACACATCCTGGGAGCCATCAAGTGATGGCTCAAATACTTGAGTTCTTGCCACCCACACAGGAGACCCAGATGGATTTCTAGCCTCTTGGCTTCAGCCTGGCCCACCCCTGGCTGTTGTGGGTGTTTGGGAGTCAATCAGCAGATGGAAGATCTTTGTCTCTCAAATGAAAAAGTACTTTTCAGAAAAAAAGATTAAGAGCTGCGTTTTGTGCTGAGAACACTGGAGCTTTATAAGCAGGCACATGACTCCATGAGAACAGCATCTCTGAAAGACCACCTTGGCTAGAGAATGGACAGGAGAGAGCTGTTGGCATGCAGCTCAGGAGGAGGCTATCAGTGTGGTCTGGGAAAGCAAAGGTGGAGGCTGAGGCCAAGGAATGGAAGTGGCAATGGAGCACTGGGGGCAGTCGGGTGCTATGAAGAGCTGGGACTTGCCATTGACTGGATGGAGGAAGAGGGGCAGTCAGGGGTGACTCACAGCTTCTGGGTATGTGACAGGCCAGGGAGCATCAAAAACATGGTGGAAATGTCAGGCCACAGGTTAGAGATCAGAGGGAAGTTGATGAGGCATGGGATGGGGCTTCCTGAATTCTCATGGAAACAGTGCAATAAGAATCTGGAACCTGAAGCTGGGTCTGAGCTCTGACCTTCTACTGTAACCTTGTGGAGAGGGGATATCCTAGGAACACAGGGAGGTTGTCAGGCTGGTCCCATGACTTTCAACACTAGAGAGTCCTCACCTGAAAGTGCTGAGGCTTTGAGCATTGAACCCTGTGCAGGGTGGGGCTGAGAGCCATCAGCTTCTGCCTGGCCGCTTCTCTTGCAGTTATGCCCAGGAGGTCTTCATCCCCTGGGGAAACACAATCCAGGGTGGGCCCAGAGGCTGGGGCGCATGAGGTTTTGAGGCATATTCCCCAGGTCATCATTCTGTCCCCAGTGAGCAGCTCCTAACTAAAAACCATGGCCAAGACTCTCTAATAGGGTCATATGCTCTCCCCAGAACATTCCCATGGCTCCCTCCCACCCTCACTAATTCAATCCCTGGACCTGTGAGGGCTCCTGGAAGTAGCCATCCTTGTCTCCCTCTGCAGCCCATTGGAGGCTGGGCCGTATGTCTAGAGAAGACAAGTGGATACACCGAGATGACAAATGGCCTCAGCTAGCTGTCTGGATATCTGGCCTCTAGATCCCTGTAGCTTCCAGGTACCCTGACCTGTTCACACTCAAGGGATGAATCTTGAAGGGCCCACAGAACCCACTCAGCTATGCTTGGAGAAGGCCAGGGGTAAACCCCAGGGAATGACATACATGTCTTCTCAATATCCTGGTTGGTCATCTGGGCCACCTGGAGGGTGACAGTACACTGCAAAGCAAAGGCAAGGGAACTGAAAGCTGAATGCTGTGCTACTTGGCCAAGTCACAGCACCCAAACAGCATCCAGACTGGCTGGGTTCAAGCCCAGTGCTCCTGACAGGTATGTGTGTGTGAGAGAGAGATACTGGCCATGGTATAGGTGCCAGCCACAACATGGGTGAATGTGCAGTCTGGGAGAAGGGTTATAAACTGGTGAGCAGAAAACCATGGGGTGCATTGGAGGGGATTTGGAAAATAAAGGAGCCACATCACAGTGGTAGGGGCAGAAGGGGATGCAGTGGGGCTGGGGAGGGAGGGAGGGATAACTTGGGACTAGTCCAGAACCGTGGTGCTAACAGCTCTTCCCCCTGGCCCAACATCTTCTGACTTCATGTGGGACTTCCTGCAAACACTCCATAACTGACCACCTACCTATAAGCAATTGTGTCCCTCATCCAGCCTTCCCTGGGATTGCCCACACATACTCTCTAAGTGCCTGAAACAATCTGGCCAAAGTCATAACTCACCAGCACAGACCACAAGCCCCAGGCGGCCCACCCAGCCTCAGCTCTCTCTCACCCCCCACCATGTGCCAGCAGGGCAAGCCACCCACCCTTCCTGAAACTGGCCATATTCTCCATGCATTTTATGTCCCTGCCTGGATTTGACTTCATCTTCTGTCTACTTCCTGAAGATTCATCCAAGAGATGGAATATATGAACAGACAATGGCTGAACCATATAGGAAAATAGACCTAGAACCTACAATCTGTAGCAACCAGCCCAGGGGTCTAGCCCATTATCCACAGTAACCATCCCAGGACACAAGTCTGCTCCATGTCAGACTTGAAGAAAGCCAGAATGCTGTCTCTAGCAACAATCCAGGAAGCCAAAAATAATAATCAGCCCCAAATGGCCACAACTCAATTAATAACTGACAGCTGCTCTAATTTTTGTCCTAACTTTCAACATAGGATCAACTGGTAAAAGCCAAACATCTACCACTAGTCAATCATGTAGGATGCTGGGCTTCTAGTTAGCCCACTTTTGCTTCCCCAGGCCAAAAGCCTTCATTACCTCCCAAGAGGAATTAATTACTCCCTCCTTACCTTGGAGGCCCGATGCTACTGAGAACTGTACAGAGTGTGCTAGAGCAACTGCCACTGTGAGTGGTGCCACTCAAACACCCTGTGGGCTTCACTGCATTCTGTATCCCAGTGCCTAGCACAATGGCTGACTCCCAGGGGAAGGCCAATTAACCCAACTAACGAGATGGATGAGCCAATGAATGGCATAATGGGGGAGCCAGGAGGTGATTGCTGTGTGATGGGGACCACCCAGGACCAGTGCAGGAAGTGCTGTTGTCGAGTGGGGTGGGACACTGGGCCTGTCCCCCTGGAGTGGAGAAGCTCAGCTTCCCCGGCTGCCCCCATTCTTCCAGCTGCCTAGTGTGGGCCTGACTCACATCTGTGGGCTTCATGGAATGGTTGAGCAGGATCAGGCCCTTCACATACAGGACCTCAGTTCGTTTCACCAATGGCTCCAGCAGGACTGTGGCCAGGCCAATGAACCTGGGGAGACGAGGCACAGGTATAAGATCCTGAGGCAAGGGGAAGGTGTCCTCCCTATCTCAGGCATGACTTTAGCTACAGAGACTGTGTTGCCCACAGAAACTAAAGAAGAACGCAGTGAGTGGGGGCACCCACCAGAGGTCACAGGGCTCTCAACTCTGGGGAAACTGGCTTTGGGCTTCCTGGGCAAGGAACAGCCGACTGGACCAGAGGAGAGCACCTGACTGAAACTGGGCCGATCAGACTCTGCGTTCTGGTGATTTTGATGTCGAATGCCATAGCTCAGCCTCAGCGAGACATTAGTCTCAGCCAGGCGCTGGGATGGGGCTACGATGGGAAGCCAGGGTTCAGCAGAGACAGCACAGAATCCTGAGCTCTCCAGTTCCTCATCCTAGCTAGTTTGCACTCCCAGTCTTGCTACCCTGTTTTTTAATATTTTTTTTTTATTTTTTTGACAGGCAGAGTGGACAGTGAGAGAGAGAGACAGAGAGAAAGGTCTTCCTTTACCGTTGGTTCACCCTCCAATGGCCGTCGCGGCCGGTGTACCGCGCTGATCAGATGGCAGGAGCCAGGTACTTATCCTGGTCTCCCATGGGGTGCAGGGCCCAAGCACCTGAGCCATCCTCCACTGCACTCCCTGGCCACAGCAGAGAGCTGGCCTGGAAGAGGAACAACCAGGACAGAATCCGGCGCCCCAACCGGGACTAGAACCCGGTGTGCTAGCGCCGCAAGGCAGAGGATTAGCCTAGTGAGCTGCAGCGCCGGCTCTTTTTTTTTTTTTTTTTTTTTTTTTAAGCCAGCTGGAGTGGGTTCTGGCCATGCATCTGAATGAGCTACAGATTAGAGACAAGAGATACATGTACCCTGTGCAGCTGCCTTGGGCAGAGAGTTAGGAGCCTCCTGTCTCTCACCTTTCTTTCTTCTTTGAGCCCATGTCCAGAAGGACAACTTGCAGGAAGGAGTCATTTTCCAAGGGGCGGTTCCGGAGGTGCCAGATAAGGGTCTGTGGGGGACACCAAGAGGTGAGCATCCTCCCTCGGCCCTGCCCATGCTTTCCAGGAAGGGAGAAAATTGTGGGGAATGAGTGGACATCGTGTCTCTCTAAGATTGAGGATCCTCCTGAAGAGATGGCATGGGGCATCCTGCTGGGGCGTCCCTGGCTTCAGCTGCAGTATCATGAGTGTGCCAAGGAGTTCAGGGGATTGAGGCATGGCATGGGTGTGGACAGAAGATAAGAGAGAATCCTGCACGTGGAGCCTTGTCTCTGTTTTGGGCTTCTAGGAGCATCAGGTTGACCCAGTTGCACTAGTTGATGAGTTAGGTCATGGTCCATCCCAAGTGGAAGAGAAGAGCCAAGAACAGCCGTGGGCAGATGTGGGCTTCATAGCCTTGTCAGACCAGAGACCATTCCTCAGGGCCAAATGCTCCAGCCTTGAGAAAAGTCTGGGGCTCCCCAGACCTCGGAGCCCCTGCCTGAACTCCACTGCTGTCCCTTTGCTACTGGGGTTGTGATTTCTCCTGGGCTCGCCCTGGAGTTACCTCATTCCATATAGGCTCGTTCCCTTCCACCACACGAGTTTTCTTCTTGGTATCTGCAAAGACACCAGGGGCTGGCGTGAGTTGGAGGAAATATTTCAACAGGTGGGCTGGAGTGGGGTGAAGAAAGGCAAGGGGAGCTCACACAGCTTCAGGTGTAGGCATCAATCGTTTCTCTTTTTCTCTGGGGATTTCAGAATGTCTCACTTCTCATCACCCTGGGTGACAGAGAATGCTTACATGTTCATTTCATTTTCTTCCTGTGTCATATATAGTTCCCAGAGACTTGCAGCCACGTGGGGCTGTGTGAGGCGTTCTAGCCAATGGTGTGTGGGAACTCCTGCCAACAAATACCACTAAAATCCCCCATGAGATTCTCCATTCTCCTTCTCTCCTCTCCCCACAGTCGGCAGGGTGGTGCCGGGGTGACTTCTCATCCACAAGGGGCAACAGCCAGATTGGAGAGAGTCACACAGGACAGCTGCCTGACCAGCACTATTACCCATGCAGGACTCAGTGTGAGTGCGAGGGAAAGTTTATCGTTAAGCCACCGAGCTGTTCAGAGTTTATTACCAGAGCAAAGCCTAGAGTAACCTAAGATACACCGAACATCTCTAATAGTTTAAAGCTCTCCAGCCGCTAAAATCTCCTTTCCCCAGAAATATCTTTACCAAAAGACACCATTAGCACTACAAAAGCATCTCTAAATTGTTCAGTTAGGGGCTGGCACTGTTGCACAGCAAGTTAAGCTGCTGTCTGCAGCACCAGCATCCCATCTAGGCAGCTGTTCAAGTCCCGGTTTCTCCACTTTCTTTCTTTTTTTTTTTTTTAAGATTTATTTATTTTTATTTGAAAGTCAAAGTTACAGAGAGAGAAGAGATGCAGAGAGAGAAAGAGAGGCAGAGAAAGAGAGGTCTTCCATCCACTGGTTCACTCCCCAATTGGCTGCAACAGCTGGAGCTGCACCGATCTGAAGCCAGGAGTCAGGAGCTTCTTCCTGGTCTCCCATGCAGGTGCAGGGGCCCAAGGACTTGGACCATCCTCTACTGCTTTCCCAGGCCATAGCAGAGAGCTGGATCAGAAGTGGAGCAACCAGGACTCGAACCAGAGCCCATATGGGATGCCGGTACTGTAGGTGGCAGCTTTACCTGCTATGCCACAGCGCTGGCCCCGGCTGCTCCACTTTCCATCCAGCTCCCTGCTAATATGCCTGGGAAAGAAGATGTGGGCCCCTGCCACCCACATGGGAGACCTGGATGAAGTTCCTGGCTCCTGGCTCCAGCCTTCTGGGGAGTGAACCAGTGGATGGAAGTTCTCTCTCTCTCTCTTTCTCTCTTTCTCTGTAATTCTTTCAAATAAATAAATCTTTCAAAAAATAAATGAATTGTTAAATTACTTTGAGCTTGTTTCCAGGGAAAGTGTGTGTGTGTGTGTGTGTGTTCGCGCACATATGGACGGTGAGAAGGGTACAGGGTAGGGAATAGTGTATGGAGGAGACACTGGGAAGAACAAACAAAAGAAATGAAACATAGCAACCACAAACATGCAGTTTTAAGGCTGTGTGGATACTGAGGCAGGCACTGCGGCACAGCAGGCTAAGTCACAGCTTGGGACCGATCCGGTGCTGGAGTTCCTAGGGTTGTTCCTGCCTCCACCTTCATTCCTGATCCAGCTTCCTGCTAATGGGCGTGAGGAGCAGCAGGTGACGGACGTTTCAGGTACTTGTGTCCCTGCCACACATCTGGGATACCCAAAGGGGGTTCTTTTTTTTTTTTTTTTTTTTTTTTTTTTAATTTGAGAGGTGGAGTTACAGTGAGAGGGAGAGACAGAGATAAGGTGTTTTTTGGTTTTGTTTTGTTTTGTTTTGTTTTTTGACAGGCAGTTAGACAGTGAGAGAGACAGAGAGAAAGGTCTTCCTTTTTCCGTTGGTTCACCCCCCAAATGGCCGCCAGGAGTCAGATGCTTCCTCCCTCGTCTCTAGAGCACTTGGGCCATCCTCCACTGCCTTCCCCGGGCCACAGCAGAGAGCTGGACTGGAAGAGGAGCAACTGGGACAGAACCAGTGCCCCAACCAGGACTAGAACCCAGGGTACTGGCGCTGCAGGCAGAAGATTAGCCTAGTGAGCCAGGGCGCCAGCGAGATAAGGGTTTCTATCCTCTGGTTCACTCCCCAAATGGCTGCAACAGCCAGAGCTGCGCTGATCTGAAGCCAGGAAACAGGAGTTTCTTCCAGGTCTCCCACATGGGTGCAGGGGCCCAAGCACTTGGGCCATCTTCTACTGCTTTCCAAGGCCACAGCAGAGAGCTGGATCGGAAGAGGAGTAGCCAGGACTAGAACCAGTGCCCATATGGGATGCCAGCACCACTGGTGGAGGATTAACCTCCTGCGCCACAGGGCCGGCCCCCCCGAATGGGGTTCTTAGCTCCTGGCTTCTGCCTGGGCTAACCCCAGCTGTTGCAGGCATGTGGGAAATGAACCAGTAGAAGCTGTCTATCTGTCTTTCTGTCTCGGTCCCTCTCTGTCATTCTGCTTTTCAAATAAATACATCTTGTTTTTAAAAAGGGATCTGTGGGTATATATATCTATGGGTAAAAACCCAGGGCTCTGCATTTTATAAGAGAGATTTCTAGAAGGAGAAAGACGGTGCCCACAGTGCGGTGGGGAAGATGGCATGGAATCAGTTAGCTGCAAGTCCCTTGCCTGGCTAACCATAAAATGAGTCAGTCAAGGCAAATATGTACTGAACTCCCACGTCTTTAAACCTGCACCTGGAGACATAAGTCACCATCACCCCGTGATTCTGAAGTCCCAAATGTTCAGTCTTTGAGTGTTGTCATGTTCCAAAACAGTTTCACAGACCAGAAAAAAAGAATTTCATTCCTTCCTCGTGTAGGAGGAATTTGTAGGAACTACAACCATTTCTCAGTAGGGATTGGCTCCTGGACACTTGGGGGACACCAAAATCCACAGGTGCTCCAGTCCCTTATGTAAAAGGGTACAGTGTTTGTACAAGAGCCTATGCACATCCTCCTGCATGGTTGCTGTCGCTGCTAGAGGACTTAAAACACCGAACACAGGTAAATACCACATAAACAGCTGCTACTCTAGAAAAAACAATCTTCACATATTCAGTGCACAGTTAATTTTTTTTCTTGAATATCTCTGATCTGTGCTTGCTTGAATCTGCAAATGAGGAACTCAGGAATACAGAGGGTGACTGTATGTATCCTCATATCCTATTTTCCCTTGGGTTTTCTCACTCCCACTCCTTACTGTTCCTGGAAAATCACATTGGCCTGTGTCCACCTCCTTTACTCTCCACCATTTTTACTTCCCTTCTTGCCTTTTGACTCCCAGCTCTTTGATATTTAAATATATTTAATCCTTCTCCTCTTTCACTCCCCTCCTTCCCAACCTTGGATTTCTTTTTTCCTTACCTACAAAAAAAAAAAAAACAAAACAAAACAAAAAAAAAAACAAAACAAACAAACAAAAAAAAAAAAAACAAAAAAACTTGCCTCTGTCTACTTCATGGAGTTGTGGTGAGGAGCAAACATCACCCCAAAGTAATTAATACTATAGGAGAATTAGTACTAGAAGTTGTACTAAGGGTTGGACATGAGTGGTCTTTTTTTTTTTTTTAAGATTTTTATTTTATTTATTTGAAAGAGTGACAAAGAGAGGGAGAAAGAGAGAGAGAGAGTGCGCGTGAGGGAGAGCGATCTTCCATCCACTGGTTCACTCCCTAAATGGCAGCAACAGCTAGGGCTGGGCCAGGTGAAGCCAGGGGCCCCATCTTCTGCTGCTTCCTGGGCATATTAGCAGGGTGCTAGATTGGAAGCAGAGCAGCTGGGCTCAAATTAGTACTCCAATATGGGATGCCATCGTCACAGGTGGCCGCTTAACCCACTGCATCACAATGCCAGCCCCACCAATAGTCTTTTTTTTTTTTTTTTTTTTTTTTTGACAGGCAGAGTGGACAGTGAGAGAGAGAGACAGAGAGAAAGGTCTTCCTTTGCCGTTGGTTCACCCTCCAATGGCCGCCGCGGCCGGCGCGCTGCGGCCGGCGCACCGCGCTGATCCGATGGCAGGAGCCAGGAGCCAGGTGCTTTTCCTGGTCTCCCATGGGGTGCAGGGCCCAAGCACCTGGGCCATCCTCCACTGCACTCCGTGGCCACAGCAGAGAGCTGGCCTGGAAGAGGGGCAACTGGGACAGAATCCGGCGCCCCGACCGGGACTAGAACCCGGTGTGCCGGCGCCGCTAGGTGGAGGATTAGCCTAGTGAGCCGCGGCGCCGGCCCCAATAGTCTTTTTAAATCCTCATCTCTACCCTATGAAACAAGACCTTCCCCTGCCCCCCAAACCTCAGTTTAAGGCACAGCCCTAGTCCCTGGGAGGAGTCAAGAAGTGTTATCTGCTTCTTTTCCCCTAGCCATTCCTTGGAAAAGATGGGAGGCAGAGGAATCATAATAAGAGAAACAGCAGCGAATAAAAGACCAAGTTTTGGAAGAACTGGACGGTGCTCACTTCATCTTTGCTGCACACAGAACATCTTTCACGTGGCAGGATGCCCATCAACTTATTCTTTTCACTGATTACATGTTGCCTCTCAGAGCAGCTCCTTCCCACTCAGGATCCTGGGTCTCACCTCTGAAGTTGACGGCCACACAGGGCTTGGGTGGAGGGCTTAGGGGCGGCTCAATTTTGGCCGACTCCACAATAAGCCGCAGCATCTCCGAGATACTTCCTCTCTTTCCCTCCGCAGTGCTACAGCTTCCTTCTTGGAGCTCCTTGGTCCAAGGCTTCTCCTAGGGCTCATGGGAGTGAGTGGAACTTGGCCATAGAGAGGATGTCACAAACGGGGGTGGTTCTTGATTCTAGAGAGGAATCAATGGGAATGAAAGGAGGAAGTAACACAGCACGTAAGAAGTGAGTGACTTGAGGTCACTGGGCATGGACAAACCAAACAATCTGGCTACTTAGACATTTCCTCTTTCTTTTTTCTTCTATTCTTGCTATACTTTTGAGTTCAAGATCGGGCATAATGGTAATATTTTCTCTTAATTCAAGCAAGTTGTCCAAAGTGAATCATTGCCAAGGTCACACAATTGAGATGGGAAAGCAAGAGATATGAGACCATTTAAGAAATAATATAAGGAAATCAGGACTATCTCTATGACGTCTTGGGGAAGTCCTTACAAATGAGGAAACAGAATATTGAGGCATTCTTCTTTCTCAAGGAAACCTAAGTTTAGATATGACTCCCTATTTTAACAATGGAAAATCAACTTTTTATTAATGCACGCTAGGGGATGGCATTTGGCTTAGTAGTTAAGCTATGGATTGAGATGCTCACACCCCATATCAGAGTGCCTGGGTCCGAGTCCTGGTTCCACTCTTGATTCCAGCTTCCTGCTAATGCATACCCTGGGAGGCAGCAGGTAATGGATCAGGTAGTTGGGTTTCTGCTAACAGCATGGGGAGACTTAGATTGAGTTTCTGGTTCCTAGTTGGTGCAGTCCTAGCCATTGTGGGGATTTGGAAAGTGAACTACCATGTGGGAGTTCTCTCTGTCTCTTAAATAAATAAGTAAATCAATAATGGATATCTATACTAGTTGAGTTTGTAACATTTAAGGAAACATCTCAAGGCCAATACAGTTTTCTGAGGCCATCTTGCTCTGGTGGCCCTAACACATGAGCATGGAGTGGGTCATTTGCTTCTGTTGTCTACATTGATGCCCAAACATTGTTTAATATATCTTGTATCTTATCCAGTGTTGAGAATGAAAATTAATGAATTTTTGGGGCTGGCACTGCGGCTCACTAGGCTAATCCTTTGCCTGTGGTGCCAGCACTCCAGGTTCTAGTCCCGGTTGGGGCGCCGGTTCTGTCCCGGTTGCTCCTCTTCCAGTCCAGCTCTCTGCTGTGGCCCGGGAAGGCAGTGGAGGATGGCCCAAGTGCTTGGGCTCTGCACCCACATGGGAGACCAGGAGGAAGCACCTGGCTCCCGGCTTCAGATCGGCGCAGCACACCGGCTGTGGTGGCCATTTGGGGGATGAACCAACGGAAGGAAGACCTTTCTCTCTGTCTCTCTCCCTCACTAACTCGGCCTGTCAAAAAAAAAAAAAAGAAAAAAAAAAGAAAAGAAAATTAATGAATTTTTAAAATGTGTATTAATTAATCAAACTAATCAGGGGTAAGCGTACTGTGCATTCTAAAAGATGCAGGACATTCAAAGACTAAAATACTGGATATGTGATGCTTTCTACTGCAGCAGAATTTTATTTTATTTTTTTAAAGATTCATTTTATATATTGGAAAGTCAGAATTACAGGGGGGAGAGAGAGAGAGAGGGAGAGAGGGAGAGAGGGAGAGAGGGAGAGAGAGAGAGATCTTTCATCCACTGGTTCATTCCCCAAATGGCCAGAACAGCAGGGGCTGGGCCAGGCTGAAGCCAAGAGTCAGGAGCTTCTTCCGGGTCTCCCACATGGGTGCAGAGGTCCAAGCACTTGGGCCATCTTCTGCTGCTTTCCCAAGCACATTAACAAGGAGCTGGATCGGAAGCGGGGCAGCTGGGACTTGAACTGGGGTCCATGTGGGATGCTGGTGGTGCAGATGGTGGCTTAATCTGCTATTCCACAGTCCTGGCCCCAGCAGTAGACTTTTTTTTTTTTTTTCAGCAAACTTTAAAAAAAATTTTATTCATGCCAGCCTTGTGGCATAGCTGGTTAGGCTGCCTCCGGCAATGGTGGCATCCCATATGGATACCAGTTCAAGTCCCAGCTGCTCTACTTCTGAGCACTTGGATCGGGCTGAAGGTTGGAGCCTGGAATTCAACTCTGCTCTCCCCTGTGGGTGGCAGGGACTCAAGAGCCTCCTTCTGCTGCCTCCCAGACAGACATAAGTAGGAACGCTAGACCAGAAGTGCAGGCAGGATTGGATTCCCAGGCACTTCAATATTTGATGTGGGCATCCCAAGAGGTGGCTTAACCTCTGCACCACAACACCCATCCCTAGTGCAGTAGATTAAAAAATAAAAAGTACTTCCTGGTAGTTTTGCTTGAAATCAAAATATAACATAAGGCTTTTTGCTTTGTTAGTGACACAAAAGCACATTAAATGGCTGGCATTGTTGCTCAGTAGGTTGAGTCACTGCTTGCAAGTCTTGGCCTCTCCACCCCATGTAGCTCCCTGCTAACGCACCTGGGAAAGCAGTGAATGACTTGGATCCCTGCCACCCACGTGAGACCAGGATGGAATTCCTGGCTCCTGGTTTTGGCCTGATCTAGCCCAGACTGTAGTGGCCATTTGAGGACTGAACCAGCAAATGGGAGATCTCTCTCTGTCTTTGTAATTCTGCCTTTTTTTTTCTAAGTTCATATAAAATGAAATTAAAAAATAAGTTTATTTAAAAAAAAAGCAAAGTAAGCATGACAGAAAATACCCCTAAAAAGGAAAAGACTGACAGATTTGGTTGCATAAAAATAAAAATTCATGTATAGGAAGTATACATCAAATTTAAGAGACTTATCAAAATTAGGAGAAACATTTGCAACATATTTAATATCCAAATGAGTATTAGCTTTTATGAGCTCTTGGAGTGGAATGGTCTCTGTCCCAGTGGTTAAGACACCACGTGGGACGCTCGCTTCCCACATCAGAATGCCAGGATTCCGCTCTGCATTCCAGCTTCCTATGAATGCAAGCTTGGGGACAGCAGATGGTGGCCCAAGAACTTGGGTGCTTGCTAGCCACATTGAAGACTTGGGTTGAGTTCTGGGCTGCTGGCTTCAACTTGACCCAGCAGTGGCTGTTACAGGCATTTGGGAAGTAAACTAGTGGAAGGGAGATCTCTGCTCTATCTGTCTTTCAAACAAATGAAAAATAAGTAAATACAAATTATAAAAATAAAAGAGCAAGCTCTTTATAATTAAGAAAAAAATGACTACCTCAAAGGAAAACAGGGGCAAAGTTCATACCAGATCCACAGCATTTTCAAAGTTTATTCATGTTTGTAGCTTGTATCAGTGATACCAGACTGCCCCTTTTTCTGGTCAGACTGTCTCTTTACAACGATTCCCCCATGCCCTGAACTGGAAAACTCCTGTTAGGTTTCCCTGCTCTTTTCCTGCAAGTTCTTCCATTTTATGCTTTAACAATGGGCCTAATGTGTGTGTGTGTGTGTATGTGTGTGTGTGCGTGTGTATACTTTTCCCCTTTAAGTTCCTGCTTTTCTAGGGAGCTGCTTAAAACACGATAGCACTACACTGGTCTGACTCCAAGCCCCTCCAATCAGAACTTGCCTCGCCAGTGTTTCTGCATACCAGCTGCCTCCTACCTAACCCACAAAACCTTTCCCCAGGCCGCTGATAAGGAGTCAGCTTTGAGTATTTGCTCCAGACTCCTTGCTTGGCTACCTTGTAATGAACTTACCACAAGAGACCATGACTTCAGTATTTTGGCCTTCTGATGGGTGCAGGCGATGGGCTCATCTTGCTGTGTAACATTAGTATTTCATTGCTTTTCATGGCTCTATAAGTTCATTGCATGGAAATACCATATTTTGTTTATCCAATTATCAGTTGATGGACATTTAGGTTGTTTCCATTTTTTTAATGTTTTAATTGGTTTCCATATATATTTTTTTTTTGACAGGCAGAGTGGACAGTGAGAGAGAGACGGAGAGAAAGGTCTTCCTTTGCCGTTGGTTCACCCTCCAATGGCTGCCACGGACGGCGCGCTGCGGCCAGCGCACCGCGCTGATCCGATGGCAGGAGCCAGGTACTTCTCCTGGTCTCCCATGGGGTGCAGGGCCCAAGCACCTGGGCCATCCTCCACTGCACTCCTGGGCCACAGCAGAGAGCTGGCCTGGAAGAGGGGCAACCGGGACAGAATCCGGCGCCCCGACCGGGACTAGAACCCGGTGTGCCAGCACCGCAAGGCGGAGGATTAGCCTAGTGAGCCGCGGCGCCAGCCGCAGTTTCCATATGTTTTTTAAAAAAAATATTTATCTATTTGTTTGAAAGGCAGAGCAATGGGGAGAGAGAGAGAGAGAGAGAGAGATCTTCCATCTGCTGGTTCCCTTTTCAAATGCCTGCAATAGCCAGAGCATGGGCAGTTCTAAGGAGCCTGGAACTCCATTTGGGTCTCCCATGTGGGTGACAGGGAGCCAGCATCTGCTGCCCCTAGGCTAGGCCGTAGCAGACAGTGAATGGGAAGCAGAGACAGGACTGAATCCCAGGCGCTCGGGAATGGGATGTGGGCATCCCAAGCAGTGAGTTAACCCACTGTACAACATCTGTTCTGATTGTTTCATATTTTAGCTATTGTGAATAATGCTACACTGAGCATGCATATGTTGTTTTTGTGTGGACATATATTCCAGGTCTCTTGGGTATAAACTTGGGCATGGGCTTGCTAGATCCTATAGTAATTCTGTGTTTCAACTTTCTGCAGAATTGCCAGACTGTTTTCCAAAGTGGCTGCACCATTTCATAACTGCACCAGCAGTATGTGAGGATTTTACTCCCTCCACATATTGACTAACACTTTTTAGTGTATCTGTTGCTGTGATCATGGTTGCTTTTTTAGTTTACTGGACACAAAGCTATAAACATTTATTTTTCTTCTTGAACCATGTCTTTTTTTTTTTTTTTTTTTTTTTTTTTGGCAGGCAGAGTGGACAGTGAGAGAGAGAGACAGAGAGAAAGGTCTTCCTTTGCCGTTGGTTCACCCTCCAATGGCTGCTGCGGCTGGCACGCTGATCTGAAGCCAGGAGCCAAGTGCTTCTCCTGGTCTCCCATGGGGTGCAGGGCCCAAGCACTTGGGCCATCCTCCACTGCCCTCCCGGGCCACAGCAGAGAGCTGGCCTGCAAGAGGGGCAACCGGGACAGAATCTGGCGCCCCGACCGGGACTAGAACCCGGTGTGCCGGCGCCGCAAGGCGGAAGATTAGCTTATCGAGCCGCGGCGCCGGCTGAACCATGTCTCTTGCTCTCTTGCCTCATGTCTCTTGGTGGCATGCTTCCAGTCAGCTGATTAACTGGATCATCCATCAGTCGATACTTGAACTATTACCTATATCCTGAACTGTGTTCTCTTAAGGATAAAGTGGTTAATGTCCCTGACTTTACAGATCTATTCTTTCTATATGAAACACATATAACATCACAAGCAGTCTATACTCAGAACCAAAATTCCATTTTCCCCCATACTTTTTTTTTTTTTTTTTTGACAGGCAGAGTGGACAGTGAGAGAGAGAGAGAGACAGAGAGAAAGGTCTTCCTTTGCCGTTGGTTCACCCTCCAATGGCCGCTGCGGACGGTGCGCACCGTGCTGATCCGATGGCAGGAGCCAGGTACTTCTCCTGGTCTCCCATGGGGTGCAGGGCCCAAGCACTTGGGCCATCCTCCACTGCACTCCCGGGCCACAGCAGAGAGCTGGCCTGGAAGAGGGGCAACCGGGACAGAATCTGGCACCCCGACCGGGACTAGAACCCGGTGTGCCGGCGCCGCAAGGTGGAGGATTAGACTAGTGAGCTGCGGCGCCGGCTCCCCCATACTTTTTATTTATTTATTTGAGATACAGATGGACACACAGACAGAGCTCTCATCTGCTGGTTCACTCCCCAGATGCTCACAAAAGGAACTCAATCCAGGTTTCCCATGTGGGTAGCAGGGACCCAATCACTTGAGCAATCACCTGCTGCCTTGCAAGGTCTGCATTGGTGGGAAGCTGGAATTGGGAACCGGAGCTGGAATCGAACCCAGGTACTCAGATATGGAACAAGGACTTCCTAACTAGCATCTTAACTACTAGGCCACATGCCTGCCCCCAGAATTGCTCCTGGAGTATATCTAGAGCCCTGCAGGCCCTGGCCTCTGTCTCTTCAATTCTCTTTCCACTTAACTGCCTGTATTTCAGCTCTGCCTTTGCTACTTGATAGCTATGTGATCTTGAGCAAAATACTGTACCTCTCTGGATATCTTTTTTTAATGATTTATGTTATTTATTTGAAAGGCAGAGTGCCAGAGAGAGGGAGAAGAGAAAGAGAGGACTTTCATCCACTGGTTCACTCCCACATGTCTGCAATGGCGGGGGCTGGGCCAGGCCAAACCCTGGAGCCAGGAACTCTATCTGGGTCTCCCACATGGGTGGCAGGGGCTTGAGCACTTGGGCTGTTACCCACTGCTCTCTGAGGTGCATTAGTAGAGAGGTAGATCAGAAGTGGAGCAGCCAGGACTACAACTGGCTCTCTGATATAGGATGCCAATATCCCAAGCAGTGGCATAACTCACTGGATATATTTATATCATTTGGATGTATTTATAATAGAATCTAGCACAGTATATAAAGTTGAAAGGATTAAATAATTTGTGTCACTGAGAACTTATTTGGCATTCTTGAAATGCTAACCCTTATTATCCTCATTATAAATTGAACAATTATTATGTACATTAAAAAGAATTATGGGGGGCTGGTGCTGTGGCATAGCAGGTAAAGCCGCTGCCTACAGTGCCGACATCCCATGTGGGCGCCAGTTCAAGTTTCAGCTGCTCGACTTCCTATCCAGCTCTCCGCTATGGCCTGGGAAAGCAGTGGAAGATGGCCCAAGTCCTTGGGCCCCTGCACCCGGGTGGGAGACCTGGAAGAAGCTCCTGGTTCCTGGCTTCGGATAGGTATAGCTCTGGCCATTGCGGCCATCTGGGGAGTGAACCAGGGGGTGGAAGTCCTCTCTCTCTCTCTGCCCCTGTGACTCTGCCTTTCAAATAAATAAATAAATAAATAAATAAATCTTTAAAAAATTATGGGCAGGTGTGTTGTGGTGCATTCCAACCTTCCATATCTGAGTGCTAGTTTGAGTTCCAGTACTACAGCTTCCTGTTAACGTGCCTGAGAAGGCAGTGGATGATGGCCCAAGTACTTGGGCCCCTGCCACCCATGTGGGAGATCAGGATGAAGTTACTGGCTCCTGGCTTCGGCCTGACCCAGACCTGGCTGTTGTGGTCATTTGTCATCTGGAGAGAGAACCAGCAAATGGAAAAATCTCTCTCTCGTCTTTCAAGAAAGAAAAGAAAAAAACAATGAAGGGGAGGCAGTTCAGGGTAGAGGTCGGGTCTTGAGGGTTGTAATCTCAGTTCCAACACGAGCCCAGCAAGCAAGACTGCCTCTGTTTCTACCTGTACCAGGACAGCAGTCATCCCTTGTCCTTGGATGTACCCCGAGGCTCCCTCTGAAGGGCTGAATTGCAGGATGGTACCAACCCTATATAAACTATGTTTTTTTCCTATGATAAAGTTTAATTTATAAATTGGGCATAGTAAGAAATTAACAACAATAAGAACAAAATAGCACAATTAAAACAATATACCTTTGGCTGGCACTGTGGCTCATTTGGCTAAACCTCCACTTGTGGTGCCAGCATCCCATATGGGTGCCGGGTTCTAGTCCCAGTTGCTCCTCTTCCAGTCCAGCTCTCTGCTGTGGCCCGGGAGGGCAGTGGAGGATGGCCCAAGAGCTTGGGCCCTGCACCCGCATGGGAGACCAGGAAGAAGCACCTGACTCCTGGCTTTGGATTGTCGTAGCTCCGGCCGTGGAGGCCATTTTGGGGATGAACCAACCGAAGGAAGGCCTTTCTCACTGTCTCTCTCTCACCGTCTAACTCTGTCTGTCAAATATATATATATATATATATATATATATCTTTTCCTTCTCCACAATTTCACAAGATTCTGTCTTACCATAGATCTTAGCAATCTCAGCATACAATTTTTTTCTTTACTTATTGAGTAGAGAACTTTCACTTTTTCACTTAAAAAAGATGCACTTAAGGTGCCTGCTGTGTGGCATATCCAAATTGCCAGCGCGGAACTCTTTTGGAACCATTGTTAAGTCAAAGAGAAGTGACTTGCACACAAGCTCTCCAGTTCTCCACAACTGCTCTAGTAACTGAGACACATGCTAATAGGAAGAAATGGCGAGTGGCGTATACAGCGTGGATTCGCTGGACAAGGAGACACGATCCATGCCATGAGCAGGACAGGGGCAGGAGCTGGGGACTCACTCAGGGTCTTCCACGGGGGCAGCGGGGACCCAGGTGCGTGAGCCATCACCTGGTACCTCCCAGGGTGTGCATCAGCAGGAAGCTGGAATCCAGAGTCAAGAGTTCAAAGCCAGGCACTCCAGAGGGGATGCTGGTATTGCATTGTCCTAACATTGTCCTAACTGTGGCTCCAAAGCCCGCTTCCTTTAGGGCAGGTTCCCTATTATAAGAACCAACACCACTCAGCGAAGCTCCGAACAGACGTTTTTCTTTAAATTTTCCTCATCTGTTTTTGATAAGGTTTTTTTTTTTTTTTAAAGAGCAGTTTTTGAACCAATGCACCTTTTTATTCCTTATAATCTATCTTTATTGTGGTGGTTTCTGTGGCTAAGAGCAAACCCCTAACAAGTAAATTCAGGGAGTGGGAGGTCTGGCGCCCTCCCTCCTTCCCCTCGGGGCGGCCATCACAGGCCGAGGGACCCCTTGGGCTGGGAGCGGCTGTAGCAGCCAGCTTCGTCCCTAGGCCTCACTTTCCCGCCATCTCCAGCCTCGGAGACGAGCGCGCATTCCCCGCCCCGCACCGCGCCTCTCCGGGCCTTGCCGCTCGCCGCCCCTCCCTTCCCCGGCAGCGATCTGCTTCCGTGTTTTCCCCGGAGCCGGGAGCGCCGGGGCGTGGAGGCGGCACCGCGCACGCGCGCAAGCGGCAGGCCCGGGCCGAGCGCGCGGCCGGGCGACCGCGGGTGAGAGAAGGGTCGGCCCCGGTGGGGGTGGCGGGCCGTGGGGGTCGCGGCCGCGGCCGGGGCGGGTGGGGGCCGCGGCCAGGGCCTCGGGGCTGCCGGGGCATGCGGGTAGTTGGCGCTGGAGCCCGGGGCAGGGACGAGCGGGCGGGTTGGGCCGGGGGCGGGCGGGGACCGCGTTTGGGCCGCCGTGACGCGGGCGCCTGGCCCGGCCCGCGGGAGTGGGGGGCGGGTGCCAGGCGGCTCCTCCTCGTCGCGAACTCTCGGTGACCTTGGCCAGGTCGCTTTAATTCTCTTAGCCGGCGGCTTGGTCTGTAAAATGGGACTCCTAAGCCCTGCGTCCAACGTGGGCCGTTTTGCGGTTCAGTGGCGGGAACCCCTCCAGGTGCCTGGAGTACCGGGCGGTTTGCCACCTCGGGGGAGAGAAAGGGCTTCCTGGCTGTCATGTCGTCCCAGGCCTGGCGCGGGTGGGGGGCGTGGAGTGGGGCGGGGAGACCCTCGTTTTTCTGTTGAAGAAAACCCAGGCTGTTACGAAGTAGTTTGCAAAACTTTGGTTTAACGCGGGACAGTGGAGACTTGAGGAAGGGGGCCCTGGCTGAGATGAGCGTCGTGGAGGTCCCCCCTACCCCCTGCCCTCCACCACTGGCCTGCTTTTCCATTGGTGCCCGCACTCGGGTTCACCCTCCGTGGTGGGCAGAAAGAGGCCCTCAGCTTTTAAAGAATTCGTGTTTGTATATCCTGTTGTTTGCTAAGACCCCTCCCACCCACATAGAAGAATTTGGTGCTGACCACGCAAGTTCAGTGCCTGTCTCTGTGAGGTCCCTGCGAACCGTGGAATCAGTGAGCTCTGCAGTGGTCCAGTTTTGTTCGAGCTTGGATATGGAGCAAGTCGTGGCGTCATAGCCATTTTGGGCAGTGGTGTGGGATCTCAGGAACCCTCCCTATGGTGGGTATGAGCAGGTCACAAAAGTGAGCATATTCGCGGGTGTAGGCTGGGAGGAATTTAAAATAAATTGACCTAAACGGAAACTTTGCACCACAGGTGGCGAGCATGCAGTTGCCCATGCCTTGACCTTGCTGCCGGTCTATGGACATGGCCCACCGGGGTGGGGAGAGAGACTTCCAGACTTCAGCTCGGCGCATGGGCACCTCGCTGCTCTTCCAGCTTTCAGTGCATGAACGGGAGCTGGACCTGGTTTTTCTGGATCATAGCTATGCTAAGCCGTGGAGTGCCCACCCCGACGCGAGTAGTGCCCGCCCCACACGCATGCTCTTTGTTACTCCCCGGCGACAACACGAAACCACCATGTGAGTTTGGGCTCTTTTCTCTTAGGGGCTGACACTGCCCTAAGTGGGCAGTGATCAGCTGGTTGGGGGATGAGAGGTGATTTTTTCTTAGGGCTGATGGGGGCATTGTCTGGAGAGTGTTGATGTTTAACTCAACCATCTCTGTAAAGCAACACGAGGATATGGACGTGTGCATTCAGGGTGCCTGACAAGAGTTAAGAAAGCAAAATATCCCATGGAAAGCAAACAGCCTTGGGTGGGGAAGCTCTTTTCTGCCAAGGGCTGTTTGCATACTTATATCATCGATCATGGGCCATATAAAATTATCAGCTTAAAAATTAGCCTTCCACAGACTTGTTGAATTCTGAGTCTTGCCTGCGGGTTACCTAGGCAGAACCAGACCAAAGGATTTCCCAGGCCTTTACCGCCCGCAGACTAGACATTCCCCACCCGAGTCTTAGATAATAGAACTTGGGTGAAATGGAAACTGAAGAGGATTATACTGGTGAAGAAAGACTGAGAAGTTGATTTTTAAAAAACTGCCATCCGGGATAAGATCCCTTTTTAAAAAACTGCCATCCGGGATAAGATCCCTTTCACTTTAGTCCGGTGGCTTCTTGGACAGTAGCAACAGTAGCTTTTTTATGGTAGTGAATTTTGCTTTCCCTGGCTTCACACACACAGATTAGGAGCACATACCCAAGATGTTGCTTTCTCTCTCAGTGTGTTACAGACCTGTCATTCATGAGTTAATCGTCTAAACCCCTCCTAGGTCTAATTATATTTTCAGCTTGCCTACCTTAGAGTTAGGAAGTTTCATAAACTCACCAGGTGATAAGTGACACAGTTACATTAGATGAGAGCTGTTTGATAGTTCTTTTGAGCTTTAAGGAATTCCTCACATTTCAAGATTTATTGATATGCTTTATTCCGATAATCAAACCATGCTCTTTTTTTTTTTTTTTTTTTTTTTAAGATTTATTTATTTACTTGAAAGGCAGAGTTACAGAGAGGCAGAGGCCAGGGCGGGGGGATCTTCCATTGCTGGTTCACTCCCCAGATGGCCAGCAATGGCTGGAGCTGTGCCAATTGAAAGCCAGGAGCCAGGAGCTTCTTCTGAGTCTCCCACATGGGTGCAGGAGCCCAAGGACTTGAGCCATCTTCCACTGTTTTCCCAGGCTATAGTAGAGAGCTATATCGGAAGTATAGCAGGCAGATGCCCATATGGGATGCCGGCACTGAAGGTGTCGGCTTTACCTGCTATGCCACAGCACCAGCCCCACCATGCTCTTTTTAAAATATATTTATTTTTATTTATTTGGAAGGCAGAGTTAGAGAGAGAGGTCTTCCATATGCTGGTTCACTTCTCAAACGGCTACAACAGGCGGGACTAGGTCATGCCGAAGTCGGGAGCCTGGAACTCCCCCCACCCCCGCCCCATTGGTGTTTTTAATCTTACCTAATGTTTAACCTTTTCCTCAAACATGGATTTTAGTTTCGTTGAGAGAGTTTGTATTTTTCATTTCTTACTTTTCCTCCCTGCCTTCGATCCTTCCTTTGAAAGGCAGAGAAACAGAGAGCTGGTTCACTCCCCCAAATGGCTACAACAGATGGGGCTTGGCCAGGGTAAAGCCAGGAGTTGAGAACTCCAGTTTCTCATGTGAATGGCAGGGGCCCAAGTACTTGGGCCATTTTCTGTGGCTTTCCCACAAGCAAGGAGCTAGATCAGAAGCAGAGCAGCTAGGACTTGAACTAGCGCTCCCAAATGGGATGCCAGTTTCAAGCAGTTGCTTAACCCCCTGTGCCAGTACCTGTATTTTGCCTCTTTAGATCCTGTCGTCGAGCCTTAATGAACCAGAGGTGCCTTGATGTTTGTTCTAAACACATGTAGAATAATGTTTTGTATTTAATTTCCCAACAACCTTAGTATTTTGTTGGCTTTTTTGGTTGTACTAGGCTCGGGAGCTGTTACTGTAGGCAATAATATATAGTAATAGACTGGCCTGGGGCATAACTGAAAAGTTCCTTTAAATAGAATTTGAAATCTTTTTCTCTGTATTGTGTAGTATTTCTTGTTGATCTTGAAAGTCCTGTGGCTGCACTAGGTGTTTCTGTGCCATGCCAAAGACAAGAGCCAAGGAACTCCCATCAAGCCTATCCGGGTCTCTCACATGGATTTTGGGTGCCCAAGTACTTCCAGGGAGCTGGGTTGGAAGTGGAGCAGCCAGGACTCAAACGGGTGCTCATATGGGGGGCTGGCATCTCAGGTGGAGTGCTGAAATGTTGGCTCCCCCCATGACCTTTTTTTTTAAAATGATATTCTGTGGAATTGATTGTTTTGGTACTTAGAAAATCATTTTCTCTTACAAATCCTTTCTCCATATATAGGCCCTAACAATGAGAATTTGGCATGTTCTAGAAACTTAGGCCACTGCGGTTTGTAGTATTTTGGCATTAAGGATGAGAGTAGAAGATAGGGAGAAATTGACAAGACTACCTCATACAGGAATTTGATTCTAAGAATGAGATCTAGTTTCTGTTTTAGAATGATCACTTTGGGGCTGGCGTTGTGGTGCAGCGGGTTAAAGCCCCAGCCTGCAGTGCAGGCATCCCATGTGGGCTGCTCTCCTTCTGATCCAGCTCTCTGCTGTGGCCTGGAAAAGCAGTTGAAGATGGCCTAAGTCCTTGAGCCCTTGCACCTACATGGAGACTTGGAAGGAGCTCCTGGCTCCTGACTTCAGATTTGTTCAGCTGCAGCTGTTGTGGCCATTTAGGGAGTGAACCAGCAATGAAAGACACACCTCCCCTTCCCCCCTCCCGCCCCCTCTCTACCTCTTTCAAATAAAATAAAATAAATCTTGAAAAGAAGAATGATCACTCTGAATTTTCATTGAATTGCTTATAGTGCAAGAGTGGAATTTAGAAGACTAGTGAGGAGGCCATTGGAGTGGTCTGAGAATGGGTCAAAAATCATGGTGGCTTGGATCAAGGTGGAAACAATACAAATGGAGAAAAGTGGATAGCCTTGAGGTAAATTTGATAGAACCAAGTGGACCTACTGTGGTGAATTGGAAAGATGGGTCAGAGCTAAGGAGGAGGGTAAACTTAGGATGATTCTTAGATTTCTGACTTGAGTAGCTTTGTGGTGCCATGAGCTGGGAAAGACTCAGGGAAGCGAGGTTTGGGGTGGTAGAATCAAGAGTTCTCTTTTAGGCAGACATGTTCAGCTGCCTGGCCCAAAGTCTGCCCAGAGAAGATAATCAGCTCTTCTGTCCACCACCAAATCTAGCTGCATATTATTTTACTTTGTTTCATAATGATGTAATTATTCTAGTCATTGGGTATGGATGCAGGAAGATCATTGAGGTCAGAAAGTGAACATAATGTTTGATAGACAGCCAGTAGGCCAATTTGATTGGCTTATTATCAGTTGACAAAGTTGGTGCCATGTACCGTGAACTGGGAAAGGACCATTGTGCTGCTAGGATTTCATTGAAGTCATTTTAAAATATGAAAGGTCCTTCACATGCCCATTTATATTTCTCTTCTAGGCTCTGTACAAGCTGAATTAAACAGCTAAGATGTCTTCATTTTAGGTGTTTTATCTTAGGCAATCACAGGCTTTTACAAGCATATTGTTAAATATTGGTTAACTTGTTAATGAAAGGGAAGGTTTATATGAATAATTTGAAACTCTAAACCAGCACTGTCTAACAGAAATTTTGGCAGTAACGGAAGTGTTCTGTACCTGTGATAGCCAGCACTGTGGCAAGTAATCAGAAGGATCTATTGAGAATATGACATGTGGCTAGTGTGATGGAGGGACTGAGTTTTCAATTCTATTTGTTTTTATTAAATTTCTTTAAGTGGATGGCTTATAGCTACTTTATTGGACAGCATGTTTAGCTCATCAGCTGTTTGCTTATGGAATATATTTGTCTTTTTACTATCTGTTGGTTACTTTTTGCACAGATTCATTTTAAAACAACTTTGTGTTCCTCCAGCACATACCAACATGTCAGAGAAGGCAGAGGTGTAGACCAATGTGGGGGAAATGTCTTTGACTCCAAATTTTCTTACAGATAATGTTCTTAAACATAATTTAAAGCTGACTGTATTAAAGAGTTATTTTTTGACAACCTGATGATTATTAAACATTTGTGTTGTGTGAAGTACACGTGGCCTGCTTCTATTTCCTCACCTGTTTACAGTGAATCAGACGTCCCAATAGATGTGGAGACCATCACGTCCACCCCTGTTCCACTCTATGACAACCAGAAGGCTCGCAGCGTGATGAACGAGTGTGAGCGGCATGTCATCTTCGCCAGGACGGATGCGGATGCCCCTCCCCCTCCTGAGGACTGGGAGGAGCATGTCAACAGGTAGGCCCTTCTTCAGGAAGGTGGCTCGCTCAAGGTTGATGGTTACCTTCCTACAATTATTTTGTATTGTCATCTTCATTGACACACATTTACTGGGAGCTGATTTCATTTGTAGTCACACAGTCTCTGCATTATAACTCTCAGTGCACTGTTCTGTGAACTCTTTGAGAGCAGGACTTGCCTGTCAGTCATCTCTGCCCCTAGGACTCTGCCTGGCATACAGTACATATGTAATAAATGTTTGTTGAACAAACAGATGAATTGAATTTGATAGGTATGATAAGCTCAGTTACTTATATAGAACAGTCATCATATAGGGCCACCCAGACTACAAAAAAATTAAATGTACATTAAATATAAGATACGTGTTTATATGGTCAATAACAAGGAAAGTAAAAAGGTTTTGGAGTTATAGGAAAAACTAACAGATGTTTGAGTGGCTTTTAAAGTAGATGTGCAATGTTGTTTCTTTTCCTTGTTTTTTGTTTTTAGTTTTCACTTACTTACCTTAAGAGACAGAGAGAGAACTCCCATTCATTGATTCACTCCCCAGATGCATTCAGTGGTTGGGACTGGCACAGGGACCAAGAATTCAAACCACGTTTCTGTGTGGGTGGTAGAAACCCAACTCCTTGGGTTTTGCTTCTTCCCAGGGTCTGCATTGGCAGGAAGTTAGAATCAGGAGCTGAAGCCAGAAATCAAACCCAGATAATGCAGTATGGCATGTGGGCATCTTAACCCCAAGGCCAAATGCCTTCTCCCAATCTATGGTTTGAGGACATACCTAAGCCCATTTTCATGTGTTTTCTGGCTAGTTTTGTTCCCACATTTCCTTGTTCTCCCAGGAGATTCAACTTCTCTCTCCGTGTTGTTTGTCCATACTCACTTGACAACATTTATTTATCATTACATAACAGCTTTATAGAGATATTTACGTGCCATGCACTTTACTCATCTGATGTGTACAGTTAGTAGTTTTTAGTATATTCAGAGTATTGCACCTGTCACCACAATTTGATGAATATTGCCATCTCCCTGAGAAAGAGACTGTACTTATTAACTCCCCATTTCCTCCCAGTTCCTCCAGGCCCGGGAACCATCAGTGTCCTTTCTGTCTCTAGATTTGCCTATACTGGACATTTCATGTAAATGGAATCATTCAATAATGTGTTCTTTTGTGTCTGGTTTCTTTTGCTTGATCTTACCCAAAAGGCCAAGAAGCTATGTGTCTGGTTTCTTTCATACAGTGTTTTCTTCTTTTTTGTTATAATGTTCTTTTTTTTTTTAAAGATTTTATTTATTTATTTGAGAGTTAGAGTTAGACAGTGAAAAGGAGAGACAGAAAGGTCTTCCATCCGCTGGTTTACTTCCCAAATGGCCGCAATGGCCAAAACTGTGCCTATCTGAAGCCAGGAGCCAGGAGCTTCCTCCAGTCTCCCACACAGGTGCAGGGGCCCAAGGACTTGAGCCATCTTCTACTGCTTTCCCAGGTTATAGCAGAGAGCTGGATTGGAAGAGGAGCAGCTGGGACTAGAACCGGCACCCATGTAGGATGCTGGCTCTGCAGGCGGAGGATTAACCCACCGCGCCACAGTGCTGGCCCCTCATGTAGTATTTTCAAGGTTCATCTATGCTATAGCATATATCAGTACTTCCTGATTATTGCTGAATTCTGTTTTGTTGTTGAGAGATTGTCCATTGCATGTATTCCCCACATTTTATTTACCTGTTGATCAGTTGCTAGAAATGGATTGCTTCTACTTTTTGGCTGCTACAAGGCTGTTAATGAGCATTCATGTGCAAGTTTTTTATAGATGTCTGTTTAGAATTCTCTTGGATATATAACTAGGAGTGGAATTACTGGATTGTGTAATAACCCTGTATTAATTTTTTTTTGTTTTAAAGATTTATTTATTGTATTTAAAAGGCAAAATTACAGAGAGGCAGAGGCAGAGAGAGAGGTCTTCCATCTGCTGGTTCACTCCCCAAATGGCTGCAGTGGTAGGAGCTGGACTGATCTGAAGGCACAAGCCAGGAGCCTCCCCTGGATCTCCCACAAGGTTGCAGGGGCCCAAGGACTTGGGCCATCTTCTGCTGCTTTCCCAGTCTATAGCAGAGAGCTGGATCAGAAGTGGAGCAGCCGGGTCTTAAACCAGCACCCATATGGGATGCTGGCACTGCATCACTTTGGGGCTGGCGTTGCAATGCCAGAGTGCTAGCCCCTGTATTTAACTTTTGAGGACCTACCAGACTGTTTTCCAAAATGGCTTTACTATTTAAATTCTTTTTAAAGATTTGTTTTATTTATTTGAAAGGCAGAGTTGCAGACAGAAATCTTCCATTCTCTTGTTTACTCCTCAAATGGCTGCAGTGGCTAGGGTTGTGCCAGGCCAAAGCCAAGAGCCAGGAGCACATCATCTGGGTCTCCCAGGTGGGTGCAGAGACCCAAGCACTTTGGCCATCTTTCACTGCTTTTCTGGGCACATTAGCAGGGAAGTGGATTGAAGTGAAGTAGCTGGGACTTGAACTGGCACCTGTATAGGATGCTGGCATTGTGGGTGGTGGCTTAACACTCTGAGCCACAACACCAGCCCTCCATTTTGATGATCTGATTTCTCTCCATCCTTGCCAACAGTTACTATTTATCTCTCTCTCCCAAAATATTATAACTATTCTGGGTATAAAGTGACATCTCATTTTCTTGATGGCTATCTAAATCTGTTTATACATCTGTACCATATGTAAAAGAATGTTACTCCTTACATCAGGAGTTGGTCATAATGTTGGAGACCTGTTATTTCATAATAACAAGAGAAAGGAGTAGGGAGAGGGTAGGGAAGCTTGAGGTGATTAGTCTGATTGACGAGGCTGGTTGGAAGGACTGAGATTAAATGGATGCGTATGTGATGAGGATGGGAGCTGTTGCAGGAGGAGTAGTTCTGTGAAGAAGAGCTTGTGGAGAAGTTGGTTGGGTCTTGAATTGGAATTAATGCTGTACCCTAAAAAGGGGACATGTTCTTCAGAGGATCAAGAGGAAAACTGTTGTGGGTGAAGATCAGCTACTGGAATATTGCTGGAGTCACTGAATTTAGCAAAAGGGTTTATTACAGTTAATAAAAAATTAATAACAAGGATAGTAATAAATGAATTACCATTTGTTGAGTGCTTTCTAGGTACCAAGTAGGTACTAAGTACTTCACAGATATTCTTCCTTTTAATTCTCTAGCAACTCTTACAGTAGAAGATACATTCCTCTTTCAACTCTTATTTTTTAAAAATTATTTATTTATTTGAAGCAGAGAGAGAGTGAAAAGATCTTCCATCTACTGATTTACTTCCTAAATGCCCACAACAGCCAAAGGTAGGGCAGGCCAAAGCCAGGAGCCAGGAACTATATCCAGATCTCCACTTGGGTGCAGGTACCTAAGTACTTGGGCTATCCACCGCTTCCCTGCACACCAGCAAGAAGCTGGGTAGGAAGCATGGAGTAGCCTGGACTGTAGCCAGGGGTTTTCTGTGTGTGATTTGGACATCCTAAGCTCTGTCTTAGCATACTATGTCATGACAGCTATCCCACCTTTTTTTTTTTTTTTTATGCCAGGTAGAGTTAGACAATGAGAGAGACAGAGAGAGTTATAGACAGTGAGAGAGAGACATAGAGAAAGGTCTTCCTTCTGTTGGTTCACTCCCCTAATGGTTACTACGGCTGGCATTGCGCCGATCCGAACCCAGGAGCTGGGTACTTCCTCCCGGTCTCCCATGCGGGTGCAGGGACCCAAGCACTTGGCCATTCTCCGCTACCCTCCCGGGCCACAGCAGAGAGCTTGACTGGAAGAGGAGCAACCAGGCCTAGTACCCAGTGCCCCGACTGGGAATAGAACCTGGGGTGCCGGCGCCACAGGTGGAGGATTAGCCGAGTGAGCCACGGTGCCGGCCCCATCTTTTTTTTTTTTTTTAATAAGATGAAGAAACTAAGCTTAAGAAGTTGAACAAACCTTAGGAAGTGATTGAGCAGGAATTTGTTCAAACTGATCAATCTAACTCCAGGGCCCAGTATTTCCAACTACTGGATCCTTTGTGTTAAGGGCAGTAAAAAGAGTAAGAGCAGTTAATGGTGGCTCAGCTAAGTGCTCTTCAGGTGGTTATGTATCCCTTTGTGGTATTGTCCATTGCCTTGTCCTCAGTTTGAAATTTCAGAAAATGTGTAGAACTCTGTGATATTTTTTATCAGTTTACCCATGATTATGATTAAGAGGGTTTTGGAGACTATTCATGCTTGTCAAAGTCAATAGAGACTTAATACATATAAAAACCATTTTTAAATTTATAAGGAGAAAGATGTTTATGAAACAGAAGAGGTCCTTGGGTAGCCTGGCCATTATCTACTGCCTCCCTGCGTGTATATTACAGGAAGCTGGAATCAGAAATAGAGCCAGGACTTGAACCCAGGCACCCTGGTATGAGATCTTCCACCTACTGGTTTACTTCCTAAATGCCCACAGCAGCCAAGGGTAGGCCAAGCCAAAGCCAGGAGCCAGGAACTATATCTAGATCTCCCACTTGGGTGCATTCGCAAACCGCATCTTAAAACGCTGCATCAAATGTCTGCCTCAACAGACAAATTCTTATCTTTGGCCTATTTTTCTGTAGTCTCCATGTGGACCTCCATCCTTTCATTGTGATGTTTCCCTAGATTGGTAAGATTTAACAGAGCTCAGTTTATTTCAGATTTTTTTTTTTTTTTTTTTTTTTTTTTTTTTAGTGTTTGATGAGATTTTGAGTATGTTTTCTCATTAGCAACAGACTTAGAAACCATTACTTCAGGTGGGTCATTTTTACACATGACCCATTTCATTATTTGATGGTATTGACTAGCTTCAGCTTCACAGAGGTCACCATTTGATGACCCTGTCCCTATTTGGGGTTTGGAGTTCCCTTTGCTCTGATTATAATCATCTTGTTGCCATTCTTTCCTTTTGACTTGATTGTTAAATTGCTGCTTCCTTTCTTGTTGTATAAAGTCATGTAAAATTACAGTTTCCCACATCACGAACTCTACTGACTGACTATAGGATAGGTCTGGAGAACTCTTGAGTTTTTTTCTCCCTTGAGAACTTACTGATTGTCCTTCATCTGTGGAGTCACAAATGTAATTTCCCTTTGGGTTCTTTTTCCCCCTCTTGAATTATTTCAATGGAAACTGCCTCCAGAGGCCACTGTTGTGTCCTAGCAGGTAAAGCCTCCTCCTGCAATCCCATATGGGCACAGGTTCAAGTCCCAGCTGTTCCACTTTTGATCCAACTTCCTGCTAATGGCCTGGGAAAGGCAGCAGAAGATGGCCCAAGTGTTTGTGCTCTTGACACCCATGTGGGAGAATTGGATGAAGCTCCCAGCCCTGGCTGTTGCAGCCATCTGGGAAATGAGCCAGGAATGGAAGATATCTCTTTCTCTCTTTCTCTGTCTCCCCCTCTCTATAACTCTGACTTTCAAGTAAATAAATAAATCTTCAAACAAATGGACAAACAAAACTGCCTCCAGATAACTCTATAGAAAATTAAGCCCCTACCCAACCTGATTCTGGCTTTCTCTAGTAATGGCTGATATTTTGTAAAGTAGTTTAAGTATCCCTCTCTGCTTGAAGTAATTGTATAGATCAGGAATTGTCCAATTGACCTGTGGGCCAAATCTTGGTCCATGTGCCAAGAGTGGTTTTTACATTTTTAAGTGTTTGCAAAAAATTTTTCCTGCGTCTGGCACCATGGCACAGCAAGTGAAAGCCCTGGCCTGCAGTGCCGGCATCCAATATGGGTGCCAGTTCTAGTACCCCAGCTGCTCCACTTCTGATCCAGCTTTCTGCTGTGGCCTGGGAAAGCAGTGGAGGACGGCCCAAGTCCTTGGGCACCTGCACCGTTGTGGGAGGCCTGGAAGAAACTCCTACTCCTGTCTTTTGATATGCTCAGTTCCAGCCATTGTGGCCATTTGGGGAGTAAACCAACAGATGGAAGATCTCTTTCTCTCTTTCTCTCTCTGTCTCTGCTTCTTTCTGTAACTCTGTCTTCCAAATAAATAAAATAAACCTTTAAAAAAAAAGATTTCCTGGCCGGCACCGCGGCTCACTAGGCTAATCCTCTGCCTTGCGGCACTGGCACACCGGGTTCTAGTCCCGGTTGGGGCGCCAGATTCTGTCCCGGTTGCCCCTCTTCCAGGCCAGCTCTCTGCTGTGGCCCGGGAGTGCAGTGGAGGATGTCCCAAGTGCTTGGGCCCTGCACCCCATGGGAGACCAGGAGAAGCACCTGGCTCCTGCCTTCGGATCAGCGCGGTGCGCCGGCTGCAGTGCACCAGCTGTGGCGACCATTGGAGGGTGAACCAACAGCAAAAGGAAGACCTTTCTCACTGTCCACTCTGCCTGTCAAAAAAAAAAAAAAAAAAAAAAATTTCCTGATATATGAAATAAAAATGTGGGTGTCCATAAAGTTTTATTGGAATATAGTCATGTCTATTCATTAGGTATTATCCAAGGCTGCTTTTGCACCATATCTACAAAGTCAAACATTGTGGCAGAGACTGTATGGCCCCAAACCCTTAAATAGTTATGGTCCATCTTCTTATAGAGGAAATTGGATGACTGGGTTTAGAAAATGTTTTTATGTCTGTCTGACACAGTCATGCAACTTGAAGGGACTTTGAAAATGATTGGCATTTACTGGCATGGTGATACAGTCTTGAAGATGTTGGTCAACCTTTTTTTTCCTCTAGATGTTTGTCAAATGGGTGAGTTTCATTGTATGCACAGTTTTGAAAGACATTTAACAAAATATTACTTCTGAGAAAAAAATAGATTTATTTATCTATTTTGAAAGTCAGAGTTACAGAGAGAGAAATCTTCCATCCACTGGTTCATTCCCCAGATGGCCACAATGGCCAGGGCTGGGCGAGGCCGGAGCCAGGAACCAGATTTTTTTGGGTCTCCCATGTGGCTATCAGGGTCCCAAACACTTAGGCCATCTTCACTGCTTCTCCCAAGCCATTGGCAGGGAGCTGAATTATAAGTAGAGCAGCTGGGACAGGAACATGCACCCATGTGGGATACTGGTGTTGCAGGTAGCAGCTTTACTGGCTTCGCCACAATGCTGGCTCCTAACAAAATTCTATTTTTTAAGATTTTTTTAAATTTTAATTTTTTTAAGATTTATTTCTTTATTTGAGAGATAGAGTCACAGAGAATGGGAGAAACAGAAAGGTCTTCCATGTGCTGGTTCAATCCTCAAATACCTGTTATAGCCAGAGCTGGGCCGATCAGGAGCAATAGAAGAGGAGCACCCGGGACATGAGCTGGCGCCCACATGGCATGTTGGTGCTGCAGGCGGAGGCCCAGGCCCTATTTATTTATTTGAAAGTTACAGAGAGAAGGAGAGATCTTTACCCGCTGGGTCACTCACCATATAGATACAGCACTGGCCCCACAAAATAAATTTGGACACTTTTCTTAGCATTGCCTAAATGGATTTCAGGACATTTCCAACATGTGAGTAAGAGAATTAGTGTCAGGAAGCAGGCTGTCTTATCTTGAAACACAATCTGGGGGCTGGTGTTGTGGTGTAGTGGGTAAAGCTGCCGCCTGCGGTGCCAGCATCCCATATGGGCACCGGTTTGAGTCCCAGCTGCTCCACTTCCAGTCGACTCTCTGCTATGGTCTGGGAAAGTAGTGGAAGATGGCCCAAGTCCTTGGGCCCCTGCACCCTTGTGGAAGACCTAGAAGAAGATCCTGGCTTTGGATCAGCCCAGCTCCAGCCGTTGCGGCCATCTGGGGAGTGAACCAGCGGGTGGAAGATCTCTCTCTCTCTGCCTCTGCCTCTGCCTTTCTGTAACTCTGCCTTTCAAATAAATAAAAAAAAAAAAAAAAAAAAGGAAGAAGCCCAGCTTGAATTTCACCTAGAAAAAAAAACCTTTTCCCTTCGTGAACTTTCTATAATTTTATACTCAGGTGTGTCTTTGTAAAAATCCTGGGTTGGTTATCTTGGAAGTCAGTTCTCGACCTCTGAGTTACTTTCTCTTTCCTCTCTCCCTCTACCTACTTTCTCTTTCCTTTGTTCCTTCCTGTCCCAGAAGTATGACTTACTGGGATTCTCTGGTATTCCTTGTCATTCCCTGTTCTAGGTTTTTTTTTTTTTTTTCTAAAAAAATCCTTTTGTCGTATTAATGTTAAATTAGTCTCCTTGAAACAGTGCCAGGGAAATAATGATTACTTTTGAAAATGCCAGATTGTTACAGGACCAGTGTGGTCTTTTTGGCTGCTTTGAATAGGATAAATGAGAGGTCAGCGTATCGTTCAGCTTCAATCAGAGAATGGCAAACAAAAGATTATCTGATCTCATTACGAAATGAAGACAAGGCATTTTTGCACTCATGAAAACTGAATAGGTTTAGGTAGTGGGGAGCCAGTTGACTCACCACAGTTCCCATCGGCTATTTGAGTGTTTAGACTTGTATTTAAAATTCTGTCTCTTGCTTTTACATTTTTCCTTAATTATATCTCTTGCATGCTCTTTATCTTAATCCTGGGTTACATCATTTTTTTCCCCTCTTAATTCTCCAGCCTCCCACGAAGCTGACAAAATAGAGAATGTGTTTCAATTCTTGGGATCATTTTGTTATGTATTCAGCAACAATTCTAAGAACTTTTTCTAGGACTTTGGACTTTTCATCATTGTGGTTTTTAAATTTAATTTCAGCTGTCATTGCAAAATGGAAGTCATTTCTCAATTGCTTTGGAACCCTTCCCCACTTTGTTCACATCATCTTCCTTGCTCCCCTCATTTTGGGTTTCAGAATAAATACAGAGTAAGACGAACAAATAGGGAAACATCCTGTTAAATGCTAAAGAATGGAATAATTTTGCAAATGCTGTTGATGTCTCATAAATCAATTATACCTCATTCTCTGTTCTTGGAATTAAAGTTTACAATGTGATTAATAGACTTTGAGAAAGCTCCAGACTTTGAAGTGAAGTTCTCATCTCTTAACCCGGTTGACTATAAACGAGCATCAGTACTGGCAGTAAGACTGCGATGCAATTGTTACAGGTTCATTATACCCATTAGTTTTATAGAACTGGAAATTCAGAAGGTTTTTTTTTTTTAAAAAAGATTTATTATTTGAGTTACAGAGTTACAGAGAGGCAGAGGCGGAAAGAGAGGTCTTCCATCTGCTGGTTCACTCCCCAGATGGCCGTAACAGCCGTAGCTGGGCCAATCCGAAGCCAGGTGCCAGGAGCATCTTCCGGGTCTCCCACATAGGGTGCAGGGGCCCAGGCGCTTGGGACATCTTCCACTGCTTTCGCAGGCCATAACAGAGAGCTGGATCGGAAGTGGAGCAGCCAGGACTTAAAATGGTTCCCACATGGGATGCCGGCACTACACATGGCGGCTTTACCTGCTAAGCCACAATGCCAGCGCACAGAAGTTTTTTTTTTTTTTTTTTTTTTTTTTTTTTTTTTTTTTTAAGATTTATTTATTTATCTGAAAGTCAGATTTATGCAGAGAGAGGTCTTTCATCTGCTGGTTCACTCCCCAGATGGTTACTACGGCCAGAGCTGCACTGATCTGAAGCCAGGAGCTTCTTCCGGGTCTCCCACATGGGGGTAGGGGCCCAAGGACTTGGGCCATCTTCTGCTTTCCCAGGCCATAGCAAAGCGCTGTATTGGAAGTGGAGCAGCCGGGTCTCAAACCGGCGTACCCATATGGGATGCCTGTACTTCAGGCCATGGTGTTAACCTGCTGAGCCATAGCACCAGCCCCAGACTAGTTCCTAGAGTGGTGGCTGTAGAGATTAGAGTGTCTCATGTGGTGGGCTGTGATGGGAATGATGCTAATGTGATAGGAAGCAAGAAGGGAAACTCGCTGTCCTTTCAAGGGCTTCCCTGCAGCTTCACCAGCTTGGTGCAGTGAAGGGCTCCATTTGCCAGTGAGCAGGAACATGTTTCTGTGGTCCTCTCTGCTACTCAGTGCTCAGGTGCTCAGTACGATGCAGAGGGTGAGCGTTTGAATCTGGACCCTGTTATTTACAGAACTTGGAATGCAGCATGCACACAGTTCCTCCATTTGTTGTAGGTGTCTAACTCTGCAGAGTGTGTCATGCTCTATTTCATGAGCTGATACAGTACTTAAACAAAACTGACAAAAATCCCAACCATCCTGGCCTTTGCATTCTGCAGAGGGAGACAAAGCAAACAAATAAAGTAGAGTGTCAGGTGGTAATATGGCTAGTAGAGAGGGCTGGGGAATCCCAGGGTAGATTTGGTGTGTAAATAAAGATGAGTCAGACAGAGCCATGGAGAAAGTGACATTTGAACAGTGACCTGAAGGAACAGAGAGGGAGCCATTGTTTGAGATTGGGAACGAGTGGCAAGTGCCCAGTCTGTCATGCAGGGTGTGCCTGGTGTACATGGCAAGGTCTGGGGCAGGGCATGCAAGGTGGCTGAAGCAAAGTAAGTGAGGGGCAGTCATGATGGTGAGGTTGGAGAGGCAGTGAGGGCCCCACAGCCTGTTGTGAGGACTTTGGCTTTAAACTGATTTTCCTGGGACCACTGAAGGACTTTGAGCAGAGGTATGATAGGGTCTGACTTGGGTTTTTCGATTGATTTTCCAAAATGGAAAAATGGATTTTTCATATTGACTTTTTACAAGTTAGTTTTATATCTCCCGCAACAGAATATGGAGAAATACGTTTTCTTACACCCTTACAATACCATATTAAACTTAATTTTTACCCATGTGAGGGGTGAAAAGTAATATTTTATTATTTTAATTTGTATTGTTTAATTTTGAAGCAAAGTTGACTTCACTTTTTGTGGCCTGCCTTTCCATATTCTTTCCCTGTTGATTATTTCATCTTTTAAAAATTTTGTAGCACCTCTTTTTTAATGAAATGGCAGTTGTTTTCCCACCATTTTGACTGTATTTCTGATACTTTTTATTCCCTTTCAAAAACTTTTATGTAATTACTTTTATCTCTCTCTCTTATTTATTTACTTATTTGAGAAGACAGAGACAGAGAACTCCAGTCCTCTGGTTTATTCCCCAAATGCCTGCAGTGGCCCTGGGTCAGGAGCTAAACCTGGAGCCAGACCTGAATCTGGGTCTCCCAAGTGGGCATCCGGGACCCAGCTACCAAAGCTATTACTGCTATCTCCCAGGGTCCTCGTTAGCAGGAACTGGATAGCAGATTCCGTCACTCTCTTATGGGATGCCAGCACCTTAACTGCTAGGCCAGAGGCCTCCCCTCTATTCCTTTTATGTCTTCTGGGTTTTGAGTCATCCTTAGAAGGGCCATAAATATATTGGTATTTTGGGGTCTTGAGATTTAATTATTTATTTGAAAGGCAAAGTTACAGAGAGTGAGTGAGCCAGAGAGTTCTTCTATCCACTGCTTCACTCCCCACATAGCTGCAATGGCTGGATTGGGACCAAAATCTAGGTCTTGTGTTTTAGCTCAGTCGTCTGAGATTTGAATTATATTTGAGTTATAGTCTTTCATAGTGGGAACGAAAAACACAGGATAATCTTCTGTATATGGTGTACCTTCTCGGGGCGTGTCCCTAGGGTTTGACTTTAATTCCTCAGAGTTTCCATTATAGGACTGGCTGGACAGTGGCCCAGAACAAGCTATTCAACAAGACCCTCAAAGCCCTGCAGTGTGATCGGCTTGCCCGCCTGGCCAATGAAGGGGTAAGACAGAATCTGCCCACGGCGGGCTCTTCCTGACTCAGGCCTCACTGCTGACTCACTTGTCCTTCCCATAACCAAATGCTTCTTGTGTTTTATCACTTCCACTTATCTTTCAGGCTTGTAATGAGCCAGTGCTGCGCCGTGTTGCCGTGGACAAGTGTGCGAGGAGAGTGCGACAGGCACTGGCAAGTGTAAGCTGGGACACCAAGCTGATCCAGTGGCTACACACCACCCTCGTGGAGACCTTGAGTCTGCCCATGCTGGCAGCCTACCTGGATGCTTTGCAGACGCTGAAAGGGAAGGTAAGGCTGTAATTGGTACCTGCCCTTGCTGGGGATAACCGTCTTCTGTGGATTCAAGATGTGGGGTTGGACAGGGTCATTGCCTATGCGGCCTAGAGGAGACAGGGCGTCATTTCATGTGAATGTCTTCAGCCCTGCCATCTCCAGGATGAGGTGTGGGGTCTAAAAACTAGAGTCACTCTAGCCTTACAGCTTGTGGTTTGAGTGGTGAATCAAATTGTGATGGGGTGATGAAGGATTTCTTAGGGAGGGGTATATGAATGGATTCCAGAACAGGGCAGTGAGTTTCTCGTCTCTCTTCATCATTGGGTGAGTCTTCAGTAGCAACACTTGGTCTGTAATTTGTTACAAATATCTCATTATGTTTCCCTGCTTTCTTAGACAGTATTGTGCAACAGTTGGGTTAGGATTTGCTGTGATGTTGATGACCATGCTGGGCTGTCCTCATTGAGACAGAGTGTAGGTGCTGGAGGCTGATTGCCTGGCTGATCTCAGCTCTGTCGCTGATCAGCTGTGTGAGCTCAGCCCAAGTTGTCCTTGGTTCTCCTCTCTCTAAAATGTGGCTAAGGATAACACCCATTTAGGAATATTGTGAAAATTTAGTTAGTTGATCCAGGTAGATAGCTTGATATTACACTGGGCATATAGTAAGCCTATAGGAACTGTTAATGATTCTTTAAATAGCATCCTCCTAGATTCTTGACTATTTGGGATGTTTTGTTCCACTACAAAATAGCATGGACAACTTGGATTAATTCAGTTCCTGGCTTTTTTTCTCAGTAGTTTTTAATTCTTTGCGGGAAGCTGGCTTGTCTTGATGCTGTAAATTTTCTGGCCAACTGCTTCCACCGACTATATCTCAAAATTTTCAGGCTCATTTTTTCTTATTTTTAAGTTGAAGGATGCTCAGTTTGTTAGAAAGCTAAAGACTGGCCGGCGCCGCGGCTCACTAGGCTAATCCTCCACCTAGCGGCGCCGGCACACCGGGTTCTAGTCCCGGTCGGGGCGCCGGATGCTGTCCCGGTTGCCCCTCTTCCAGGCCAGCTCTCTGCTGTGGCCCGGGAGTGCAGTGGAGGATGGCCCAGGTGCTTGGGCCCTGCACCCCATGGGAGACCAGGAAAAGCACCTGGCTCCTGGCTCCTGCCATCGGATCAGCGCGATGCGCCGGCCACAGCACGCCGGCCGCGGCGGCCATTGGAGGGTGAACCAACGGCAAAGGAAGACCTTTCTCTCTGTCTCTCTCTCTCACTGTCCACTCTGCCTGTCCAAAAAAAAAAAAAAAAAAAAAAAACTAAAGACAAAGACTGATTTAGTGCTAAAACAAAACAAAACTCAGGACTTGATGCATTAATTTTATATGCATAGTAGGAAATTTGATCCTAGTTTATTCATTCAACTAATATGATTTTGTGTGCCTGTAGTGTGCCAAGCACTGGGGTGAATAAAACAGAACTGCCCCCTGCCGTGGTGGAGCTTGTTTTTTAGCGGACAGAGAGAGTCCCAGGTTTCCCTTTGTCTTGCTCCCTTGCATTATAAACCCTGGGCCAGGAGGGGAATGGTGGGCAGACATGGGCATAGGTGGGATGTGGGGTCGAGACAAGACCCTGGCAGAGAGTTTGGCCCATGAAGGCAGTAAGCATTTTCAAAATACATTCTCCACAGTGTTCTACCATTCGAAAAAGTACAGTGTTGGTGAATATACTGGAGAGAGTGAGTGTGGGTAGTGGACCAGTTCTCTGGTAATTCTGCCTCACCTATGGCAAGCGTAATTTGGGTATAATTTTCCTTTTAAGAAAGAGTTTGGACTGTTTTCCCACTTTAGTTACTGGTTGGTTGTGTCCCTTGTACAAGATAAAGCAAACTCAGCAGACCACTGAGTGATCCTCAGGTTGGTGCTGCCTGGCTGTGCTGCTGGGGCACAGTGTGGGTGAGCCGAACAGTGGAAGACTTGCCTGGTGCACAATCAGAGTCTTGCAATATTTTCCACAGTGGTTATTTTCCCACAACTATGTTTAAATGATTTATTTGTTTTCATATAGTTCAAAGAGCAAGAGAGAGAGCTATCTTCTATTTGCTGGTTCACTCCCCAAATGCCTGCAACAGCCAGAGCTGAGCCAGACTGAAGCCAGGAGCTGAGAACTCAGTCCAGATTTCCCATGTGGGTAGCAAGGACTCAAGTACTCAAGCCATTACCCACTGCTTCCAAAGGTGCACGTTATCAGGAAGATGGATTGTAAATGGAGCTAGGACTGAGTCCAGACACTCCGATAATGGGATGTGACTGTCCCAAGTGATGGCTTAACTGCTGTGCTACAGTGCCCACCCTCAGATAAAGCTTTTAAATTAGATCAGATCCTTTGCCTCAAAGTGTTGAGTGGCCCACAATTACAGAGTGAGTAACAAAGAATGACCATTTAGGGTGAACATCCTGTACAGTTTGGCCTGAGCCTTTTTAAGTAGCTCTGTATCTTCATTCCTACTCTAATCCCCGTTTCAGTCTACCTGGGCCTACAGTAAGCCCCACACTTTATTGCCACTTGCTGGTATCTGTGGCTGGAAAGCTGCTCTCTCATCCTCTGTTAGTGCCTTGCCTGTTTCACTTTATATGCTGTATTTCAGATGGAAATTGCCTATGAATTTCCCTCTCCTCTGGACAGTTAGTGTCAGCAGTGTGGGCCTTCGGTTCATTTTGTGACAGTTATCAGCCACCCCTCCCCCATTGTGTGTGTTTGTCTTCATTGCCACTTTTTTTTTTTTTTTTTTTTTTTTTTTTTTTTTTTTTTTGACAGGCAGAGTGGACAGTGAGAGAGAGAGACAGAGAGAGAAAGGTCTTCCTTTTTGCCGTTGGTTCACCCTCCAATGGCCGCCACTGCAGCCGGCGCACCGCGCTGATCCTGGCAGGAGCCAGGAGCCAGGTGCTTTTCCTGGTCTCCCATGGGGTGCAGGGCCCAAGCACCTGGGCCATCCTCCACTGCACTCCCTGGCCATAGCAGAGAGCTGGCCTGGAAGAGGGGCAACCGGGACAGAATCCGGCGCCCCAACCGGGACTCGAACCCGGTGTGCCGGCGCCGCAAGGTGGAGGATTAGCCTATTGATTCATTGCCACTTTTAGATTAAATTCCTCAAAGTACTAGCTTAGTGTCTGTATGAGCAGGGTTTTTTTTTTTTTTTTTTTTTTTTTTTTAAGATTTTTAGAGACAGAGAGACATAGAAAGATGGATAAATCTTCCATCAACTGGTTCACTCCTCAAATGGCCTCACTAGCCAGCACTAAGCCAGGCCAAAACAAGAAGCCTGGAACTGCATCCAAGTCTTCCATGTGGGTGGCAAGGGCCCAAGTGCACATTTGTCCACTGCTTTTCCAGGTGCATTATCAGGAAGCTGGTTCAGAAGTAGAGCAGCCAGAACTCACACAGGGCTCATGGCCACAAAGCTGTCCTCAACAGCTCTTTCATAAACATTTGTTTCATGAGTTAAACTGAGAACATTGGTACAATCTCTTGATTTCTTCTGAAGAAATCTTTCTAGTCTCTCTTCTTAAATTAGGAGCAACTTATCTTCTGTCTGAGCTCTTACAACTTGCATCAAACTATGGTAGTCTTTATTCTCCAATTTCTCAAAAATGTTCTTTTGTTTTTTTGAAAACTACTTCTAATTAAAATTTCTTCCTTTCCCCTCTGTCATTGTGACCTTTGTGGGTAGAATGGAATTCATGCAGATATTTCTTTCAATGTAAACATCAGCATGTATGAAACCTATATTTATATACCTATGAGATCACATTTTTGGTGGATAGTAAATAACAGGATGTGGCATAAATCACAATACAGTAGGATATACTTTTGGATACAATCACAGATTTCTTTAACATGCCACAGCTTGAAAGCAGTACACTGGGTGAAAATTTTGGGAGTTTTTTGTTTGTTTGTTTTTTCTCTAGTTATAAAGTTAGTGATGTTCATCGAGGAAATTTAGAAGATACAGAAATCTATTAGCATTTTGGCATCCTTTCTTACAATGTTTCTTCTGAGTAGAGATCATTTTCCTGTTTTGTTTTACCTGTAACATTTTAGCAAAATTGTTTCTGTTTTTCTGTATGTTATTAACAGATTCTTTAAAAAAAAAAAAGATTGATTTATTGATTGATTTGAAAGGCATTGTTGGGGCTGGCGCTGTGGCGCAGTGGGTTAATCCTCTGCCTGCGGCACTAGCATCCCATATGGGCGCCGGTTCTAGTCCTAGCTGCTCCTCTTCCTATCCCACTCTCTGCTATGGCTGAGATGGCAGTAGACGATGGCCCAAGTCCTTGGGCCCCTGCACCCACGTGGGAGACCCGGAAGAAGCTCCTGGCTCCTGGCTTCAGATTGGTGTAGCTCCAGCCATTGTGGCCATCTGGGGAATGAACCAGCGGATGGAAAAACTATCTCTACCTCTCTCTGTACTTCTGTCTTTCAAATAAATAAAATAAATCTTAAAAAAAAAAAAGAAAAGAAAAAAGAAAGGCATGTTACAGAGAGGCAGAGAGAGAGAGAGGTCTTCCATCTGCTGGTTCACTCCCCAAGTGACTGCAATGGCTAGGGCTGTGCCGATCCAAAGCCAGGAGCCAGGAGCCAGGAGCTTCTTCTGGGTCTCCCAGGAGGATGCAGGGGCCCAAGGATTTGCGCCACCTTCCACTGCTTTCCCAGGCCATAGCAGAGAGCTGGATCGGAATTGGAGCATCTGGGACTTGAACCAGTGCCCATATAGGATGCTGGCACTGCAGGCAGTGGCATTATCCACTACACCACAGCACTAGCCCCTTAACAGATTCTTAATAGTATTTGAAAGTAATCCTTGGGGCCTGTACCATGGTGTAGTGGGTAAAGCTGTTGCCTGTGATACGGGCATCCAAACAGGTGATGATTCACGTCCTGGCTGTTCCGCTTATGATACAGCTCCCTGCTGATGTGCCTGGGAAAGCAATGGAAGATGGCACAAGTGCACCCATGTAGGAGATCTGGAAGAAGCTTCTGGCTTCAGACAAGCCAAGCTCTGGCCGTTGCAGCCATTTGTTAAGTGAACCAATGGATGGAAGACCACTTTGTCTTTCCCTCAATCTCTAACTCTGCCTTTCAAATAAAAACAATCTTAAAAAAAAAAAAAAAAAAAAGGAAATAACCCTCAATATACAGTTAGATGGATAATTTGCTTAACAACTCTTTTACATACACATTTAGGTTGCTTCAACTTTTTTTAATTTTTATTTTTTAAAGATTTATTTATCAGAAAGGCTGAATTAGAGAGAGGGAGAGACAGATCTTCCATCAGTTTGTTCACTCCCCAAATGGTTGCAGTGGCTGGAGCTGGGCCAGACTGGAGCCAAGAGCTTCTTCCAGGTACAGGGTCCCAAGCACTTGGGCCATCCTTCGCTGCTTTCCCAGGCACATTAGCAGGGAGCTGGATCAGAAGTGGAGCAGGGGCTGGCACTGTGGTGCAGCAGGTTAAAGCTGCAGCCTGCAGAGCCAGCATCTCAAATGGGCACTAGTTTGAGTCCCAGCTGCTCCTCTTCCTATCCAGCTCTCCGCTATGGCCTGGGAAATCAGTAGAAAAAGACCCAACTCATTGGGCCCCTGCTTCCATGTGGGAGACCTGGAATAAGCTCCTGGCTTTGGATCAACTCAGCTCTGGCTGTTGCCGTCATTTGGGGAGTGAACCAGCAGAATGGAAGACCTCCCTCTCTTTCTCTCTCTGGCTCTGCCTCTCTCTGTAACTCTGTCTTTCAAATAAATAAATCTTTTTTAAAAATAAGTGGAGCAGCCGGTACTGCAAGCAGCAGCTTTATCCGCTGTGCCACAGTGCCAGCCCCAGGAACATGCTTTTCAGATGTGCATTTATTTGTACTTTTGGTTCTGAGGAAGGTTTGCAAGACTTAGTAAAAGTCTGTTTATGGCTCATCACGGGGCCCTGTCCTGCCTGGTTGCTGGTGGTGGGAAGGTATCTCAGTGCACACTGGAAGCATCTTTGCTCTTCCTTCATTCCAGATCCCGACCTTGATTGACCGAATGCTTGTGTCCTCCAACACGAAGACTGGGGCTGCGGGAGCCGAGGCCTTGTCCCTGCTCCTGAAGAGGCCCTGGGACCCTGCTGTAGGGGTGCTTTCTCATAACAAGCCAGTAAGTTGGACAGCTCAGGACTTACGTGGCACTTGACATCTTATACTGAAGCCTTAACACCTTGGCAAGAGGATGACAGATAGCTTATTTTACCTTTTTTAAATTTATAACTTGTTTTGTATAATGTTTAACCTTAGTTTCATAAGCAAAGGATCATTGTTTGGGATGAGAAAGACAGTCCTTGGATCTCATGAAAGAACACTTCTCACTCACTTGTTCTTGGGTGGGAATCTTTCTCCTTAGAGCAAACTCCCGGGCTCTCCTCTCATTCTCATCGCCTCCTCTGGCCCCTCCAGCTCCGTGTTTCCCACCTCACGCCGCCACCGCTTCTGGCAGTCTCAGCTCTCCTGCTTAGGCAAGGTATGTGTGGAGGCAGGATGAGCTTTCTGCTGGATGGGGGTATAGCTTTGGAAGACTGGGAGAAGGAAGTGCTGGAGGGAGTCAGAGTGGAAGAACTAAAGTGTGGAGCATCCTTTGACTGCTTGTCCAGGGTTGAAGGGATTTTAGCATGTTAAGCAGGATTGAGAGATTTGAAACTTAACCATGCTGGCCTGGACACTGCTTCTCTCCTCAGGTCATCCCTGTAGCCACCCATTTACTGAACAATGGCAGTGGGGTAGGCGTTCTACAGTGTCTTGAGCATATGATTGGGGCAGTGAGAAGCAAAGTGCTGGAGGTGAGAATGTCCCTGCTTTAGTTGCTGGTAGCACACCATCATTCTGGGCTTGTTCTGCACGCTCCTGGGCCTCTGACCTGACTGTCTCCCTTCTTTCCCACAAAGATCCACAGCCATTTTCCACACAAACCCGTTATCTTGATTGGTTGGAACACAGGAGCTTTGGTGGCTTGTCACGTAAGTAATTCCACCTTATTTGAGGGTCACTGAGAACCTGGAGATTGTCACAGGACGAATACTACTGCTACTGCAGGGATTGCTCCATTGAGGCCTTTGCGGTGTGGCAGGCACTGTGTGCTAGATTCCTTACCTTTATGATTGCATTGTTGATTGTAGAAGACGGATTTTAGCTTTTTAACTTTATTGTGGAAAATTGTAAGCAGAAACAAAAGCAGGGAGAATATACTGGTGTAGTAAACCCCTTGGACCTGCACTGTCAGGCTTAGTGCATCTCACCCTTGCTGGTTTTCTGTCTCCCTCAGGTTATTTTGAAGAAAATTCCAAATATTGTATAATTTCATTTATGTATGTTTCATCATGTATTATTAAAAAAAATTCCTTTTTCTCTCGGTGTAAGTGCCATGCTATTTTCTATGTAAAAATTAACAATAATTCTCACAAGTGAAAATTAATAGCTCTGGAATTTGATGTTATACTCCTGTCCAATCCCTTTCCAAAATGTCAAAGAACCTTTTCTTTATTATTTTTCATTTACACATCTTCCATTTTGCATAAATGTCCTAGACACATCCCAAAGCCCCAGTTTTTCTGATTCATCTGGTCTAGCCTAGTGTGAAAGGTAGGACCGTGAGAGGATAAAGGCCTTCTCCCCATTCTCCTTGCTCCCAGGGTTGGTGGGACTCAGCCAGGGACTGCTCCGTGGAAATCTGAAATATCTGAGAGCTACCACTTAAGTTCAGTAGAGGAGACTTTCTTCATGTAACGGAGAGTGGTGGCATTTGTGTGGTCTTGGTTGTATTTACTACTAGTGGAGATGAATGGAACAGATGCTCTAGCCTGGGGGGTCGACAGGGTACAAGTATTAAGCCTCCCAAACGGAGGTGTAGCCGTGTGCCGGGGTCCGCTCAGGGCCTCACTTGGCAAGGTGGGGGCTGCTTGTGTTCTCTTCTCTTCCTGCTGCCTCTGAGGATTAGAGCAGGAGAGGAAGAGGTAGGATGGGGCAGGGGGACAAGGTCTGGACCTTCCTGGATTCTGAGTAGGCTAAGGGCAGTGAACTCAGGTGCCCTTTAGACAAACCATGCCATTATTTGCAGGTGTCAGTGATGGAGTATGTCACTGCAGTTGTCTGCCTTGGGTTTCCTCTGCTCACCGTGGATGGCCCCAGAGGGGTAAGAATGCGGTGAAGATGATGGCTGGGTCCTTGGCAGCGGGAGTGGGGGCACCTCACCCAAGCCAGTGCAGACCACCTGCAATTGCACGGCGGACTCCTGAGCAGAGTTTCTTCCAGGTCAGTGCTTGGTGAGTCTGAGCCTGCTGCATCTAAAACCTGTACTTGTTTTAGGATGTGGATGATCCACTCTTGGATATGAAGACTCCAGTCCTCTTTGTCATTGGTCAGAATTCCCTGCAGTGTCACCCTGAAGCCATGGAGGACTTCCGGGAGAAGATTCGGGCTGAGAACAGCTTGGTGGTGGTTGGGGGCGCTGATGATAATCTCAGGTGGGTAGTTTCCACCAGAGGCATGAGAGCACCACGTTACAGGGTTAAAGAAATGCCTGGGGGCCGGCACTGTGGCGTAGCAGGTAAAGGCACCACCTGCAGTGCTGGCATCCCATGTGGACGCCGGTTCAATTCCTACCTGCTCTACTTCCGATCCAGCTCTGCTGTAGCCTGGGAAAGCAGTGGAAGATGGCCCACGTCCTTGCCACCTGTGTGGCAGACCTGGGCGAGGCTCCTGGCTTTGGTTTGGTCCAGCTCTGGCTGTTGCAGCCATCTGGGGAGTGAACCAGGGGATGGAAGACCTCTGTCTCTCTCTGCTGCTTCTTCTCTCTCTGTGTTGCTCTGACTTTCCTAGATTAGTTTGGTTCGTTTATGAGTGGAAGTGTTTTAGTTTTTACATTGTTAATTAATTTTAGATTTGTAAAAAGTTGTGGTGGTAGTACAGAAAATGTCCACAGTACCTTTTATTTGAATTTTCCAAATGTTAACATCTTATGTAACAAAGGATAATTCTCATAATCAGGAAATTAACATGGATATGGTGCTATAATTTACAGATTCAAATTTTATTAGTTATCTCCCTAATGACCTTTTTCTAGTCCAGGACCCAATCCAGGGTCACATGTTGCATTTAGTGCCATGTTTCCTCAATCTTGTTTAATTTGATCGTTTATTCATCTTTTTTTGTCTTTTATAACTATGACTTTTTTTAAGATTTATTTATTGAGGCTGACATTGTGGTGTAGCAGGTAAAGCTGCCTATGACACCAGCATCCTGTATGGACACCAGTGTAAGTCAGCTGATCCATTTCTGATCCAGCTCCCTGCTAATGTGCCTGGGAAAGCCATGGAAGATGGCCCAAGTCCTTAGGCGCTGCACCCACATGGGAGATCCAGAAGCTCCTGGCTCCGGCTCCTGGCTTCAGCCTGGCTCAGATTTATTTATTTATTTGAAAGGTAGAGTTACAGAGAGGGAGAAACAGATCTTCCATCCTTTGGTTCACTTCCCAAATGGCTGCAACATCCAGCTGAAGCCAGTAGCTTCCTCTAGGTCTTTATTTTTTTTCTCTTAAAGATTTTTTTATTTATTTGAAATTCAGAGTTAGAGAGAGAGAGAGAGGTTGTCTGCAATGGCCAGAGCTTCACCAATCTGAAGCCAGGAACCAGGAGCTTCTTCTGGGTCTCCCACATGGGTGCAGGGGCCCAAGCACTTGGCCATCTTCTGCTGCTTTCCCAGGCCATAGCAGAGAGCTGGATTGGAAGTAGAAAAGTCAGGACTCGAACCGGTGCCCATATGGGATGCTGGCACTGCAGGCGGCAGCTTTACCCGCTACGCCACAGTGCTGGCGGCCCCTTCGTCTGGGTCTTCCACGTGGGTGCAGGAGCCCAAGTGCTTGGGCCATCTTCCGCTGCTTTTCCAAGTGCATTAGCAGGGAGCTAGATCACAAGTGTAATAGCTGGGATGCAAACCAGCGCCCGTATGGGATGCCAGTGCTGCAGGCAGCAGCTTTACCTGCTGTGCTACAGCACTGGACCCACAACCGTGATATTTTTGAAGACTACTGGTCGATAATTTTGTAGACTGCCCCTCACTTTAGGTTTTTGACATTTTCTTATGATTACATTGAGGATATGGATTTTTGGGCAGAATGCCACAGATATTATGCCCCAGTACATCCCATCAGAGGATACCTGTTGTTGCTGTTATCACTGTTGATTATAACCTGGGTTACATGGTTATGGTAACTTATGCCAAGTTCTCCACAGTGAAATTACTACTACTCTTTCTGTAACTAGTAGTTATCTTGAGGTGAGAAGATATTTTGAGATTATAAACATTTTTGTGATCATACTTTCACTGGAGTACACATTTACAATTAAAAAAAACTTCATGTTTTTATTCATTTGAGAGGGAGAGAGACAGAGCACCCTTCCACTTGTTCCCCCTCCAGATGCCTGCAATACCTGAGACTGAGCCAGATCAAAGCCAGGAGCTGGGGATGTAATCTGGGTCTCCTGTGTGGGTGGCAGGGACCCCACTACTTGACCCATCACCTGCTGCTTCCCAGGCACTCCAGGATGGGATGCAGGCATGCCAGATGGCATCTTAACCATTAGGCCAAATGTCACAGATCTCTCCCCTTTTTAAAAAGTTTTATTTCTTGCTGAAAATGAATATTAACATATTATTTGTATTAAGCATCTTTTGATGTTATTTGGAGTATAAACACAGCATTTAGAAGGGATTTTAGGAGGGTAGCTTTGATCATTGAGATGCCTGTTATTCCTTTACAAGGCTAGACATGTAGGGCCTTTAGTTGTTTTTTTGTTTTTTAAGGTTTATTTATTTGAAAAGCAGCGTTAGAACGAGAGAGAGGTCTTCCATCTGCTGGATCACTCTCCAAATGGCCACAGTGGCCAGGTCTGGGCTGGTCCAAAGCCAAGAACCAGAAACTTCTTCCAAGTCTCCCACATGGGTGTCAGGGGCCCAAGAATTTGGGCCATCTTCCTCTGCTTTCCCAGGTGCATTAGCAGGGAGCCGGATTAGAAGTGGAGCAGCCGGGTCTTGGACTGGCACCCCATGGGATGCTTGTGTCACGGGCAGCGACTTTAGCTGCTATGCCACAATACTGGCCCCTTGTCTGTCTTTCTTTTTTTTTTAAGATTTGAAAGAGAGAGAGATCTGGTTCACTTCCCCAATGGGCCACAGCAACCATTTGGGCTGGGCCAGGCTGAAGCCGGGGACCTGGGACCTGGGCCATCTGCTGCTGCTTTTCCCAGGCCATTAACAGGGAGCTGGACGGATTTGTGGAGTTGGAGGGGGTGGGGGGTGTCTTCCATCCGCTGATTCACTCCCCACATGGCTGCAACAGCTGGAGCTGGGCTGATCCAGAGGCAGGAACCAGGAGTTTCTTGAACTGGCACCACAGTGCCGGCCCCTAGTTGTTGGATTTTCATAAAATGTACTAAAATAGAGATCATTTATTTGGCCTCCTTTAAAAAATATATATATATAGTTTTTCTTTGTTTTTAAGGATTTCATTTATTTATATGAAAGGCACAGAAAGACAGAAATCCTCCATTTACTGGCTCATTTCCCAAATGCCTGCAACATCTGGGACTGGGCCAGGCAGAAACCAGGAACCAAGAACTCAGCATAGGTTTGCTGTATGGATGGCAGGAACCCAAGTACTTGAGCCATTACCTGCTACCTCCCAGGGTATACATTAACAGGAAGCTGGAATCGGAAGTGGAGCCAGGATTTGGGGTGCAGTGTCCCAAACAGGCTAAACTGCTGTACCAATCTTCTCTGGCTTCCTTTTTTTACTTTCTGTTTTTAAAGATTTAATACATTTATTTATTTTCTTTGAAAAGCAGAGTGACAGAGAGGTCTTAAATACACTGATTCACTCCCCAAATGGCCATAACAGCCAAGTCTAGGCCAGACCAAAGCCAGGAGCCAGGAACTTTATCCAGGATTCTCATGTGAGTGGCAGGGGCCCAAGTACTTGGGCCATCTTCTGCTGCCTTCCCAGGCACATTAGCAGGGAGCTGGATAGGAAGCAGAGTAGCTAAGACTTGAACTGGCACTATAATATGGGCTGTCTTTGGGGTTGGCACCTCCAGCCTCCTTTTTTATCACTCAGTTAGATTAGTTTTAGGTTTATGTTCTAACTACAGAGCTTAAAGCAAGTCCAGGCTCGCAGGTGTCAGTCTTTTTAGGGATGTTTTGGAGAAGTCGTTCAGCTTTTGTCATTTGCCAGCTTCTTAAGAATTTAGTATCAAGGCTTTTGAAGCTCAAGGAAATGTTTTCATTTAAATACCTTGTTTTTCATGGCCATTTAAGCCTTCTTATCTAACTGTGGAATGTGACACCATTGAAAACTATTTAATAGTGTTCCTACTGTGGAACCGTAATCCATGCGGTGAGAACCCAGGCAAAATGTAACACTGTCCCTTAGTAGACTGTGTTGAGTTGCTGTGAGGGAGTCAGTGTGATGGGAACACAGCTGAGGACTGAGGCCTCATTATTCTTGACCTCTTATTTAGAAGCTTGGCTTCTGCCACTCATGGTGCTCATCTGTAAAATGAGGTTGTTGGGGCTGGCTCCATGCTCACTTGGTTAATCCTCTGCCTGTGGTGCCAGCATCCCATATGGGCGCCAGGTTCTAGTCCCGGCTGCCCCTCTTCCAGTCCAGCTCTCTGCTGTGGCCTAGGAGGGCAGTGGAGGATGGCCTAGGTGCTTTGGTCCCCGCACCCGCATGGGAGACCAGGAAGAAGCACCTGGCTCCTGGCTTCGGATTGGCACAGTACCGGCTGTGGCAGCCATTTGGGGAGTTAGCCAACAGAAGGAAGACCTCTCTCTCTCTCTCTCTCTCACTGTCTATAGCTCTACCTGTCAAATTAAAAAAAAAAAAAAAATGAAGTTGTTAACAAGATCAGAGGCCAACAGCCAATCAAATCAGATGTGAGTTAGGAGGCTCAGCGACTTCCTGCCCTCATGGGAAGCTAGGGATTTTATGACTAGCTGGCGAAGGGGGAATGCAGCGGCCGGGATCGTTTTCTCTTACCCCTTTAGTTTGTGGCCACCTTTCCTCCTCTCTGTTAATCCAGTTCAGCAATTCGCAGTATTCGGGGGGTTTGGGGGCTGTGTTGGGGACCTCAGTGATACAGGTACTGTTTGTCAGTGAAGCCATAGGTATGGGCCTTCTGGGGTGGATAGTTGAGGGTGCCATGCTTGATTTTCATATTTGTTACTGGTCGTTCATCATGCCATGACGAGACTAATCCGTCCCCATTTTGCAAATGTGCAAACAGATCCAGAGCTTAGCCTGAGGGCCCCCTTAGCATTTCTTCCTGGGCCTAGGAAATAACCAACCCAAAAAGGAAGTCCATTCTTAATCCCATGGATTACCATGGATCGTTTAAAACAGAACCCGTTTACTCCTTTTTGTCTCTTAGAATAAGCAAAGCAAAGAAGAAATCAGAAGGTTTGACTCAGAGCATGGTGGACAGATGTATTCAGGTAAACACCTTTTCTCCGCTAGGCTTGTGTTTTAGATTTAGCCTTGTTGGCAGCAGCTTTGCTGAGGGGTAACTGGGCCCTCTGGTAGGTAGAAATCATACGCAAAGCAGAAAAAAGAGAAGGAGAAGAGTGGTGAGCTGAGGTGTGAGTGAGGCGCTGGGGAGAAAGGGAGTGTTGGAGGAGTGGTAGAGTGCACCGTGCCCCAGTGCCTCCCAGTGCCATGGCTGCCCCAAAGCCAGCACGGGCCTGGCTTCACGTGAGTGAGGACTAGCACATCTGGGTGCCGAAGCCAAAATGGAGTTGATTTTAGTTTGAAATAAACAGGGAGGCTCCTGTACTCCAGACGAGGTGTAATAGGCTGGGTTTACACTAGGATGAAATTGTGGACTTCCTGACTGGAGTGCTCACTCGCGCTGAGGGGCACGTGGGCTCTGAGCCTCGGGATCAGGACGCTGAGAAGAAGAAGAAGCCTCGTGATGCCACGCGTCGAGACCTGGCCTTTGAAGTCTCCGAGCGGGGCAGTCGACCTGCTTCCCCTGCCGCCAAGCTGCCCGCTTCACCCTCGGGCTCAGAGGTAGTGTGGGCAAGGGAGGAGGCTGGGAGGGAGTACTTTGGCTGGGGAATCTGAGCTGCGGACTTGGTTCCTTAGTTTCTGCAGATGCCTGTCTACCGTGTCAGTGCTGTAGGCCTGTGCGTCCCTGTCGGGGGAGTTCCAGGGGAACGTGCTGACTGATGTGTGACTCCAGATGACTATCTGCTTGTATCTTGACCTTTTTTCTCTACTTAGGATCTCTCCAGTGTGTCCAGCAGCCCCACCTCCAGTCCCAAGACCAAAGTGGCCACAGTCACCTCTGTCCAGAAGTCCAGTCAGATTGGCAGCTCTCAGCTGCTCAAGAGACACGTCCAGCGGACAGAAGCTGTGCTGACCCACAAACAAGCCCAAGGTAAAGGCTCCTGGTTCAGTGGTGCTCTTGGGTTCAGTCTTCTGCAGTTGATGCCACGTAGCAGTTGGAATACATTGGCATCTGCAGCTTTTTCAGGGGGATAAGGAGTACTTTTCCCCCATGTTTCTGTCCAGACAAAGTTAGGTTGAATTAATGCATTAGTAGTGCTTTGTGCTTGCTAGTTCATAGCTTTTCTGTCTTGTTGTTCTGGAGAAGTTGAGCTTTGTGAGCTGCCTACATGGATATTGGCCTGACTACTAATTGGGGATGTTCTTTTTTTCTCCCAATCACTCTTGCAGTCAGGGAGCTCTCCGAAACAGGATGATTGATTTTATCCATCAAATTCCAAGGCAACTCAACTGGTGTCATGCCCTTTCTTTGTCTTGCTCTTAGAAAGTAGATTCCCGGCTGGTGCCGCGGCTCACTTGGCTAATCCTCTGCCTGTGGCGCCAGCACCGTGGGTTCTAGTCCCAGTTGGGGTGCCAGATTATGTCCCAGTTGCTCCTCTTCCAGTCCAGCTCTCTGCTATGGCCCGGGAGTGCAGTGGAGGATGGCCCAAGTGCTTGGGCCCTGCACCCGCATGGGAGACCAGGAGGAAGCACCTGGCTCTTGGCTTTGGATTGGTGCACCGGCCGTGGTGGCCATTTGTGGGGTGAACCAACGCAAGGAAGACCTTTCTCTCTGTCTCTCTCTCCCACTGTCTAACTCTGCCTGTCAAAAAAAAAAAAAAAAAAAAAAAAAAAGAAAGTAGGTTCCTGGGCTGGGACTGTCAGCAAAGTTTATAGTGGTTCTCTGCAGATAGGTTTTAGAGGGGGCAATAATATCTGTATAGTTGGAATTCATTTGAAGAGCTGCACATACTAAATAAAGGTAGAATTCAGTAGGTAAGAAAATGAAGAAACAGTGACTTCTGCCTGCCCCTTCTTTCATCCAGTTGAATGGCCTTCCGGCAAGGCCTCTTGAACATCATTTTTTTTTTAATATTTATTTTTTATTTATTTGAAAGGCAGAGTTACAGAGAGCCAGAGACAGAGAGAGGTTGGTCCTCCATCCACTGGTTTACTCCCCAGATGGCCACAACAGCCAGAGCTGGGCCTATCCGAAGCCAGGAGCTTCTTGGTTTCCCATGAGGGTGCAGGGACCCAAAGACTTGGGCTATCTTCTGCTGCTTTCCCAGGTGCATTAACAGGGAGCTAGATTGAAAGTGGAGCAGCCTGGACTCGAATCAGCACCCATATGCAATGCCGGCCCTGCAAGTGGCAGCTTTACCCACTATGCCACAGCACCTGCCCTGGGCATCAGTTTCTGATGGTGCATTCAAGAACATGTATTGCTGGAGTTCTTAGGAGTGCCTGGGAGGAGGAAGTAGGTGGAGCTGGCTGTAGAACAGATATGGAGGTGCTGTAGGAGGCGGATCTGCCAGCTTCTGCTTTTAGAGTTCAAGTTCAACTGAAACCCAGGTCTCTTGTGAGGCTGCTCATTACAGTGGTGCTAACAAAGAACAGAAGTGTAAGTAGACAAATGAAGGCTAACAGGAGACCAGTGCCCTACATCTGTATGGATGCTCCGTGAACTGGATTTTCTTGAGTGTTGGCCAAGTTCTGTGTGGGCAGTGTCCCCTTAGACTTTTGGTAAAGGTAGAGCCTGCTGTGTATCTTGGGGGAGGATCAGTCAGGAATCTAAGGAGTTCTGAAAGGCTGACTGATGAGCTGGATTGGAAGCAGGACCCCAGCGTCCCGGTGAAAAGCAGCAAGCAAGGGCTAGTAGCAGCTAACTTACTGGAGCCCTTAACTCACTGTGCCCTCTTCTTGGGACTTGCTTGCCATGGCTTGTCGAGTCTGGACAGCAGCCACATGTTGCTACCTCCGTTTATGGATGGTTCCTTGGAGCTACTCAGCGAGTCAGGTTTCAGACCCGGGCAGGGACAGAAAGAGCCCCTGCGACCAGTTTCTGGAACTTTTTCATCTTTTTCTTATTCTGTCTCTCTTTCTCCTTTTTCTGGCCGGCTGTGATTCTGTAATTCTTTCTGATTCATTCCAGCACAGTTTGCTGCTTTTCTGAAACAAAATATGCTGGTGAGGAAAGCTCTTCCTCCTGGCACCTCCTCCTGTCTCTTTGGTGAGTATTACTCTCTCTCTCACCTTTCCGCCGTCTGCTCTCTGCTTTATTCCCACCCCTCTTGATTCTGTCCTGTCTCTGCTTCTCATCTGCCTCTCTCATCTGTTTGATTTCCTCCTGTTTGCTTCTCTGAGCTTTTCCCCGTCTACAGATGCTTTGTCTTGTATCTCCATTCTCTCTGTTTGCTTCTGTGTGTTTTCCTTGTTTGCCTTCACTGTAGCTCCTTCACCTTTGTGTGCCTGTGGCCCATTGCCTGAGAGCCTGAGTTTCCCTGTGTGCTCGCTCCCTGCTTGTTTCCATGCTTCCACCCTGCCAGCTGCAGGCACACTAACCACTCAGCAGAAGAAACCTGCGGCTCCTTCGCCCTCCCCGTTCCTTTCTGCTCTGATTCAGCGAGTACATTTGTCCTCTCCACAGTGCCATTCCACAGTAGCTGCCTGTGCCCTGGTCATGGCCCCATGCCTGGATCCCCCTCATGCTTGTGTGGCTGCCTTTCTCCCCACCTCCACCCCTGGCTGCCTGTGCGAAAAAGGGCTGGGCGACTTCTGGGTTGAAAGCCAAGGACATTTGTGAGGACTCCTGAAGGATAACTTGCAAGTCCAAGAAGCTGGGCTGTGGGCATTATGATGTGTGAACAGATAGCCTTTCTCTGTACTTGTACAGATGACCCAGGACCACCTTTAGGAGCTGTGAGGCTGCCAGGGCTTTGAGCCTCCCTCCCCCAGCCTGAAGTCCTGGAGGTTGTCCTCCTTGCCCCCTTTGGCAAGCACCCCTCAGCCCGGGCTCTAAGGACAGAATGGGACTCCTCACAGTCTTGTGAAAACTCCCTGTTAGAAAGGACTGGGTGCTCCTCTGTGGGTTCTTCATGGAATGTTTATTGTCTCCTGGCTGAGTGATGACATGGGGGATGGCTTGGGACAGGAGAGTGATCACACTGTGTAGATATACTTTAGTGAGTCCTCCATTTTTATTCTTGCTGTGGCTTTTGCTAGACAGATGTCTTCTGTCTTGTTCCTACCAACTCTGGGCCTCTTCCCTTCCTTTCTTCAAAGGCAGAGTGAGAGATGGGGATGGGGCCATTCTTTGAGAAGGGCAAGGTGGGCTTCAGCTCAGGCAGACCTCATTGAAGTGGACTGAAACGCGGGTCGTCTCTTGTGAAATGTGGCCTGTGGGTGGGTTGATCTTCCTGTGTGTTCCCGTACTGACCTTGACAAACAGTGTCCACCAGGCTTTCTTGGACTGTGCAGAATCTCACCTGAGCTCCATCTCTTAGTTCCTATTTCATCAGAACCAACAGAGGAGGCAGAAAAAGAAGATCTCCGAGTCCAGCTGAAGCGACACCACCCCTCCAGTCCTCTGCCTGGCAGTAAGGCCTCCAAGCGACCAAAGATCAAGGTGTCCCTTATTTCCCAAGGGGACACTCCTTCCCAAGGAGGAGGTGCTGAAGGTGAGTTTCTCGAGCCTGTTTAAACCCGAGTGGACCTGGCTCTCCCAGGACACAAAGTGTTGCTTCCTGGTGGCTCTTCTTGGAGCAGGCAGCTCAGCCTCTGCTTCAGTGTGAGAGAGACCTGGAGCAAAAATGGCACATTAATGGCAAGGGGGCATTGACTTCCAGGGACCGAGGGTGCCGAGGGGTCGTTCTGAGCATGGCATGTAAATATGTATATTTGTTTTGAATAGAGATAAAATATTCCAAAAAAGTTAGAAAATAGGAGAAGTTACCCTAATTCTTCCTCTAACAAAGTTACTCTTTTTTCATCTTCAAGTCTTTGTCCACAATATCTTGTATTTAGCCTGGGCTGTGGAACCTGGAAATGTAGGGGCCAAATAGGTCTGAGTAGTGTCTCAGGGCTTTCTGCTTTGCAGCTTCAGGAGGGAAACCCATCACCATGACACTGGGGCAGTCTTCAGCAGGGACCAAGGAGCTCACCGGACTCCTCACCACAACCAGGTGAGTTTGTTTCTCGGTTGCTGTCTCTGTTCCCTTCTTAGCTTCACTCCTCTGTATTATATGGTACTGTGGAAAGATGATAGCTCCTGGATTGTGTCATTTGTGGAAATGTACCTTCTTTCTTTTTGTGGTTTTTGTCTTTGTTTTGGATCAGCTCTGAGTTCTCTTGGCTCTCGTCCTAAAGTCTTTACTCTAGGCCTGACTTTGAGGACGACTAGAGGCTGGGTTCAGGAGGTGGGACAAAGCTTGGATCTAGTTAAAGCTTTGTCAGGCCCCACTGTGGACCTTCCCTGTGTTGCTAGGATCTGTGGCCCCCTGGCCTTTGGATGAGGGAGCTCCTTTCTTTGTCTTCAGGTCCAGTGCTTCTGAAGGTGGAGTCACAGCCGGCCCAGCCCCTTCGGTGGTCTCCAACAGTACCACACCCAGCACCTTGCACACACTCCAGAGCCGTTTGGTGGCCACTTCTCCAGGCAGCTCCCTCCCAGGTATCTTGTAACCCAGCATCTCCCCTCTCCCAGCAAATTCTTTTAGTCTGCTGCTGGGGGATAGTCCTGGGCAAACATCCCTGGAGCTGGACGATGCAACTCTGGGCCTCAAGACAGCATAGAGGCTGACCTGGATCTGGAATTAGCTTGAGCTGGGGATTCATTGGCCTTGATGACTGCAGTGAGTGGATGCCCCCAGTCTGCAGGGTCTCTATATTGTACTCTAAGGAGGGGAAGCAGTAGCTGGTGGGGAATGTATGTGCTGTGTTCCATTTGGTGTTTTAAATACATCTGACTGAAGAAAACTAGAATGGTGATGTACTGACAGCAAAGCAAGACCTTGTCCTTCCTGTGCTTGTGTCTTGCTTTCTACACCACCACCCCAGCACGCCCCATTGAAAGGCTCATTGCCTGAGCCCAGCTGGGCCTGGCATCACAGATGATACCCTTCTGCAAGAGGCCCTTCCTCTTGGCTTTGAGGCCACTGGACTGTGTGTAAGGTGAAGTAGAAAGCAGATATTGGAATTCTTCTCGTTTAAAAAGTCCTTCCTCTTCCCTAGAAATTAGGTGAGAATTTAGGTTTTTGAAAAGTGTGATTTGGGCTCTCTTTGGTTTTCCTAACACTGTCTAAAATGTAGTCTGGGTGCTTTGGAGCAGGTTGGGATGTGCAGAGTCAATCCCAAGGCAGTATCTGGCATAGTGCCTTTCCTCATAGGGCAACCAGTGTGTGTGTGTGCCTAGGAGACCTTCTTGGTATCTGAGCAGGCGAGTGTGTAGGAGCATTGGGGTTTTAGTTGGTAAGGATGAACAAGCATGGCTGCTCTTGGGATACATGCTAGTGATTGAGCTTGTTATATCCTCTCCTAGGGGCCACATCAGCCAGCAGCCTCCTCCAAGGCCTCAGCTTCAGCTTGCAGGATATCAGCAGCAAGACATCTGGTCTCCCTGCAAATCCTTCCCCAGGGCCAGCTCCACAGGTGCACATCTGCCTTCCACTGGGCTGGGCAGGTGTAGGGAGGCGGCCTCCTCAGCTTAGCTGATTTTTGCTGGGAGACTGGGTCTGGAGTCATTGGGTCCATGGCAAACAGCCTTCTTAACTGCACAGCTAGGGAGCCGTCAAAGGATAAGGTCCATCACTTACTGTGTGACCTTGGGCAAGTTTCTTGACCTCTCTTTGTTTCCTTGTCTGTAAAGTAAGGTGATAATAGTATTTCCCTGATAGAATTGTGAGCATTTACTAAGGTAATATATGCAAAATGCCTGGAAGAGTACTTTGCATGTAATAAGCAGTCAACACATGTTAGTCTTTAATAATATGCTATTGGGCCCTCCAAACTCAAACGTTGCTGTTGGGTGACAGACAGCTTCTGATCACCTGGGCTTGTGTGTCCCACAGGCCACCAGTGTGAAGTTGCCCACCCCCATGCAGAGCCTGGGTGCCATCACCACGGGCACCAGCACCATTGTCCGTACCATTCCTGTGGCCACCACTCTCTCCTCCTTGGGTGCCACTCCTGGTGGGAAGCCCACAGCCATCCACCAGCTGCTGACCAATGGGGGCCTCGCTAAGTTGGCAAGCAGCCTCCCTGGCCTGGCTCAGATCTCTAACCAAGCTTCAGGTGAGTCTCTCATGAGAACTGTGGGGACTCCCAGATCTGGGATCTTCCCCGAGGACCTTCCCATCTCATGTGGGCAAGGTCTGATGTTGAACCCAACCCCACAGGGTTCTGGCGTTGACTTTTGGATTCAGTTGTGCAGACCCGTCCCCCAGAGAGGTCGAGAGGACACAGGCTGTTTCCTGTTGCCTTTCAGATTAACTGATAGGGTATAGATGACCCAGCTGGGGAGGAGGCCAAGGCGGGTGTGTTACGTGGGGGAAGAAAGTCTCCAGGAAAGGAAAGCCTCAGCAGAGAGGAGAGGCTGAGACCAGAGAACCTTGCTTGTCTGTCTCCCTCAGGCTTGAAGGTCCCCACCACCATCACTCTGACTCTGCGTGGCCAGCCGAGCAGAATCACCACGCTGAGCCCTATGGGCTCAGGAGCAGCCCTGTCTGAGGAGCCCACCTCCCAGGTGCCGCCCTGCAGCTCCCAGGTGAGTCTGCCTGGAAAGACTGAGGACATGGGCTCCAGGATTGGGAAGTTTGGGGCCAGCCAGCCAGCTGACAGAAGGAGCTGCTGCTGCACTGGACTTGGTTCAAATCCAGACGCTGGGGTTTGTAGCTTTGTGACCCTGAACAAGCCCTGGGCCTCTTTGAGTCTCCTCTTGTGTAACACTCCCTGGATGTTGTGAGGATTAAAGTTGTAAGTGCATGTGTGAATACGTTCCCGTGTGGAGCGGCACCTGGTATGTGATAGTTTTTCCCTCTCCATTCCTTTCTCTTTCCTTTCTCTGTTTCATCACTCATAAGTCATAAGTGAAGCTCGTGGCTAATACTCTTTCTGTTACTTAACGGTTCGCCAGCACCGTGCCTTCCCAGGTCTTTGCTGTCTTTATAGCACAACTTGGTTTTTTTATACTCATCACCACCCAGAAAGTCACCATCAGGTCCTCTTAGCTTCTCTGGTTTCCATTGTGACCTTTTGGTTAAAATGTAATCTTAAAACAGTGATCTGAGAAGCCACCCAGAGATGGAGATTAAATAAAACAAGTACTTTGAGTCCAACGTTGTTTACTTCTTCAGTACCCACTGTTTCAGCCAAGCCTTGTCATGTGTGGCAAGTGCCGTGCAGCCTGTATGACTGAAGACCTTGCTGTCCCACCTCTCCTGGGGTGGGATTGGCTCTCCTGCCAGGTGACAGTTCCTGAGCCCTTCCAGATGTTCTCTTCCCCTTTAGGGGAAAATACTGCACAGACATTCATTAGGATCGTAAATACCCCGTTTTGCAGAGGGCAGGAAGACTATTTGCTTATTTTAAATTATTCTCACATTACAGAAATAACAGACTTTAGATAGAAAGTGATGCTACTCCTTGAAATGATTTGGTTAGTAGCTTGCTATGAGTTCTCCCAGATTCTTCTTCCTATAAGAGTATATTTTTTATTTTGGACAAAAGTAGGATCACAGACTCTTTCGTAGCTAGACTTTTTTATAAATCACGCCATGATGTGTTTCCCTGTTGGTTGCATAGGGACCTGTCTCTCCTCTCAGAAGCTGCTGTGGGTGTGTGGAAGCCTGCAGAGCTGGGACATGTTGTGGTTTTGATACTATATGTGATGCTGTGGTGAACACCTCGTTTATGATTCTGTGTCCCTCTGGGCCAGAGACTAAGCAGTGGAAGGTGAATGTGCCTGCTGATTGCTCTTCAAAAAAAGTTGTTATGTACAGTTCTTGCCACAGTGATGAGAATGCCTGTTTTCCTATACCTTTGTCAATTGTGAAACATCAGTATTTTTAATTTTGTTAATTTGATGGGTAAAAAATGAAATAGTGTTTCAATGTATATTTTCCTGATTACTTAGGAAGCTGTATGTCTTACAGAGTTGCCTGTCATGTTGTTTGTTTATTTGATTTGTAGCTGCTTTATATATTTAGATGTTAATCCTTTATGTGTTATACAAGTTACATATACTCTGTTCCGGTCAGTAGGTTATCTTTTTTCTTTCTTTTTTTTTCTGTTGAAGTATTTAGTGTTTGTCTTTTAACTTTTACTTTTGAATCTTTTTGTCATCAGAAAATTTAAATATTTTATATAATGAAATCTTCAACTACTTCTCTTTATGGCTCCAAGGTTTTGTGTCCTAAGAAAGCTGGTCCTATCACAAGAATATAAACCGGTTTTTTTCTTTCTCTGATTTTCGTTGTGGTAGAACATTAGCATAGAATACACTGTTTTGCTGATGCTCGGGCAAACAGCTCAGTAGCATTAAGTGCGTTCACATCACAGTGCAGCCATCGTCACCATCCGTCTCCAGAGCTTCCCTGTCGTCTCACACTGAGACTGCTCTTTATGTTTTCTTAGAAAGCTTTTGTTTGTTTCCTTTAGTTCCTTAGTCCTCTTGGAGTTTATTTTTGTGTGCTAAGTGAGGTAAGGGTGAGTCCTTCCTCCACTGAAATTCCAGTAAAATTGAACTGTCTCTTCCCACACTAGCTTTCTGTTGTTTGATAATGCTCATGTTAAGGAAATGTCAATTCTGTTTCTGGCTTGCCAAGATCATCTTTGTTATTTTCCTTTCTCTCGATAAATAATGTTTTTTGAGTTTGGTCCATTGACGTTTTATAATCAAATGAATTGAGTAAGCATTAATGTTTCCTTTGGTTCAGTTACAAAGGTGAATTGCTTTGTAGATTTTCTGATATCAAACTGAATTCTAGGTGAAGGGACTTGTTCAGTATTTTCTGTTTTCTTTTTGTACATTACCTGATTTATTTGTATTTTGCAAGCAAAGGAAGCAAGAGCTTTCAAAAGAGAGCAAGGGGCAGGTGTTTGGCCCAGGAGTAAAGATACCAGGTGAGACAGTCACAGACTTTATTGGAGTGTCTGGGTTCTAGTCCTGGATCTGCTCCTGGCTCTGTCTTTCTGCTAATGTACACCCTGGAAGGGAGCAGAGAGTAGTTAGGTCCCTGCCACCCACGTGGGAGACCTGGATTCAGTCCCCAGTTCCTGGCTCTGGCCTAAGCACAGCCCCCTGCTGTCGCAGGCATTTGGGGAATGACCCAGCAAACGGGAGCATGCTCTGTGTCTCTGCTTCTCTAGTAAATAAATTATTGATTTATTTTTAGTTTGAAAAAGAAGGAAACTAAGTGTTTTGGAGGAGAAACATGCCTTTTTAAAATTTGCTTTAATTTTATTCATGGTTTTGGCCTTTGTGTTTTATTAGGAACGTTGGTCTGGTTTTCCTCCCCTCCATTCCTTGTGTGTGTGTGTGTATGCACACGTGCGTGCACCTTCCTTGTTCAGTTGTGTAAAATGGTAGTTCAGTCCTTGCAGAATGGGATGGGAAGGAGTTTATTTTTCCTCATGCTCTGTAGTGCAGAAATGATGGCTTCATTGGTGGGTTGATGGGCCTGTTTTAGGTAATCCTCACCTTTGCTGGGCCGTGCTGTGACGACCAGAACTCAGACCAGCCTGGCCCCTGAAGTGGGTGGTCCTCCTCAGCTCGCTGTGGCGAAGGGGTGCCAGGGTGGGAGGGAGCTGAGAGGAGGACAGAGGCCATCCAGAATCCTCCTTTTCCATGACAAAATCGAAGCACAGAATAGAGAGGCCTAGCCTTCTGCCTGATGGCGTTCACACCAGAGACTTGTTTTCATCTTGGAAAAGTGGGTCTGTGGTTACAAGGAGGGATCGAGGAGTGACTGCTGCTGACAGGTGTTACTAGGTGAGGGCTTGCTAGCTCGAAAGCTGCTGATGGTTACCTCCGGGTTCAGACAGTGTGCGGCTGAGGAAAGAACGGTGACTGGACTGGGCTCTCTTCAGCGAGCTGTGCAGTCCTGGCCAAAGCACCTGGCGGCTCTGGGCTTTGGTTCCCTCAAGTCTGTTGAGGAAGTTGTGAGTTGGTGTTTGTGGTGGCAGAGGATCCATATCAGCAGGCTTTAGGAACATGAATTTTTAAATGTGGAGAAACCACCATTTTTGATATTTGTGAGACAGTTGGAAATTTGAACACTGACTACATAGTTTTTAGTATTAAGGAATTGTTCACTTTTTGTGTGTGATAATAGTATTTACGTTTAAAAAATACTCCTTTTTTATTTTGGAGTACATGGTATAATATTTATGAATGAGGTGAATTTTTTAAAAAAATTGTTATAAACATCAACCAGACTTCCTAAAGCCTATGAAAGCACAGAAGTGTCTGTCTGTGTTGTTTCTGGCACCGATTAGTACTTTGTGTTTTCCTCTTGGGAATGGACTTTTGTGTTTTCCTACAAGAGAAAAACTGCCGCAGGAAGGGGAGTGACACAGCCCATGTTCTGCCCTGCACAAGAGTCCTAAGAGTGGACTCCCTGCCCGTGTCACAGCTCTCTGGCCTTCCTGTCCTGCTGGCCACACTGTGACCTTGTCAGACTGGCAGGCAGGCAGGCAGGGGTCTGGCTGCAGCCCTGCAGCTGCCCTAGGACAGTGGACTGAGGCTCGAGGGCCGTCTGTGCACAGCCCTTCTTCATTGCTCCGTCTGCATTCGCAGAGGATGAAACCTAGACAGCTGGGGAGAGTGCTGCTGGGAAGATGCCACCCCTCTCTGACTTGCATCTTTCTTCCTAAGCTGCAGTAGTCAGCAGCTCTTGGCATCCTCCACACACCTACAAAACATCCAGGACCTTAGAGCTTAAGTTGTCAGAACATCCTTCTCAGTCTGTCACCCTTTCAGCTCATCTGTTCCTTGTTCTCTGCATCTCCTTCCCGTCTCGTGCGTGCCGACCTTGTGGTTGAGTGCACTCTGCACTCCAGGTGCTCTGTCTGGGCCATGTCATTTAATCTTCACAACGGCCCTGGGAAGCAGATGTGTCTGCATCACACAGGTGAGGGAGAAGGCTGAGAGTCTGAGCTACTTGCTCTAAGAAGTGGTTAGGTGTCTGAGCCCACAGTCCACGTTCTGTTAACCACTTGACTGCAAGGACACACGTGTCCTTGTGCATCCAGCTTCTTTCCTGTTACGAGTGACTTCTTTGGAATAAATTCTTAGTAGTGGGATGATGGGTCAGAGGGGCTGGATGTGACCTGGCAAAGCTTTGACCTTGTTCACTGCCTCTTCCGCCACAGCGCCTGCCTCCAGCACCCTGAAGATGCTGTGTGATATGTCCTCCTTACCGGTTGGTGATGGCGGCCTCATGGTGGGCCCTGGACACATATGTGGTCCTGCTGAGCTGTCCAGGTGTCTGAAGACCTCTTTAAGACAGTCATTTTTGCTTTCTGCCAACTGTCTTCAGGCTGGGCCTCTGGGTCTTGTGGAACGTCGGGCTGAGAGATGTCGCGCCAGTCAGGGGAACGCCACCCTCCAGGATCTGCAAGTCTGGTTCCTTCAGTCTCCAGCGTCCTCAGTAGATCTGGCTGTGTGTGGGTCACATGCACATCTTCCCTCCATCAGCTGTGATTTGACCCAAGTGTCACTGTTGGGCTGCACCTGATAATGGAGTGTCCTTTTGGAATGCTGTCCTGCTGCTGCACCCTGTTGGGAGGAGAGAGCCACGTGGTCTGGGCCACAGGAGTAGTTACAATTGAGAACCGGGATCGTCCGGGCCCAGCAGCTGCTGGGTTTTGAACATCATCGTCCCCTTCACTGGCAGCCATGGGAAACTCCCTCTTAGAAACCACGTCAGATGCTGAGTGGCCTGCTGCGCCCTGGGAGCTCTCTGTCTCTGGCAGTTTTGTAACGAAGGCAAGGAGAACTGGACTGTCATCCTTCAGCCCTTTGGGCACTGTAGATGTGGCAAGCAGTGGTCACCAGGAGGTGAAAGTGAACCCTTTTCTGTTTTTCACCATGCTGTGGGCAGTGCCTGTGCCCAGAGAGCCTGCAGGTCCGGAAGGGCTGAAGAGGAGGAGTGCGAGAGCAGAGGCAGTTGCTGGCAGATTGTGCCAGGGAGCCCTTGCTGGGAACAGCTGGGGCGTGGGACTTTGATTGTTGCACCTGAGGAACTGGTGAAGCTGGAAATGAGAAGTAGAGTTTTCCAAGTCAAAGGGAAGAAACTCCAACCCTCAAGTCCCGTCTCCAGGGCCTGGAGGTAGAGCAGGGACAGACGGCTGAGCTAACGTCCTGGCTGGCTCAGGAAGCCGAGGGCATCCGGACAGAGGCTACACTTGGATGTTTCTGTTTGTATTCTGTGTAACTTTTTCTCTTCCTCTTTCAAAGTGGGAAGATTGTTGGCAATGACTCTACTGTGTAGGGCTCTTGGTACCAGCCTAAGCCCTGTAAGTTACGGTGCCTGGAAGAGGGGTCACTGAGGAACCCTGGCCCCGCCCCCTTACCTATTCACAACACTGTACACAAAGGTAGTTTTAGGTTTGCTTTGAGCCTGTCCCCTTGAGCACAGCCTCTTTCCTTCCATACTCAGAGTGTTTCCAGTCAAGGTGATAGGTAAAGCAGCCCCGGTGTGGCTCTGTTTTCTACATGATGCAGGCCCACAGTATGGCTCAAATTGCAGTCCAGGGTTCTGACCCACAGTGCAGTATGTATCTACTTCAGGCTACCTGTGTGCAGCCCAGGGGCCTCACCTGTGGTCTGAGTGGCAGCTAGGAAGAAGGAATGAGCAGAGGAGTCGCAGGCAGGTCAGGGTGTGAGGGCCAGGTTGGGGATCTGTGTGATGGGATGGAGGGGCACTGGTACACCACACCTTCCCTTCCTGACCTTTAGAGCTGGTCTCTGCAGTGATTCACACAGAATTAGGCTGCATTTTTGAATTAGCTGGTAAGTAACTGCTTTCTGAAATTCAGGAGGCATTTAGTGAATTTGAGGAAGATATGAAATCTGAAAGAGACATCCAGGGCTCAAGGGTTTGATAGCTTTATAGGCAGGTGAGAGTAGGCCTGTGAGGCTAGCTGAAGCTTTTAGAAATCACAGAGGGCCCAGAACAACCCAGTCGGGATTATGAGAGCAGCCCAGACAGTGTTGGAGGGGCTGCTCTGGAGAAATGCTGGGTCCAAAGGAAAACAAACATGTTATGCTGCTTTGTGGCAAATGCTAGCATGCTTCCCGTGGATGACTTGGGATGCACACCTTGGAGACTTCTGAAACTGGAGAAAGGGAGCTGTAAGAGCAATGGCCGCTCTTTACCATGGGGGCACAAGCTGTTGTCAGAGTCACATTACCCAGTTCCCTTCTCAGCCACACACTTGACAGTGAAAGGAGCCTTTACCTATCATAGCAGACCTGGAGTCCAACCTCAGAAGGTAATGCTGTTGGTGGAAAACGTAGAAGGATCAAGCAGGCTTTAAATTTTTGGACAAGAAAGCATGTTGGTGCCCCATGGAAGATGTCCTTGAGATCTCTTGAGAGGAAGACCTTCTGTTCATTCTTGGTCCCACCACTAGAACGGTCTTGGGCTGGATGGGTTATAGAGCTGAGCTCCTGTAATGGTGGTTCTTAACGTTAGTAAAAATAAAAATTTGAAAACTGAATCTTTGCATTGCTTCCATGTATTTTCCATTGACGTCTCACATTTATTCTGGTAACCCGCACTCAATGAAATGGGCACAGAAAATGCAGCAATGGTGTGGTAATGGCGGTGATCATCTCTGATGCCGGGGGCTTTGAGGTGGGTACTGTAATTCCTTTTATACACGTTAGGAAACTGAAACATAAGAAAGCTCATAGCAGGAAGTAGAAGAGCAGGGCTGGAACCCAGTGTCTGTTCTATTGTGCACTGTGCTGGAAGACAGGAAGTGGAGATCAGCCCAGGAGATGAGATGTTGACTTGGTCTACATGTGACTTTTTAACTTGTTTTCTGCCAGGCTAAGAGTGAGTGAGTGAGGCTGCTCTGGTTGGTCCCTTGGCTGGGCCTGTGTTCGTGGGTACAGTCCTTTGCCTTTGGTCCTGAGAGTTTAGTGTCCCTTTACACACCCTAGTCCCTCTCCCTCGATAAGTAAATAAAGAGAGCAATGACTTCCAACATTCAGGTTATTTGTGAACTTGTATCCAGAGGACCTATCCTGTCCTTAAATTCCAGGTCCCTACACTTGGCATGAGAGCCCTGTGGTGGAGCCCATGTTCTGGTGGACGGCTGGGAGCATCCAGTGCAGCCGGGACTGTTTCATAACCATCCCTAGTAGAGACCTGACAGGCTCTTTCCAGCTCTCTAGTCATTCCTGTGAGTCAGATGAAGAAAGATTGGAGTTTAAATGACAGCTGCTTTAAACCTTAGAAGGGAGAAGATCATAGCGCATGGTGATGCAGGAAGTTTTTGTTAGGTTTTCAGCTACCTTTAAAAATATATATTTATTTATTTGAAAGGCAGTTACAGAGAGGCAGAGAGAGAGAGAGAGAGAGAGAGAGGTCTTCAATCCACTGGTTCACTTCCCAGATGGCCGCAATGGCTGGAGCTGTGCCGATCCAAAGCTGGGAGGAGGAGCTACTTCCAGGTCTCCCATGTGGTCGTGCAGGGGCTCAAGGACTTGGGCCATCTTCTACAGGCCTTCCCAAGCCATAGCAGAGAGCTGGGACAGAAGTGGAGCAGCTGGGACTAGAACTGGCGCCCATATGGGATGGCGGCACTGCAGACAGCGGCTTTACCCACTACACCACAGCGCCGGCTCCTCATCTTTTCGAAACGTAAGTTTTAGTTTAGTTTAGTTTAGTTTAGTTTAGTTGCAAGCAGCAACAACTGTGAAAGCAGATTTTTTTTTTAAAGATTTTATTTATTTGAGAGAGTTACAGAGGGAGAGGCAGAGAGAAAGGTCTTCCCTCCATTGGACACTCAGCAAAAATACCGCAACAGCTGGAGCTGTGCTGATCTGAAGCCAGGAGCCAGGAGCTTCTTCCCAGTCTTCCCACGTGGGTGCAGGTGCCCAAGCACTCGGGCCATCTTCTACTGCTTTCCCAGGCAATAGCAGAGAGCTGGATTGGAAAAGGAGCAGTCGGGACTAGAACCGGCGCCCGTATGGGATGCTGGCACCACAGGCGGAAGATTAACCTGCGCCACGGCGCCAGCCCCTGTGAAAGCAGATCTTCCCAGTGAGTGTTCTTACAGATAGCCGCACAGCGTTTGCTGCTGTTTCATGGCCTCAGCTGACTTGGACTTCCTGATTCTGTAGTTCTGACTGTGGTCACAGGAGTTTTCAACCGCAGAGTCCTTCGTGGGTGGCTGGTTTGTGTATCTAGTTCAGATTCTGACAATATAAGCTTGACCGGCTCAGCCCACTTCTGGGTTTGCTTTTGTCTCTTCCCACCCAGTGCAGTACTAGTCATATTACTGCCTTCCTAGTAAGAGTAGGGTAAAAAGGTAAGTTAACACATGTTGGACTGTTAAGGTATGTGTGTGTTTTTAACTCAGGGGTGCTGTAGAGAGGTCTGTGCACCCTTCAAGTTTCCCCCACAGCGTGTGTCTCAGATAACTAGGATGATATCAAATCCAGGAAACTGCATGGGTACAATGAGTGTGTATAATTCTATGTCATTGTATCTCTAAGCACTGTCAAAATACAGGACTTCCATCAGCACGGGGACCTCTGTTGTGAGAGTCCCAGCATCCTCATTCCCCGCCAGCTTTCCCAACCCGTAGAAACCACTGTTCTCTTCTGTCTCTAAGTGAATGATATGTAAGTAGAGCCCTGCAGTGTGTAAGGTTTTTAAGACATCTTTTCTCCATTCAGTGTTGAGTCCCCTAGTGCCCATCCAAGTTGATTCTGTGGTATGGATATACAGCAGCTTATGTAACCATTTACCTACCGAGAGATTGTGTGTGTGTGTGTGTGTGTGTGTGTGTTCCTGGATGGTGCCGAGGGACATTTTGTTTTTTACAGTTTGGGGCTGTGACACGTAAAGCTGCTCTGAGCAGTTGTGTGTAGCTTTCTGTGTCAATGTTCGTCTTCATCCCCCTGGGATAAACCTCCAGGAGTGAGTCACGTGGTAAATTTTTGATTTTTAAGAATCTGCCTAACCGTGACTGTACCGACAACAGTAAGGGAGATCTAGTTTCTCCACATCCTTGCAGGGTTTGATGTTGTCTCTGATTTTTTATCTTGGCTCTCCTAGGAGGTTTGTAGTGGTATCTCATTATGTATGGTCTCTGAAATTTGTTGAGATTGGTTGATGGTCAGAATATGATGATGTGTCTTGGCATGTGTTCATGAGTGATTGAAAAACAGTCTATTCAGCTGTTGTTTGATGACATGTTCTGTGAATATGGTTAAAAATCTGTTGGGCGATGGTATAGTTGAGTTCCTGTATTATTAATTTTCTCTCTAGTCATTCTATCACAGTTGTTGAGAAGGTGCTGTTGAAATCCCTGTCATTGTAGAATCGTCTGTGTCTCCTGTCAGTTTTTGCCTCACAGGATAACTGTTCTGTTACTTTGTGTGCACTCAGGATTGCTGTGTTTCTAGGTGGATTTCATTATATGATGTCTCTCTGTGTTCCGGCTCATTGTCTTTGTCTATTTCATCTAATGTTAACATAGCCACTCCTGCTTTCTTATGATTAACATTTGTATATTTTTCTCTTGCTTTCAGCCTTCCTATATCATTATATTCTAAGTGTCTTGTAGACAGGTTGCAGGTAGTGTGGTTTCCCGCTGCTGACCTTTGTGTTTTAATTAGTGCTTTTAGACTGTTTCCGTTACATATAATTACAGATATTTTGGGGCTTAAGTCTGCCATTTTATTTTTTGTTTTCTGTTTCTGTATTTTCTGTCTCCTGCCTTCAAGTGGGTTACTTGAGCAGTTTTTAAAAATACCATTTTGATTTTTCCATAGTGTTCTTGAATGGCTTTTGTATAGGTTATTTGAGTGGTTGCTCTAGGTTGTTACATTACAGGGGAAGGAAACACCTGGCCCATGGGCCATATAATGCCCTCGAGATCGCGTGATCTGGCCCTGCCAAGGCCACTGTAGGCAGGACTTGAAGCTTAATAAATTTATAGCAGGTTGATTTTTGAGTTGATAATTTTGTATGGTTCACAAGTGATGTTCTAAATATCTAGATGGCCCTTGGGGGGAAAAAAGGTCCCCCGGCCCCGCCCCGCCCCGCCCCGCATTGTATGTACATAACTCAACACGGTCTCCTGGTATCCTGAGTGAAGTGGGGAGGCCTTCCTTCCCTGTGTGCCCCTTGACTCTCCCACTTTGGAAATGATTGGCCAAGTTCCCTGAGGACCGTGTTTGACGGCATCACAAGTTTTGCCTCAAACGACTTAGAAAACTCATGAGAAAAAACGTCTGTCGAAGTTACCCACGTTTTTGCCCCTCATATTCTTCCTTCCTTATGTTTCAAGATTCCTTCTATCATCTCCTTTCTGTTCAGAGAACTTCCTTTAGCCCTTCTTCCAGCGAAGTTCAGCTGGCAATAAATTCGCTTAATTTCTCTTTGTCTGAGAATGTCATAATTTCCACTTCATTGCTGAAGGATATTTGTAAATGCATTTAATTACTAGAAAGGCAGAGTGACAGAGGAGAGGGGAGAGAGAAAGATCTCTATCCACTGGTTCACTCCTCAAATGGCCACAGTCAGGAGATAGGAACTCCATCCAGGTCTCCCACATGAGTGACCGGGCCAGATGATGTGGGCAATGAACATACTAATTTCTTTTTTAAAAAATGTTTTATTTTTAAATTTTTAATTAATTTTTGACAGATTAGATATGGCTTATAGATACATTTCTAAGAACATAATGATATTTTCTTTCCCCTTTCTCCCACCTCCTTTAATTCCTTTTTTTTTTTTTTTTAAGATTTATTTATTTTAAAGCAGAGTTACAGAGGTGGGGGGCGGGAGACAGAGGCAGAGATATCTTCCATCCATTGGTTTATGCCCCCAGATAGTCACAATAGCTAGGGCTGGGCCGGTCAGATGCCAGGAGCTTCATCTGGGTCTCCCATTGGGTGGTAGGGGCCCAAACACCTGTACCATCTTCCACTGCTTTTCTCAGGCTGTTAAGCAGAGAGCAGGATCAGAAATAGAGCAACTGGGACATGAACCAGTGCCCACATGAGATGCTTCCGTTGGCAGACGGTGGCTTTACCTGCTATGACACAGTGGTAGCCCCCATTAAAAAATTTATTTACTTATTTATTTGAAAATCAGAGCTACAGAAAATATATTGATTTCTAATTTTCCACAGAAATATAAATACCAAAGGAGAGACTAGAATTGTGCACAAATTGGGGCAGAATTTATTTAACAGTGAGGGAGTAAACATACATTCACATGCGAGTGTGAACCACCACACACAGAAACAGCCATCATGAGTGGACTGTAGGGTTGCCCACAAATGAGAGGAAGCAAGTATGGTACCTCCAAGCAAAAACGGGAGTGATTTAAGTCCAAGTGCAGCCTGCAGCGCACTTCCACCTTCCACCTCGTTTTGTAAGGAAGCGGGTGGCTCCCCAGCTGGCCATGCAGGCAGGACGGGTTCTCAGCAGATGCCGTGGTCCCAGGTGCCACAGGTGCATCTTGGGAAGGCGGGCGTATCAAGTTAAAGACAGCCTTGCTTTGCAGGGGTACAAGAATTGCAGCTCACCTGAACTTTACCTAGTTACACCATATCGCAAGTACTCGGGCCATCTTCCCCGCTCTCCCAGGTGTATTAGCAGGGAACTGGATCGGAAGTGGAGCAGCCAAGACACCAGCTGGCGCTTTTATGGGATTCCAGTGTTGTGGCAGCTTAATCTGTTCAGTGCTAGCCCCTTGAAGGATATTTTTGTTAAATACAAAAGTCTGGGTTCACCATTCTTTTGTTCCATCTTCAAGTTCACCAGTCCTTCCATCCGTCCCCTCTGTTCTAGTAAGCCCATCTATTGAGTTTTTCATTTAAGCTATTTTTCAGTTCTAAAATTTGTTCTTTCTATCTTGTTATTTCTTTCCTGAGGATTTTTGTTTCTTTTCATTTCTCTCAGGTGTGTTTGTAATTACTCATTGGAACATTTTTTATGGCTATTTGAAAGTCCTTGTCAGATAATTTTTTAAAAGATTTATTTAAAAGAGTTATAGAGTTCAGTGAGGGGAGAAAGAGCACTTCTATCCACTGGTTCACTCCCCAAATGGCTTCAACAGCCAGGCCAGAGCCAGGAGCTTCATCCAGGTTCCCCGCAAGGGTGCAAGGGCCCAAGGCCTGGAGCCATCTTCCACTGCTTTCCCAGGCACCTTAGCAGGGAGCTGGATGGGAAGTGGAGCAGCCAGAACTCACACAGGATGCCAGCATTGCAGGTGGCGGCTTTACCTGTTTTATGCCATGATGATGGCCCCTCTCAGACAGCTCTAATATTGGTCATCTCAGTGTTAGTATCCGTCAATAATCTTTTCTTTTTAAAAATTTTTTAAAATGTATATAAAGGGAACAAATTTCACGTATTTATACAGTTCCAAGTTGAGATTTTCTTAGTTCTACAAATGTTCTCTGAGTGCTTTTGACTGAAAACTGAACATTTTTGGTGTTTCCTGTGAGAATTTGTATCCTATTTAAGCCTTGTGTTTCAGCAGGCCTCGTCTCACACCTGTTGCAGGGTAGAAAGGGAACTGCTTTGTTGCCGGGTAGGGTGGAAGTCTGGATCCCCACTTGGCTCTCGTTGGTACGGGCAGGGGACAGGGACAACTCTTTACCCCTGGATAGAAGTGTGAATTTTGGTTTCCCACTGGGCCTCTGCTGGAGCCAGCCTGCTTAGACAGAGTAGAGTGGGATGGGGAGTGCCTTGTTAGTCATCTTTTTCTTATTATTATTTTTAAGATTTATTCAAAAAAGATCTATTTACTGTTTCACTCCCCAAATGCCTGCAACAGCCAGGGCTGATCCAGGCCAAATCCGAGGGCCAAAACTCCCATCTTGTTCTCCCACATGGGTGGCTGGGACCCAAATAAGTGGGCCATCATCTGCCGCCTCCCCGATGCATTGGCAGGAAGCTGGATCATAAGTGAAGTAGTCAGGAGTTGAAGCAACACCCCAGTATGATGTGCCAGCATCGCAGGCAGCAGCTTTAACCCACAGGGCCATAACTTATGCCTGCCCCCAATTCCACATCTGCAACAGCAGTTGGAGTTGGAGTCACCCTCTGCCAGAGTTTGTGATAATCCAGGCATTGCCCATGATCCAGCACAGTCTTCACAGCCTAGACATGAGTTAAACGGAGGCGTGGCAGGCATTGCCAGCCCTACCTCTTTCACTTTGTACATGGGTACTCTTTTCTGCCATCTCCCTCTGGGTGCAGTATTGCTACTCAGAAGCTTCCAGATTCAGGAAGTTGCCAAGTTTGTTCTAGTTAAGCCTTCAGAAATGAGGGTTGCAACCACAGGGATGGAGTATAGCTGTCCTGGGCCCCCTGTCATTCAAAATTGGGCTGCAGTTCGTAGGAAACATGGCAGCAGGAAGCAGAAGCCAACAAGAAGTGGAGTAGAAGAGGCAAGTCCCTTTCCTCCAGCTTTGAACCTTCCAGTGCCCTCTTATTAGCAGAGCCTACTGGGGAAGCCTCAGGCAGAGCCGAAAGATTTGCAGGGCTGCAGGCCCAGCATCATGAAAGGAATAGGGGGATAGCTTTGGAGCAGAGATAGCTATATAGGAGAAAGAGAGAGAGAGAGAGAGAGAGAGAGAGAGAGAGAGAGAGAGAGAGAGAGAGAGAGAGAGAGAGAGAGAAATACAGTAGCTGAATAACTGGCACCTTTTCTCCTTGTTCCTCTATCAAAAACTATTTTTTTGTTTTGTCAACTCTGCTGCATTAGACCAACAAGTGATAAGCATGGGAGGAAATCTAGATGTCTTTTGGACAGCATGGCTGGCCTGCAAGAGCCCGGAATAGAAGGTTTCCTGGCTCTGCCCTCGCTGGGGTCCTCTGGGCCCGTGCACGGGCGACACCGGGAGCTCCCCCGAGTTGAGATTCTCCTTGTCCTCAGTGCCGGTGACTGGCGCACTCCTGGACTTCTGTTCCCCGCTCAGCCCTTCCCCCGCGGCCACCTTCAGCCTGCTGGCACTTGTTCCCCTCCTCCTCCTCCTCCTCCTCCTCCTCCCCGGCCTTTATCTCCTCCGAGACCGCCTCTTGCACTTCCAGGACTTCATCCTCAACAAATGCTGGGCGCCGTGCCAGCTCCCGTGGCAGAAACAAAGGCACCAAAGACGATTTCTGACCTCAAACACCCCCACAGATAAAGCGGCTGTCCCTGTCCTGACCGTGTTGCGCTCTCCAGAGCTATTTCCATCGTCTTCCTGGAACTGCCCCCTGGCCGTGACCACCTCCCTTTCTGGCCCCTGGACTCGCTGATCCTAAAGAGGAGACCGAGTCCACCCCGGCTGCATTCAGCACTGCACAGATCTCTGCCAGGCAGCACCCTCCCTCTGCGTCTCCCTGATTCAGGGCCTCATTCCCCACATCCTTAGTACTGCTACGCCCTGCGCTAATCTCCCCTCCGCCTGTAGTTGGTGGGGTGGTGCTGTTGTGTGTCATCTGCCCCAGAGGCTTTCCTGGCCTTCGCCTTTCCACCAGTGCTTACTCGGTCAGGTGTAGGCTTGGCCTTCTGTAATTGGATCTGAACCCTGAATGCTACCCTAATTCCCCACTAGGCTTTTCTGTTAATTCTTTCCTTTATGGAACCCGTGGCTTTCTGCCTCCTTGCCCACTTCTTACCTCCTGAAATTTTCTTCTGGACCAGCCTTTTTTTAAAGATTGAATGATTGGAAAGGCAGAGTTACAGAGAGAGGGAGAGATAGAGAGATCTTAAATCCACTGGTTCACTCCCCAGATGGCCATCATGGCCAGGGCTGAGTTAGACTGAAGCCAGGAGCCAAGAGCTTCTTCCAGGTCTCCCACGTGGGTGGCAGAGTCCCAAACACTTGGGCCATCTTCCGCTCCTTTTTCCAGGCTATTAGCAGGAAGCTGGATCGGAAGTGGAGCAGCTGGGACTCGAACCAGCGCCCATATGGGATGCCGGCATTGTGGGTGGCAGCTTTACCCGCTACGCCACAGCGCCGGCCCCTTGTACCAGCCTTTTATCTATTTCCCTTTCCCGTTCCCTGTGTGGCCTCCCTCACCCACAGTGAAATTCCATAGCAGTTCTCTTTCATGCTGGAAGATGATACTGTAGCTAACAGAACACTCAAACGTGTCCTATGATGTGTATTGTAATTATTTATGTCCATATCCCACTGATTCCCTTGGCTGTAGGCCCTTAAGGAAGATAAATAATTGTAAATGTTTCTGGGTAGCTGGCGTGTGTCCAGCGTTTTGTTGAATGCATAGATCATTCCATTTTCTCCTCTTACCTCTGCTTCTCTACCATTTGCCTCTTTCCTGTCTCCCCATAGCCCAGAAAAGTCTAGGCTTTTTTTGTTTGTTTGTTTTTTGTTTTTTGTCTCCCCGTAGCCTAGAAAAGTGTGTAAGAAAAGTGTATAAAACACAGAACATGTAGAAGGCTGGCAGGAAGACGATGCCCTGGATAATTAGGGAGAAGCCCTCGGTTAGTGGGGAAAATATTCATTAATGAGAATGTCTCAAAGCAAAGGAAGGAGACACGAGGTTTTACGGAGGCGCTCAGGCTGCGGAGCTGTGTGAAAGGATGGAGACAGACTGGTCTTATCTTGGTCTGTGCCAGGGCAGGGCAGTCTTTGACTGTGAGCTGTTTCCTGGAACACAAAAGGGTGGGGGGAATTCTGAACCATTACCATGGCAGGGAGTGTGGGACTCAGAGCTCGCCATTGTCAGTCCCGCTTTTGTTTAACGGGAGTGTCATTCATCACTGAACACCCAGAGGTGATCAGAAACTTGTCGGGGGCAAACTTGCAGGGTCTAGGAAATGGTGTCTCAAGGAAAATCTGTTGAATCTGTTGAGAGCCCTGCAAAGATGGAGTCCTGGGATCAGCCGCCTTAAGAGACGGATGACTGGGGCTGGTGCTGTGGCACAGCAGGTTAAGCCTCCGCCTGCAGCACCAGCATCCCGTGTGCCAGTTCAAGTCCCAGCTGCTCCACTTCCCATCCAGCTCCCTGCTGCTGTCTTGGGAAAGCAGCAGAGGATGGCCCAAGTGCTTGGGCCCTGCATCCACGTGGGAGACCCAGAAGAGGCTCCTGGCTCCTGGCTTTGGTATGGGCCAGCCCTGGCCATTGCAACCATTTGGGGAGTGAACCAGCAGATGATTCTCTCTCTCTTTCTCTCTCTCTCTCTCTCTCTCTCTCTCTCTCTCTCTCTCACTCACTCTGCCTTTCAAATAAATAAATAAACCTTAAAAAAAAAAAATGGCTACAAAGGCTAGGCTAGACTGGGCTAAAGCCAGAATCCCGGAACACCATCCAGGTCTCCCACATGGTTGTAGGGCCCAAACACTTAGACCATCTTCTGCTACTTTTCCAGGCACATTAGCAGGGAGATGGATTGGAAGTGGAGCAGCTGGGATGCTGGAGTCACAGTCAGCGGCTTAACCTGCTGTACCACAATACTGGCTGTTGTCTGTTTCGATACTTTTTCTTTTTCCCTGAGAAGTTATTCTTGATAACAAATACAAAGCTGGTCTCATTAAATGAGATTCTTTATTTCTTTATTTAATTTGAAAGGGTAACAAACATAGCACCTATATGCTGGTTTCACTCCCCAAGTGCCTGCAACAGCCAGGACTGGGCGAGGAGCCTAGAACTCCATCCAGGCATCCCACGTGGGTGGCAGGGACCCAAGTGCTTGAGCCATCCGCTGCTGCCTCCCAAGATGTGCATAGCAGGAAGTTTATTCAGAAGCAGAGGATCTGGGCCTGGAACCAGACACTCCCATATGGGGTGCAATGTCCCAGGCAGCACCTTAACCACTACACCAAACACTCACCTCCTGTTCTGGTTCTAAGGGCTGCCCAATTCTGGAATCATTCTTTATTCAATTAAATTACTAAATTTAACTTGTTTTACATTTTTTCTTTAGCCATTCAGTATCATGTAAATGGCAAAGCTACATAAAATCACGCCCATAATTAATGTTTCAGTATTTGCTTAGAACTGATTTGAAAATGAAGTTCCATTTTTCCATGAACTGTGTGAGTACCCTCAATTTAGAATCAGTACAAGGTTTTAAGTTACTTAAAAGTCTCAGAAGCTGGGGCCGGCGCTGTGGCATAGCGAGCTAAGCCTCCACCTGTGGTGCCGGCATCCCTTATGGGTGCCAGTTTGTGTCCTGGCTGCTCCTCTTCCAATCCAGCTCTCTCCTTGGCCTGGGAAAGCAGTGGAGGATGGCCCAAATCCTTGGGCCTCTGCACCCGTGTGGGAGGCAGGAAGAAGCTCCTGGCTCCTCGCTTCAAATCAGCGCAGCTCCGGCCGTTGTGGCCATTTGGGGAGTGAACCACCGGATGGAAGACTTCCCTCTCTCTGCCTCTGCCTCTCTAATTCTGCCTTTCAAATAAATAAATAAATAAATAAATAAATGCTTAAAAACAAAAAAAGTGGTGGAGGGGAGATTCTGGCCAGCAAAGATCAGTGTTGTTCTGTTGGCCTCAGGTGGATGAGCTCAGAATGAGGGAGTGGTTCTGGCCACTGCTGACTTGGCAGAGGGACAGGGCTCAGCCTGTCTCCATGGATGTGCCCCCGGCTGGCCCTGCACCTAAACATTTGCCACCAGGGACCCCTAAAGAGCTGCTGGTCTATGGCCAGTAGCAGAAACTGCATCTGGCTGGCCTAGACCAGAAAGGGATCTGGAGGATTCTGGGAATTGCTCCTGTCTCCCAGGAAGATTTGGGAGACTCCGAGACACACAAGGCCTTTCTGGAGCATAGCCAGGCGCCCCATGACGTCCAGTTAGGCAGTGCCCTGCCCTGGCCGGGGGTAGCGCTGGACCAGGCTGAGGATGGCCTTGGGCCGTCTGTTGTTGTATCAGCTGTCAAAGGAGCACTTGGTGGCCACGTCACAGGCTCAGACATCTGCAGAGAAGGAAACACGTCCAGCACTCTGCAACCAGCTTGAGGCCAACTCACACAACACCCGTGGCTGGTTCAGGACTTCAGCTCCCGGAACGCTGAGGCCAGCAGCCGTGCCCCGGGAACCACAGGCAGGAACTCTGTCCTAGGCTTACGGTCTGGGGCTGTGTGGGCCTGCATCAGAGGGAGTGGGACACCATTCTGCACCCCCAGTTGTCAGAAATCAGGGCTCTCGGGGTGCCTCTGTGCTGTCTCCGCAGCGAGCACCGAGAAGCAACCGGCGTTGCCCAATGTGGGCCAGGTGCTGTCTGCAGAGACACCCAGGGATTAAAAGGTGAGGGAGAGGAGGCAGCAAGGGGCTTGGGAAGGCGGAAATGCTGACACAGGAGTGACAGCCAAGAACTTAATTACTGGTGCAATCATCTAAGGAAGATAAAAGGTTTTTTGTTTTGTTTTTGTTTTTTTACTCAAAATAAAAATGTTATAAATACGGGGGGTGGGGGGCGGCGCTGTGGCGCAGCAGATTAAAGCCCTGGCCTGAGGCACCGGCATCCTATATGGGTGCTGGTTCTAGTCCCCGCTGCTCCTCTTGCGATCCATCTCTCTGCTGTAGCCTGGGATAGCGGTGGAGGATGGCCCGAGTCGTTGGGCCCCTGCACCCATGTGGGAGACCTGGAAGAAGCTCCTGGCTCCTGGCTTTGGATCAGCACAGCTCTGGCCATTGCAGCCATCTGGAGAGTGGGCCAGTGGATGGAGGACCTCTTTCTCTGTCTCTACCTCTCTGTAACTCTGTCTTTCAAATAAATAAATCTTTTTAAAAAATAAAGTTATAAATGCTTACTAAGTGATGTAAGTTGTGAAACAAACCGTTCATCAGCTCACTCTAACCATTCCCACATCATCTGTGGTGTGCTCTCTGTCTGACGTGGCTTGCTCTCTGTCACTGTGTCCCCTTCGGCGCCAGACCTGGTGTCAGAAGCTACACACCAGGGTCGCTGTTTGGTGCAGCGCTTCAGACTTCTTTTGGGAGACTCGCATCCCTTATCAGAACCCCTGGGTTTGAGTCCCGGCTCTGATTCCAGCTTCCTGCTTGTGTATACCCTGGGAGGCAGCTCAAGTGCTTGGGTTCCTGCCACCCACATAGAAGACCTGGTTCGAGTTTTTGGTCCTTGACTTTGGCCTGGCCCAACCTTACCTGTTGTAAGCATTTGAGGAGTGAAAGGCAAAGTTAGAGAGAGAGAGGTCTGCCATCCACTGGTTCACTCCCCAAATGACCACAACAGCCAGAGCTGGACAGATCCGAAGCCAGGAGCTTCCTCTAGGTCTGCCACTCAGGTGCAGGGGCCCAAGCACTTGGGCCGTCTTCTACTGCTCCTAGGTCATAGCAGAGAGCTGGATCGGAAGAAGAGCAGCCAGGACTCAAACCAACACCCATAGGAATGCCAGCACTGCAGGCGGTGGCCCTGAAAATAAATTTTTTTAAAAACAAAAATCAGAAGTTTTCTATATATCAAAAAGGTCACAGGGGCCAGCGCTGTGGTGTAGCGGATAAAGCCACTGCCTGCAGTGCCGGCATCACATATGGTCACCTGTTCAAGTCCCAGCTGCTCCACTTCCATTCCAGCTCTCTGCTATGGCCTGGGAAGGCAATGCATGATGTCCCAAGTCCTTGGGTCCCTGCACCCACATGGGAGACTTGGAAGAATCTCCTGGCTCATGGCTTTAGATTGGCACAGCTCCAGCCATTGTGGCCATTTGGGGAGTGAACCAGGGGTGGGAGACCTCTCTCTCTCTCTCTCTCTCTCTCTCTCTCTCTACTTCTGCTCTCCATAACTCTGCCTTTCAAGCAAATAAATCTTAAAAAAAATAATAAAAAGCAATAACATCTTTAAAAAGAAAAAAAGTACTTTGGGGCTGGCGCCATGACTCACTTGGCTAATCCTCCACGTGCAGTGCCGGCATCTCCTGGTTGCTCCTCTTCTAGTCCAGCTCTCTGCTGTGGCCTGGGAAGGCAGTGGAGGATGGCCCAAGTGCTTGGACCCTGCACCCACATGGGAGACCAGGAGGAAGCACCTGGCTCCTGGCTTCGGATTGGCGCAGCACACCAGCCATAGTGGCCATTTGGGGGGGTGAACCAACGGAAGGAAGACCTTTCTCTCTGTCTCTCTCTCACTGCTAACTCTGTCAAATTAAAAAAAAAAAAAAGGTACTTGGCATAGACAAGATATTAAAAAAAAAAACAAAACACAAGGCCACATACCATCACTTCTGCCCTTTTTTGTTATTTTATTCATTAGGTGAGTCATTAATTCCAGCCTACATTCCTGGGAGGGGAATTGGGTTCCACGATTTGAAAACTGCCCGCTGGCCACAAATTCTTTGCATTCCTCCCTGTACTGGTGCTGTCAGTCTATTGCCACTATGATAAGTCACCCCCGATTCAGTGGCTTAAACACACAGACTGTTGTGCTGCATTTCAGGAGGCCAGTATGGAGTGAGTCTCGTGGGGACTAGAACCTGTGTCAGCAAGACTGTGTTCCTTCCGGAGGTTCTAGCCAGGCTGCTTGCTTCCCTCTTCCTGCTTCTAACGGCCACCTGCACGCCTGGCTTGTGGCTCCTTCCTTCCCCTGCAAAGCAGGCAGGAGGGCGGGCCTTTGGCTGCTAAGGATGCCTGCATCCCAAATTGAACTGCCTGGGATTGAGGCCTGGCTCCACCTCCTATTTCCAGTTTTTTTGCATTTGCACACCCTGGGAGGCAGCAGGGGATGGCTCAAGTTTTTGAATTCCTACCCCCCAGGTGCAAGACCTGGATTGAGTTCTCAGCTCTTGGCATCAGCCTGGCCTAGTCCCAGTGGTGGCCCTCTGGAGGGGAAACCAGCAGGTGGAAGATCTCTCTCTGTCTGCCTCTGTCTGTGTGTCTCTCTGCCTCTTCCCATAAATAAAGAAATCTTAAAAAAAAAATTCCCCGGATCAGCGCGGTGCGCCGGCCGCGGCGGCCATTGGAGGGTGAACCAACGGCAAAGGAAGACCTTTCTCTCTGTCTCTCTCTCTCTCACTGTCCACTCTGCCTGTCAAAAAAAAAAAAAAAAAAAAAAAAATTCCCCTGAAGTCACATCCCCCAAGTTCTGATGTGGAAATACAGGGACGTCGTGAGAAGGAAGAGGGCAAGTAAGTTATCTTGTATTTGCTGTTAGAGCTGCATGTTTTACACATGCTCACACACACGTGTGTGCATGCCCTTGCACACACCAGCAGTTTCCTTCCCAGGGGACTGTGGACTCCCCCTGTAGGAGTAGAATCCAGGAAGCTGGACACCCCCCACGGCAAGCAGTCCCTTCAGCGGATTTAAAGTGGAAGAGAGAGACTGGCACCATGGCATAGTGGGTAAAGCCCTGCCTGCTGTGCTGGCATCCCATGTGGGCACCGGTTCTTGTCCCAGCTGCTCCACTTCCAGTCTCACTCCCTTCCAGGAAAAGCAGCGGAGAGTAGCCTAGATATTTGGGTCCCTGCCGCCCAGGTGGGAGACTCCCAAGAAGCGCCTGGCTTCAGCCTGGTCAGCACTGGTCATGCAGCCACCTGGGGAGTGAACCAGCAGATGGAAGATCTCTCTCTGCCTCTGTAACTCTGACTTTTTTATATATAAAGATTTTATTTATTTTATTTGAGAGGTCGAGTTACAGACAGTGAGAGGGAGAGAGCTGGACTGGAGTGGAGTGGCCGGGGCTAGAACTGGCGCCCATATAGGATGCCTGCGCCGCAAGCAGGGAATTAACCTATGCGCCTGCCCCATGTTACTCTGACGTTTAAAAGTAATAATAAAATGAAGGAAAACAAAAGGCTTCCGCTGAGGCAGCATTGTCCTCAAAATCCCTGTCTGGCTGCTGCTTGCTTATTTATTTATATTTTAAGATTTATTTTATTTCTTTGAAAGCAAAGTTACAGAGAGGCAGAGAAGAGAGAGAGGTCTTCCATCCTCTGGTTCACTCCACAAATGGCCACAATAGCCGGAGCTGGGCCGATCCAAAGCTAGGAGCCAGGAGCTTCCTCTGGGTCTCCCATGTGGGTGTAGGGCCCAAGGACTTGGGCCATCTTCTACTACTTTCCCAGGCCATAGCAGAGAGCTGGATCAGAAGTGGAGCAGCCTGGACTCGAACTGGTGCCCATACAGGATGCCGGCACTGCAGGTGGCGACCTCACCCACTATGCCGCAGCACCGGCCCCCTGGCTGCTGTTTTTACTCCATTGCCCTTGACCCCCAGTCCCAGCCTCACAGCCTTGTGGTTGGGCCTCAGGCTCTGGGCAGGGATCAGCTGCTCCCTGAGCTGCCAGCTACGACCTCGGGCGAGTCATTCTGTCCTTTAGCCTCATCTTGTGAATGAACTCTCCCCAAAAGGAAGTGTGGGGCCTGCATGGAACCAAACCTGGAACAAAGTGCCTGGCAACTGCTGGGTGCTGACCTCACGGCCCTGCCTGCTGAGACTCCGTTGTGTCCTGGAAACGAGGGTTTGCTGGGAGTGATAGTTTGCGTGCAGACACATTGTCCTCTGAACACCATTGTGTTCATCTCCCAGAGCCGCCATTACCTCCAGCTCCGTGGTTTCAGACAAACAACGGAGCTCATCCTCTCCTGCTCCCGGAGGCTGGGCCCAGACCGGGATGTCACCGGGCCCATGCTCCTGGCAGGGGTCTGTCCTAGCTGCGTCCTACCTCCTGGTGGTTTGCTGGCAACCCGCAGCACTCCCTTGCCTGTAGCTGTGTCACTCCAGTCCCCTGGGTCTGCGGCCTCACGTGGTTGTCCTACAAGGATGCCCTACTCCACCATGACCTCGTCTAAGCTAATTACACCTGCAACAACCCTGGTCCCAGTAAGACTCCGTTCTGAAGTTCAAGAGGTAGGACCTCAACACCTCTTTCCTGGGGCGACACAAGTCAGTCAAACCGCTTTGATGGGTGTTTGGCTCTGGGCAGAAGTAAGCTTCAGAAGTTGTAGCCTCTGGGGGCTGGCCAGCATTGTGGCACATTGGCTAAAACTGCCTGTGATGCAGGCATCCCGTGTGGGCAACCAGCTGGAGTCCCTGCTGCTCTGCTTCCAATCCAGCTCTCTGCTAGTGCACCTGGGAACGCAGCAGAAGATGACCCAAGTCCCTGGACCACTGCACCCACTTGGGGGACGTGGAAGAAGCTCCTGGCTCCTGGCTTCAGCCTGGCCCAGCCCTGGCCGTTGTGGCCATTTGAGGGAGTGAACCAGCAGATGGAAGATCTCTGCCTCTTCCTCTCTGTAACTCTGCCTTTCAAATAAATAAATAATAAAAATAAATAAAATAAATAAAAATTAAAAAAACAGCAGGAGGCATGGGCGGTGTTGTGCATGCAGAGTGGGTGAGCACCATCCCTTCTCACAGTCAGGTGGGTAAAGCTGCAGGAAGGGCTGCTCCTCTCCAAGGCCACCTGCACCCAGGTCCACGGGGTGGGAGGGAGCCCAGGACACCTCCTGAGCACGCAGGAGTTCCCAGGGACTGCTCAGGCGCAGGGGACGCATGGGAGCGGTTCTGACTCTTGGCTAAGGGGCACGTGCACCATGATAATTTGGGTTAAAAAAAAAAAAATGGGAAGGCCAGGACGGGAGCTGTGACACAGCAGGTAAACTGCTGCTTGGGGCTCCCGCGTTCCACATCCAAGTGTTGGTCTGAGTCTTGGCTATGCCGCTTCCAATCCAGCGTCCTGCTAATGCGCCTGGGAAGGCAGCGGATGGGGCCCTGGGTGGTTGGGCCCCTGTATGCACATGGGAGACCTGGATGGGGTGAGTGAACCAGCACATGGAAGCTCTCGCTCGCTCGCTCCCTCTTTCTGTCACTCTTTCAGTGGGAGGAGCGAGTCTCAGATGGTGCTGGGTGCTGTGGGAGCACGTGGGGGTGGGCACCCAGGCCACGAAGGCTTCCTGGAGGAAGAGCCCTTTGGGTGCAGCTGGAAGGAAGAGTGGAGAGAATGTTTTCCAGGATGCCTCGGGGCTCTGCTCAGACAGAGGCCACAGGAGGCAGGGGGCAGTGGTGAGCCAGGAGCCTGTGAGAAGCTTCCGGACTGAGACATTGGGCTGTTAAGGTGAGGACAGTGGGGAGCCGTGGGCTAGGTTTATGCAGGGGGTGGGCTGACCCTGGCATGATTCTTCCAGTTTGTCTTCTGCTCATCCTCACACACGGCCCCCAGCCCCACCTCTGCAGCACTGTGCTCACTGCGACACTGTTGGTGTAGTGCACAGGTGACCCCCTTCACCCAGCCTCTGTACAAGCTGCTTTTCCTCTCCTCTCCTCTCCCCACTCCTCTCTTCTCTTCCTTTCTTTCCCAGGGGCTGGAAGGGAGAGAGGAGGAAGCAGCCCAACTGGACTTCTCCCAAGAGGCTGCTTCCCTGCCTACTGCTCAGGCATCCCACTGGGCAGCTCGTGGGCGAGGGATGTGGTGCCCAGCCCCAGCCTGTTCACAGGCGAGGGCTGTGGGGCGGCTGTGAGGTCAAGGACCTGCGCTTGACAGCCCCTTGTCATCACGCGCTGGTTAGATCATCGCTGCCTGCAGATGGAGGGGGCACCCATGTGGCAGGTGAGCCTCCACGCCCCTTCCTGTGGCCGTGGCAGACATTACTAATCGCTTGCATCACTCTCAACACTGAGCCATCCAAAAGCTGCAGACAACCACAGTCAGAACTGGTACCTGGGGGGGAATTCTTGACCCAGACACAGACAGGATGCGCGGAGGTCAGGGAGCCTGTGAGTCAGAAGCCAGGCAGGAGGGTGGTGGTCAGCACAGGCAGGCAGGAATGCCAAAGGGGGTGAGGTAGCAGGCAGGGCACGGGAGGGCCACCGGCGGGCGGGAGGAAGGGGATGACTCACCTTCGGTGGAACTTCAGTTTACAAAGCACTTTCACTAAATGCCCACAGGGCTTTAGGTCGCAATGACTCACTTCCAGAGAACAGCTGAGGGCCTGGATGTGCCTGGTTGCACCCAGACACACACACTCTCTCTCACAGAGCCAAGTCCTCTGGCCATGGCCTGCTGCAGGATGTCTGTGCTGGCCTTAGGGACAGCGACTAGGGAGGGGTCCTGAGAGTGCCACTTGCTGACTCTGGGGGGTGGGCTGGTGCAAGCCACCAGGATGGTGTCAGTTGGAAGCAGAGAAGGCAAGAGAGGATGCCTGGCTGGTAGAGCCCGAGTGAGGAGAGGGCCGGAGTGGGGGGCGGTGTCCCTGCCCTGCCTGGCTGTTCAGTTCTCCCGGCTGTCCCTCCAGCACCGCAACTCCTTTTCTCCTGCGGGCAGGTGAAGTCGGCCTTCCAGGGCCTCTTCCCCTGGCGGGACTGGGGGTGTGTTCGGGGAACACCTGCCCTTCGCCAGCGTCACACCTGGCGGCTCTCTCTGAGTCACGGACGCTGGAAGTGACCGCGCTCGTTTCGCAAGTGCACTGTCGAGGGGCCTGCCCCAGTGCCGCGCACAGCCCACCTCGCAGTGACCCTACTGCATCCCGTTGCAGCTGCCACGTTCACGGAGCCCTTCGCTTTAGGCGACGGCCTGAGCCGATCTGGCGATAGCAAAGAGCCGCAGCGCCGCCTAGCGTCCGAGTACCGGCAGGACCCGGGCGACGCCGTGGCGCCCCCGGGCAAGGCAGAGGGCGGGTCCCTCAGGCCTGGGGCCCAGAGGGCACGTGGGACCTTGGGGAATAGACAAGCACCCTGTCCCAGGGGCAGCAGCCATTGCTCAGCTCCAGGAAGTGATCCCTGTACCAGAAATTCCAGTTTTTAAAGAAAATTCCCCTGTCCCAATTTTAATATGTAACCCGATTCTTAAACGCTGGAAGCTAAATTAAAAATATTTAAGCCTATCATCATTGGTAGCCTCTGCCCTTGCTGAAACGGTAGAACTGTCTCACTTACCTCCTGGGCTCTCAGCTGCCCTTCTAGTACCTTCTCTGCCAGCTGTTCCTGCCACATCGGGCCCCTGCAGCCCCCCCCCCCCCCCCAGCGTGGGCCACTTGGAGGCTACACTTCCCCGAGGGGGTCCCTGCTGCAGACCCCAGCCCTGGCCCACTGTGCTTGCCCAACACCGCTGCTGTCCTTGTTTGTGGTGACTTCGGGGCCCCCCAAGCCCCTGCTCTCTGCCTCATCAGATTCCCCCAGCCTAATCCAGCTGTCCCCTATTCCAGCTCTGCACCAGCTGGTGGTCTGGTCTTGCCGAAACACGTGCCACCAACCTCAAGTGGCACCTGCTGGCACACCCCAGGGCACCGTCTGGTGTGGCCACATTCCACTGACATCACTGCTCCCCCCTGCTCCCTCCTCAAGCCCCCCCCCCCCCAAGTTCCCACCTCCCTCTCTGAGCACCAAAAAAAGCAGTATGGGACAGAGACTTCCACAGCCCATCCATGCCAGACCTGCGCCCGGACTACACTGCCGTCCCTCTGTCTCCACCTATGAGCTGCCTGCTGCCCCAGTTCCCGGGAACATCTCATTCCACCGTGCCCGAGCTGCCTCTGTCCACCATCCTCCCAGTCTTTCAGTTCCCTGGGCCTGATCGCTGGTGGCCACCTTGGGTCTCCATCCTCACTGTTCTCTCTGCCTTCCCCCCAGCCACGGCTCAATGCCACCTTCCAGGGGGCCTCGCCGACCACTCTGTTTTAAACCATGCACCTGGAAAAGGGTGGCGGGGAGGTTGCCTAACAGTGTGAATGTGCATTGAATGCCACTGAATTGTATGCTTGGAGATGGTTAAACAGGAGTCTGATGCTGCTTGGATCGCCCATGTCCCGCATCAGGATGCCTGGGTTCAAGTCCGGACTCAGCCTGCTGCTGATGTCCATCCTGGGAGGCAGCACAGGATGGCTCAAGTGGTTGGGTCCCTGCTACCCACCTGGAAGACCCAGATAAAGCTCCCAACTCTTAGTTTTGGCCTGGCCCAGCCCCAGCTGTTGCTGGCATTTGGGAAATAAACCAGCAGACAGGAGGGAGATCTCTCTGTCTTGCAAATAAAATTTTAAAATGCAAACACATGTTGACCTCCAACACTGGTTCACCCCCCAAATGCCTGCAATGGTCAATCTGGAGCCAGGAGCTTCATCCATTCTCCCACATGGGTACAGGGGCCCAAGGACCAGCTCCAGGAGGGCAAGCTCTCGAGCCTCTGTTCACAGCTGTATCCAGCTCGCTTCCTAAAACAGCAGCTGGGGCGCCCGGGGCGTAGGATATGAGAGCGCTTAGAATTCCCTGGAAGACGTGTCTTCTCAAAAACCAAGTGGGGATTTCCAAATTCCTTGCGCCAAAAAAAAACCTCTTTTCATTCCATTGTCCATGAGTCCTTGCTGGACATGCACTTGGCGGCCGCCTGGGGCATGGCCTCCTTGAAGCTGTCACCAAGACAAGGCACCGGGAGCACGCAGAGCAGCGTGGTCGCCCCTTCCCACTGCCGCCAGCAGCTCCAAGGCCACAAGGGGTCCCACAGACGGCCCTGAATCACGGCTCATGCCCCAAGCGTAGGTGCCCAGTGCAGCGTGTCAGGGGTGGGCAGGCGCCCCTAAAGGAAGGATATGAGAAGCAAGACCGCCTGTGTGAGGAAGCAGGGAGCCGGAAGCCTGCAAGATGTGCACTAGCACCTGGCCAGCCAGGCCATCCTGGTCATGATATTGGAGCGATGGCACCTCACCCACCTGTGTCCTCATTTGTACTTGGGCAGGGCACCTGTCCCCCGGGGAGGTGAGGGGCGAGTGGGAAGAATCGTGTAGGGTCACCAGCGCACTGCAGCTGCAGGCCCCAGCGCCAACAGCTTTCCAGGAACCGCGTGCAGGACTTGCAGCCCAACGCAAGGTGTTTCCTAAACCAGGCCTCCAGAGGGCGCCACCACCAGCGCTGAGCCACCTGTGTCCAGCTCCTGCCATCGGGCCACCTTTACTTTGCAGATGCAGGGACCCCAGCTACCCTGCTCCACCTGAGGCAAGATCTAGCACACAACAGGTAGCTCTCACCCCCATGCCCCCTTAGAGGGGATCTGACTTCATGACCTACAGCCCAGTGGCTGGGGCGTCGGCCTGGAGAGCAGCCAGGGCTCAGCCCTCCCCCGCCCCACCCCCTGCTTTGTCAACCATGGAGACTCCAGCAGGTCAGGGAGTCGGGTGGGATGTGGGTGCATGGAGAGTCGGCAGCTCAGGCTGGCACCGCCCAGGAGGGAGCGGGGACTCAGGGGATGCTGTTGCTGAGCCTGAGTGCCCACACGGTGGTGACTGCCACCCTGTCACCACCCCATCGCTGGCGTCCCCCCAAGGGCACCTGTGCCTGAGCTCCCTTCATTGACACAGGAGGTGGAGGTAGATGGGATGCCCTGGGACTAACTGGGTGAAGGTCACAGCATATTGCCCCTCCCAGGCCGCGGCAGCCTGGGCACCGGGCAGGGGGGGAGAGTTCCAGTGGTGCAGGTCAAAGGCCACCTGCCGACCTGCCTCCTTCCTGCCCTCTCCCCGTCCCCCAACCCCAACTCGACACACACACACCTGCCACTCCGACATCCACTTGGCCAAGAGCAGCACAGTTTTCCCAGGACCGGGTGTGAAGCTCTTCTGACAACCGGCTGCTGGGGAGGAGAGGGGAGGGGCAGCTCTGAAAGGCACCCCGCTCCCCCCCACCCGGCACCCACAGGAAGGACGCTGCTAGGCTGCAAAGGGTCCCCTGTGGCCTTGCTGGACCAGGCACAGGGAAGACCCCCAGAGCTCACTGACAACAGATACCCAGGTCAGGCCTGGCCCCCTCACTGCCCTCTTCCCTCTAGGCACCTGCAGCTGTGTCAGCCCAGCACAGCAGCCACACCAGGGTGGGGTCAGGGGCAGAGGGCAGCGGGCAGCACCAGGGCAGACCAACCCAGACTTCCCGGCCAGCTTCGGCCCCTGGGGAGTGTTGCCAACAGCCACCTGGAGGCCCCGGGCTCCTGCGGCTCAGCTCGGTGTTGGGGTCATAGCAAACGCACGGCCCTGTCCTGCTACTCACATGCCCAGGGCAAGTCCCTGAGCTACCCAGAGCCTCGGATCCACACCTGCACCAGAAAGAAGGCGCAGGATACATGGCAAAGCCCCCTCAGGAGGCCAGTGGAGGCTCCGGGGCTGCTCTTGGGTGTGCTGGTGGCCCCTCGTCTCTCGTGCCCACTATGGCCAAGGGCCACACCTCAGGCTGGGCAGAAGCACACTCGTGTCTTTTTATTGCATTTTTCCAGAGGCAGCCTGGATGCCCCAGCTGCTGCCCGGCTCCTTGGACCCTCACCCCATCCCCATGCCCACCTCTGCTGCTCTGGGGCCGCCAGCTGTGGGCTGCCAACTCCGTGCCAGCCCCCTGGGCTTGCGTCACTTCGCTGAGCCCAAGTCAGCTTTCCCAGTGTCTCCCTGGCTGCCAGCGTCCCGCCAGCCCAGAGCGCTCAGGGCAGGCCAGCAGGGGGTGCTCAGCGCAGCCCGGGGGCTCTAACCTACAGCTTGGTGTTGAGGTGGAAGAAGTGGGGCGCAGCGTAGGTGGCCACGGGAGGCACGGGCCAGGCAGCCGGAGCCGGGCCCAGTCTGTGGCGGAGAGCACCGTCTAGGGCTGCAGGCGGAAAAGGCATCAGGCCAGCAGCCATGGGAGAGGGGCCCGCCGCGGCCAGGAAGTGGGCTGGGAAGGCCGGGATGACCAGGGGGCTGAAGGGCAGGGCGAGCTGGCCCTTCACGGGGTCTGGGGCGCAGGCAAAGCTGAGCGGGCAGCGCAGCGCGGCGCCCCTGTAGGCCTCCGGGGGCGCAGGCCCTAGGGCCGGGCCCAGCAGGCAGGAGACGGCCACGCCCCCAGTGGGCTTGGCCCCTCCCTCTTTGGCGTCCGCCTCGTTCAGGAACGGAGACACTGCCCGCAGTTTCTTGCCAGCGCGGGCAAAGCCCTCGTCCTCCAGGCTGCGCTTGCTGCCAAGGCCTGGGCTGCTGCGCGGGGCAGGCGGGGGCGCAGGGCTCTCTGCGGGTGCCTTGGCCATGGGGGACACCCAGCAGGCTTTGGGCTTGGGGTAGAAGCTGCCCCTTGCAGAGCCGCCTCTGTGGAACGCCGAAGGCCGGCTGGCATCCCCGCCCCACATCGGCCGAGGCTCTCTGGCCGGCGGCCCCTCCTCTTGGCCGGGAGGCCCCAGCAGCACCCCGGGATCCTTGAGGCTGGCGAAGAAGTCTTTGGGATGCTGGCTGACGGGCTTCAGCACCTCGGCGGGGTAGGCGTGGAAACAGCCCGTGACCACCGGGCTGGCCTGCGCCTCCTCCCTGGGGCTGCCTCCAGGGGCCTGCGGTCCCTCCTGCGGGCTCAGCCGATGGCCGGAGTTCTCAGGCGGCCTGCTCGGGCTCCGGGGACTCTCGGAGAGACGGAAGGCTGGGGCCCCCTGGGGCTCCCCGCTGGGGCCCCTAGCGCCGTGACGGCAGCCTTCCTCCTGGCACTGCAAGGCCCCCGCCTTGCTCACCTGGGCCAGGAGCTTCTTTTTGGCCAGCGGTGACATGATGCCATGTGTCCCTTTGCAGTAGAAGCTGGACAAGAGTCGCTTGTAGGCCTCAGGGCAGCTGCTGGCACCCACATAGGGCAGAGCGGGCCCCGAGGCTGGGCCCAGCTGTTCCGTGCTGTCCCTGGGAGGCTCCTGGATGGGGAAGCGTGCCAGCTCAGTGGCATCGGCCTTGGTCTTTCCTGGCATCACCTGCAAGAAAAACAAGCCATGCCTCAGGTCTGGGCATGGGCCATCATACTCACCAGAAGCAGCAGGGTTTCATCGGGCCACCCAGGGGCCCCTGCTAGCCCTTGGGGCACCTGTGTGCAGTTTCCAGTGGGGCCCTGTTGCCTGAGAGGACAAGGCAGTGTTGAGACACAGGACTGGCAGGTTGGCTGCTGGCGGGACCCCAGACCCCACAGCACAACCCTTTGCAGGATACCTGGAGCCCCTCCAGGTCCTGCCCTCACACTGGGTTCCTGGTGTTCCAAGCATCCCCTCCACTAGGGGGAGCTATAAGAGGCTGGGCACAGGGTGGCCCGTGTTGGCCAGGGGCTCACCTGGTCCACCTGCCTCTCTGCCACTGCCGCCGCTGCCGCCGCCTTCTTCGGCCTCTCTGGGGCCCTGTCACCGCCCCGCGACTCCTTGGCCACCTTGTACTGTTTCCTGGGCTCGGAGGAAGGCAGCGGCTTGTCATCCTCGCCTTTCAGATGTCTCACGTAAGGCAGGACCAGCCTGGGGAGGAGCCAGGGGTGTCCGCCGGGAGACCAGGGCCCCTGCCGGGCTTCCTCCAAGATCCCTGGCTGCCCCGCCGCCGCTTAGAGGAGCGTGCCCGCCCTGACCGCACACAGCCAACCTGGGGGCTTCCTCACCTTGCGCAGGAGGCTTTCGGCGCATGCGCACGCGACACCCTGCCCCGGGTGATGGGGAGAGGGGGACAGGCATATCCAGCCGCACAACCCCAAGGCGTGTCCAGCCCCGCCTCACGCTCTGCCCGCACCAGGGGTCCCGCAGCAACCGCCCCCCGCCCCGGCGTACCTCTCGTAGTGACGGCGCGTGCACGTGGCGGCGCTGGTGCTGCCCGGGCTGCCCCCCAGCTCGTCGTACACGTTCTTCCAGAGGCGGCGGCCAGTCACCTGCAGGGGCACCTTGTGAGCGTGCGGCGGATGCCCCCTGGCGGCGGGGCGCTCCGGGCGCGGGTCCCCCCCACCCTGGCTCACAGACAGGAGTGTGGCAGCTGCTTCTCCAGCCCCGGAAGGCGGGCCGGAGGGGTTCGCCTGGCACCCGTCCCTTCTCCCTCCCAGGGGCCACCCGGCTGCTGGCCCAAGCAGCTGTCCGAGCACGGGAGGGCAGAGCAGATGGGCGAGAGAGGGGAACTAGCCTGGAGCAAAAGTCCCCGCAGCTACCAGGGACGGGATTTGGGATCCTGCCTCTTGCTCCCTCCTGGAGGCAGGGTCAGCTCTGCCCCGCGCACCCCCTTCCCCAGCCCCAGAGACACCGCACGGCGCCCGCGGCGCCTCCCTTACCAGCTCATACGCCCCCAGCTTCTCCACTGCCTTGTAGATCTTCCACAGGTTGACTGGAGGTTAGAGAGGGGCAAGCCGGTCAGTCTCCGCGGTCACCCCGGTCAGCATGCACCAGACCCAGGCTCCGCCATGGAGGGCAGGCTGCGCCCTGGGCACCGATGGCCGTGGCCAGCAAGGGTGGACATCCAGACCCCCCACTGTCAGCCCTGAGTCTGAAGGCTGCATTCTTTCTACTTGCAATCTCTGTGGGCTGGCAGCATCCCAGGTCACCCGGGAGTGGGGAGGCGCCTGCCTGCTTGGGTGGGGTCTCCTGCTGGGCCCCCCTCCCTGCCTGCACCCCAGGGACGCACTCTGCTTGAAGCCGAGATGGGGCACCCTCTCGATGGGCGTGTGTCGCTCCTTCATGAACTTGTAGAGGCTGACCAGGAAGGCCTGTTCCTCCTCCCGCTCCCCGCCTGTCTCAGGGGAGTCCTGGGGAAAGAACAGGAGGCATTGGGGTGGGGGGTGGCTGGGGATGTGCAGAGACCGCTGGCCGTGGGAGGAATCCGCTGTCTGGCCCCCAACCCCAGGCTGCTCTGGAGCACCCAGCCCGCTTCTGGCTCGGGCAGGCACAAGTGGCAGCTACGGTGTCTGGGGCCCCAGGACAGGGGCTGGAGGCCAGGACCTCCAGAGAGGCCTGGCAGCCCAGGGCAGCGGGCTGCCGCAGACACGGCCACTGCCTTCTCCCGGCCTCTCCAGGCCAGGATCGTTTCCTTAGCTTGCTCTTGACATGTCACACCTGACTGTGGGTTCCTGGAAGACAGGCCCAGCGCCCCCAGGCCCCTGTGGCAAAGCTGAAGGGGCGAAGGTACCCCGTGCTTCCTGGACTGGGGATGGCGGGAAGACGCCCCAGGGGAGTCACCCAACTCACCTCCAGTCCGACGGGGCTCTGGCTCCTGCTGTGTTCACCACAGGGCTTAGGGGACACAGGTGGGTCTAGGGGGTCCCCTTCCTCTGACTGCTTCCTTTTCCCTTTGACAGGGGGCGCTGCTAGGAGACAGGGAAGAGAGGAGAGGGGAGACAGAGAGAGAGCACATGAGATGCAGGCAGGAGGAACGATGGCCCAGGAGAGATCCCCACCCGCGACTGGCCAGGGGAGGGGTAGCTCCACGCCTGCCTCCTGCACGCGTCCTCTGCCCACTGTTCTTGGCTGCACGTGGGCTGTGTCCCAGCACCACACACACTCACAGGCTCACCTTGGCTGGGGCCCTCCTCTCCTCTCACCCCTGACTCCACCTGCTGTGCCCCTTTCCTGCGTCCCAGCCCTCTCCCCACATCTTTAAAGAAAACCCTAACCCACCCAGGGGTCCAGCTAGGGGAGGCTGGGGTCGGGCCATGGTGCTTGGAGAGAGGATCTGCAGCAGCTCAGCCCAAGTCGGAAAGCTGCCCCGTGGGGTTGGGGCTGCCTGGATGGTGGCTCCTCCAGGGACAATGCAGGCACGAATCCCAGTCTGGCTGTCCCCTGAGTTCTAACTGCCCCTAATTGGGCTCCATGCTCCCCCTACCTGCAGGGCTCCTGGGGACCCTTGATATCTCTGCTGACAAGTCCCTTCTGCGGGGTGGCCTTTGCCAGCCCCAGCCGGGCACAGACCCCTGCCCTCCCCCATCCCCTCGGCTCCTGGAGAGCCGGCTGAGGCCGCCAAGCTCCCACGCACACGGTAGGTGCCAGGTAGGCTAGAACCCTGCGCGGAGGGTAGCAGGAGCCAGCGGCTCTGTCCTGCTGATGGTTGCAAAAACTCAACTACTGGAAACCGCCTGGGGCTACACTCAGCTGGCAGCAGATCTGAGACCAGGAAAACACCTCTTTCCACAACCTTTCTTCCTTTCTTTGTTAATCTAGCATGAACTGTCCCGTACTGCTCATTCCATCCAGCTCAGGACATTCTTGTTGCCGGGAACCTGTGAGACATCCCTCCACTCCAGCCGGGAAAAGGACAGGAACAGCAGCCCTGCACCGGCCCTGGCCGACCCTTGGGAGGCTGTCGGGGTACACGCTCCTGCCCTGAGGTCCTGGGCTGTCACGTCTGTTCTTCACTTAGTCCCAGAAGACACTAACACCAGAGAGGTTGAGCTGCTAGTCTCCCCTGGGGAGCAGGACCCCACCCCAGGGCTGTCTGAGCAGTCCAGGGGCTGCTGAGACCATTGTGTGCAAACCTCAGGAGCTCCCATGGGCCCAATGAGACATGACAGCTGTTAAAGAGAAGGAGCCAGCCGGCGCCGCGGCTCACTAGGCTAATCCTCTGCCTAGCGGCGCTCCGGGTTCTAGTCCCGGTCGGGGCGCTGGATTCTGTCCCGGTTGCCCCTCTTCCAGGCCAGCTCTCTGCTGTGGCCAGGGAGTGCAGTGGAGGATGGCCCAAGTGCTTGGGCCCTGCACCCCATGGGAGACCAGGAGAAGCACCTGGCTCCTGCCTTCGGATCAGCGCGGTGCACCGGCCGCGGCAGCCATTGGAGGGTGAACCAACGGCAAAGGAAGACCTTTCTCTCTCTCTCTCTCTCACTGTCCACTCTGCCTGTCAAAAAAAAAAAAAAAAAAAAAGAAGAAGAAGAAGAAGGAGCCACAGGCCACCCTCTGGGGCTGGCTTCTGACCATTTGTGACTCGGCCAGCCTCCAGAAACCCCGGGTGCAACTGACCCACCACACTTAGCGACCTTTCCAACCAAGTCTTCAGGCGTCTTTGCCTGAAGACTTCTGTGAAATGGGAGGCCCTGGAGTCTTGGTGAACTGCGAAATCCTGAGGTCTTCCGTTTGCCAGAGCACTCTCCCTGCCAGCTCTCCTTTGCCTGCCCGCCTGCTTTGCACGCTCTTCTTCCCTTCCCTCCGGCTGCCCCAGAGCCCCAGCATCCAAGGGCTCCCTCCATCAGGTCCCGAGTGGGACCAGGCTCACTGCAGCCCTCCTGCAAACCTGCCGGCAAGCTGCTGCCTCTTCAGCTTCCGAAAAATAAGTTGGTTGGACCAAGGCCCATTAGGATCACCCAAGGGTGGCCAGGCTGAGGGCCCGGAAGCTCTCTGGTCCCTTGCACTCTCAGGCACACCTCCTGGAGTCAGGCACTTGGGTTACCTAGAAAGGAGGTCACCCATCGGAGCTGTTTAACCCCAGATGGGAAAGGGACCAGAGCCTGTGCCCACAGCCACAAAGGGAGGCACTCTCTCTCGTTCTCTCTCTCTCCCGGAGTCCCCAGATGAACTCAGCCTCCATTATCCCCTGGCCAGGACTAAAGCTCTCTACCCTGCATGGCCTCTGCACTGCAGGCCTTCGGCCCACTGTCACAGTGTGTGGCGAGGGGGGTCCGCCCCTCCTCCTGGCTGCCCTCTGTCCTGTCCCTGGCTGCCCCGATCTCTCCCTGCCCCCATCACTTATACGAACAGACTTCAATAAGTTCATGGAAGGTGAGATTCAAAGACAAATTTACATCGGAACAAAAACAACCCACTTTGAAACTTACTAGGTTTTTCAGAATACACATTTTTAATGAATTCTTTGAAACGCCCAGATTCCAAAGCATTTTTTACAACAAAAAATTTATGTTTCAATTCCATTTGCCATGAATATTTTAACGTGCCCCATCCTTTAGGGCTCCAGATAATTCCAGTGCCAATCATAATCCCATAAAAAAAATCAAATATTGAAATCCCCAAAGCTTAAACTTAAAGTCACAGTCCCCAAAAGACTAAAATCCCAAAGGTTGGAATCCCGAAAGTCAAATTTCCTTTTTAGTGTTCTTTCTTTTTTCTCTTTTTCAAGTGTTTCCCCACTATTTTAAATGGCCACATTAGTTTTGCGCATTCACTGTGCTATGTGTTTTGTCTTTGCATGGTGCCCACTACTGATGGTGCAAAAGGTAGAAAGACAGAGTTCTAATATGTTTTATGCATTTTTTTTTTGGCAAAGTTGTCTCCGTGAAGCATTATCATAACAGTGGCTTTGTGTGTGAGCATCATAAAATCAGGCAAAAATCGTGAACCTCCGGGCAGATGTTTGGCTTGGGACACCCGCATCCCATATCAGAGGGGCTGAGTTCAGGTCCTGGATCCACTTACAATCCAGCTCCCTGCTAACGGACACCCCGGGAGGCAGGAAGCGATGGCTGAAGTACCTGGGTCCCTGCACCAACCTGGGAAACCTGATTGAAATCCTGGCTGCTGGCTTTGGCCCGGCCCCACCCTAGCTGTTATAGACATCTGGAGGAAGTGAACCAGCAGACGGAAGATCTCTCTCTCTCTCCCTCTCTCTTTCTACCTTTCAATTAAAATAAATAAATAACTTTAGAATTTGGTAAAGCATCCTCAATAAATAATTTCCTTCTACATCTGCCTTTGGAAAATTTCTTGGGATTTCAGCTCTTTGGGCATCTGCCTATATGGTGTGGGCCCATGGAAATTTGTGTTTGTTTTTTAAAGCTTGATTTATTTGAAAGGTATGGTGACGGAGAGAGACAGACAGAGAGATCTTCCATCTGCTGGTTTACTCTCCAGATGCCTGCTACATGGCCAAAGCCAGAAGCCAGGAACTCCATCCAGACCTCCTCACCACTTGTGCCCTCTGGACGCATTGGCAGGGAGCTGGACTGGAAGTGGAGAAGCCAGGACGCGATCCCAGGCACTGTGGCATGGGACGTGGGTGTCCCACGCAGTGGCCAAACTCGCTGCGCCACAGTGGCCATCCCACATTGCAGGTCTGGATGGCTCATGTCAAGGACTTGCAAATACCTACAGTTAGAAAGCTGGGTGGCCGGCGCCGCGGCTCACTAGGCTAATCCTCCGCCTAGCGGCGCCGGCACACCGGGTTCTAGTCCCGGTCGGGGCGCCGGATTCTGTCCCGGTTGCCCCTCTTCCAGGCCAGCTCTCTGCTGTGGCCAGGGAGTGCAGTGGAGGATGGCCCAGGTGCTTGGGCCCTGCACCCCATGGGAGACCAGGAAAAGCACCTGGCTCCTGGCTCCTGCCATCGGATCAGCGCGGTGCGCCGGCCGCAGCGCGCCGGCCGCGGCGGCCATTGGAGGGTGAACCAACGGCAAAAGGAAGACCTTTCTCTCTCTCTCTCTCTCTCTCTCTCTCACTGTCCACTCTGCCTGTAAAAAAAATAAAAAAATAAAATAAAATAAAAAATAAAAAAAAAAGAAAGCTGGGTGCACGCAATCACCACCATAGTAATGTGTGCTTTACACTTTGCACCATTTTTTTCTTACATGTAAAAAATAATTATTGAGAGAGCTACTGGTTCACTCCCCAAATGCCAGGACTGAGCCAAGAACCAGGAACTCAATCCAGGCCTCCCACCTGGGTGGCAGGAACCCCACTGTTGGAACCACCCCCGGGTCTGCACTAGCAGGAAGCTGGAGTCAGGATTCAGAGCCGGGTGTGGAACCCAGATGGTCTGATGTGGTACACAGGTGTCTGTAATCACGAAGTTAAATACCTACCCCAGGTTCCACTTTTTAACCTTTATCTTTGTGAATATGGTTTATCTGCCATTTAAAAAACCAGGCAACTGTCGCAAGTATACATGTTTATGCTTACAAAAATATTATTGTATTGCCTTTGTTACTGCATAAAGTGGTCCATGAAGGGTTCTGTCATTTTTATGTTTCTCAAATAAACTTGCTCTAAAAATATATAAATAAACATCATTAAAATTTTTTTGTAGAACTATATTTTCAGGATTTTGACTTTAAGAAATTTAGACCTTAGGGATTTTGATTGTGGAGATTTCCATATTTGGAATTGTGTCTGTCTGTTAGGATAGTGGCCTAAACCCTAGGGAAATCCTCATTTGTAAAAAGGGGTCTACCAGGGCTGGCACTATGGCATAGCAGGTAAAGCCACTGCCTGCAGTGCTAGCCTCCCATATGGGCGCCAGTTCACATCCCGGCTGCTCCAATGCTGATCCAGCTCTCTGCTGTGGCCTGGGAGTGCAGTGGAGGATGACCCAAGTCCTTGGGCCCTGCACCCGCATGGGAGACCCAGAAGAAGCTCCTGGCTCCTGGCTTCGGATCAGCGCAGCTCCGGCCGTTGGAGGCATCTGGGGAGTGAACCAGCAGATGGAAGACCTCTCTCTGCCTCTGCCTCTCTGTAACTCTTTCAAACAAATAAAATAAATCTTAAAAAAAAAAAAGTGGTGGGGTCTACCACAAAAAATAAGCTTGAAACAGGCTGCCACGGATATGAGGTGAGCCTTCCGGCTGTCTGGCTCCCAGCTCTCGCACCGCTTGACTTAGGGCTCAAGTGGCAGGGCTGGGGCCCTCTCCGGGTTCTGCAGGCAAGGGGAGGGGCTGATGGAGCTGGCGACCCCAGTCTACCCCCCCACCCTGCCCGCCCCACACACACCTTGCCCCACCTGGCTGTTGCTTGGCACTGAGTTACTGTGTCTTCCAGTCTGTGGGTCGGAATCCCTTCTTGCACGCTGCCTGAGATGTCCTACCTGTGAGGACCAGTTTTACGAGACAAAGTCTCTGCTCCCTGCCGGAAAATCATTCAGACACAGGCTTCCCTAACCCTGCAACAGCGCCGACGCCAAAGGCGAGGACTGGCCCATCGCTGGCTCTGACATCCCTGGGATCTGCTCTGGTGGAATGCATGGACAGGGGTCCACTGCGAGGTTCTGGCCCCTTGGTGAGGTAGCCCCAGTGACTGGAAGTGTGACCTACCCACGTCTCAGTGCTCACGGGGACAGAGCTGACTTTCTGCTCTGTTGCACTGTGGAAGGCTGGGGTCCACGCACACTGTTCCCATGCTGTGGCTTTGTGAACTGTTCAGAGGAAACTCTCCATCATTACCCTTCTTGTTCAACTATGCCAGCTGAACTTTTTTGTCATATTCTCTTTTAAAAAAAATGCCACTCAGGTTCTGATCGATTGTGTGTACATTTAGAAAAATACTTGGAGGGGGCTGGAGCTGTGGCGTAGCAGGTAAAGCCACCGCCTACAGTGCCAGCACCCCATATGGGTGCTGGTTCGAGTCCCGGCTGCTCCACTTCCCATCCAGCTCTCTGCTATGGCCTGGGGAAGCAGTGGAAGATGGCCCAAGTGCTTGGGCCCCTGCACCCACGTGGGAAGACTGGGAAGAAGCTCCTGGATCCTGGCTTCAGATCGGCGCATCTCCAACCATTGCAGCTATTTGGGGAGTGAACCAGCAGATGGAAGACCTCTCTCTCTCTCTCTGCCTCTGCCTTTCAAAGAAATAAATAAACCTTTTACAAAAAAGAAAAATACTTGGAGAAGAGATGGCAGCTGTCTTTTAGGGCCACCTGCCCCGAGGAGTCAGGTCCCCTCTGCAACCTCAGAGGCTCCTTCATCAAGCCCCTGTGCAGCTCACAGATGGGCTTAGCCAGCCCCTGGGCATCAGCCGTCAGACCTCACGCCATGGACCCCCTGCGATTCTCTCCTTTGGCCACTAGGAAGAGGCCCAAGGGGGCTGGGCGTCTGGGCCAGGAGAGGAGGTCTCCCCGCCCCCTAGGCAGTGAGTGGGCGTGGCTACGGGCTCTGGGCCGAGGATGGGCCCAGGTCCTCCTCATTTTATGAATCTTAATCTCTGTTCAGCTTCACGGCTTGTGCCTGAATCCAGCTCAACCCCTGGACCCTAAAACCACAGCAGTGGGGAGGTCCGTTTGGGACCCCCGGACGTGCCTGAAAGTCATCTGGGTCTCAGGCCGCTCTCAGCTTTGCTGTGCGCGCCACCTGATCCAACAGCTCCCAGACTCAACCCCGCCCCCGCCGCCCGCCCCGCACTCTGGCTGGCCTCGGGGCGGGCACCTTGCCCCATAGCCTTCCTGAATCTTCCCAGCCACCCAGGGGCTGTTATTCCCTCTTTTACAGATGTCGCACCCGAGCCCACGTTCAGGAACCTGCCTAAGGTCACACAGCCCACCAGTGTTAGGGCTGCAATTCAGCACGAGAGCCCTCTGCTCCAACACACCCTAAGATCTAGGGTTGTTTTGGCTTCTTTTTGGGGGGGATCGCCGAGACCCCAAGTTCCTAGCTCAGAGGGCAGAAACTTGCCCTCTGTCCCCAAGTGGATCTGCATCGCGTCACCATTACTCTGCCAACAAGAGCTGGTCTGTGTCGACTGCTAAGTGAGCCAAGTGGTGGGACGTGAGGCGGCAGGCTGCAGCCAGGGTGAGACCTCCACCCCCACCCGCCTCGGGCCCAGCTGCCCTGGCCCAGGAGGTCCCCACCATTGCATAGGAGGTGTCCTCTTCACAGACTCGAGGAAGGAAGAACTGCTGATACCTACTGAGATTTCTCTAACAAACCGCTTGCTGAAAGAGCCGGGGACCGGCCCCTGGCCAGGGCTCAGCCTGCCTGGGAGGAAGGTGAAGGCAGCAGGGCGGGGCAGAGGGTTCCCAGAGGAGGAGCTTAGCTGGGGTAAGACGGTGGGCACAGGGCATGGGGCAGTCGGTGGCCTAGGAGCCTGCCCTCTGTCCACTCTGCCAGACAACAGCTGGGATCCAGTGAGAGTGGGGCAGGAGGGGGATTCGGTGAGGCCCTAGCACCACACAGCTGCAACTTGAACCAGTCACTACTTTTGTATCTCGGTCTCCCCATCTGTGCGCTGGGTGCGCTACGCTCAATGGGCCAAGGTTCTAAGCAGAAGAAAGCGAGAAAAGAGGCTTCGCCACAAACCACAGCCCAGCCTGCACGCACACACCCCTAGGCGAGACTGACGCCTGCTGTCCTGCCCGCTGCCCACCTCGGCAGGTGCTCCTGAAACCTCGGCCTGTGCCCAAGGTACCCCTGATGCCCAGGCAAGAAGTGTGACACACCCCTTGCCCTCCCCCTCTCTCTGGCCCGCCCCACTTACCCCCTCGGCGTGCTGGGAAGGAAGTGCCACTTCCTTTCATGAAAAGTCACGGACTGGGAACACTGCGTCAGTTATGACAATAATGGTAACAGCGGCCTCAATAACAACCAGCAGACACGGCCCCACCCCCACCCCCCGCCAGAGGTTGCTGGCTTCGGTTTCTTAGAGCTGGAGCCGAAACAAAGACAGCCTTGGAAGCGGCCCGTCCACCCCGTGGCTGGGAGCCGGCTGCCTGGCGGTTGCCACTCGAACCTTGCTCCAGGGCAGAATTTGGAGCCAGTGCTGCGGATGGACGAGCTGCACGTGGGACTCCTGAGATGGAGGGCACAGCATCCGCCACAGCCCAGCCCCCTCAACACCTCCGCTCACAGCGGGAAAGGGACAGGGTTTGGGGGCAGCTGGGGCCAAGAGCCTTGAGAGGGTACAGACAGATGGGGGTGTTGCCCGGGGCGGAAGCACCAAGTAGGGGGCTCCCTGGCCCTCTCTAATTAGCTCTGCAGTGTCCTTAAGGAACTGAGTCCAGGACAGAGTGGCCCCACTGCCCTCCCTGCCCACAGTAGCAGCTCCCACCCTGACTTGTTTCCTAGGTGTCCGTCCCATCCATGGAGAAAGGTGTTAAGTGACCTGTCCGAAATGGCATCGCGTGGGCAAACGGGAGCTAAGGAGGAGAGGGGAGGGATTTTGGAGGCCTCCCACTGCCAGACCCACGCTGGTCTCCCGGCCTCAGTTCCTTCTCCGCCCTAGCGCTACCTGCAGTCACAAGGAACCCCCCCCCACACACACACACCTATTCGTGGATTGGCTCCCAGCAGGGCAGCTCGCTTGGAAGCAACAAGCACCTGTTACACTCCCCCAGGGTCCCGCAGACCCCTCCTTGCCGGCACCAGCAACGGTGGGCCGGGAGCTCTCAGGGGTCTGCGCCCGCGGGGAGGAGGGCGGCGAGCCCTAGACCATGCGGAGGCGCCCGGGTTGCGCCCGACTCCGGCTGAGCGCAAAGCGGAGCCCGTCTCCTTCCCTGCGCGCCGGCCCTCTCCGCCCCTCTGGCTCCCCGCCGCCACCCCCCTTCCCTTCTGGGGACCCAAGGGAAGAGAAGAGGAGACAGAGGCGCTGGGGAGGGAGCCCGGAGTCCACACGGGCGGTGGCAGCACGCCCCTCCGCCACTGATCTTCCCAGCGCGCTCGAGCGAGTTCTTGAAAACCCGCGCGGCCACTTTCAGGAACCGGCGGCCGCCCAGGGCGCGCCTTTCTCGGCGGCGCGGGCGGTTCTGAGAACCGCCGGCCGGCGCGGGGGCGGGGGCCGCGACGGCGCTGCTGACAGCTGTCACAACAAATGAGCGGACCCGCTCGAGATTGAAACCGCAGCAGGAAGTGGGGCGGCAGAACCCTCCGGGGTTGGTACATCTCGGCCCTGGGACGGCGGCAGGAGTTTCGAGATCAACGCCCGGGAAGCCCCCCGGCCGCCAAAACTTTTAGTCTTTCCCTTGCCCGAAGAGCGCGCGTAGGCACCCCCGGCCTCCCACATGCCGCGACGGGCTTGGGGACGCCGGCGCCCGGACGGCGCTCACTATCCCGCGCCCTCGGCCCCGCAGCCGCCCCGGGCCCCGCTGCGCCCCTCCAGAGCCACACCAGCGGCCACGAGAGCCGGCGTCCTCCCCCGCGGGGCCGCCGAGCCCCGGGCCGACCGGGTCGCAGGGCCGCTTACCCATGGCAGGGCGAGGTCCCGCGGCGCCCGCTCGGGACCCTCTCCGCGCGCGCGGCTCTCCGCACCCCGAGCTCCTGCTAGACTGCCCGCGGAGCCGCTTGCCCGCCGCCTCCCCGCAGCCACGCCCCGCTAGGGCACCGCCTCCGCCCCACTCTGAGCTCCCATTGGCGGGTCCAGTTTTTTAGCCACGGGCAGGGGCCACCCCCTGTACCCGAAGATCTCTGGGAGTTGTAGTGCGCACCTCTCTCTTCCCGGGGTAAGGACCAGGACACCAGGAATGGACTAGACGCCTCACCCAGGGAAGCTGAGGCAGGAAACCAAGAATCATTGCTACCTTGTGCCTTGGTTTTCCTCTAAGCAAAACTAGAGTCTTGGAAAACCCTTGCTCTCAGCAGAGCCTTGAGAACTTGGTGGGGTGAGCAAAGTGTGCCTGCCTTTGACTTGAAAGTGGCTTTGGGCACTCCCACAGCACAGCATAGGAGGAGAGGAGGTTGGCTCCATGGCCAGTGTCCACACAGGTCACATGGACAGGGTGGCAGCTCCAGGTTGAGCCGGTCCAAATAGGTGAGGATGAGGGTTAGGGTGCGTGGAGGCAAAGAGGCACGGAGCCAGCAGTAACTCGGACCTGTGCAGGCCACAGAGGAGAAAGTGAGGTTCAGGACTTAAGGGCGGGGTGTAAACTTGTAGCCAGCTGGGACCTGAACTCTGTTCCTTGCACGCAAACTTTTTGTATTATATTTTTAAAAGATTGATTTATTTACTTAAAAGGCAGAGCTGGAGAGAGCGAGAGAGGTCTTCATTCCCCAAATGACCACAATGGACAGAGCTGGCCCAATCCGAAGCCAGGAGCTTCTTACAGGTCTCCCATGCAGGTGCAGGAGCCCAAGGACTTGGGCCACCTTCTACTGCTTTCCCAGGCCATAGCAGAGAGCTGGATTGGAAGTGGAGCAGCCGGGACTTGAACCAGTGCCTATATGGGATGCTGGCATTGTACGCGGTGGCTTTACCTGCTACACCACCTTGGATTATTTTTAATACTCATGACAGCTCTATACCCTTCACACCATCATTGTTCTCTTTTCAGGATAAAACTGAGGGCTGAGAGATTAATGCAAATAAGACAGATGATAGGACGTGGAGCCAGAGCCAGACATGGGCATCTGGGCCTGGAAGAGGATCCCTTATACCCAGACAGCCTGCACTTGTGGTTGTACCCTGGCCTGCCCAGCCCCGATACAGATTACGGTTGCTCCCTTTGACACTAAACAAATCGACCAGGGCAGCAATAGGTGTAGCTGATCCTCTGGCCTTACCCTTTAGCCCCAGGATGGCAGATGGCTGCAGGCTCAGCCAAGAGCAGACAGCACTGTGGACTGCACAGGATAAACCCCTCGTCAACCTCATAGTGGTCGGTTTGTAAGAGTGAGCTCTCCTAGATCTTGTAACACATACATCATAGTCAACATTTAGAACCACTTTTTAAAAAAATGTATTTTATTTGTGTGCAAGGCAGAGTGACAGGGAGAAAGGAAGAGACAAGAGGAAGAGATCTTCCAACCCCTGGTTCACTCCCAGCCAGAGCTGTGCCAGGCCAAAGTCAGGAGCCTGGAGCTCCATCTGGGTCTCTTACGTGGACGTCAGGGGCCCAAGCACTTGTGTCAGCCGCTGCTGCTTTCTCACGCACATTGGCGGGGAGCTGGATTGGAAACAGAGCATCTGGGCCTGGAACAGTGCTCCAATATGGGATGTTGGCATCACAGGCAGCAGCTTAACCCACTGCGCCACAATGCCAGCCCCCAAGGACAATGGTTGTAATGGTGATTAAAGCAGTGTACCCTTGGGGCCAGTGCTGTGGCATAGCAGATAAAGCCGCCACCTGCAGTGCCAGCATCCCATATGGGTGCTGGTTCGAGTCTTGGCTGCTCTACTTCCCATCCAACTCACTGCTATGGCCTGGGAAAGCAGTAGAAGATGGCCCAAGTCCTTGGGCACCTGTACCCGCCAGGAAGGCATTCCTGGCTCCTAGCTCCAGATCAGAACAGCTCCGGCTGCTGTGGCCATTTGGGGAATGAACCAGTGAATGGAAGACTTTCTCTCTCTCTCCTTCTACCTACGTGTAACTTTGCCTTTCAAATAAATAAAATAAATCTTAAAAAAAAAAAAAGCAGTACACCCCATTCCCAGGCTTACCAGCCACTCTCCCCTCCAGGAGAGCCGAGACTGGCAGAGACACTGTGATGCAAGCTTCCCACGCTTCTGGTGGCTCGGCCTTTCTCTACGGAGTGACTGGACCAGGCACTAGCGTGGGGATGGAGACTTGGATGCTGCCCTCAGGGTTGCAGTCTAAGCCAACCCTTCTGTCCTGGACTGGACACCCCCACCGATGAGGAACTCACTGTCCTACAAGGCAGGAGCTCATCCCACTACAAGCCAGGGTGATTCCGCCATCCAGACAGGCAAGTGTACTCTCACGGACAGGGCTGGTGTGCAAAGCCTCGGCAAGTCAGCACCTGCAGGTGCCAAGCTGGAGACAATATGCTCCAAATTTAATTGCCTCCTGAGGCAACGATTTGCAGTAGAAAGTCATTTACATCAGCCCTGGATCCTGCGGAGAGAACGCTATCTCTGTTTGCCTCTGTAAGCATAAACGGTGCTGTTGTTCAAGCCTGTATCTCGTACACCTCTGCCTCTGACCACAGGATGCCGCCCAGGACAACCCGAGACGGGGAGGAGGTGCCTACCGCCTTAACGTCTCAGTGTCTCTCCACATGTCTCCGTTAAGAGAAGCAAACCAACACTAATGAAGAAACACGTTCTTCCTGCAAAAACGTGATAAATAAATCTGTCCTCTCCGACACTAGCCCAAATCCTGTTCCCTCTCTGCCCAGAGGTAAGGGCTGTTATCAGACCGGGTAAAGTCCTCTAGCACTTTCCCTACTCGTTTTCGTAAACGTCTGCCTCTATGGTATAGGAAAATACAAAGTTTTGTCTTCTGTGGGTTTTTAAGTAAATGCTACAATCTTGATCGTTCCATTCCACAACTTGTGTTTTTGAAAAATTTTTTTTTTAATTTGAAAGGTAGAGTTAGAGAGGGAGGGAGAGACTGAAAGAGAGGTCTTCCATCCGCTGGTTCACTCTCCTGATGGTCACAATGGCCAGGGCTGGAGCAGGCCAAAACCAGGAGACAGGAGTTCCTTCTGGGTCTCCCCCATGGAAGCAGGGGCCCAAGTGCTTGGGCCATCTTCCGCTGCCTTCCCAGGTGCATTGGCAGAGAGCTGGACCGGAAGTGGAGCAGCCGGGATTGTGCGCTGGTGTCCATATGGGATGCTGGCCTTGCAGGCGGCAGCTCCACCAGCTCCACCACAGTGCCGGCCCTACAACTTGTGTTTTTGAGCAACATCAGGTCTTGGAGACACTTCCACATTAGCACACAGATGGGCTCCTCTCATAACTGCAGGGCTGGGTGCCCTCGGTGCCCCTACTCCATGTCTTTATTTTATTTATTTATTTTTTTTTGACAGGCAGAGTGGACAGTGAGAGAGAGAGAGAGAAAGGTCTTCCTTTGCCGTTGGTTCACCCTCCAATGGCCGCCGCGGTCGGCGCACTGCGGCCGGCGCACCGCGCTGATCCGATGGCAGGAGCCAGGAGCCAGGTGCTTTTCCTGGTCTCCCATGGGGTGCAGGGCCCAAGCACCTGGGCCATCCTCCACTGCACTCCCTGGCCACAGCAGAGAGCTGGCCTGGAAGAGGGGCAACCGGGACAGAATCCGGCGCCCCAACCGGGACTAGAACCCGGTGTGCCGGCGCCGCTAGGCGGAGGATTAGCCTAGTGAGCCGCGGCGCCGGCCTTCCATGTCTTTATTTTTATTTTAAAAATTATTTTTACTTGTTGGAGAGGCAGATAGAGAGAAATGTCCCATCTGCGGTTCACTTCCCCACAGTGCCTTTATTTAATCACTGTCAAGTGTTTATCAACATGAGTCCCACTGAGAACATTCTAGAACCCCTTAAAACACTTTGAAGGCTCAGGAGATGGCCAGAGTTCCCCGAGGCTGAGCTGGAAGCTGCTCCTATCTTGAGCTGGCTGTGTCTTAGCACCTCCTGTTGGTCCTGGCCCTGGGGTTGGTTCCATCCTCCCTGATGTAGGCCTCTTTCCAGAGGAGAGGCCACCAGGCCCAGAGAGGTTAAGTGAGCTGTCCAAAGTCACACAGCAAAGTCAGTGCTGTCACTTCCTCTGGGACCCGCACCCACACCGGCACCCAGCACCCTCAGGAAACAACACTCAGCCAGTTTTCTGCTCAGTTCCCAGGCTCCGCAGGCTCCACAGTTGCCAAAGGCCCCTGGGGCTTTGTTTTCAAAGGAGGAATGGAGCGGGAAGTATTTTGACTGCTGGCTCCGCCTTCTCCTGCCTCCAGCCCCTGCCCGGCCCCCCTGCTAGCTGTCCAGGAAAGGCCACAGTGGCGTTTGCCACTCATGGAAAACAACAAATGCCCGAAATAGACCATACCCAGGCTCAGGGATGGAAAAAATGGGCTCATGCTTTCAAATGCCTCTTTTAGAAAAAGACAAGAATAGCTTTTGGCCTTTGGGAAGCTGCTGGGGGTGAGGGAGCGGGGAGGAGGAGGTGGTGCAGGCACAGAGACTGTGAGTCCCAGCCTCCTGTCACCTGCGCACGGCCGAGAGCCTTGGCCACACTGGGAGCCACACCTGCACGGGCTGTAGGTTCCCCCAGCCCCGCCTTGGCCTTGTCCTCCAGTGCTTCTGCAAAACCTCCTTTGCTGGGCCAGTGCTGGGCTGGGTGCCCCCCACACACACTCCACTTCCCATAGAGCTCCCAGCAGGGCGATACCCCAAGATGCTGACGGGTGAGAGTCGGATTCCCCTGAGAGAGGTGAGGGAAGGAGAGAAAGTTTGGGTTTTCATCCCCACTTAGACACAGCTCAGCTTGTGGTCTTGGGCAAGTTCCAGAGGCCCTGGGGTCTTGTTTGGAAAGCAGGGACAGGCTCCATTCATCCAGCACGTGTTATGTGGTCCTACTGTGTGCAGCCGGAGCCACAGCCAGGGCACAGCCCCTAAGCTGGCAGGGCAAGCTTGGAGGCCTTGCCAATTGCAAAGGCTGTAGCCCTCTCCTTCATTTCCTGAGCCAAGGCTGGGGCCGGGAGGGGTGGCCACACCTGGGACCAGCATTTCCTCCATCACACACTGCCCAGAGCCTCTCATGAGGATTATTTTGCTTAATGCGACTCTCCGTGTTTATCCCCATACTACAGCTAAGAACGCTGAGGATCGGAGGATCAGAGCCGTGCTGGACGGGCCCACGGGCTCAGCCGCACATGGTGAGGATCAGGGAGGGCTGCCTGTGTGCCAGGGCCCTGGGGAGTTCTGGGGGACGAGACCAGCACAGGTTAAAGTGAGCTCAGACTTAGGGTCGGTGGGCAGGGGCGCGCTTGGGGCCGGGCGAGAACTACAGCTCCCAGGTTGCTGTGCAACGGGGGTGTGGAGGGGGCGGGTCGCTGCACGCGTAGGGCTGTAATTTCTTGGTATTATTAAAAAAAAGAAAAAGCGGGGGGGGGGGGGGGAGTGGGGACAGCCAGAGTAGAGAGAGCCTTGAACGTCACGTCTAGGAATAGCTTCGGAGTCGGGCCAAGTCATTATAGACGATGAGTAATCCGGTTAAGTCATTTCTCTAAACACCATTCCTTGTAAGAGAATTAAAATATCAGCTTACATCAGAGCGGGAGGCGGGCTCCAGGGGCCGGGCGGGAGCGTGGCCAGGAGGGGGCGCGGCGGGCGCGCTCGCGCTCGGCCCTGCCCCGGGGCGGGGGCTGGCGACCAGCCAGCAGGGCGGGGGCGCGGCCCGCTGGGCCTCAGTTTACCCGGGTGTTGTGGGCCCTGGGGACAGTTTGACTCCTCCTCCTTTAGGGACAGTCCGCGTCCCCTCGTGGGGGCGGCCCTCCGAGCTGCGAGGGCGCGCGGACTGGACCCGATGGAGCGTGAGTGCCCTTTTCTGGGTGTCAGCGCCTGCCTGCAGGGGCCCGTGGCAGAGTGAAGGCTGGGAGGAGAGACGGGAGTCCCCAAGCCTCCACCCAGGTGGCCATTTCCCTCTGTGGTCGTCCTAAGAGGACCCGGGGAGAGGGGGCTGTGGGAGAAGCTGCCCCCCCACCCAGGGCCCCTAATGCCCTTCGAGGGACCAGAGCATGCATTGGGTCCCAGCTGGGAGAAGCACAGCCATCAGCTCACCCCTGGCGGGGAAGACCAGAGAGGCGGGGACTGACGTGCCGCCCGGTCCTAAGGCACAGGACCGAATCCTTGAGGCAGGACCATCAGCGATTTCAAGACTCCCTCTTTGCCCCAACAGCAGGTGGAGGCTCCCAGCGGCTCCTAGTGGCTCAGGGGACAGCAGGTGCTAGGGCAGAGCCTCCCAGGCCCTGGACCCAGGAGAACTGCTTTCCAGGCCTCCCTTGCTGGCCGTGTGACCTTGGACCAGCGACCCACCTTCTCCAGTCCTCAGTTTTCCCATGTGTAAAATGGGGTTCCCAAGACACTGCTTGTCAGAGTACCGTGAGGGTGAGACAGGCCTTCCACAAATGGCTGTTCTGTGGAGGTGGGGTTTTGTGAAGATGGCCTGTGGCTGGGCAGACTGAGTGCTTCAGAGCTTTTGGAAGACCTGAGAAAAGCAATAAGGATTTAAACCCTCCATGGGACCCCAAAATCTCCTAGGGCAATGGGCCCCTTGCCTATCCCAGGGGAACAAGCCCTGGCCACATGGCTACCCCTCTGCACAGCCCTGCCCTGTGACCGCACCCCCCCACCCCGGGGTGAGCTAGCCCCGGGACCTGGCCTTGGTGACCTGGGTTTGGGGCCTGGACTTCTCCCTTCTCCCAGATTTCCCAGGTTTCAGGTGGTAAACTCAGGGTGCCTGGTGGAGTCCTAGGATCTGGCTGGGATGCAGGAGTATAGGGAGGTGAGGGACTCATCCTCACCCTCGGTGGGCTCCATTAGCCCCTTCAGTCCCGGAAGCCTGGGTTTTGAGAGAGGGGCTGCTCTGATTCCTGTTCCCCAAATGAATGCACAAGACTGCACATAGGAAGATGAAAGCGTCAAGCTCAGAGTGGCCTGGGGTCCGTAGCTCCGAGAACTCAGCATCCCACAGAGCCCCACGGCTCCCCGACACTCCATCCCAGACCTGAAGACCAGGCCTGTTCCCCTCAGCCCCACTCCCTGCCATTGCCATCATGTTTGTTTGAAACAGACCCCAGCAGAGAGAACCCATGGCAAACCCAGGTCCGCAGGGTTCCGTCTACACCCCAGTCCTCCGTCTTTCCCACTCTGCCCACAAAGAGCTCCCAGGTGCTGTACACCTGTTGTGTATCCTTTTGCTGCCGTGCACCCAGGAACACAGAAGCCTGCCTACCTGCACTCACGTATCTGTGCATTTGCACATGTGTGTTGCATGCCCAGGAGCCCACAGCTCACACACACACACACACACACACACACACACACACAAGCCAGCTGCCCAGCCTACAGGAACCCTGATGTTGTCCAGTTCCCCTTTCTCTCTCCAGCTGTGCCCATCTGGTGGTATCTTCAGCCATGGCCTTGACCCAGGGGACTCTGCTCAGTCAAAGCTGCCCCCTCTCCCTGCCTTGGCTTCAGTGGGCCCTTCCAGACCTGCCTGTGTGGTGCTGGCCATCTTCATGGGAGGCAGGGGGCTACACAGAGAGGGCTCTCTGGGTATTGGGGCTGGCGCGAGGACAGCTCTGGCCATGCAGGTGACTTGGTGTCCACCCCTCCCTGATAAATCAGGTAACATGGTTGCACTGGGGGGAGGGGCTGTCCCTCCACTGCCCCTTGCTCTGGTCTTGACACTGAGTGTTTGCATCTGTTCTGTTGCAGGCTCTTCTGTGGTGTTCTGTGGCCCTGATGGCTGGCATCCCCCGCCCCGGGCTGGGTGACTCCGTAAGCCTGGCGGTCACTCCTTCCCTCTGGCTACAGGATAGCAGCCTGGGTCAGAGCCCCTCTGCTGCTGCTGGACCCCGGGAGGAGAGAGGGGAGCAGGACCTGGGGTCTTGGACTCCGTGCAGGGCAACTGAGTCCCTGACCGCTTGTCTCTGCAGCTTTATGCTGGTGGGTCTCGGGGCTGCCTCGGCAGAGCGGGGAAGTGATGGGCATCTTTCTCCACCAGGAAACCAGTGCCACCAATCAGGCAAGTTCGCCGAGCCCAGTCTCCTCACCTGGGAAGTGGGGTACTAATGGCTCCGGGCTCTTCTCATGCAGTTTTGTGCATTAGGGCTGAGAACAGCGCTGTTGAGATTAGCTCCTAGCCACAGCTCAGGGCGAAGCAGAAGGATGGAGTGGGCCAGGCCTGGGCAAAGGGGCTGGGGGTGAGAGACAGACCCTGACCCAGCAGATAGGTTCTTTGCTCCTGGAAGGTCCCTGCCCGCCCCACCTCCCTCCTGCTGCACCATGTGTCATATTTTGTTGGCTTTGGGGCTTTTTTATTTTAAATAAACAAGAGCTGCATGAAACCCCTAATATTCTGGGTAAGTTTTGAAACAGCTCAGAAATCCCCATCTCCCCTTGTGAGTCAGTGGTAGCAGCGACAGCAGAAGTGCTAGGGCTGCAGCCGGCATCGGCAGAGTGACAGCTGGGCAGCCTGGTGACCCCAGGGACTTCAGAGGGGGCTCGGAAATATGAGGGTGTTCCGGGGAGGTGGCGGGGCCTCAGGACCCCAGGGAGCTGCGTGGGGGAAGCGCTAAACCCCCAAAAAACGACCACGATGTCCTCCCACCCGCTACCCCTGCACCACTGGAACTAAGAACCGGCCCGGTCTGTTGAATTCGTCCAAGCAACTCCAGGAAGACTTGCGCTTTTCCCGTAACGGAGATCCAACGCTCGATGGGAACTAGAAAGTTCTTCCCAAGCCCGCACTTGGTGGGCCGATCCCCAGCCCAGTCAGCGACCCCCGCGGGCGCGATCCGGGAACCCGGCGCCCCCCGCGCGCAGCCCCTGGGCCCCCGCTCCAGCTCCGGCTGCTGCGCGGCGCGGCGCGGCGCGGGGGACATCGCCGGGGACAGCGCGCGCCCGAGCGCCTCCCGCCCCCACCCCCACCCCCCATCGGGGAGGACCGGGTGAGGGTTTCGGAAAGCGCTTTCCTCGCCCGGCCGGATCTGAGTCAAAAGCGGGAGCTGACTCAAACCGAAAGAAAAATTCGGTTAGCCAACGCCGCCGATATTTCTCCGGGACCCAGATGACTGCCAGGCAGGGAGCGCCAGGGCCCGAGTGTCGCGGGACCCTGGAGCCTCGCCCAAAGCCCTGAGCCCCAAAAGGGCAGGGGCAGAGAGGGCTGGCGGAGGGCAGTAGCCCTGCGGGTCCCCGGACCCTGCCCTGCTCATGCCCCGTCTCCTCTTCTGTCCTCTCTCCACCATCTTAGGAATCCTGCACAGCGTGTGTGGGGGGGTTCTCTGGAAATCAGGGGGGCTCTGTCCATTCTTGGAACTGGCCAGGGGGCCCCTTAGAGACCATCCCAAACCAGTTGGACCTTGGCCCAAACTAACAGGCTTTGATGGATTAATATTCATGCAGAGAAACAGTAATCCATACATTTTTTTTTAATTTAGCCAGTTTTTGAGCCTGAACTCCCAAGAGAGGGCCAGGGGCCTCCCCAGTCTGAGGTCACCGGATGGATTCTGCTCCCTGCAGACCCCAACTCCGCTGCAAGTTGCCCCCTCAGTCTTGAGGGACGCCCCTGACTCTGTAGAAGTTTTCTGGCCCACGCTGTGGCCAGGGGCCCCTGCTGGACTCAAGTTCGTTCTGACCTCAGGACAGGTGTGGGAAGGAGATACTGCTGGCTCATCTCCCTGGGCCGCCCAGAACACCTGGCCTGGCCCTGCTGTGTGGCCGCCTGGGCTCCGCGCGCTGTCTCAGCACAAAATCCGCCCCGTAAGCAGGACCGTATGCCGTCCCAGGCAGGGCCAGGCACACAGCTGCTCTGGCGTGGTGGAGTCCTACAGGCAGCGAGACGCTGGGACACGGTGTTGCATACAGGGCTGGCTAGTACACACCCACACAAAGACAAGCACGGAACATGGCCAAGGTCAGGGGCGTGCAGGGTCAGATGGGCCTGTGAGGAGGGCGCCTGCCTGCATCCCACGCCCCTACCTGGGGCTGCGGGGCGGTGTTATGGGGCGGGGCAGACAGGGCAGCCTCTGACCTATTGGAAGAGCTGATGTTGCCCCCCCTTAATTGCTATCTCGTGGATAACTGGGGGGGGGTGCTCCGAGGTATGGAGCCACTCTGGGGGTTACTGATACTGAAATCTGTCAATAGAATAAGTGGTCAGGCACAGGGGATGGGGAGAGTATCTCCATTTCAGGATGCTGGATAGGGACCTGCAGGAGGGACAGGGAGCAGAGGTGGTTCTTCTGCCCGATGGTGGCACAGTCTGAGGATGTACCTCTCTCGCATGGCTCCTAGACATGGGTCTGTCGCTGAAGGGTGGCAAGCACTGCCCTGGTCCCAGCCCTCAAGGGTAGGTGCCTAGGGGTCCCCTTAGAGCCCAGGGCCAGTAGGTGGAGGAGGGGTCCTCTTGCACACACTGGCAGGTGCACACTGATGAGCTGTCGGGGCTCACCTCCGTGTGGGAGAGCATCCTTCCTCTTTGCTTAGCAGTCAGTTTTTCAAATTACATCTGGCCCTGTTAAAGGGAAGTAGGGAAACGGGTGGCTGAGATACCCGCTGCGTGACAGCGCAGGAAGCCTCGTGCGCGGAGGCGAGGTGGCTCCTGGCTCCCGCTGGACTCCGCGGACTTCAGGGGATCCCTTCCTGCTTCCCTCTAATGCCACCACCTGCTGTTTCCAAGGCCTGAGAGCTCTCTGGAGGGAGCAGCCTCCCAAGGAACGGCATCCTGGAATCAGCCAAACCCATGAGATTTCTCCCTGGCCCTATGCATTTTGGCATCTGCAGTTTGCTGGGGAAACGGAGGCCGAGAGAAGGAAAGTGACCTGCTCCGGGCCCCACTGCAGGCAGGCGGCTCAGCACTGCCTGGGGGCCTCGTGCTGCCTTCAGGGCGCAGTCAGTGGAGGGAGGGGGCCTGTGGCCCCTGGGACAGCTCCCCATGAGAGCGAGGGGTTGCAGGTGGGACCCAGGTGGGTGCCGTGCTGCCGTGTGCCCCATCTCTGGCTCATTGCTCTGGTTTATTTTGCTGCCTGGGGATCTCCAAGCACGCAGCGAATTCAAAGAATATGGTTGCTGATTTCTGAACCTTTTTTCTTCCTGTGGGCTGGCCTGTTTATCAAGAGCTCCGTTCGTCAGAACCCTCAAGTGCACGAACACAGGCGCGCACAGGGCCTTCTGGGGAATTCTCTTTTTCTGGGTGATGGAGAGTTAACTGGAAACCCGTGTTCTTATGCCTTCTTGAAAATTTTCTACAAATGATGAGCATTTCCCCAACTTAGTATTTTGAAAAGTTCCACCACTTTCTAAATATGTGACCTTGGTCAATGTAGCTAACCTCAGTAACCTCAGTTTCCTTATCTGTAAAATGTGCACAGCGGGACCTCTCTGGGTCGAGAAACGAAACCGAGACGAGCGGTGCACGGCACCCAGGGCGTGCTTCAGCAAGGGAGCCATTGTCACCGCTATCTGTGCTGTGATTCCGCGGTCCCAGGACCCGGGGAGGTGACGGAGGAGGCTGGCAGGGATTTAGGGTCCCCGTGCGGACGTCACTGCGGATGCGGTAGTGTTCACGGGGAGTTTGGGCAGTTTTCTGTCCCAGTTAGGTCCTCCCAAGGAGACGCTAGTGATGGGCTGCTCGCTTGCTCGAAAAAGTGGCGCGGTCGTCCGGGCTGCGTGCAGGAGGCACCGATCCTTGGTCTGGAGCCCAGCTCTTCTTTGCAGCGCATCCTCCTGCAAAGAGTCCACAAATGAGGGCTCAGCGTGTCACTCCACTGCACTGCGTATCGTGCCCCTGCACCCCAGGACTCACATGCCGTGCTGGGGGTCAGCTGGGGCAGAGACAAAGGAAAGGGCTGCCCTGCGAAGGCCAGAAGGGGACCCTGGTCCAGGGAGAAGAGCCAGAGAGCCTCTGGGTCCCCAGCAAACTCCAGCGAGGTCGGGAGGAAGGAGGGGTCCAACTCTTGGTCTTGGACTGGTGCATTCCAGAAACCTCCCCCATTACTGAGCGGCGCGGGAGCTGCCCTGAAGTGGGGAGCTGGGGGAGCCCTGAGACCTGGAAGCTGCTCCTATTGGCTACGGAGGGGTGGGGAGGGTGGCGGCTGCCTCCTCGCCCCACCTGTCTGCTGCAGTGCCGCTTGCTCAGGGATGTGGCCGAGGTCCGCCTTGTGCCACGAGTCTGAGGCTCAACCCTGAACTCCAGTGAAAGGGCATGGGGCTCAGAGCCACATCCACTGCCAGCCCCGCCCCTTGCTGGTGATCTCACGCGTGCCACTAGCTCTCTGGGCCTTGCTTTGCCTGATCTAGCAAATGGGAGCGTGAAGATACAGTGAGATCCAAGCGTGAGAATCAACCTGCTGGGGCTGGCCCTGTGGCATAGCAGGTAAAGCTGCAGTCTTCAGTGCCAGCATCCCATAGGGGCACCAGTTCGAGTCCCGGCTGCTCCACTTCCGATCCAGCTCTCTGCAATGGTCTGGGAAAGCAGTGGAAGATGGCCTAGGTCTTTGGGCCCCTGCACCCATGTGGGAGACCTGGAAGAAGCTCTTGGTTTTGGATCGGCCCAGCTTTAGCCATTGTGGTCATTTGGAGGAGTGAACCAGCAGATGGAAGACCTCTCTCTCTGTCTCTCTGCTTCTGCCTCTCTGTAACTCTATCTTTCAATAAATAAATAAATCTTAAAAAAAAAAAAAGGAAAGAAAATCAACCTGAGTCACTAGGCTTACTACCCACCCCTGCCTTCTTCTCGGGCTGCGGAGAGGGGCCCAAGCACAGACCAAGCGCTGAGCACCGTGGACCCTGGTGTCTGGGAAGCAGGGCGGAAGTTTTCTCCAGTCTTCATCTGCGCTCGCTCGCTCCTCACTCCCCCGCCAGGTCCGTCTGTCCCTTCCTCCTTCCTTCTCTCCCTCTCCCCCCACCCCCATAGCCCACTCCAGGCCCCCAGCCCTCATGCAGGGTCCTGCCAGGCTGGCACAGGGCCTGCAGTGGGATGAGGAAATGCTCCCCTTACGCTTGCTGTTAGCCCCCTGGGGACAGCATCCCCATGGCGCCCAAGCCCTTGTGCACACAGCAGGAGCAGGTGAGGGAGGAGGCAGGAAGGAGGGGGGTGGGGGCATGCAGCCATGTCGATCCACAGAACACACATGCACAAGACACAGTGCCACAGGTGTGTGTGTGTGTGTGTGTGTGTGTGCGTGCATGGGGGGGGGGGGCGTCGGGGTGAGATTGTTCAAAAAACATTCTTGCTATTGATAATAACGCTACCACTTTACATATCCAGGCTGCCAGGAAACCCACACGCACTCTCCCATACCAGCTCATTCTCATTCTTGCCACGAAAGTCCCCAACTTCAAACAGTTCGAAATTTGGCTACTGGAGAAAGTTGTAGAGGACTGTGCCTCCACGCAGTGAGGCCAAGGTGCGTGGGGAAACCCCCAACCTGGAAGCTTCCAGAGGTGTGGGCCTGTGCCAGCATCCAAAAAACAGCAGGCGCTTAGCCATGGCAGTTTGGTTGGTCTTGCATGGCGTCTATGGCAGAACCTTATTTTGATGAGGTTGGCAAAAAAAAAAAAAAAAAAAAAAAAAGATTTCCCAGCATCCCTCACAGCTGTGGGGTGGTCTTGGGATCCAGGGCTGGCCAATGAAATGTAAGTAGAAACCAGCTGGGAATTTGGGGGAGTTTGACGGTCCTGATAGAGGCTCTGCCCCTTTCTCTTTGTCACTTCCTCTTTTCTTCCTGCCTGGAAAGAGCAGGGAGCGTGAGGTAGAATCAGGGTGCAGGCGCTAAGGCCCCTGGGTGACCTCCCAGCCTTAGGGTTCTGGGAACTCATGTTTCCTTACCTGTTAACCAGAGGTTGAAAGAAATAGCTTTAAAAATATTTTTTCTCCTTTTTAAAAGATTTATTTTATTTATTTGAAAGGCAGAATGTCAGAGACAGAGAGAGAGAGAGAGAGACAGATCTTCAGTGTACTGGTTCACTCCCCAAATGGCTGCACAGCCAGGGCTGGGTCAGGCTGAAGCCGGGATCCCAGAACTCCCTCTGGGTCTCCCACGTGGGTGGCCGGGGCCCAAGCACATTAGCAGGGAGCTGGATCCAAAGTAGAGCAACCGAGGCTCCACCCAGTGCTCTGATGTGGGCGCAGGCAGCGGCTGAACCCACTGTGCCACAGCACTGGCCCCAAACTTTTAAGTTTTTTTTTTTTTTAAGCACTCTCCTTCACTGGTTTCTAACGTGAGAATGTGCAATACACATTGCAGGGGCTATGTGTGTGTGAGGAAGTAGGATTTTACTGACAAGTGCTCAGATTACTGCCCTCCGGGGTCTTGAAGAGCACAGCCACCCTGGGGGAAGTGGGTGCTCCCGCAGGAGGGTCACTGTGGGCGGGGCTCGAAGTGCAGCACGTCCACAGAGGGAAGTCCATAGTTTCCTATGGCCCATGAATGATGTTCTAAATCTCCACATGACCCTTGGCAGAAAAATAGGTTCGCCAACTCTGAAAGGAAACCCGCCCAGGACAATTGCCACCCCTGGAAACTCGTGTTTGTGGCAGGAAAAAAATGGCGTTGCTGGAGCCAGCGCCATGGCACAGTGGGTGCAGCTGCCACCTCCAATGCCGGCATCCCACACAGGCGCGGGTTGGAGTCCCAGCCGCTCTGTTTCAGATCCAGCTCCTTGTTAATATGCCTGGAAAACAACGGAGGCTGGGCCGAGTGCTTGGGCCCCTGCACCCACATGGGAGACCTGGAAGAAGCTCCTGGCTCCTGGCTTTGGTCTGGCCCAGCCCTGGTCATTGCAGACATTTGGGGAGTGAACCAGCAGATGGAAGACCTCTCTCTCTTTCTGTCTCTCCCTCTTTTGTTCTATGACTCTGCCTTTCAAATAAATACAATAAATCAATAGAAGAGCTTAAAAGCACTTTACCAAAACGGCTACGTTAGTACCAAGTACCGGCTGTGCAGTTGTGCCGCCTAACGGGGGTGCAGGTTTTCAGCCACTGTGGGAGAAACCTCTGTCCTGGCACCTTCCGTTGGCACAGGAGCAGGTGAGGGAACGGCGGCCAGCGGAGCGCACGTGAAAGGCAAGGTTGCAATCTGGACGCATGTGCGGTGTCACCCTTTGCTTAAAGTCTCGCACTAGGATTGTGGCTTTGCCGTGTGTGATTCTGCCAATACTTGCTACATATAATTTGCAGTCTGGTTCAAGGCTATTGTATGCTATTGGTGAATTATTTCTTTTATCATTATTTCATGATTCAGTGACATTTTTCCCCAAGTGATGCTTTTTGCTTTAAAGCTGTGTTACCTACACTAATACTGCTACAGTATTTCTTTTTGTAGTGTCTGCTTAGTATAGAAGTATCTCCAGTATTTCTGTTTTATTATGTTTTAGATGTATCTCTTAGAAATGGCAGATAGCGTTTTCCAAATATAACTTGTTTGCTAATTATCCCAACCTGAGCATTACATAGTGCATATATGGTACCCCATAAATAGATATAATTATTATGTAGTAATATATATAATCTGAGAACTTCTGTTATTCAAGTAGAAGATTTAATCTATTTATATTTATTATTATTGATATATTTGATTTAATTGTGTTTATATTTGTCTTTCTGTCAAAGATTTATTTTATTTACTTGAAAGGCAGAGTTACAGAGGGAGAGATAGAGAGAGGGAGAGAGAGAGAGATCTTCCATCCACTAGTTCACTCTGTAGATGGCCAAAATGGCCAGGGCTGGGCCGATCTGAACCCAGGAGCCAGGAGCTTCCTCCAGATCTCCCACGTGGGTGCAGGGTCCCAGGCACTTGTGCCATCCTCTCTGCTTTCCCAGGTGCATTAGCGGGGAGCTGAATCAGAAGTGAAGCAGCTGGGTCTCAAACCAGTGCCCATATGGGATGCTGGTGTCCTGGGCCGCGGCTTTATCCACTATGCTTCAACACCAGCCCCCGTCTGTCTTTCTTTTTCTTTTCTTTTAGGAATTACTTATTTATTTATTTGAAAGAGAGATAGAGAGAGACAGAGATAGAGAGAGACAGACAGACAGACAGACAGAGGGAGCGAGATCTTCCATCCACTGGTTCACTCCCTAAATGGCCAGGGATCTGGCCTGGGCAGGCAGGCCGGAAGGACCAGCGGGAACTTCCTTAGTGTCTGATGCTTCGCTGGCACGTTGGTCTTCCCCTCCTGCTGTGTGGCAGAGGATTTGGTGGACCGCAAAGTCGTCAGACTCGTGGCTGAGAACCAGGGATGCGGGTGCCACGCTGGCTGGGAACCAACCCTCCCGGACCGCGTGTCTCCAGGCGATCGGACCCGCAGTCAGTTCTGCTTCTTTCCACCAGGTGGCACTGCTAGCCAAGCCCTGAGGCTTCCAGGCTTGGTTTGCCCCGTTGCCACAGCGCCCTGTTTGGCCCTAGCTAACCACGGACTGTGCCTGCAGACCTGATGTTTCTAGGGGGGCTGTTCTTCAGGCAGGGTAGGCCCTCTGCCCTCCGGGATTTCAGCCCGGTGGAGAGCAGATGGAATAGAGGCCCCAGTGAGGACTCATGGGGCATCCCTGCATCCTGCAGTACCGATTTCAGCCAGCAGGGGCCGCCCCAGCCTGGAAGCTGCACCTGTCTTAAGGGGCCAGTCCGTCCCTTTCTGGAAGGCACATCTACAACCTCGGTTTGCCAGGCACCAAGCCCGCGGTGTGGACAGCACTGGAGGGGAGGGAAGGTGCAGCCTCCCTTGCGCGGAGGCCTCCACCTTTCACACAACCAGGAAGCACTCACAAAGCTCCTACTATGCATTAGCACGGTGCACTGGGGGAGAAATTAATCACTACTCAATAACTATAAGGGGGCCAGCACCCCAAGTGAGGAGTCACAGATGAACATAACACCAATGAAGGCACAAGCTCGCAAGCCACAGGGCCGGGGCCAAATGCTGGTTCTAGCACATAACCGCCTTGTGGTCATGAAACAACTGTTCATCTCTGTGTGCCTTCCTTCCCAGTCTGCAGAATGGGGTAGACTTCAATCCCTTGAGAATACAAGCCAGAATGTCCGTGAGGAGCTGCTGCCAGGACGGATGCCATTGGACTTGGAGCCCTGGTGTCTGGTGGAGAGCATGAGGTCACTCTTTCCTCACTCGTCTGGGGGCTGGTGGCTGAGACCCCGTCTATCACCAAAGCTGGTCGAGACAGACGCCAACACAGGTATGCGATAACATGAGCTTCCCATGACCTGGGAGCCCTCGTAAACGAAGACCCCGAGAGACGGGGAAGTCTGGCTGTTCTGCTCTGGTTTGCTGAAGAGCGGTTAGCGGTGCGTGATTGGACCCGGGACTGAGGCGGACGGATGGTGGCCAGGGCGGATGTGTGGGTGCACGGCCTGCCTGTCCAGCTTCTTCTCTCTGTCCCTGTGTCTCCAGCACTTACAGCGTGAATGAGGGCCTAGGACCTGCTTTAGGGAAGGGGAGCACGGGCTTCCTGCTTCAGCCGATTCTTACATGCCAAGGCGCCCTACTTGAGGGTAGCAGGTCCGTGTGTTATGTAAGTAAATAGGAATGCACGGTGGGGGTCTGCCCAGGTACTCCTATCCCCCAGAGTCAGGCCTGAGGCTGAGCTCAGGCCCCCGGAAGCCCTCCCCCACCAAGGCGGGATGTGCAGGTGGGACCACACACCTGGCCTGCTGGCCTTGGGCGGTTTCCAGTCAGACTCGAGTGGCCGGGGACTGGCCAAGCCCTGAGCCTTCCAGAGCTGTCGCACGGATCTCTGCTATGGGAATGTGGTTTATCAACAAGGTGCTCTGGGAGCTGCCCACCAGGAATCCACCCCAGGCAGCCAGCACCGCAGTTGGAGCCGGGACAAGGAAGGGCAAGGAGGCACCCCTGGGCCCTCTGCTTCTTCCAGACCAGGCGGATTGAGGGCACGAGGGGGTGCCCTGAGCCCCCTGACTTCACACCAGGGGTCCCTGGCCTCAAGCTGGGCCAGCTGGACCTGCTGACCCTGTGCTGACTCCTTGCCAGTTCGCCTTTGGCCCTTGAAGCGTGAGTCTAGTGGAGAAACTGAGGCAGCTGGGAAGGGCTGTGTGAACGCGGGGGGAAAGTCTTTCAAAGTCAGCCAGGGAGGGGCTGCTCTCACCCCCACGACACGACCAAAGCCGTGTTGTATCGGGCCCTGCATCCTGGCTTCCTGTTTTACACGTGGCGGCTCTGGGGCCCGGGGAAGGCCCGGGAGCTGCCACAGATAACACAGAGGGGCTCCAAACTTCCCATCCTCTCCCGCCCCATTCAGGCCGTCCCCCCCGCACCTGGCCAAGGGCACCCCCAGCCCAGCTCCCCCAAGGCCATGCATGGGGGGGAATGCCAGCCCTCCCTCAGCTGAGTCCAAAGCAGTCACTGCAGGTGGCCTTGACCTGGGCTTGTGGGAAAGCCTTAGTCTGGAGGTGGCGCCGGGACCCACAGCCTGCAAACCAGCCTGGGGCTTGGAGCTCCTGGCTCCTGGCTTCGGACTGGCTCGCCCCTGGCCATTGTGGCCATTTGGGGAGTGGACCAGCGGGTGGCAGATTCTCTCTCTCTCTGTCCCTGCCTCTTCTCCTTGCTCTTTAACTCTGGCTTTCAAGTAAATAAACAAATCTTTAAAAAATGAAAAAGCAAACAACACTGATGCTCACGTCCCACCCCAAGCCATTGGGGGTGGGCAGAGTTGGGCATGGGTACTTATTAACACCCCATTGCAATGACAAGGTGCAGTCGGGTTGGCGTTGGTCAGAAAGGAGTGAAGGCTGCATTGAGGCCGTCTCAGGCCGTGTGCCCAGGTCCCCACTTCCTCCTTGCAAGCTGGCCAGCTGCCGTGGGTCCGCAGCAAGCTGTGAGAAATTGTCAGGAAATTCCCTGGATATTATAACTCGTGACAGCAACATCTCATTAATCATCAACCCTGTAACGTGATCCCGGCCCATAAAAAAAACCGAAACCTGCGGAATCTCTGCAAACCTGCTCACTGGCCCTTGCCTGACAATTCCTTCCAGACCCAGAGACCTGTGCCGGGGATCCTAGGCTGATGGGTGCCCAGCTCTGCTCCGAGCCCAGTAAGTAGGTCTCCTGCAGGCCCCAGGCATGGCCCCTCCAGCAGGGATGCGAGAAGCGGGCTGGACGCTCCGAGGGGTGGAGGTGTGGTGGGTGTCATCCCGGCTCTGCTGCCCTGTGGAGGAGTCCAGCTGGGGCTGGGTGACCAGGTCCTGGGTCCCTGCCCTGACAAGATGACCCGCATAACCCGTCTGCCTCTCAGAGCCTGTTGTGCAGGAAGGGTAGTGGCTGGGTGGACAACAGGGTACGGCTGTGGGGGCTTCGTGGGAGACAGGGTCGAGCGGGGGGACGGTGGGCACTTTGTCCCTGGGCCTGCTCCCTTGGCCAGCACAGCCCACCTGGCCAGCGTGCAGGACTGCTGATGCACACATCACCAAGGTTCCAGGAGAGCCTCACCTGCGGCCAAGGGCATCACTCAGCAGGAGGCCCCGGGCGGGCAGAGCTGGGGATCTGGGGCTGCATCCCCTGAGGTCAGGGCTAAGCATCTCTGGATGCGTCCTTGTCTTGCTGAAGAGCGGGAGCCTCCGCTCAGGGCCCTTAGCCCCGGGTGGGCCTCGAAGGTTGGGCCCAGGACCCTCCCACTTCTGGCCGTGAGGACCTGGACTGCTTGCACAGCCTCACGGTCTGAGTGCTTGGCCACCAGGTGTGTGTTGGAGGAAGTACAAGAGTCTGTGTAGTACTTGGCAGGTGCTGGCGCCCCTGAAGTCTTGATGGCCCGAGGGGTGCGGATGATGATGATGAAGGCCCAGGGAAGCCTTCACTGAGCGGGAGGCTGGCCCCGGCCACGCCTATTCCCAGCGCCTCACCGCGAAGTTCCTGTCGTTTGTTTCTCCCTGTGCAGGGGCAGAGATATGCAGAGGTCGGCGCTGCCCTGAACTCGGGGCAGGTAGAGGACGTCTTATTGTCCACCCAGACACACAGCCCCCCTCCTGCAGCAGTGGGAGCGCCAGGGGCAGCAGGGTGTAATTGGGGAGGCCACTTGTCTGGACTGTGGCATCCTGCCTGGAAATGGGCCCATAATAGGAACTATGCCCATGGGCGTGAGAGTGCTCTGAGCCATCGGCGACAGGCCTGCTTGGAGAGCCACACCTGACCCGGGAGTGGGGTGTGCAGGGTTGCCCAGGGCAAAGGGTGGGAGGAGCCGGGCAGGGTGGAGGTGGTGTTCACACCTTCCAGGACACTGTGATCCAGCTCCAAGCTCAGGTGCCGGAGTCACGCCGGCTCGTGCTGGCCTGCCAGGAGGGTGGCTGTCAGGCCCACTCTACCTGGACCTTGTGCAGTGAGCAACCAGCACAACTGTCCCAGAGAACGTGGGTGTGGGGAGCCAGGGCCTCAGGGAGGCGGCCGCTCTGGGCAGGATGCGGAGCACAGGTGTGCCCCAGGAGGAAGGGGCGTAAGCGCCCTGACCACTAGTTACCTGTGTCCACCTGGGTCCCCTCCTCTACACACGGGGACGTGAGAGCGTGCCTCCCACGGGCTGCTGGGACCCATCCTGGGCAGGGGTGGAGTGAGCTTTGCAGACGGCCAAGTTCCCGTCCAGGGTCAGGCCTGCGTCTTCTTCAGTCCTCAGGGCTTCCTGCCCTGCCGAGGGACCCACGCGTCCACCAGGGCCATTCCCAGGGACTTCCCTTCTTCCCCAGACCCCTCCAGGGAGCCATACCCCTTCCCAGTGCCATCCTGCCCCCAGAACAGGTCCTGCCGGGAGCCAGCCTGTGTCCCTGGTACCTGGCAGGGGTGGGGAGAGAGGGAAGGGGGAGCGATGACCCCGCCATAGGGGGTGTGGTCTCCCTCTCTTGAGGTTTGGTGGGTTACACCAGGAAAATCCACCTGTTCTCAGGTACCCCCAGCCCCGTGCCTGGCCAGGCGGGCAGTGAACGCCCTGCACTCAACCACCAGGCCCTGGCAGGGCGGGCCTGTCATTGCCTTCCGTGGAGAGGGGCTGTGGGCCCAGCGGGCAGCGGCTACATCAGTGGCGGGACCCGACTAGAGTCCAGAGCAGCCCAGCTGCATCAGCACCTTAGCAGTGGGCACAAGCTCCGGCTCAGCAACATCCGGGCCCCCCGTCTGACCCCAGGTCACCGTGCGTGCTTCCCCTGGCTTGGGTTCAGCCTTGGGGAGCAAGGAATCTGGGCATAGCTGGGATGGGCAGGAGAGCTGAGACCACTCCAGGGAGGGTGACGGGAGATGGACAAGCAGAGCCGTTCAGAGGTCCCAAAGCCTGGGGACATTTTTTTTTTTGCGGGGGGTGGGGTGGGATGGGAGCGTCCCTTAGGCCTGTGGAAGATCAGGGACAGATTCCCAGTGACATCAGGGGGGCTCTGTGCCCGAGCATAGTTAGCCTCCCTCCCGGGGCCCTGCAAGAATGTGGCAGGCATGCGTAAGGTCAGAGACTGTGCCAGGGGTTTGTGTCCTGATCGGGGCGGGGGGTGGGGGGACTTGCCTCTCTAGCCTGGGGTCTGGCTCAGGTCCGGGTTGAATTCCTGACAGCAGTGAGCCAGCTTCTCTCTCCTGACCCAGAAAGAGCAGGGCCAGGGGGAGAGGCAGGGGTGGGAGATGCGGCCTCGGGAGCTGGCTCTGAGCAGTTCTGGGCCAGGAAGCTCCACCAGCTTCCTCCGCACGGGCGGGGTGGGGAGGGGCAGGGGGGAGGGGGGAAGGGCTGCCCGATAAGGAAGTTGCCCTTGTGACTGCCAAGTGGAGTGATGCGGGAAGTCCCCTGCTTCCATGGCCCACTGCAGTCCTAGACCCAACCCAGGGTTTTGGGGGGGCTCAGCTGGGATCCCGCAATATAAAGATGGCACCCTCCCTGGGGGCCATGGGGCGCACACAGCTGATGCAGGTTCCCCACGTGACACTAATGTGTCAAACAGAGGGGGAAACAGCACCCCACCCCCACCCAGGGACTCGTGGGTCCGAGTGGACCACGGCAGGTGGGGAGGCCCATCTCCTCTCGGGGCTATTTCGGAGCCGACACAGAACATACGATATAATAAACATACCATCTATCCGCCCAGCTGAAGCTGCGCTTTCTCTAGAAACAGAAGACAGCTGTTACCCGCACTGAGGGTGAGCAGACCCAGAACAGGCATCAGCCCCTTCATTGTCACAGCATCCCTAGGGAGGTTCCTGGTGGGAACTCAGACCCCTGTCCAACAAAGTCATTTCCTCCCAGGCTCCAAGGTGGTTCTTGGGGCGTGGGGGTGGGGTTCAAGTGACCCCACTGGAGCTGGGGGACTGGAAATGGCCCCTCAGGGGAGGTCAAAGTGGACCTGGGCTGCTGGGGAGAGTTGAGGGGGCTCCCGGGGTGTATAAGGAGTTGTCAAGGTGACCCTAGGTGCCAGGGGTTCCCTGAGGAGCTGGTGGGCGTGGCCTGGCCAGAGTCGACATCGTCCATTCTCTCCCCTGCCCCACAGATGCCATGGAGCCCCGAGAGGCCCTTCGCTTCCACGACAAGGCCAAGGGCGCGCAGGTGCGTCTGGACGCGCAGGGCTGCAGGGCGAGCAGGTGCGCCACGTTCCACGATGGCATCGTGTTCAGCCAGCGGCCGGTGCGGCCCAGCGAGCGGGTGGTGCTGCGCGTGCTGCAGCACGAGGACCGCTGGTGCGGCGGCCTGCGCGTGGGCTTTACGCGTCTGGACCCTGAGCGCCTCTCCGCAGCCAGCCTGCCGCCCTTTGTGTGCCCCGACCTGGTGGAGCAGAGCCCCACGTGGGCAGCCGTGCTGCCCGAAGGCAGCGCGCTTGCGGGGGACCTGGTCCGCTTCTGGGTGGACCCACGAGGGCGGCTCTTCGCCAAGACCAATGAGGGCCCAGGGTTCCTGCTGCGCAAGGACGTGCTCATGGGCGCCCCCCTCTGGGCCGTGATGGACGTGTACGGGACCACCAAGGCCATCGAGCTGCTGGGTGAGACAACGTGGGGACCCAGACCCTTTCCGGGGTGAGGGTGACGTTGGCTCGGGTGGCACCCCCATGGGCACCCAGAGCCATCGGAAGACGGTTCATTTGTTCATTCTCAGTAATTCCATCCGTCCCTGCGCAGGGCCAGGAATGAGGATGGTGCTGACCCCAGTCGGGTGGGGGGGGGGGTGGCAGCGTTGTCCTCAGAGAATCATAAGGAGCTACCACCAGGCGCCGCTGTTGTGGCTTCAGCCCCGGTTTGTAACTCCAGCATCCCATATACCAGGGCCGGTTGGAGTCCCAGCTCCTCTACTTCCCATCCAGTTTCCTGCTGATGTGCCTGGGAAGGCAGAGGAAGATGGCTCAAATACCTGGGCCTTCGCCACCCATGTGGGAGACCAGAATGGAGTTCCTGGCTGCTGGCTTCCGCCTGGCCCAGGTCTGGCTGTTGCAGCCATTTGGGCAGTGAATCAGCAAATGGAAGATCTCTCTCTCCCTCCCTGTCTCTCTCTTTCTCTATCCTGCTCTGATTTAAAAATGAATACATAATTTTTAAAAATTTAAGATTTATGTATTTATTTGAAAGGCGGAGTTACAGAGAGGCAGAGGCAGAGAGAGAGAGAGAGAGAGATGTCTTCCATCTGCTTGGTTCACTCCCCCAAATGCCTGCAATGACCGGAGCTGGGTCAATTCAAAGCCAGGATCCAGGAGCGTCTTTGGGTCTCCCACGTGGGTGCAGGGGCCCAAGCACTTGGGCCATCCTCCACTGCTTTCCCAGGGCATAGGAGAGAGCTGGATCGGAAGTGGAGCAGCCGGGACTCAAACCAGCGTCCATATGAGATGCCAGCGCTGCAGGCGGCGGCTTTACCTGCTACACCACAGCGCCGGCCCCTGTATTTCTTTCTTTAGTGTTTTGTAGTTTTCATCATACAAATCAAACTGATGTCTTTTAGCGTGGCTGATGACGAATGTTTTTCCAGCCCCTGGGTGGTTTTGGTGCACCCTGGCTTGGGATGTGGGTGAGGCTGAGGAGGGGCTGAAGAAAGTGGGTCCAGGAGGAAGACTACAGCCACACAAGGTCAAATTTGGGAGGGAATGGCCAAGAGCCCAGCCTTTCACCCCAGGGAGGAAAGTAGATGGAGGCTTGGCTCCTCGGGCATGGGAGAGGGGGTGGGAGGTCACCCTGGGCTCTCTCAGGCCCTGAATTTTCCACTCTGCCTCAGATCCTACAGCCGGCTGGTGCCCCGCAGCCAAGCCAGAGGCCCCCTGGGAGGAGGCGCTGCCTGAGCATGAAGGTGAGTGGTTTCTCTGGGTAGCAGCGACGCCCCGGGACTTCCGCACCTGGGAGTGGGGGTGGAAGCCGCGGCCCTGGCTGCTCCGTCAAGTGTCTCTGAGCTTCCCTGGTCGAGGGTGGCACAGGCTTGGAGCCAGGGCACTTGGCTGTGCCTGCTGGAATCCTAAGGGCAATTTAACAGCTCTGCCGTCCAGAACATCGGCTGATTTTACAAGTTATCAGAGCACATTCACAAGCAGATAATGTTATTTTGTTCTTGCTTTTAAACAGTAATCCACATTCATTGTAAAACTTTGCCAAATAGAAATAAAGATGAAAGGATAAATAAGGAACTTAAAAAAAAAACACCATTACCTCTTGGGTAGATTTCTTCCCAGTGATTTTGTGCTTTTTATTTTTATTTTTTAATTTTTTTTAAGATTTACTTATTTGAGGGGCCGGCACTGTGGCCATGGCAACTAAGCTTCCACATTCCATGTGGGTGCCGGTTCAAGTCCCCATTGCTCAGCTTCCAATCCAGCTCTCTGCTATGGCCTGGGAAAGCAGTAGAGGACGGCCCAAATGCTTGGGCCTCTGTACTCACATGGGAGACTCTTTTTAAAAAAAGATTTACTTATTTGAAAGGCAGAGTGACAGAGAGGGAGAGACACAGATAGAGATCTTCAATCCACTGGTTTACTCCCCAGATGGCTACAAAGGCAGAGGCTGGGCCGGCCAAAGCCAGGAACCTGGAACTCCATCCAGAGCTCCCTTGTGGGTGACAGGGGCCCAAGTACGTGGGCCATCTTTCATTGCTTTCCCAGGTGCGTTAGCAGGGAGATAGATAGATCAGAAGTGGAGTCTCCAGGACTCAGACTGGCACCCATATAGGATGCCAGTGTTGCAGGCAGCAGCTTAACCTGCTGAGCCACCTGCTGAGCCACAATGCTGACCCCAATATTTAGGTGTGTGGTTTTTTTTTTTTTTTTTTTTTTTTTTTTTTTTTTAGACCCAGAGAGAGAGGAGAGAGAGCACTCCCATCCACTTGTTCACATCCCAAATGCCTGTGGTAGCCAGGTCTAGGCCGGGCTGAAGCCAGGAGCCCACACAAGTAGCAGGGACCCAAGTACTGGGGCCGGCACCTGCTGCCTCCCAGGGTCTGAGTTAGCAGGAAGCTGGAGTCGCGAGGTAGAGCGGGGAATGGAACGCAGGTGCTCTGATGTGGGGTGTAGACGTTTTACCAGGCAGACCAAACACCCCACCTCTGCTCCCTGCTACTCTTAGTGCAGGTGTGCATACACTCATGTGTGGGGAATTGTTGGTCCTTTGCTTTCCTTTTCTCCAAACTAGAATTTGAGGGCACATAGGGGCAGTAGTCCCCCTTACCCACGGAGGGTTCACCCCATGATGTTTTACTGCTGTGTGAGTTGTGGACAGTGCCAAACCCTAGGTGCACTGTGACTTTTCCTAGTCACACATACCTGTGAGACTTTAATATATACATAAGGCACAATAAGAGAAATAGCAACTAATAATGCAAAGGAGCCGGCGCTGCGGCTCACTAGGCTAATCCTCCGCCTTGCGGCACCGGCACACCGGGTTCTAGTCCCAGTCAGGGCGCCGGACTCTGTCCCAGTTGCTCCTCTTCCAGTCCAGCTCTCTGCTGTGGCCCGGGAGTGCAGTGGAGGATGGCCCAAGTGCTTGGGCCCTGCACCCCATGGGAGACCAGGAGGAAGCACCTGGCTCCTACCTTTGGATCAGCGTGGTGTGCTGGCCGCAGCGCGCCAGCCGTGGCAGCCACTGGAGGGTGAACCAACGGCAAAAAGGAAGACCTTTCTCTCTGTCTCTCTCTCTCACTGTCCACTCTGTCTGTCAAAAAAACAAAACAAAACAAAAAAAAAAAACAAAAAACAACCAGTTATGTTAAGCTTGCGGATTGTTTTTGGAATTTTCCCTCGAATACGTTTAGATCGGGGTCACTGCAACCATGGGGAGTGGAGCTGGCGATGGGGGCCCGGGTGAGGGGGTGGACGGGGAAAATCCATGGAAAACGGATTCAACCGTGAGTTAAAAGAAACCCAAATAGGCACCAGGTATTTTGAAATCCATGCATAGTTTTTTCATAATGTGTATTTCGCATGACCTGTCTGAAGACCCCGGGGTTGGAACAGCCTGGTGGTCTTTAGTTGGTGACACTGCAAGCATGTGTCGCGAGGCCACCGTTTGCCCAGCACTGCCAAGCCCTCCGCCCTGACCCCTGCACCTCTGACCGTGTCTCTCCTCCCCCAGATGCAACAGCGGAGGAGTGTGCCATCTGCTTCCACCATGCTGCCAACACCTGCCTAGTCCCCTGCGGCCACACGCACTTCTGCAGCCACTGTGCCTGGAGAGTCTTCAGGGACACGGCCAAGTGCCCTGTGTGTCGCTGGCACATCAGGGAGGTGGTCCCGGCAAGGGCCCTTCCTGCCCCAGGGACAGGATAGGCTCATGAGAGAGAAGATGGCTTCCTGGAGAGCACAGCTGATGGGGCCTGGCTCTGAGCAGAGGGGCGAGGTGGGGCCTGCCCTCTTTTTGGAAAAGGGTTGCGCTGGTCAGCAATGGGCAGAAGAGAGAGGAATGAGGGGGTGTGGCTGCTCCCCCGCAGGGCGGGGGCTGGGGCCTGTGCAGCAAGGAGTGACCCCATGGCAGCACTAACCCCATGGGCAGGCCCTGTCCAGGCAGGGCACAGCCTAACCCCTCGCCTGGCAGCTGTGCAGGGTCTGCTGGGGGCACTGCACCCCAGGAGGCGTCCAGCCTTGCGATTTGCAATCTTGCAGGGAAGCCAGGCCCCCTCCCACGATGGCTGGTGCAGTGGCTCTGTCCTGGCCCGCCCAGCCTCCTGCTTGGGGCAGTCTCACCCCTGAAGCTGAGTCAGTGTGGAGCGCAATGCCGTCATCACAGGTGTTTCCTTGCCTGCTTCCAAGATGTGAAAATAAAGTTTCAGGCCAGCGCTGCGGCGCAGCGGGCTAAGCCTCCTCCTGTGGCGCCCACATCCCATATGGACACCAGTTCCTGTCCTGGCTGCTCCACTTCCGATTCAGCTCTCTGCTGTGGTCTGGAAAAGCAGAAGATGGCCGAAGTGCTTGGGCCCTTGCACCCGTGTGGGAGACCCAGAGGACGCTCCTGGCTCCTGGCTTCGGATTGGCTCAGCTCCAGCCGTTGAGACCATCTGGGTAGTGAACCAGTGGATGGAAAATCTCTTTCTCTCTCGTCTCTCTTTCTCTCTTTCTGTAACTCTGCCTCTCAAATAAATAATAAGTAAATCTTTAATTTTTTTTTTAAAAAAGGAAACAAGTCCGTAGTGGACTTTAAAAAGCTCTGTACATTCCTGGTTTAGTTGATCTGACAGCTGTGCTGCTGCCCAGGAAAGACCCGCGAGGACCCCAGCCCCCCGCTGCTGGCCCCTCCTGAGGCCCTTTGCAAGCAGGACATGAAGATTAAGGCGGTTAAACTACCTGCCGGTTACAGGAGAGTCTCAGCCAGGCACAGAGATCCCGGCAAAGGGCGGGAATTATTATTATGTTTTTCTTATTTGAGAGGCAGAGTTACATAGAGGGGGAGAGGTCTTCCATCCACTGGTTCATTCCTCAAATGGCCACAATGGCTGGAGCTGGGCTGATCCAAAGCCGGGAGCCAGGAGTCCCAGCTGCTCCACTTCTGCTCCAGCTCCCTGCTTGCAACTGGGAAAGCAGCAGATGACGGCCCAAGTGCCTGGGCCCCTGCCACCCGTATTGGAGACCAGGATGGAGCTCCTGGCTCCTGGCTTCAGCCTGGCCCAGACCTGACTGTTGTGGCCATTTGGGGAGTGAACCAATATGTGGAAGACCTCTGTCTGTGCATCTCTCCCTCCTTCTGTCACTCTTCCTTTTAAATAAATCTTTCCAAGAAAAAAGAGGATTCCTGAAATAAAAAATGCACTGGCAGTGCTCGACAGCAGATCCCAGCTGGCAGAAGCGTCAGTGAACTTGAAGGCTGGTTGATGGTTGATGGTGATCAAATCTGAAGAAAGAGAAAACAAGAACAAAGGCTGGGCCGGCACTGTGGTGCCTGGGAAAGCAGTGGAGGATGGCCCAAGTTCTTGGGCCCCTGCACCTGTGTGGGAGACCTGGAAGAAGCTCCTGGCTCCTGGCTTTGGATCAGCGCAGCTCCTGCCGTTGCGGCCATTGGGGAGTGAACCAGCGATGGAAGACCTTTCTTTCTATCTCTCCCTCTCACTGTATGTAACTCTACTTCTCAAATAAAATAAATAAAAAATCTTTAATAAAAAAAAAAGAACAAAAGCTGAGAGCTGTGGGAGCCACCAAGGGCAGCAGCGTACATGGAGCGGGAATACCACGAGAAGAGGCAGAGAGAAGGAGTAGGGAAAAAATTCAAGAGTCCAGGAAGTTCCAAAATTTAATGAAAAATATGAATCCACAGCTCCAAGAAGCTCAACAAACTTAGAATAGGATAAACAGAAAAAAGCATTAAATGAACATTTGTAAAATGAAATCTACATAGATAAAAATATGAAAAAATACTAAAAGCAAAAAAATTATGGGGCCAGCGCCGTGGCGCAGTAGGTTAATCACTTTGCCTGCAGCTCTGGCAACCCATATGGGTGCCAGTTCTAGTCCTGGCTGCCCCTCTTCCAGTCCAGCTCTCTGCTGTGGCCTGGGAAAGCAGTAGAAGATGGCCCGGGTGTTTGGGCCCCTGCACCTGCTTGGGAGACCAGGAGGAAGCTCCTGGCTCCTGGCTTTGAATCTGTGTAGCTCCGGCCGTTGCGGCCATTGGGGGAGTGAACCAGCGGACAGAAGACCCTTCTCTCTGTCTCTCCCTCTCACTGTCTATAACTCTACTTCTCAAATAAATAAAAATCTTTAAAAAAAAGACTAAACAATAAAATAGACACTTTTAAAGAGATTTTTAAAAAGTTAAAAAATCAAAACTGAACCCAAGGCCCAGCTGTCTCCCTCCCACGCCCTCCAGGACTCGCAGGTCTGGCTGCTTTTATAATCTCTAAGCAAAGACTGAGAGAGACTTCCCTGGACAACTGACCAGTTCAGGGGAAAAGGCACAAAAATACTGACATCAAGGTATTCCCCAAAGAGATGGTGCCGCCGGTCCCTTAGGATCCAGGGACACGCCCCACCTGTGGCTTCAGAGCATGAAAGTGGCGGGGTGGCTAGCTCGGCGGTTACCAGAGCACCTGGGTTTGATCCAGCTCCAGCCCCAGCCCCGCCCCCATCTTCCGGCTAATGTGCACCCTGGCAAGCAAGGGGTGATGGCTCAGGTGGCTGAGTCCCCACCGCCCACATGGGAGACCTGGATTGAGTATCTAGCTCCTGTATTTAGCCTGACCCAGCTCCACCTGTTGTGGCCTTGGGGAGTGGACCAGTGGATGAGATCTCTCTCCCTCTCCCCTCTCCCCTCTCCCCTCTCCCCTCTCCCCTCTCCCCTCTCCCCTCTCTCCTCTTCCCTCTCCCCTCTTCCCTCGCCCCTCTCCCTCTCTCTCCCTCTCTCTCTCCCTCTCTCTCTCCATCTCTCTCCTTCCTTCTCTCTCTCCCTCTCTCTCCTTCCCTCTCTCCCCTCTCTCTCTCCCTCTCTCTCTCTCCCTCTCTCTCTCTCCCTCCCTCTCTCTCCCTCTCTCTCCCTCCCTCTCTCTCCCCCTCTCTCTCTCCCTTTTTCTCTCCCTCTCTCCCCCTCCCCCTCTCTCTCTCCCTTTTTCTCTCCCTCTCTCTCCCTCTCTCTCCTTCCCTCTCTCTCTCCCTCTCTCCCGCTCTCCCTCTCAACCTCTCTCTCTCCCTCTCTCTCCCCCCTCTCCCTCTCTCTCTCCTTCTCTCTCTCCCTCTCTCTCCCTCCCTCTCTCTTCCTCTCTCTCCCCCTCTCTCTTCTTCCCTCTCTCTCCCTCTCTCTCCCACTCTCCCTCTCAACCTCTCTCTCTCCCTCTCTCTCCCCCCTCTCCCTCTCTCTCTCACTCTCTCTCCCTCTCTCTTCCTCTCTCCCCCCTCTCTTCTTCCCTCTCTCTCCCTCTCTCTCCTTCCCTCTCTCTCTCCCTCTCTCTCCTTCCCTCTCTCTCTCCCTCTCCCTCTCTCTCCCTCTCTCTCCCTCTCTCTCTCCCTCTCCCTCTCTCTCCCCTTCCCTCTCTCTCTCCCTCTCTCTCTCCCTCTCTCTCCCCTCTCTCTCCCGCTCTCTCCCTCTCTCTCCCTCCCTCTCCCTCTCTCTCTCTCCCGCTCTCTCCCTCTTTCTCCCCCTCTCTCTCCCTCTCTCTCCCTCTCTTCCTCTCCCTACCTCCCTCAACTGTCTGTTTTTCAAATAAAATAAGTAAATAAAACATAAGTTGAAATATTGTACATGGGAGACCATTTGTATTCAGGAAATTTCAGAAAATTGAGGACAAAGGCAAGATCCTGCAAGTTTCCACTGAGATACAAAAGACCAAAAATACAAAGAAAGCCCAAAATTTTTTCACACCTCAGGAGGGCAACATTGGGAGCTAAACACTGGTGGGAAAAGTCTCCACATGCGGGCTCATCCCACGAGGCCCCTGCACTGTCGGCATGGGTGGGGTGACGGTGCTCTCTGGCAGGAAGCGCCGGAGACAAGTTTCAGTGAACCTGTTCGCTTTATTAACGACCACGCACATCTTTTAAAGGGCAGGCAGAGGGGGCGTAACCAATTCAGGGCAATACTAATTCTTTTTTTTTCTTTTTTTTTTGACAGGCAGAGTGGACAGTGAGAGAGAGACAGAGAGAAAGGTCTTCCTTTGCCGTTGGTTCACTCTCCAATGGCCACCGCGGCCAGCTCATTGCGCTGATCCGAAGGCAGGAGCCAGGTGCTTCTCCTGGTCTCCCATGGGGTGCAGGGCCCAAGCACTTGGGCCATCCTCCACTGCACTCCCGGGCCACAGCAGAGAGCTGGCCTGGAAGAGGGGCAACCAGGACAGAATCCAGCACCCTGACCGGGACTAGAACGCGGGGTGCCAGCGCCACAGGTGGAGGATTAGCCTATTGAGCCACGGGGCCAGCCGAGACAAAAACCTTTTCAATCAATTTACTTCAAATAACCTTGGCCAAAAACAAATAAAAAACTAAAGGAGTGTAATCTGGGGTCCCGGAAGCAGTAGCCAGGGTGAAGAGGGGGATCCCAGGATGAAGACAGGCAGAACATCCCAGCTACAGCTGTCCAGTTGGGAGCAGATCAGAGATTAAAAAAAAAAAGTATTTGTAAGTCCACTGACTCACTCCTCAAATACCCACAGCAGTGGAACTAGACCAGGCTGAAGCCAGGAGCCAGGAATGCAACCCAAGTCTCCCACGTGGGTGGCAAGCTCCCGACTATTTGAGCCATCACCACTACTTCCCATCATCTGCACTGGCAAGAAGCTGGTGCCGGGAGCGAGAGTCAGGCCTGGAACCCAGGCACTCCACTCTGGGACATGGGGCCTCTTAATCCGTGCCTTCGTCGCTAAAACAAACGTTCCCCCTTAGTGATGTTGAGGTTTTTTCCTCTATGGCCAGCAGTAGTGGGGATCATGTGTCAGTTTGGCATAATTTATCCAAACTTCAAATGCACAGACCCTTTAGCTGAAAAGTCTCACTTCTGAAAATTCATCTTGCAGCTGGCACCGCGGCTCACTAGGCTAATCCTCTGCCTTGTGGCGCCGGCACACCGGGTTCTAGTCCCGGTCGGGGCGCCGGATTCTGTCCCGGTTGCCCCTCTTCCAGGCCAGCTCTCTGCTGTGGCCCGGGAGTGCAGTGGAGGATGGCCCAAGTGCTTGGGCCCTGCACCCACATGGGAGACCAGGAGAAGCACCTGGATCCTGGCTCCTGCCATCGGATCAGCGCGGTGCGCTGGCCGCGGCGGCCATTGGAGAGTGAACCAATGGCAAAGGAAGACCTTTCTCTCTGTCTCTCTCACTGTCCACTCTGCCTGTCAAAAAAAAGAAAAAAAAAGTTCATCTTGCAAAAAACCTTCCTGGCTTCGGATTGGCGCAGCTCTGGCCATTGAGCCCAGCGGGGGAGTGAACCAGTGGATGGAAGACCTCTCTCTCTCTCTGCCTCTCCTTCTCTTCTTGTGTAACTCTGACTTTCAAATAAATAAATAAGTCTTTAAAAAAAAATAAAGCTGCACTGCATCCCTTCTCTGTTCCTATTTGATTTCTGAATCTGTCACCTCTTGTTTTTTAAAATGAAGATTTATGGGCCAGTGCTGTGGTGCAGCAGGTTAATACCCTGCCCTAAAGTGCCGGCATCCCATATAGGCGCTGGTTCGAGTACCAGTTGCTCCACTTCTGATCCAGCTCTCTGCTATGACCTGGGAAAGCAGTAGAAGATGGCCCAAGTCCTTGGGCCCCTGCACCCATGCAGGAGACCCTGAGGAAGATCCTGGCTCCTGGCTTCAGATCAGCACAGCTCTGGCCAGTGTGGCCAGCTGGGGAGTGAACCAATTGGGGAGTGGATGGAAGACCTCTCTCTCTCTCTGCCTCTTCTCTCTCTGTGTAACTCTTTCAAATAAATAAATAAATCTTTTTAAAAAATGAAGATTTATTTATTTGTTTGAAAGGCAGAGTTACAGAGAGAAGGAGAGAGACAGTTCCTCCATCTTCTGGTTCACTCCCCAAATAGTCGTAACAGCAAGGAGCCTGGAATGCCATCTGGGCCTCACACGTGCTTGGGCCATCCTCGCTGCTTTCCCAGGCACATTAGCAGGGAGCTGGATCAGAAGAGGAGCAGTCAGGACTCGAACCAGCGTCCATATGGGATGCCGATGCCACAGGCCTCTCCCCTGCCCCGTCACCTTTTGAAAGGAAAGCAGGTATTCCCTGTTCAGACTCATTGCATACACTAATTCTGTAAGTCTTGACCTGGGAGGGATTTCTTCAAGAGGAAGTCAGAACACCTGATGTGTGAACGCTGATGGGGGGGAAGGCAGTCCGAGGGCAGTGTGGTGTAGAGTCTTCTAAAGGCAAGCAAAGGCAAAGCGAGTCAATTATTAATTTTGGCAGGGGACGTAATGCAGGAAAAGATCATTTATGGTATGCACATGTCTCAACTGTCCCAGGTACTTAAACAGTACTCATGGAAATGTGATTTGTGTCTCAGAAAAAAAAAAAGGTTATTTTTAAGAAAATTCCAAAATTGATGAATCAAGAAAGACAAGCGGGAATGAAAGAGGAAGACAAATGAGCCCAGGGAGCAGGGAAGAGGAAGTGACGTTTGCACTGGTGTTTTGGTGCTGGGTGGACGGCAGAGAGGAGGGAAGAATTCCAGAGAGCAGGCACAGCAGGTGCAAGGTGGGACAGTGTGGAGTGTGGTGGGGCACCCACGAGGAGGTCAGATTGGGCAGGGCAGAGGGACAGGTTGGGGCTGGAGAGCTGCTGGCAGGGGCTGGAGGAGCCTTTACTGTGGGGGTCTGGATGCAGGAGGGCTTGTGTGCCAGGGGCCAGCCCAGCCACCACACCGCCCTTTCAGGCACATTGCAAGGGAGCCGGCCACTGCTTGGGCTCGCTCTCCTAGAGGGTCGAGTCTGCAGGCCCGCGATGGTCAGCAGGTGGAGGAAGCCTGCAGTGAGTCACCTTCACGAGGGCACTCCCCACAGAGAGAAGGGAAAGTAAAACTGCAACCAGGATCCTCAGGGATTGCTATCAGTGGGGAGCCAGCCTGGGCTGCGTCCAGGGACCAGCTACGGGGCTTTCCAAAGGGAGCAAAAAACCCCGTGCCCAGGTGACGTTCACACGGGGCTTCCTGTAGGGGGTGAGACAGGTCTGAGAGATAAGGCGCCCTCTCCCCGGGATCAGGGCCACCCCGGCCCCTGCCGCCCCGTCTTGCCACCTCTCTCTGTCTCAGGCTCACGCGCCCAGCCCCAGAGTGCTGTGAGCGCCATCAGCGCTGTGAGCTGAGGGCCGTCCCGGCCTCCCAGCCCTGCCTGCGAGAGGTATCCCTCCTGCTGCTCATAGGTTCCGTAGGAAATTCCATCTGGAAGAAGACCAGAGGCAAAGGCTGTGGGCGGGGGAGGACCATTCCCGAGCCCGGTGGCGGGGGGGAAGGGAGCCAGGTACTGTTCAGCGGCTGCTGCCCAACCCCGTTCTTTGCGGGAGGGGCAGGTGGGGAGTCCCCTGATGAGCCTGGACGAGGGTCTCTGTGCTCCTCTGGGACAGCCAGCCTGTCCCTCTCAGATCTGTATAAAGGGTAAGGGTGTACAGCAGGTAACAATATGCGCATTTAGATCCAGGAAAGGGGAGGGGGGCAGAGGCTGCGTGTGGCTTGCCCCAGTCCACACAGCAGTCATGGTATTGCCAGGACTAGATCTGGATTCGCTCTTAGCCAGGGCACCCATCAACCTCAAGCTGAGCTTCATGGTCCCCATCCCCCTCTCAAAGTTCCCAACCAAGGGGCCCGTGTTGTGGCATCAGGGAGAAAGCCTCCTCCTTCGATGGCGGCATCCCATTTGGGAGCCCCCACTGCTCCACTTCCGATCCGTCTCCCTGTGAATGCACCTGAGAAAGCAGCAGAGGATGGCCCAGTTGTTGCTGGGATTGGAGGAATATAGGAACCCTCGGGCATTGCTGGGGAGAGTGTAGAGAGCCCCCAGGTTAGATAGGTCAGAGCAAGAGGAGCGGATCTTACAGACATGCCGCCTAAGAAGAAATATCAGCAGCGGAGTGAAATCCACAATGTGATAGCGTTCGCGCAAATTAAAGAGACAGGCACACAAACATATTGGTTAGAAAATACACACAACAAATGCACCACAACAGTGCCTGAAGCGGGGCTGGAGGGGAGAGCTGGGGTAATGGAATAAATATATCATAAAACAGGAGCAGGACTCGCATGGGAGACCCGGAGAAGCTCCTGGCTCCTGGCTTCCGATCAGCGCAGCTCCAGCCATTGCAGCCATCTGAGGAGCGAACCAGCAGATGGAAGACCTCTCTCTCTCTCTCTGCCTCTCCTCTCTCTCTCTGTAACTCTGCCTTTCAAATAAATAAATCTTTTTTTTTAAAAAGCGAATCATAAGAAGATCCTCTTCAGATCAGTTTCAGCTTACATAAAAGGGATCTGACCAGGTGCTAGAGAACACGACTACTTCCGTGAAATCAGGACTAAACTTCTACCTCTGAAGTCTTCACAGGTGAATGCGAAAGACATTCCTGACTGCTCCTATAAGCCAATCAGAAACCTTAGAACTCGACCTTTGGGAGTAACTGACTACGCAGGGACACAGCCCTTGGCAATGACCGAGACTGCTCCAACCCACAAAGCAAATTTGTTAGACAGGATAGACAGAGACTTACAGTCACTGGACAGGCAGGACCTGCACTACACCCCTCATGAGCAGGAAGCAGTTACAGAAGAGATGACTCGATGGCCATCAGCTCCCCTTAGGATTAAGGGCATGGAGTCTCTGGGGGGGGGGGGTGGGGAATGAATTAGGCAGGTGTACTCTAGTAGGCCAGACCTACGAGATGAGCCCCTGGAAAATCCAGATGCCGAATGGTTTACTGATGGCAGCAGCTACACAAAAAAAGAAAGCTATACAAAAAAAAAAAAAAAAAAAAAAAAGAAAGAAAGAAAGGCAGATAATAGAAGCCCAAGCACTACCACACAATACTTTAGCCCAAAAGGCAGAGCTTATTGCATTGACTAGGGCTTTACAACTGGGAAAAGGCCAGCGAGTTTATATATATATATATATAATATTTTATATAGATTATATAAATATAATATTTATATATAGATTGCAGATATGCTTTCCTTGTGTTACATGCACATGCAGCAATCTGGAAAGAGAAGGGCTTACTGACTGCAAAGAATTCCCTTGTTGAATATGGAAAAGAGATACTGGCTCTACTTCAGGCAGTACTGGAGCGTTAAGAGGTGGCCGTCAACCACTGCAAGGGACATCAGAAGGGAGATAATTATGTTAACCAGAGAAATGCACTAGCAGATAGAGCAGCTACACAGGAAAGTTTGGAAATGGCCCTTATATCTCAATCTGTGGAAGTGGTTAAGGAACCTCACTATACGGAACCTGAGAATGAATGGGCCCGACAGCGAGGCTATACTAAAAACGCAAATGGGTGGTGGATACTAAATCATAGAATTATGCTACCAATGGCCACTCAATGGAAAATTATTAAGGAGATACACAACTCTACCCACTTGGGAAGAGATGCCGTAACGCAACTGGTCTCCGAGCTTTTGGAGGAAAGGGACTAAATACGATCATAGAGGAAGTGACTCGCTCTTGGCCACTATGTTTACAGGATAACCCTCACCATGTAAGGCCACCTCCCCTGTTGATTACTGTGCAGAGGAGGGGAACATAAACAGGTGTAGACTGGCAGGTTGACTTTACCAATATGCTCCCAACAAGCAATTATAGGTACCTTCTAGGCTTTATTGTTACTTTTACAGGATGGATGGAGGCCTTTTCGACCCGAACGGAGAAAGCACACGAGGTGCTTAGAGCCTTGTTGAAAGACATCGTGCCACGCTATGGACTGCCACGGTCACTCCAGAGTGACAATGGACCTTCATTATATCTAAAATAACCCAGCAGAACCTAGCAGCTTCTGAGAATAATGATGACCATGCAGGAGACACTGAGGATGGCGGTGACTGAAAGAGATCCAGCTCGTGAAGTGAACTCATTAGATGAGATAGGCAGAGACTTCCAGACTGAGAACAGGCAGGGTCTGCGCCCCTAATCAGCAGGAAGCAGCTACAGAAGATGGAGACTCGACGCCCATCAACAATCCCTTAAGATTAAGGTCTGGAGTCTCTGAGGGGGGAATGAAGTGGGCAGGCATACAGGTTAAAATTGATCAGATTTGTGAACTGGAAGACCACGCCTTCGCCACGCCCCTGTGTGACCTCATGCCCTTACCTGGCCACACCGGGGTGCCCACCAGCCAATCAGGGTAATTAACCACTCCCTTTGGAAGTGGGTTAAAAGCCTGGGGCACAGTGTATCTGGGGTGGGCTCTTCTTCCCTGGCCTCTTGTCAGGAGGGGGCTTGCTGTAGCCCCACACCTCCAGGGCACATGGCCTTCGGGCAATGTGCTCTAGGCTTCCTGGCCTAGATGCTCTTCCACGTGGCTGGTTCCTGGTGCTTGGTATGAACCCCTATTCACCTCTCTCCCCTAAATAAAGCTCTCACTCTCCTATGCATCTTTCTCACTAAATAAAAGCTTAAAACATAACATGCTGCCTCGTTTATCTGTGCCGGTATTTAGAATTCTTCTCTAAATATTAGGCAAGAACCCTCTTGGGCTTATTAATATTGGGGATTTAGTAATAAGCCAGTGGTGAAATCGTAAGGCACCCCAAATTCCGGTAGCACCCCAGATAGCATTTCTAGGGAACTTTAAGGCCACATTTTAGTGTAAATTTTAGGGGGTCTTTTCCGATTTTAAGAGGACATGTTAAAAAAAAAAAAAAAACAGGAGCAGGACCTGTTTTTCAATCAACAGAAAAAGATTCGTTATTAATCTCTTATCAAAGGTAACCCTTAACCCTCAACCATAATTTCAATGTGGGTAAAATGAAGGCTTAGCAAAAGAAATGGTACTGGTTAATAGGTTACAGAAAACTTTGCATTTTGCAATTTAAATTGAGATGGTTATATATTTAATCCATTGATGATGACATCACTGTATAATTAACACACCCAATATAAAAATGACACAGGATCTACAAGAGTAGGCAAATAATTTCTTTCTTGCAGAAATGTATGCAAACTTTTTTAAAAAAAGATTCATTTATATGAAAGGCAGAATTACAGACAGGGAGAGACAGAGAGAGAGAGATCTTCCATCTGCTTGTTTACTCCCCACATGGCCACAACGGCCAGGGCTGGGCCAGGCTGACATCAGGAGCCAGGAGCTTCTTCTGGGTCACCCACATGGGTGCAGGGGCCCAAAGACCTGGGCATATCTGCTGCTCTCCCAGGTGCACAAGCAGGGAGCTCGGTCGGAGGTGGAGCAGCTGAGACACCAGCCGGTGCCCACATAGGATGCCAGCCTTGCAGGCAGCGACTTGACTTGGTATGTCACAATGTGGCCTCTCTGCAAAGTTTTACTTCTTCTTTTTTTAAAAAAATTAATTAATTCATTTGAAAGGCAGAGTTACAGAGAGGCAGAGGCAGAGAGAGAGAGAAACAAAGAGAGAGACAGAGACAGAGAGTCTTTCATCCACTGATTCACTTCCCAGATGACCGCAATGGCCGGAGCTGCGCCGATCCAAAGCCAGGAGCCAGAAGCTTCTTCCGGGTCTCCCACCTGGGTACAGGAGCTCAAGGACTTGGACCCTCCCCTACTGCTTTCCCAGGTCATAGAAGAGAGCTGGGTGGGCAGTAGAACAGTCGGGTCTCAAACTGGTGCCCACATGGGATACCGGCACTGCAGGCTGCAGCTTTACCCACTACACCGCAGTGTCGCCCCCCTCTATGCAAACTTCTGTAATATGTGACCCACACCGCAAAAAGCTCTTTCATGACACGGAAAAGGTTATACAAATGGCTTTTTTCATCGTTAATGTTTTTATTTGAATGGTCAATTATGGATTTTAACGGAGTAAAAATATCTGTAACACAAATTTACGATTTTTTAACAGATTTATTTATTTACTTGAAAGAGTGAGAGAGACCATTTGCTGGTTCACCCCCGAGATGGCCACAACAGCCAGGGGGGTCAAAACCAGGAGCCTTGAACTCCTGCATCTGGGTCTCCCATGTGGGTGGCAGGGAGCGCCTGGATCATCTTCTGCTGCCTTCCCATCAGATGGAGTGGCCAGGACTCAAACCAGCACTCAGATATGGGGGGGCTTTACCCATGGGACACGAGAGTGGGCGCTGAGTGGGCGCTGTTTCCCTAACTTTCTCATCACCCCAGCTGAAACCCCTGCACTCGTTAAGTAACAATCCCCTAGTCACCCCCACCCTGGCCCTTGGGGGCCACAGCTCTGCTTTCTTTCTGAATGTGCCCAAGTATAGATACCTGCTGTGAGTGGCATCACAGGACATCTGTCCTTCCATGTCTGCCTTTTTGCACTTAGCATAAGGTCTTCAAGGTGCACGCATGTCTGCCGCGCGTGTCATTCCTGAATGACGCCCTATTGAGTGTGTTCGTACCTCCCACGTTCTGTGTAGCCACTCATCTTCCGATAGGCATTTAGGGTGCTGTCACCTCCCAGCTACTGCAACTGAGGCTCGCGTGGCAGTGGCTTAGACCTCACGCACTAAGAACGGACTGGAACTCCGGAAGTCGCTTTCCTGTCCGAGGCTGATTGACTGCGGCGTCCACGAAAGTGTGCTGGGATGTGCCCAGCACGGAGCTGTACTCCGTGCGCGCGATCCCGTCTAGCTACTTCCCCTGCTCGCGAGAACAAGCAGTGTCGACCTGTTATGCACAGTGGCGCCCGCAGAGTCCCGGGGCCCACGTACCCCGATTCCTGACGGCCGAGCTCCCGAGGGGGTGCCCCTGCGCCTTCCTGGGCGCTGCGCCCTGTGCCGGGGCCTGGAGCAAGGGGAGCGGCTCCCCGTCTGCAGCCCTCTCTCGGCCTGGGCAGCCCGGGACTCGCAGGCCCGTAGACCCGTCTCGGGACCGCCCCCTGCCGGCGGGGCGCGGGGCGGCAGGCACCTCTGTCTCCACCTCCTTTCACACTCTTCCCGCCAGCCTGTGGGTCCCAGCTTGTGCAGAGGGGGACAGGGGAGGGAGGGGGCGGGGTGGGAGGGGATGAGGTCCTAGAGTGCCTGCAGCTTTGAGCTCCCTCTGACATTTGTTGAACTGATTTCAGGAAAGAAGTGGCGCACAGGAACTTTTTTTTTTAAAGGGAGGGGCCGCAGGAAGAAAAATGTAGAAATCAGTCTTAGGACATAAAAAAAATTGAGCTGAAGGCACGTCGCGTTCTTTCACAGTGACATATTTACACGGATGAATAAACAACCGAGATCTGTGTGATAAGAATGAAAAAGAGCAGCCAGGTGGGGCTTGCCTTGTGCAACCTGATTCCGATAAGAACATTTCCTAACCATTCAGTATTGTCGTTATCTGTGTATGAAGAGATAAGTAGACTGCGGGAACCAGCGAGATAATTCAGAAACGGATTCCAGTCCATGAGAGAAGTTCATGTACTAAAAAGGAAGCGTGGGGCTGGTGCAGTGGTGCAGTGGGTTAAGCCACCGCCCACAATGCCCACATCCCCATGGACACCAGTTGGAATCCTGGCTGTTCCACTTCCAATCCAGCTCCTCGTTGATGCACCTGGGAAAGCGATGGAAGATGGCCTGAGTGCTTGGGCCCCTGCCACCCATGTGGGAGACCCAGATGGAGTTCCTGGCTCCTGGCTTCACCTGGCCCAGTCCCTGCCTTTGTGGCCAGTTGGGGAGAGGCCCAGCAGACAGATCTCTGCCTCTCTCTGTTCCTCTGCCATTCAACTAAACAAATCTTTGAAATAAACGGGTGAATTGTATGGTGTGTGAATTATATGTCGATCAAATTATCAATATAGTTGTCATACCCAGGCAAAAGAACAGAAGCATAGTGATGTATGCAATAAGAAGAAACAGTCCAATATGCATGTTAACTGGAGACGGTGGAAAGAGGCAGAATAAATGTTTGAAGAAGAAATAATGGCTGAAATCTTCCAGAAAACATGGTTGATCCTCAATCTTCATGGACTCCACATTAGCAATTGTACCTACTCCCTGAAGTTTATTTGTAGCCCCAATATCAGTCCTTAAAGCAGTATCATGGTTATTTGTGGACATGCAGAGTGGCACAAAGTTTGAGTCGCCCGATGCACACGTTCCCAGCTGAGCCTGGACCAAGCATCACTCTCTGTGCTCACCTCCTGTAAACAAGCACCTTTCTGAGTTCTCTTTGGAGTCACATTGTTTGCATTTTCATTTTTACATGTCATTTGCATATTTGTTTTGATTTTATTGTTTGAAATGCACACAGCTCTTTGTCCAGCCTCGTTCAACTCCAATGTCCAGCCCTACAGAGAGCAAGCAGCGCTTTGAGTCCCCTGAAGTGCGCTGAAAGGGATGGGAACAGCTGCACTCTCCCCATGAGGGAGTTCCCGAGCTTCACAAACACAAAACTGGCCGCCTTCAGCAGCGAGAAGGACCCCAGGGTCCTTGACCATGCAGTGAAGACACTGGACTTCAACAGTCATAGGGATCTATGTTTGCAAGAATTTTTATATTTATTAATATATTTATTTATTTATTTATAGAGAGGCAGAGGCGGAAAGACAGACAGAGATGTCTTCCATCCACTGGTTCACTCCCCAGATGGCTGCAATGGCCAGAGCTGCATTGATCTGAAGTCAGGAGCTAGGATCTTCTTCCAGGTCTCCCCCATGGATGCAGGGGCCCAAGAACTTGGGCCATCTTCCACTGCTTTCCCAGGCCATAGCAGAGAGCTGGATCGGAAGTGGAGCAGCCGGGATTTGAACAGGCGCCCATATGGGATGCTGGCACTGCAGGAGGCAGCTTTACCCACTAACACCACAGCACTGGCCCAGAATTTTTTTTTCTTTTAAAGATTATTTATTTTAAAGGCAGAGTTACAGAGAATGAGGTAGAGGAAGGGGGAGTGAGAGAGAGATCAATCTTCCATCTGTTGGTTCACTCCCCAGATGGCCACACAGCCTGGTCTGAGCCAGTCTGAAGCCAGAAGCCAGGCGCTTCTTTCAGGTTTCCCATGTGGTTGCAGGGTCCAAGCACTTGGGCCATCTTCTGCTGCTTTCCCAGATGCATTAGCCGGGAGCTAGACTGGAGGTGGAGCAGCTGGGACTCAAACTGGCATCCATGTGGGATGCTGGCTCTGCGAGCAGCAGCTTAACCTGCTGCACCACGTTCTGTGTCAGGTGAGCAGACCTAATTTTGAGGATTACGTAAACAACTCCTCCAACCACTTTTGGGAGTGTTCTATATCAGGAGGGCAAAGCAAGCAGGGCCCTCAATCCTGCACTTTCTAGCCTCCAGAACTGTGAGAAATAAATTTCTACTCATCATGAACTAGCCTACCTGTGGTATTTTGTTACAGCAGCACTTGCACTGCATACAATTATTTCTTTTTTTTTTTTGACAGGCAGAGTTAGACAGTGAGAGAGAGAGACAGAGAGAAAGGTCTTCCTTCTGTTGGTTCACCTTTCAAATGGCCACTACGGCCGGTGTGCTGCACCGATCTGAAGCCAGGAGCCAGGTGCTTCTCCTGGTCTCCCATGTGGGTGCAGGGCCCAAGCACTTGGGCCATCCTCCACTGCCTTCCCAGGCCACAGCAGAGAGCTGGACTCGAAGAGGAGCAACCAGGACTAGAACCCGGGGTGCTGGCGCTGCAGGCGGAGGATTAGCCTAGTGAGCTGCGGCGCTGGCCTGCATGTAATTACTTCTAAGAACTTTATATTAAATGTCTGTAAACAGAAACACAAGGCCATGTATTAATGAAAATGGATTTGACCAGAGGCTCATGGGAACCTAACCGTGTTACACTGAGTGCAATTAATACATTCATTCCGCACATGCAGAGGTTTTACAGAGCACAGTTACCATGAAGAATGAGAACTATTAATTCACTGATGCAAGAAGCTCAACAAAGCCCAAGAAATAAGCACAAGGAAAATTGCTCATAGGTCCATCATAATCAGAACGATGAAAGCCACAGATAGACCTTGAAAGCAGCAGGGGGAGAATGAGTTTTACTCAGAAGGGAATAATATAAGGGAACAACCCACCTTGCATCACATACCATGGAGGCCAGAGATTGGGACTGCACAGTCAGAGACACAGGGAAAACCTACCCACCAAGGATTCGCAGGCCGAGGCTGGGCCTTCCTGCCCAGGGCTGAGCAGCTCACGGCGAGCACGAGTGGTTCTGTTTGTGACTCTGGGACAAGCAGCAGGTGCACAGATGCTGCGAATCCTCCGGGTGTTGAGATGGATCAGTCTCCTGCTGCCAGGAAGGGGAACGATTCCCCCACTGAGCTTCCTCAGCCCCGTGCTGGCCCCCAGAGGGCTCACACACTAGGACAGTGGTCAGGCCAGGGGAGCGACCTGGCTGCCACATCCCTGGCCTTGCCGTTGAATTCAGTCTGTAACGCCTGGTTTCCTCCTCCTTTGGGAGCTGTCATTTTTCTCTGGGTCCCATAATCCTGCCTTCCTTAGTCGTGCTGATGAGGTAGTGTTAAAACTTCAACTGTGGGAGCTAGCGCTGTGGCGTGGTAGGTTAATGCCATGGCTTGAAGTGCCAGCATCCCATATGGGTGCCGGTTCTAGTGCTGGCTACTCCACTTCTGATCCAGCTCTCTGCTGTGGCCTGGGAAAGCAGTAGAAGACGGCCCAAGTGCCTGGGCCCCTGCACCCATGTGGGAGACCCAGAAGAAGCTCCTGGCTCCTGGCTTTGGATCAGCGCAACTCTGGCCATTGTGGCCAATTGGGGAGCGAACCAGCGGATGGAAGACCCCCCTCTCTCTCTCTGCCTCTCCTCTGTGTAACTCTGACTTTCAAATAAATAAATAAATCTTAAAAAAAAAATTTCAATTGTGAACATGATTTATGTCATCTCAGGGGGAGGGGGTCCTCAAATTTTTCTTTTAGTAACGGAATCCAACTTCTCAGCAGAACACATTCCCAAAGACTGCATTATTCAGATATGGCCATATGACTGCTCTAGTTCATGTTCATCCCCAAGAAGTCAACTCAGTAGGGAAGCAGCAGTTCCCTTCTTCCCCTCAAGTGCCCCATCCCGCTGCTTGGAATACGGGTGGTGGATGGATCCCAGCAATCACGCTGAAACACAAGGATAAGGATGGCAGACAGGCGAGCTGGAAGGCTCCTTGGTCTCTGATGATTTCACAGAACTGCCACCTCGCCCTGGACTACCTCCCAGTGTACAAGTATTTTATCTGCAATAGCTTATCTTGCATACCCACCATCTTAGACTGGGTAGCTGAAACAAAGTGCCTTCGACTGGGTAATTTACACAGAGCTACTGCTGATGGTTGTACAGGCTGGGAGGTCCCAAACCAAGACAGCGGACTTGGCGTCTGGCGAGGGCTCATCCCACCTAGGTGGTGCTTCCCCACCGCGTCCTCACGTGGCAGAAAGGTAAAAAGGACGAACAAGCTCCCTTGGTCCTCTTGTAAGGCCACTGATCCCAGCCAGGAGGACACCACCGTCATAACCTAATCACCCCAGGTTTCACCGCAGTGGGGACTAAACTTCAGCATACAACTTGTAGAGGGACACAGACATGAAGCCCATAGCACCCACCTGAGTTTTCTATCACATGCAACCAAGAAAACTTGAATGGACGGTCAACAATAAGGAGGGGGGAGAAGCTTGGGAGATGCGGGCCAAAGAGGGGCGGTATTCATTAAAGAAACTGGCTCCTACTTTCCACAGCTCCGTCCTAGCCCATCTGCTCCTACAGATGTGTGATGGACCGAGAGGAGGGATGGGCGTGGCTAGTTCTCCCACGAGCCGAAGGAAAACAAGAGAAGCAGCATGCGGAGAGAATGCAGGAGCTCCAGCCCCCGCAGCATGGCAGTGGATTCTCACCCTACGGCACACTGCTGTTTTTGCTAACCCATGTTCACACGTCCCTAACCCTCTCACCAGGACAGAGTGGGTAACATTTGGACACAATTAGGAAAGCACATTCCTGGAAGAGGGGGTGGTCTTTGGTTTCATGTGGTTTTTGGTTTGGACAAAGTTCTTATCAGGAGTAACGGCCAATGACATGCTTCACAGCTTCTGGCCCGTTACCCAAGGTCGCCCCTTGGATCGGGACTCACGACAGATGCTCCGCAGAGACACAGGGCCTGCCAAAGAGGGGATGACCCGGATCAGCAGAGACAACACTGTCTGAAATGGCAAACTGAGTTTGCTCCCCCAATTCCTCGAGATGATGAAAAGAAACTGTACCTTTGGTGGGTGTGCCAAATTCTGTGGAGCTGGATGGATCTCGGTGGGCACTGTGTTCAGTCACTGCCTGTGATTTGAGCAGCCTACTGCACAGTGGGCACGAAAAAAAAACTCTGGGGGCAGATTACATAGTTCCGAGCCAAGCTCTTCACCTCTGTACACCTCACCTTCCAACAGGGGTGCGGTAAGGGTACACTCTTCGTGGAGCCCTGGCAAGGCGGATGCAGTCCACAGAAGGGACTTGGATGTTTCATACACGCTAGCAGCTCTTCCTGCCCACCCACCTCCAGCAGGACTCACAGGTATTTACAGGCCCACCTTGAAATACCAAGCTCCAGCCAGTGGGTTCTCTAGGCAGGCAAATCATCTGAGCCCTCAAGCGTGTCCTGGGTCTGACACCAACAGCTAGGAGACACCTGAATATTTCGTCAATGGGGCCAGCACTGTGGCACAGCGGGCAGAGCCAATGCCTGCAGTACTGGCATCCCATATGGATGCCAGTCCAAGCCCCACCTGTCCTCTTCTGATCCAGCTCTCTGCTGTGGCCTGGGAAAGCAGCAGACGATGGCCCTAGTGTTTGGGCCCCTGCACCTGCGTGGGAGACCTGGAAGAACCTCCTGACTTCAGATCGGCTCAGCTCCGACCGTTATGGCCATTTCGGGAGGGAACCAGTGGATGGAAGACCTCTCTCTCACACTCTCACTCTGTAACTCCGGCTTTCAAATAAATAAATAAAAAATATTTTGTCAGACATATTTCTCAGAATGACTGTATTTTTAAGCATTTTATATACATCTGTAAGTGTACATATGATGAATTTTCTGTACATGGATTAAGTAGCTATTTAGGGCTAACATCAAGGACCTACTGGAAAATCTTTTCAACTCAAATGTGGGAAATAAGACAAATCAACACAGGAAACAAAACCATGCAGACGCAGAAGGGTACAGTCTTCCCTCCCTTTAGGTGGTCACCCCAGCGCAGGGCACTTCCATCCGTCACGGACGGAGCTGCAGGTAATGGGGCCCGGCCCGTGTGCGTGCTGCTGCTGGCTGCGGCCTGGCTGCCAGCCCTGGCACCATCCTCCTCCCATGAAGACGCCCTGGCCACGGGAAAAGCGATGGGCCTCTTGCTGCCGACTCCTCCACAGTGGACTCACTCTCCTTGCCTCACAAGAACGTCAGAAAGATCTTCTGTTCCTTCCAGCTTGAGATTCTGGGGCACGATCAAAAACACACGTGGACTTTGGTATATTGAGAACAGAAGATCATGAAACAATTCTCAACCGGGTGGTAAGGCAGTGACTACGTCTGCCCTCACCCCGACCCGAGCATTCAACCCAATCCCAGGCAGCTGCTTCCCTCAGGACTACAAGGCGGACCTCAAAGGTTTTCTGCAGCTCAGGGTCGGGGAGCTGCTTGGGTTCAGCATCGAGCATACAGTGCAGGAGCACAGGGACACCGAGGCAGAGGGCCCTCACCTGGCAATGGACTCCCAGCCCCCTTGCTGCTTAGCTGAGGGGAAACTATTACTTGAGCAGGGGCCAGGGAGAGCAACAGACCTGAGAAGGAAAGCCCAAAAAAAGGCCCCCTCGGGTCTCAAGTGTCTCAGAACATCTCTCTTGGGCAATGTAATTTCTGAGTTATCAAAGACCCACGCAGATGATCACAATGTCACGGCCCTGTTGCAAGTACAATCTTCTGCCCAAAGCCAGACTCAAACATCAGTGCTCAGCCTAACAGGCCTTGAACTGCGGCCACTACCCCACCCTTCAAATGCTGGGAGCGCTGGCCCCACATGAAGAGGCCTGATCGTGGCAAAGTGAATAGAGCCACACTGTCACCGCAGCCAGAGCAGGCAGACTTACAGAAGCCACAGAGCCAGCAGCAAGCAACCAGGCAAGGCCAGAGGACTGCTCCCTCACCAGGGAAAGCTGGGTTTCTGTGGACACACACAGTCCAGGGCAGGGCTCTGATCCTCAGGCTGGGGCGAATGAGGCCTCCGAGCTGCGGAAGCTCCCTCTGCTTAGGAGCCTGCTGTCGGTGTGGGAACATCTCCAGTGTGGACATGAAGATGGAGTGAGAACTGAGGTTCCAGACTATCCCCGGCAGCTGAGTGGTGCCACATGACACTCGCTCAGGCCCCTGCACCCAAGTGGGAGACCTGGAAGAAGCTCCCGACTCTGGCCTGGCCCAACTCTGGTGGTTGCAGTCATCTGGGGAGTGAACTAGCAGATGGAAGGTTTGTTGATCTTTTTCTTCCTCTCTCTCTCTCTCTGTCCCCTTGTTTCTCTCTGTAACTTTCAAATTATTAAGTAAATCTTAATAATAATAACAAAAGCCAGAAGTCCCATGTTGGCATGCAGGAAATCCTGGGTGCTACCACCAGCTCCCTGCCAACATGTAACCCAACCACACCTCAAAGGCCAGCAGATCCACCCTGCAGGGCCTGATGGGCAGCAGCCACCAGCGGTGGTGTGCGGGGCAGCTGCAGCCTGCGTAGGCGCAGTGCTCATCGCACTGCTGCGGCCTAGCCCAGCTCTGCGCTGTGGACCCTAAAGGACACCAGATGTTCAGCAGAACTCAAGCACAGGTTGACTGCTGGCTGCCCTCACTGCAGTGCGCCTGGACAGCGCCCCCAGGCTCCTGGGAAGACGGCTCCCCGAGCCGCTCAGCTATCTGCCTCTCTCCTTCCTGTGACACACGGTTCGAGTCCGAGACTTTCTCCACTGTCCTCGGCAGCCCCAGCGTCCTGGCTGCTGCCGTCCTGTTTCACTGCTCACTCTTCCTGTAGCAGCTTTCCCTCCCCCTTCCCCCTCTTTTCTCCGCCAGGACCCCCACATACCTTGACTCTGAAACCCAATGAAGTAAAACATACTTTATGTTCTCAGGTCGGGGAACGGACTGATCATAACTTCACTGTCCAGAACTTTCCCCTTTGGGTCCTCTTCACTAGTTTCACTGCTAATTAAACCTCGTGGCCTTTTCCGAAGTTACTTCTAGGTGCCTGGTGAATCCCTTGGGTCGCAGATACTACACGGGTCACTGTATTTAAGATATCCCACAGGAGCCGGCCCTGTGGCGCTGTGGCTAAGCGTCCACCTGTGGTGCCAGCATTCCATATGAGTTCAAGTCCCAGCTGTTCCTCTTCTAATCCAGCTCCCTGCTAACAGCCTGGGAAACCAGGGGAAGATGGTCCAAATACTTGGGCTCCTGCACCCACGTGTGAGACCCGAAGAAGCTCCTGGCTTCAGATCAGCCCAGCTCTGGCTGTTGTGGCCATTTGGGGAGTGAACCAGTGGATGGAAGACCTACCTGTTTCTCCCTCTCTCTCTGTTTCTCTCTCTTTCTGTCTGTAACTCTGCCTCTCAAATAAGTAAATCTTAAAAAAAAAAAAAAAAAAAAATCCCACAGTAGCCCATAAAAGAAAGACTTAATAAAAAGCTCGAATGACTCGACACAGAGAATATTCCGATTCTTACGCTGGCGAGAATTACCTACCTTTTCATTGGCTAAATGCAGGAGGCAGGCAAAGGCCAGGGGAATGGAGAGGTTCTGAGCCATGAGTGGGGGCAGGCTGCAAACAAAGGCGCGAGTATTTAGCTGCAGCTCTGAAAACAAAGGCTCTTTCATCAAGTCTGAATGATACACACACAACGACTCACGAGAAACAAGAAATATTTCAGATGCATTTTTGTCAGTTTCTAGTTCCGTATTTGGGAATAAATTATCTCCTTTTTCATTCCTGCCATTGGCACAGAAAAGTGCCTTTTACACATTGGCCTTTATTAACTTAATTATCAATGCAGAGAGGAGACAGGAAAGCTATTACACTGTGCAGACAGGCAGTGCACAGAGGGCCTGTCCCACTAACCCGCGGCTGAGCACTCGCGGCCAGGGCTCCCAGCCAGGGCTCTGAGCGCTGCCCCGGCGCCGGGCGGCACGCACCTCCTCTGCAGGTTCTGGGTGAGCCCGCTGAGCAGCTTCTCGCCGGCCACCTCCGCCGGGGCCTCTTCCTTCCCAGGTTCGTTGTGGTTGGCCTAATGGAAGAAGCACACGTGCAAGTCAAGCATTTAGGGGTAGTTCACTTTGGAGAGGGCAACCGAAACCTGTACAGTTGTATGCCCAAAAAAGCACAGTCCACCTCTGCACGGAACGAAAACAATTTCCGAGTTAAATCTGAAGAAAAAGTATCTGGAAGGGGAACCAGAGCCTCAGCCCTGGCCTGACACCGACAGTCACTGAGCTACAGTAAGCCAAGTGGCGATGGCGAGTGTGGTTCCGCAAAGGCCTAAACTGCATCGAAGCTTCTAGATCCTCCAAAAAAAACAAAAATAAATAACAAAAGCTAAGGTGATTTAAAGCCTCCACTGGACAACTGGACTACACAGCTAAGGGCAGCACAAAACAATTTGAGCTTTGCAGTAAGAACAAAGGAAGAACAAGTGGCCTGCTGTCTCCCTGCTGCCAGGCAAGCAGCTATGGCAACTTTGCACAACTGGGATTTGCATTAACATGAGATAGGTGCATGTGTGGGGCATGGGAGGGACAGGACTGAGTGAGTACCAGTGTAGTAAAATGTAGTAAAATGTTGGTTAGTTTTTAGAAGTGGGGGTTCACTATATTAGTCTGCTATTTTTTCTACTTTTGCATGTTTCTTTTTTTTAAAAAATTATTATTTGAAAGTCAGAGTTACAGAGAAAGAGGGAGAGACACAGAGATCTTTCTTTTTTTTGACAGGCAGAGTGGACAGTGAGAGAGAGAGAGAGAGAGAGAGGTCTTCCTTTGTCGTTGGTTCACCCTCCAATGGCCACCGCGGCTGACGCACTGCGACCGGCGCACTGCGCTGATCCGAAGGCAGGAGCCAGGTGCTTCTCCTGGTCTCCCATGGGGTGCAGGGCCCAAGCACTTGGGCCATCCTCCACTGCACTCCCAGGCCACAGCAGAGAGCTGGCCTGGAAGAGGGGCAACCGGGACAGAATCCAGCACCCCGACTGGGACTAGAACCCCGTGTGCCAGCACCACAAGGCAGAGGATTAGCCTAGTGAGCCACAGTGCCGGCCACAGAGATCTTTCATCTGTTCATTCTCTCCCCAGATGGCTGTAACAACCAACACTAGGCCAGACTGCAGCCAGAAGCCAGGAGCCAGGAGGACCTTCTTCCAGGTCTCCCCTGTGGGTTGCAGGGGTCCAAAGACTTGGGCCACCCTCCACTGCTTTCCCAGGCCAATAGCAGGGAGCTGGACGGGAAGTGGAGCAGGCAGGACTTTAACCAGAGACCACATGGATGCCAGCGTTGCAGGCGGTCGCTTTACCTGCTACACCACATGTTTATTTTCTAACAGAAAAGTTTAAAAAAAAGAATAAACTTATAATGAGGCAGAATTCCAGGCGGAGAGGGTATCAGCAGTCAATTAAAAGTTAAGCTGGGATGGCCGGCGCCGCGGCTCACTAGGCTAATCCTCCGCCTTGCGGCGCCTGCACACCGAGTTCTAGTCCTGGTCGGGGCGCCGGATTCTGTCCCGGTTGCCCCTCTTCCAGGCCAGCTCTCTGCTGTGGCCAGGGAGTGCAGTGGAGGATGGCCCAAGTGCTTGGGCCCTGCACCCCATGGGAGACCAGGAGAAGCACCTGGCTCCTGCCTTCGGATCAGCGCAGTGTGCCGGTCACAGTGCGCCAGCCGCGGCAGCCACTGGAGGGTGAACCAACAGTAAAGGAAGACCTTTCTCTCTGTCTCTCTCTCACTGTCCACTCTGCCTGTCAAAAAAAATAAATAAAATAAAAAAAAGTTAAGCTGGGGCAGGCATGTGGCAAAGCAGTTAAGAAGCTGCTTGAGGGGCTGGCGTTGTGGTGCAGCGCGGTTAAGACACCGTGTGCAATGCCGGCACCCATATGAATGCCAGCTAGAGTCCTGGCTGCATAACTTCCAATCCAGCTCCCTGCTATGTGCCTGGGAAAGCAGCAGAGGATGGCCCAAGTCTTGGATCCCTGTTACCCACTGGGGAGACCTGGATGAAGCTCCTGGCTTTGCCCTGGCCCAACCCCAGCTGTTGCAGCCAACTGGGGAATGAACCAGCAGATGGAAGATCTCTGTCTCTCTTTCTATAACTCTACCTTTCAAAGAAATCTTTAAAAATAAAAAGCACATTTCTCTGACACTTGCACCCCACTCCGCTTTAACTGAGAAGTCCTGATGAATAAGACTGTGGCTTCCTGATATGTCCATGACTACAGAGCTTAGAGACAGTGCAGCATCTACAACCAAGTCATGAACTTTTAATCCTGGGCCAGCAGGGCGTCTAAGGGATTAGGCTGAGTGGGTAGTCCCTGAGCAGAATGTGTGTGGATTCCCGTCAATTGAGATGTTCAGTGACTGGGACTGAATTAATAAAGGCTTTACCTTGTTTAACAAAGAAAAATCTGACAGCATAATTTTTTACTACTTCCCTACTGAAAATACATTCCCCAAGTCAGAATTACTGGATCGAAAGATTTAAATATCTTACGGCACTTGAGATGTAGTGCATTCTAACTATCAACTTAAAACTGAAAGCACAATGAATAGTACTCCAAATTTTCCTCAACTCAGAACAGGAAAACACTGTTTAGTTGCCAAACTGCTGTTGATTTAATGCAGCATGAAGACGCCTTCCTCTGTGTGTCCTGAGTGCCAGCAAGGCCAAGTGATGTCCTACACACTCGTCTGCCACCTGCATCACCTTCTGAGCGACCCGCCCGCTCACTTCCCCGAGAGGCACGATGTCTTCCTTATATTCGAATGACTCCGTGGTGGAGCCGCTGACTGTGAGGAGGCGTCTTCCGGCCACAGATGCCCCCCCCCCCCCCCCACGGCAGGAGCCCAGCAAGGACGCGGGGCACTGCTACCTTTGTGTCTGCTTCCGTTCTGGAAATCTCTGTCAGCAAACTCCACATGCTCTGCTTCAGCTTCTTCATGTCCATCTTCTTGGCAGTCTTGGCATACTGAATTTCAATTTTATTTACCTAAAATAAGTAGAAGACAAAGGAAAACTAAGCAGAAGGAGAGAAAAAAATCTACCACCAGCTTACTGTAAGTCTGGAGTTCACCTAAAAAAAGGAAATCAGCTTCACCAAGAGTGAGAGCTTTGTTTTAGACAACTAGAGTCCCTCGTGTCAGATCTAATTATGAAGAATCTATATTTACCTGCAATTTCAGTGTAAAAGAGGTAAGTGGACCACATATTAGCCAAAATACCAAGCCCGCACCCTGGCGTGGAGTACACAGATGTTTAATGCATGCTAAGTTAACGTGAACTGAATGTGCCCCAGATTTCTCTGAGCCACGTGGGTAGCCAGCCTCACAGAGGTAGCACACACTCCGTCTTCCCTGCCTGTAGCCTCTGCCCACACCTTTTATTCGGGTGATCAGCTCTCCCTGAGTGGAATGGGAAAGATGGGCTGTTCCACACAAAGCTAACTAGCATCAGTTCACTTCCACAGCTCCAGTCAACGTTCATCCTCTGGCACACAATAGGTTAAAACTGAGGCGTGGGGTTGGTGGGGGGATCAAGCTCAGACCGGTGTGACTCCCACAGAGGAGGCAAATGAAAGACTCCGGGCACTTAATGCAACTCACCTTCTGAGGCTCAGCCAGCAGATTGGAGTCCCCGTACGTAGTGATGTCTAATCGTGGGCCTTCAGGAGTGTGGCCATTCTCTTGTGTCGTCTGAGGATGAGCTGTCAGGTCAAAGTCTCCGCCCGGTCCCACAAAGTTGTCCGACTCTTCATAATCACTGTCAGCAGCCTGGGCAAGGGGACAGCTCCAGTCTGGCAGAAGCTGCCAGAGGGGCTTCAAGACACCCCTGAGACAGACTCCGTGTTGACCACCCACACTCGTTAAGTGAGTCCTGCCAGGGTGGACTCCCAGCCGCCAGTCACCTTCCTGTCCCACACATGGCCAGCTGGGAGGGATCTGTTATCTAAGACCCCTGGACCAAGAGTTAAAAGGAATTCAATAATCACAACTGCCAGTGTCCTCTGTGACAGCCACCCGATTTAGGGCTTGATTTTACTGAAGGCACTCCCAACACCTGAGGAGTGCCCTGCATTCCTCACCCAGCACAAGAACTGGACGTTGCGGGGCCAGACAGTCGGCAGCAAGCGCTCACTACCTGGACTATGCCCAGAGTAAATGGGTTAGTACTTGGGGTGGAGGTGGGTGTGGGCAGGAGTCAGTTCTAATAAGCTTCCTGGGTGATTCTTGTGCACAATAAAGCGTCAGGGGCAAAGGTCAAGAGATCAGTCTGGGTTTTCACTAAAACATAGCAGCCTACCTCTCCTCCAGCTAAGAAAACAAGGTGAACACCTTCTGCGGTTCTTCTCTCCCTCCCCACATACCAGGCCTCAAATGAGCCTTACTATTTCCCCCTTTCTGTTAATTTTGCGATCCCATTAGCAGACTCACAGAAGGCAAATGGAAATGACTTGGTCCAAACCAAGATCTAAAAAAGAGCAGCAGCTCGTACAAGTTCAAAGCGTGAGAACCAGGACGAGAGCTAGAAGTGTGGTCTTCTGAGACACACCCAGAGGCTTCCCTCTGCCCCACTAGCACACATCACCTTTACATGTCTACATGTCCTGTCTGTCCAACTAAAACACTAGCACCTAACAGCAGGAGGACTGTTCGTGTTTCTTCGAAAAAAATCCCCAAACAGCCCAGATCTCTGCACTGCTCCATCACTTGTAGACTCATTTACGGGCGTGTGTGCCCTTGCTTCCTGCATACAGGGCTGTGGTAAGGCAGGCCAAGTCGGGGGCTGGTCCCTCAGCTCTGCTCAGTTCCTCTTCTCAGCACAGACCCTGTATCTACAAAATTTCCATCAGATTCAGAATTTCCTACAGCTTCTGCTACGTAGAAGCAGGGAACACGCCTCTTCTCCCCTTTACCTGTAACCCAGGGCAGAAGTTGGAGGTGTCGTTTGGGTTGTTGTAATCATAGTCTCCGAGTTCTTCATAATGCTCAGCCTTTGCCTCCTGGCCCTGGGCCACCTTAAGCAACTAGAATACAGGAAAGAACACATGCAGAAGGCAATGTCTAGACGATTTCTAGAAGAGCAGCTGCTAACGACATTGGGGAAAACAGACTTCAGTTCCTATGCTTGACTTGCTCCTAGAGTTAACTGTACCATTCAAGCAGAAGGGCCTGCCCAGTTGTCCAGCACCCAAGAACTCATAATGATGTGACCCCTGTATGTCACTGTGCCCACTTTTTTTCTTAAAGATTTATTTATTTGAAAGGCAGACTTGAGAGAGAGAGAAAGCTCTTCCACCCACTGGCTCACTACTCAAATGGCTGCAATGGCTGGGGGTGGGCCAGGCCAAAGGCAAGAGCCTGGTACTCCATCCAGATCTCCCACATGGGTGGCAGGTACCCAAGCACTTGGGCCATCTTCCTCTGCCTTTCCAGTCACATTGGCAGAGAGCTGGATCAGAAGTGGAGCAGCCAGGACTCAAACTGGTGCTCATACGTGATGCTAGCTTTGCAGGCTACAGCTTAACCCGCTGCGATACAACACCCCCACACGGCTTCACTTCTATACCGATCATAAGCGAGGCAGTGTGAACGGCACAAAGCTCCCGCTGAGTGGTTCTACAACCCCCGTGAGAAAGTCAGAGTGTCAAGCAATGATGAAAATGTGTGACTCCCCCCAGAGGGCCATATTTACCTCCTTGGCATTTCAGTGTGGAAGCGTTAGTGCCCGGCTTGCAGCCAGGTAAGGGATTTCTAAGTCTTGAGTGAGCACCTGTCCTACAGCTTTCCCTTTAGCGTGGCCTGACCCATCTGCTCTCTGGCACCTGCCCTTGGCTCGCACACGTTCCTCCTTGTGCTCTTCTCTCCACCACCCGCCCGAGAGTCACGTTACCAGCCACTTGGCGCCACATGTGCTCGGCAACAAGAGGCTTAAGGGAACTGACGCACAGCCTTACCCTGATGCCTGGTTTGAGATGAAGCTGCACCAGAGTGTCAACCTCATAGAGGAAATCTGTAGGAAGAGTGGTAGCCTTGCAGTTCTGGCTCTCCAAAGTGGACCTGGTCAGAACAGTAGCAGCCTTTAAAAAAAAAAAGTGCTGTTTAGGGGTCTTGAAAGATGGACAACACCTCTCATCTCCTGGAAAGGAGCCTGGGAAAGGCCTGGGCAGCCTCAGTGTACTCTCAGGGTCCCCACCGGTCTGCGCGAAAAGATGATTCTGCAAACACGGTTCTCCGTATTCTAAACTTGGTTTTTTCTGCTACTGAGTTTGAGGCTATTTCTAAACAGTCCTTTAGAGAACAAGGGAGAATGAAGCCATGCATTTACTCTAAAGTTAAACTTAAAATGGAATTTTAAAAATCACATCTGAAAGGGAGAGGGCTGCAAAGAGCAATTTTAAAAAGCACAACTGCTAATAGATCCAGAACGAACCTTTGTTTTTCGAAAATACACATCAAAGTCAATATCATCTTCAAAGTCAATCTCAAAATCCTTCTTCGTACTCTTCTTTCTGTTCTCTGACTGAGAGGCAGAATCTTCTGCAGAGAAGAACACAGATGTCAACGCTGCTCACTCTGTGGCCTACATGACAGCCTCATCAACCACAAGACAGCTTTTGTGCCTGAGCATTGTAACAGCAGGAATGTTACACCATACACCTCATTTTTGTCCTAAATGTATAATGTGTATTTTAACAAAACTCATTAAAAATGCATGCCAATGCCTTCCTTTGGAAGAGCAAATACAAACCTCACAATGCTGGCCCCGCTCTGCAGAGAGCGGGAGGGGGCTGCCTGTGCAGTAACTCGGGACGGGTATCCCCAGAGCCCTGGGATCAGTACCACCCAGGGCCACTGTCTAAAGTCACGGGGATACTAGGGAGCAGTGCAAGGTCCCGAGCCCAGTTCTTCTGACTCTTCCTGCTCAATTTTAATTGCTTACCCAAGCAGGAGGCTGCCTCACCTTCAAAAAGTTCATGCAAATGCACATTACGGAAAAGTTAGGCATGGGGTTCAAACAAATCTTGCATCCATATAAACTTCTTTCAGTGCTATTTTTCCATAAACTTTTTGAAGTGCCCTGGAATGAGTCATCAGTTTATCAGCAGGTGCACAGGGCAATACTGGCATTTCCCTTCCTCAGCTAACCGCTGACGGGTTGGTCATCTGCACTGCCTCTTCAAGTTCCACATAGAAATACTTACGTTTGGGTCGAGGCCTAAAGCGCCAGTGATCTGGGCCAGCCCACATCTTCATGGTCCGGGGACTGAAATAGGAATATTCTCCAGGTTTCATTGACAGCAGGGGGCACATGGTCCTAATGTCTCCATCTCCAAGGGAAATCACTTCCTCCCTATAATGCACATGAAATCATATTTGTCTATGTTCAATACAGTTGGGTATTTAAATGTAAAGAAGCATATATTATCAACGGAAACGCTAACAAATTCCCCAAATGAATGGCATTTCTAAAAGTCAATCCAGTATTAATATTTCATCATTGACAATCCTTTAATTCTTACTTTTCAAGTGTTTTTGGTCTCTTCACAATATAGTCATATCTATATACAAGTACTTTGGATATTTCAATGAGCTTCATAAAACACTAGTCTATTCTTTGAGTGACAAGAAAACAGGTGTAGACATTAGGTTGTTACATAAGGCTCCACAGCTGGTACAGTGCCAGAGCTGGGAGCCGGACACACTCCTGGAATCTCAGCCCTGTGGTATACAAGACTTTTTGGACAACATAATCCCTCCTTTTTTTTTTTTTTTTAAAGATTTATTTTATTTATTTGAAAGGCAAGGTTACAGAAAGATCTTCCATCTGCTGGTTCACTCTACAAATGGCCAAAACAACTGGGGCTGGGCCAGGCTGAAGCCAGAAGCCGGAAGCTTCTTCTTGGTCTCCCATGTGGGTGCAGGGGCCATCTTCCACTGATTTTCCCAGTCACACTTGCAGGGAGTTGCACTGGAAGTGGAGCAGCCAGGACTCAAACCAGCACCCATGTGGGACACAGGTGGCGGCTTTTCCCACTACGCCAGCCCCCACCTTCTTTATTTGCCGTCCATCCATAAATGAGGGCTCCAATAGAGAGTGTCATAGTTCTTAATGAAAGTGAGAAAGATGTTAATCCAACTTACACTTTAAGCTCTCAAAAGCTTTCAGAACTCTTTTAGTCTGTTAAGTCACCAGCTTTATTCTTTGCTGTGTGTGAAGCATCTAAGTGGCCAGTCCAGGAAGGTAGTTTTGGTTTGGTCTTTCACCCTTTCTACAAAGTGCTAAAACATGGGAGGCGGATTTTCCTAAAAGGTTTCAATGTGTAGAAAGCCAGTTAGTGCTGCTATACTGCCCCCTAAAGGTAAAAGAACAGGAAACTTCAGAGAATGCCTTCATAGTGTATTGAGCCATACATACAAATGCCCTTTAAATCAAGCCCTACACAAGGGGACCTCAAAAAGTTCATAGAGGGGGCCAGTGCCGTGGCGTAGTAGGCTAAGGCTCCGCCTGTGGCACCAGCATCCCATAACGGGCACCAGTTCGTGTCCAAGCCGCTCCTCTACAGCTTATGGCCTGAGAGGGCAATGGAAGACAGCCCAAGTGCTTGGGTCCCTGCACCCAGGTGAGACCCAGAAGAAGCTCCTGGCCATTGCCACCATTCGGGGAGTGAACTAGTAGATGGAGGATCTCTCCGTCTCTCCCTCTGTCTGTAACTCTGCCTCTCAAATAAATAAATCTTTAAAAGAAAAAAAAAAAGTTAAGAGTGGCAGGTGTTTGGCATAATGGTTATGGAATGCCAATCAGACAGTCTGGGTTTGCATTCCAGCTCTGCTCCCAATTCTAGCTTCCTGCTAACACAGAACCTGGGAGGCAGCAGCAATGGCTCCAGTAGCAGCTTCTCCGTCGCCCATGTGGGAGATCTGGATTGCATTTCTGGGCCCCCGTTTTGTCCCAGCTTAGTCCTGGCTGTTGTGGGGATTTAAGGATTGAAGCAGCAGATGGAAGCTCTGTTTTTCTCTTAAAAAAAAAAAAAAAAAAAAAGGCAAAGCAAAGCAAAGGCCTTGAATGTAATTGTGATGGTGGCCTGTGGCATGGACCACATGCACACACAACCAGGCCCCTGGTATTTAAAAAAAAAAAAAAAAATGTTCTTGGAAAAATGGCATGAAAAATAAAATAAAAAATAGAAATTTACTTATCATGAGCTCCGCCAAGCCTAGAAAACCTCTGTAAGTGATGTGCAGCCATTCAGTCCACCCCTAAAGAATGGAGCCTGGGAACTCTGACCACACCAGCCAGTCTTACATGATTTTCTGAAGAAAAACAGGGGCCCTGTACACGTGCTTTAGGATCAGGAAACAAAGGAGTCAGCAGGAGCCCCACCAGGAGCAGCTCCCAGATGGCCCTTGCTGGCCGAGGAGCGGGCAGGGGTGCTGCTGTGGTGGAGGCGAGCCTTGCTCTGGCGCTTTCGGTCTAAAGCTCTTGTGCCTGCAGCTGACGTGGGCACAACAGTTTCGGCCCCCACCGTGCACAAAGTTTTCTCAGCTTTCATTTTTTAGCCGGAACTGTGTGAACTACACCAGGAGAGATGTGTACGGTGTTGGCTGCTGCTTCTGATTGCTTCTTCAGCGATCTTCATCAGTTAGGGCATGAACAAGATCAACTTCTCCTCATGCAGTGCTATGGATAAGCTGCTCTGGAAGCTGCATTTCAAAACTGTCCCATCACTTTTTTTTTTAATCTTTATTTATTGGGCTGGCACTGTGGCCCAGTGGGTTAAAGCTGGGGCCTGCAGCTCCAGCATCCCGGCTGGAGACCTGAATGCTCCATTTCCGATCCAGCTCCCTGCTAATGTGCCTGGGATAGCACTGGAGGATGGCTCGAGTGCTTGGGCCCCTGCACCCACATCGGCAACTAGAACAAGCTTCTGGCTCCTGGCTTCGGCCTGGCCCAGTCCTGGATCAGAAGTGGAAGAGCTGGGTTTTTTTTTTTAAAGATTTATTTATTTATTTGAAAGTCAGAGTTACATAGAGAGATGAAATGGGGAGAGGGGGAGAGAGAGAGGTCTTCTATCTGCTGATTCACTCCCCAGATGGCTGCAATAGCCAGAGCTGCGCCAATCTGAAGCCAGGAGCCAGGAGCTTCTTCCAGGTCTCCCACATGGGTACAGAGGCCAAAGGACTTGGGCCATTTTCTACTGCTTTCCCAGGCCACACCAGAGAGCTGGATTGGAAGTGGAGCAGCCGGGTCTCAAACTGGTGCCCATATGGGATGCTGGTGCTTTAGGCCAGGGCTTAACCTGCTGTGCCACAACGCCGGCCCTAAGAGCTGGGTCTTGAACCAGCACCCACATAGCATGCTGGTGTCATAGGTGGTGGCTTAACATGCTACACCCCAACGCTGGCCCCAAAAGGGAGGACTTCTGCTCTATCCATGCAATCTTTTTTTAAAAAAACAAAAATGGGAAATTATATTTATGTATTCCTATATAATTAAAATACTGTAGAAAAAGTATCACATTCATAGTCTCTAAGACCTTGCACTACAACAGAATCTGATACCCAGCCCAAGGACTCAGGAACAACGAATGTGCTACATTGTGAGTCCGAGGGAGTCAGAGGTGGCTTCAGTAGCGCCCCGACTCAATTCTCAGGGATAGGGATATTTTTCTGTTGAAGCTTTACTGGTTGGGGTTGGCGCTGTGGCATGGCAGGTTAACACCCTGGCCTGAAGCGCCAGCATGCCATATGGGCGCTGGTTCTGGTACTGGCTGCTCCACTTCCGATCCAGCTCTCTGCTATGGCCTGGGAAAGCGTGGAAGATGGCCCAAGTCCTTGGGCCCCTGCACCCACGTGGGAAGCCCAGTGGAGGCTCCTGGCTCCGGATAGGTGCAGCTCTGGCCGTTGTAGCCAACTGGGGAGTGAACCAGCGGATGGAGGATCTCTCTCTCTTTCTCTGCCTCTCTTCTCTGTGTCTTTCAAATAAATAAATCTTTAAAAAAAAAAAAAAAAAGCTTTACTGGTTGGGTTGGAAATTTACAGGCAAAACACAGGGGCCAGTGTTGTGGTGCAGGGGATTAAACTGCTGCAGCGACACTAGCATCTCACACCAGTTTGAGTCCTGGCTCCTTCGCTTCTGATCCAGCTCCCTGCTAATGCACCTGGGAAGGTGGAAGAGGCCCAAGTGCTAGGACCCTTGCCACCTATGTAGAAGATCCTGATGGGAGCTCCAGGTTCCTGGCTTCAACCTGGCCCTAACCCAAACCTCGTAGCCACTTGGGAAATGAACTGGCAGATGGAAGATCTCTTTCTGTCTCTCCCTCTGTAACTCTGCCTTTCAAATAAATAATTTGAAAAAAATAATTATACAGTGGCTGTCCCCTGCACCCTCCGAGAACCTCAGCCTACCACCCAAAGTGCACTATGTACGGCTGGCGCTGGGTGACAACCGGCTTCACCCTCCGAGCCTGTTGCCTGTACCCTCATCTGTAGAATGGGGGTAGCAGTGTCTAGTTACAGCGTGGAGGAAGCATTTACTTTTATGGAGCCGGCATTGCAGCGTAGCAGGCTGACTTGCCGCCTGCAGAGCTGGCATCCCATATGGGAACCAGTTTGAGTCCCAGCTGCTCCATTTCTGATCCAGTTCCCTGCTGGCGTGCCTGGGAAAACAGCAGAAGATGGCCCAAGTACTTGGGCCCACTGAACCACGTGGAAGACCCAGATGACGCTCCTGGTTTCGGCCTGGCCCAGCCCTGGCCATTGCAGCTATCTGGGAAGTGAACCAGTGGATGAAAAATCTCTTTGTAACTCTGCCTTTCAGATAAATTAATCTTAAATAAATTTGTGTAGTACATAAATTGTGAAAAATGAATGTAAGGTAATTGGCACAGCATCTGGCACAAAATCAGAACAATGAGCTCAATATCAGATACTACTATTTATATCTAGTCCTACTTCTTCCTATGGCAGAAACAAGACCCCCCCTCCGCCAAAGCAATGACATCTCACACCTCACCACAGAAGGGTCAGGTGCAGTCCAGTTAAACACTGAGTTCTCGGGAAAGCCCAGAGTGATGCCAAGATGGGACTTAAGGATGCACAGAATCTTTGACTAGATCCACTGCCTCCTGCTCCTAACGCACCCAATAGGAGAAAGTCTAAGATTCTGTGTCCTTTGGAACTGGGAAGAGAAATGAAGACATTGTTCAAAATTCTCAGCAGAAAACATTTTCAAAAAAACAAATTGGAAGTCACTGAAGCCTCCTGTGACCATCAGACCCTCAGGTGTCACTTCACTGTGATGTGAGGACACATGACCGTTCTTTTCTGATACTTGAAAATGGCATTAGAAGAGTTCATCCCAAGGCAGGCATTTGGTCTGGCAGTTCACCTGCGATTTGGGATGTCAGCATCCACACTGAAGAGGCTGGGTGACAGCTCAAGTACTCGGATCCTGCCATCTATCTAGGACACCCAGAGGGAGTTCCTGGCTCTTGGCTTTGGCCTAGCCCAGCCACAGCTGTCGGAGGTATCTGGGGAGTGAACCAGTGGATGGAAGACTGTTCTCTAACACTCCCTCTTTCTCTGTCATTCTGCCCTTCCAATAAATAAATAATAAATAAATAAATCTTTAAGAGAGAGAGAGAAAGGTGACGGAAAACTCCTCTGGACCCTGAGAGCCTTACTGGCAGCTCTGGACTTGGCAGGGCTCCTTCCAGCTCCTGAGCTCTGTCTGATCACCAGCGGCGCTGTGGTCGGGTTCATCATTGGCATCAAAGTCGTCCTCGGGGGGCCCATCAGGGAAGTCCTCGCACTCACTCTCCTCCACCTCGGCGTTGATGTCGAACACCTGATCGTTCTTCTTAAACTTGTCCACCAGGGCCGACACAGACTGCAGAGACACAGAGGGTTCTCTAGCTCTCCTCACTCCTGCGGTCACCCAGTTCACCTTCCAGGGCCAGTTCCAGCCCGCTCCTTGCCCAGCCCCGCCTCCCAGAGCTAGCCTTCTCGGGACAATGACGCGCTGGCTGGGGAGGTTTACATTGTGTGGCACAGGATGGAGCTGTATTGTCATCAGGCACATTTTGTAAAACATGAAACAGGAATCTGCATCCATTAACTACATGTTTAGGGAAAACAATTTGCCATGGAGACCATTTGTTTTGGAGGTTGTAGTAAGTAGGCCAAAGGGGGCTGTGCTAAAAATACCCAGAGGAAAGCTTCACCCGGGGCCATTTCTCAGGAAACTGTGTGCCAGGGGACTTAACCCCAAACAGTAGGAAATTCTTCGAGCTTGACAGTAGCCTAAACACCAAAGCCACTGGGGTAGCCACACTCAAGAGTAAATCTGATTAAAAAAAAAAAAAAAAAGGCATTCGCACACGGACAGCAGGGCCGCCTCCCCCCAGGGAAGCAGAGGGGGCATGAGGCTGATCCCAGAGTTCACGCAGCAGCGTAACGGCCCTGCTGCTTCACAACCCTGCTCTTACCCCCTGCCCAGCTCTGCATCCTGCAGATGTGCCAAGGGAAATATTTTTTGTTCTCCTGGTTAAATACAAACGATGCCACAGTTTTGGTTCCCACTGGGCAGAACTAATCTTGGGCGATCCAACTGAAACCATGAAGCACTGGAAAAATTCCCAGAGCCCTTATAAGTCCAAAAGTTGACCACACCTCATTATGGGTTTCACTGTCCCACTTAGTGAACTGGAAGCCGGCCAGGGAAGGGCAGATCTGGCGATCTTCCACACACTGCTGCAAGGGAGCTGGAGAGGACAGCAAGAGCACACATTAGACTGGGTCAAGTATGCTCCCTGTGCCTTTTCTGTGGAGACGAAGGCCTGCAGTCCCCTCAGCGTCCTCCACAGACTCAGTGTCAACACTGGCCGGCAGCTGCCCTCAGCAGTGAGCAGACGCATGGGCGCACACCCACACGGCAGTCAGCTGGCATGTTGCCATTTCAGAAAATGGTGAAATACCACAGGAGAAAGCCGAGACACAACAGCTGGTTCTGAAAGGAACTCTACCCTGCACTATAGTTAAGAAATCAAAAGCCCTTTCTCTTGGGGCAGGTGTTGTTTGGGAACAAGTGAATCCTAAATAGGAGTGCTTGGGTTTGAGTCCTGATGCCAGCTTCCTGCTAATGTGCACCCTAGGAAGCAGCAGGTGACGGCTCAAGTACTTGGGTTGCTGCACCCTATGTGGGCGACCTGGATTAAGTTAGCAGCTTGTGGCTCTGGCCTGTCCGGCACCACTGTTATGGGCGTCTGGAGAATGAACCAGCATATGGAAGATCTTCGTGTCTCTGGCTCTGCCTTTCAAACACATATGGTATAGTGGGTTAGGCAGCCTCTTGTGCCTGGCCCTCACACCTGCCTGCACCTTGCCACCACATCCCAAGTGCACAGCAGAGAGGAAGGAGGGCGGGGATGCGAGAACCTCTGCCAGGCCAGCATCAGGGGTCTGGTAACAGGACAGGCCCCAGCAGACTAAAAACAGGGCACAGCGCCCTCTTCTCGGGACGCCAGGTTGGGAGCACATAAGAACACGCCCTCTCCAGCCAGACTGAGGTCTCTTTAAGGCCCCTTCTCAAGTCCAAACCCTGGCATTACGGGGTGAGCCCAGAGCTTTGGCACGTGAGTTCCACGGCACGTAAAACAAGGAGGGAATGGTTTAGTGTTTGGCTCCATGCTGCAGAGAGGAAAACGTCAGCGGGTGGCTAGACACTGCCAAGACACTCAACTGGCACCGCAGAGACTTCTGGGACTTGAAGCAGTGTTAAGGGCAGAACGGATTTATCATACCCGACGGTTACACAGAAACTTCTCTGATGACAGAAAAGCCCCAGCGAAAGGCATTATTTGTACTTACCTTTTAAATCTGTCATTTCTACCCAACCTAAATCTGGGAAGTGGAGCGGCTCTCCTGGGGACAGGGTGTGCGCTTCGGAGGGGAAAAGCAGCTCACTCCTGTAGTCATGGCAGCAGAGGGTAGACAGAAACACCCCTGCCGTGCTACACTCGTCAAACGAGGCCGCTGTCTTCTGGAACATGGGATCGATCTGGACCGGACAGATAGAGGCAAAGAATCACCACACGCAGCTGAGGGAAACACTAAAGTGTGCTCTCCCTGGATTAAAGTATCTCTGCCAGTGATCAGGAGGAGAACTTTCTAACTGGCCAAGTTTAAAACATAAAAGAAAAGCCCTACGTGGTCAGAGTGCAGATTACATGCACACTGTCCGGTAAGACAGAAGATGGTGACCAGCACAAACCATGTCAACCTGTGTACAGTGCGCCCTACATGCCTCTGCTGGTCTGGCTTCTTCTTGGCTGAGTGAACCCTGGCTGTTATGGGCATCTGGGGAGAGAACCAGCAGACACAAGATCCCTCTCTCTCCTTCTGTTTCTGTGCCTCTCAGATACAACGACAATAACACCTTAAATAAAAATAAAAACAAAATCCTTGACCTTACTTCCCCCTCCATTTGCCATCCCATTAGTCTGCTCCTACAAAATTCTTTGAAACCACCACCCCTCACCTCCCATTATGAAAAGTTTCAGGCCTATAAGAATGTTGAGGGGCTGGCGCTGTGGCACAGTGGGTTAAGTCATGGCCTGCAGTGCTGGCATCCCATATGGGCCCTAGTTCAAGTTCTGGCTGCTCCACTTCCCACTGAGCTCCCTGCTGATGCACCTGGGAAAGCAGTGGAAGATAGCCCAAGTGCTTGGGCCCCTGCACCCATGTGGGAGACCTAGAGGAAGCACCTGGCTTTGGTCTAACCTGGCCCAAGTCATTGTAGCCATCTGGAAAGTGAACCAGCAGATGGAAGAACAATCAATCTCTCTCTCTTTCTAACTCTGCCTTTCGAATAAACAAATCTTAAAAAAAAAAAAAAAGTCCAAAGAATAGTAGTACTCATCTCTGTGTGACTTCAACCTAAATTCCTCATGGCTTACAATTTGCATTTGCTCTCTAGATAGACAGACAGACAGACACAGATAGAGCGAGTGCATGACACTTCCCCTGTCTGCCAGTTTGTGTCTTCTCTCCTCTGCTTAGTTGCTGACATCTTGGCTTTGCTAGCTAGTCCCTCCTGGGCTCTACCAATAGGGGGCACCAGAGAGAGACTGCAGGGCTTGCTCTCTGTCCAGGTTTCCTGGCTGTGGAGTGGGTCCAGCAGTGCTTCCTCACAGCACGGCATCAAAGCCCACCTGGAACTGCAGCTGAATCCGATTTGCCACTTTCCCCCACTCCCTGAAGCAGTCTCACCGTGTGTCCCTCAGAGACACCAGCCAGCACGCCCCACTCAGAGGGCTGGGCCAAGGACCCACGAGCTCCTCCTCCAAGCTCAGGACACCAGCCCCAGGCAAGCAGCAGCCTCTCCTTGGAGGTTCAAGTGTCAGCTGCAGGGGGAACTCCTGCTCCAAGTTCAGCAGCGACCTTGGCTTCCCCCTCCCTGAAACTCCTTCTCATTTGGATACTGCACGTTCCTGGTTTAATTCAGCTCTCGGAACGCCTAAGATCAGGCAGCCAGGGCTCAGTCCTCTTCCACACTCACTCACTCCCCGGGCGATCCACTCCACTCTGACATTAATGAACACTCCGGGAACTGCAGACTTAAGAGAAGGAAGTAATCTAGTCCATTGCTGGCAGAAAGTAAACAGGGAGAAACTTTTCTGAGAGCACGGCAGTTACACATCTCAAATTTTTCTCATAGACTTCAAGAAGCATGCAAAAATAATAGGTACAAGAACATTCAGTGAAATGCTTTGAACAGCAAAATTTTTTTTTTTTTTAGATATTTAGATATCTTATTTACTTGAGAGGTAGAGTTATAGAGAAAGAGAGGGAGAGACAGAGAGAAAGGTTTTCCACCTGCTGGTTCACTCCTGAAAATAGCCACAATGGCCAGAGCTGGGCCAATCCGAAGCCAGGAGCTTTGTCTGGGTACAGGGGCCCACGTGGGTACAGGGGCCCAAGTACCTGGGCCATCTTCTACAGCTTTCCCGGGCCATATCAGAGAGTTAGATCAGAAGAGGAGCAGCCAGGACTTGAACCAGCACCCATATGGGATGCTGGCACCACAGGTGGAGGCTTAGCCCACTATGCCACAGCAACAGCCCCAACAGTGAAATTCTTAAAAGCTGTCACAACACTGGTTTGCTTTAAGGTAACTGTACTAATTACAAAAGAGGCCTCCAGTACCATTTCTGTAAGCAGATTCCTTAGGATTTGCTATATGGTAAGGTCATCTAGAGGACACTTAGCTCCCAATCCTAGCCAACTCACTAGATGTGTCACCGTGGGCATGTTAGTGAACACCCTGGGCCTCGGATATTGCTTCAGGAAAGCAGGACAAAGGTTGTGAGGATTTAATGACTTCACATGGGCTGTAGGCTTAGGGAAGGACACAGCACGCAGTGTATGTACAATAAAAGCTAGCTCTCCTCACCATTGCTCCATGTACTAAGAAATAAAATCAAACTTTTGAGTGCGATTCCTCAGTAATTTGCAATCTTTCTGAAGTTCTATGGGACTTCCTCCTTCAGTGCTCACTATACAGCTGAGAGCTGCAAATGCAGATGCCAGTTAAATGTTTCACTTCCTTGAGGCTCGGGCAGGCACATCCCAGCAACGCAGACCCCGTCCTGCCCAGCTTCAGCCCTGTAGGCGTAGTCGGTCAGAAACCACGCTGCACAGTTCCTCACCTCGCACTTGCGGTCTGCTTCAGAGACGTTGAGGTTGCTTACGTTCTGCTCGATGGTCTTGTACGAATGCTTTTTCTTTGGCTTTGGAGCCTTTCTGGCTGTTCCTGTTTCGGTTGCACCACTATCTACAAAAAGGAATAGACTGTGTACTGCAAGGACGCCTCTGAAGCCCATGAAACCCTCTTCAAAACCCTAGACAGCAGCCACAATTTAAATAGGTGTGCTTCTCTCAAACAACAGAATAGCTGATCCGCAGCTTAGGGAGAAACAAACTACCAGAGCAAGTAACTGCCTTCCATACACGCAACGTCCAGAGCTCTCCCTCTCCCCAGGTCAGAGGCTGCCTTGCTGGTGCGGTTAACTCAACTTTTCCTAAATCAAATCTAACAAGTATTACAAGGCCCTTCTCTTTTTCAAAGAAAGATAACTCTAGGGTTTGACTACCTTCTCATGCAAGGTCACACCTGATTGTGAAAATGTCCACGTCTTCAGTAAGAGGACAACCCTGATCTCTTGTCACCTTGCTCTAGTACATCACTCAAGCATGGAATGCTCTAAAAGAAACCCCGTAACTCCAGAGCCCAACCGAGTACCTGTGGCGTGCTTCTCTCCTTCCTCAGCAGACGGCGCGTCTTTGCCCAGCCCGCCCAGGACTCTGTACACATCTGCATGGACAGCATCCACGCGCACAGCATAGATCTTGGTGCTGGCATCCAAGGTGCCAGCAGCCACCTAGACAAGCAGAGCTCTGTCCATGAAGATGCAGAGGAAAACCCCTTCGGAACAGGTAAAACTTAGCAAGCTTCAGGAAATACTTACTTGCCCCAAGGAAAAAAATTATTCCCTACAATTGGTAGGGAAAACATTTTGTAGTAGCTTCACTTGAATTTCCTGCTTTATAAACCAATTTTTCTATGTATTATAGGCAGAACGCATGGACTGGCCTCTTTGGCACGATCCACTTGGTTTTACTAATAAACTCATACTCTCCCAGTGGAAAAAATACATATAAGTAAAATAAAGCAAAATTCATAGGGGATAAAGACAGCATGTATCTCCTCTGCAATTCTTCAGTTCAGGAGAGAAAGTAAAGTAGCAACCACAACGTCTAAATGAAGGAGGCGCTCATGTATTTGCAGAATTCAACTGTGTTACACCAAGAGTCAGAAATAATCATCAACTCAGACGCAGGAGAAAGCAGACCCACTTCTTACTTTAAAGTTGGTTGGCTCGGTGTCTTTCTGCTTCAGGATCTCTGACATAAAATCAATCAGGTGCAAGCCGAAAGCATTCTTGGTAGTGATTTTCTGGAAACAGGAAATTGCAGAAAGAGTTGTTGGTTACAGCCGAGGCGTGTGTGAATGACGCTACCCTGAAGACAGGAGGCCGAGTGTCTGTACAGGAACCCATGTCTCGCCACTGTTCTCACTTCCCACAAATGCTTGGAAATGGAGCCAAATGCCTCACTCTCAAGGCCGATAGAGGGGGAACACGACTCCCAGTGCTCACTTCCTGTGGCACCTGCTCTAAGCATCATACACAAAAGGCCAACTCTACGAGGCAGACACCATCCGCAGCCCCACTTCCTGGGGAGGACTCTGCAGCAGAGCAGTGGGGTGACCCGGCAGGCTAGCTCCAGAACCCTACTGCCTCCCTGCCACCTAGCTCCGGAACGCTCACCACTGACCCCTACGCCAGGCTGCCTCTCCAGATACACTGCCGGTAGCCGCAACCTGTGAGCCCCATAGCAAACAGGGAAACCGCGCTGAAAACACCGGAGTCACTGGGAAGGAAGTAGCTGTCAAGGGGCACATGTTCTCTACAAGATCAAGAAAGCTGTGTGACTCAGTGACAAGCCAGCTGATACTCACATTTTCTGTGGACAGCTTGATACAGGTGGAGTAATGCTCTGTAATCTGCGTGTTGGTAAACTTAGGGATTGTAGCTGACACATCAATACTCCTAAAGGGAAAACAAAAGCCAGAAACTCCAGCAAGGATCCTGATGCTGTAGAATCCACGGGGTACCCACGGAGGAGAGCCAGCCCCGAAACGCGCTCACCTGCTGGAGGGCGAGGCTAACAACCGCGGCGAGTCTGTGCTGAACTGCAGGTCCAAGACCCTGGAGCGCCTCCGCTGCAAGCGCTCCTTCTCGTCGTCATTCTGAGGGAAGTCTTGAAGCACCGGGGTGCCAGGCGTGTTGAGAGAGGCCTTCTTGGGCAGTGACATGGACAACGCCCGCTCGGAAGGCGAGCAGACACTGAGGGGGTGTCCACGGATCTCTGAAGAAGAGTTAACTCGTTATGGCTGGCAGATGGAACAAAACACCTGCTCAAGAACCCTTTAACTGCCTGTACCAAACGGGACTTGGGACCGTCAGCGGGGAGGTTCACGGCACATCCCTACCAAGAGCTCCCCCAACTCCATTACTGCACGCTGGAACCTTTACAGAGCAGTGATCTTGGCGGTGGGGGAGGGCAGCACAGACACCCACTCTGCAGCTACGGTGAATCCAAGGACTGGACAGGGGAAGACAGATTAGACAAAGCTGCTGTCTCAAACTCACAAACCAATGGGACAACAGACACCTATGAGGGTTCAAAAAGTTTGTGAGAAAATTAATTAGAAATTTATTTTGGAGGTGAGCATTTGGCACAACTGTTAAAATGCTCACACCCCATACTAAGTGCCTGGATCTGAGTCTGGCTCTGCTTCTGATTCCAGCTTCCTGCTAAAGCAAACCCTGGGAGGCAGCAGATGACGGTTCAAGTATGTGCATCCCTCCCACAATGGTAGAAGACCCAGACTGAGACTGGGGTTCCTGGCTTCAGCCTGGCCTGGCCCCAGCTGTTGCACGTATTTGGGGAGTAAATCAGCAGAAGAAATCTTTCTCTGTGTCTCCCTCTCTGCCATCTTCCTTTCAAATAAAATGAAAATAAACAAATTTTTAAAAGTTCATTTTGGTAGGGCCAGCACTGTGGCACAGTAGGTAAAAGTCCTGGCCTGCAGCTCTGGCATTCCATATGGGTGCCAGTTCAAATCCTGGGTGCTGCATCTCCAATCCAGCTCCCTATTAATGCACCTGGGAAAGCAGCAGAGGATAGCCCAAGTGCTTGGGCCCCTGCACCCACATGGGAGACCCAGAAGACACTCCTGGCTCCTGATCAGCTCAGCTCTAGCCATTGTGGCTATTTGGGGAGTGAACCAGTGGATGGAAGACCCCCCCCCCTCTCCATAACTGTCTTTCAAATAAATAAAATAAATCTTTTTAAAAAAAGTACATTTTGGTGTCAAACATTTTTGAAACCTTGGGGCCAGCATTGTGGCACAGCAGTTAGACTGCCTCGGGCAACACCAGCATCCCACGATCAAGTACCAGCTGCTCTGCTTCTGATCCAGCTCCCTATTAACCCACCTGAGAAAACAGCAGAAAACGGCCCAACTACTGAGGTCCCTGCCACCCACGTGGGGAACCCAAACGGGGTTCCTGAGTCCTGGCTTCAGCCTGGCCCAGCCCCAGCCATTAAGAAAGACATTTGAGGAGTGAATCAGAGAATAGAAGACCTCTTTCTCTGTCTCTCCCTGTCACTCAGCCTTTCAAATAAATCAATCTTTTAAAAAATTAATTCATGGAGTTTTTTTTAATAAATAAAACTTTTATCAAAAACTTTTTGAAGACTCCGCTTATAATCCTTAGTGCCAGGTAAAGGAGAGACAGAAGCCAAGACAAGGGTGAGGTTATGGGCTAGAGTCAGACAAGCTGGGTTCTCATCCCAGTTCCGGTGTGTCTTGATAGGGAGATAGAATAAGCATACGTGTATAAACTAAACAGAACATTACAGAGAATCACCACAGATTACTCACTAACCGCAAATGCCTTTCAAAATGAAAGCTCTGGCAGTCACACTGACCAAGCAGTCAAATGCAGCCTCACTAACAACGAGCCAACCTGAAGCTTACTCAGCTCCTAACATGACATTAGGTCTAACTTCCAGTTTGTAGAAAAAAAGCAAGTAGCTGGGGGCCAGCACTGTGGTACAATTAGCTAACCTGCTACCTGTAGTGCCAGCAACCCATATGGAGTGCTGGTTCGAGTCCTGGCTGCTCCACTCTGATCCAGCGCCCCATTAATGCACCTAAGGAAGCAGTGGAAGATGGCCCGAATACTTGGGCCCCAGACACCCACAGGGAGACCTGAGTTCCAGGTTCCTAGTCTCAGACTGGTCCAGCCCTGGCCTTTGCAGCCATTGGGGGATCTCTCTCTCTCTCTCTCTCTCTCTCTCTCTCTCTCTGTGTTTCTGTATGTGTGTGTGTGTGTACTTTCCCTCTCTCTGAAGCTCTATCTTTTAAATAAATTAAAAAAAAAAAAAAAACAGCAAGGAGTTGAGAAGCAGGCTAAATGATACCACAAGGAAACATTTAGACAAATTCATAATGTAGCTTAGTCTCTTAAAATACCAATGTTAAGGGGCTGGCACTGTGGCGTAGCAGGTAAAGCCACTGCCTGCAGTGCCAGCATCCCATATGGGCACCAGTTTAAGTCTCAGCTGCTCCACTTCTGATCCAGCTCTCTGCTATGGCCTGAGAAAGTAGTGGAAGATGGCCCAAATCCTGCACCCACATGGGAGACCTGGAAGAATCTCCTGGCTCCTGGTTTTGGATTGGTGCAGCTCTGGCCATTATGGCCATCTGGGAGTGAACCAGCAGATGCAAGACCACCCTACCTCTGCCTCTCTGTAGCTCTGACTTTCAAATAAATAAATAAATCTTAAAAAAAAAAAAGTCAATGTTAAAACAAAAAGACAAAGTAGGAGGACTGTTCTGGATTAAAAGGAACTAAAGAGTCATTTAAACCAAAACAACATATGAGTTTTCGGCCAACTGTTGGTTAAAGAATCACTATAAACAACATTTGGGGGATAATTAGAGAAATATGTAATACAGTCTAGACACAACATTAGCAAACTGATTTTTTAAATTTAATACTTATTATATATATTTGTACAGTTACAACAAAATAATGCTCAAGGAGCTGGCGCTGTGGCATTGCGGGTAAAGTTGCCACCTGCAGTGCTGGCATCCCATATGGGCACAGGTTCGAGTCCCAGCTGCTCCACTTCTGATACAGCTCTCTGCTACGGTCTGGGAAAGCAGTAGAAGATGGCCTAAATCCTTGGGCCCCTGCACCCACACAAGAGACCGAGAAGAAGCGCCTGGCTCCTGGCTCTGGATCGGTGCAGCTCCAGCTGTTGTGGCCAACTGGGGAGTGAATGGAAGACGTTTCTTTCTCTTTCTGCCTCTGCTTCTCTCTCTGTGCAACCCTGACTTTCAAGTAAATAAATAAATATTAAAAATAACAGTCAATAAGTTACATAGCTGATGTTTAAAAACACTGCAAAAAAGTAATGATAAAACAGTAGGAAAGCAAATTGATTTTTATTGTCTTACGTGTGACAGCAATATTATGATTATGCAGAATGTCAACACTGTTAGTAAATGCATAAGAAACAATTTAGGGGTGAAGTACAACTTACTTTTAACTGAATCGGTCAAAACTCCCGTAAAGTATAGATGGCAAAATGCTAACAATTGCTGGATCGGCATCAGAGCATCAGGGTCTTATTGTATCAGTCTTTCAACTTCCCTGGATGCTTGAATATTTTCATAATAAGAAGTTAGAAAATATACGGCACAGAGCCAAATGCTATGAAAAAAAAGTTTGTTTTTTTTTTTTTTTCTTCAAAGCAGGAGGTGGGAGGTCAGGAAAGGCTCTCTCTTGGGGAAACAGGTAGGGGAGCAGGTACAACAGACATGTGGATGTTCTGGTTTGATTATTTTTTTTAAGATCTGACAGGTAGAGTGAGAGAGACAGGGAGAGGGAGGGTTCACTCCCCAAATGGCCGCAACTGCTGGGGCTGGTTCAGGCCAAATCAGGAGCCTGGAGCACCGACCCGGGTCCCCGCCGTGGGTGGCAGGACCCAAGCACTTGGTCCATCGTCCTCTGCTTTCCCCAGCACAGCAGCAGGCAGCTGAAGCGGAGCAGCTGGGACTTGAACTGTGCTCCTATATGGGATGCTGACGTCAGAGTCAACAGCTTAACCCACTGTGCCACAACGATGGCCCTGCTTTCATTTACTCGGCAAAACAGAAGTGAACACAAAGCACCAGCAGCTGAGGGGAGGGTGGGAGAGACGGTGTTAGAGGAGAAAGGGGAGGCAGGAAACAGTGAATGAAACAGGGAAGCAGCGCGGCTGCTGGGTAGCTCTAGGACCCCGAGACCACTCAGCGTGGCTGGTGTTTCTCTCCCACCATCGTCAGGTGTGCGGGGCAGGCAAGGTCGGGATTAGCCAGGGTTGTGAGAGCGGTCAGTGAGCAGTTATGAGGAAGCCAGGAGGCAAGGGAGGAGTTATGCGGACTTAGCAGGGATGCAAGCCAAGATGGGACCAAGGATGTGCGAGCGGTGAGCGACAGGGAGAAGCAGAATATAGGTCTGCTGGATCACAATACTGTCAGAGCCGGAAAGACAAAGGTGGCACTGAGAGGCAGGGTATTGAAAACTGAGATGACGGAGTGATGGGCTATTGTTTAATGACAAGGTCTAGGGTGCGACTCTGGTAGTGAGTGGCTATGGTCCACTACAGTGGAGCAAGAAACAGGATCCCTGGAAAACAAAGGAAGAACTGGGAGACCGTGGGAGAGTTTGCAGATGTCAGAGTCAGAGACCTGGCTTCAAACCCAGCTGTCTCTCTTACCAGCTGGGGAGAGGTCAAGTAAATGCTCAAGGCACTTGCTGCTTCATCTTCCTAATGGGAATAAGGATAAGGATCCCAGCTGGTTCAGAACTGGTGATACAGAAAATATGCAAAATCTATTTTATAGGAACATATTAAAAATGAAGGGACGGGGCAGGTATGAGTGTTTCGGCTGCTGGTTTGGATACCCACAGCCCTAGGTTCAAGTCCTGGCTCCATTTGTGAGTCCAGCTTCCTGCTCACGTGGACCCTGGAAGGCAGTGGCAGTGGTGGCTCAAGTAGCTGGCTTCCCTCTACCCATGTGGGAGACCTGGATTGTGTCCCCAGCTCCTGGTTTTGCCCTGGCCCAGTCCTGGCCATTGTAGTCATTTGGAAGGCAAACCAGCTGATAGGAGCTCTGTCTCTCAAATAAACAAAAATAAACATTTTAAAAGTGATACATTGGGGCCAGTGCCAGCGCTGTGGCATAGCAGGTAAAGCCGCCACCTGCCGTGCCGGCATCCCATATAGGCACTGATTCAAGTCCCAGCTGCTCCACTTCTGATCCACCTCTGTTGTGGCCTGGGAAAGCAGTAGAAGATGGCCCAAGTCCTTGGGTCCCTGCACCCACATGGGAGACCTGGAAGAAGCTCCTGGCTTCCGGCTTCGGATCAGCGCAGCTCTGGCCATTGCAGCCAATTGGGGAATGAGCCAGTGGATGGAAGACCTCCTCCGTCCCCACTTCCCTTCTAACTCTGCCTTTGCCTTTCAAATAAATAAATATTTAGAAAAACAAAAGTGATACATCAATGAAACAACAAATAGGAGTGATGAACAAGGATAAAACAAGAACCTCACATGTTCCCTGGTGACAGAAGAGTAGGACTAAGTAAACTCTCACCTGAGGTCAAAACAAACAAGAAGTCAAAACAGGAAAGAGGCAAAAGACATTTTTAGAAACAAAATCAAGAGGACTTGTGACCCTTTGGAGGCAGGCACTGTAGGGAGCTGGACCTTGGGACAAGAAACCGTAACAAACAGTACTGAAGGGAGCACCTGTCCCGGAGGGAAACAGTTGAGAACGAAAGGCAGGTCCCAGCTCCCCAGATCTTTCCCTGATTGCGTGTCTCTCTCTCTCTCTCTCTCTCTCTCTCTCTCTCTGGCAGCATTTCAGACAGCTGCCGACTCCGTCCTTTTCGGAACCACTCTTGGATTCCGCAATACCTCTCTCTCCCCAGTTTTTCTACCCTCTTCTAAATGCTGGTCCCAGGTGCACTCTGGCCCAGGTCTTCCTAGCGTTCTCAGCCGTCGCCATGGCTTTATGATCTAAATGACGATGACCAAATGTCTCAGTCCACGGGCCTAAGGTTCTAAGAGGCCAGGGATTTTTAATCTGTTCTTCTCTTTACATGCATGCACGCTAAACATACAGTGGTAACCACAGCCGTGCCGCCGCGCTGCAAATGACAGACATCTCTCCCGAGAAATTCGCCCGTTCAACGGCCAGAAAAGCCAGCAAGGTGCAGGGCCGCGGAACGCAGGAGCCGGCCAGCCCCGCGCGCGCCCACCGCCCGCCGAGCCCTCGCCTCCCCGTCTCCGCGAACCGGGCCGCGCTCGGCGCCCGCTCTCCCCGCGCCCCGAGCACCGCTTCACAGCGGCCCCTGAGCACCGTGCCTCCCCCGGGCCCCGGCCTCACCTGGGTAAGGAGGACCCATCTTGCCTTCGAGGGCTCCGAGACGCATTTAAATCGCGCGCGCCTGGACGCCCGGGCGGCGTAACGGCCGCGTGACGTCCCTCGTGGGCGGGGCCAGAAGTGCGCCTGCGCAGACCGCTCGCTCCGTTGGCGGGGTTCCTGCCGGTGTAGCCGCGGAAGTGAGGCGGCCTGGGCTGAGGGGCCAGGCCCTGGGGCGTACTCCGGGGGAGGCCCATGGAGTGGTTGTCATGGTGTAGATGCCCCCTCCTTCTGAGCGCCAGGCGCGGAACTGTGCGCTGGGGACCGAGCGTCGATCTGGACAGCCGAGGGCTCTGCTATCGCGGCATCCCTAAAAGGGAGGCGGATCCCCGAAGAACCAGGTGTCGCTGGACCGGTACCTTGAGGGCCGCAAAACGCTAAGGAGATGCTAAGTGAAGACGGGGTGTGTGTGGGTTGGAAGCAGCGAGAGCGAGCCCGCTCCGGAATGAGGCACTTTGGGGGGCAGAGGGGAGGACGGGTGCAAAATCAACGTTGTGTACTTTTTAAAATTATTTTTATAAGTGAAGCCCATCGTTTTCACTGATTCTTGTGAAAGTCTCCCTGGAAACCACTCCCCCCTTCCAGTGAAAGGTTGGAGAAGTGAGGGGGGTATAAGGTGCCCCTGTCCTTTCTGCTTCCCCTGGCCAAGGATTGTATTTAGGGGAGAAAGGCCATGGCGATTCCCCCGATAACCCTAAAGCCTCCTGTAATTTTTTTTTTAAGATTTATTTATTTATTTGAAAGACAGAGTTACAGAGAGAGGTAGAGCCAGAGAGAGAGAAAGGTCTTACGTTCCGCTGGTTCACTCCCTAAATGACCACAACAGCCGAAGCTGAATCGATCCGGTGCCAGGAGCTTCCAGGTCTCCCATGCGGGTGCAGGGGCCCAAGGACCTGGGCCATCCTCCATTGCTTTCCCAGGCCATAGCAGAGAGCTGGATGGGAAGTGGAGCAGCCAGGACTTGAACCGGCGCCCATATGGGATGCCGCCACTGCAGGCTGGAGCTTTAACCCACTGCCCTACAGCTCCGGCCTCCCTCCTATAATTTCTTGTCACACACATCTGGAGTCTTTTACAGTGTTTCTTCTCAAGCATGCTGTTGGCATTCAGGGTGAAACAGTTCTTGACTGGGTTGGGGGGAGCTGTTGCCCTCTTTGCAGGATGCTGAACATCCCTGGGACTGTCTGCCCACCACGTGCCACTTGAGCCCCTCATTTTGGCAGCCAAAAGAGGACTGGCGCTTGGTTGGAAGCCACATCCACCCCAACCCCCCTCCCCCCAGTTTTTATTTATTTGAGAAAGAAAAAGCTTCCATCTGCTGGCTCACTCCCCAGATGCCAGCAGAGACTGGGGCTGGGCTGGGTGGAAGCTGTGAACTGGGCACTCAGTAGAGGGCTCCCATGTGGGTGGCAGGAACTCCATCATTTGAGCCATTAGCAGGCAGCTGGAGTCAGGAGCCAAGAGCCAGGCACGCTGGTAGGGGATGCAGGTTATCCCAACAGCAAGGCCAAACACAGTCTCAAAAACCACTTTTCAAACCTGTTTATTTATTGCATGAACTTGTTCTTGTGACCCCCTTCAAGTAAGGCAGTGTGGGATGGGAGAGAAACGGCGTTCACAAGGTTCTTCATCTTAGCCCGAATCAGCATGCAGGAGTGATCCCGATGTCTCTCTCCCACGTTCTCCACACAATTCATTATGCACCAGTTTTCACCTCCTAAAAATCTCTTCAGTACTGCCTCTGTCAGCCACATTACCTTCTCACTGGCCTGCTCTCCCTTGTTTGCCAAGCACACATCCAACCTGTCACCTCCACTGCTTCCTGGAAGGAACTCTAAAGCTCTTCAAAGGCTCCATTGTCCTGGGAATTTCTAAAGGGCCCCTGCAGGCTGTGGGCGCCCCGGCCTGTCTGGCTTCATCTTGCACTTTGCCCCTCCTTGCTCCCTGCCTGCTGTCACTTGGGCCTTTTTTTTTTTTTTTTACAGGCAGAGTGGACAGTGAGAGAGAGAGACAGAGAGAAAAGTCTTCCTTTTGCCATTGGTTCACCCTCCAATGGCCGCTGCGGCTGGTGCGCTGTGGCCAGCGCACCGTGCCTATCCGAAGGCAGGAGCCAGGTGCTTCTCCTGGTCTCCCATGGGGTGCAGGACCCAAGCACTTGGGCCATCCTCCACTGCACTCCTGGGCCACAGCAGGGAGCTGGCCTGGAAGAGGGGCAACCGGGACAGAATCCGGCGCCCAGACCGGGACTAGAACCCGGTGTGCCGGTGCCGCAAGGCGGAGGATTAGCCTAGTGAGCCGCGGTGCTGGCCCACTTGGGCCTTCTTTCAGACCCTCGCCAGGCCTTCCGCAACTACGGGACCTCTGCACCCACACTCTGCTCTATCTGGGATCATCTTCACCCAGTTAGCTCCACTTGGGTTTCAGTTCTCATTACTTCTGGAATACACTCAGGTCTCCTGGAAGGATCAGTAGAACTCACCTCCATTGCAATTGTACATGTCTTGGTGGTATTCATGTCCATCTCCTCCATAAACAACAAATGCATGAAAACAAAGCTATTTCAGGCCAGCGCAGCGGCTCACTAGGCTAATCCTCCACCTGCGGCACCAGCAATCCGGTCTTCCTTTGCCGTTGGTTCACCCTCCAATGGCCGCCGCGGCCGGCGCGCTGCAGCCGGCACACCGCTCTGATCCGAAGGCAGGAGCCAGGAGCCAGGTGCTTTTCCTGGTCTCCCATGGGGTGCAGGGCCCAAGCACCTGGGCCATCCTCCACTGCACTCCCTGGCCACAGCAGAGGGCTGGCCTGGAAGAGGGGCAACCAGGACAGAATCCAGCGCCCCGACCGGGACTAGAACCTGGTGTGCCGGCGCCGCAAGGCGGAGGATTAGCCTAGTGAGCCGCGGCGCCGGCCTCGATCCGGGTTCTAGTCCTGGTTGGGGCACTGGATTCTGTCCTGGTTGCTCCTCTTCCAGTCCAGCTCTCTGCTGTGGCCTGGGAAGGCAGTGGAGGATGGCCCAGGTGCTTGGGCCCCTGCACCTGCATGGGAGACCAGGAGGAAGCACCTGGCTCCTGGCTTCGGATCGGCTCAGTGTACCGTCCGTAGCAGCCATTTCGGGGGTGAACCAATGGAAAAGGAAGACCCTTCTCTCTGTCTCTGTCTCTCACTAACTCTGTCAAAAAAAAAAAAAAAAAAAAAAAAAAAAAAAAAAAAAGGCAAGCTATCTCTGCACACCATTGTTTTCCCAGGGCCTGATGCCGGCCCTGAACACAGCTGCTTCTTAAAAACATATCAAATGGGATGGGGGCTGTGGCGCAGCGGGTAAAGCTGCCATCGTCTATGTCAGCATCCCATGTGGGTACCAGTTCATGTCCCGGCTGCTCCACTTCCAATCCAGCTCTCTGCTAATGGCCTGAGAAAAGCAGCAGAAGATGGCCCACGTGGTTGGGACCCAACCACCCATGTCGGAGACCCAGAAGCAGCTCCTGGTTCCTGGCTTCAGCCTGACCCAGCCCTGGCCATTGCAGCCATCTGGGGTGTGATCCAGAGGTTTGAAGATCTCTCTCCATCTCCCCCTTCTCTGTGTGACTTTCAAATAAATAAATCTTCTAAAAAAATTGAATGAATGAAGCTGGAAGGCAAGTTTAAACCCTGGGTTAGCATGTTAACCTCTGAGCCTCATGTCTTCCCCATCTATAAAATGGGGATAACAATACCCCTCACTTTTTGAAGAATCGGTAGTAGATTAAACTCCCTGAGAGCCTTGGGTCCCTGGCATCTCCCTGGCTGGTTGTCTCTGCCAAGTGCATTTGAAGGAGGACAAGTGGAAACAGGTGATCCTCAGAACTGCCTGTGCATTAGAAGCAGTGTGTTGGGAGGGTGGTAAGTGGCACGGAATCGGGACCCCTGGCAGAGGAAGGCGGGAGTTGAGCCTGTTCTGTGACAGTAACGGCCATTCCTAAGCCGACTGCTTGGGGCGCCCTGTGCACGGAAGCAGAGGCAGCTCCTAACCCAGCATCTCACTGGGCCAGGCCCGCCCAGTGCAGACAAGTCTTTCACCTCCTGCTCTGAATGCGCTCTTTGTTTCAGGGTTAGGTTTATGGGTGGTGCCAAAGGATTAAATGATTTATCAGTGATATCAGTGGTATGCAAAGCTCAATTCCTCTGTACAGAACTAAAATAGTGGGGCCCCTCCCCCACTCCTAGGCAGCCAGAAAACCAGTGCTGGAGCTGGAGCCAGTCCTCTGCATTTTACTCCTCACAGAAATTCTTCCCTCAAATAAACGGGAAACAGCCTTAGTTTAAACAGCAGTGTTATCAACTGACTACTTGAGCAAATGGTCTTTTAGCTTCGAATTCACCCTGACCTCCGGCATGCAGCTGGCTTATATCATAATGCAGTTCCTGTCACAGGACTCCACAGGCTCCATACTGGAAATGGCTTTGCATGCATTATGACCTCTGAGAAAATGCCTTAATTTTTGTATGGAATGTGAAATTCCTGACCTCCTAAAGGCAGGGCTAAGAACCAACATTTCTGTCTTGTAGAATGTCTAAACAGCATACTACCCTTTATCTTGAAATTAACAGAGTGTTTTGCTATATCTTGTTTCACTCCCAAGACCACCCTGGAAGGCAGCCGACCTCCTTCCAGGCTCTGCCACTTCCTAGCTGTGTGATCCTGGGAAAGCTGCATAGCCTTTCTGTGCCTGTTCCCTCCTATGTACCAGGGATTAAACGAATTACCAGATGGACAGCTAAACAGTGCCTGGACCATTGGCAGTGTTCAGTGAACACCATGTACACATATTCCTATTACCATAGCTGCTGTTGCATCCTGGGGGCTAGCCAGGTTTTGTTCTCAAAGAAAGCTCGGTTTCCTAAGCTGGAAGTTTTCCTCTTTAATTGTGAGAATATTCCCAGAGCACTGCAGGTCTGTTCTTTCCATTACTGCCTGGTTGTCTATATCCTTTCTTGCACCCTCTGCCCCACCCAAGCTCTGCTGACTCTTCCCTCTGTAATCTCCTGCCTACTCACAACTTTACATTTTCTTTCTTGTCTCCTATTAAACTAGAAACAACTATGCAGTCCTAGAAATCATACCACGTTCCCCCTTCCTCAACAGACATGTAGAGCTTATACATGTTGCTTGTAGCTACTGAGGCCTTTCATTTGGTTGATATTTTGGTTTGGGCACCATGAGAATTAATAACCTTGATGTTCCTCAACATCTGAATTATTCTTTCCTGGCTACTGTCCATGCCACTGGAAAACCACAGGACAGACTGGTTTAAGGTACATTGAGAAATACCAGGATGTGCTGGATGAAACTACCAGGGTAACATGAATCTGTTGGGAACAGGTATGTAACACCCCTGAGTGTTATTACTGCACAGATTCCAAATTAAATAGAAAATGGTCTTTATTGATTTTAAATCAAAATACCAGCAAATGATTAAGTAAGAAGTAGGTGGAGTTTTTTAAAACACCAAAAGCTCACCAGCATAGAACCGTCACCGATATTACTCGAAAAGTAGTACCTGGTGGATGCCAGCAAGAGCCCCCGTGTTGACTGGCATCAGCTCCTGGGACACTTTAAGTTTTTAAATTGTATTGATTTTTTTTGTTGAGGAGAGAGTGTGGGTCCCACAACAAAAGCCCATAAAGGCCAGTATCTCACACCCCTCCAGGACCACCCCCCTCCCCGCCCTCCAGGTGGGGCCTCAAGTTACAAGTGGGGCCAGGTTCTCCTCCCCAGCAGATCTTCCTGGCGTGGCTGGGTAGGAACAGCACTCGTATTTCCAAAACAACCACACCCATGCCTGTTTCTTAACACGCCCCCTCAGGATGCCCAAGGCTGGAAAGAAGGGGAAAACACACCAGTCACATCCCGAGAACACAGCCTTGTTGGCGCTGGACTGCTCCACAGTGCCTTCCTGACCAGACCTGGCAATGGGCCCGGATTGTGATGAGGCCTCTTTTCAAAACCACAAACACAGCTCAAGTAATCCCTTTGTCATCTTGAAAAGACAATACAAAGACACCACCCGGCTGTGAAAAAACGCAGCCAAACATGTAGCCAAACCTTCTTTCCACTTAACAAACAAGTGGGTCCCACTCAGAAACAAAGGCGTCCCCAGCAAGCCCTGTCCCTGTAAAGGGCTTATAATTTTGCACTCAGAAAGCTATCAGACAGCCGTTTCATTATAGGAAATGCATAGGAAACACTTTATCTCCATTATGGGACAGGTCACTATTGATTTAATGTTTGTTGATGAATCAGTGCTAGTAAATTATTTGGTAGTACAAGAGGTTTTTTTTTTTTTTTTCAGATGTATAAAAAAATAGTAATGTCATACAAAAACCAAGAAAATGTAAAATAAACATCTTGGTTACATTTTCCAAATAGTCAAAGGTCTGGAAAATTAGATCCAAAAATATAAGAAGTTGCTGTCACAGTATTTGGGATACAGTGGGAGCGCCATCAGCTTGGATAGGAATGCAGCTGATAGTTAAACAAGGAAAGCAGTTCACAGGGAACACGTTGGGAATTGCCCACGGAAAGGAGTAAGCTGGGATGGAGGTATTCTCTGGTTCGCTTTCACTTCCAGTGTTGATATAAAAACACAACGTCACAGGCCCCCTCAGGACCTCGACTCCTCAGGAGCAAGATCCTCCCCTAACATCCATTACCCTGGACCTGCGTTGGGTCACGATGAAAGTTAAGTCAGAAAAAGTAACCCTCAGATCCACTCCCTGCAGGAGTGCATCCTCATGAACTCTCACGTACTCTGTAAAGTGGTTCCATCTAGCACAGCCCCCAGTGGCAAGGGCAAGGTGACCTACACAGCTGAGACATGTGAAAAACAAACTCTTGCAGCCTGAGAAATCAGAAATACCTTCTCCCATTGTGGGTGTGTGGTTTTTGTTTGTTTGTTTTTGTTTGTTTTTTAATGGTCTTTACATTAAGATGCCCCAGCCAATGGGGCACAGGGCAGGGTCTTCACCTGGGTCAGAAGGTTGTGGAACTCTTCCACTGCCTGTGAATGTGCCACGGGGTTTAGCACCAGGTGTTGGAAGAGATTGACAGGCTCAGCATTCCGGAATGTCTTTGGGATCGGGATGGTCAGGGGTAGGAAGCTGTTACCAATGAGGAAATGATGGAGGGACCTTTGCTGGAGGCCACGGCCCAGGAACCAAAGAATGTCCTGCAGCCGCTGAGAGAGCATGTTGTGCTGCCAGTCCGTGAGGGGTAACCGCAGCAGCAGGTGCATCAGGGCCGTCTTGAAGTGGTAGCAGGTGAGGATGGGGCGGGATGCCCCGGGAGGTAAGCTCCGATGATCCTGGAGACTCAAAATGATCTGGAGGCACTTGAGGTGACAGGTGTTCTCGGGGGCAAAGCGCCCTACCAGCTTCAGAAACAAGTGCTCACAGGCCGCGAAAGACTCGGGCCAGTCCACACTGGTGAGCTGGTCCTGGTCAGGGGCCTGACTCACCAGGTAGACCAAGGTGTCTTCCCGCTGCACCCCCAACACCAGATGCATTGAGAGAACGCGGCCCGAGCGGTAGTCCAGCCTGAGCTTGCAGGAGGTGGTGGATGGTGGGAGACTGAGCTTGAAGTCATACTTGTGGGCCACGAGGGCCCAGGCATTGCCCACCATGTTGCGGAACCACTGCACGGTCTTGCACACATCCAGGTGGGAGCCGCTGCACAGAGCTGCCTTGATGGAGCTGCCACACTTCCCCAACCCCGCCGAGTGGTCCCTGTGGTGGTGCACGAGGCACAGCACGTCACCTAGGAGCTTCTCCCGCTTGCACACGCACTCCGACTCCACCAGCACGCTGCCGCAGCGGTGGCCTAGGGCCGGATCCCTCATCTCCAGGACAAACATGGTGCCTTGTGGGGGGACAATGGGCACCAGGACATCAAATGTGTGGGTCTCATGGAGGGTTCCCCATTTTTCAAAGGCAGCGCCAATGCCCAGGCAGTCCTCCAACTGGGGGTGAGCCTCCCTGCGGCTGAGCACCCTACAGGCCTCAATGAGATCATCCACAAAGCTCTCCACGAACTCACAGGTGCTCGGCAGGTCACGGATGGCGTTCTGGACATAGTGTTTGTAAAAGGATTCCAGGGCCTCCTGCGAGGGGAAGTCGGTGAGCCAGTTGTAGGAGGTGACAGGCACGATCCGGACTTCCTCCTCTTCCTCCTCCTCACTGCTGGATTCAAAGGCCGGCTCATGCTGCATGTTCTGCCGCAGGAGCTCAAAGATGAGGAACAGGCAAAAGAGGCCAGCATTCCACGCGTTGCCCAGCATCCAGCTCAGTGGCCCCTCCTGGCTGTCGGCCCGGAACGGCCACCCCATGTCTTTCTTCCCCAGCACCAGATGGTCGTCGGAAGTGTCTCCCCTCCAGAAGTTCTCGGCCTTCTGCTTCTGCTCCGCTGCCCGCTTTCTCTCTTCAAACTCTGTCTCTAACTGGCGCATCTCCTCGCTCATCCGCTTCTCCAGCTGCCGACTTCTGGCTAACGTGTCCAGGTCCATCCGGTCACTGACCAACAGGGGGTGATGCACCACGTACATCACTGCCAAGAACAGCAGGCTTATCACAGCCATGGAAGCCTCTGCATCTGAGAAGTAGGAGGGTGGGAGTCAGTGATCTCCACGAATCCGCTCTCCAGTGCACGTGCCCCCGAGCCCTGGCACCCCAAGTCCTGGACGCCGACTACTCAAAGAGCTGGGCCCGGCCAGAGCAAGAGGGGTCTGCCAGGAGGAGGTCTGGGAGAAAGCGACAGCAGGAGGTGCCACATTCAGTCTCTGCACTGTTTTCCTCTGCATGGTGCGGGTGGTATTTAGGCTTCCAGAGGGTGGACATGGGACTGTACTGATTCCTGTGCAGGTGGGGAGGGGGCCCTTGCGGTGGGGTGGCCTCACCAACTCATCAGTCCACCAGGGGCACCTGAAACGCCCTGCTGATCCCCAGCCTGCTCCCACGGGCAGAAAGCACTGAGCTGGCCTGAGCCGCACCTTTCCTGGCTCCAGGCAGCCAGTCCTAGGCTGCTGCTGTGGCATCCCACTTCCTCTGTGACTTCACAGTCTTCATTCTGCTCACCCAGTGTCATCACACCATTCACCCACCCCCATCCTCCCACCCCCGCCCAGCGGGAGCCAGAACGGCACAGCACTGCCGGCTGCTTGCTCCCGTGCCCACTTGAGGACTCCAAGGGGCTGCTCGACGCCCTGTAAGTCCAGGTCCACTTCTAAGCCCTGGAAGCTGCCTGCAGAACCAGTGCCCAGGGCCCACCTGACAGGGGCTAGCGGCTGCTTCCCCACCCACCACTGGAGCCTGAAGCTTCTAGCATTCACCCCAAAAGTTCTCAAGCTACCTGGCTTACCGAGACTCATGAAGGGCAGTTCCGTGTGGACACTGAAGCCAGGTGGGGATTCTCCTCCCTTTGGACCTCGGGCCTTGACAGGTGTCACCGCCCCCTCCAGGAGCCCTGTTAAAATGTGCAAGGTACCTGGGGGATTTGGCTCAGTGCAGAGCCCTCCACTCGCCCCTTCCACCTTTATAACCAACCCAAATTCCAGAGAGTTATACTCTCATCCTCCCAACCAAGCCAAATCAAGGACTCGGCCCCTCTCAGGGTTTCTTCCTCCCCGGCTGGGGGCAGGTTACTCACTGTTGGTGTCAGCAGGGTCACGGTCTTACAGAGACCGCGCGGCCTGACCGCCTCTGCCTCCTTCCTGGCGCGGTGGGGGCTCCCGGTTCATCGCCCGGACAGCCCACGAGAGTGGCCTCTGTCCTCTCTCCCAGGGCCCAGACCATGTCTGTAGGAGCGTCCGTGCTCAGCGAGGCCCCGGCGATCCACACCACGCGGCGCGCGGTTCCGAGGGCGCCCGCCTGCCGCGGAGGCTCCCGCCGCCCGGGGCCCGCCCCGCCCCGCTCCACCCCGCAGGCTCCGCCCCACCCAGACCCCGGTGGCGCCGCGTGCGTCGGGAGCACCGCCCCGCGTCCAGGCCCCCGGGCCCCCGGGCCCCCGGCCCCTTGCAAAGCGCACGCGCCCTCTGCCCGCATCCCGGGCACCCCGGGTTTGGGGTAGGGCCGGGGTGGGCGGCGGCCACACCCTGGCAGCAGCCGGGCCTCCCCAGGGTGGCACAAAGGGGCCGCTGCAGCGCCTGCTGTCAGCTGCACTGTCGGTTCGTGGGGGATCTAATCACGGCGCGGATCGATGCGTGAGGGTGACGGTGGCGAAGCTAGGAACTGAGCAGGGGGAGAGCCATTCTCACGTCAGGGTGGCTCTGAGCAGAAACGGTTCAGAAGAGGTGTGTTTTCACAGCCCGAAATGTGCCTCACCCAGGGGTCTTTCCCTTTTCTCAAAGGGACAATCAGGAAACGACCAGGCAGCACCCCAAGACTGGGAGAAGTTGCCTGGCCTGCCAGTCTGCAGCCCACAGGGAGCCGCGCGGAAGACACGGAGTGCAAAAGAGAACTTTACACCGCTGGACCGGCCTTGCCACGCCTCAAGAAATACCAAGAGAGTTTCCTGAAAGGGATCTAAAGAGCCTCGGAAGAGCCCCGTGTCTTCCTGTCCCCTGGCAGCCAGGGGAGGAGAAGAGGAAGTGATGAACCCTAGATGCTGACTCACTACAGCCCTCCTCCAGGTGACGTTTCGAGTCCCCTACTGAGTGGGATGCAGAGGGAGCCCCCAACAACGGGGCAGAAACTTCCCGAAAGGCTGGCTGACCGAGTCATGGGAAGGAGACAAAGTCTCCTGGCTGACAGCGGCTGAGGTTCCAGGTACTTTTCAGATGATGAGAAGTAGACCACAGGTTTATGAGCATTAGTACGATAATGAAATCTTTTCATTCACGACATGACAATGTCAGCATGGGGAAAAAATGCACTTTAGAGTGTGCAAAACCAACAGTGATTAAAGCCATGTGTTTAAAGATGTTATGTTCACAGTCAAGTAAGGGTTTGCTTTGCAATTGGTTACTGGGACCAGCATTGTGGCACAGCTGGTTAAGCTGCTGCCCTACCATGCTGGCATCTCATATGAGCACTTGTTCAAGTCCCGGCTGCTCCACTTCCAATCCAGCTCCCTGCTCACATGCCTGAGAAAGCAGTAGAAGATGGCCCAAGTACTTAAACTCCTGCCATCTACATGGGAGAATTCTGGCTGGAGTTCCAAGCTCCTGCCTTCAGCCTGGCTCAGCTCTGGTTGTTTCAGCCATTTGGGGAGTGAACCAGTGGATGGAAAAATCTCTGTCTCTTTCTCTCTCCCTTTGTAACTCTGCCTTTTAAAATAAATCAAAATAATGCTTTTTAAATATTTACTTTTTATTTATTTGAAAAGCAGTTACAGAAAGAGGTGGAGAGTCAGAAGGAGAGATATCTTCCACTTGCTGGTTCACTCCCCAGATGGCCACAACGGCCAGGGCTGAGCCAGGCAGGAGCTAGGAGCTTTTTTGAGGTCTCCCACGTGGGTGCAGGGGCCCATGCACTTGGGCCATCTTTTACTGCTTTCCTAGTCGCATTAGCAGGGAGCTGAATCGCAAATGGAGCAGCTGGGACTCGAACCAGCGCCCATATGGGATCCTGGTGCTGCAGGCTACCTGCTGTGGCCTTACCTGCTACGCCACAACACTGGCTTCTAACACTTTTTATTATTATTATTATTATTATTATTATTTACTTGAAAGAGCCACAGAGAGAGGTAGAGACAGAAAGAGAGGTCTTACATCTGCTGGCTCACTTCCCAGATGGCCACAACAGCCAGAGCTGCACCTGTCCAAAGCCAGGAGCCAGGAGCTGCACCTATCCAAAGCCAGGAGCCAGGAGCCAGGAGCCTCCTCTGGGTCTCCTACATGGGTGCAGGAGGCCAAGCACTTGGGCCATCCTCCACTGCTTTCCCAGGCCACAGCAAACAGCTGGGACTAGAACCGGTGCCCATATGGGATGCCAGCACCTCAGACAAGGGCCTTAATCCACTGTACCACAGCGCTGGCCCCTAACACTTTTTTTTTTAAGATTTATTTTTTATTTATTTGAAAGGTAGAGTTAGAGACGAAGAGAGGGAGAGATGCACACACACATACACACACACAGAGAGAGAGAGAGAGAGAGAGAGAGAGAGATCTTCCATCTCCTGTTCACTTTACTCCCTAAGTGGTCTCAACAGCCAAAACCAGGAGCCTGGAGCTTCTTGGGGTCTCCCATGTGCAGGGGCCCAAACTCATGGGTCATTTTCTGCTGCTTTCCCAGGCACGTTAACAGGGAGCTGGATTGGAAGTAGAGCAGCCCGGAACTCGAAATGGGGCTATATGAGATGCTAGCATTGCAGGGGGCAGCTTTACCCACTAGGCCACAATGCTGGCCCCAAAATAGTTCTATTAAATAAAATAAAGAAACTAGCATTGTGGTGTAGTGGGTTTAGCTGGTGCCTGCAATGCTGGCATCCCATATGAGTGCTGGTTCGAGTCCCAGGTGCTCTACTTCCGATCCAGCTCCCTGCTAATATGCCTGGGAAAGCATCAGAAGATGGGCCAAGTGTTTGGGCCCCTGCACCTGGGAGATCTGAAGAAGCTCCTGGCTCCTGACTTCAGCTCTGCCCAGCCCTGGCTGTTGCAGCTAATTGGAGGGTGAACTAGCGGATGGAAGATCTGTGTGTATGTGTGTGTGCATGTGTGTGTTAATTCTGCCTTTCAAGTAAATAAATAAATCTTTAAAAGAAAAAAATTTAAATGTTTTTATAGAAGGTTAGAGGATGGTTATTAATTCATGGTCTGCACAGAAAGGGAGTTGGTTGCCACAAGGAATTAAAGACTCCAAGCTGATCTTAAGTCTTCAAGATCAGACTTAAATCCACAAAAAGCCTAGTGGTAACAAACACTTCTTGGCCCGTTTTTTGTTCTTTTTCAGCATGATAGGAAGTGATGGTTGGCTTAGGCAGAGGGATTAATAGGAAACCAAGTCATTTGGACACTTCATTCATGCTAATGAGTGATAATACACAGTGACACGTGGAAGAAAACTGTGGTAGTCACATTTTAACAATTCAACTCTACTGTAGTGGGAACTTATCCTTGTTGAGCAAGGAAACACGGTTGTTTGTCCCCCTCCCATACAAGTATTTTATCACTTAAAAAAGTCAGGACATTATAAAGTACATAGAGTTGATATCTACATACTACCCTTGATTCTGCCACTTGACCATCAGAACCTAAAGCTTGCTTAAAACTATGAGCCTTTTGGTGACGCTAGTGGTCAACGACTCCAGAATGTTGGCAGAAACACCAGTAATCAATTTTTAAAAACAAGGCAAAATGATTTGGAGTGGTTTTCCATGGCTTTTGACTAATTGATGGGTATTATTGATACTATTCACTGTTGCTATATATTCCAGGAGATAATGCAGAACTTCAGTTAGTGAAACCTTAGACATCATAAATAGTGTGCATGAAGCAATTACAGGGAAGAATATTCAAAGGAGATGAGAAAACAGTAATTCAGTATAACCTGAACTTGAATCTGCTAAATGTGTCACAGTTTAAAAATGTGTATGTAGCAGAAAAAGACTTAGATGGGAAAATTTACAAAGTTTGTGAAAATATAAGATGTTTAAAGCCTAAAATTTTTCATTGTATTATTCATCAGTACATACCTTGTGGAGAATGTTTTAATCTATCATTTGTTAGTGAATCAATAATGTCAATGAGGACCTTTGTTCTCTCCCATGGACCTAAGTTATTAATTCAAGGGCCAGCGCTGTGGTGTAGCAAGTAAAGCTGCTGCCTACAGTGCTGGCATTGCATATGGGTGCTGGTCATCCCTCTGCTGTGGCCTGGGAAAGCAGTAGAAGGTGGCCTAACCCCTTGGGCCTCTGCATCTGAGTTGGGGGCCAGGAGAAAGCTCCTGGCTCCTGGCCTCAGATCAGCCCAGCTCTGGCCATTACAGCCATCTGGGGAGTCAATTAGTGGATGGAAGACCTCTCTCTCTCTCTCTCTCTCTCTCTCTTTCTCTTTATCTACCTCTCTGCAACTCTACCTTTCAAATAAATAAATAAATCTTTAAAAAGTCACTAATTCAGTGAATTTTCTCAGGAATAGAAGTTAGATATCCTGACTTGCCCTATCACACCATCAGATCAGTGGCTTAGAAGTATTAACATTTCACTGTGATTTTTTTTTTAAGCTAAGGGCTGAAATTCAAAGTTTTCTGAATTAGAACTGCTCTCAACCACTATTTTTTTTAAAGATTTATTTATTTATTTGAAAGGCAGAGTTACAGAGAGGCAGAGGCAGAAAGAGAGAGAGGTCTTCCATCTGCTGGTTCAGTACCCAGATGGCTATAATGGAGCTGTGCCGATCTGAAGCCAGGAGCTTCTTCTGGGTCTCCGACATGGGTGCAGGGGCTCAAGGTCTTGGGCCATCTTCTAGTGCTTTCCCAAGCCATAGCAGAGAGCTGGATCGGAAGTGGAGCAGCTGGGACTCGAACCTGTGCCCATATGGGATGCCGGACTGCAGGTGTCAGCTTCACCTGCTATGCCACAGTGCTGGCCCCTCAACTACTATTGCTTCTTAATGGATTTAATCTAAAACTTCAAGAAAAAAAAGTGTTGTAAATGAAATTTATCATGTGAAGTCATTTCTTCAACTAACTCTGAATCATAGGAAATACCAAGTCAAAAAAAGCAAGGCCTGCTAATGATGCTGACAGACAGAGGTAGTGGCACAAGTACTCGGGTCCTTGCTACAAATGGGAAACCCAGATTGAGTTCCAGGCTCCTGGCTTTGGCCTGACCCAGGCCTGGCTATTGCGAATATTTGGGAAATGAACCAGCAGAAGGGAGATTTATATTTCTTTCTTTTTTCTTTTCTTTTTGACAGGCAGAGTGGACAGTGAGAGAGAGAGAGACAGAGAGAAAGGTCTTCCTTTTCCGTTGGTTCACCCCACAATGGCCGCTGCGGCCAGCACGCTACGGCCAGTGCACTGCACTGATCCAAAGCCAGGAGCCAGGTGCTTATCCTGGTCTCCCATGGGGTGCAGGGCCCAAGCACTTGGGCCATCCTCCACTGCCCTCCCGGGTCACAGCCGAGAGCTGGCCTGGAAGAGGGGCAACCAGGACAGAATCTGGCGCCCCGACCAGGACTAGAACTCGGTGTGCGGGCGCCGCAAGGTGGAGGATTAGCCTAGTGAGCCATGGCGCCGGCCTATATTTCTCTCTCTCTCTCTCTCTCTCTCCCTCCCTTCCCTCTCCCTTTCTTTAACAAATAAAAATAAATTTAGAAAGAACTCCATCCCACATAAAATTACAACTGATATACTTTCTGATTTCAAACTATACTTCTAGCAGTTTGTCAGACATCAGTGTTAGGACAAAGGAAAATCCTGTATTGCAAAGCTTATCTGGGGCCAGTGCTCTGGCGTAGCAGGTAAAACTGCCACCTGCAATGCTGGCATGCTATTTGGGCACCAGTTCATGTCCCTACTGCTCCACTTCCTATCCAGCACCCTGCTAATGGTCTGGGAAAAGCAGCGGAAGATGTATTTGGGCCTCTGCACCAAGGAGGGAGACCTGGAAGAAGCTCCTGGCTCCTAGCTTTAGCCTGGCCTTGCTCCGGCTTTTGTAGCCATTTGGGGAGTGAACCAGTAGATGGGAGACCTCTGTCTCTCTCTCTCCCTTGCTCTCTGTAACTTTGACTTTCAAATAAATAAAATATTTTTTAAAAAAGTTGATTTAACTTTGCAACTGAAGGCCTTCCATCTAACCTTCAGTTATAAGTGATTAATCTGCAAATGTAATGCCACACTAAAAGGTAAACCTAATTATAGAAACACTTTCCAAGCAATGAACATGCTGAATTAAAATCACATGCTCATGGACTAACATCAGTATTTGGTGCACCTGTCTGTATGAAGACATTTTCAAGAAGAAATATGTAAAATCTCCTTAAAGATGAGCATTAACAGATGAATGCTCACAATCATTTTGGAATGACAGGAAACAATAACACTGAAGCCCAGTTAAGGGGCGGGCTTACAGCTTAGCAGTTAAGACCCCCACATCCCATTCAAAATGCCTGGGTTTGAGTCCAGCTTCTGCTTCCGATCCAGCTCTCTGCTAACGTACACTCTTGGAGGCAGCAGGTGATGGCTCATGTACCTGGATCCCTGCCACACATGTGGGAAACCCAGACTGAACTCCTGGCTCCTGACTTCAGCATGGACTAGCCCTGGCTCTGTGGCTATTTGGTGAATGAACCAGTGGACGGCAGAGCTCACTCTATGTCCCTTTCTTTCTTGTTCTCACTCTGCCTTTCAAATACATTTAAAATTTTTAAAAGAAACACAGTGACATGTTTTTTTTTCCCAGATTTATTTGTTTATTTGAAAGTCAGAGTTAGAGAGAGAGAGAGAGAGAGAGAGAGATCTTCTATCTTCTGGTTCACTGCCCAAATGACTGCAATGACTGGTGCTGGACCAGGCCATGGCAGGAGCCTGGACTCCTGGTTCTCCCACATAAGAAGTAGAGGCCAAGCGCTTGGGCCGTCTTCTGCTGCCTTCCCAGCTGCATTAGCAGTGAACTGGATTGGAAGCAGAGCAGCTGGAATTCAAACCGGTGCTCATATGAGATGCTGGTATCACAAACAGCTTAATCCACCATGCCACAATGCTAGCACCCAAGTGACAAGTTACTTCCAAAAAAAGAATTCCATTCTTCTCATTAGTAGATCCATATTAAAAAACTGTACTCAAGGGGCCGATGCTGTGGCGCAGTAGGTTAATCCTCCGCCTATGGCGCCAGCATCCCATGTGGGCACCAGTTTGAGACCCGGCTGCTCCTCTTCCAATCCAGCTCCCTGCTATGGCCTGGGAAAGCAGTAGAGGATGGCCCAAGTGCTTGGGTCCCTGCACCCACATAGGAGACCAGGAAGAAGCTCCTGTCTCCTGGCTTCTGATCGGCACAGCTCTGGCATTGCAGCCATTTGGGGAGTGAACCAGTGGATGGAAGACCTCTCTCTCTTTCTCTCCCTCTCTCTCTCTGCCTCTGCCTCTCTGTAACCTCTGCCTTTCAAACAAATAAATAAATAAATCTTAAAAAAAAAAAAGATTTTATGGAAAGCTGTCTTCTCTTATTAACTGAGTGCATACAGAAACTCCTTGATTCTGCCTCTTGGTTTATGTTGGGGCTCAAAAAGGAATACCCCTGAGTATGGCACTTTGTCAGGCTGAGCTCTTTGACTCAAAGCAGGCCTTGGAAGCAGCCTCAGAACCAAGGTCTCCCTGACCTGCCATCTGCCTTACCCATTACATTATTCTCTCCCAAACAAGCCATAGGAACCATGATTCCTCATCCCCAAGGCTGGTCATTAAAAATGAGAGCATGTTTTCTTTCCCCAAAGTAAGCCATCAAAACTAGAAGCATTACCATAACCTTCCCCCACATTTCTGTCTCAGAGTTATTCATTAAAAAAGTCTCTCGCCTACCATAGTCTGGTATTAGCTCATAAGACCCTTATTCCAGAGGTGTTTTGTCCCACACCCAGCAAGATCTACCACAAACAGGTTAAGAAGAATCCAAACAGACAGGCCCTGCTGGGTTTTTCCACTCAGCTTATCACTCTTCGATCACTCTTCTTGTCCCCTCCCATTTCTACATGGCTGTCCCTGCTTCCTCAGGGAAGTACCCATAAAGTAGACATTTCCCCTTGTGTTTCTGTGTCTTCACTCTAAAGGCTCCAGACTAAGCACCCACCTGGGAATCAAACCCAGGTACTCCACTGTGAGACATGCGCATCATAACTACAAGACTAACCACCTGCCCTTTAACATTTTAAAAATTCACCAGGGCAGTCATTTGGCATGGCAGTAAATACACCTCTTGGGACGCCTGCATCCCATGTCAGAGTGCCCAAGTTCAAGTTCTGGGTCTGCTACGGATTCCAGCTTTCTGGTAACGTGCACCCTGGGAGGTAGCATGATGGCTCAAGTACTTGGGTCCCTGTCACTATGTGCAGACTGGGATTGAGTTCTGAGTGCCTGGTTTCAGGTTGGCCCATTCAGAGCTGTTGTAGGCTTTTGGGAAGTGAACTGGTGGATGGAAAACCAATCAATCAGGGCCATTGTTGTGGCACAGTAGGTTAAGCTCCGCCTGTGATGCCAGCATCCCATATGGGCACCAGTTCAGATCTCAGCTGCTCCACTTCCAAGCCAGCTCCCTGCTAATGCACCTGGAAGAGCAGCAGAAGATGATCCAAGTGTTTGGGCCCCTGAACCCATGTAGGAGACCTGGAATAAATAAATAAATCTTATAAAAAATTATCCTTCATCCTTTTGTATCAGGATCCCCAGCACTAATGGACAGTATAACAAAGCTGGGAAACTGAGGAGTGTTTAATTAGGGACTAAAAGGTTAAACGTTCAGGGAAAATTACAAAGAATGAGTGCAATTTGGAGCTCATCTCTGCTTGAGTGTGAAGGGGACAGGCCAGACTGTTAACTGAAATGGAAGAGGGTGGCCCTGTGGAGAAGGGGTCTGAAAAGAAAGGGTAGCATTCAACCACAAACCAGAAAACAGTCAACCCTCTGGGACCCCATAGGAAAACAGTGGGGTTCTCTCATGCTTCTCTCCCACCTCCTGCTGATGCCTTCAATGGCTAAAACCCACTGGGAGTCACAGGACAAGCTGGGTGCCAGGGCACACAGTAGGGAGGAGAAAGGAAAGGGAGCATCTTGCCAGGGCCAGTGGAGAACTTGCAGCCCAGTCACTGCCAAGGTTAACACACTTATCTCAGATAAGCGCCAGTCTGTGAGTTCACCATCTGAGACACCAACACTCCGGGTACAATCCAAACACATTCAGATCCACATGTTTAAGACTGGATTCAGGCTCACCATGCTAATTTCCTCCAAAGGGAATCTCACCTCCTTGGAGGGTGACAGCACAAGATGTCAGGAGAAGGAGGCCTGGATCATCTCTTTGACATCATCAAGCAGGGAAGAATTAGATATTTCTCAAGCGATGTTGGAAGAATGTGAAGAGGCCACTTGGAAGAGGAGACTCCCAGTGCTAATGAATGGTGCGATGCATGAGAAAGTAATAATAATCATTGGGATAAGCTCAGCCCCACAGGTCTCTGAAGATATTTTAAAATGATTCACAAATCATAAAATTTGTGTAAAAGATTCTTGTGATGCACTCATGAGTTTTCAGTATTTTTGCAATTAAATCACTGCACACTAATCTCACACTTATGCTTCGGTATATTACACAATATACTTATAAAAACATAGGAATGCACTATAGATTATAGATCCTATAATTATATTAATTAACATAAGAAATAAATCATAGCCTGTTAAGTGGGAAAAAAGCAGGTTACAAAAAACATGCTATGACTTAATCTGTGTGTGTGTGTGTGTGTTTTCTATGCCTAGGGCAAATTTTCAAAGGGCAGATCCCAAAATGTTTACAGCGATCTTCTGAGGGCGGCAGGATTGGTTTGCAGGTGACTTTTCTTAAAAAATAAATAAATAAATACATAAATAAATAAAATAAAATAAAATCTGGGGCCAGCGCTGTGGTGCAGCAGGTTAAATTCCTGGCCTGAAGCACCCACATCCCATATGGGTGCCAGTTCTAGTCCTGGCTGCTCCTCTTCCGATCCAGCTCTCTGCTATGGCCTGGGAAAGCAGTAGAAGATGGACCAATTCCTTGGGCTCCTGCACCCACGTGGGAGACCCAGAAGAAGCTCCTGGCTCCTGGTTTCGGGTTGGCACAGCTCCGGCCATTGCGCCAACTGGGGAGTGAACCAGCAGATGAAAGACCTTTCTCTCTGTCTCTACCTCTTTCTATAACTCTCTTTCACATAAATAAAAAAAATCTTTTTTAAAAAATCTAAGCCTTTTTCCAACTGTCTATTTAGCAATGGGCAGGTACTCTTTATACATACAAAAATAAAAATGTCCAGTTTGAACAGGCTAATTTTCCAAAGCCCTTTTGTACCTTTGTTGACTGCAGCACAGAACACCTTTTCTAAAGGAACAGGTGCACCCATGATGGTGTGTTTAACCCACGGCTGCAGGACAGCTTTGTGCCCTGACTGCCTCTCCCCACCTGCTTTCTGGAGCCCATGAGCTGCCTCCCTGCCTCTGCCCTCTCCACCTGGGATGACCTCACCACCTTCAGGAGTGGGACTCACTCAGGAAGCACCAGTCCCCGCAGCAGAGTTTGGGGAGTCTCAACGAGGCAGGAGCCCAGTTACTATGCTGCAGGAGTTCAAGTGCTGGTGTTGCAGGAGCTCATCACCAAGAAATGTGGCGGATTCTTCTTCTTGCAGGATTCTTCAGATGTCTCCTCTCCCGTTGGGTCACACAAGTTCTCTGCGGGATTTGTCAAGTGTTGCAGTCTTTTGTATTGCCGCTTCTCTGCTCTGGTCTGGTTCTTGTTCTCTTGACCATGAAGAATGACCACAGAGTAAACAAAGTGAAGGCTGCATGCTTATTCAAAGAGGCAGGGAAAGCTGTTCTGCAGCTGGAGACCCTGCCCACTAAGGACTGCCCGCCCTGAAGGGCTGCATCCCCTCACCTGCCTCTCAAGACTGCCTGGCTCCTATTTTTGTATGTTTCCGAAGGAGGAAGTTCATCTGATTGGTCGAGGTCTATGCTAATGAGGTATTCTACATGAATCAGCAAAGCCTGAATGTGATTGGCTCAGCCAGGAACCAATCAGCAGTGGCCTAACATGGAGCTCACGTTTCATGGGGAAGTTAGGAGTGTGCTCAAACAGGTCCAGGATGATTGGTGGACGGAACACTGAACAGTATATTGTGTATGTTTCTCCCTTCTTCCTCCCACCCCAGGGCTCCTGGAGGATTACCTCATGTATCTTCTTCCTTGCCTTTCCAGGGGTCCCTGGAGGCTATCAGTGAGATGCTGGTGACCTTCCCAAAAGAGCAAGAAAATGCCAGCCAGTTCACCCATTCTGCTACACAGAGAAGCCGAGGAGTTGTGCCCAGGTGGAGCATTCTCGTGTGCGTGCCCTGGGCCCGACATGCTTTAGCTCTCATTTTTTGTGTTACAAAATGGATTGCCATTGGTGCGTTGGCTGTGTCATTTTTGTTAGTGGCAACGAGGGGTTCGTGGCTTGCAGGATAATCAGCCTGCAGCTTCACTGACTTGTGATTAGGACAAGTAAAGGAGATAACAGGAAGGTGTAGTCCTGGAAAAGAAAGTGCCTCCCAGAGAAGTGGTTGGCCAGGCTTCTATAGCAAGGGTTAGGGCACTGTCCAAGATGTAGCACAAGAGAAGGGGGAAGGCCCCTGCTGCTCATACCAGGCAAGCGACATACATCTTCATGCTTCTTCATATATGTGTGCTCAGCACATGGTGGAAAGTCCCCTCCTCTGGGCACAGGATTTAGTATAAAGAGGAAGAAGTTCAGTTTAGGCTATAAAGATCTGACTCAGCCTGTTTCCTTGCAGTTTTAACAAGTCCTTGGGTTCCAGTGGCCTGGCCCCACTGAGTACACTGTTGTAAGATGAACTTTCAACATCCTCTGAAAACCAAGCTCAAGCAAAAAACAAACAAAACGGTTTCAGATTCTCTGCCTGTGTTCCTGTGCCCCTTTTTGCCTAACTCCTCCACTCTAGCTTGCGTTTTCAGGATGAAAAAGGAGATGGGGTGTCCGATGAGACCACTGTTGCTGTCACAGCAAGTTTCGTCACGGGTCCTTCTTCTGACCGTCCTGTCCCAGAAGGAACACTCTGGACTGGATGGACATGGAAATGAGTCTGTCTCAGGCAACAGACTGGGGCAGGGGAAGCCCTGTGGGCAGAGTGAGGCCGGGAGGAGGGGTGACACAGCAGCGGGGTGGAGCCCCTTGTGTGGCTTCCTTCTCCCTCCCAGACCCCAGACCCTGGCAAGGGCTGGACCTCTCCATGCCATTGTGGCACCTTTGCTCAGAGCTCAGTGCATGCCCTACCCTTCCCTGGGGGAGAGGGGGCGCTGAGAAGGCTCCTTTGCTGCCATCTACCCCCACGACCAGCTTCTTTGCCGGTGGGCCCAGCTTGGTCCAGGAAAGGAAAGGGGACCACAGGAGCTGGGTCTCACAGCTACGTCTCGCTGCCTGCTAAGGGGACCACTAAGGCACTGAGCCTCCCGGAGCCTCAGCTTCCTCCCTGACAAGTAAAATGAAAAACGTCCTCCCGTTTTACAGTTGGTGCACAGGTTAAATGACCGTGTGTGTGAGTATTCGCAGCACCTGGCTCCCGGATCAGTCACCCAAAGCCTCCCAGGCTCTCTGTGTCCAACGCAAAACGTAGCACTTACTGCTTCACACTGCATCCTCATCCGTGCTTATGTGTTGCTTTCAGATTCTGAGATCCTTAAGGACAAAGATAAAAATTAGATCTAGCGTAGGGGTTGGCATTGTGGCACAATGGGTTAAGCCTTTGCCTGCGATGTTGGCATCTCATAGCAGAGCACTGGTTAAAGTCCCAGCTACTCTGCTTGCAATTCAGCTCTCAGCTAATGTGCCTGGGAAAGCAGCGGAAAACGGCCCGAGGACTTGGGCCCCTGCTACCCCATGGTAGACCTGGATGAAGCTCCAGGCTCCCGGATTCAGCTTGGCCCAGCCCTGGCCATTGCAACCGTTTGGGGAGTGAACCAGCAGATGGAAGTTCACTCTCTCTCTCTCTCTCGCTCTCTCTCTCTCTCTTTCTCTGTGTAACTGTCATTTAAATAAATAAATAAATCTTTAAAAGAATAATGATTCATATGTTTAAAAAATTAGATCTAGCTTAGTTGCTGCTGTCTACCAGCTAAGAGTTTTTGAGGGAATGAAAGATGGCAGATGTTCCAGCCATGAGAAATGTGTGAGTCAGTGGGGGTGGGGTAGGAACTACATCCCCTTTTTGTATAGGAAGTCTAGAAACTGAGTAGAACTTAGAGGAAGCAAGCCTAAGGTCCACACAGAACCCTGACCAAGAGGTTGCAGAAATTGGGTGTGTAGCCAAAAATCAGATAAGCAAATAAGCATTCCAATTTGAAGTGAAATGTTTGGGTTTGGGGTTAGAGATGGGAGTTGCAGATAAACCAGGCAAAGTAACCAATATAGTAAAGAACTACATAACAAGCCACTTCTTCCAACAAATTTCAAAAAATGCTTTTCTCAACAACTTTAAGGATTTTATGAAATTAATTATTGTTGGGGCTGGCGCTGTGGTGTAGCGGGTAAAGCCGCCACCCGCAGTGCCAGCATCCCATATGGTCGCCAGTTTGAGTCCCAGCTGCTCCACTTCTGATCCAGCTCTTTGCTATGGCCTGGGAAAGCAGTAGAAGATGGTCAAAATCCTTGGGCCCCTGCACCCGCATTGGAGACTTGGAGGAAGTTCCTAGCTCCTGGCTTTGGATTGGCACAGTTCCAGCCATTGCAGCCAATTGGGGAGTGAACCATCTGATGGAAGACCTCTCTCTCTCTCTCTCTGCCTCTTCTTCTCTTTGTGTAACTTACTTTCAAAGAAAGAAAGAAAGAAAGAAAGAAAGAAAGAAAGAAAGAAAGAAAGAAAGAAAGAAAGAAAGAAAGAAAGAAAGAAAGAAAATCTTAGTGGAGAATGGGACTGGGATGAGAGAGGGAGGAGGAGGAGGGGTGAATGTGGGTGAGAGGATAGGTATGGTGGGAAGAATCACTATATTCCTAATGTACTTTTGAAATGCATGAAGTCTGTATTCCTTAAATAAAAGGTTTCTTTGGGGAAAAAAATGTCTGCCCTGATCACTTGTTCATTGATTAACAAACATTTATTTGAATTTTTATAATTATAACATATATATTTGTATTAAGTACAATGAGTATCTAGATGACAGATATGAAAAACTCAATAGAGAAACTGAAAGATAAAATTGAGAAAATCCCCCAAAAGTAGAGTAAAAATGTAAAGATCAAGAAAGAGAAGAGAAAAAATTGCGAGGGCCAGCCCTGTAGATCATATGACAATTAGGGCTTCCTGGAAAGAGAGAGAAAATGGAGAGGAGGCAGTCTTGTCAAGGAAATGATAAAGTGGCCGATAAAGGGAAGACATGATTTTCTATATTTAAACTGAGTGCCCAGCACAAGGATGAAAGTAAACCCACACAACAAATCACTCACGAAATGTCAGAATGCTTAGGACAAGCAGAAGTTTTATAAGCTTCTAGGGAGAAAAAAAAATCACATATATAGGATTAGAATAATGGTCTCAGAATTTTTTTAAAGATTTATTTTTCTTGGGGCTGGCTCTATGGTGCAGCAGGTTAAAGCCCTGGCCTGGAGCGCCGGCATCTCATATGGGTGCTGGTTCTAGTACTGGCTGCTCCTCTTCCTATCCAGCTCCCTGCTATGGCCTGGGAAAGCAGTAGAAGATGGCCCAAGTCCTTGGGCCTCTGTACCCATGTGGGAGACTCGGAGGAAGCTCCTGGCTCCCAGCTTTGGATAGGCACAGCTCCAGCCGTTGCGGCCATCTGGGGAGGGAACCAACGAATGGAAGACCTCTTTCTCTGTAACTTGTCTTTCAAATAAATAAAATAAAAATCTTTTAAAAAACAGCCAGTTTTATTAAAAAATTATTTTTCTTGGGGCTGGAACTGCAGCATAGTAGGCTAAGCTTCTGCCTGTGGCATCGGCATCCCATATGGGCACCAGTTCCTGTCCCAGCTGCTCCTCTTCAGATCTAGCTCTCTGCTTATGGCCTGGGAAAGAAGTGGAAGATGACCCAGGTGGGCCCAGCACCCACATAGGAGACCAGGAAGAAGCTCCTGGCTTTGGATTGGCCCAGCTCTGGCCATGGCAGCCATTTGGGGAGCGAACCAGCAAATGGAAGACTTTTCTCTCTGTCCCTCTATCTGTAACTCTGCCTTTCAAATAAATAAATAAAAATGTTTTTTTAAAAAGATTTATTTTTCCTGAAAGTTAGAGAGAGAGAGAGAGAGAGAGAGAGAGAGAGAGATGGAGAGAAAGAGAGATCTTCCATCTGTTGGTTCACTCCTCAGATGGCTGTAGTTGTCAGTGTTGGGCCAGGCTGAAGCCAGGAGCCAGGAGCCAGGAGCTTCATCCAGGTCTCCCATGTAGGTGGCAGGGGCCCAAGCACATGGGCCATCTTTCACTGCTTTTCCCAGGCCTAATATTAACAAGGAGCTCAATCAGAAGTGGAGCATCTGGGACTCAAATAGGCACCCACAGGGCATGCCAACATTGCAGGTGTCAGCTTTAACCCGCTGTAGCACACCGTCAGCCCCAGGTATCAGAATTCTTAACACAGCATTAGAAGCAGTAAGATGAAAGAGCAATGCCTTCAAAATTCTGAAGGAAAATGCTCTCCAGTCCAGAGTTTTCTGCCAATCTGAGACTCCCGTGTGGGTAGCAGAAAGCCAATGACACACTATCACCACTGCCTCCCAGGGTCTGTATTAGCAGGAAGCTGGAGTCAGGAAACAGGGCCAAGTACAGAACCCAGGCACTCTAATGTGGGGCATGGGTGTTTTGAGCACTAAGACCAAATGCCTGTCCCTGATCTTAAAAGCTACACGCTGCTATAGAAACTGAGAGAATGGGATGGTAGGGAAGGCAAAGCCTGAAGGGGGAGCTGCTTGGGACAAACAGGAGACTCGGCTTATCACAGGAGATTGTTCTGTGTCTGTGGAAGAAGCCTGTTCTCACAATTCTTAGTCCATCTGCGCCTGGCTACAAATGGAATTCATCTTGGAATCAGTATGACCCACACCTTGATATATGGCTATTTTGTAAGGAGCCTACCTATCATTCTTTTTCTCATCTCTCTCTCCATCTCTCTCTCTCTGCTCTCTCTCAACAAGTATACAACAACCTGCATATCAAAATGAGTGCTCAGTCTTGACAAATCAGACTGGTGAGGCAATAATAAAGCTAATAATGGGCCGGCGCCGTGGCTCAATAGGCTAATCCTCCACCTGTGGCACCGGCACCCCAGGTTCTAGTCCCGGTTGGGACGCCGAATTCTGTCCCAGTTGCTCCTCTTCCAGTCCAGCTAGCTCTCTGCTGTGGCCCGGGAGTGCAGTGGAGGATGGCCCAGGTCCTTGGGCCCTGCACCCGCATGGGAGACCAGGAGAAACACCTGGCTCCTGGCTTCAGATCAGCGCGGTGCGCCGGCCGCAGCGACCATTGCGGGGTGAACCAACGGAAAAGGAAGACTTTTCTTTCTGTCTCCCTCTCTCACTGTCCACTCTGCCTGTCAAAAAAAGAAAAAATAAAAATAAATAAATAAATAAAAAGCTAATAATGAAGCCAGGGCTCTGGGGTCGGCGCCGTGGCTCACTTGGTTAATCCTCCGCCTGCGGCGCCAGCAACCAATATGGGTGCTGGGTTCTAGTCTTGGTTGCTCCTCTTCCGGTCCAGCTATCTGCTGTGGCCCGGGAGTGCAGTGGAGGATGGCCCGAGTGCTTGGGCCCTGCACCCGCATGGGGGACCAGGAGGAAGCACCTAGCTCCTGGCTTCAGATCGGCACAGTATACCGGCTGTGGCAGCCATTTGAGAGGTGAACCAACGGAAGGAAGACCTTTCTCTCTGTCTTTCTCTCTGTCTATAACTCTACCTGTCAAATAAAAAAAAAATAATGAAGCCAGGGCTCACAGAATTCTGGGAAGAACCATCCATCCTACAGTCACGCTACTGAACACATCCAGTGCTACTAATATATAATCTTCTGTATAGGCCTGGGGTTTGTCCAGAAGTCATTCAGAACCAAGTTTGCTGGGTGAAAAGTCCATCAGGTTGGGTAAGACCACTGGGGTAAGGATAAACACCATACAGAATGAGGCCGCTTCCCTGTGTGACTGACTCAATGCCTCTAAGCACAGTGTTTCAGAAGCGCAGCCCTGTTAGATGATACCTGAGACTCACTCTTTCCTAGCATAGTTCTAGGTGCCAGCCAACTCTGTGCAGCAGGTAACACGATCTCTGTTAGGCACAGAGTAACTGACAACTATGATTACACAGCTGGTAAGGAATGAAGCTGGGATCTGAACCCAGGCAGTCTGGCACAAGAGTGTGCATCAATCACCACGTCAAACTGCTGTTTCAGGGGGCCAGCACTGTGGCACAGCAGGTTAAGCCACTGATTGCAATGCCTGCATCCCTTACTGGAGTCCAGTTCAAGTCCCAGCTGCTCTGCTTCAGATCCAGCTCTCTGCTAATGTGCCTGGAAAAGCAGTGGAGGATGGTTTACATGCCTGGGCTACTGCCACCCACTTTAGAGACATGGATGGAGCCCCAGGCTCCTGGCTGCAGCCTGGACCAGCCCCAGCTGTGCGGCCATTTGGGAAGTGAACCAGCAGATGGAAGAGCTCTTTCCCCACTTCAGATAATAAATAAATCTAAAGAAATAAAAAATACTAAGATTTTGCGGTAGATTCATTCTGAGAGGAGGAGTGTGGTGGGGGCCAGAAGTGCGGAGTCACCACACAGACCCCGGGAGTCAGGTGAAAGCAGGCCAGAGGTGAGCAGTCCACAGACTTGTTCATTTCAGTTGGTACAGCAGCTTAAATAGCCAAGGCAGCCAATCTGGTCAAGTGGCAGTCTATGCCCTAACCAATCACAGCCTGTTGCCAGGCGGTTTCCGAAGCCATCCAATCACAATCTGTTGTCAGTCAGGCTCCATTGTCATGTGGTTTCTGGAACCATCCAATCACAGCCTGTTGCCAGGCAATTTCCATTGCCAGTGGCCATCTTGGTATGGCCTTCTCATTCCACCACATTTCCCCTTTTTCCTTTATTTTTGAGCAGCGGGAGGCATGATTCTTGGCCATACCATTGTTGACCCCGTTTCCATGTGGTCTCTGTATGTGGCTGTGCCTGTCTTAGGTTGTCCCCCAGAGGATCTTACTTGTCGTTGACTAACCAGAGCTCAAAACGGGGCCCACAGGAGTGCTTGCTCAGCTGGGGGTAGGAATGAGGAACAATGGTAATCAGGAATGGCGTGACCGCACACAGGCTGTGGGCCATTTGGCATAATTCCAAAAAACAGTAGCAAGACAAACCAAACAATCACAGTTTTTATCAGTTCTAAACATGAGGTTCTCCAGCATTCTTTAGCCATTTCCAGTACAGATCTCTACACCTGGATAAAATGACAGGATCAAGTAACAGATTTTTCATGCCTCCCTTTTGTAATCCTCAAGCTTCCAAAGCAAAACCTGCCAATTTTATCCCAGAAAAAAAGGCTTCCTGTTTCTAGTTTCTGATTCTTTCCTGGTAGCATACCTCCTGCCCTGGCTTTCACTTGTAACAACTTTTTTTCTTAATATTTTATTTATTTGTAAGTAGTCAGAGTTACAGAGAGAGAAGGAGAGGCAGAGAGAGAGGTAGAGATAGAGAGAAAGAGAGAGAGAGAGAGTCTTCCATCTACTGGTTCACTCCCCAGATGGCCACATTGGCCAGAGCTGCGCTGATCCAAAGCCAGGAGCCAGGAGCTAGGAGCTAGGAGCTTCCTCCAGGTCTCCCACATGGGTGTAGGGGCCCAAGAACTTGGGCCATCTTCCACTGCTTTCCCAGGCCATAGCAGAGAGCTGGATTGGAAGTTGAGCAGCCGGGACTCGAACCGGTACCCATATGGTATGCCAGCACTGCAGGCAGCAGCTTTACCCACCATGCCACAGTGCTGGCCCCCACTTGTAGCAACTCTTAAGACATTTAGGAGAAACAATCATTACTCCATCTTTAATTTCATGAGGTGTTGGACAGAAAAGGTGCAGGTAACCACTTCACTGGTTCAATCTCTGAGTCGGGAGCTCAGGCACCAAGCAAAACCTTCCATGCCAACAGGATGGAGCAACCGCTACCCAAGCGCAAGTAAGTCCTGGACAAGCTGCTGCCACCGACTGCTTCCCTCCTGGTTCCCAGTCACCCTCGTCCTAGGCTAGGAGCAGTTCCACCTGGGCTTGTCAATTTTGTTAGTTGGTGCAAGGGGTTTGTTTGCTTGGGGTATCACCAAATAACCAGCCTCAAGTGGGAGTTGTTCAAAGCAGAATTTTACTTGCGAGAAATAAAAGGGAAGGTAGGAAGTTATAATTCCTAAAGAAACTGTTGCCCCAAGCAGCAGGCTGCCAGGGCTTTTATAGCAAGGGCTAGGGGTGTGCACCGGATGTAAAAATGGGGGAGTGGAGTGCCCTTCCTGCTTTCAACACACACCTTCATACATTTATGTCTGACAATCTGCCTCCAGCCGGTTTCTGGCATCTCGTCTTGTTTGTGGTGGTCTGGCCTCCTGTGAGTCCAGGGTTGCAAGATGAGCCTTCCTGGAACATCCTCAGCAAACAGGCACAAGTGAACAAACTGTTTCAGATTCCCTGCTCTTGCTCCCAGGTCCACTGACTGCCTAAATCCTACAGTCTCAGTTCTAGAGGCAAAAGACATATAATTTTTGCAATTTGAAAGAAGAATGTGGCTCTCTGGGCTCAGGGCTAGATGGCAGCAATAAAGCTAAATACACCAAGAATAGTTAGATCGTAGATAGACATGGGATGGCTGTGGTGCCTCCCTCTGGAAAGTGGTGAAGAAAATTTTGATCAGCCAGCGTGCCAACTATACTTGCTCCTTCTGTGGCAAAACTAAGACGAAGAGATGAGCTATGGGGATCTGGTGCTGTGGTTGCTGCAGGAGCTAGTGGTGCCTGCACACACAGCACCACTTCCGCCGTCACAGTGAAGCCTGGGGGGGGGGGGGTGGTGTCAGAGACTGAAGGAATGGGAAGACCAGCAGAGGCACCATCATTTGAGACATCACTAGGGTTAACTGGGTTAACGCATGTGACAACATACGTTGTTATAACATATGTGACAATGACGACAAAAGCGGAATATGTTCAGTGTCACAAGGGATTAATGTATGCTAAAGCGGAACTTTGCAAAAAATGCTTGCCACATAAAAAATGCCCTGTAAATTTTAGCTTAATCTAAATGTTGGTCCCTCTAGTCAAATATCTGCTATGAAGCTGTAAATAAAACACATTAAGTCCCCCAAACAAGAAATCTGCTAAGGCTTTCTCTTATCTCCGAACTAAAGTACAAACTCTTTTTTTTTTTAAAGATTTATTTATTTATATGAAAGTCAGAGTTACACACAGAGAGAAGGAGAGGCAGAGAGAGAGAGAGAGAGAGAGAGAGAGAGGTCTTCCATCTACTGGTTCACTCCCCAGTTGACTGCAATGGCCAGAGCTGTGCAAATCCAAAGCCAGGAGCCAGGAGCTTCTTCCGGGTCTCCCACACGGGTGTAGGGTCCCAGGACTTGGGCCATCTTCTACTGCTTTCCCAGGCCATAGCAGAAAGAAGTGGAGCAGCCAGGACTTGAACCAGTGCCCCTATGGGATGCCAGCACTGCAGGCAGCAGCTTTGCTCACTATGCCACAGCGCTGGCCCCAGTACAAACTCTTAACAACAGCAATTTTTAAACAGACTGTAGCTGTCATCATATCCCTCATTCCTTGGAGTTGTCTCACACTCAGCTGACAGGTGCTTAGTGGTGCCTCTGTCTTCCCACCGTCATGCTTGTTTTTCCTGTGTACCTCTGGAATTCCCCTTCTTGTCCCTACTGAAACCCCAATTACCTTTTCCATCACAACTTCAAAACTTCACCCAGTCACCCAAAGCAAAAATGTGTCTCTGCTTTCCTACAATGCCCCCTAGTGGCACCAACAGCATTCTACTTTTTAATTGCCACCATTTATGCATTTTACTTTTCTAAGACTGTAACTTCTCAAGAGTCTATATTGTGTCTGACTTTTTTCCAGTCCCTAAAAGTGTTCACTTGGTTTAGAAATATTTGAGAGGCGAGGCCAGAGCTGTGGCTCAGTAGGTCAAGCAGTCTCTTGTAATGTCAGCCTCCCATATCAAAGGGTCTGCTAGAGTCCCAGCTGTTCTGCTTCCAATCCAGCTTCCTGCTAATGCACCAGGAAGGCATCAGATGATGGCCTAAGTGTTTGGGTTCTTGCCACCCATGTGAGAAACCCGGATGGAGTTCTGACTTCAGTTTGGCCCAGACCTGACTGTTGTAGCCATTTGGAAAGGACACCAGCAGGTGGAAGGTCTCTCTCCATCCTCTTCTGTACTGTCTCTGTCTCTCTACAAATACAGAAGTATAAATTTTTAAAAAGTCATAATTATGAATTTGCTTAAAAAATTGTACAGTTCAATTTTAAAAAAATTATTCAAGCAGAGAGAGAGAGAGAGAGAGAGAAGGGAAGTGACAGTAAACAAGAGTCAGAGAGAGAGCTCCATTTCCTAGTTTATCCCTCAAATGCCTGCAACAGCCAGGACTGAGCTGACCTGAAGCCGGGAGCCAGGAACTCAATCATGGTCTCCCACATTGGTGGCAAGGACCCAAGTACTTGAACTATCACCTGCTGCCTCCCATAGTCTGCATTAGCAGGAAGCTGGAATCAGGAGTTGGAACCATGAATAAAACTCAGGTATTCTAACAAGGGACACAAGCATCTTAACCTGCATCTTACCCACCAGGCCAAATGCCCACCCAATTCAATGATTTTCAGGAAAATGCAAACCAAAACTACAACATGCATTGCTGGTGGGGATGTAAAACATTGCAATCACTTTGGAAAATACAAGAAGTTAAACACAGAGGTGAGTGTTTGACCTACCTGTTAAGATACCCGTTGGGATGCCAATTATCATTAATGTGTACCAATCCCATTATCTAATTTTAGAGCCCTTTCATCACCTCCAAAAGAACTTGTTTCCAGTAGTAGATACTCCTTCTCTCTCTTCCTCCACCTCCCATCCTAGGTAACCACTAGTTCTCTGTCTCCAAAGATTTACCTACTTTGGCCATTTCATTTCATGGACTCCTACAATATGTGGTCTTTTGTGATTGGATTCTTTCACTTTGCGTGCTTTTGAGATCCATCCATGTTGCATCACGCATCAATACATCATTGCCTTCTGTGGTGGAATAATGTTTCATTGTATGAATATTAAACTTTTTTTATCCATTCACCAGGTAGATTCCTGGACATTTGGGTTGTTTCTTCTTTTGGCTATTGTGAATTCTGCTGATATAGACATGTGTGTATGAGTTTTGGGGTAGACATATTGTCTTTTTTAAAAAAGATTTATTTTATTTATTTGAAAGTTAGAGTTACAGAGAGAGGTAGAGACAGAGAGAGAGGTCTTCTATCCAATGGTTCACTCCCTAGATGGCCGGAGCTGTGCTGATTCGAAGCCAGGGGCCAGGAGATTCCCCCGGGTCTCCCACGTGGGTGCAGGGGCCCAAGGACTTGGGCCATCTTCTACTGCTATCCCAGGCCACAGCAGAGAGCTGGATCAGAAGAGGAGCAGCCAGGACTAAAACTGGCGCCCATATGGGACGCTGGCACCTCAGGCCAGGGCTTTAATCCACAGCACCGGCCCTGACATATTGTCTTCAGTTCTTGTGGGTAGTTTCCTAGAAGTAGAATTGCTGGGTCATACGACTTTACGTTTAACTTAAAAGAACTTACTTGAGAGGTGGAGAGACAGAAACAGAGTGAGAAAGAACCTATCTGCTGGTTTAGTCCCCAAATGCCTACATTGGCTAGGGCTGGGCTGGGGTTGAAGCCAGGAGCTGAGAACTCAATTGAGGTCTACCACACGCGTGGCAGGAACCCAACTTCTTGAATCATCACAACTGCCTCCATGGGTCTGCATTAACAGGAGGCTGGATGTGGGCATCATACGCAGCATCTCAAGAGGTAGACCAAACACCCATCTTTATGTGTAAATTTTAGAAAATATTTACTTAAAATATTGAAATGTGATGGGGGAGGGGGAGAAGAGAGAGAGAGAGAGAATGAATCTTCCAGCCACTAGAAGATAGGCTAGCCTGAAGCCAGGAGCCAGGAAGTCCATTTAGGTCTCCCATGTGGGTGGCAGGAACTTGGGCCATCATCCACTGCTTCTCAGGCACATTAGCAAGAAGCTGGATCTGAAGTGCCGAGTAGCTAGGACTTGAACCCGTCACTGGACTATGGGATGCAGGCACCTAAGCAATGGCTTGACCCTCGGTGCCATGACGCCCACACCTGTATCTGACTCATTGGGAAGCAGCCAAAGTAGTACCTTTCAAAGTGGCTGTACTACTTTGCATTTCCACTAGCAACATGTGAGGGTTCCAATTTCTCCACATCCCTACAGCACTTGTTACTGTCCACCTTTTTTTATTCATCTAGTGGATATCAAGTACTATCTTGTAATAGCTTTAACTTGTATTTCTCTGATGACTAATGATGTTAATCACCTTTTTATGCTCTTATTGGGCATTTGTATATTTTCTTCAGAGAAGTATCTGTTTCAATTATTTGCCCATTTTATAATTGCTTTATCTGTATTCTTACTAGTTATTTTTAAAAAGATTTATTTATTTATTTGAAAGGCAGAGTTATAGAGGCAGAGAGAGAGAGAAAGAGGTCTTTTAACCCCTGGTTCACTCCCTAAGTGGCCACAATGACCAGAGCTGGGCCGATCCAAAGCCAGGAGCTGGGAGCTTCTTCTGGGTCTCCCACGAGGGTGCAGGGGCCCAAAGACTTGGGCCATCTTCTACTGCCTTCCCAGGTAATAGCAGAGAGCTGGATCAGAAGTAGAGAAACCGAGACTCGAACCAGTGCCCATATGGGATGCTGGCTCTGCAGGAGGCTTTACCCACTACACCACAATGCCAGCCCCTTTATTAGAGTTTTTTTTTTTTTTTTACAGGCAGAGTGGACAGTGAGTGGACAGTGAAAGAGAGACAGAGAGAAAGATCTTCCTTTTTCCGTTGGTTCACCCCCAAATGGCTGCTGTGGCCAGCACACTGCGCTGATCTGAAGCCAGGAGCCAGGTGCTTCCTCCTGGTCTCCCATGGAGTGCAGGGCCCAAGCACTTGGGCCATCCTCCACTGCACTCCCGGGCCATAGCAGAGAGCTGGACTGGAAGAGGAGCAACTGGGACAGAATCTGGCGCCCCGACCGGGACTAGAACCCCAGGGTGCCGGTGCTGCAGGCGGAGGATTAGCCTAGTGAGCTGCGGCGCCAGCCTATTAGAGTTCTTAAAAACTATTTATTTCAGGGGCTGGTGCTGTGGTGTAGCAGGTAAAGCTGTGCCTGCAGCACTGGCATCCCATATGGGCGCCGGTTCAAGTCCTGGTTGCTCCTCTTCTGAGCCAGCTCTCTGCTAGTGGCCTGGGAATGCAGTGAAAGATGGCCCAAGTACTTAGGACCCTGAAGCCATGTGGGAGACCCAGAGGAAGCTACTGGCTCTTGTCTTATCTGTCCAGCTCCAGCTCTTGTGGTCATTTGGGGAGTGAACCAGCAGATGGAAGGCTCTCTGTCTCTCCCTCTCTCTGTAACTCTACCTCTCAAATAAATTTTTTTTTAAGAAAAGCCTATTTATTTCAGAGAGAAATAGAGCTCTCATCAACTAGTTCATTCCCGAAATGCTTGCAAAGGCTGGGAAAAGGCCAAGGCCAAGGCCAAAGTCAGGAGCTGGGAACTCAATTCATTATCTTCCATGTGGGTGGCAGGAACTCAATCACTTGTCATCACCAATTTCTCCCAGGATCTTTATTAGCAGAAAGCTGGGGTCATGAATCTGATCCAGGAATCTAATACAGGTACTCCTACACGGAACACAGTTTCTTAAAGTTAGGCTAAATGCTCACTCCAGTCAAAGTTCTTAATATAATCTATACTAGTTTGTTATAAGACACATGACTGGCAAATATTTTCTTACATCCTACGCATTCTTTCCACTTTCCAGATGGTGTATAAAAGTACAAGCATTTAAAAATGTTAATGGATTTTAATGTTTTGTTACTTATTTTCACCCACTTGCATCAAAGACAGAGGCGTGCACACACGCATTCACACAAACACACAGAGAGGGACGGAAGGGAGGGAGGGAGGGAGAGAATATCTATTTTCCATCTGCTGGTTCATTTCTGAAATGCCCACAACAGCCAGGAGCCCAGAACTCCAGCTGAGTCTCCCATATGGGTGGCAGGGGCCCAAGCACTTGAGACATCTGCTGCCTCCCAGGGTACGCCTTAGCAGAGAGCTGGATCAGCATTGGATGCAAGTGTGCCATGTCAGGGCTTAACTTTCTGCACTACAATACCCACCCTGTATTTTTAATTTTGATGAAGTCTAATTTCCCTAGTTTTTCTTTCATTGCTTGTGTTTTTGGTGTCAGAGCTAAGAAACCATTGCCTAATTCAAAGTCATGAAGATTTACCTCTGTGTTTTTGTAAGGATTTTAGGGTTTTAGCTCTTCTATTTAGGTTACAGGCCACTCTGAGTTACTTTGAGTGCGACGTGAGGTAAGGATGTGCATTCATCTCTTTGCCCATGAACACCTAATAGTTTCAGCACCATTTGAGGAAGAGTCTTCTTCCTTCATTGAAATATATTGGTATCCTTGTTATCACTTTCCCATAAATGTATGGGTTTATTTCCTGACTTTGGATTCTAATCCATTCACCTATGATCTTTCTACAAAATCTTAGAATGGGTGGGCTCAAGCCTCATCCTACGTGTTATGGGAATAAGCCAATCTCCTTACCGATAGGGGTCTGAGATTTTTCAGGGACACATTTTCCATCTCATCTCCTTTTGTACCAATTCCATGCCTTCACTGAATTCTCTCTGTAACCTAAGTCTTCCCACTCCATTTCAACTCTCCCTGGACACCACCATGATTCTTTCATTTTCTAAACAGTGTGTGGTAAATTCTTACTCAGGTTGAGGAAATGGATGCAAAATCCTGCAAATCCTGGGCAGCAACTTTAAAAACAACTAAAAAAAAATTTTTTTAGGAGGGGCTGGCATTGTGGCATAGCAGGTGAAGCTGTGAAGCTGGCATCCCATATGGGGGTTGGTTTAAGACTCAGCTGCTCCACTTCTGATCCAGCTCCCTGCTAATGCGCCTGGGAAAGTAGTGGAAATGGCCCAAGTGCTTGGACTCCTACAACCATGTGGGAGATCTAGAAGCAGCTCCTGACTCCTGGGCCCAACCCAGGCCATTGTGGCCATTTGGGGAGTGAACCAGTAGATGGAAGATCTCTCTCTCTGATTCTTCCTCTCTCTATGTGTAACTCTGACTTCCAAATAAACACATAAAAGAGAGCTCAGAGCTTCATCCAGGTCTTGCATGTGGGTGCAGGGGTCCAAGCACTTGGGCCAACCTCTGCTGCTTTCTTGGGCACATTAGCAGGGAGCTGGATTGGAAGTGGAGCAGGCGGACTCCACCTGGTACCCACATGGGATGGCGGCACTACAGAGGCAGCTTAACTTGCACCACAGTACTGGCCTCTAAATAAGTAAATCTTTTTTTTTTTTTTTAAGATTTTATTTATTTATTTGAGAGGTAGAGTTACAGACAGTGAAAGGCAGAGACAGAGAGAAAGGTCTTCCTTCCATTGGTTCACTCCCTAAATGGCCGCAACGGCCGGAGCTGCGCCAATCCAAAGCCAGGAGCCAGGTGCCTCCTCCCGGTTTCCCACGCGGGTGCAGGGCCCAAGCACTTGGGCCGTCCTCCACTGCACTCCCGGGCCACAGCAGAGAGCTGGTCTGGAAGAGGGGCAACCGGGACAGAATCCGGCGCCCCGACCGGGACTAGAACCCGGTGTGCCGGCGCCGCAGGCGGAGGATTAGCTTAGTGAGCCGCGGCGCCGGCCAATACCCATCCTACTATTCAGTCATTTTTTCAGAAGCAAACATGCAAGCATTCATCTGTAAGCTGCCATTCCACCTGTGAGACATGGTAGGGGTGGGTGAGGGGGCGGTGCCTACCAGTCCCGGGCTTTGGGAAGAAACTGTTACTGTCCTCAAGGAGTTACTCCCGCCAGGAGGGCTGCCACATTCACCCAAGTTCCTCGGTGAGGTGGAGACGGCCCTGCCACGGAATGTGACCCCTGAACAAAAAGATCTGGCCCTGTTCATTCCGCTGGGCAAGAACCAGGGCCTCGAGGGCATGGGGGTTAGTGGGATAGGTGGGGGACGGAGCTTTCTCTGTTGTTCCATGCGAAAGAGAAACACACACGATTCTGTTGCCGTCTAGCGCTTCAGTTTCCTCTTCCAGAGATGGAAGGCTAACTGGCCTCTCCTTGCCGGGGGCCTTCCCAGGGCTGTTGCCAGAGTCAGCGGAAGCAGATGGAGAAAAAGGCCTGGGGTGGGGGTAAAGCCGCACCTGCCACACCGGCGCTGGTTCCTGTCCGGCTGCTCCTCTTCCGAGTCAGCTCCCTGCTAGTGGCCTGGGAAAAGCACTGTCAGATGGCCTAATGTTTGGGTCCCTGCCACCCACGTGGGAGACCTGGAAGAAGCCCCTGGCTCCTGGCTTCAGCCTGATCCGGCCCTGGCCATTGCGACCACCTGGGGTTATCCAGCCGATGGGAGACTGCTCTGTTTTTCTAACTCTTTCAAATAAATAAATAAATACATAAATACATAAATAAATAAATATAAAAGAGGCTGCGCATAGGATAGGCGCAAAGGAGGCGTGCATCCCGATACGGTGGAAGGTGCCTTGGCCGGGACCCGAGGCCGGACCCCTAAGCACTGTGGCGCCCCTAGCTCTGAAGGGCCAAGACCCGGAAGCACAAGTCCCAACCGCTCCACCCAGAAGGCAGCGGGAAGCGGCGCGCGCCTGCCAGAAACCCGGCCCGCCCCGCACTTCCGGCGCGCGACCCGGAAGCGGAAATTAGTCCGTCTCCTTCCCCTCCGTTGCGTCTCTCCTGCGTTGTTGAAGTCCTCAACCGAGAGCAGCGCGGTTTTCAGCGTGCGGTGAGGAGGAGTGGATCTCTGAGGGCCAGGAGCGGCTGCCGCCATGGCGGACGTGACCGCCCGAAGCCTGCAGTACGAGTACAAGGCGGTGCGTATGGGCTTAGGGGAGGACTCGGGGGAGGCAGTGTAGTGTATAGGGGAGGCGGGAAGCTGCGGGAGGAAGGTTCAGTCTCAAGGCCTGCAGGAAAGCCACGAAATCGGAGGCGAAATCGGATCGGGGCGAAAGTTTGGGTATGCGACGATACGGATTATCGCACCGGGGCCTGGGGCGGGCAGGACAAGGCTGGGAGCTCTGTGGGACCGAGCTACCAAGCCTTTCAGGGTTAAACCCGCCTCTTCACCTGTCCCTCTCCACTCGCTCAGTACTTCTCGCGTGTGGGTTGTTATGGTTAGAAGCCAGCATTGTTCAACTGATAGACGGCACGTAGGGCTTATCAGCCCTGTGCTCGTGCTTAGCGTTATGTGTTGCTATTTCTTTTCAAATTATATACCTTTATATTCCGGCTAGTGGTTATTAACGCTCATTGTGACTCTCGAGCTGGGATCAGGGTGCTGCAGGAACTGGCCTCGCGTATGTCAGAGCTTCGGCAGTGGTCTGATCTTTTCAGAACTCGAATCTTGTGCTCCAAGCTGACCGGTCTCTCATTGACCGAACCCGCCGAGATGAACCCACCGGAGAGGTGCTGTCCCTGGTTGGGAAGCTGGAGGGCACCCGAATGGGAGATAAGGCACAACGGACCAAACCACAGATGCAGGAGGAAAGAAGAGCCAAGTAAGTACCAATGGAGTCCTATTTTTCTTCAGAACCGAAGTCTGTCTTTTCCTTAGCAATTAGTAGTGTTTTTGTTGAAGTGCGTGGTGCAAGATTGGACAGCAGTGGCGTTAAAACAGATTGGTGAAGGTAAAAGCTGAACATGAGAGTTTGAAGATTCTTCGGCCTTAACAAATACACTTTGAGGGCTGGCGCTGTGGCGCAGTGGGTTAATTCTCCACCTGCTCTGCCAGCATCCCATTATGGGCGCTGGTTCTAGTCCCAGCTGCTCATCTTCCAGTCCAGCCCTCTGCTTTGGCCTGGGAAAGCAGTAGAAGATGGTCCAAGTCCCTGTACCCGAGTAGGAAACCCGGAAGAAGCTCCTGGCTCCTGGCTTCAGATAGGCATAGCTCCAGCCATTGGGGCCATTTGGGGAGTGGACCAGCGAATTGGAAGACCTTTCTGTCTGTCTCTCCCTCTCTATGTCTGTAACTATATCTCTCAGTAAATAAATAAAACCTTAAAAAAATAAATAAATAAAAGTACACCCAAGTGGAAAATACTGGTACCTTTTTGTGTTTCTGGTCCATAAACATCTTAATTTTCTTGAGGGTATCTTTAAGACCTTTGGTATTTCTCATCTCAGTAGGTTTTTAATTTTTTAAGACATTTATTTTTGAAAAACAGAGTAACAAAGAGAGAGAAAGGGATTTTCCATGTGCTGGTTCATTCCCTGCGTGGTTGCAATGGCTGGGGTTGGGCCAGGCTGAAACCTGGAGCCTGGAATTCCATTTGGGTCTTCATGTGGGTGGCAGGAACACAAGTACTTGGGGCCACTTTCCCTTGCTTTACCTGCACATTATCAGGGACCTGAATTGGAAGCCGAGTAACAGAGACTTGAATCATTGCTCTGATGGGAGATGCTGGCATTACAGGTGGCAGCATAACTGCTAGGCCACAGCACTGGCCCCTGTGTATTTTGAATTTATTTCATCTGAGAGGTAGAGACAGGCCGATTAGAGAACTCACATCTGCTTGTTCACTTCATAAATGCCCATGTTAGCTGTGGCTGGTCCAGGCTGAGGCCAGGAGACTGGAAGGCAACCTAGGTTTCCTGTGTGGTGGCAAGGACCTACACACCTGAACCGTCTCCTGCTGCCTCCCAGGATATGTGTGTGTTAGCAGGAAGCTGAAGTTGGAAGTGAAGTTAGAATTGAAGCCAGATGTTCCAGTATGGGCTGTGGATGTCCAAGTGGCATCTTACTGAGTGCTGTACTGCATGCCTACTCGTGTTTTTAAATGAATGATAACCCTGTCTTGTAACATTTAGTGAACTTTTCCTTTCTGTTACTGTGTCCTACAAAGAAATACTTGTGCAAATGATTAAGGTGAAATGGGGCTCATTTGTTGCGGTGCAGGTGTACGGTGATACTGAGGAGGGAGGGCTTGATTCTCTTCTTGTCTTGGGGAGGCAAGGTTCTCCTGTGGAACGTCACACTGTGTGTCCCTTAGGCGAAGAAAGCGTGACGAGGACCGGCATGACATCAACAAGATGAAGGGTTATACCCTGCTGTCGGAGGGCATTGACGAGATGGTGGGCATCATCTACAAGCCCAAAACCAAGGAGACGCGGGAGACGTATGAGGTGCTGCTCAGCTTCATCCAGGCTGCGCTTGGGGACCAGGTGAGGCCGCCAGAGAGTGAGTGCCTGTGCTTGGGAAGGGAGGGGGTGACGGCTGGGGGACACCAGAAGAACCTTGTCTCTGGATTTCCCTGTGTGGCTCATACCAACTTGCGGAAGTGACTAGTATTTACAAAGTGTTTGGTTGAAGTGAAATAATACTTTACATAGTTTTTTCCTCCTTTTACATCAACTCTATGAATTGATGCTATTAAAAAAAAAATTGGTTCTTTTGGTCTACTTGAAAGGGAGAGTGACAGAGAGCTATCAGTTGATTGGTCTTCCATCCACAGGTTCACTCCCCATATGTCTGCAACATCCAGAGCTGGGCCAGGCCAAAGCCAGGAGCCTGAAACTCCACTGGGGTCTCCCATGTGGGTGGAAGGGCCCAAACACTTGAGCCATCATCTGCTGCGGGGTGCATTAGCAGGAAGCTGGAGCAGCAGCAGAGGTGCCAGGACCTTAACTGACACTCAGATATGCACAGGTGCATATCCCAAGCGTTGGCTTAACCTGCTTTGCCACAGTGCCCACCCCTAGGTGCTATGAATATTCATTTTCCATTTCATAAAGGGAGATGCAAGGCACATAGTAGTTATGTAATTTTGCTAAGTCACAGAAGTAGTATTTAGCAGAGCTAGGCTGTGAATCCAAGTATCCCATCCCATCTGTGCTCTTAACTATTATATGTGTGAGAACAAATTAAGGCCTTTTCTGAGTCTGAGAGGTTCTAGTGGGATGGATTCTAGAGTATGTGAGGACAAATAATTACCAAAAATGTGGCAGGCTAGGGGAAGACTGCCAAGTTGTAGAAGCTCTGTCCTGTATCCTGAGATCACCTCCATAATTGCTTAAAAAAAAAAGATGAGTCTTCCTTCAATTTTCTAACTCAGCTTTTTTTTTTTTTTTTTTTTTAACTTATTTGACAGGTAGAGTTAGTGTGAGAGAGAGACAGAGAGAAAGATCTCCCTTCCACTGGTTCATCCCCCAGATGGCCGCCAAGGCCAGAGCTACGCTGATCCGAAGCCAGGAGCCAGGTGCTTCCTCCTGGTCTCCCACGCGGGTGCAGGGGATGGATTAGCCAAGTGAGCCACGGTGCCGGCCCGTAACTCAGCATTTTTATTTATTTATTTATTTTTAAGATTTATTTCTGTTGAAAGAGTTACAGAAAGAGAGGGAGAGACAGAGAGAGCAAGAACAAGAGACCTTTCATCTATTGGTTCATTCCCGAAATGGCTGCAACAGCCACCTCTGGGTCAGGCAGGAGCAGGAGCTTCATCCAGGTCTCCCATGTGGGTGGCAGGGGCCCAAGCCCCTCAGTGGCATTTGTAATCAACATTAAGGAAAGTGGTTTAAACCTGGTATGCGGCAGGTTTTGAAGAGGTGTGGCTCTTCACATCCTAGTGCCACAAACATCTGGTTGGTGGTCTCCAGCACTGTGGCGTGGTGGGTAAAGCCTCTGCTTGCAGTGCCGGCATCCCATATGGGCGCTGGTTCCAGTCCCTGCTGCTCCACTTCTGATCCAGTTTCCTGCCGTGGCCTGGGAAAGCAGTAGGAGATGGCCCAAGTGCCTGGGCCCCTGCACCCACGTGGGAGACCTGAGTGAAGCTCCTGGCTCCTGGCTTCAGCCTTGCCCAGTCCTGACCATTACAACCATCTGGGGAGTGAACTTGCACATGGAAGATTACCCTCCCCACTTCCTTTCAATAATAATAATATAAAAAGCTGGTTGGTGCTGTTCTTTGTGTTCTAAATGTTGCTGGTTTTTGCCACCAGCCTCGTGATATCCTTTGCGGGGCAGCAGATGAAGTTCTAGCTGTCCTGAAGAATGAAAAGCTGCGGGACAAGGAAAGACGGAAGGAGATTGACTTGCTGCTGGGGCAGACAGATGACACTAGATACCACGTGCTAGTGAACCTGGGCAAGAAGATCACAGACTATGGTGGAGACAAGGAAATCCAGAACATGGGTGACTACGCTCTCTATGTCTTGGTCTTGTTTACTGGTTGTGGTTAACCCCTAAGTGGGCATCTTCTTGCGTCATTCATTAAAAATCTGAGTGTCAGTGGGCTCCCATCGCCTACTCCGTGTTTACTGAGGGGTGAAGTTGATGGGTATCAGAATCCCAGATGCCCGCAGTCATTTCTCACTCTGAGACCCTGTCACTGTGTAGAAGATGAGAGGAAACTCGGAAACTTGCGCAGAGTGTGGGTGCTCAAGTGATTTAGCAGGCACAGCAGGGCTGATTCCAGAGTTGGCGGGTCGGAGAAAGCCTTGGCAGTGGCAGCACAGGTGGCACTTCGGTGTTTGCTGAGGAGAGACAAGGCAGGGCATTGCGGAGGAAGTGGGCCCCCGAGTGCACTCACTGCCCACTGCCCTCTTACTGTTCCCTCTTCCTTTCAGATGACAACATTGATGAGACATACGGTGTGAATGTGCAGTTTGAGTCTGACGAGGAGGTGAGTAATAAAGCAGAGAGACCCCGTGTATTCTTGCTTTTTTTGAAATAAGGCGAAGGGACCCTTTGAAGTTAGTTTAAGAGACCACTGAGCTTAAGCCAGAATAACTTTATGGTGTTATATAGGTGTCAGTAAGTGTAATTTTTTTTTTTTTTTTTTTGGACAGGCAGAGTGGACAGAGAGAGAGAGACAGATAGAAAGGTCTTCCTTTTGCCAGTGGTTCACCCTCCAATGACCGCTGCGGCTGGCGTGCTGCGGCCGGCGCACCGCGCTGATCCGAAGGCAGGAGCCAGGTGCTTCTCCTGGTCTCCCATGGGGTGCAGGGCCCAAGCACTTGTGCCATCCTCCACTGCGCTCCCAGGCCACAGCAGAGAGCTGGCCTGGAAGAGGGGCAACTGGGACAGAATCCGGCGCCCCAACCGGGACTAGAACCTGGTGTGCCGGCGCCACAAGGCGGAGGATTAGCCTAGTGAGCTGCGGCGCCGGCAATAAGTGTAATTTTGCTAAAAAAATTGTTATAGTTACCTTTAGGGTTTTTTTTTTTTAAGGAAATTAATGTGACATAAAATTTTAAAATAAATCAAGCAAGGGCTGGTGCTGTAGCTTAGTGTGTAAAGCTGCCGCCTGCAGCACCACCATCCCATATGGGTGCCGGTTCAAGTCCTGGCTGCTGCACTTCGATCCAGGTCTCTGCTGTGGCCTGGGAAAGCAGTAGACGATGGCCTAAGTCTTTGGGTCCCTGCAACCATGTGGGAGACCCGGGAGAAGCTCCTGGCTTTGGATCAGCCCAACTACAATTCTTGCAGCCATTTAGGGAGAGAACCAGCAGATGGTAGACCCCTCCCTCTCTCTGTCCCTGCCTGTCTGTAAATCTGCATTTCAAATAAATAAATCAGTCCTTTCTTTAAAAGACTTATTTATTTATTTATTTATTTGAAAGTCAAAGTTACACAGAGAGAGAAGAGGCAGAGAGAGAGGTCTTCCATCCGATGGTTCACTCCCCAATCGGCCGCAACGGTCAGAGCTGCGCTGATCCGAAGCCAGGAGCCAGGAGTTTCTTCTGGATCTCCCACGCAGATGCAGGGGCCCAAGGACTTGGGCCATCTTGTACTGCTTTCCCAGGTGATAGCAGAGAGCTGAATGGGAAGTGGAGCACCCGGGACTAGAACCAGCGCCCATATGAGCAGAGAGCTGAATGGGAAGTGGAGCACCCGGGACTAGAACCGGCGCCCATATGGGATGCTGACGCTTCGGGCCAGGGTGTTAACCCGCTGCACCAGAGTGCCAGCTCCAAAAAAATAAATCTTTAAAAAAATAAAATAAACCAAGCAGATCAGCAGAAAGACAAAAGATAAAATACCATATATACCTTCATTGAGATTGTATTTTCCTTATGCTTTACTGCATTTTTGCCTGTATGTGCTAATTTTTTCATTACTGTGTCCTACTACCAGCTTCAAAAGGACACAAATTTGCTCAAATGTGTGGGCAAAATTTACACGTTTGCTTAAACAGTTGTAGCAGCCACTGGAGCTAATGTTTGCCATCTAATCAGAAATTCTTGAATGTAACTCAATAGAATCAAGTAGGGTACCTGAAAAAAATTGTAGTGTTGTCTCAGTGTTCTCATTGGGTATGTTTGGCTCCTGAAAAGGAAATTATGTATATATACCAGGACAGGAAGGAGGGGTAGCACAGGAGAGTTAGAGGGGAAAGCACTGAACTGGGAGCTGAGAGTGCCGAAGCTTGGCCCTTGGGCAAGTCATCTTGTCTGAATTTCTCCTCCCAAATGAAGTGATTGAAACAGATAACTTTCAAGTCCATCCCCATGGTATGGTTAATTAAAACTTAGGATTTTAAATCATAAATTAAACAACCTAGCAGAATGCTTTACTTACAGCAGTTGGTTTAGCAGATACTTATTAAGTACCTGCTTTGGTGTGACGCTGCTGAGTACACGTGGTTTGCATTGTAAAAATCAGTACGGGGGTGCGCAAACTTAAATGTGGCCTCTATGTTTCTGAATTGTTACCTGCTTTCCTGTAAATGCTTCTTTATAGTTTTTCTTTCTTGTTAACTAATGATTCTTATTTCAAGTACTGAGTGTGTATGTATCAAAGAGAGACTGATCCATTTGGTCGTCATTATGGCAGCCTAAACAGAAGCAGAAGAGAGAACAGGGGTGTCTCAGGAACCTTTGCCAAGTGGTCATTCCGTTCGATGTGCTCTGGATTAAGGCTCACCTGGGTTCCAGGAAGCCCTTGGTTTCATCCCAGAGCCATTGCTTTAATCCTGGAGCTCATTTAGAATGACGGAAGGAAGAGGTTCTGTGGTGACACAGGATCAGCTCCAGATCACGGTTGAGGTTGTGACCATTTCCACAGGAAGGTGATGAAGACGTGTACGGGGAGGTTCGAGAAGAGGCGTCGGATGACGACATGGAAGGGGATGAGGCTGTTGTGCGCTGCACCCTCTCTGCTAACGTAAGTGTGGTCTCTTTCCTGTTATTGCAAGAACAGCTGATTGCATGATATAGCGCTCCTTGCCTAGGTCCTTTTGAGCCACCTTTTGAGAGGGTAAGCCAGGGTAACAAACATTATATGTCCTGATTCACTCAAGATTTTAGTCAGTTATTCCCTTTTCCACATTGAGATCTTAGCGTGCTGTGCTCCTGAACGATGTAGCAGAATTTTGTTCTCCTCTGGGAACTTCTCTAAAGAAGCTGGTCTGTGTGATGGCAAGTTGCTTTGTGACAGAGTGGACAGAAGCAGCTGGGGCGAAGGAGGACCTGGTGAGCTAAGTGCCTGGTTGCTCTTGTAGCTTGTAGCCTCCGGAGAACTGATGAGTTCCAAGAAGAAGGATTTGCACCCTCGGGATATTGATGCATTTTGGCTACAGCGGCAGCTCAGTCGTTTTTATGACGATGCCATCGTGTCACAGAAGAAGGCAGATGAAGTGTTGGAGATTTTGAAGGTATGACCGAGATGGTATTTCTGTGTTCAGCAGGTGGGTACCGTGTGTGAAGCAGCAGATGGTGATGTTGCCTTTCTTTTCTCTCCAGACTGCCAGCGATGATCGAGAGTGTGAGAACCAGCTGGTGCTGCTCCTTGGCTTCAACACCTTTGATTTTATTAAAGTACTGCGCCAGCACAGGATGATGAGTGAGTGTAGAGTGTGCTCTTTCTGTGGGCAATATGAGTGTAGGCCTGTGTGTGCCCGCGTGTGATAGAGATTGTGTTGCTCTCATGGCATCAGTACTGATTTTTCTTTGTTCTCTACCAAGAGTCAAGGTTGATTCTTATCTTATCCCCTGACCACCCCCTCTTTCTTTTTCTTTTTGTCAGTTTTATACTGTACCTTGTTGGCCAGTGCACAGAGTGAAGCGGAAAAGGAAAGGATCATGGGAAAGATGGAAGCTGATCCAGAGCTGTCCAAGTTCCTCTACCAGCTCCATGAAACAGAGAAGGAGGATCTGATCCGAGTAAGAGCGGTCTCACTCCTGATAGGGACTGTTTGCTGCAGGAAAGGGACATAGGCTAGAAGATTGCAGCATAAAAGAGGAGGTTCAAGTTCAAGTACTTTGCTTGGTGCTTTGTGTCGTGTTTGTCCTTGGATGTGGATTAGAATACACGCATTCACCTTGGGGTTATCTGGGGACCCCGATGGGTGTCGGCCTCACCAGCACCTTGAGGACCTTCATTGCTATACATGGCATTTACTGTATAGGGACAGAACATGTGTATTTGCTTAACAGAGCCTACATTTTTACCCGTTAGAGATAGCCCTTAATGCTGAATTGTAAAAATCTACTTCTGATTATCAGCGTTCTGTGTATCATCTCTTTGAAAGTGTTCATGCTTTAATCATTCTGGTGATCCCAGTGGCGGGTTCTGAATGTAAAATGCCATCTTTTCTATGGGAGGCCTTATGAGAGTGCTTCTAAAGATTCATGGAAAAGATGGTTAAAAAGGAAGTTTAGGGGGCCCAGTGTTATGGCCCATCATGTTGCAGTGCCAGCATCCCATATCAGACTGCCAGTCCCACTGCTTACCTTCCCATCAGTTTCCTGCTAATGCACTTGGGAAGGCAGTGAGATGGCCTACGTACTTGAGCCCTTGCCATCCATATGGGGGACCAGGATGATGTTCTTCGCTTTGTCCTGACCCAGACCTAGCTGTTATGGCCATTTGGGGCATGAACCAGTGGGTGAAAGATTGATCTCTCTCTGTCGCTATTTCTCCTTCTCACTTTGTTGTTCTGCTTTCCAAAGTTTTTTTTTTGTTTTTGTTTTTGTTTTGTTTTGTTTTTAAAGTATAGAAGCAGGTGTGTGGTGTAGCCTATTAAGCCACTACTTGAGATGCCACATCCTTGCTTCTGCTTCTAATTCAGCTTTCTGCGGTCACACTCTGAGACGCAGCAAAGACAGCTCGAGTACTTGGGTGGTCCCTGCCACCCACATGGATAGAGTTCTGGGCTCCTGACTTTGGGCTGGCCCAGTCCTGGCTGTTGTGGCCTTCTGGGGAGTGAACAAGTGTTTGGATGATCTCTTTCTCTTTGTTGCTCTGCTTTTAAGTAAATAATAAAAGAAAAATTCAGGCCGGCGCCGCGGCTCACTAGGCTAATCCTCCGCCTAGCGGCGCCGGCACACCGGGTTCTAGTCCTGGTCAGGGCGCCGGATTCTGTCCCGGTTGCCCCTCTTCCAGGCCAGCTCTCTGCTGTGGCCAGGGAGTGCAGTGGAGGATGGCCCAAGTGCTTGGGCCCTGCACCCCATGGGAGATCAGGAAAAAGCACCTGGTTCCTGGCTCCTGCCATTGGATCAGCGCAGTGCGCCGGCCGCTGCACGCCAGCCGCGGTGGCCATTGGAGGGCGAACCACGGCAAAGGAAGACCTTTCTCTCTGTCTCTCTCTTTCACTGTCCACTCTGCCTGTCAAAACCTGTCAAAAAAAAAAAAAAATTCAATACATGATATTAAAGAATTTATATTAGGGCAGAAAATTTTGAAATCCATAGACAGGATCTTCAGAAAGTTCATGGAAAATGCATATTGTTATAATACTGCATGGATTTCAATTTTTTTTTTTTTTTGCGCCAAAATAAACTCATAAACTTAACCTTTTAATTCCATTTTCTATGGAACTTTTTGAAGTGCCCTCATATGGGTGAGCACGTGTGAGTCAAGCACAACCAGAGACCACAAGGGGTCAGAACCCAGGACAGTGATGAATTTGCATTGTACTTTTTACCTTTCTCCACCTGTAGGAGGAGAGGTCCCGGAGGGAGCGAGTGCGTCAGTCACGAATGGACACAGATCTGGAGACCATGGATCTGGACCAGGGTGGAGAGGTAGGTAGCGAGCCATTTCCCAGGCTGTGACAGATGGAAAACTTACTTGCCAGCTCTCTGACTTCTTGATACTGCTTTTCGCATTCAAGGCACTGGCTCCACGGCAGGTTCTGGACTTGGAGGACCTGGTTTTTACCCAAGGGAGCCACTTCATGGCCAACAAACGCTGTCAGCTTCCTGATGGGTCTTTCCGTCGCCAACGTAAGGGCTATGAAGAGGTGCATGTGCCTGCCCTGAAGCCCAAGCCATTTGGCTCTGAAGAAGTGAGTGAATTGCTTTTCTCAGTTCTCTGTTCAGTTCATTTCTTTTCCTGTTTGGATTTCACCCATTGCCCAGAAGGTAGCCTGCTCTCATAGTTACTTTGCTTCAAAAGTAGATGCTGCTGCAGTTTTCCCATCCTGGTTTTGAGCCCAGGGAATGATACTGACCTCTCTAAACTGGCCTTTAGTGGAGAGAGTTAAGCAGGGAGGTTGCCAAGGAACAAAATTCTGGCAATGCCACAGAAACAGTTTGCTTACACAAAGATGCTGCTAGCCTGTTGTGAATTGTATTTTTTCTTTCTAGCAACTGCTCCCCGTGGAGAAGCTGCCAAAGTATGCCCAGGCTGGATTCGAGGGCTTCAAAACGCTGAATCGGATCCAGAGTAAACTGTACCGTGCCGCCTTGGAAACAGATGAGAATCTGCTGCTGTGTGCTCCTACCGTAAGTGCTGCCCTGCCTGCTTTTCTTGTGAAGGTGGTGCTCTGTCATTTTGGTGGCAAGAGTGTTCTTCATCTTCACCCTGTCCTCCAGTTCTTTATTCTTGAGTGGAACAAATGTTAAATGGTGGGATAAAATGCCCAGGCCATGCGGTGTCCTCTGTTTTGGAGATAAGCCCATGGAAGTTGGAGGAGTGATTGTTACTAGTAAGTAGGCCGTCTCATCCCTGACTGCTCTCTTAGGGTGCTGGGAAGACCAACGTGGCCCTGATGTGTATGCTCCGAGAGATAGGCAAACACATAAACATGGATGGCACTATCAATGTGGATGACTTCAAGATTATCTACATTGCTCCCATGCGGTCCTTGGTGCAGGAGATGGTGGGCAGTTTTGGAAAGGTAAGGGGGTAGAGCTTCCTCTGGTGAGTACTGGGTGCAGCTGTCAGGATTGTGAATAGTCCTGCACATCACTGCTTCTCGTGTTAGGGCATCCCTGGAATGCCTCCTGTGGTGTTTTACTTTCAAAGGCAGAGAGGTTTCTGAAGCAAGAATATCCTAAACCGTCTTTTACTAGGGTTTATTTGCCATTTTTTGTTCATGTTCTCCATGATGATTTTCTGTAGTTGTTGTCATTTGCGTCATTGAAGTGTTTATGAATTGGCACATGGATATAGTTGACAGTAGACCTAGTGGTTTTATTCTAGGTCACATTAGCCACAAGTTTCCATTTTCTCCTTTTGTGTGCAGAACTCCCAGAGCTCCATTTCCCCCTTTTGTGTGCTTCATTTGCCTGAGTGAAACTTGGGTTTGCTTTTGGAAAAGGAGTGATTGACTTGATAATCACCTGCTCCCAGTACTCCACGCTCAGGTGTGGTGTCTAGGCCTCTTCGTGCATTCTTGCCTGACATAGGTCTCCTCCACCTAGCGCCTGGCCACTTATGGGATCACTGTTGCTGAACTCACTGGAGACCATCAGCTGTGCAAGGAAGAGATCAGTGCCACTCAGATCATCGTCTGTACCCCTGAGAAGTGGGACATCATCACCCGCAAGGGTGGGGAGCGCACCTACACCCAGCTGGTGCGGCTCATCATTCTGGTGAGTGGGGGCACTTTGGGGCTGCAGAGACCAGTCATGATCGGGGAAGGTTTGCTGGGTTTCAGTGCTGAATGTTCCTTCAATGCCTTTCTGTAGGCGATAAAGCTTTGTTGTTGCTGTTAAATGAGAATCTGCCCATAATAGGAAAATTTCCCAGTAGGTGCTTAATGTTTGCCTTATTCTTTATATCTCTTATATGTCTAAAATATTTTGAAACAAGTGCAAATAGACTGACCGCAAACTAATCCTGTCCTCCCAGAACATTGAATAAGTAATCCATTTTGCAAGGGAACAAGTAAAGAGTCCAGGATATTGTTCCAGAGTCATCCAGACAGGAGGGCCTCTCAGTCTGATTGATGTTTCTTTGAGGTGTCTGGCACAGTCAGAAGTGACTTCACGTGCTGGTTTTCAGTGTGCTGGGACAGAGGTCAACGATTTGTGGCTGCTGGGTGTTGTTTTATTGGAATGTACCCATGTCTCTAGGCTTATGTATTGTTTACAGCTGCCTTTTTGCTGCAGTGGCAGAGTTGAGTATTTGTAATAGGAACTGCATGGCCAACAAGTCTAGAATTTGACTTTCTGGCCTTTAAGAAAATGTTGGCAGCCCCTGCTTTGGAGCCTGGCCACTCAAATCCTGATTGACAGGGGGACAGCAGCAGGTTGGGAGAGAGGCTTGTTAGAAATGCCCTGGCCCCACCCTGCACTTTCTGGAAAAAAATCTACATTTGAACAAGATCACTGTCTGCTTTGGCTTGCTAAAATTTGAGAAGCAGGTGATATCTTGATATCTTTTTTTCTTGGTCAAAATACCTGACCAGGGGTGAAGCCTTATTTCATATAAATATGATCTGATCAGAAGCTTCATTTTTTTATGCAGAAATTTACCTTCAAGTAAAATTAGGAACTCATTTACGGAAATACCAGATTTTCTTGCTATTAACTGTAGCAAAGCATTTCATGGTGAATGCTGTTTCATTTATGTTTCTCTGGCTTAGTTCTGCCCCCACCCTTTCTTATCTTTATTCTGTGTGTTTGGTTAGATGCCTGCAAGTCTCAGGGAAGGGGCCACATTTCCTTAGTCCTGGAGGTAATTTGCTGCCCTCCCATTCTTTAGGATGAGATCCATCTTCTTCACGATGACAGAGGCCCTGTGTTAGAGGCGTTGGTGGCCAGGGCCATCCGAAACATTGAGATGACTCAAGAGGATGTCCGACTCATTGGTCTCAGCGCCACCCTACCCAACTATGAAGATGTAGCCACTTTTCTACGTGTTGACCCTGCCAAGGGCCTCTTCTACTTTGACAACAGGTATAAGAAGATTGGGAGAACTGTAGCTAAGGTGACTTTCCTGCCATCCTTCCCTTTTCCAAGGAGCACTCACTACTGGGTTGGGTTTTAGAACGGTCTTTGGGTTTTAGAGGGGTGAATCCAGACAAGAGGATACTGCTTCTGGGCAGTGAGAAGGAGTGTTTATTCTCAGTAGTCCCTGCCAAAAGCCTCATTTGTCTCACTGTTGAACTTTCAGCTTCCGCCCAGTGCCTCTGGAACAGACCTATGTGGGTATCACAGAGAAAAAAGCTATCAAGCGTTTCCAGATCATGAATGAAATAGTCTATGAGAAAATTATGGAGCATGCTGGGAAAAATCAGGTCTGTGCATGGTCAATTGTGTTTTTCAACACTGTTCTTTTAAACTTTTTTTTTTTTTTTATGATTTATTTATTTGAAAGGCAGTTACAGAGAGTGGTGTGAGACAGAGAGAGATCTTCAATCTGCTGATTGACTCCCTAGGTGGCCACAATGGCCAGAGCTGGACCAGTCTGAGGCCAGGAGCCAGGATCTTCTTCCTGGTCGCCCATGTGGATACAGGGACCCAAGCACTTGGGCCATCTTCTGCTGCTTTCCAAGGCCATAGCAGGGAGCTGGATCAGAAATAGAGCAGCCGGGACTGGAACTGGCACCCATTTGGGATGCTGGCATTGCAGGCGGCAGCTTTACCTGCTATGCTACAATGCGACCAAATAGAGAAGTCATCCTGGCACTAAATACTAGGACTATATTTCGTATGAAATTTTACTAGTCTCAGACTTACTTCCTAAGCCCTTTTATAAATGATACAGAATTTTAGCTGTTATTTTGCAGAAACATATTCATGTGGCTTAGACTTGTTAGGTACCTTAACACAAATTCCTGTATTTGCTTTCTAGTATGTTTCTGTTCAAGATAGGGTGTTAAGCTTATTTTAGTTTCCCAGCTCTAGGACTCTGTCACTGTGCTTGGGGGTTCATTCCCTTTGGTTCTTGCCAGCCCTACTTAGGCTTCTGCCCATTGTGTTCCCTACCAAGGCTGTGGCTTCTGGTTATAATGGTATAGACTCTGCTTCATGCTGCTGGTGCTGAAGCTTTTGACTGTAGGAAATTGGTTTTGGTTTCTTTTTAGGTACTGGTGTTTGTCCACTCCCGGAAGGAGACTGGAAAGACAGCCAGAGCCATCCGAGACATGTGCTTAGAGAAGGACACTCTGGGGCTGTTTCTCAGAGAGGGCTCAGCCTCCACGGAAGTCCTTAGGACAGAAGCTGAGCAGTGTAAGGTGAGGAGGGTCTGGCCTGGTTCTCTTATTTCTCCCTCGTAACTGGCTCCATCCGAGGTTAGTTCTGGCTCCTTTAGAACTGCCGCGTCAGTGCTGTTGTTTTACATTACTTAGGTGAACGTTGATTGGATATGGTTACATGGGATGGGGTATGAGGGACAGCATCATATGTGACACTATTTCCTTGGTCCTTGGGAGAGTCGCACAGGAAGACTCACCTCATTCTCTGTTCTTTCTTGCACAGAACCTGGAGCTGAAGGATCTTCTGCCCTATGGCTTTGCTATTCATCATGCAGGCATGACCAGAGTTGACCGAACACTCGTGGAGGATCTTTTTGCTGATAAACATATTCAGGTGAGGGCGAGCAAAGCTCTTGGGGAGCAGGTGATGCAGACTTTGTGCCCTAAGTCTGTTCCTGGTCCAGGTAGCCCATTCAGCAGGTTGTGCTGAGTACCATAAATAAAACTTCATGCCCCCTCTCCTAGCACTTTCCACACTGCCTCATAAGGTCAGGACCCTGTTTGTTCCCTCTTTCAGGGTATGTTGTATCTTAGTGTTAGTCTTAAGTGATTAATGTAGGTCCGTACTTTTGACTCATGGGTACCTCTGGAACCTTGAAAAGTTAGTTCTTGAATAGATAAGAAACCCTTTCCTCTTGATTCTGGTGTCAGAAGGGTAAATCCTGACCCTACACCCCATCCTGCAGTCCTGGCCCCATCCCCACCAGTCCTGTTAAAAGCTCTGAAGCAAGTTTCCTGGAGAAACCAGGGGGACCAACCCTTGGGTGCCACATCTGTTTGCCTTTGTACTTTGCCTTGCTTTTGTAGGTTTTAGTTTCCACAGCAACTCTGGCTTGGGGTGTGAATCTTCCCGCACATACAGTCATCATCAAAGGAACCCAGGTGTACAGTCCAGAGAAGGGGCGCTGGACGGAACTTGGAGCACTGGACATCCTGCAGGTACTGAGCCTTTGAGTTTATCCTCAGTGGGGAGAAGTATCATGTGCTTGAATTGCCAGGATGCTGGAAGCACAGCATTTCAGAGGCCAAGTTCAGTGATGTAAAATCCCTGAATCAAAACCAGAAGAACTTTGTTTGTTCCTTAAAAAAGTTAATTTTATTTATTTGAAAGGCAGGGTGGCAGAAAGAGGGAGACAGGGGAAGAGATCCTCCACCTACTGGTTCACTCCCTAAATGGCTGCGATGGCAGGGTGAAGCTGGGAGCCAGGACCTCCATCTGGCACTACCACAGGGGTAGCAGGGGCTGTGTACTTGGGTCATCTTCCACTGCTTTCTCAGGCACATCATCTGGGAACTGGATTGGAGGTAGAGCAGCTGAGACTCAACCTGGTGCTTCAGTATGGAATGCCAGCCCTTCAAATGGCAGCTTGACTCACTGCACCACAATGCCAGCCATAAGAGTTCTCTGTGTTTATTATTATTATTATTTAAAGGAATAATTATTTATTTAAAAGGCACATTGACAGAGACCTTTCATTTGCTATTAGCCTTTTCATGTGCCCTCAACAGCCAGGGCTTGTCAAGCTGCAGCCAGGAGCCAGGAACTCCCACTTTGGTCTCCCTTGTGGATGGCAGGGCCCAAGCACTTCAGCCACCATGGGTTGCCTCCCAGGTACACTAGCAGGAAGCTGGAATAGTGTGGAGTAGCTAGGACAGGAGTCAGCATTTTTTTTTTTTTTTTTTAAGATTTATTTTATTTATTTGAAAGAGTTAGAGAGAGAGAGATCTGCTATCCACTGGCTCACTCCCCAGATGGCCTCAATGGCTGGAGCTGAGCTGATCCGGAGCCAGGAGCCAGGAGCTTCTGGGTCTCCCACGTGGGTGCAGGGGCTAAAGCACTTGGGCCATCCTCCACTGCTTTTCCAGGTGCATTAGCAGGGAGCTAGATCAGAAGTAGAGCAGATGGAACTTGAACCAGTGCCCATATGGGATGCCAGTGCTACAGGCCAGGGCTTTAATTCACCGCGCCACAGCGCCTGCCCCCATGAGTCAGCATTCTGATAAGGGATGTGGGTGTTGTAGGTGGTAGCTTAACCCACTGTGCCACAATGCCTCTCCTTTTTAAAGTTTTTATTTCATTGAGAGGTAGAGAGAGACAGAGCTCACATCCATTGTTCACTCCCCAGATGCCCACTGCAGCTCTTAATGAGAGCCACAGACTGGAGCTAGGAACTCAATCCAGGTTTCCGGTAGGAGTGGCAAGAAACCGATTACTTGAGCCACTGTGTGCTGCTTCCTGAGGTCTACATTATCAGGAAGCTGGATCAGGAGTGAAGCCACATATCTAACCTGGGCGTTCCAGTGTGGGATGTGGGCGTCTTAACAGCTAGGGCAAGCATCTTCAGCACCCCCACGCCACCCCTTATTTTTAATTTATTTAATTGTGAGACACTAAAACAGAATCTGTCTTGCTTTAGCATTCTTGGTTCTTGTCTCTGACGTAGATGCTGGGACGTGCTGGACGACCCCAGTATGACACCAAGGGTGAAGGCATACTCATCACGTCTCATGGCGAGCTGCAGTACTACCTGTCCCTCCTCAATCAGCAGCTTCCTATCGAGAGTCAGATGGTGTCAAAGCTGCCGGATATGCTCAATGCAGAGATCGTGCTGGGAAATGTCCAGAATGCAAAGGTAGGAGAGAGCCCTTGGTGCTTCATAAGTGCCTCAGGGAGACTGCGGCGCTGGGGTGCGATGTGCATCATCATGTGCTTCAGGGCAGCAGTATCCAGGGCCTTCCACTGCCTGCCCCACGTCTTCAGTGTCAGCTTCTCAGGTTTGTGACAGATAGTTCTCTTGTTACCAAGAGCTTAGAAAGGACTCTTGTCATTTAATAGTGACGTATTCTAAGTGTTCAGAAAATGCTGTACAGCTTCGTAGTTGGGAATCTCTAAGCGATCCATGGGAGCGTTTCATCTGGACATCAGGAGTTGTCTGTGGTAAGAACCGCAAGCTGTCTCTTACAGGATGCAGTGAACTGGCTGGGCTACGCCTACCTGTACATCCGAATGCTCCGATCCCCTACTCTCTATGGCATCTCTCATGATGACCTTAAGGGAGATCCCCTGCTGGACCAGCGCCGACTGGATCTGGTTCACACTGCTGCCTTGATGCTGGACAAAAACAACCTGGTCAAGTATGATAAGAAGACAGGCAACTTCCAGGTGAGTGGGGTGAGGGTTTTGAGAAGAAGGTCTCAGCAAAAGATGCAGGGTTTTCACATGCCCTCTCTGAGTTCTGCCTGGCAATGATGGGATTGGATTGTAATCTTTGAAACTAGGGATTTCTAAAATATGGCTTCTTTTCCCATAACTTGAGTTAGGTAGATAATTCAGCTGTCTGGTTTGTATGACATCACTTCAATATAGGTCAGTTTATCATGCCGTCTTCATGTTCCTGGGCCAGGCACTTATACTGCCATGAGTTCATCCAGTTGTCCAATTAGAACAGTTACCTTTAAAACACTAACCTGCTGTCCACAGTTGGAGCTTGGAGTTCATTAATCATTGGTGTTTGATCAAGTCTCCCTTGTCTCCAGGTGACAGAACTGGGCCGGATAGCCAGCCACTATTACATTACCAATGATACAGTGCAGACCTACAACCAGTTGCTAAAACCTACCCTGAGTGAGATTGAACTTTTCAGAGTCTTCTCATTGTCTTCAGAGTTCAAGAACATCACCGTGCGAGAGGTGAGCCTGTGCAGCGTGCTGGAATGGGGAGTTGGGATTCACTGACAAGGCGCTTGGTTTCTCTCCTTGGCCACTTAGCTGTTCCTTGACCAATTTGCTCCTTGTGGTAGGAGGAGAAGCTGGAGCTTCAGAAGTTGTTGGAGAGGGTGCCCATTCCTGTAAAGGAAAGCATTGAGGAGCCCAGTGCCAAGGTGAGCCCATCTGCTCTTTGCTTGGGATAAGGATCAGGATATAAGGATCAGTTTGCATAATCTTCCAAAAGTTGAACCTTGAATTTGAGCTTGTGTCTGGTAACCGACTCAGTTCTCCCAGTTTTTGCATCTTTCTCACATTTTTATATGTAGTAACAGTTATTTCTTGTCTGTACATCAAGAGCTGTAGAAGATCTGACCTGGCATGGAGCCAGAGCAGAAAGGTAATTTGCTGCCATGGCTTATTTGTGATTGGCCTCCTGCTGGCCTCTTTGCTTCTTTCCAGATCAATGTGCTTCTCCAAGCCTTCATCTCACAGCTGAAGCTGGAGGGCTTTGCTCTGATGGCTGACATGGTGTATGTTACCCAGGTAAGGGCAGAGTTGTGCTGAGGCTGTGAGAAGGGGGCAAACATTCTCAGTCATTTGTGTGCTGTGGGTGTTGTGGGGAAAGGAAGCCCGGCGCTAGTGAGTTAGAAGGAATGCTTTGCTCTGCCTGGATTGACTAGTTGGTTAATGCATATGTGGTATAGCCACTCTGTTGTACTGCTCCTGAACACGTGGGACAGGTTAGGCTCTCAGAGGGAACGCTAGGAGACTGCGTCTGCCTTCAGAAAGAGGGCAATGTCCACTTCCAACAGAGAAGGGATTTGCCACTGCAGCTGCAGAGCTCATACATGAAACAATTTTCTTAGCTATCCTTTGTCTTTACCATTAAGGGTAGGTCACCAGTTCTTTCACTTACGTTGGAATCCTAAATGCTAAGTAAGTCAGAAGCCTTAAAATCATGCAGTGCATGTTAGATTAAGATGTGCTGTGACTTTGAGCTGCACTTTCCTAATTGGTCTGCATTCAACAAGCATCTACCTTCTAGAAAGGAGAAAGCAGTGACTCCACAGGGCTGAGTTTCTGGGCTGGTATGAGTGATTGCATCAGAGCTGGAGGCGGTTAAACCATGGGTAGAGTAGCTTCACAAGGCCCAGGGATGATGGAGACATAACTGGGAATCTTCTTTCCCCAGTCAGCTGGCCGGTTGATGCGGGCGATTTTTGAAATTGTCCTGAACCGAGGTTGGGCACAGCTTACGGACAAGACTTTGAACCTCTGCAAGATGATTGACAAGCGCATGTAAGGGCCCAGCAAGCCTGAGGCTGATCACTGTTGGGGTCCCAGACTGAATGTATTGGAGTGCATCTGATCTCTAGTCCTGATACTTACAGGGTGACGTGAACCCGGGTGAAAGTTAAGGAGAAGGAAAGCCCTCTGGGGGGCTGGGTGTAGTGGGGACGGTGGTCACTGTTGACTCTCAGGTCTCACTGCTGTCACAGTTTCCAGTGTCTTTCTCTGATGAGAAAGTATCTTGTGAGGTTGGGGCTAACCTGTTGGAAATGACAATGAGGGCAATTTGCTACGGTCCTACAGAGGGGACCAACAGCTTTGTCGCCTTCCTGGGCAGGTGGCAGTCGATGTGTCCTCTGCGCCAGTTCCGGAAACTCCCCGAGGAAGTAGTGAAGAAGATTGAGAAGAAAAACTTTCCCTTTGAGCGTCTGTATGATCTGAATCATAATGAGATAGGTGTGTGAGAAGCTCTCATCCTCTGCTCCTCACAGCCCGGGCTTCTTTCTTAGCCTTCACTCTCCAGTTCCTGGGGCTTGTGCCAATGACCTGTGTTCATTTCCCACATGCCCTTGAACTATAGGCCAGCTCTTGGTCTTGGGCTCCACAGAGTAAAGGGGGTGAGCCTACCCTTTTCCCACAGTGGTCTTCAGCCTGGTTTATAGATAGGCTAGTATAGCTGGGTTGCAGCCCTTATTTCTCATTTCTTCCTAGGTGAGCTTATCCGCATGCCGAAGATGGGGAAGACTATCCACAAATACGTCCACCTGTTTCCCAAACTGGAGTTGTCAGTGCACTTGCAGCCCATCACACGTTCCACCCTGAAAGTGGAGCTGACCATCACACCAGATTTCCAGTGGGATGAAAAAGTAAGGCTTTGCTGGGAGGTGGGGAGGGGGAGGGACAGGGGCAGGGAGATGGTGAGGGAGCTGGACCCGAGGTGCTGAGGTCCCACCAGGCTCAAGTCCTTTTACCTGTTTGTGCTGGCAGGTCCACGGTTCGTCAGAGGCATTCTGGATTCTGGTGGAGGATGTGGACAGTGAGGTGATCCTGCATCATGAGTATTTTCTACTCAAGGCCAAGTATGCCCAGGACGAGCATCTCATTACGTTCTTCGTGCCTGTCTTTGAACCGCTGCCCCCTCAGTACTTCATCCGGGTGGTGTCTGACCGCTGGCTCTGTGAGTGTCCCCTAGGAACAGGCCCTCTGAGGACAAGAGGAGGTCTTGGACTTTGTGCCAGGCTTGCCCTTTTTTGAGAGTGATGTGTGTGCTGTCAAGGGTTTCTGCGTTCACAGGGGTGCTGGAGGGCTGTTGGGGGAAGACAGAATGCTTACTCTCCTTGCTGTTTCTTTCTGGCAGCTTGTGAGACGCAGCTGCCTGTGTCCTTCAGGCACCTGATCCTGCCAGAGAAGTACCCTCCTCCCACCGAGCTGTTGGACCTGCAGCCCTTGCCCGTGTCTGCTCTCAGAAACAGTGCCTTTGAGAGCCTTTACCAGGATAAATTTCCCTTCTTCAATCCCATCCAGACCCAAGGTGAGTGTTCTCATTCCCAGATAGTGGGTCCCCTTGGAGGCCTTTTTTCTTTCTTTCTTTTTTTTTTTTTTTTAATTAAAAAAATTACTTGAGTGATAGAGAAACAGTTAGCATCTACTGGTTCACACCCAGATGCTTCCAACAGGTGGGGCTAGGCCAGGGTTGAAGGCAGGAGCTGAGAGCACAGTACAGGCCTCCCCTGTAGGGTACAGGAATCCAGGTACTGGAGTCAGCAGCTTGGAGTTGATCCCAGGCACTCCGGTGTGGGATGTGGGCATGTTATCCTCTAGGCTAAGCCCCTACTCCCCTCAGAGGCATTTGAAGAGTACCTGGAAGCAGTGTGTTCTGCAGCAGGTAGGGAACCAGGTGTTCAAGTTCTTGGTAGACTTGGCAACCCAGCAGCCTGTCAGGAACCACTAGGACCTTCTGTTTCCTGAAAACTCCTTGGCCCCTGTTGGATTTGCATTGCCACTCTGCATGGAGACTGAGGTGAGAGGAACAAGGCCTTTCCATGTGTACTGTCATTTCTTAGGCTCAGGGTGTTAGATCCTGCCCCTGATGTTCAAGCACTGCACTAGGGCATGGGGCGTTGATGGAGGCTTCCTCTATCATTATGAGTAACAGTGCGTTCACACAGCATGCACTGTGCTCTGAGTACTTGGCTGAGTACAGCACCATTGTTTTCTCTGTTAGTCCTTCTACCTGTCCTTTGAGGGGTTTACCATCTGAGCTTCTGCCATTGGGGTCCCATTTTATAAATGAGGAAATATGCATGAACAGGTACCCCGAATAAACCAGCTAATACATAATGCAACTTTGAAAGGCAGAGTCATAGAGAGGCAGAAAGAGAGAGAGAGAAAGAGGTGTTCCATCTGCCAGTTCACTCTCCAGAAAGCCACAATGGCTGAAGCTGGGCCAATCCGAAGCCAGGAGCCAGGAGCTTCTGGATCTCCTATGTGGGTGCAGGGGCCAAGGACTTGGGCCATCTTCCACTGCTGTCCCAGGCCATAGCAGAGAGTTGGATCAGAGGTGGAGCAACCAGGACTTGAACTGGCACCCACATGGGATGCTAGCACTTCAGGTGGCAACTTCACCTACTATGCCACAGTGCCTGGTCCCATATTTTTTCTTTCTTTTTTTAAAGATTTTTTTGTTTATTTGAAAGACAGAGTTACAGAGAGGCAGAAGCAGAGAGAGAGAGGTCTTCCATCCAGTGGTTCACTCCCCAAATGCCAGCAATGGTTGGAGCTGGGTTGATCCAAAGCCAGGATCCAAGAGCTTCCTCCAGGTCTCCCATGTGGGTGCAGGGGCCCAAGGACTTGGGCCATCTTCCACTGCTTTCCCAGGGCATAGGAGAGAGCTGAATGGGGAGTGGAGCAGCCGGGACTCAAACCAGCGCCCACATGGGATGTCAGCACTGCAGGCAATGGCTTTACCTGCTATGCCACAGTGCCAGCCCCTTAATTTAGTCTTGATGTCAGGGCATAGTCTTCCCTTCCATGTTAGACTATTTGCAGGAAATGCAGGAAAGTATTGAAGGCACAGAAGAAGCTAGCCCATTCCCTTTATTCTGCATCCTAGTCCCTGAGAAGCAAAGAAAGATGCTTGGCTTCTTTTTGCTTTGGCTGTCCCACAAATCTCCGGGGGCCTTGAAGGTTTCAGAGGACACAGCAGGCTGAGCCCGCCTTGGAGGCGCCTGCGCCATCAGCGCTTTGTCTGCACCCCACAGCTGACTAACCTCGTCCCAGTCTGTCTCCTCTCCGCTACTCACACTACTTCTCTGTTGTTCTCCAGTGTTTAACACTGTGTACAACAGTGACGACAACGTGTTTGTGGGGGCCCCCACGGGCAGTGGGAAGACCATCTGTGCAGAGTTTGCCATCCTGCGGATGCTGCTGCAGAACTCGGAGGGGCGCTGCGTCTACATTACCCCCATGGAGGCCCTGGCAGAACAGGTGTGTGGTGGGGTGCTCTGGCGGGTGCACTTCCCCAGAAGCCATGTTGTCCTGTTCCACACCATGGTTTTCTAGCCCTCATATAATTAGGGTGATTTCCAGAGTTTACATTCTAAAGAGAGCCTGCCCCGCACTTCAAGGCTGGTCTGGGGTAGGAGAGCTGCATGAGCGCTGCAGAGCAAGTCTCTCTGCTTAGCTTCAGGCGTACTTTGCAATACGTTGGAAGACACCTGGCGTGACCTAATGTTCTTCTGGCCTCCTGCACCCTGCTCTCCAGGTGTACATGGACTGGTATGAGAAGTTTCAGGACAGGCTCAACAAGAAAGTGGTGCTGCTGACAGGGGAGACCAGCACGGACCTGAAGCTGCTGGGCAAAGGCAACATCATCATCAGCACCCCTGAGAAATGGGACATCCTCTCCCGGCGGTGGAAGCAGCGCAAGAACGTCCAGAACATCCACCTCTTCGTGGTGGACGAGGTCCACCTGATCGGGGGAGAGAATGGGGTAGGCCCGGGCCTCGCGCTACGGGCGGGGCTGGGACTGACGGGGTGCACTGGGCCCTGTGTTTGTATCCGAGGCTGGAGACTCAGGATTCTGCCTGCTGCCTCATTCCAAACGGCTGATGTGAGATTTCTTTGTAGAGCTCTCGGAAACCAACGTGGCATAGTGAATGTTGGCTCCTGTGGAGAAGGCGGGAGGCGGGAGAGCCCCTAGTTAGGAGGAAGACTTAGGAGGTCACTTTGAGGCTGTTGGGTGATGTACTGAGGGGCACTAGGGGCAGAGTTTGGGGAACCTGGGTCTGGAGTGACACTCCTCCCTCTTTTCCAGCCTGTCTTAGAAGTTATCTGCTCCCGTATGCGCTACATCTCCTCCCAGATCGAGCGGCCTATTCGCATTGTGGCACTTAGCTCCTCGCTCTCCAATGCTAAGGATGTGGCCCACTGGCTGGGCTGCAGTGCCACCTCCACCTTCAACTTCCACCCTAACGTGCGCCCTGTGCCGTTGGAGCTGCACATCCAGGTAGGACCCACTGTCCCCATCCTCCGTGGCCTCAGATTTCCCAGCTTACCCAGGTTTGGGAGCCTGTGTGTGTTGTTTCTTCCTTGGTCTCCAGGGCTTCAACATCAGCCACACACAGACTCGCCTGCTGTCCATGGCCAAGCCTGTGTACCACGCTATCACCAAGCACTCCCCCAAGAAGCCTGTCATTGTCTTTGTCCCATCACGCAAGCAGACCCGCCTCACTGCAATCGACATCCTCACCACATGTGCAGCAGACATCCAACGGCAGAGGTGGGCCCGGGCCTGGGGGAGGGTGAGGGTGAGGGTGAGGGAAGTTGGCCCACCCTGAAGGGTGCTCTGTTGATGAGGGTCGGCGGTAGCCCCATCACATTTGGGGCTAGGGCTGCTTGGCTGGTAGCTATCTGCCTCAGAACCGAGCCACTCTGAGCTGAGTCAGTGCTTACGCTACTCAGGTTCTTGCACTGCACGGAGAAGGATCTGATCCCGTACCTGGAGAAGCTAAGTGACAGCACACTCAAGGAAACACTGCTAAACGGGGTGGGCTACCTGCATGAGGGGCTCAGCCCCATGGAGCGACGCTTGGTGGAACAGCTCTTCAGTTCAGGTAAAAAAAAAAAATACCTCATGGTGTGGAGTGAGATCATGTCCAAGGCTCCTACCAATTGGCATGTGTCAGACTTCAGGATGTGGGTGATGTTTTCCCACAGCACACTCGTTTTTGAAGTACTGTTGGGATTATTCCATCACCTTATTTGATCCTCTCAAGAACCTTGTGGTATAGGGGGGACAAATATCCCTACTCTGTAGATGAGGAAACAGGCACATCTAAGGTGTTAAAGTCTAAGACTTTCAGCACCACCTGGTTTTCCATGGATACCTGACTCCCTAAGGTGGGTGGATCTCAGACATTAATATGCAGTAGAGCTCTGATTGTCCCTTCAGTGGTCTCTTGGTCACTGTCCCCTGTTTACCTATGGCGTTTCAGAGTGGTGCCACTTTGATACTGCCTGGTGGACCTGCAGTGGCCCTGCCAGAATCACTGTCCCTCTTCCACACTTGAGCCTGTCTAGCTTGGGGCATGCTCATGGTTAGTTCGATTTTGCTTCCTTTTGCTGAGCTAGCCTGTGGCTGAGTTGGTGTTAGTACTTGCCACTGTAGTATAAGCCTTGCTTTCCCTAGCCTTTGGATTCTGTTCCAGGATAGCCTCATTTCCTCTGGGATGGTCCTTGGAGCAAGGCAGCAGTAGCAGGGTTACCTTTCATGTAGCGCTGTTAGGTCTCTGAGTCATGTCAGACCTCAATCCCCACCAGCCTAGCTCTGAGTTCTGAAACAGCTGCCTGTGCATGAGACAGAGATCCTGATTTGTCCAGAGAGCCCTGCCTTGAGTCTTCTTTTCCCCTCTGCTCTCAGGGGCTATCCAGGTGGTGGTGGCTTCTCGGAGTCTCTGCTGGGGCATGAGTGTGGCTGCCCACCTGGTGATCATCATGGACACCCAGTACTACAATGGCAAGATCCATGCGTGAGTATGGTTGAGCTCTGCATTAACAAACTTCCCTCCTGAAGTGAACTTAGTCTGCAGACGCAGAAATGAAGATACTATGAAGAAAAAGTATAAGGGAAATAAATACGCAGCTGACATTCTACTGCAGCCATGTGTTGTGAGGATTTTGTCTTGGGACTAGTTGCACATTTGGTTTTTAGTTATTGTCTTTTCGTATTTCAGCGTGTGGGAGAACCAGGAAGTTAGAGCCATGTATTAGCTTTATGCATTTGATTAGCTTTGTCTTACCTGAGAGAATCTGCTTATGAAGGAAGTTAATTTTTTTTAAGATTTATTTATTTACTTAAGAAGCAGAATTACAGATAGAGAGGTCTTCTATCTGCTGGTTTACTCCCCACATGGCCACAAGGGCTGGAGCTGGGCCTATCTGAGTAGTCAGGAGCTTCTTTGGGGTCTCCCACATGGGTGCAGGGGCCCAAGCACTTGGGCCATCTCTCACTGCTTTACCAGACCATTAGTAGGGAGCTGGATCAGAAATGCAGCAGCCAGGACTTGAACCGGCACCCATATGGGATGCTGGTGCACAGGCAGAGGCTTAACCCACAATGCCACAGCACTGACCCAGGAAGTTAATTTTATTTAACAGTTTTGGAGGTTCAAAGACCAAGATTGGGCATCTCTTTTGGTCTGGCATCTGATGGGCATGAAGGGTGTACAGAGGAAGGTTTACAACTTTGGGGATTAAACATCTGTGTGAGTTGGATAGGAAGATCTTACTCAAAGCATAGCAAGCCAGGAGGAATGCTACAGGTTATGTTGTTAATCTATTTTATAGGTTAGGAAGACTTCACAGACTTGGTCATGCCCACACCCTGTGTAGTGGCAAGTAGAAAGTTCAGTCTTTCTTAGAAAATGTCTGAATAATTTAATCTTTTCCTTAAGATACAGGTTATTTTATTTTATGGCTTCATTTTTAATGCCTGAATCTGCTGCTAGGTTTGGGTTTAAGTCAGGTAGCTTGATAACTCAGAAAATACACAGCTGTTGTGTTTGGAAACCTTGACTTGCACACTTGATCCTTCAGTGGGGAAATATTTTGCTTCTTTTTTTTTTTTTTTTTTTTTTTCTTTTTTTTTTTTTTTTTTTTGACAGGCAGAGTGGACAGTGAGAGAGAGAGACAGAGAGAAAGGTCTTCCCTTGCCGTTGGTTCACCCTCCAATGGCCGCCGCGGCTGGTGTGCTGTGGCCAGCGCACCGCGCTGATCCGATGGCAGGAGCCAGGAGCCAGGTGCTTTTCCTGGTCTCCCATGGGGTGCAGGGCCCAAGCACCTGGGCCACCCTCCACTGCACTCCCTGGCCACAGCAGAGGGCTGGCCTGGAAGAGGGGTAACCGGGACAGAATCCGGTGCCCCGACCGGGACTAGAACCCGGTGTGCCGGTGCCGCTAGGTGGAGGATTAGCCTAGTGAGCCACGGTGCCGGCCTAGATTTATTTCTTTTGAAAGGTGGAGTTACAGAGAGGGAGAGACAGATCTTTCATCCACTAGTTCATTCCCCAAGTGGCTACAGTGGTTAGATCTGAGCTGATCCAAAGCAGAGCTTCTTCCAGATCTCCCAAGTGGGTGCAGGGGCCCAAGCACTTGGGCCATCTGCAGCTGCTTTCCCAGGCACATTAGCAGAGAGCTGGATTGGAAGTGGAGTAGCTGGGACTCAAACCGGTGCCCATTTGGGATGCCGACGCTGCAGGCAGCAACCTTACCCGCTACGCCACAGTGCCAGCCCCATATTTTGCTTTTTGACATTAGATAGGTTTGTAGCTTTGGTTCAAGCAACAAATACATGACCCTTACACTTAAAAACTGAAATATCAAATGAAACTAATTTCATCCATAAAAAGTTCATAAAGAGTCTTGCTATAATTTGACCACATGTCCCCATGTTTGCACTTTGATGTGGAAGGCAGGCAGGCTTCTGAGGAGTCCCCCTGGTGATGCATCTCTTGCTCTCCCCATCACAGCTACGTGGATTACCCCATATATGACGTGCTTCAGATGGTGGGCCACGCCAACCGCCCTCTGCAGGACGATGAGGGCCGCTGTGTTATCATGTGTCAGGGCTCCAAAAAGGTCAGTGCTGGCCTGGGCGACACCACCTTCACATGGATTCTCTCATAAGCCGCTCAGCCACATGGAGCTCTGCTGCCTTTTAATTTGCTATTGCTGTTGCCACTCTCTGTTGAAGTCTTTGCCCACTGGATGGCACCATCTTTCCTCACACACTGCTTACTGTTCTGCCCATGTGACTTAGTGTGTCCCGTTCCTGCTGTAGATTATAGCCAGCAATGCCACATTTTGGACGTGTTTCTCTTGTTTTTTTGTATTACTCGTGTGTCTACAAAGAAGCATTCTCTACTGACTTGCCTGAGGCCCTTCTCTGTGACCATGTTGTCAGTGACTTCATTACTACGTCCCCTCCCCCAATCCAGGATTTCTTCAAGAAGTTCTTATACGAGCCATTGCCAGTGGAGTCTCACCTGGACCACTGTATGCACGACCACTTCAATGCGGAGATTGTCACTAAGACCATCGAGAACAAGCAGGACGCTGTGGACTACCTCACCTGGACCTTCCTGTACCGCCGCATGACGCAGAACCCCAATTACTACAACCTGCAGGGTCAGTGGAGCCTGGGTCAGATGCATGCTGTGCTGGTTTTCCCAGCCCTGCTGGGCTTCTCCTAAACCTGCCACCTTGCCTCTGACCTGCACAGGCATCTCCCATCGTCACTTGTCCGACCACTTGTCAGAACTGGTGGAGCAGACCCTGAGCGACCTGGAGCAGTCCAAGTGCATCAGCATCGAGGATGAGATGGACGTGGCGCCACTGAACCTGGGCATGATCGCCGCCTACTACTATATCAACTACACCACCATTGGTGAGGGGCCTTGGCTGCTTGGGTCTGAGTCTGTGGGAGCCTTCTGCCGGAGGGTTTGGAGCCTGCTGGGAGAAGAGATGTCAGGGCTCTCTGTATGTCACAGGGGTGGTGTTGCAGGAAAGCGCAGCCCTGGCAGGAAACCCTCTCTCCCTGCCCCTTTTCTGCCTGCTTTCGTCTTTTCCAAAATTTCCTCTTTCTCTGTCAGAGCTCTTCAGTATGTCCCTGAATGCCAAGACCAAGGTGCGAGGGCTTATCGAGATCATCTCCAATGCAGCAGAGTATGAGAACATTCCCATCCGGCACCACGAGGACAACCTCCTGCGGCAGGTGAGGACGTCGGCTTTAGGAGAGCACCTTTGCAAGTCAGACTTGGCCAGTGTGCTCAGACCTCATGGCATCCGTGCTACCAACACCCCTCTCTATGGCCCCCCACCTCTGTACGTCACTCCCACACGACTCTATCCACCATCTTCCTCCCACGTACTTCTGGGTATTGGAAGTTTGCGGGCCCGGGCCACGTGATGCTTTTGGCCTGAGCTGGTCTCACATAGGGTCATCTGTTCATCAGCAGCTATTTTTTTTCCTTCTCGTTTTCTAGTTGGCTCAGAAGGTTCCCCACAAGCTGAATAATCCCAAGTTCAATGATCCCCACGTCAAGACCAACCTGCTTCTGCAGGCTCACCTGTCGCGCATGCAGCTGAGTGCTGAGCTGCAGTCAGACACAGAGGAAATCCTCAGTAAGGTAGAGTGTGGGTGTGGAGTGGAGGCCTAGGAAGCTTGGGGCCAGCCCTGCCTGCTCTCACCATCCTGTCCCCATTCAGGCTATCAGGCTCATCCAGGCCTGTGTGGACGTCCTCTCCAGCAATGGGTGGCTCAGCCCTGCTCTGGCAGCCATGGAACTGGCCCAGATGGTCACCCAGGCCATGTGGTCCAAGGACTCTTACCTGAAGCAGCTGCCGCACTTCACCTCAGAGCATATCAAACGTTGCACAGACAAGGTGACTGGGTGGGGGACCAAGATCCGAGTGTGCTGGACTGGGGGTGGTTGCAGGGGTGAGTCCTAGTCGGGGAGACTTCTAGATCTGACCCTCTGGGGGTGTCCGTGTTGAGGTGCTTGAGGAGCTTCCAGCGGCACTGCTTTAGATGATGTCCTAGCATGGGAAGTCAGTGAGCAGCTCCGTGGGTCCTTGCCCTTCGCTCTTGGTCTGCATTCTCTTCTCTGACTTCTGAATACCCCATGCAGGGCGTGGAGAGTGTTTTCGACATCATGGAGATGGAGGATGAAGAACGAAATGCATTGCTTCAGCTGACTGACAGCCAGATCGCTGATGTGGCCCGCTTTTGCAACCGCTACCCTAACATTGAGCTGTCTTACGAAGTGGTGGATAAGGACAGCATCCGCAGGTGAGCCAGAGGGCCAGGCGGCCTGCCCGGGGTCCCTGCTGGGCAGAGCATGACCGTGTGCCTTGCTGATGTGCTGCCCACTTCTCCCCGTCCCCCCCAACAGTGGCGGACCAGTTGTGGTGCTGGTGCAGCTGGAGCGAGAGGAGGAAGTCACGGGCCCTGTTATCGCACCTCTCTTCCCACAGGTATGTCCTGGCAGCTGGCTTCCCCAGGTGTTGACTTGAGGCCCTATCCACTGGCTACCTGGGGATGAGGGTGCAGTGCACTGGGGGATAGGAATTCAAAGTGACAGTGAACTTACAGGCTCAGAATTAATCTTGGAGCCATGAGTTGTTTTCTTTATTTTCCTACATACCTTTAAATAATTCAGATGATTGACCGTGTTCCACACATCAGTTGTGCTGTGTTGTCAGTCTGTATGGTATGTGTGTATTCATTTGTCTAAATGTTTTTAGGACACTTGGGGCTTTTCTAGTTGATATTTCTTTCATACTCTGTTTCACTCTGTGTAGAGACAGAGCTTCCTGCCACTGCTTCGCCCTAAACGCTCACCAAGGGCTGATACTGAGCTGGGCTGACATGGGAGCATGATCCAGGTCTCCCCTGTGGGTGGCAGGAACTGAATCACTTGGGCCATCGCCTTTGCCCCCGCCTCTCCCCACCGTGTATTACTTGTGTGTATTAGCAGGAAGCTGGAGTCAGGAACTGGAGCCCAGAACAAGTTCAGCAGGCTCTGAGGAAAGAGTGTTTTACACTGGGAGACTTAGGCTTTATGACTGGAGTGGCCAGTAGAGAGGCAAGGCTTCACTGAAATGAGCCCTCTGCAGGGCCTGCTTTGGCTCCTCGGCTGCAGGCTCACCCCCATGGCAGGGAGTTTTCTCATCAGGAACATAGCCTTGTACTTAAACTCCCTGAGGAACTCGAAGCTGCCAGCACCTAGACTGTATCTGTAACAGTACAGTCAGTGGCAAGCGCTAAATAGAAGTACCTTGGGACAGGGGCCAACCAATGAGTTGTTCCACCGCCCAAAAATTAGGGGGGCAGGGGGCGGGGGCAGGCACACGCCTAGCAGTTAAGATGCCTGCATCCCATATTGGAGGGCCTGAGTTCAGGTCTTGGCTCTGCTCCTGATTCTGGCTTCCTGCCAATGCACATCCTGGGAAGCAGCAGTGGCCTGATAGTGGGGTCATGGAGACCTGGATTGAGTCCCCAGTCCCAGACATTTGGGGAGTGAGCCAGTGCATAGGAGCTCGTATTTCTCTGCCTATCAAATAAATAACAATAAAAAATGTTTCACTGGGTCCATTTGAGACATGTAGTTCCAAAATCTTAGGTATATCAAATTGTATTTCAGGAAGAAAGAAATTTGGAAAGCTTTGTCTGGTTTTTGTTATTCTGCTTTTGTAACCGTTCTCACGGTCAGCTGTAGCCATCAAGTTTTACAAATTCTTGGTTTTTCGTCACTGCAGAAACGTGAAGAGGGCTGGTGGGTAGTGATCGGAGATGCCAAGTCCAACAGCCTCATCTCCATCAAGAGGCTGACCCTGCAGCAGAAGGCCAAGGTGAGTGCACTGGCCCAGCGTTTGTCCTCAGGCAGGGCAGGGTGAGAACTCCTCCCCCGGGTCCATGGCATCTGATTTCTGCCTGCTCTCTCTAGGTGAAGCTGGACTTCGTGGCCCCCGCCACTGGGGCCCACAACTACACTTTGTACTTCATGAGTGACGCTTACATGGGCTGTGACCAGGAGTACAAATTCAGTGTGGATGTGAAAGAAGCCGAGACAGACAGCGACTCGGATTGAATCCCGAGACGTCAAGGATAGTTGAACGTGAACTAGGAACCCAGTTGTAGGGATCTTGGCCATGGAGATTAGATCTGTGGGCCTGGCACCGGTTCAGCCCACCCCCCCTTTTTCCTTTCACGAGCTCACAGTCCACACTGTGGACCTGGTGTCTGCAGGTGTCACGTGAAGCATAAACCGTGTACAGCGTTTGTAGGCATGTTCCTCACAGTTTGTCAGACGTTCTAATAAAATGACTTGGAGAAACCATTTGTCTTCGTATTAGTCCGTTCAGAAGATTCTTCTTCCAGCCTGAGGCCTTGCCACAGACATTTGTTATGTCAGCTACTGAACTTGCTTATAATCAGGCCCTTTGGGAACAAAACTGGGACTGTCACTTGTGCCCATCTCAGCCTGGAGGAGGAGATGGGTAGCGTCCCCTCCTAGAGGGAGGCAGCGCAGAAGGGAGATGTGACCCATTCTTGGTAAACTGACTGTAACCTACATCTTTAGATTTTCTAAATTCCTACCTTCTGTTCTTTATGAATAACTGCACAAAACCAAAGATGATTCTGAAGGGCAATTTCCCTAGGGTCCAAAGACCTCTTTCTGCAAAATATTAAGCCCAAAGAACCTTTAGGTTATGCCTCTTGGTATTTATTAAGAATAAAAACACCTTAAATTAAAATAACTGGGGCTGGCGCTGTGGGGTAGCCTGTAATGCTGCCTCCTGCAGTGCCCGCATCCCATTTGGGCGCCAGTTTGAGATCCAGCTGCTCCGCTTCCGATCCAGCTCTCTGTTATGGCCTGGGAAAGCAGTCTAAGACAGCCCAAGTGCTTGGGCCCCTGCACCCACATGGGAGAACTGGGAAGAAGCTCCTGGTTCTTGGCTTCAGATTGGCCCAGCTCCGGCTGTTGCAGCTATTTGGGAGTGAACCAGTGGATAGAAGATCTCTCTCTGCCTCTGCCTCTGCTGCTTTGTAACTCTGCCTTTCAAATAAAAAAAAGCCAAAAAAAAAAAATTGAAATAACTATTATTTCACTCATTAGAAGTTAACTTCATTTTAAAATGTTAGCTTTAAAGATGGACTTATTTATTCATTTATTTAAAAGAGCAACAAAGAGGGAGACAGAGATCTTCTTCCATCATTCTCCAAATGGCTGCAAGAGCCAGGGCTGGGACAGGCCAAAGCCAGGAGCCCGGAACTTATCCTGGTCTTCTACATGGGTGGCAGGGTCACCTGCTGTCTTCCCAGGCACATTTGCAGGAAGCCGGATCAGAAGTGGAGTAGCTGGGACTTGAACCCGCACTCTAACCTGAAATGCTGGCATTGAAGAGGTGACTTAATGCAGTGTCACAAAATTAGCCACTATGGTTTTTTTTTTTTTTTTTGACAGGCAGAGTGGACAGTGAGAGAGAGAGAGACAGAGAGAAAGGTCTTCCTTTGCCGTTGGTTCACCCTCCAATGGCCGGCGCACTGCGGCCGGCGCACCGCGCTGATCTGATGGCAGGAGCCAGGTGCTTTTCCTGGTCTCCCATGGGGTGCAGGGCCCAAGCACCTGGGCCATCCTCCACTGCACTCCCTGGCCACAGCAGAGAGCTGGCCTGGAAGAGGGGCAACCGGGACAGAATCCGGCGCCCCAACCCGGCCTAGAACCCGGTGTGCCGGCGCCGCTAGGCGGAGGATTAGCCTAGTGAGCCGCGGCGCCGGCCTCACTATGTTTTATTTTAAAATGACTTTCAAAACAAACCCAGGGAAAAGTGCAGAATGTATGGTTTTGCAAATCTCTAAGGTCTGGCTTAATGACCATTGGAGTCTGAACTGGTTCTACAATCTTCTATGTGGTTTGAGGTGAAGCAAGCTGACTTCACAAACATAGAGCTAGAAAAGGGAGGAGTTGTTTTGTTTTTGAAGATTTATTTATTTGAAAGAGTTACACAGAGAGAGAAGGAGAGAGGTCTTCCATCTGATGGTTTACTCCCCAACTGGCCACAATCTGCACCAATCCGGAGCCAGGCGACAGAAGCCTTCTCCAGGTCTCCAACGTGGGTGCAGGGGCCCAAGGAGTTGGGCCATCTTTCACTGCTCTCCCAGGCCATAGCAGAGAGCTGGATCGGAAGTGGAGCAGCCAGGTCTCAAACTGGCGCCCACATGGGATGCCGGCGCTTCAGGCCTGGGCGTTAACCTGCTGAGCCACAGTGCTGGCCCCGGAAGGAGTTTTAAAAAAGCCTGTTCAGAGCCGGCGCTGCGGCTCACTAGGCTAATCCTCTGCCTTGTGGCGCCGGCACACCGGATTCTGTCCCGGTTGCCTCTCTTCCAGTCCAGCTCTCTGCTGTGGCCAGGGAGTGCAGTGGAGGATGGCCCAAGTGCTTGGGCCCTGCACCCCATGGGAGACCAGGATAAGTACCTGGCTCCTGCCATCGGATCAGCGTGGTACGCTGGCCGCAGTGTGCTGGCCACAGCGGCCATTGGAGGGTGAACCAATGGCAAAAGGAAGACCTTTCTCTCTGTCTCTCTCTCTCTCTCACTGACCACTCTGCCTGTCAAAAAAATAAAAAAAGCCTGTTCAGATAATTATGGCTATTCTTTTGATACTGCATTAATATTCTTCAAGTAGTAACTTTATTTAGTCAGAGTTACACAGAGGAGAGGCAGAGAGAGAGAAAAAATGTTCTCTCAGGCCTTAGCAGAGAGCTGGATTGGAAGAGAAGCAGCTGGGACTCGAACCGGCACCCATATGGGATGCTGGCACTTCAGGCCAGGGCATTAACCCACTGCGCCACAGCGCTAGCCCCCAAGGTAGTAGTTTCTTAAAGGCAATGTAGAATCTGAAACTTCACCCATTCTTTTTGTTTGTTTTTAAAGATCTATTTACTTGAGAGGCAGAGAGAAGAGCAGAGACAAAGATGTTCCATCTGCTGGTTCACTTCCAAGATGGCCACAAAAGCCCAGGGTGGGCCAGGCTGAAGCCAGGAGGTTTATTGTGGTCTCCCACGTGGGTGCAGGGATCTGAGCATTTTGGCCATCTTCCACTGCTTTCCTGGGCGCGTTAACAGGGAGCTGGATCAGAAGTGGAGCAGGTGGATTCGAACTGGAGCTCATATGGGGTGCCAGTATTGCAGGCAGTGGCTTAACCTGCTATGCCACAAAACCAGCCCCACCTGGCTTCTATTCAGTTCTGTTAAACCTGACTTTACTCTTTTTTTTTTTTTAATAGATTTATTTGAAAGGCAGTCTTTAGGAGGGAAAGAGATCTTCTATCCATTTGTTCACTCCACTGCAACAGCTGGGGCTGGGCCAGGCCAAAGCAAGGAGCCTGAAACTCCATCCAGGTCTCACATGGATGGCAGGGGCCCAAGCAGTTAGGCCATCTTCCCCTGCTTCCCCAGGTGCATTAGTCAGGAGCTGGGTAAGCAGCAGAACAGCCAGGACTAGAACTGACACCTACCCGAGATGCTGGCTATGGCTTAACCTGCTATACCATGATGCTGGCCCTGTTTACACTATGAGTGAATTTTACCCATGAATTGTAATGTCGTGCATTGGTCATTTGGAAAATGTTGGATCATTGAAATACACACTTCTATGAAATGTGTATACATTTCACCATCAATAAAGCTCATGGCAGAAATGCAAGTTTTCAGAAATGCAAATTTTTGCTTGAAAGCTTTTATCAGTTATTTACTGGGAAGTAAAAGGTTTATTCCATTAATTTTTCAGAAAATGGTTAGCCAAATAGCCAAGTCTAAATACTGTAATTTGGGGCTGGTGCTGTGGCATAGTGGTTAAGGCCACTGTCTGCAGTGCCGGCATCCCATATGGGCTCTGTGGCTCACTTGGCTAATCTTCCTCCTGTGGCACCGGCACCCTGGGTTCTAGTCCCGGTTGAGGTACTGGATTCTGTCCTGGTTGCTCCTCTTCCAGTCCAGCTCTCTGCTGTGGCCCGGGAGTGCAGTGGAGGATGGCCCAAGTGCTTGGGCCCTGCACCCGCATGGGAGACCGGGAGGCTTTGGATTGGTGTAGCGCCAGCTGTAGCAGCCATTTGGGGAGTGAACCAACGGAAGGAAGACTTTTCTCTCTGTCTCTCACTGTCTATAAATCTCTCTCCTCTTTCTCACTGTCTAACTCTGTCTGGAAAAAAAAAAATTTTCCTTTAACATTGGTTGAACTTATTTTTAAGATTTTATCTGGGGTCAGCGCTGTACCACAGTGGGTTAAGCTGCCATCTGAAGTGCCAGCATCCCATATAGGGGCCAGTTCAAGTCCTGGTTGCTCCACTTCCCATCTAGCTATCTGCTGTGGCCTAGGAAAACAGGAGAAGATAGCCCATGTCCTTGGGCCCCTGCACCCACGAGGCTCAGAGGAAGCTCCTGGCCGGCCCAGCAAAGGCCATTGTGGGCATTTGGGGAGTGAACCATCAGATGGAAGACTTCTCTAGCTCTTTCTGCCTCTGCCTCTAACTCTGTAGATCAGGGCCAGCGTTGTAGCACAGTAGGTCAAGCTTTAGCCTGCAAGCCGGCATCCATATGAACTCCAGTTCAAGTTCTGGCTGCTTCACTTCCAATGCAGCTCCCTGCTAATGCGCTTGGGAAAGCAGTAGATGGCCCATGTGCTTGGGCCCCTGCATCCAGGTAGGAGACCTGGAACAAGCTTCTGGCCCTTGGTTGCAGCCTGGCCCAGCTCCAGTCATTGCAGTCATTTGGGGAGTGAACAGAGAAAGGAAGACCTTTCTTTCTGTCTCTCCCTCTTGAACAAATGAATAAATCTTAAAAAACAAACAAAACCAAAAACTGGGCCTCAAACCACCGCTCGTATGTGATGCCAGTGTTGCGGGCGGTAGCCTGACCTGCTGTGCCACAATGCTGGCCCCTAGTAGAATGTCTTAAATACAGAAATTTACCCAGAAACTGGGAAAGCAGAACCTATTTCAGACAAGGAATTACCACAGAACTTTTTTTTAAGATTTATTTATTTATTTATTTGAAAGAGTTAGGCAGAGAGACAGAGAGGTCTTCTATCTGCTGGTTCACTCACCAATTGGCCGTAACGGCCAGAGGTGAACTGATCTGAAGCCAGGAGCTTCTTTTTTTTTGACAGGCAGAGTTAGACAGTGAGAGAGACAGACAGAAAGGTCTTCCTTCCATTGGTTCACCCCCCAAATGGCCGCTAAGGCCGGCGTGCTGCACCGATTCAAAGCCAGGAGCCAGGTGCTTCCTCCTGGTCTCCCAAGCACTTGGGCCATCCTCCACTACCTTCCCGGGCCACAGCGGAGAGCTGGACTGGAAGAAGAGCAACCAGGACAGAATCCAGTGCACCGACCAGGACTAGAACCCGGTGTGCCAGCACCACAGGTGGAGGATTAGCCTAGTGAGTCACGGTGCTGGCGTCAGGAGCTTCTTGTAGGTCTTCCCCGCGGGTGCAGGGGCCCAAGGACTTGGACCATCTTCCACTGCTTTCCCAGGCCATAGCCGAGAGCTGGATCGGAAGCAGAGCAGCCGGGTCTCGAACCGGCGCCCATATGGGATGTCAGCACTGCAAGTGGTGGCTTTACCTGCTCTGCCACAGTGCCAGCCACTACCACGGAATTTTTTAAATTGTGACTGTTCTTATAAAATAAGACTTTGGACTCAAATGTATTATTTTTGTAAAGTTTACAGTTTTGGAAAGGTCTGAGACACACTCTCCCTTCTACATATATATGAGGGAACTTCAAAAAGTTCATGGAAAATGGAATTAAAAGATGTTTATTTTGGTGCAAAAATTTTTTTGAAACCCATGATCTTTTCACAATATACAATCTCTGGGAACTTTCTGACATACCCTTGTATACACACACACACACACACACACACACACACACACACAGTACACTCCCTACCCACCCAAATTTAACACTGTGTCCCAAAGCAAGCAAACTCTGAGTTAACAAAAATGGACTGGCATTCTGTAGCTCTTTACTGAGGGCCTCGTGTCAAAGGAGGGGAAAAGCCAGCCACCCTGTGGCTCCATGCCTCTTTTTGAGTCTGCAGAGAAGCCAGCCAAGTTGAATCAAGGTCAAGGATGCTCCTCCAGGCCCTCCTGGGACTGGCAAAGTCTCAGCACACTTTCTCAGGAACTGTGATGCCGAAGTCAAGGCAGCTCAGAGGCCTTCAGGCTGCTGGTACTTCCAGAAGGCCACCTCCCCATCATCACTGCAGGAAGCCAGGAGCCCCCGCTCCTTGGGGTTCCAGGCCACGCAGTTGACATCCTGGGAATGGGCCTGGCGCAAATGGGCCGTCAGGGAGAAGGTGGGCTGCTGCGGGTCCGAGCTGGGATCCTCCTCAAACACTCGGATGGCATCGTCCCCACAAGCTGTAGCCAGGGCCCCGGTCAGCTGACACCTGGGAGAAATGTGCCATCAGGAGGTGTGCAGACTGCTCTTCCCTCCCCAGTCTGGCAAACTGGGCAAGAGAGAGAGCTGTTCTACAGTCCCTGCCTGTTCTCTTCCCAGCTGCAGGCCTCAGCTCAGTCTTACCGGGGAGTGTCCCAAAGACAGAGCCACGAGCAGCACCTCCCTCGGTCTGCAGATGCCTCCATACTCCTTCCAGTTATAACTAACCTAAAAACCCCAAGCAGCTCTGAAGAGCACACTTCTCATTGAGCATAAGTGGTTTCCCATGCTTTGAAGTCTTTTTTAACTGATAGAACAGGCTACTGAGTTTTACCATTATTTGCTTAAGTCCACTTTTTTTGCAACATACTCGTATGCGTTACTCCAAACTGTTTGCTAATACTAATTATGCTTGGACGCCTATGAACTTTTTCCTTTGTTTAGCATTAATTCTTAGGCCTCCCTCTCAGGGCCAGAACTGTCTTCTGCCTAACTCTCCCTCTGTGTTTCCAAACCGTAACAACCCCAACCACCGATCCACAGATTCAGTCCTGCTCTCTGGACGGACTGGCACTGCGTGAATCCCGGGGCTGGTGCTGCCCTCAGAGCCTGCGCTCCTAACCAGGGCTCCTGGGTCTAAGGCTGAGTCCTGCCCCTGGGACTCGCAGGCCGGCCGGCTCTAGCATGGTGGACAGGGGGCCTCATCTACAGAAACAGGGCGGCTCTTCTCTTGTGCCCCGCTGGTAGCAGGACAGAGGGTCACGATGTCTCTCAAATCCCTGCTTTACCAGGAGTGGGGTGGGGATGGAGGTCTTACCAGGCAATGTCGTAAATGGCCCTGGAGTGGAAGCCAGACAAAGTGCAGACACACTTCCAGCTGGGGGCAGAGCCGCTGCACACCAGCCCTGCAAGACAGACCGGTTCTGAGCCCGAGGCCTCGGCGGAGGAGCTGCGCACCGCAGACTTCAGGCCATCCCTGTGCCGCCATCCTCACCGACCCGCAGCACACACTGTGGCCACACGGGTCCTCCTGGAGCAGAACTCCAAGAAGGAAATACTCCTGTCCTGCCGCAGACTATCGCGTACCCACCTAGCAGCTTGCCTTCGAAGGCCACGCAACCAGCTGAGCCAACCCACCCGACTCCTCCTCAAATCCTTCCCATCCTATGACCCCTTGTTCACGCAGCTTTCCCCAGCTCCTCTGAGTGTTCTATCTGGAGCCCTCTCCTGGCACACGCTCCTTTTACTCCAACGCGCCACCATCAGGCATGTGTCCCAGCAGACCGCACGCCTCTCGTGTCTCCTGTAGCTCCACTACTGGACCCGCACCTTGTTCGTTGCCTGGTAGATACTGGCGCCAGATGCGCACGGTTCGGTCATCACTGCAGGATGCCAGGCGCTGGCCGCTGGGGTCAAAGGCCAAGCTCCACACAGTAGACTCATGGCCCTCCAGGGTGGCGCAGCACACCCAGTCATCCTCTTCCTCCCGGTAGAGCTTCACTGTGTCGTCGTAGCTGGCAGAGGCTAACAGCTGGGGGGAGGGAGGGGAGAGACCCAGCACTCGCCTGTGTGGCCCAGGAAGTGCCTGTGTGCCGAGTAGCACAGTCCCAGGGCTCAGACCAGGGTCTTCTGGTCAGAGACCCCGTACTGGCAGGCTGAGGCTGAGGAGCAGAAAAAGGCTGGGCGCCCACCTTCTCCCCAGGGTCCCCGCCCACCAGGAGCCCATGCTGGCCAACGGTTACCTCCTGACTTGGGTGCCAAACCACGTGCTTGACATCCTGTGTATGGGAGTTGAGGACACTGACACATTCATACTCATCCTCTTCGTCCACTGTGGGAGACAAAAGGAAGGGAAGCCGGAAGCCCACCGTGGAACGGCTGTCAGCTGGGTCCTGACTCCTGCAGGGACCCGGGACTCACCTTCCCAGACCCACACACTCTTGTCTCGGCTGCAGGTGGCCAGGAGGTTGCCAGATGGGGCCCAAGCCACTGACTTGACCTCGTTTTCATGGCCCTCAAGAGTGGTTACACACTGCAAAGGGAGGAGGGTTGAGAAGGGTTGGCTGAGGTTCCTAAACTCGCCCTAAGGAGCAAGGTCCCCTCCAGCATGCTTACCTCAAAGTCATCCTGGTTCTTCTTCCAAATGCAGGTGGTAGCATCAAAGCTGGCAGAGGCCAGGTAGTTCCCACAGGGAGACCAGGCCACCTTCCGCACGGTGCGCTGGTGGCCTTCAGAAAGGACAGACTTGCAGACCCAGCTGTCACCTAAGAGCAGAGGACAGGATAGGCTCTGGAGCTGGGGTCATCAGGAGGCGCGGAGGCATCACCAATGCCTGACAATGGGGCTAGGAGCGGGGCCAAGTTGTAGGGATAAGGCTCCATCAGTCTACTTAACAACATGCTCTTTTTCTTTCTTCTTGTTAAAGAGGCTTATGTACTTATTTGAAAATCAGAGCAGGGGCCAGCGCTGTAGAGTAGCAGGTAAAGCCATGGCCTGCAGTGCCAGCATCCCCTATGAGCACTGGTTCGAGTCCTGGCTGCTCCTCTTCCGATCCAGCTCTCTGCTGTGGCCTGGGAAAGCAGCAGAAGATGGCCCAAGTGCTTGGGCCCCTGCACCTGCATGGGGACCTGGAAGGAGCTGCTGGCTCCGGATTGGTCCAGCTCTGGCTGTTGCGGCCAATTGGGAGTGAACCAGCAGAAGGAAGACCTCTCTCTCTCTCTCTGCCTCTGCTTCTCTATAACTCTGCCTTTCAAGTAAATAAATAAATCTTAAAAAAAGAAAACCAAAGCAACTCTTCAAATGTCCACAACAGCCAGGGCTAGGTCCGGCACTCCATCCTGGTCTCCAAGCACTTGGGCCATCATCCGCTGCCTTCCCAGGAACATCAGCAGGGAGCTGGACTAGCAGGAGCAGCTGGGACTGCAGCCGGGGCTCATAAGGGAGGCCGGTGTTAGCTGCGGCTTAACCTGCTGCACCACAACGCCCACCCTAAACAAGCTTCTTCAAAGAGTAACTGAATCTGCTTCCCACGGAGTCACCACCCTGATTGACAACTGACAATGGCTCCCAAATGCCCTCGGGATAAAAGGCAAAGTTCACCTAGCGGGTGCCAGGGTTCCCGCGAGCTACTTTCCCGCCACCGCGTCTCCACATCTTGCTGCCTCCGCAACTGTTACCATTCCGCAAGAGTTCCAGCCTGTCTGTCGGCATTTCGCGTCCAGCACTTGCTGCCTCCTTTGCACGAAAAACCCTTCTAAGGGTGCCTAACGCCTGACTCGGAGGTCGCCCATCCCGCGGTCTGTAATTCGTTCGGGGTCGGCCTCGTCGGTGCGCTCTCGGCGCAGGTCGCACAGGCAGGCCAGCCTTACCTTCGGTGGCCCAGATGCGGATTCTACGGTCGCCACCGCACGAGGCCAGCAGAGTCCCTGCAGGGTTCCAGGCCAGGAACCAGCAGCGGGAGTCCGGGTGCGCCGAGACACGGCTCAGCAGCACCAGAGAATCCTTCATGGCGACAGGGCGCAGGGTTAGGAAGAGGTGGGCAGTCAGCCGCGCTGACCGCTGCTACAGGCGCGCGAGCCTCCGCGACGCCCACTCCAGCGCCCGCAGTCACCCACAGGTCCCGCTTCCGGCCGGGGGCCGGGGCCGTACCAGGAACTACAGCGCCCGCTGCGCGGCTGCATGGCCCTCTGGGAGTTGTAGTCGCTCTCCTCACCCCTACCCCCGGAAACCATCGGGGGACCGCCCCGAACTACCAGTCCCATGAGGCCCTGCGCACAGAGCCGGCGGCGCGCCCGGGCCGTGACGCGCGCGAGGGCCGGGGCGGGGAGCCCGAGGAGGCGGAGGCAGAGGAGGAGGAAGCCGGAAGTGGATCGGCTGGGTCGGTCCGGGCGTTGCGGGATTGGGGCCTGGGATCGCTCGGCCCCGGGCAGCAGAGGAGCCCGTGACGGGGCGGAGCGGCGCCATCCCAGCCTTGAGGCCTGCTGACCGGTGAGGAACAGGGAGTCGCCTGGGGAGGGTCCTTCCTCTGCTCAGGTGGCACCCCAAAGTGCCGGTCCCAGATCCCCAGTCCCTGCGGCCCAGCCTGGTCCTCCGCCCCCTCCCAGCACCCTCTGGCCGAGACCCCGCGTCCGGGTCTTCTGCCTCCTCGTAGCCGAGCCCCGGTACCTCCTCCCCGTCACCGTAGTTTGCCAAGACCCAACCTGGTCGCTGGCCCTCTGCAGGTCCTCCTCCCACACCCCTGTTCCAAAGTCCTCTGTCCCCGCCCCCCAAATCGCCGCAGCCCTCCCCTCTCCTCTCATCCCTGGTTCCAACCCCCATCCTCCCGGGTCGGCCCTGACAGCCCTCCGCCGGCCTCACCGGCTGCGAACCTAGCGCATTGCTCTTCCCGGGACAGGCAGGCTCTGCGCGCCCCGCGGAGGTCGGCGGCTACCAGCAGCGACCGCAGAGCGACGGCGGGCGGCCCCGGGCATGTACGCCCCCGGAGGCGCAGGGCTGCCCGGCGGGCGCCGGCGGAGGAGCCCGGGAGGCAGCTCTGTGCCCAAGCAGCCGGAGCGTAGCCTGGCCTCGGCCCTGCCTGGCGCCCTGTCCATCACCGCGCTGTGCACTGCTCTCGCCGAGCCCGCCTGGTTGCACATCCACGGAGGCACCTGTTCCCGCCAAGAGCTGGGGGTCTCGGATGTTCTGGGCTACGTGCACCCGGACCTGCTGAAAGGTGAGGGCGCTCCGGGCCTGGGTGGGGAGCGGAGCTGACCAGGGCCAGGCACTTGGTGGAAGGAAACGGCCCCATTCCTGCCTTGTGTTCCTGCCCACCAGGTGGCTCTGTTTGGGGTCCGGGCACCTCATTAAATCTGATGTTATTCAGCAATGCACCTTCTCACAGCCATGCTAATCCGGACTGCTGCTATTTTAGGCTTCTGCGGGAGGAAGGGCGCTGGGTATCACAACCAGCTGCTCCCTTCTAAGGAACCTGTGGGATGCAGGAAAGCCGCTCTGGACTGATGGGTGGAGACAAGGGAGCTTCCAGTATGAACAGGTTTAAAAAGATACTTTAGAGTTGTATGGTGATTGGATTTTTACTAGAGGAACGAGAGAGCTCGTGGCGTTTTAGGTCATCAGAACTCAGTTCCGTTGCCCGCATCAGTAAGAGTTGGACGTGAGTCTTTGCAACCATTACAGGTGTGCCTGACTGTGGTCCTCCTGCTTCTGCACCAGGTAGGCAGAGGAAAGTGTTCAGTTTACTGAAGGGGAGGCCAGTGCCTTCGGGAAGGTGGATCCTTGGGAGCCCCCGCGCCCATCCTGCCCAGTCCCGCGTCCCTCGGTGAGGGTGAAGGCCGGGTGAGGGCAGGGTGGCAGCACCTGGTTTTTATGTGAAAATGGTGCGTGCTGCCCACACAGCCCCTAGTCACAGCGCAGTTCATCACCCCGAAGTCTTTTTGAGCCTTTCTTGAAGGCCTTCTTGCTTTCCACCTGTGCTGTCACTGGCGAGGAGGCATTCCAGATGTCGCTGCCCTGCATGTTGGAAGCCCTTCCTGTGAAATATCTACATGTTGCCTTTTGACAGATTCAGGCACTAGAATTGGCAAAACGGCCCCTGTGCCTCTCTGTGCCCTGGGCTATATCCCACCTCTTCAAGGTGAAGAAGGCGGAAAAGCCTCATCTCCTTCCCCATGTTGTCTGTCTCTGAGCCTTCTTTCAACATTTTGCTTCTCTCTAGAGTTCTAGAAGCTTTAGGGTGATCTTACGGAGCACAGGTTGGGAGCTTTTCTGGTTTGTTCCCAGATCTCACCTGGATGATACCATTGGCTGGATTGGCTCATGAAAGCCGAAATCAGGCCCGTGAAGGAGGCTTGGTGCTGGCAGCTTTTTCTCTGCCATGTAGCTGACAGCTTAAAGGCCGTGGAGTTGGAGTGCGTCTGGTCGGCTTTCCCTCAGCACAGTTCCCTGCACTTGGCTTTCCCTGAAACACAGCTGCCACCGTCTGTTAATTCGGCATCGGTCTCTGGTGGTTCAGTGCTTGAGAGTTCAGTGTCACCCAGGAGCTGGGAGACCGTTCACCACGCCCCTCCTTGGCAGATCGTCCCTGGAAGTTTCTTGTGATGGAGCAAGAGGCGATCAGGTCTCATCGTTATTTCTGAGATCTGGGGAGCTGGGGCTCAGAAAAACAAAGTGATGCCCCGGCCACCCAGCTGGGGTTGGCGTAGCTGGGGCTCCCTCGCATCTCTCATGCCAGCATGAAGTGATGCCGTCTCACTCACGGTCCCTACCCTTTGATTCACCTCAGCTGTAGAAGAGTGAGCTCGTGGGCATCCCACCTAGGTGTGCAAGGGCATCCTTGTCAAAGCCATATTAAAAATAGAAGTGAACTCTCGCTGCAGCCTCTCATTTGTTCACATATCTATGTACCCTTTCTAAGAAATTACTCAGGTCGGACTCTGTCTTTCATAAAGCACGTGGCCTTAACCTTGACAGTACATTTGTTCACATTAGCCCTTGTGTAGTTTCTGCCTGGGCAGCTGTGGCCCTCTCCTTGGCGGTTGCACACTAGGAACATTTGGTGCCCATTGATTAGAAAGTTGACCCTGGTGCCCCCCAAGCTATCACAGGAGAAGCTGGGGACCCAGGAGGTCCCTAACTGCTTCTCCTCCCCCTTGTCTCTGTACTTGTTGGGTTTTGAGTGCCCAGGCATACGGTCTTCAGACACGGGTGTCCTGTGTGCTGTGCTAATCTGCAGGGCAGAGAGATGTCCTGACCTGGAAGCCTGAGGGAGCAGAGCTGGGGGCACACGGCTCCTACAGACGCTCCAGAGGGAGGGCAGGCTAGCCGGTCACCGCTCAGCCCCTGCCTGAACGCCCATGTTGACATGGTGCTGAGCACGTTCCTGCCTGCTTTCTGTCGCTCCTACAGAACGTCCTGACTTGGTAGCTACTGCCTTCAGCTGTGCTTTGTGAAGGTCTCGGCTCAGGGAGCTCCGTAGCACACAACTGCTCTGAAGTCCATCCCCTGACCACCCTGCCAAGCATGCTCCAGCTTGCTTTGCCCTTCCTTTAGAGCTGCCCAAGGCTCTTCATTTCTCTGTTCTCATTGAGCTTTTATCACAAGCCCAGCAGAAGCCGAACTCTGTTTTATTGCACGTGGCCTCCATGTTTGGGCTTGGATTGGTAATCTGGAGGCAGAGCCATTCACCCTCCCACTGTCATTCCCAGGCCTCCAAGGCTGTAGCAGACGCAGGCTGGCTTAAAAGACTCCGTTCTGAATTCTCCCTCTCCCCTAAAGGCGTGCTTGTGTCTCTCAGAGATCTTTCACCCCAGCCCAGGTCCAGAGACTTGTTGGGGTCTCCAGTGGTCCTGGGGAGGGGGAGCGCCACACCCTACCTGCTGCTCCAGTGTGGCCGGTGAATGACAGTGCCACCGGCGAATGACAGTGCCACCAGCGAATGACAGTGCCACCAACAGCCTCAGGAAGCATATTTGGAGAATGAGGAAGTGCTGGATTTGAAGTCAGGTGACTCATGCTTGTCAGTAGCCTCTGGAAGATCAAGGGCCTTCCAGGGAGGGCCTGTGTGCCTGCAGGGTGGTGACAGGTGCAGCTGGCACTTCCAGGGCCTGCAAGGCCTGTCTCCAGATTAAGACCATTGGTATCTGCGGGATTACGGAGCTGGCACCAGATGGCCCTGTTGGTGGCCTGTGTCGGAGGCCTGTCTGAAAGCTGGAGTCACAGTGGGAGGGCCGTGCAGGTGGGATGGATACACAGAGAAGGCCTGGGGCAGTGGGGGAGCTCCTCTAACAGGGATCCCAGCAAGGAGGCAAGGAGATGGGACAGAAGCAGGAAGCTGGTCAGGAGCCACATCTGCCTTCCTGCCGCAGCCTATGTGGGTCAGGCATGAGTTAGAGCAAGGGACAGGTAGACAGGAAGAGCCAGGGCCTTCAAAACAAACCCAGCCGGTGACTCACCAGTGACCTTGGGCAAAGTCAGTTCCATGGGATCCTATTACACAGTAGCTGCCTTCTTCCCTGATGACTGGAGGGGACCGGCAAGCCATGTGCACCAAAATAAACAGGCCGGAGCACAACTGGAGGAGAGGGTGTGCCGTGCGTCTTGCCCAAGTGTTGTCCCCTGAACCACCAGGTCAAATTTACAGACCCAGCCCTGTGTACCATTTCTGTCCCACAAGTAAAGTCACCCGTGCAGCACCTCTGGGGCTTTGTTTGTCTAGCCATGCTCTCAAGGGAGCTGGTGTTTGTGGCCTGCCCTGCTGTACTGCTGTCCGGGAAGGGAGGGGAGAAAGATGCCGAGCTGCTGAGCCCAGGGGAGGCTCTGAGCTGCGTCCTGTACGCCCCGGGAACTGCCTGGCCTTCTTGGGTGCACAGAAATCCTTTGAGGAAAGCCCGCCTGTTAGCGGGCAGGCTCTGGGGCATCCATGAGCACCCCCAGAGGGAATTTCCTGTTTGCTTTCCCTACTGAACCGGAGGGTTTGTTTAAGTCACAGCTTTGGAACAGAGGAAAGCAGTTTAACGTTGAAACAAAATGTGTTGGAGTTTTGGGTCAAAAGTCGCTTTTCGGTACCCCATTTTCAGTCTGGTGGGCAGCCCCTGAGTCTGGCTTTGTGGGCCCCTTGTCTGGCCCACACTGATTGATGTGTGTCGTTGAAGTTTTGGGGCAGCAAGTAGAGGCACACCAGTGGCCGGGGCAGTCCCAGTACAGGGGGCTGCTGTGTCACAGCATCGCGTCAGCTGACCCTCCCAGAAAGTGACCTGCTCAAGGTAACACATAGCCTGTGGCCAGCCGAGGACTTGGCTCCAGGTCCAGAGCTCTGCTGGTGTCCTGAGCATGTTCCGGAGCTGGACTGGAGGGCCTGAGTGCTGCCCAGGCTTCAACACCACCCCAATAGGTTTCGTCCAGTAATTGCCCATGTGGACATTCTTTGTTGCACAGTGGCCCAGACCTTTCTTGCCTTTTGTGTGTGTGTGTGTGTGTGTGTGTGTGAGATTTCATAGCCCACACGGTTCCTTTTGTAAGCTCAGCAGCTGCTGGCCTTGCGGGTTGCGGCTGCCTCTGACGGTATCAGCTTCTGGCTGTTCAAACACAGCTCTTGAGGACTTGATTGGTTCTCTCCATCAGGGAAAAATAAAGTGGCTGGCTCAGGGGCTGGGTGATTCGGAGCTGCTCAGTACAGGGGAGCCCTCACTGACATTTGGAGTCTAACTCTGTGTGACCTTGACAAAGTCAAGCTAATCTCCTAGAGTTGGCTTTCATCTGAGCTGTGTGATAAACCACACCCCACACCCCGCCCCGGCCAGAGTGGACAACAAGGATTCACAGAGAGAACTTTTTTTTTTTTTTTTTTAAGATTTATTTGTTTATTTGAAAGACTTACAGAAAGAGAGATCTATCTTCCATCTGCTGGTTCACTCCCCAAATGGCCACAACAGTCAGGAGCCTAGAATTCCATTTGTGTCTCCCACAAGGGTGCAAAGGCCCAAGCACTTGGGCCATGATCCACTGCTTTTCCAGGCCATTAACAGGGAGCTGGATTGTAATCGGAGCAGCCAGGACTTGAACCAGTGCCTATATGGGATGTCAGTGTTGCAGGCAGCAGCTTAACCCACTATGCCACAATGCAGGCTCCAGGAACATTTTTTAAAAATAGCATTTGTTAAAAGATTTATCTATTTATTTGAAGGGCAAAATGACGCAGAGAGAGGGAGAACAGATTTTCCATCCGCTGGTTCACTGCACAGATGCCCACAACAGCCAGGGATAGGACAGGCTGAAGTCAGGAGCCAGGAACTCTATCCAGGTCTCCTACGTGGGTGGCAGGAACCCGAGTGTTTGGGCATCATCTGCTGCCTCCCAGGCACCTTAGTGGGAAGGTGCATTGCAGATGTGGAGTAGCAGGACTTGAACCAGGCATTCTTCCTTGGGATGTGGTCGTCCTAAGCATAACCACTGCATCACAACATCCACCCCAAACTTTTTTTTTTTTTTTTTTTTTTTTGACAGGCAGAGTGGACAGTGAGAGAGAGAGACAGAGAGAAAGGTCTTCCTTTGCCGTTGGTTCACCCTCCAATGGCCGCCACGGCCGGCGCGCTGCGGCCGGCGCACCGCGCTGATCCGATGGCAGGAGCCAGGAGCCAGGTGCTTTTCCTGGTCTCCCATGGGGTGCAGGGCCCAAGCACCTGGGCCATCCTCCACTGCACTCCCTGGCCACAGCAGAGAGCTGGCCTGGAAGAGGGGCAACCGGGACAGAATCCGGAGCCCCGACCGGGACTAGAACCCGGTGTGCTGGCACCGCTAGGCAGAGGATTAGCCTAGGGAGTCGCGGCGCCGGCCACCCCAAACTTTTGATTGATCTGTGTGTGCAAAGTAGCTCCAGCAGTGTTTGTTCTGGGGTCGGTCAGAGGACACCTGGAAGGAGAGGGACGTCACCTGTGAAGCTTTGTACCGTGTATCTGTCCTCCACTGGAATAAGTGTGTTACTGGCCAGCATTGTGGAGAGACGGGCTAAGCTGCTGCTTGCAGTGCTGGCCTCCCATATTGGAGCGCCAGTTTCAGTCCTGGCTGCTTTGCTTCAGATCCAGCTTCCTGCTGACGCGCCTGGGAAGACAGCAGACGATGGCCCAAGTGCTTGGGCCCCTGCCACCCAGATGCGAGTCCAGGATGCTCCTGGCTCCTGACTTCTACCAGGCCCAGAGCTGGCTGTTGTGGCCTTTTTGGGGTTTGAAGCAGTGGATGGAAGTTTCTCGCCCTCCCTCCCTCCTGCTCTCCTTCTCTCTCTCTCAGTCTTTCCCACTCTCTCTGTCACTCTGAGGGTGGGAAATAATAAATTAATAAATAAATCTTTAATAAAAATAAAATAAGTGGCACAGTGTATATCGTAAGTGTACATTTTTAAGGACAACAAAGACTTCCTGTGCTCACCACCTAGCAGAAGAATCCAAGTACAGGCCTTCTGAAGTCCCACATGTCCCCATCCTCAGAGTGCCAGGGGGCATTAAGTAAGGCAAATGCCATCCCAGCCAGCCGCAGAGCAGCGGGTGACGCGAGCCCGTGCAGCCTGCCTCTGGCCGGTCATGCTCAGAGGCACTGAGTGGGCACTTTGGTTCTGTTGGTACCTGCCACGTGCCACTTGGGCCCCAGGAAGAACTATCGCAGGGAGTTTTTAACAATGTTCCAAGTAAAGGCAGGGGTTAGTCCTGTCTCCTAGAGCTTTTCTTCCAGTGAGGACCTGTGGGTGTCTGGACTGTGCAGGCCCATAGCACTGAGGCTGTGTGGGGTTAGATTAAACAAAGGCTGGTGCTGGCGCTGGCGCTGGCGCTGGCGGGGCTCCCGCACAGGCAAGCTTCCTGACAGTAGGCAGTTGCTCAGCCTGGATGCCTGGTCCCAAAACAGATGGTCCGTAGACAAGAATGGGGGACCTGGTGCCAGACACAAGCATGAGGACCTTGTTTGAGCCCAGGCAGCATCTGCTGATGGATTTAACCCTGAGGCAGGCTCCACATGCATGGTCACACAGGTCCAGGGGCTCCTCCTACGCAGGACACCCTGGTGTTGAGTTTGCTTGCTTAGGTTTAGGTCCTCTGCCCAGGTTCTTGAACTTTACATCAGTTCATCTTTGGAGTCTGGGATCAGTGGGGTTTTTTGTTTTGTTTTGTTTGCTGTATAAGGCTGGGACCACCTGCAGGGGATTACCTGGACTGCATTTTGAACTCTAGATTCCAAGGCCCTGCTCCAGACCTACAGTCGGACTGTCTGGGGATCAGGGAACATGTTTTCAGCTGTCACCCCCATAATTCAGATGTGCACTAAACTCCTCATCACTGCTCCAACTCTTAGCCCAAGGTCAGGATTTGGGAAAGAAACCTGTAGTCCGAATCTTGCCAGCCCTTTCCCGAGTTTCCTAAATCACTTGATGACCCACGGGCCTGAGGAGAGGAGAGCTTGTCACAGGTTGGAAGACAGGAGGGAACAAAATGAAGGCCCATTTCCTACTTTCATTAAGGCTTGAAATACTTAATCCTGGCCCGCTTTCTTCCTGGATCACCCTTTATTGTAGACTTCCGGGAGCTGTAGCAGTTTGCATAAGCATCAAAGGAGACCAACAGTGTGTTTTGTTGAAATTAAAAAAAAACGGGGGGCCGGCGCTGTGGCACACCAGCTTAACACCCTGGCCTGAAGTGCCAGCATCCCATATTGGCGCTGGTTCGATTCCTGGCTGCTCCTCTTCCGATCCAGCTCTCTGCTATGGCCTGAGAAATCAGTGGAAGATGGCCCAAGTCCTTGGGCCCCGCACCCATATGGGAGACCCGGAAAAAGCTCCTGGCTCCTGGCTTCGGATCAGCGCAGCTCCGGCCGTTGCGGCCATCTGGGGAGTGAACCATCGGATGGAAGACCTCTCTCTCTCTCTCTCTCTCTCTCTCTCTCTCTCTCTGTCTCTCTGTCTCTCTGTCTCTACCTCTCTCTGTAACTTTGCCTTTCAAATAAATCTTTAAAAAATTTTTTTAAAAAATTGGGGCTGGTGTGGTGGTACAGTAGTTACTCCTCCGTCTGTGGCACCGGCATCCCATATGGCGCCGGTTCTAGTCCTGGTTGGTTGCTCCTCTTCCAATCCAGCTCTCTTCTGTGGCCCGGGAAGGCAGTGGAAGATGGCCGAAGTCCTTGGGCCCCTGCACCCACATGGGAGACTGGAAGAAGTTCCTGGCTCCTAGCTTTTCGGATCAGCTCAGCTTTGGCTGTTGCGGCCATTTGGGGAGTGAACCAACAGACAGAAGACCTTTTTCTCTGTCTCTCCCTCTTACTGTCTATAACTCTATCTCTCAAATAAATAAATAAAATCTTTAAAAAAAAATCAGGGCTGGTGCTGTGGCATAGTAGGTTAAGTCTCTGCCTGCTGTGCCAGCATCCCATGTGGGTGCCATGTTCAATCTCAGCTGCTTCACTTCTGATCCAGCTCTCTGCTGTGGCCTGGGAAGGCAGTAGAGGAGGCCCAAGTCCTTGGGCTCCTATACCCACATGGGAGAGCCGAAAGAAGCTCCTGGCTGCTGGCTTTAGATTGGCCTGGCTCCAGCCATTGCAGCCATCTGGGGAGTGAACCAGCAGATAGAGGATCTCTCAGCCTCTCTCTCTCCTTTTCTCTCTGTAACTGTACCTTTCGGAAAAAAAAATTTTAAAAGATGCTGTTGAAGTCCTGGAAAGGCACGGAGGTTGCCCCGTGTGAACGGTGTGTGTGTGCCATCCTGGGGCTCTCCCTTCACCTCAGCCTTGGGGTGCCTTGAATGGCGTGTCTTCTGCTTCTGGGTTTCCTTCCTGGTTTTGGTGGAGTGAGCACCCCCGGTGCTGTCAGTTCCTGAGCCTTCTGGAGCTTTATGGTACAAGCGTAGCTGATGCTTTGCTTTTCCCCTGCTGGCTTTTTTCCTCACCTCTATCAAGTCTAGGTCTGTTCTTTCCAGTTTTCAGAATTTTGTTTTGTACCTCTTTTTCCTTTCATATGGTTTTATGCCTTTTTGTAATGTTTTCTTGGGGTCAGTGTTGTGGCACAGTGGTTCTCTACCCCCACCCTGTCAGTCTGCCTTTCAAATAAATAAAATAATCCTTTTAAAAAAAAATTTATTTATTTACTTGAAAGGCAGAGTTAGCCAGCACCGCGGCTCAATAGGCTAATCCTCCACCTAGCGGCGTTCTAGTCCCGGTCGGGGCGCCAGATTCTTTCCCGGTTGCCCCTCTTCCAGGCCAGCTCTCTGCTGTGGCCCGGGAAGGCAGTGAAGGATGGCCCAGGTGCTTGGGCCCTGCACCCCATGGGAGACCAGGAGAAGCACCTGGCTCCTGCCTTCGGATCAGCGTGGTACGCCAGCCATAGTGTGCCAGCCGTGGCGGCCATTGGAGGGTGAACCAACGGCAAAAGGAAGACCTTTCTCTCTGTCTCTCTCTCTCACTATCCACTCTGCCTGTCAAAAAAAAAAAAAAAAAAAAAAAAAAAAAAAAAGGCGGAGTTACAGAGAGGTGGAGGTAGAGAGAGAGAGAGAGAGAGAGGTCTTCCATCTGCTGGTTCACTCCCCAGATGGCCGCAATGGCCGGAGCTGTGCCAGTCTGAAGTCAGCAGCTTCTTCCCAGTCTCCCATGTGGGTACAGGAGCCCAAGGACTTGGAGCATCTTGTACTGCTTTCCCAGGCCACAGCAGAGTATTGAATGGGAAGTGGAGCAGCTGGAACTCGAACCAGCACCCATATGGGATGCCAGCACTGCAGGAAGCAGCTTTAGCTGCGACGCCACAGTGCCAGCCCCATAAAATAATTCTTTAAGAAATTATTTTGTTCTAATAGGGCTCAGGGAGGAAGTAAAAAGAAATGAGATGGTCCAATCTACCATCTTTCCTAATATATTTAATGCGTTCCTGTAGGTATACATTTCTCTAAACTGCTTCAACTTTTTTTTTCTTTTTTACCATGGTAAAATATACATAACATTTACCATTTTAGCCATTGCAAGTGCCCAGTTCAGTGACTAAGTGTGTTCACGTTGTTGTACAACCATGGCCACCATCCATTTTCACAATTTTTTATCATCCCAAACTGAAACTGTATCCCTTCAATGATACCTCCCCAGGCCCTGCCAACCAGCATTCTACTTTCTGTCTGTATGAATTTGTTCTGGCTGGCTCACGAGTGGTCCCTTCTGAATTTGGTTTATTTCGCTTAACGTAGTGTCAAGTTCAGCTTTCATTTCGGAGCAAAAAGGGAGTGAATGAGTGAATGGAGAATCAGCACTATTTGATTTCTGGCTATAGCCACCTCTGTCATGGCTTAGAAGTCAGCGAGCCTTTTGGGCCAGCCCAGCATCCTGGGGCAGAGTGGGTTAACCTGCCTGGTTAATCCTCAGGATCTTTAAAAGTGCTTGAAAGAGCACAGTAGGCACAGGCAGGAGTCCTGCTTCAGACTGGTCTTGTCGCCCGAGAAAGCCTTGAGGTGGGTGGGGCTGCACCAAGGCCCCCGTGGAAGTTGTCCCAGCTCCCCTGCAGAGCAGCTGGGAGCAGGTGCTAGGAGAGTGCAGTCCAGGACTCCCCAGCCCCCCAGGACTGTGCTGGGGGCCCCCAACCCCTGCCCAGGTGGGACTGCCTACATCAGGGTGTTACCTGAGGCCCTGAAGATTTGCTTCTCCCCCCCCAGATTTCTGCATGAATCCTCAGACAGTACTACTCCTGCGGGTCATTGCCGCCTTCTGCTTCCTGGGCATCCTGTGTAGTCTCTCTGCCTTCCTTCTGGATGTCTTTGGGCCCAAGCATCCAGCCTTGAAGATCACCCGTCGCTATGCCTTCGCCCATATCCTCACCGGTAAGCCTGGGGCCTGCCTGTAGTGGGGAGGAACTGCCTGGGAGGTGCACACTGTTGGGAGCAGCAGGCGGGACTCTGGTTTGTAGGAGCAGGCGGTAGCTTTTCACGGAGCACCGGGGCTGTTGGCAGCCTGCTTCAGTCATTTGCTTGCACACTTGCCAGGATCACAAACGTATTCAGTTCAGCTGTGGAGAAGGGGGGTGGTGTTAGAATCCCACAGGGAATCTCACAGCACTCCAAACATGGTGTTTGCAGCTTAATCGAGCTCAGGGCCTGGAATGAGGGAGGAGCCAGGCTGTCTCCCCTGGAGTACGTGGGTGGGTGGCTGCTTCCCTGGAAACCAGCCAACTGTCTCTCTCATGACTGGGCTGGCATGTCCATCGGACTTGGGGTGGTGCCCAGTCCAGCTCCTGCACCTATGACCTTGTCCGTTCCCCTTAAGTACCCAGGCATACCTGGCAGCCTTCATATCCCAGTTGCAAATTCTCAAGGCAGATGGGACAGGCCTGGTAGGGGCCTACGGCTGTCTCCAGAGTCAGGTCAGGAGTCCCAAGGGTTCCTTCCAGGATCTAGAGCCAGGCAGGTTCTCTGAGAGTGGGGTTTGGGTAGAGAGGCTGAGAGCAAGCATCCCGGCTAAAGGCTAATGCCCTCTGTGCTGTCGCTCCATCCCCTAGTCCTGCAGTGTGCCACCGTCATCGGCTTTTCTTACTGGGCTTCCGAACTCATCCTGGCCCAGCAGCAGCAACATAAGAAGTACCACGGCTCCCAGGTCTATGTCACCTTTGCTGTCAGCTTCTACCTGGTGGCAGGAGCTGGTGGAGCCTCAATCCTGGCCACAGCAGCCAACCTCCTGCGCCACTACCCTACAGAGGAGGAGGAGCAGGCGCTGGAGCTGCTCTCTGAGATGGAGGAGAATGAGCCCTACCCGGCGGAGTATGAGGTCATCAACCAATTCCAGCCGCCCCCAGCCTACACTCCCTAATGCCAACCAGAAGCTCTCTTCCATGGCAGTCCCTCCCCCAACTCTAGCTCCTCCCATTCCCAGGGGAGCTCCTGTCCCAGCAGGCCTCACGGGTAGGATCCTGACCATGTCCACCACAACACCTTCCCCAGGAGAGACTTTGCCTTTAGGGTTGTCTATGTGTCCCTGCTCTTAAAACCTGGGATTCATCGATTTTATATAATGCACTGTTTCCCCTCCTACCACCCTCTGCTCCCATCATGTTCACTAGTCATTACCAACCAGGCATAGTCCGACAAGTTTCCTCCCCTTGCAGGCCATATCGGGGGGGCCGAGACCCTCCTTGGGAAGCTGCTGATAGTAACACCCCAGAGAAAAGTGTCACCAGGGCCCAGGGGAAGGGGTACTTCCTTCACAAGGACCAGTGTTTGTTCCACAGCCGCAGCTCTGGGGTGACCCTGCTCTGTCCCCTGCTCCAGTCCCCCTACCATTCCCTCTCTGCGTGCCCCAGTGCCAGGCCACCCGTTCCTTGGAATTCTCTGCACTTTAGCCTTTGGACTTCTCCTCACAAGTGTTCTGGTTCTATGGGGAGAAGGAATTGCCGTTGGGAAGCAGGGCAGTCGCTTGCTTTGCCCTGCCCTGCCCTTGGCTTTGTGTGACTGGAGCCAGGCAGGAGAACCTGGTAGGAGACCGAGGCCTCCTGGTGCCTACACGTGACCAGAGCGAAGGGGGCTTGATCTCCCCAGCCCCTTCGCCTTTTAAAATGTGAGTGGTTTTACAAGGAAACAAAACCAAGCAACAGCGACAATAATATTCTTTTTAAAATAGGGACAAGGCTGTTGTTTTCCACAAATGTGTCCCATTCCTTCTGGCTCTGCAGTATTTTGGGCCACGGCGCCTTTCCAGCCCATAGTATTTCCTCCCCGAGTCTTTCCCAGCAGTGTGTGCCCTCCTCCCTGGTTCGTCCCTGCCCCCAACCCCACACTAACTGTGGCTCCCTGGGGCCTTCCTGTGGAACCCAGAGCCGCGTGGCCCCCGAGGGGCTGAGGACTGTGGCCTGGCTGGCCGGCCAGCGTGGTGCTCCTCAGAACTGCGGCACTGAGATGTAACCTGGCCTCAGTTCAGGAACAGGGGCCATGGCAGGGCAGGAACCCACCATTCTCCACATAGGAACCACAACCAGCGGGCCCCACACATGAGGTGTCAGAACCACCCCGTCAGACAAGCAGGCGTGGCCGTAGCCTTCGGTCTCACATGTCCCCTAGACTGTCACTGGGGGCTACAGCTTGCTGCATGCCCCTCTCCCTGTCTCAAATGTACTCTGGCCTAGCAGTGTGGAACTGGATCTGTTTTGCCCAGCCATCACTCTGGCTGCCCTGTAGCTCCAAGTCTGGCAGAATTCTCTGCCCTGACATTGGGACATACAGTGGGAGCAACTTGACAGACCTCCAATATGGATCCAGATGGCCAAGCTGTCCTCGTTCAGTTACTGGCTTTGGGATCCACGTCCAGTGCTGAGCTGAAAGGAGACAGATTCCGGTCTCCTCCAACCCTTAAGGCAACAGGCAGTTCAAGCAAGACTGGAGAATGGACACTGCTGCTGAGCTGTGGCTGGAAAGGGACTGTCCCGCCCCTGTCTGTCTTTGGCCACGTGACAGGAGGTGTCTGGACAGATGCCCACGTGGGTGATGATGACCAGGCTGCCTGGAGTTCACTGCCGTGATGCCAAAGTGTGTCCCAAGGTGACTCTCCGCTCTTCCAGACTCTTCTGTCAGGCAAGGAACGATGCCCTGTGATAGGCGCGCACAGAGCCACGGAGCTGAATGAAGTCTGACTTTCTGTGAAGCCCTGAGTTTGTCATTGGCAGATTCCTGAGGTGTGGCCAGCTCTCTTTGACTGTGGGTGTCTGAGTGGGCAGGCCAGGAGACCAGGCACCAAACACGCATGCCAAAGTGACCCGGTCATCTCACGAGGACCTGGACATGACCCTGTGGACCGTTCCACGTGATTCAGAACCCGGTTTTTATTTGCCTCCCATGCCTCGGGCCTTTCTTTCTCTCTTCCCCAGCCATCCTGACACCGATAGTTTGTCATATAAATTCCCCTGGTTGTGTTTTTTTTTTTTTTTTTCTAGGAAAAAAATTAAAAAGCAAAACAAAAACAGCAGAAACCACAAATGAGAATGTAAACTCCAATGGCTGTCTGTCATTTTTCTGTCATATCTCCTGATTTGGTTTGTTCTTTAACTCTTAGACAAGCGGCTCATGATTTAAAGCATAATCAGCATGTACCTGTGCCTTCTCCGTGCAGGGCATTTACAGTTTTTTAGGTTGAGAAACAGCATTCCTTGTGCTGTTTCACTCCCCAAAAACCTTCCGTGACTGGCGGCCTGAAGTGGAGAGCTGGGATTTCAATCCAGCTCTCCCTCACGGGTGGCAGGATGCTGATGGCTTGAGCCGTCACTGCTGCTTTCCAGGGTCTGCTTTAGCAGGAAGCTGGAGTCAGGAGCTGGCGCCGGGAGTCAAACCCAGGTCCTCAGCTACACGACATACACCCTCCTCTACTTCTTAACCACTAAACCAAACACCTACCCCTCCATGCACGCCACTTTCACCTCCAGGAGTGCCCTGATCCTGACAGCTTCCAACAGGAAGTTTCTAGCACCCACAACTTAGTAGACTCTGCCCACGTTCTCAACTTTAAACCCTGAGCTCCTCTGCATTCCCAGGTTAGCTGCAGGAGACCGCTGCTTTCAAACTGTAGCCACTGTATGGGAGGCAGTGGACTTCTTCAGGCTGTGCCTGGTGCTCCATCCCTTCTTTGAAACATTGGGAGTGGATACTGGGAAAGGCATGGGAGTAAAAACCGTTGTGGGAGTGTGATGTGTAGCAGAGCTCTTCCAGGGCAGTGTCAAACCTCAGTGGTTGCCCAGAATCTCCCCGGTCCCTCCCTCAAGCACTCCCCCACACACTAAGCCTATGGTCAAAGGGCTTAGGGCTCCTTTTCGAAGCAGCCCACTTTGGGATTCTGTTTCCATTCCTGGGACAATACACACATTTTGCAGGAGCCGGGAACGTGCCTGCTGTCACTGCAGGTCCGTTCGGACACTTGTGAAGGGCCCCTTTGGTTGTGCATAAAGCACTGTTAGTTTACCCCAAGAAAGACGTGGCTGATGGGTGCCCTGTCTGTGAGGCTTTTATGGCCCTGGTTCAGGAGGTGGACCTGTCTCTGGAGGCAGAGTGAAATGGGAAAGTGCTGTGCTACTTTTTTTTTTTTTTTTTAATATTTATTTATTTGAAAGAGTTACACATAGAGGAGAGGCAGAGAGGGAGAGAGAGAGAGGTCTTCCATCCAGTGTTTCACTCAATTGGCTGCAACAGCTGGAGCTGGGCCGATCTGAAGCCGGGCGCCAGGAGTTTCCTCCTGGTCTCCCATGCGGGTGCAGGGGCCCAAGCACTTGGGCCATCCTCTCTGCTTTCCCAAGCCATAGCAGAGAGCTGGATCGGAAGTGGAGCAGCCGGGACACGAACCGGCACACATATGGGATGCTGGCACCTCAGGCCAGGGCGTTAACCTGCTGCCACAGTGCAGACCCCTGTGCTACTTCTGATCTGATTAGGAAAGGCTTCCCCGAGGGCTTGATGTGGAAGAGTATTTGGGGGTTGGGAGGACCCACTGAGGTGATGGCAAAACAAAAGCACATTGGCCAGGATGGGGTTGAGGGAGGAGGTTGGAAAGGTGAGGGAAGCCCTGGAAGGGTTTTGAGAAGGAAAAAGGGCTCAGCTTTTTTTTTTTTTTTCTTTAAACATTTATTTATTTGAAAGAGTTACAGAGCGGCAGAGGGGACAAGGTAGAAGGGGAAGAGAGCAGTCACACTTGGCCCCCAAGACCCAGTGTCTCTGCTGGGTGCTGCCATAGGGATCTACACAACAGGTGTAAGGTGGAGTTGGCTGTGCAGGCCCAGGGTGGCTCCCACACTTGAAGCTGGGGGATGTGCAGGGCAGCAAGGGAAGGCCCTTGGGGAGCAGGAGCATTGTGTGTAGGGGGGTGGTCTCCACTGGATAATGAGGAAGCCTTCCACTGGCATCTCACCCATGGTGTCCGCACACTCAGCCGCTGCATACGGGGGACACGAGGATCTGTGTGGAGACTCCAGGGACGAGTGAAGCCCGTGGCCCTTGAGCTCAAAGACTACAGTCTTTCCTCTGCCTCTGCATTTTTTGTGGGCATAGCCTTGTAATTGGGGTGGGAACAAAAAAATGTCTCCTGTAGTCACGTGAAGTGAAGGCACTGTGTGAAGGACGCTGGCTCGAGAGCTAAGACACCCTTTTTTCTCTGGAAGCTTTGGGGAAAATGCTAGGCTGTGTTGCTGCTAGAGGGAAGTTTCCTCAGGAGAATGTCAGTGGACACTGCTGGGCTGGGCTGGCTGCCCATTTGGGTGGGCGGGCAGGCATTAGAGAGGGAGAGGCCCCTCTGCCCAACCATGTATCTGAGGAGTTTGGCAATGGAAGAACTTTCAGGGACTGGCATTATGGTGCAGCGGTTAAGCCGCCGCCTGTGACACTGGCACCCCATGTGAGCACCAGTGCAAGTCCCTGCTAATGCGCCTGGGAAAGCAGCGGAAGATGACCCAAGTGTTTGGGCCCCTGCCATTCACATGAGAGACCTGGAAGGAGTTCCAGGCTCCTGGCCCAGCCTCAGGCATTGCGACCATTTGGGGAGTGAACCAGCAGATGGAAGATCTCTCTCCCTCTGTCTGTCCTCCTCTCCCTGTCACTCTACCTTTCAAATAAATAGATTTTTTAAAGAAACTTGAGAGACAACTGTGGATCCATCTTGTTTCAGGGGTTGAGTGAGTCCCTGAGGATGCAGCCCATGAGCAGCCCTGTTCAGAAGGTTCTGTCCTTACTTCTGTTTCTAGAAAATGGCGGCTAGCCCCGTAAAGGACCTTCACTTCTTGGTGAGGTGCACCACGTAGCCCAGCTGCTTCCCTGGGGTTCACTTCCTTGTTGGGGAGTCGATGCTGGCACAACACATGTCCCGGAAGCGGCGATGTGAAGCCACCGCATGCCCCCGAGCGCTCCCCCCACTGCTCATTGCTGCTCTTCAGCCTCCATTGGCACAGTCATCATATGGCGTCTCCCGAGTCTTCGAGATCTCAGCTGGCAAGGGAAGGGCATAAGGTGGCTACCCAAACGGTGAAAACTCATACTAGAGACATGCCACGAAATGCCATGGATTCTAAGGGCAAGGCTGAAGGGGTCAGGAAAGCTATCCTGGGGTCTCTTTGAAGACCCTGAGAAGTAAAGGAGTGGCAGATGGGCTGGGTTGGAGGCCCTGTCTTTAGGTCTGTCAGCTTGTGGGTTGCTCATACAGTCCTATCACAAGGCAGGCTAAGCCACTTCCCCCCGCCTCCTGCCCGTAACATGACAGCACTCGACCAGAGAAAGTCTGACCTCTGCAGGACTGCACCCCTATGCCAAGCAGTGGGATTCTCTTCCCTGCAGGCGGCCCACTCCCAAGGGGAAGGAGGGCTGGAGCTGCCTGTCAAGACCAGTCTCCCCCTCCCCACCTGCCTACTGGAGTAGTCATCTTTCGCTTTCCCTGGGCCAATCAAGGGATAGAGAGAAGAAGGGACATCACCCCTAGTGTAGCTCCCTGCACGTGGAAGGCAACCAGTACTGTTCCCGAGGGCTAGTGGTGTGGAGGGCCTGGGACCTGGTAGAAGGGGAAGGTAGCCATTGGCCCCCAAGGCCCAGTGTCTCAGCCAGGTGTTGGGGAAGGGGCCCATCACACAACAGCTGATCACTAGATGTTCTGGCCTGGTTCTGAGAGGAGTCGACCTGAGGTGTCTTTGGCCTTGCAGTTCATGTATAACCTCATTCTTGATGACGAAAACAGAATCTTTCAAAAAGTTTTAGATTCTGAATTTGGAGCAAATTGCCTGCTCTGAGGAGATTTCACATAGTGAGGAGAAGTGGATGAAGATTGTGAACACTTTCCATTATGAATAATAGATGGATAGAGCTTTGGGTTGCATACACATTTTGAAGGAAAGAAAAGGCACTTATTGCTGCCTTTTGGCCTAATAGTTGGAGACCAGGGGTTGCATCAGACTCAAACAACTTACTGTTGGAAAGGGACCAAGGCCCAGGCATCAGAGCTAATGATAACTGAGAGCAGGCCCATTTAGCCCTTGGTGCAATGCCTGCCCTTGGGGGTAATGCCTGAGAAGTGATTTCTAGGCATGTTGCTGCTAAGACAATACATAGGTGCTTACTAACTCTGCCCGAGGCTCAAACTGGCTGACACACTCTCTAGTCTGGGACCCGCAGGACAGAGGGCAAGGGACACTGGAGAGGGAGTGTGCTGAGCCTCCCCACTGACCAGGCAGAGGGTGCCCAGGATCAAGGGCTACGCTGGAGCTCTGGGACAGAGTCTGTTTCAGGCCGGGTCCTCCGGCAGCAGTCTTGGAGACCAGCATGCAGGAAGTGCTCTCAAGTTCAACACCTGTGGCAGAAGGGAAGGAGGCAGCCGGGATTGGAAGGAGAAGTTGGTTTGAAGAGGACTTTCATAGCCACCTCAGCTGCCCTGTACAGAGCTCTGAAGCTGGGGTGGCCTTCAGAGTTGTCCTGAGTACAAGCGAGGGGCCAGTCATTGTCCCCAGAGGGGAGGTGTGTGACCTTGGCTGAGTAAACTCACTGGGGTGCAGTTCCCAAAGAGGCAGTTGGGCAGCGGTGCTTCCGTCACGAGGGGATGTGGGCGTTCACCACCATGTGCCATGCAGGTGCACTCCTTGGCACGAGTTCTGGGGGAAAATGACGTGCATCAGATGAGCCAGTCTCCACCACCACAGCTTTCCGGAGGCAGCTACAGAGCTCACCCTCTCCCTTGTCTGCCACCCGGTTTAGATCTCCCCACCCTCACTTACTCTCACTTCTGCTGAGCCCCTGGCCACCATCACCTTCTCAGGCCACAGCTGCGGCACTGGTCCATCGATCATCAAAATGGAGCAAGGGCATACAAAAACACCTGGGTGAGTCAGGCGGGTGCCAAACAGTCCTTTTTGATTTCTTTGTATAATTGAAGCCCTGCCTCTTCGTGCTGATCAATTATTTCTTTTTGTTATAGAGAGTTTTCATTTAATAAATATAAATTTATTTATTTGAGAGGTAAGTTACAGACAGTGAGAAGGAAAGACAGAGAGAAAGGTTTTACATCCATTGGTTCACTTCCCAATGAACCTCCTTCTGTTGGTTAATTCTAAATGGCTGCAAGGGCCGGAGCTGTGCTGATCCGAAACCAGGAGCCAGGAGTTTCCTCCTGGTCTCCCATGCGGGTGCAGGGGCCCAAGCACTTGGGCCATCCTCCACTGCTTTCCCAGGCCACAGCAGAGAGCTGGATAGGAAGAAGAGCAGCTGGGACTAGAACTGGCGACCCTATGGGATGCCAGCACCGCAGGTGGAGGATCAACCTAGTGTGCCATGGCACTGGCCCAGATATAAATTTCACAGGTACAACTTTCGAATTATAGCGGTTCTTCCCCCAACACCTGCCCTCCCACCCCCTAGAGTCAATTATTTCTGCCAAGGGTGGGTGTTGTGGCACAGTGGTTTAAGCCACTGCTTGGAACACCAGCGTTCTATATCAGAGTGCTAGTTTGAATCCTGGCTCTGCCACTTCTGATCCAACTTCTTGCTAATGTGCCTGAGAAGGCAGGAGATGAAGGGTCAAGTACTTGGATGCCTGCCACCCATGTGGGAGAACAGGATGGAGCTCCAGGTACTGGCTATGGCCTGGTTCAGCCATGGCTGTTGCAACCATTTGGGGAATGAACCAGTGGTTGAAAGATCTCTCTCTGTCTCTTTCCCTTTCTCCCTGTCACTGTGCCTTTCAAACACATCTTATAAATAAATAAATAAATCTTTTAAAAATTTTATTTATTTATTTGAAAGAGTTACAGAGAGGTAGACAGAGACAGAGAGAGAGGTCTTCCATATGCTGGTTCACTCCCCAGATGGCTGCAACGGCCAGAGCTGGGCCAATCTGAAGCCAGGAGTCAGGAACTTCTGGGTTTCCTTTGTGGGTGCAGGGGCCCAAGGACCTGGGCCGTCTTCCACTGTTCCCAGGCTATAGCAGAGAGCTGGATTGGAAGTGGAACAGCCGGGACTCGAACTGGTGCCCATATGGGATGCCGGCACTGCAAGCAGCAGCTTTACCTGCTATGCCACAGCGCTGGCCCCTAAATAATCTTTAAAACACATGACTCCTGCCAGGATGGTGACTCCTGCTTATTGGTCCCTTGGCATACTTCTGCTCTTCGGAAACCAGGACCTCAAAACCCTCAGACTTCAAAGTTGTAGTGATAGAAACACTCCATTTTGGGACGAATAGAGAGTGGAGCCACTCCCACCTTGGTTCCTAGCCCTCAGTCTTCTTCCTAGTGGGACATGACACCCAGCTGGTTGTTGATAGAGTATAAACTGTGTCTTGGAAGGCGATGTCTTGGCCTTAACAAGCATCCTCTCTAAGCTGGCGCCTCAGCTATTCCTTCAGCAGGGCTCTCCAGGGTGGTGCAGTGGGTTCCCTCGTCACCTGCCACTATCGTGTCTCCTAGGCTGTGCAGCAGACCCTTCCTCAGGGGTCACAGGACGTTCTGTGGGATCCTGGGTCAATGCGTGAAACACTCAGTAAGCCCTCAGACATTGGTGCTGGCCATGGCTCTGCAGGCAGAAAAGGCAAACCATATCCAGAATGCGTTAAGTCTAGTCCAAATAAATGCTGCCTTCTTCGACATGGACGCGGCTACCTGCTGTCCTTGAGGGATGCTGCTGTTTTTGGAGCAACAGCACTGACTTCATTGCTGCCAGTCTGGACCTTGAGTAGTGGCAGTAGGTACATCGGTCTTTGAATGGGAGCCTATGCTATGGGGTCCATGCTTTGTCCCCTCCCCTGCCACCATGACTATCCCACTCACTGCCCATTGTGCCAGTACTGGGGTGGCCAATAGCATGTGGTTGACATTAACTTGACTGGATCATTTTGTCTACTTCTTTGTTTAGTCTGTTTCTCTCTCAGATATATTGATTTATTTGAAAGGCAGATTTACAGAGAAAAGACAGGAAGAGACAGAGAAATTTTCTATCTGCTGATTCACTCCCCAACTGGCCACAATAGCCAGGGCTGGGCCAAACCAGAGCCAGGAGCCAGGAGCTTCTCCTGTGTCTCACGTGGGTGCAGGGGCACAAGCACTTGGGCCATCCTCTGCTGCTTTTTTCCAGGCCATTAGCAGGGAGCTGGATTGGAAGTGGAGCAGCTGAGACTCGAACTGGTGTCTGTATGGGACGCTGGCTTTACCTGCTATGCCACAATGCTAGTCCCTGTTTAGTGTCTCTTTCATGGTAGATGAACTCTTTTTTTTTTTTTTTTTTTTTTTTTTTAAGATTCATTTATTGGTCGGTGCCGCGGCTCAATAGGCTAATCCTCCGCCTGCGGCGCCGGCACACCGGGTTCTAGTCCTGGTCTGGGCGCCAGATTCTGTCCCGGTTGCCCCTCTTCCAGTCCAGCTCTCTGCTATGGCCCAGGAGTGCAGTGGAGGATGGCCCAAGTGCTTGGGCCCTGCACCCCATGGGAGACCAGGAGAAGCACCTGGCTCCTGGCTTCGGATCAGTGCAGTGCGCCGGCCACGGTGGCCATTGGGGGGTGAACCAACGGCAAAGGAAGACCTTTCTCTCTGTCTCTCACTGTCTACTCTGCCTGTAAAAAAAAAAAAAAAAAGAAAGAAAAAAAAAAGATACATTTATTTATTTGGAAGACAGAGTTACAGAGAGGCAGAGGCAGAGAGAGAGGGAAAGTCTTCCATCTGCTTGTTCATTCCCCCAAATGGCTGCAATGGCCAGAACTGTACCAATCCGAAGCCAGGAGCCAGGAGCTTCTTCCATCTGCTGGTTGACTCCCCAGACATGCACAACAGCCAGTGCTGGGCCAGACCAAAGCCAGGAGCTTCATCCTACATGGGTGGTAGAGGCCTGAACACGTGGGCCATCTTCTGGCACTTTTCCCAGCCATTAGAGGGAGCTGGATTTGAAGACAGTGGAGCAGCTGGGGTGCAGGCTGCGGCTTTACCCATCATGCCACAGTGCTGGCTTCTCCTACTGCTATGTAAATGAAGCCTCCTCTAGGCCTTCCCACAGAACATAGTCATCCTGGGTTCCAATTTAGGAGTAGAGGTAGGGGTGGGTGTTTGGTGCAGTGGTTAAGTAACTGCTTGGAATGCTCACATCCCATATTGGAATGTCTGGGTTTGAGTCCTCACTCTGTTTCTGCAAATGTGCACCCTGGGAGGCAGCAGGTGATGGCTCAATTGCTTGGGACCTTGCCACCACGTGGAGATCGGGATTGAGTTTCTGAATCTTAGCTTTGGCCTGGCCTAGCCCTGGCTGTTGTGGGCATTTGGAGAGTGAATTGGCAAATGGAAGATCTCTCTAACAGAATAAGTAAAAACATTTGAAGGGGCTGGTGGTGTGGCACAATGGGTTAAGCTACCACTTGGAATGTGAGCATCCCATATTGGAATGCCAGTTTGAGTCCTGACTGTTCTGCTTCCAATCTAGCTTCCTGCTCATGCACTAGGAAAGGCAGCAGCAGATGTCTCAAGTGCTTGGGGCCCTACCACCCATGTGAGGGCCTGGATGGAGTTCCTGGCTCATGGCTTTGGTCTGGCCCACATTCAGTTGTTGCAACCATTTGGGAAGTAAGACAGTGGATGCAAGATCTCTCTCCCTCTCTCCCTTCTCCCTGTCTCTCTCTTGCTCACTCTTCTAAATAAATAAATGAATAAATATTTTAAAATGCTTCAAAAATTACCTAAAAAGAGTGTTTAGGTTATATATAGCTTTAACAAAAAAAAAAAACAACAAAAAAACAAAAAAACAACACAGGTATATATTGGTAGATTTACTGGTGGGAAAATGAAGTAGTTCTTTCTGATTTTTCCTATTTTCTCATTTAAACAAGGCAGTCATTTGCTGGGAAATGGGTCTTTTTTTTTCCTAATATATATTTTCTTTATTTAAAATTTTGTTTATGAGCTTCCTAACCACACAATGAATTCTATTCCAGTTACAATGTCCAAACCATTGTCTACGTCCTTATTTTAACTTCCCACACCCAGACACGCTGCACTAAGCACTGCAGGCTTGGTGCTGGCGTGCTGAGAACTCTTCTTTGTGGTCATCGTCCCTTCTTGGTGCCGCTCTCAGTAACATTTGCTGAACAATGCAGACAGAAGGGGATCTCAGAAGGGGAACTCCGCTTTGCGGCCCGTTTTTGTTTGTTTGTTTGTTTGTTTTATGAAGACACCCTATACCCTTTATTTTTTTAAAGATTAATTTTATTTATTTGAAAGAGTTACAGAGAGAAGAGAAATGGGTTTTAATAATAATGTTTATGTTATGATTTCTGTCTCCTTGGCCATAGGAGCAGGGCTAGGCTCCCAATCCAAGTGAGGACATTGCAGTTTTCCAAGCTTAAAAATCAGGATTCAAAGATATTAGTATCCCTTAGTGCTCAAACTGGGAGGATCTGTAAATTTAGAAACTGGATCAGACATCTTTGTATGGATGAAAAAGCACAGCAGACCAGGAAAGGGTTGGGTGAGTGAGGAATAAAGCAGAAAGCAGAAAAGTATAAAGAAAAGAGACAAGAGACGAGCTAGCCTGGGATTGTCAGATAGCAAAGATCAAGGTTCCTGTGTTAGTTTGAATCATCTGAGGAGATGCCCAGACAGGATGGGATGTCCAAGCTATGTGCTGGGAGAACACACAGGAAGGAACTATGGCGCCAGGAGAGCTTAGGAGAGCCGCGCTGTGGGTCTGACCCTGTAGAGCAGGCAGGAAAGAAGCGGTTGGTGGGGTCCGAGACTGCTGTGCAGTTCCAACAAGGCTGTGACAAAGCTGATGCTGAGCCAACGTTGGAGGAGTCCCTCACCTCCGAGAACGGGCCGCCTTAGTATCCCTGCCACAGCAGGCACTGGGCGGGAGCCGCCTTCGGGGAGGGAGGTCTCAGTGCCAATGTGGCCACGGATTTCAGAGCCCCGCGGCTGGGCTGGAGGCTGCAGCTTAATCGTGCTCACCACAGCCAGAGATCTGAGAAGTGCACTCTCAGCACCACTACGGTCTTAATGCTTCTCCAGTTCCTGCTTCAGTACCACATGAAGTTCTAGTTCATTTTCAGCCCCTTAATCATGAGTTTCTTGAGACATTTCTGTGTGTTTCAGGTTCTGTTCCCTATTTATGCTTCAGCTACTCTGAGTGGATTCCAAGTACTTGCAACAAGAAAAGGCAATAAAAAGAATCCTGACTGAAATAGTAACCCGGGGATTAGGACCTCAAGTTTTCTATGTAAGTGGGAGAGGAGAGGTAATAATAACTACAGCAATTATTCCTGACACCCTGTAGAGGGTTCTGCTGTTTACAATGCGTCTTTTGCAATCTCATGCGAGCCTTACAACAACCCTCAACACAGGCAGGGCTGGCGTCACCACCCACTTTACAGATGAGGAAGTGTAAGTTTCAGAAACAAGACAAACTACTCAACTGGGAGGGGAAATGGAAAATGAAGGGTGGAAGAAGAGGACCCATCAACATCAATCAGCCTCTGATTACCAAAATGGTAAACCCAAAGCAACGTGGCATTCCTTTTGGAGGACTGCCGACTCAGTGCCCCCACTAGTCACCAACGGGAAGGATTTCTACCATGTTCCCATTCAGCTTAGCTCCCTGGTCTGTGCAGACCCAAGAAGGATCTTAGAGAGTGATGTGCATTATTCTACGCTTAATTAGGTTGTAACTCCAATTGCAGCTGCTGTTTCAGGTATGGTTTCATAGCTGGAACAAATCAATGCCTCCCTTGGAACAAAGCATCCCGCTATTGATCTGATGAACATTTTTTTCCCCTTGATGAGTTTCAGTAAAGACATCACAAGCAGTTTGCCTTGAGCTAGCCGGGCCAGTAATCCCTGTTGCTTATCTAAATTTAGGACTGTATTCGCTCCCTGGTCATCTGTCATCATCTAGTCTGGTTCTCTTCTCACCCCACAGGGCACCACACAGGTCTAATACACTGATGATGTCATGCTGACTGGAAGGAACGGCTACTCTAGCCACTTGATGAAGCAAATGTCTGCCAGAGAGTGGGTTATAAATCACATACACATACACACGCTCAGTGAGCTTTCTGGGGGTCACTCGGCCTGGGGCATGTCGGGCTATCTCTCTCAAGGTGAAGGAGAAGTGCAGCTGCCCCCTCCTGGCACTCAGAGAGAGGCAGTAGGTTTAGACACTGGAGGTGAGATCTCATGTGGATGTTCTTGTCTGACCCATTTTCTGAATAAACTGAAAGGCTGTCAGTTTTGCACAGGGCCCAGAACAAAAGAAGGCAGTGCCTGCTCAGCAAGCTGCTCCGCACTTGGCCTGTGACCCAGCAGAAGTGACGAAGCTGCAAGTGGCAGTGGCGGAGAGGAGGCTGTGTGACCACAGGGCAGGCTGTTAGGACTCTGAGCCAAGCTGTGCCGTCTCTGGTGAATGATTGGAATTTGAGGTTGCCCCGACATGCATTCTGAATACAAGTCAGCTCTGTCCCATCGCAGAAGAGGGCCCAGCACTTTTTACACACTTTTCGGCTTTCCATGGCCCCCCAGAGCTTTACTGTGCCTCCTCCAGGGACCTGCCTTGTCCTAGCACCTGCTGGTGGCCACTTCTCTATGGAACGCCTTGGTATCAGCTACCTGACCCTCTCAGCCTACAGAGTGCCAGCTGTGCTGCAGGCACCAGCTCTCAGGCACAGTGTGACGCCACAGCACTTATGTCTGCTGGAAACCTTCCAATTACAGCTCCCTTCAGGAAACCTGCTTAGGTAATGCCCTGGACACCAGTGAAGGTCTTGGCCCACTGGTCCCTTGGCCCCTCTCTCGTTCCCTGACAAGAGTGTGAATGTCCTGGGCGGCTCTCCCTTCCCACTGGCCCAGGGAAGCCACACCTTCTTCTCTCTGGGATTTGTAAGAAATACACTGCTTCTCTTATTTCCTGCATTTTGTTGTGTCCCACTCGTATCCCACTTGACCAAGCTATCCTGGTAGGAATAAACCAGATGGAGGTGAGACAAGAGTTGGCAGGGCATCTGCCAGTATAACAAGCTTCTTGTGAGAGGCACATCTGGTCCCAAGTCAGACACGAAGGCATTCGGCTGTCCCTTAGGATAAGGGGCTGAGATCACACAGTGGGACAGGAAGCCGTGGTGACTCGGGCCAGGTTTGCTTTCTATAGTGATCCTTTCTCGAGCAACCTTGTGAGGGCCCATGAGAACTACACTGATCCTAAGAGCAGCAGCACCACAGCAGTAACCACTGTCTACGAGGCCCCACCTCTTCCAGGTTCCACCACCTCACACTGCCACGTTAGGGACCACGCTTCCAGCACATGAACCTCAAACCAACCACAGCGCAATCAAAGGAAATCCTCCAGGGGGCAGACCTGGACGTAGAGCATCTGGTTGTTACTTCTGCGTGGAAGGAGAGGTGGCTAGAGTTGCAGATCTACAGTAAAGGAACATGACTGGAAAAGGGTAAAATATTGAATGCTTTCCCCTTTTCTTATTTTTATAAACTTTTTTGAGTTTTAAAAATTTATTCTGGGGGTGGGGGAGAGAGAGTGTGAACACTCCCATCTACTATTTACTCTCTAAATACCCCAAACGGCCAGTACTGGGCAGGCTGACCGGCTGGAGCTAGGAGCCAGGAACTCATTCCAGGTTTCCCACATGGGTGGCAGGAATCCAGCTACTTGAATCATCACCTGCTGCCTTCCAGGACTGGTACTGGTAGGGAGCCAGACTCAAGAGCTAGAGCTGGGAATTGAACCTAGACACTCAGATATGGCTTGCAGGTGTCTTAACTGCTAAGCCAAATGCTGGCCCCAATGCTTAGTCTTTAAAACTGGGAACAAGGCCAGGGTGTCTGCTCACACTACTTCCATCTAACACTGTACTGGGTTTCTAGTCTGTGAAGTGAAGCAAGAAAAGGAAACAAGTACAGATTGGAAAGGATGAGGTAAAACGGTCTTTATTTGCATAAAACATGAGCATGTATGTAAAAAGTTATAAGGAATCTACAAAAATAAGCTACAAGAATGAATAAGTAAGTTTAGCAATTGCAGGATACGAAGTCAACATAAAGACAAGTGTATTTCTATACACTAGCAATGAAGAATTAAAATTTGGAATTTAAAATATATTTGTAATAGCATTAAAATTGGGATACGTAGGGATAAATTTAACAAAATATTTACAAGGCCTGTAAATATTAAACATTGAAAGCTGAAAAACATTGCTATGAGAAATGAAGAGATTTAAGTAATTGAATAGAGAACTATATGCTGTTCATGGATTCTGAAGATTCCATATTGTTAAGATATCAATTCTCCCCAAATATTCAGAGTCAATGTATCCCAATCAAAATCTCATGAGGCATTTTTGTAGAAATTGACAAGGTGATTCTAAAATTTATATGGAAAGACAGAGAACTCAGAATAACTAAAACAATTGGCATTGGTGCTATGGAGGTAAGCATAGCTGCCTTCCAGAATAACTAAAATAATTCTGCAAACTAGGAACCAAATTGGAAGACCTACACTTACTGATTTCAACACTTAATTTACAGCTACATTAATCGAGACTGTGTGGTACTGGCATAAGGACAGACATATTGATCAATGAAATAGACTAGAGTATTGAAATAGGCCCACACAGGTTTGGGCAACTGAGTTTTAACAATGGTACCAAGTTATTTAATGGGAGGAAAGGATAATTTTTCAACAAGTGCTAGAATACCTTGATATCTAAGGGGTAAGGGGAATCCCAATCCTTACCTGACAAGGTACACAAAAATTAACTCACAGTGCACCATTGACATAAGCATGACAGTGAAAACCATAAAACTTCTAGAGGAAATCTTTGTGACATTTGGACAAGCAAAGATTTCTTAGGACATAAACCACTAAAAACTTGATACATTGGACTTTATCAAAATCAAATACTTATGCTTTATAATTAGGAGAATGAAAAAGCAAGCCCAGAATCAGAGAAAATATTTGCCAGATATTTACCTAACAAAAGGTGTGGACCCAGAATACAAAATTTAAATTACAAAATTTTGTTAAATTTTAAAATGGGCAAAATATTTCAAAACACAAGTCACAAAAGACATACAAATGTTCAAATGTTCAGTAAGCACATGAAGAGATGCTAACATGATGTGTTAACAAGGAAGTGCAAATTAAAACCACAAAGAGCTACCACTATACACTTTGAGAATGGCTACACTGAGGACTGGCAATACCAAGTACAGGCATACCTCAGGCATGGTGTGGGCTGGGTTCCAGACCACTGCAATAAAGTGAATATGGCAATAATGCAAGCTTCCCAGTGCATATAAACGTGATGTTTACACTATACCACTTCCTGGTCTGTTAAGTGTACAATATAGTATTATGTCTAAAACACAATGTATATACCTTAACTGAAAAACACTTTATTGCTAAATCATGCTGAAGATCATCTGGGCTGAGGGAAAAATGGTGCCCCTAGACAAGCTTGAGACAAAGTTGCCCCAAACCTTCCATCGGTTATATCTGCAAAGCACACTAAAACGAGGTGTGCCTGTACTGGCAAGAATCTAAAATAACCAGAGTTCTCATACACGGCTGCTGCTGCTGCTGGGAATACAAAATGGTTCAACTACTTTGGACAACAGCAATGTCGTAAAAGGTTCAACAAACACTTACACAATCTAGCAATTCCTCTTCTAGGTGTTTACTCCAAAGACGCCTATGGGAATATTTACAGCAGCCCAAACTGGAAACAACAGGAATATACATTCAAGGGATGCACAAATGTCAGTGTATCCATTCAACAGAATACTAAGCAATAAAAAGGAACAAATTTCTGAAACACACAATAACATGGAAGAATTGCAAAAGCATTATTTCAAGAGAAAGGAGCCAGATATAACATACATCCTACATGATTTCATTCACATGGAATTCAAAGCAAAGGTAAAACTACAGTGAGAGGCCAATCAATGGTGCTTGGGAAAGGCACTGGCTACGCAGGGGCCCAGGGACCTGTTCGGAGTGATGGCAACAGAATGCCTCACAGCATGCCTGTGTCGGTGAACCTCTGCCCAGTGTGCTGCCTTGACTAACTGTCCGCTCTGCAGCACGGGCAGGGGGACCCAAGGGGAGTCCAGCTGACTTCCTGAGCTGAGGACCAGGAGCTGGAAAGTCATGGGAAGCTGTGAGAAGCTGTTGCCTCTGCGGGTCTGTAGCCAGGTGCTGAGGCTGGGACCCTTGTTGTCATTAGGGCCATGGACAGGAAGAAGCCCTGGAAGCAGAGCAAAAGACAGTGAGAACAAGCTAGGACCCACCAGTTACCTCTGTGTTTGCCTATCCCATCTGACCACAAAGTTTCAAAGTAATGCTTCCCTCTGCCTCCCAAATCTCATACAAGACTTGTATTATATGGAAGGGAATTCTGGGTAATATGCAGCTTGACCAAGTTGACAACAGAACAATGTGCCACACGCACACAGAATTTAAGGAATCATCTTTCATTACCAATATTTATTTAGGGGAGTGAGTTTTCTTGGTGCTACATCAATAAAAATGAAAAATTAGAAAATATCTAGTGATTTACACTTTATTTTTTAGCCTAGATACAAGTAATATTCAACGAATATTATTTAAAAGAAATATCAGTCCTGTCTATCTCATTATATCTAATGAATTATATTATTATAATTTTATATATAATTATATAATTAACATATTATTTTATATTAATTTAAAAGAACTATCAGTCCTGTCTATCTCATTATATCTAATGAATTATATTATTATAATTTTTATATATAATTATATAATTAATATATTATATATTAATTTAAAAGAACTATCAGTACTGTCTATCTCATTATGTCTAATGAATTATTATATTATTACTATGTCCATTATATCTAAGAAATTTTTATCCTTACTATTTATTGACATTTGATACATGCATGTTACTGTTCTAATGTACACTAATAATGGAAAGGAAAACACAGTCCAGAAAAAATACTGAAAGAAAATAATGGGCCAGCGCCGTGGCTCACTTGGCTAATCCTCCGCCTGCGGCGCCAGTACCCCGGGTTCTAGTCCCAGTTGGGGCGCCGGTTCTGTCCCAGTTGCTCCTCTTCCAGTCCAGCTCTCTGCTGTGGCACGGGAAGGCATAGAGGATGGCCCAAGTGCTTGGGCCCTGCACCCACATGGGAGACCAGGAGGAAGTGCCTGGCTCCTGGCTTTGGATTGGCGCAGCACACCGGCTGTAGCAGCCATTTGTGGGGTGAACCAATGGAAGGAAGACCTTTCTGTCTCTTTCTCTCTCTTACTGTCTAAATCTGCCTGTCAAAAACAAACAAACAAACAAAAAAACTAATGAACACAGAAATTTTAAAAAGTTTTAAATTTCTATTTTGTGTATATCAGTGTATAACAGAAGAGGAAAAGAGCTTATACTGTAAACATATTTCATTAGTTTAAAGTTTTGTGGGGATATAGACAAGTAAGGGAAAAATATAAAATTTCCTACTTTTTTATGATTTCTTTTGGTGACCAGCACTGTGACACAGGTTAAGCCTCTGCCTGCAGTGCTGGCATCCCACATGGGCACCAGTTTGAGTTTCAGCTGCTCCACTTCCCATCCAGCTCCCTGCCAATGTGCCTGGGAAAGCAGTAGGGCAAGTACTAGGGCCCCTGCACCCACATGGGAGACCAGGAAGAAGCTCCTAGCTCCTGGTTTTGGCCTGGTCCAGCCCCTGTCATTACAGCCATTTAGGGGAGTGAACCAGTGGATGAAAGCTCTCTCTCTCAGTCTCTCTGCCTTTCAAGTAAATAAAGCTTTAAAAAAAAAAAGAGTAAACAGAATTTTCAGCATTGTTCTAGGGATACACTGGTGAACTAAGTTTGTGATAATGGATTTGAAAGGATGTCATGCTAGAAGGCACTGTTAGGACCCGAAAAAATGAAGTGATAGAATGGCGCGAGAACCGAGGTTTTAAATTGAAGGCGATCTCACAGGAATGCGCAGAAACAGAATACTATTCTTTCAAAAACAAAATCTTAGCTGTGAAAGGAAGGAGGAAGAATCAGTGCTTCCCCACATAGCCTTCTTTTGACAGACAAATGAGAGGGGCTCAGCGGGAGTTCCCGGGACTTTGTTTTGAAAAACAAAGTAAAGCGCCACTAGACAACTAGACTGCCCACTTTTCTCTCTCCCTCTTTTTAAGATTTATTTATTTATTTGAAAATCAGAGTTAGAGTTAGAGTTAGAGAGAGAGAAAGAGAGAGAGAGGTCTTCCATCCAATGGTTCACTCCCCAATTGGCCACAATGGCTGGAGTTGCACCGATCTGAAGCCAGGAGCTTCTTCCAGGTCTCCTATGGGGGCACAGGGGCCCAAGGACTTGGGCCATCATCCTCCACTGCTATCCCATGCCATAGCAGAGAGCTGGATTGGAAGTGGAGTAGCCAGGTCTCGAACAGGCGCCCATATGGGATGCCGGTGCTTCTGGCCAGGGCATTAACCCACTGCGCCACAGCGCCGCCCCCCCCCCCATTTTTTTTTTTTTTTTAAGATTTTTATTTATTTATTTGAGAGGTAGAGTTACAGATAGTGAGGAAACAGAGAGAGAGGTCTTCCATCTGCTGGTTCACTCCCCACATGGCTGCAATGGCCAGAGCTGGGCTGATCCGAAGCCAGGAACCGGAAGCTTCTTCCAGGTCTCCCACGTGGATGCAGGGGTTCAAGGATTTGGGGCATCCTCTGCTGCTTTCCCAGGCCACAGCAGAGAGCCACATCAGATGTGGTGCAACTGGGACTAGAACCAGCGCCCATATGGGATACCAGCACTACAGGCAAAGGATTAACCCATGAGCCAGAGGGCCTGGCCCCCGCACACTTTTCTCTTCTTAATTCCCTTTTCACATGGAACCCAGGCTGAGTTCTGTAGGCAGGTTCTGATTTCCAAGTTGCCACCACAGTATTTTCTCTCCGCCTCGACTGGACACCTTGCCTCAGCAGGCCTCAGTCGGCCCTGGAACTCCAGCGACTGCCCAAGCCGCTGTGTAGGAGGCTTTGTCAGAGAAGACAACTTTGTCTTCCCAGAGAACAAACCCTCCACTTTGCTCTATGAGGCGGATAGCAACCCCAAACCATGGGTGGGCACGGGCTTGCGCAAGCCTCAATAGCTCTTTTAAATCCAGGGAAGAGGACGGGCAGGGAAGGTACCTCCCCACCAGGCACCACCTCACCAACTTAAAAGAAAGCCTGGCTCAACAAAGCTGTCAGATACTACTGTCACATTTCTCCTCACCTGCTAGACACCAAAACCAACCTCTAATATCCAGGGCAAGAAAGACCTAAATTTCAGCACTCAGCAAAACAACATTTTTTTCTCTCTTTGGAGAAATATCTACTTTTATTAAGAACATCTACACTTGCACAAACCTATAGGTACCATAAAATCCCCAAATACCTTGAAACAAGCACAGTCCCTTTCATACCAAGAAACCCTTTTTTACCGTATTTTTTTGTTTGTTTGTCAATATAATACTTAAATTACAACTGTTAAAAAAAAAAAAAAACACAGGGAAACAATGTATTGCCAGGTTTTCGTTTTGGAAACCCAGCAATTGTGTTTCAACGTGGCTGGATACAGAAGAGTAACTCAACACCCTTGGAAACCACTGGGCCAGTCTGCGCATGTGTGATTCCAGGCAAGTTTTAAGAAACTTGTTTACAGTCCTACGCTGTCACCTTGGGTCAGCAGGCGAGGGGCAGCCACGATCCTCCTCCTGCCTGCCACAGGGCTCTTCCGCATTTTCAAACTGCGCCAGGCCACCTGCCCACGTGGCCGGCTGGCTGTGCCGTGTCCTGCGCCCTCAGGATGTGTCCGGTGCCCTCTCTGGCCGCGGGGTTCCAAGCGCCAGAGATGAGTGCTCAGAACCCCGATCCTCATCCTGCGGAACCACTTCGGCGCCGGGGATATTCCGGGCGGGGAGGCAGAGCCAGGTCTGGATGCCAATCCCCGCCAGGCCTGAGTGGGGTCCTCGGAGACGTCACCACCGCCCCCACCCCAGCCCGGGATGCTCCCAGCGCCCTGCAAGCGCCACCCCTACCTGGCCTCTCACTAGAAATTGGGGAGACGGACCCCGCCCCTCAGAACTGAACACCCAGCAAGATTCTAACAGGCACCTGGTCGCGCCCCTCCGAGGGGCGGGGTCGGGGCGGTCCGAAATGGCGGCGGCGGCGGCGGCAGGGTCCCGAGGGTCACTCTCCCAGGCGCCCTTGACTGGCTCTCGCCGCGGCGCCACCTACCTTGCTGGTGGGCGGCCTCAGCGCGCGGCGCGAAGGGGTGGGAGCGCGAGGTGACGAGCACTTGGAAGCGCCAATAAGCACTCGGAAGCACAGGCCGCGTCCAATCAGTGCCCGAGCAGCGGAGACCAAGAGTAGGTTGCGAGCTAGCGGCGCGTGTGGCGGACACGGAACGCCGAGGACCTTGCCTACTGCCCGGCTAGGGCCTCCCGCCTCGCCGCTTCCCGCGCGTCCTGCACCACGGCCCCAGATGTCCCCTGGGCGACGCTGAGGAGCCAGAGGGCTCCTCATGCAGCAGTCGCAGGGCCATCACCTGCAGCGGCTGCCACGGGCCACTCTGTCTCCCGAGGGGACTCTTCCTCCAGCGGTGGCTGCAGAGAGATGAGAGGCGGCTCCTGGCCGCGGGACCGTGAGACGCGCCCGGGGCCCGCTAGCTAGGGGGACTCGGCGGACGGCTGCCTGTGCACGCCCGTGCTCCTGGCTCGCGGCGGACAGCGGGGCCGGCGACATGTTCCCGCGGAGGCCGCCGGCCTCCCTGGCGGCCTGGCTGGCGGGCGCGCGGGGCGGGGGCCTGCTGGGCCTGCTGGCCAATCAGTGCCGCTTCGTGACGGGCTTGCGCGTGCGGCGCGCGCAGCAGATCGCGCAGCTCTACGGCCGCCTCTACTCGGACAGCTCGCGCTGCGTCCTCCTCGGACGCCTGTGGCGCCGGCTGCGCGGCCGCCCCGGCCATGCCTCTGCCTTGATGGCGGCGCTCGCCGGTGTCTTCGTGTGGGACGAGGAGAGGATCCAGGAGGAGGAGTTGCAGAGGTGGGCCCGCCGGCGTGGTCGCTGGTGCCTGGGCGGTGGGGTTGGGGGTCGGCTGGGGCAGGGAGTTGGAACTTGTGAACCCTGGAGGCTGCCCGGTGGTCAGCGCCGCCCGATGCCCTGTGGTCCTTTAAGTGGCGTGCTGTAGGTTAAACCTGACTTAGCAAACCGGGTTGTTTATTGTTTTGTCGGGGTAGAAATACGAACTGGAAGCGTGGGTGAGGGTAGGAGGGAGACCACAGTGGGGAGCGTGACACTTCCACGGAACGAGATTGCAATTCGCTATGGGAGACAGCGAGGCCATTGTCCACATGATCTTTAACACGCCTGGAAAGGCGCGGATCCACAACAGATTTTCATCCCGATCTGCGGTGTAGGTCTGCAGTTTTGGAATGACTGCACTCCAGATGGGAGGCAGGCCTTGTGAGAGACGCCCGCAGAGCGCTCTGTCACTCTGCCGGTGTGACAGAATTAAGAGGCTGCGAAGGATTTTGCCCTGCTTGCACAGATCAGTAGCCCAGACCTTTTAAACTGTTAAGAATTAGGTCAGGTTTGTGCTGTTGTACCTGGAACTTTGGGGGACACTGTGTTGTTAAGATTCTGAACTTGCTCTTGAAAAGCCCAGTATCGTTGATTGCATTTGGTAGCTAATCTCGTGGGGAATTTTTTTTTTCTTTAGCCCCTGTTTTAAAATGCATTTTCTTTTTAACAGGCATCCTTAAATGGTGACTCCCTTCCACACAAACACTCCACTCTAATCTACAACTGTGATTTTAGGAATGAGGGACAGCCTCCTCCCCCAGATAGATCTCAAATGAGTGGGTCTGTTCTAGGTATTTCTTTAACAGGGAGACAACCTGTTAGTCCACATTTTTTGTTAGGTTAAAAATGGAAATACCTCAATAAAATTTATACCGTGGCCATGTGGGAAGTGCAGCAGCCAGATGCCAGCTGTACAACCTTATGAATTGTGGGTAAATACAAGTCTATCCTGAGAACTGGGACTACCTCACCTGGCAAGAAAGGCGACTTGTAGAGGCAGTTTAAAATCATAACCACAAGCACCCTCACTCATTAAAAAGGCAAGATATTAAAGATGATAGTTACTCTGCCTAGTTTTTGTTAGCATTCTTTGCTACTTGCCCATTTGTTCTAATCAAATATTCCCAGATGTGAGAAATAAAATAATGGAAAGCTTTTTTTTTTTTTTTTTTAAAGATTTATTTGTCTGAAAGCTAGAGTGACAGAGAAAGAGGTTTTTCCATCTGCTGGTTCATTCCTCAAATGACTGCAATGGCTGGGGCTGGCCCAGACCGAAGCCAGGAGCCAGAAGCTCTCATCCAGGTCTCCAGTATGGGTGGCAAGGGCCCAAGTACTTGGACCATCTTTCTCTGCCTTCCCAAGCACATTAGCAGGGAGCTGAATTGGAAGCAGAGCAGCCCATACTTGAACCAGTGCTGTGATGTGGGATGCCAGCATCGCTGTAAGCGGTGGGCTTACACAAAGCTGACCCTGGAAAGAAAACTTTTTTTTTTTTTAACATTTATTTATTTATTTGGGGGCTGGTGCTGTGGCATAGCGGGTAAAGCCGCCACGTGTGGTGCTGGCATCCCATATGGGCACCAGTTCAAGTCCCGGCTGCTCCACTTCCAATCTAGCTCTCTGCTATGGCCTGGGAAAGCAGTGGAAGATGGCCTGAGTCCTTGGGCCCCTGCATGCACATGGGAGACCTGGAAGACTCTCCAGGCTCCTGGCTTCAGATCAACCCAGCTCTGGCTGTTGCAGCCATTTGGGGAGTGAACCAGAGGATGGAAGACCTCTCTCTCTCTGTGCCTCTGCCTCTCTGTGCCTCTGCCTTTCAGATAAACAAATGAATCCTAATTTAAAAAAAGATTTATTTATTTGAAAGAGTTACAGAGAGAGGAGAGACATCTTCCACCCACTGGTTCATTCCCCAAATAGCTGCAAGGGCCAGGGCTGGGCCAAACTGAAGCTGGGAGTTTCATCCATGTCTCTCACGTGGGTGGCAGGGGCCCAGACGCTTGGGCCATCTTCTGCTGCTTTTTCCAGGACATTAGCAGGGAGTTGGATCAGAGTGGAGCAGCTGAGACATGAACTGGCGCCTGTATGGGATGTTGGTGTCGCAGGCAGAGGCTTAACCTGCCAAGCCACACGCTGGCCCCAGTACTCTTGGTTCTAAACCAATTAAAGAACCATTGTTCTGGGTTAAGCAGTTTTGGAATTTCCAGAGTTTAGATGAAGGTCAGTGAGAACACTGACAGCTGCCTCTTGACCTTCCTCAGGTTGTTAGAGTCAAGGCCTTCATTTGACACTGCTGTCCAGTTCATATACTTAAAATTTGATCAAATTGTCCATCTGGAAGGGTCTTAACACATCTGTCACCTTGATAGGCAAGTCAGCCCTGAGGGATCTTCAAAAAGTTCATGGAAAATGTGTTTACAAAAAACTGTATGGATTTGAGAACTTTTTTGCACTGAAATAAGCTCATTTTCTAAATTCCATTTTCCATGAACATTTCAAAGCCTCCTTATAGATCTTGGTTGTACTATAGTTCCTTAGGACTTTGATAGCTTGTCATGTTTACATTTTATTGGGTAAAACATTCTGAGCACAGATTAAGTTTTTGCTTGGTGTTTAAGTATTCTGTTTGCTTAAACACTACTGAGGTGGACACTTTAGAACATTACTAAATTTTATTTTATGAGATGATTTGGAGTAGCTTTGAGAATGGAGCACAGTTAGATGTATGTCTCAGGTCAAATGCATTTCTGTCATTCTTGATGGAAGAAGAACATGATTGTCACATGGCCCCTAAATCACAGCCTTTGGCTTATCTCTGCTGTTTCTGTACCCACTTGTCCTGGTGTCCTGGTTAGACAAGGGATGGAGTGTTCAGGGTGTCTTCTTGAATGTATGCCTTAAAGTGGCTTGAGATTTTCTTATGTAAATAACACTCCAATAGAGTTTCCATTCAGAATGAAAAACAGTAACCTGGCTTTTTTGTAAGAACATCTCTACCAAATAGGATCTTACAGATCATGCAACAGCAAGAAAATCCAAGAGAAGTAGTTATCTGTACAAAGTGATTTTGACCTGCTGCTGAGGCCAGATGTAGAAACCAGATCTGTTAATACTTGCTCTAGTATTCTTACCAGTTGGCTTCAATTAAACAGTCGAACAAAATAGCTTCAATACTATTTTTGGTGCTTGTTGGCATTCTGTGAGCCCAAGGCAAATCTTATGGAAAAATACAGCCGTACAATTTGATTGCTTTGGAACAGTTAAAAAAAAAATTATAGGAACAAAAAGAGGAAGGATGTTAAGAAATAAAGGCTGGGAGAAAATGTTCCATTAACCTCTTCTTTTTTTTTTTTTTTTTTTAAAGTTACAGTTCATTGCTCTAGAAATTGGAGTATGTGCCAATAAAGTTTCATAAGGAAAGCTGGCTTTTTTCCCATTTCTGTCTTCCAGGGTATTATTGCCGCGAACTAGTTGGTGTTTCTAGGTGTGTTCTCTCTCAGTAGCACATGAGAATCCCTGACTGTGACATCAGTTTGAAATTTGGGGGAGGGATGCTGGGAAGTGAGGCATTTGTCTTACTGAAATTCCTGCTTGTGGGAATGGCTTTATTTGAGTCATTTTGGAGCCTTGTAGCAAGCCCTGTGCTGAGGGGCAGGACCCCTAGATGTGCTGAACACTATCCTTTGTTGGGTGCCTCCAGTTTCCATAGCTTTCACTCCAACCTGTCTCAAATATTGTAATGATTTTCCTTTCAAAGAGAGGGAAGCACTGACTGTCTTTGCTTCATCCTTTTGCTAATCTGCTCATTTCATTACTATTTTGGGAATAATCTCTTTTGTCCTTCATTCCTCTCCTTGTTAGCTAAGTCTCTTAGTTGTGAAGGTTTAGTCACCCATGCCACCCAAACAAGATTTGGCACAGCAGGCTAAAGGGTGTATAGTGAGAGGCTCTGTTTGTCTCCACATAGATGATAATGAGTCACCATGTTCCTGTATACTAAGCATGTCTATCATGTTAGCGTTTAGAAGTTGAGACCTTTCAAGGACGCTTAAACTTTGGGACAGAATAGCAGTATTAATCATTTACATTTTTGTGATGCAGTCTTGCTCCAGCATTTGTACTGTGCTGTTCAAGGAGTGAATGTCATGCCTTCACAAATGATTATCCATCCCTCTTCAGGGACTTAGCCTCATAATTTTAAATCAAAGCCACCTAGTGATCTTTAATTATATAGGAGAGCCTGATATAGGAGTAGGTCGGAAGCTCTGTGTCACCTTGGGTCTTAGAAGTTTGTCAATGATAGTCATTAATTTTCTTAAAACCTTACTGACTATGTAATTTCTTGTATGAGCCGTGATATTTTAAAAAATATTTATTTATTTATTTGAAAGAGTTACACGGAGAGAGAAGGAGAGGCAGAGAGAGAGAGGTCTTCCATCTGCTGGTTCACTCCCCAATGGGCCGCAATGGCCAGAGCTGGACCGATCCGAAGCCAGGAGCCAGGAGCTTCTTCCGGGTCTCCCACGTGGGGGCAGAGGCCCAAGGACTTGGGCCATCTTCCACTGCTTTCCCAGCTATAGCAGGGAGCTGGATCGGAAGTGGAGCAGCCGGGACTCAAACTGGCGCCCATATGGGATGCTGGCACTGCAGGCGGCGGCTTTACCCGCTACGCCACACCACCGGCCCCACCCTGATATTTTAATAAGATATTCCACCAGTGGAAATATTTTTGCCTGTCTTTTTTTTTTCTTTTCTTTTTTTTTTTTTTATTTTTTTATTTTTATTTTTTTTTTTGACAGGCAGAGTGGACAGTGAGAGAGAGAGACAGAGAGAAAGGTCTTCCTTTGCCGTTGGTTCACCCTCCAATGGCCGCCGCGGCCGGCGCGCTGCGGCCGGCGCACCGCGCTGATCCGATGGCAGGAGCCAGGAGCCAGGTGCTTTTCCTGGTCTCCCATGGGGTGCAGGGCCCAAGCACCTGGGCCATCCTCCACTGCACTCCCTGGCCACAGCAGAGGGCTGGCCTGGAAGAGGGGCAACCGGGACAGAATCCGGCGCCCCGACCGGGACTAGAACCCGGTGTGCTGGCGCCGCTAGGCGGAGGATTAGCCTAGTGAGCCGCGGCGCCGGCCTTGCCTGTCTTTATAATGTGATAAGAATGACACTGAGGAGTGCTGCTTACTTACTATGCAAGGATGCTCTGCTCACCCTAAAAAATGCCATAATTGATGCCACGTGATGACTGAATTGTTCTCTGGACACATCTAGCTGTCGTTTTGCTTTTGCTTTCTTTTCTTCAAGATTTTATTGTGTACTCAAAGGTTCCATCACTATTTCTGTACTTAACCAGTTTGCAATGCCAACTGTGAATTTGTTTTGCAACTTTTAATTTAAGACTCTTTTAAAGGGTGAAACAATTTTCTTTTTCTTATTTGTTTTTAAAGATTTATTTATTTGAAAGTCAGAGTTACACAGAGAGAGGAGAGGCAGAGAGAGAGAGGTAGGTCTTCCATCCAATGGTTCACTCCCCACTTGGCCGCAATGGCCGGAGCTGTGCCAATCTGAGGCCAGGAGGCAAGAGCTTCTTTGGGCCTCCCATGTGGGTACAGGGGCCCAGGGACTTGGAGCATCTTCTACTGCTTTCCCAGGCCATAACAGAGAGCTGGATCAGAAGTGGAGCAGCCGGATCTCGAACCAGCACCCATATGGGATGCCGGCGCTTCAGGCCAGGGCATTAACCCGCTGTGCCACAGTGCCGGCCTCTCTCTTTCTCTCTCTCTCTCTCTCTCTCTCTCTCTCTTTTTAAAGATTTATTTATTTGAGAGGCAGAAAGAGAGCGAGAGAGAGAGAAAGAATCTTCAGCCACTGGTGTACTCCCCAAATGACCGCAAAGGCCAGAGCTGGGCCAGTCTGGAGCCAGGAGCTTCTTCAGGGTCTCCCATGTGGATGCAGGGGCCCACGCAATTGGGCCATTATCTACTGCTTTCCCAGGCCATGGCAGAAAGCTGGATCGGAAGTGGAGCCACTAGGTCTCGTACCATTGCCCATTTGGGATGATGGCGTCTTTGCCCCCTACACCACAGTGTTGCCTCCTCCACTTTTAATTTAAAGATTTGCTTATTTTTTTTGAAAGGCAGAGTTAGAGAGTGGAAGAGACAGAGGTCTTCCATCCACTGGCTCACTCTCCAAATGGCCACAACAGCTGGGCCAGGTCAAAGCCAGGAGCTTTTTCCAGGTCTCTCACGTGGGAACAGTGCCCTAAGCACTTGGGCCACCTTCTGCTCTTTGCCAGGCCTTCAGCAGGGAGCTGGATGGGAAGTGCAGCAGCCAGGACTGCCGGTGTTGCAGGTGGCAGCTTAACCTGCTGTGCCACAACACTACCTCTAAAAGACTGAAAGAAATTAAAGAAGACATAGGCGAGGGCATTGTAGCTCAGTGTTAACCCATAGCTTAGAATGCCTGCATCCCTTAGCAGAATGCCAGCTGGAGTCCTACCTACTCTGGTTCTGATCCAACTTCCTGCAGTGGACCAGGGAAACAGCAGGTGACACCTCAAATACGCGAGTGCCTGCCACCCATATGAGAGACCCTGTGGAGTTTCTGGTTCCTGGCTTCAGCCTAGCTCAACCCCAGGTGTTAAAACCATTTGGGGGGGGGGGGGCGGCGCTTTGGTGTAGCAAGTAAAGCCACCACCTGCAGTGCTGGCATCCCATATCTGTGCCGGTTTGAGTCCCAGCTGCTGCACTTCCTTTCTAGCTCTCTGCTATGGCCTGGGAAAGCAGTGGAAGATGGCCCAAGTCTTTGGACCTCTACACCTGCATGGAAGACCTGGAAGAAGCTCCTGGCTCCTGGCTTTGGATTGGCGCAGCTCCAGCCATTGCAGCCAGTTGGGGAGTGAACCAGCGGATGGAAGACCTCTCTCTCTTTCTCTGTGTAACTCTGCCTTTCAAATAAATAAATAAATCTTAAAAAAAAAAAAAAATTTGGGGAGTGACCCAGCAGTCAGTAGATCTCTCTTTGTCACTCTGCCTTTCAAATCAATAAATAAATCTTTTTTTTTACTATAAATGAATCTTTAAAAAAATAAAGAAGACTTAAACAAGTGGGAAGACATATGGTGTCCATGGATGGAACACTATTTTTTAAAGATTTATTTATTTAATTGAAAGAATTACAAAGGAAACCCAGAAACAGAGAAAGAGATCTTCCATCTGCTGGTTCATTGCCCAAATTGGCTATAATGACCGGGGCTATGCCACGCTGAAACCAGGAGCCAGCAGCTTCTTCTGGGTCTCCCACATGGGTATAGGGGCCCACATACTTGGGCCATCTTCTGCTGCTTTCCCAAGTGCATTAGCAGGGAGTGGGATTGGAAGTGGAACTGCCAGGACTCAAACCAGCACCCATATGGGATGTTGGATGATGCAGGCGGAGGCTTAAGCTTCTATGCCACAGCACCGGCCCCATATTGGAACACTTAATATTGTTAACTCATTTTATCTGCAAAATTCATTGCGATTCTTATCAAAATCCTAGCAGGTTATTTTGCAGAAGAAAACAAATTCTAATACTCAGAGATGAGACTCAGAATAATCCAAACAGTCTTGATTGGAAAATACCAAAATTGGAGGACTCACCATTCTTTTTTTTAAAAAGGTTTATTCATTTATTCAAAGGCAGAACGATAGAGAGATAGAGAGAGAGAGAGAGAGAGAGCGAGAGAGAGAGAGCGAGCTTCAGTCTACTGGTGTACTCCCCAAGTGGTTGTAACAGTCAGGTCTGGGCCAGGCTGAAAGCAGGACCAGGAACTCCATCCTGGACTCCCACATGAGTGACAGGGGCCCAAGTACTTGGGCCATATTCTTCTGCCTTCCCAGGCACATTAGTTGTAAGATGGATCAGAAGCAGAGCAACCAGGACTTGAACACACTCTCCGTACAGTGACTTAACCTTGCTGTGTACCACATCCCATGAAGACTCACCTTTCTTGATTAAAAGCTTATTGCAGGGGCAGGCGTTTGGCCGTTAAGACATTGCTTGGGGCATCCATATCCTGTGTTGGAGTGGCTGGGTTTGAGTCCTGGTTTTGCTGATTCCAGCTTCCTACTCATGTGCACCCTAGGAATCAGCCAGTGATGGCTTAAGTAGTTGGGTCGTTACTACTCATGTGGGGGACCTGGATTGACTTCCTAGCTCCTGGCTTCAGCATGGCCTAGCCTGAACTGTTGGGGGCATTTCAGGAGTAAACTAGTGGAAGATCTGTCACTGCCTTCCACTCCCTTCCTTCTTCCCCTCTCCCCCTACTCCGCCTTACAAATAAATAATATAAATAATTAAACACTATGAGAGTCTGCTTTGTGGTGCAGTGGGTTAAATTGCTGCTTGTAATGCTGGCACTTGAGTCCTGGCTCCTCTATTTCCAATCCAACTTCCTACTAGGAAGACAGCAGAAGGTAGGTTAGGTACCTGGGCCCCTGCCTCCCATGTGGGAGACCAGGATGGAGTTTCTGGCTTCTGGCATTGGCCTAACCCAGACATGGTTGTTGAGAACATTTGGGGAGTAAACCAGAAGGTAGAAGATCTCTGTATCTCTGCCTTTCAAATAAATCTGTACAAAAATATTACAGGGGCTGGTGCCGGGTCATAGAAGGTTAAGCCTCTGCCTACAGTGTCAGCGCTGGGTTAAGTCCTCACTGTTGCACTTCTGATCTGGTTCCCTGGTGATGCACCTAGGAAGGCAGTGGAAAATGGTCAAGTAGTTGGGCCCTGCAACCACATGGGAGACCCAGAAGAAGCTCCTGGCTCCTAGCTGCAGCCTGGCCCAGCCCTGACCGTTGTGGCTGTTTGGGGAGTGAACCAGCAGGTGGGAGATTCTCTCTCTCTCTCTCTCTCTCTCTCTCTCTCTCTCTCTTTATTTTTCCCCTATCTCTCCCCTCTCTGTATTTCTGCCTTTCCAAAAAAAAAAAAAAAAAAAAAAAAAAATTACAAAGCTACAATAAGGAGGATGTTATGGTACTGGCATAAGGATGGACATACAGATTCTTGGCATGAAATTGACAATCCAGAAATAAACTCTTAGATTTATTTTTTTTAAAGATTTATTTTAGTTATTTGAAAGAGTTACAGAGAGAGTTAGAGCCAGAGAGAGAGAGAGAGGGAGGGAGAAAGGGAGGAAGGGAGTCTTCCATCCACTGGTTCACTCCCCAAATGACCACAACGGCTAGAGCTAAGTGTATCCGAAGCCAGGAGCCAGGAGTTTCTTCCAGGTCTCCCACGCAGGTGTGGGGGCCCAAGGACTTGGGCCATCTTCCATTGCTTTCCCAGGCCATAGCAGAGAGCTGAATTGGAAGAGGAGCATCTGGGACTAGAACTGGTGCCCCTTTGGGATGCTGGTGCCACAGGTGGAGGCTTAGCCTACTAATCCCCATTTTATAGATTTATAAATAGAAACTAGAGGCCGGTGCTGTGACTTCATGGGTAAAGCTGCTGCCTGTGATACCTACATTCCATGTGGGCACTGGTTCAAGATCTGGCCTCTACTTCCAATCCAGCTGTCTGCTTATGTGCCTGGGAAAGCAGCAGAAGATGGCCCAAGTACCTGGGCCCCCGCAACCACGTGGGAGACTTGGAGGAAGCTCCTGACTCTTGATTTTGACCTGACCCAGCCCTGGCCATTGTGGCCATTTGGGGAGTGAACCAGTGGATGGAAGACCTCTCTCACTCTCTGTCTAACTCTCTCTGTGTAACTCTTTACTTTAAAATAAGTAAGTCTTTAAAAAAATGAAACTAGTTAAGGAATTTAAGATTCTAGTTAAAGATTATTAGACTAGTATTTAAATTCCAGAAACTCAGTTTTTATTCACTACACTGAGTATAATTTTTTTCTTTTTTTTTTTTTTTTATTTTTTGACAGGCAGAGTGGACAGTGAGAGAGAGAGACAGAGAGAAAGGTCTTCCTTTGCCGTTGGTTCACCCTCCAATGGCCGCCGCGGCCGGCGCGCTGCGGCCGGCGCACCGCACTGATCCGATGGCAGGAGCCAGGTGCTTCTCCCGGTCTCCCATGGGGTGCAGGGCCCAAGCACTTGTGCCATCCTCCACTGCACTCCCTGGCCACAACAGAGAGCTGGCCTGGAAGAGGGGCAACCGGGACAGAATCCGGTGCCCCGACCGGGACTAGAACCCGGTGTGCCGGCGCCGCTAGGCGGAGGATTAGCCTAGTAAGCCGTGGCGCTGGCCAATTTTTTTCTTTTTTAAGATTTATTTATTTGAAAAACAGCAGAGAGGTCTCCCATCTGCTGGTTCATTCCCCAGATGGCTGCAATGGCTGGAGCTGGGCCAATACAAAACCAGGAGCCAGGAGATTCTTCTGTGTCTCCCCTATGGGTGCAGAGGCCCAGGGACTTGGGCCATCTTCCACTGTTTTCCCAAGCAGAGAGCTGGATCTGAAGAGAAGCAGCCAGGACATAAACTGGCACCCATATGGGATGCCAGTGCCACAGTCAGAGGCTTAGCCTACTATGCCACAACACCAGCCTCATAAATACATCTTTAAAAAAAATGGTATTGATTTATTTGAAAGGCAAAGAGAGATTTCTTATCTGCTAGTTCACTTCCCAAAAGCTTGCAGCAGCTGTAGCTGCATTAGGCTGAAGCCAGAAGCCTGGAACTCAATCTGGATCTTTAACGTGGGTGTCAGGGACCCAGCCACATGAGCCCAGGGGTCACATCAGCAGGAAACTGGAATTAGAGCCATAGCCAGGCATTCAGCCTGGACCCTCAGAAGTAGAATACAGGGTGTCCCAAGTGTTGTCCTTGCCACTGTGCCAAGCCTGCCCCTGCCCTGCCCCTGCCTTTAAAAATTTTATTTGTGAATACTATTTTAAACCTATTCCAATTGTTATACAGCTGTTTGTATGGATGCTTCATTTCACTGGGTTGATAGCTCTGTGCACCGTGTCTGTTTTTCTCTCAGGTCCATTAATGAGATGAAACGGTTGGAGGAAATGTCAAATGTATTTCAGAGTTCTGCAGTCGAGCGCCACCCTCCGGAATCGAAATCCCAAACAAGCGGAAATGAAGATTCGAAAGACAAAGAAGAGCAACCCTGGGAGATGGTGATGGATAAGAAACATTTTAAGCTGTGGCGCCGCCCAATTGCAGGCACGCACCTTTACCAGTACCGAGGTGAGCCTGGCGTGACTGCCTTTCAAGTGTGTTCCACGGTGGCCCCGGCTCATAGGACATCTGTTGCTCATACTTCTGGCTTCTCTAAACTGTTCTCTTTGTTGTTTCTCTTTCCCCAGAAGACAGACGTCACTGTGTCTTCCTTGCTATTGATAATCTCTTAATCTCTTATTTTGCTGCCTCACTATAACCTGCAGTTTCTGAACCTGCCTGTAGGATCTGTCAGTCCTGAGAGCTGAACTGCAGTGAGGTGACAGGAATAGGTGGTCACAGGAGCGTGGCCAGCGTCCCTTCTTCTTTCTTGTCGTTCTAGTTTTCGGAACATACACAGATGTGACGCCCCGGCAATTCTTCAATGTTCAGGTGAGTTAATTTTTCTCTCCAAATTTGAACCTCCTGGCAAGCCGGTTACCGCTGTCATGTGAATAATTTCTCTGATTCAGGTGACGTTGACTTCAAGACGTCCTCTGTCTCCCAACCTATCTTCTTGCATCATGTACCTTCTGGGTAACCACATTTCATTATCTTTTCCATGGAATGAGACTAATTCTAGCCCCTTCATAGGACTGTTGGGAAGGTCAGACAGAGGAGTATATTTTAACATTTTACTAATGTTTATTGAAAACAAATTTTAATGCAAGAGAGTAACACGGAGACAGCTGTCATGTGCTGTTTCACTCATGTGGCCGTAAGAGGTAAAGCTGAAGCCAGGGACCAGAAACTCAGTCTTCCACATGGGTGGCAGGGACCCAACTATCCAAACCATCATTTGCTGTCCCCTCCTCCCGATCTGCCTGGGCAGGAGGCTGAAATTGGGAGCTAAACATCAAACTTAGGTACTCTGATGTGGGACACGAGTGTGTTACCCAGCCTCTAAGGACTAGACCAAATGCCTGCCCCTTCACTGCATGAGGTATTACTGGTTTTTTCCTGAACAGTTTGAGGGTAAGTTAATACATCATAGTCTTTTATTCCTAAATCCCTCAGTTTATATTACCTGAAACTAGACATAGTCTCTTAATGGTAACATTATCAAAGTTGTTTAATTGAACATTGATACATTACTTGTGTGAAATCTTTTCTTTGTATTCCAGTTTTATCCATTGGCCCAGTAGTATCTTTTATAGCATTTTCCTCTGGTAACAGATACCAATCTGGGTTATATTATTGGTCACATCTTTTTAACCGCTTTTGATCTGGAACATTTCCCTAGTGAAGGTATTTATTTAATAAAGATGAAAAGTGTCTGTTCAAAACTGCCTTCATCTTTGGAATAATGAGAAATGTTTAAAACAAAAGTGAAAAAGGGAAGTGGACACAGAGTTCTACAAAAATTTTTTTTTACTAGAGTTTTCATTTGTTTTTTCAGACTTTCAGTAACTAGTAAAAATAGTTGATTGTAACACCTGGTGGTAATATGCAAGTGTGCTTTCCCCTAAGCACTGAATTTCATCAGTTTGTATTGAATTTTTGTTGGTTTAGATGTTGGTCTTAATTTGAAGTCCCTCAGTTGCTAGTGATGCCAGAAACTTCAAAGAAAAATACACTACTTGGATTTTTTTATGTGAGGTGTCTGTTTAATACTTTTTAGAATTTTCTCACCCTTATGTTTGTATCACTATATAACTGTATTTTCCCCAGACGTGTCTATTACAATATTTTTTCTTACATACTTCTTTGGCTTGCCTTTTCTTTTTTAAGAATGACTTTGAATGTAGTGATACTAACCAATATGAAGGGACTTGAGAAGAATAACCAGATGTCAACAGCCCTGTTTTTCTCACTTTGGCACTGTTAGGTCAGATCACTTTGTTTGCGATCTTGATCTTGTCTTTTTCCTTTGCGCAGCTGGACACGGAGTACAGAAAAAAGTGGGATGCCCTGGTGATCAAGCTGGAGGTGATCGAGAGGGACGTGGTTAGTGGCTCTGAGGTTCTTCACTGGGTCACCCATTTTCCTGTGAGTGCTTTCACTTCTAGATTTACTTCTGTCAGGTCCTGTGATGCAGAACCCTAATCCTGCCTCTCTGTTTCTTTAGTATCCAATGTACTCACGGGATTACGTTTATGTTCGGCGGTACAGCGTAGATGAGGAAAACAACGTGATGGTGTTGGTGTCACGGTATGTGTGGCTACCTGTGGCTCTGGCCGAATTCCTCAGCCGTGCCCTTCTCCCTTATGTGTCTGTCAGTTTGCATGTTCTCAGGCCCTGGTGAGTCCCCCTAGGCTTCCGAGTGGCCAGCACCCATCTGTCCAGCCTTTGAAGATGAGGGGCTCTGTCTGAATTTTGAAGAGAGGTGAACTTTTCAACAGGAACAATTGTTAAATAGTTTCCACTGGTTCCTTAATGTTGGTAATTTTAAAAAGAAGTGTTGTCTTTGACACAAAGCCTAATGAACTATATGTTGCCAATACCAGAGGAACTCACTTCACTTTTAGAAGTTTGTGTGCGTTCATCTCTGTGACTCCTCTGTTCCGAGTACCTTTATAGTTGGAGCCAGCTCTTCAGGACTCTCTCTTCTCTGTTTCGTATCCAGATATCACTAAGAGTTTGCTTCCCCTTTCCCCCATCAGTGCTGTGGAGCACCCTAGTGTGCCAGAGTCTCCGGAATTTGTCAGGGTCAGATCGTACGAATCCCAGATGGTTATCCGTCCCCACAAGTCATTTGATGAGGTGAGTTTTACTTCATCTAAGAGATAATGTGCTCTTAGCTTTACAGTTATCTCAAGGAGTGCCTTTTACTGCAACTGGGGGGAGGGTACGGTGTTAAAAGAGAGAGGTTCTCAAACTTGGTGTGTCAGAATCAAGTGGAACTTGTTAGAATATATTGCTGGGCCCTAACCTGTTTTTGATTCAGCAGGTCTAGGATGTGGCTTAGAAATTTGCTTTTAAAACAATCCTCAGGGGGCCAGTGCTCTCATGTAGTAGGTTAAACCACCCACCTGCAGTGCTGGCATCCTGCATGAGGTCTGGTTTGCATCCTGGCTGCTCCATTTCTGATCCAGTTCCCTGCTGATGTGCCTGAGAAAGTAGTGGAGAATGGCCCAAGTCCCTGAGCCCCTGCCACCCACCTGGGAGACCCAGAAAAAGCTCCTGCCTCTTGGCTTCGGCCTGGCCCAGCCCCAATCATTTGGCCATTTGGAGAGTGAACCAGTGGATGAAGATTTCTCTCTCTCTCTCTCCCCCCCCCCCCCCTTCCTTCCTTCCTTCCTTCTCGGTAACTCTGACTTTCAAATAAATAAATCAATCCTAAAAAAAAATTTCTAGGGAGAGGCTAATGCTGCTAGTTTGGGGACCCTATTTTAGAAACCCCTGCTTTGGAGATAATATCTGGAGGATCCCCAAGGACAAAGAAGTGATGATCCATTGGGTCCCTTTTATCTGAAAGAATAGTTATTGGAAGATAATAGCCACTGGCTCTTGAGTCTATACCCTTGGTATCCTTCAAGAACCAGAGTGAGTACCATTCATCAGCATTTTATCACAGTGGGCAGAGCACCAAACACCTTTTTGGATTTGTGCTTCTTGTCTATGAAATTAGGGGGGTTGAACTAATGCTTTCTGCCTTCTTGAAAATTTTGTGAGCTTTCTTTGAAAAGAATATTTCTTTAAACTTAGTGCAATATTTTATTTATTTATTTTAAAGATTTTATTTATTTATTTGAGAGGTAGAGACAGAGGGAGAGACAGAAAGGTCTTCTATCTGCTGGTTCATTCCCCACAAATAACCGCAATGGCTGGAGCTGAGCTGATAGGAGCCCGGAGCTTCTTCCAGGGCTCCCACGTGGGTACAGGGGCCCAAGCACTTGGGCCATCCTCCACTGCCCTCCCAGGCCTTAGCAGAGAGCTGGGTCAGAAGGAGAAGACTCGGGACTAGAACTAGCACTCATGGGATGCGGGCGTCACAAATAGAGGCTTAGCCTACTGCACCACAGTGCTGGCCCCGAGCTCAATGTTTTAATTGTGGGGGTTATAAACAGTTGAAAAAAAGAATAAATTTAAAAGAAACTGTGATGTATTTAATGAAATTTTTAAAAAATAAACATAATAAAGTATTTCCATTTTAAAGATTTATTTATTTATTTGAAAGGCGGAGTTAGAGAGAAATCTTCCATCTTCTTTCATCACTCCCTAAATGACCACAGTGGTTAGGGCTAGGCCAATTTGAAACTGGAGCCAGGGTGCCAGCGCTGTGGTGCAGCAGGATAACGCCCTGGCCTGAAGCACTGGCATCCCATATGAGTGCTGGTTTGAGACCCGGCTGCTCTACTTCTGATCTAGCTCTGTGCTATGGCCTGGGAGAGCTGTGGAAGATGGCCCAAGTCCTTGGGCCCCTGCACCCCCGTGGAAGACCCGGAAGAAACTCCTGGCTCCTAGCTTCGGATCGGCGCAGCTCTGGCCATTGCGGTCAAGTGGGGAGTGAACCATCAGATGGAAGACCTCTATCTCTCTCTCTCTCTGCCTCTCCACTCTGTGTAACTCTGACTTTCAAATAAAAATAAAATAAATCTTTAAAAAAAAAACAAAACTGGAGCCAGGAACTTCATCTGGCTCTCCCATGTGGGTGGCAGGGACCCAAGTCCCTGAACCATCTTCCACTGCTTTTACAGGCCATTAAGAGGGATCTGGATCAGAAGAGGAGTAGCTGGGGCACAGACTGGCACCCATATGGGGTGGCAGTGCCCCAAGTGGAGGCTTAGCCCACTATGCCACAGTGCTGGCCCCAAAGCTTTTTTTTTTTTTTTTAAAGATGTCTTTGTATGCATTTATTTGAAAGGCAGAGTTAGAGAGAGAGAGATATTGAGAAATTTTCCATCTGCTGTTTATTCCCCAAATGGCTACAGTGGCCAGGGCTGGGCCAGGCCAAAGTCAGGAACCAGGAACTCCATCATGGTCTTTGTGTGGGTGGCAGGGGCCCACATTCTAGAGCCACCTTCTGCTGTTTTCCTTGGTGCATTAGCAGGGAGCTGGATAGGAAATGGAGCAGCCAGGACTTAAATATGGGATTCTGGTGTCACAGGTGTGTGTGTGTGAGAGAGAGAGCGCGCGCATACTAGGTTGCAATGTAAAAAGGGTTATCTGCAATTAAAAACGCTTGCAGAGCCAGCATGTTACAGCACAGTGGGTTAAGCTGCTGTTTGCAGTGCCAGCCAGTATCCCACATCAGAATGCCAGTTTAAATGAATTGATGATCTCCGTCTCTCCCTCCCTCTCTGTCACTCTGCCTTTCAAATAAATAATCTTTTTAAAAAAAAATACTTGCAAGTCCTTTGTTTTAGAAGATGGAAGTCAGCCTGCTGTCAAGTTAACTTTAGGAAAGAGAGACTGGGAACAGTGTGGGAGGGAGACAGGCCCTGCTGTATTCCCTTATGTTGCTCTTGAAATTTGGGCTGTGTCTGTGTTTTTCTGTTTGAAAAAATGTGATTTGAGTTCCAACATTGTTGTCTTTAGAAACCATGACCCTGAGATAGCTAAGGCCCAATTTAGTACTTAACAGAGTGTGTTGTGTCTGGTAGGCACCCAATAAATATTTCTTCTAGTTGAGGTGGGAAAATGAAAAGAATTACCAAATAATTTTCTTCTGGTATATTTATGGCAAGCCCTTATGAAAAAGGTAGGACTTCAGTTAATTTCTGTACAAATGCAGATTAAATAAATGGAAGAGAATAAGAAGGGCTCTGGGGATAGAAGAAGAAATTCAAGCAGAGACAAAAGATTGAAATGAGCCAAGGATATGACTAGAGACTCAGGTGCTTGGGAAGGAAAGGTGTATCTCAAAAAGGAATTATTGAAAATATAGCCTAGTACCATAATTGCACCCAGAATAACTGGTCATAGTCCTTACTATCAAGTTCAAATTTTCCTGATAACCTACAGATTTTTTTAGTTGGTTTATTTGAATCAGGATCCAAATAAGATCCAGGCATTGAGGTTCATTCATACTGCCCTTTTTTTTTTTTTTTTTTTTTTTAAAGCCAGGAGCTTCATCTAGATCTCCCCTTATGGGTTCAGGGCCCCAGGTACTTGGGCTATCCTCTGCTGCTTTCCCAGGTGCATTAGGAGGGAGCTAGATCAGAAGGGGAGCAACTGGGACTCAAACTGGTGCCCATATGGGATGCTGATGTTGCCTGTGGAGGCTTAACCTACTGTGCCACAACGCAGCCCCCAAATTAAGAACTTTAAATGGCAAACACTGGGGATGTGTGTTAAGGGTCCTCACGACTACCCTCATGTTTGAAGATTTGCTGGAAGTACTGACAGGACTCTGTATGTAGTAACATTTCTTAGCCAGGATTTTTGACAATAACATAGTAAAGCTACACAGCTGGATCGTAAGTAAAAAAGACTCAGGAGGAGTCTATGGGAGGCTTCCGTGCCTGGCAGCAAAATGCAGCAGCAATACGTGTGCCATGTTTCTACCTGAGAAGGCCAGTTAGAGACTCAGCACCCAGAATTTTTATTGGGAGCTGGTCAATAGCACTTTCTGCTTAGCACACAGCAAATTCCAGACATCTGAAGGAAAACCTGTACTTAGCATAAACCACGTTGCTTGCATAGTCTGGACACGGGGAGCCACCGTTATCCGTTAACTGTTGACTGGGAGCCAGATGGGCCGAGGGTCAGCCTTGCAAGCAGGACTTTCCCTGAATAGCAGTCTCCCAGGCCTTCAGCGGGAGCTGTTTCTGAGCAGGGTAAAGACTGGGCACTCCCTGCTTCAGAATTGGATCGTGATGATTCTGTAGCCCTGGATGTGGAGGTGGTGTGAATAATTTGAATAGCCTCATGTTGGCTGTTTTTCTTTTCCAGAATGGCTTCGACTACATGTTAACGTACAGTGACAATCCCCAGACCGTGTTCCCTCGCTACTGTGTTAGTTGGATGGTTTCCAGTGGTGAGTAGTGACATACACACAAGACCTGTAACCAGAGCTGAGCGTTTTGTTTTTCTCCATCTTAATGGCAGCACAAGGATTAATACTTGTCTCACTGGCGCTCTGTTGAGGAAATTGACAGTGCCTCTCAATTCATTCTTTTTTTAAAGATTTATTCTATTTTATTTTTTAAAGATGTATTTATTTGAAAGTCAGAATTACATAGAGAGAGAGGAGAGGCAGAGAGAGAGAGAGAGATCTTCCATCCAATGGTTCACTCCCTAATTGGCCACAATGGCCGGAGCTGTGCTGATCTGAAGCCAAGGGCCAGGAGCTTCTTCCACGTCTCCTATGCAGGTGCAGGGGTCCAAGGACTTGGGCCATCCTCCACTGCTTTCCCAGGCCACAGCAGAGAGCTGGATCGGAAGTGGAGCAGCTGGGACCAGAATCAGCACCCATATGGGATGCTGGTGCTTCAGACCTGGGCGTTAACTCACTGCACCACAGCGCCGGCCCCTAAAGATTTATTTTATTTATTTGAAAGAGTTACAGAGAGAGGTAGAGACACAGAGAGAGGTCTTCCATCTGCTGGTTCACTCCCCAGCAGCCCACAACTGCTGGAGCTGCGCCGATCTGAAACCAGGAGCCAGTAGCTTCTTCTGGGTCTCCTGTGTGGGTACAGGGGCCCAAGGACTTGGGCCATCTTCTCCTGCTTTCCCAGGCCACAGCAGAGAGCTGGATTGGAAGAGGAGCAGCCGGGAACTAGAACCATATGGGATGCCGTCGCTTCAGGCCAGGGCATTAACCCACTGCACCACAGCGCCGGCCCCCCCTTTATTTGAAAAACAAAGTTAGAGAGGGAGATCAGAGAAGGGGCTTCCATATGCTGGTTCTCTTCCCAAATGGCCACAACAGCCAGGAATGGGCCAGGCTGAAGCCAGGAGCCAGGAGCTTTTTTTGGATCTCCCACATGGATTTAGGGGGCCCTAGTACTTGGGCCATCCTCCACTGTTTTCCCAGGTGCATTAGCAGATAGCTGGATCAGAAGTGGAGCAGCTAGGACTCAAGCTGGCACCCATAATGGAATGCTAGCACTGTAGGCGGCAGCTTAATCCACTGCGCCACAGTGCCATCCCCCTCAACTCATTCTTGAATACTACAAAGATGTCATGCCTCTGGGTGAGATTTTAAGGCATGAAAAGTACAGGGTTCCAGGATGGAGCTTGTGCCTGGAGGTTGGTCTCTCTCTTTTTTTTTTTAATTTCCCCCAAGATTTATTTATTTTAAAAAGAGTTACAGAGAGAGAAATCTTCCATCTGCTGGTTTACTCCCTAGATGGCTTCAAGTGCCAGGGCAGGGCCAGGCTGAAGCCAGGAGCTTGATCTAGATCTCCCACATAGCTGGCAGAAGCCCAAACACTTGGGCATCTTCTGCTTTTCTTAGGTCATTAGCAGGGAGCTGGATGGAAGTGACGCAGCCAGGACTGGAACCGTTGCCCCTATGGGATGCCAGTGTCATAGGTGGCAGCTTCACTTGGCATGCCACAGTGCTTCCACCCCCCCAACACAGGAGTTATTAAAACATTTGCGGCCGGCGCCGCGGCTCACTAGGCTAATCCTCCGCCTAGCGGCGCCGGCACACCGGGTTCTAGTCCCGGTCGGGGCGCCGGATTCTGTCCCGGTTGCCCCTCTTCCAGGCCAGCCCTCTGCTGTGGCCAGGGAGTGCAGTGGAGGATGGCCCAGGTGCTTGGGCCCTGCACCCCATGGGAGACCAGGAAAAGCACCTGGCTCCTGGCTCCTGCCATCGGATCAGCGCGGTGCGCCGGCCGCAGCGCGCCGGCCGCGGCGGCCATTGGAGGGTGAACCAACGGCAAGGGAAGACCTTTCTCTCTGTCTCTCTCTCACTGTCCACTCTGCCTGTCAAAAAAAAAAAAAAAAAACAAAACATTTGCTTTGGTGCTTTAAATACAAACTGTTTACATTGATACATTTAAAACTCTTCTTTGATACTGTTTAAGATCTAGGGTGGAGAATGTGGTGATTGTAGGTCAGTCACCTAGGAAAAGGGGCTCCCACCTATCTTAACAAAGGCTGTATGTCACAGCTGAACCTGCACCTTCCCCTTCCAACTCCTTGTCTTTGAAAGAACCCCCGTAGGATTTCCTTTCTTCGCTATAGGCAGTTTCTTATACCTCAGGGGAGATGAGAGATTAATTAGTTTGGTTTGACATTTGTCTAAATAGAATTGGTAGCTATTTCAGCTAGCCACTGTTGGGTCATTTTCATCGCCTGAAAGAGAGCCTTTGGGGGCCTAAATGGTCTGATCAGTATTCCTTTCCTCTCTCCTTTTTTTTTTTTTTTTTTTTTAAGATTTATTTATTTGAAAAGTAGAGTTACAGAGAGGGAGAGACAGAGACAGAGAGCAGTCTTCCATCTGCTGGTTCACTCCCCAAATGGCTGCAACGGCCAGAGCTGTGCCGATCTGAAGCCAGGAGCTTCTTCCAGGTCTCCCATGTGGGTGCAGGGGCCCAAGGACTTGGGCCATACTTTGCTGCTTTCCCAGGTGTACCAGCAGGGAGCTGGATTGGAATTACCAGTGCCCACATGGCATGCCGGCGCTGCAGGTGGCAGTTTAACCCACTACACCACAGCTCCAGCCCTAGTACCCCTTTTTCAAAGGATCATAGGTTGATTTTTTTTGCAATCCACACATAGGAACTCATTCTGGAACACAGCTGTTGCTCAGAGTTGTCATTCAGGCTGGGGTCTCTATAAGGAAAAACTGGCTGTGTTTCATCAAAGACGTTGGGCCCTGATTTTGAGCCTACTGCTGTTTTGCATATCAGCTTAACCAGATTCCCCTGTCTCCTGACAGGCATGCCAGATTTCCTGGAGAAGCTGCACATGGCCACGCTGAAAGCCAAGAACATGGAGATCAAAGTGAAGGACTACATCTCTGCTAAACCTCTGGAAATGAGTAGTGAAGCCAAGGCCACGGCTCAGTCCCCCGAGCGGAAGAATGAGGGTAGCTGTGGCCCTGCTCGGATCGAGTATGCCTGAAGGGCTTTGGGCTGAGAAAGAACAGGTGCTTCTAGCCCTGTCTCAGTCCTCCGTCACTCTGTCACAGACTGGGGACAAGCCGCATCTATTAGAAGACATTTGCTGTAACCACCAGTGAGAGAGAATTTAATAACCGGTGTCTGATTTCATTCGGAGCCGTTACTGCTCTTTATCAAAATGGAGAGAAGGCGGCAGCACCCAGGAAGGCGTTGTCATGCTCTCAGGCCAACCATGTTGAAAGTCAGTGTTGCACTGGGCTAATCTGGAACAAACCTCTCACCTCAGGCCAGAAGGGAACGCCTTGTCTCTGCTTCCTCCGAAGTTCCTCCGCTGACATTCCGAATCCCACCATCAGTTATGCGAGTTTGGGTTTCCTTCAGTTCTGCGGGTGCACCTGGGAAGTGTAGTTGGCCAGGGATCACTGGGGTGCTCTTGGTAACAGTCTTAGTGTGAATGGGTGTGAGCGTTACTTGGCGGTGTTAAGTGCCTTGTCTTTACCTTGCTTTTGTTTTAGGGACATGGAGTTTGTACAGAGAAATTTCTTTCCTGCCTGCAAAATTCTACCCCATTGTCTCTCTCGTCTTACCCAAAGTAATTTCCTTGGGGTCAGCAAGTTCCTCTGTGTCCGTGTCCTGTGTTCATGAGATCATTGCCCCTTTCCTCATCTCACTGTTTACCAAGAGCACTGGAGAGGAACCCTAGGGGACAGTAGCTTTCTATCTCATTAGTGTTTTGATAGGGTCAGTGGAGAGTCTCAAAACACACTAACATTTTAATCTTTTAAACTTGTGTCAAAAATGAGGCGTTGCGGAGCTGATAGGAATTTCTCCATAGTCCCACTGTATATAAAGCACACTTTGATCCAGTCATTATTTTCCATACACAGGTTTGACTTGTCCTCTTGGGAAGACTAAAGGCAGAGGAATGGGTGCTGGGCCACCCGCTCCGAGTTCTCAGAACTGTAGACAAGCTGTGTGAACAAGTAGATGTAATCTTGCCCCAAATACTGATATAGTGGGGATGCGGTTTAAATGACCCTCTTGTTCCTCTAAAATGTTTTTCGTTGTCTCTTTCCAGCTAAAGTAAAAGCAGACCGTGCTATTCAGAAAAGCTCACGAACAGCCTGGCTGGGCTGGTTTTGCGTTGGTCATGCTGCAGCCTGTTGGGAGAATGGGGATCAAGTGTCACCATTTAAGTCTTCTTCCTCCCTGTTTCCTGGAGTGTAAATATTTAGCTAAATTTTTCCATCTTTTTCCCCCTGCTTGCTCTCCTTTTGTGGTGTTAAAAGGGATCTAAACTTGAGACTAATTTAAACCCCACCTTGACCTTCTTCTTGCCTATTCAGTTTTGTGCCAAGGAATAACTGCCCCGGGGTTTCATGACGTCTCTGGGTCATTGGCAGAACAGAGAGATGTGTCGAGCAGTTCCAGCTCCAGCTTCTTTTCATTAATCATTTTCTCTTCTTCCCAGGACCCGACATGCCAGGGAAGAGGGACTCCCTGGTTTATGTCCGAACTTAGCACCTGTAATTGTGTATGGGTGTGTGCAGGAGAGGGTGTGTGTGTGTGTGTGTGTGTGTGTGTATTTGCGCGTCTGTATGCACAGGTGCTAAGGAGTTGTGGTGGTTCCATGTTCTGACTTAAAGGCAGTTTGACTCTGCACGAGGGGTCTGTCTGTACAGTTCCTTACGTCATTGGAATTTCACTCCTAACTCTGACATTTTTATCAGGTGTGAATAAAATTACAAAGATTGATACAAAAAAGTGTTTTTGGACAAATGGTGGTAGGAAAATCTTACTAGTGATAATGAGCTTATCATTTCTTCCTGATTACAACGCTGAGAAGGAGTGTTTCTCTGAGAGTTGGCAGGGGGCAGCAGTGGGGCTTGTGCTTCCTTGGTGGGTGGGGGCTGACACACACTGCTACACTGTGAGCTCTTTGCAGGTAACTCTGGCAACTGAAAGTAAACCCTCTGTTTCCAGTTGTAGGTCTTTTGTTGTTGTTGTTTAGATTTATTTATTGTTTATTTGAAAGGCAGAGTTACAGAGAGAGCAGAGACAGAGAGATCTTCCATCCATTGGTTCACTCCCCAAATGACCACAATGGCTAGGACTGGGTCAGACTGAAGCCAGGACCCAGGAGCTTCATCCAGGTCTCCCATGTCGGTGCAGGAGCCCAAGCACTTGGCCCATCTGTTTTCCCAGGCACATTAGCAGGGAGCTGGATCAGAAGTGGATTAACTGGAACTTTTTTTTTTTTTTAATTTTTATTTATTTTTTGACAGAGTGGACAGTGAGAGAGAGAGAGAAAGGTCTTCCTTTTGCCGTTGGTTCACCTTCCAATGGCTGCCGCGGCTGGCACTGATCCGAGGGCAGGAGCCAGGTGCTTTTCCTGGTCTCCCATGGGGTGCAGGGCCCAAGCACTTGGGCCAGCCTCCACTGCACTCCCGGGCCACAGCAGAGAGCTGGCCTGGAAGAGGGGCAACCGGGACAGAATCTGGCGCCCCGACCAGGGCTAGAACCCCGTGTGCCGGCGCCGCTAGGCGGAGGATTAGCCTAGTGAGCTGCGGCGCTGGCCTAACTGGAACTTGATAACCGCAACTTGAACTGTTTTCCGTATGGGATATGTTTTTTTTTTTTTTTTTAATTTATTTATTTGAAAGAGTTACACACAGAGAGAAGGAGAGGCAGAGAGAGAGAGGTCCTCCATCTGCTGGTTCACTCCCCAGATGGCCACAGTGTCCGGAGCTGTGCTGATCAGGAGCCAGGAGCTTCCTCTGGGTCTCCCAGAAGAAGGGTGCAGGGGCCCAAGGACTTGGGCCATCTTCTGCTGCTTTCCCAGGCCACAGCAGAGAGCTGGATAGGAAGTGGAGCAGCCAGGACTCCAAACTGGTGATCATATGGGATGCTGGCACTGCAGGTGGCGGGTTTACCCGCTACGCCACAGTGCCGGCCCCATGGGATGCAGGTGTTGCAGGCGGAAGCCTCACCCGCTACGCCACAGCGCTGGCTCCCTACTTGTGGGTTTTGATCTACTAATCCATATCCTTTGCTTCTAAAGAAGGATCCAGTTGTAGGAAACAGTGCTAGAGCTTTGTGGGGAAGACCAGGCGAGACAGGAAGGAGCAAGTGCAGTGTGTGGAGCCCAGGAGAGCCAGCTCAGCATCTGAGAGGCCTGGGAGGAGGGGGCTGCGCATGGGCAGTTCTGCTAGATGCATTTATCCCGAGAGGACTGACAGTAGAGAGTGCTCTGAGCATAGGCTGAGTTTTGAGCTTGTGTGTTTTGCCTGTGGGAAACACTGGACACATAGCAGCATACCTAGCTGAGCCAAGCCTCCCCTGAGGCACACACACCTTGATTCTGAGGTCAGGGAACCACCCCTCCATCACAGTTGCTGTCTTTCCAGTGACCCCAGTCCTGGGCCTGCCCTGCACCCCCTCCCTAGTCCCCTTTCTTCTCAGTCTGCTCAGATTTTCCGCTCCACACCTCTCACTTTGTCTTATCTCTCATTCTCTCCCTCGCCACACAGGGTGGTGGGTGTGGGAGCCAAGGGGTGGGCCAGCAGACTCCGGCAAGTGAACTGCAGGTGTTTTTCAAGGCAAAGTGCTTGCCTGTCGATTTCTCACCCATCTGACCTACATGAAACTGCTACCCTCTTTATGTGTCACAAAGTTTGAAAGTTGGGCACCTACGCCCTCTTCTCCACAAGCCCTGGGTGTGGTTTTTGTGTAGTGCAGTTACTTGGGAGCACGTGTCGTGTTCCAGCCTTGCCGCCCGTGCTATGAACAGGAACACCGTGTGGCGGAAATGCAGGGTTGCTTTCAAGCCAGTGTGGGCTTAGCCATCACATAATTCAGTGTGGTGGCTGTGGGTTGACTGTTGCCATGGGGGTTTTGTTTGGATAAATTACCTATGTATTGAAAAGGTGAATTTTCAAAAGCTGCCCTGCCCTTACTGGTCGGTAACACTTTGGTGTGTGTTTTCTCTTTCTAGGTAAAACTTTTTCACGATCCTTGGAAAGCAAGTTGTTAGCATCACTGTCTCACCTCCTCTAAACTCTGGAGCATACATTTTTTGTTTGTTTCTAAGATTTATTTGTTTTAAAAGAATTAGAGGAAGAGACCAATCTTCCCCTCTGGTTCACTCCCCAGATGGCCGCAACAGCAAGGGCTAAGCCAGGCCAAAGCCAGGAGCTTCATCCGGGTCTCCCACGTGGGTGGCAGAGGCTCAGACACCTGAGCCCTCTTCCTCTGCTTTTCTCAGGTTATTAGAAGGGAGCTGGATAGGAAGCGGAGCAGTTGGGACACGAATTAGCCCCCACATGGGATGCTGGCATCACAGACAGTGGCTTAACCTGCTATGCCACAATGCCAGCCCCTGGAGCATGGTTTTGTTTTATAGATTTACTTATTTTACTTGAAAGGCAGAGTTATGAAAAGGCAGAGGGAGATGTCTTCCATCCACTGGTTCACTCCCCAAATGACCACAATTGCCAGAGCTGTGTGGATCTGAAGCCAGGAGCCAGGAGCTTCTTCCAGGTCTCCCATGTGGGTGCAGGGGCCCAAGGACTTGGGCCATCTTCCACTGCCTTTCCCAGGCCACAGCCAAGAGCTAGATTGGAAGTGGAGCAGCTGGGGCTTAAACTGGCCCCCATATGGGATGCTGGCACTGCAGGTGGTGGCTTTACCCGCTACACCAAAACCCTAGCCCTAGCCCCAGTGCTGTTTTTTAAAATGTTTTCCTGCATGACCACAGTGCCACTAGTACACAAGATAAGTAACAATGTTACAGTGTCTGATAATGCCATTCACCTGAAAATTTCTCTTGTTGCCTCGCACTTGACTTCCATAGTCCCCGCAAATCCAGGGTCCAATAATTACATGTTGTATGTTTTTGGCTTAGTTTTGCTCAATATGTAGTTCTTAGACATTCTTATGTGAAACAGCGCAGTATTTCAACACATAATATACAGCATAAACTGATCAAATCAGTTAATTAGCATTTTCATTTCCTTTTCTTTGAGTCTAGGAGTGCTTGTTCTATATAAATATAAACATTGTGAACTGTAGTTGGTCCACTCTGCTATGGAACCCACTTGTATGTATGTATTTTTAGTAAGAGAGAGCTGTCACCTTCAGCTTTATCACCTGAAATGCCTGTGATGCTGTGGGGAGCCTGGGGCAGAAGCTGAGAACTGGGAACACAATCCAGGTTTCCCGCATGGGTGACAGGAACCCGGGTCTGAGTCATCACTTCTGCTTCCCTGAACCTGCGTTTGCAGGAAGCTGGGGTCAGGATGTGGCATCGCAAGTGACGTGTTAACTGCTAGGCCAAACACCTGCCCGACTCTTCGACTAAACCTGGCCTGCCCTTTGTAACGCAGCTTCACCTGTGCTTCATACAATGTCCACATCGTCCAGTGGTTCTCAAACTGGGCTGTGCCTGGGAACATTGCACGTTCCCAAAGTGTGGTTACCCTCATTTGGCATTGGAGTTTTTTTGTGAAAAAATTTCCATTTTTTATTTGAAACAGATCTTTGATCTGCTGGTTCACTTTCCAAATGCCTGCAACACACGGGATTGGACCAAGCTGAAAGGCAGAGAGAAGAGGGAGAGACAGAGAGAGAGGTCTTCCATCTACTGGTTCACTCTCCAAATGACCGCAATGGCCAGGGCTGGGCCAGCCAGGAGCTTCTTCCAGGTCTCCTATGTTGGTAGCAGGGGCCCAAGCACTTGGGTAATCTACTGGTTTCCCAGGGGCATTAGCGGGAAGCTGGATCGGAAGAGGAACAGCTGGGACTCGAACCAGCACCCAAAAGGGCCACAGCAGAGAACTGGACTGGAAGAGGAGCAACCGGGTCTAGTACCTGGCGCCCCAACTGGGACTAGAACCCAGGGTGCTGGTGCTGCAGGCAGAGGATTAGCCAAGTGAACCACGACGCCAGCAGCGGAGGATGGCCCAGGTGATTGGGTCCCTGTGCCCACATGGGAGACCGGGAGGAAGCACCCAGCTCCTGGCTTTGGATTGGTGCAGCGCCGGCTATAGCAGCTATTAGGAGAGTGAAGGAAGACCTTTCTGTCTGTCTGTCTGTCTGTCTCTCGCTCTCTCGCTGTCTATAACTCTGTCAAAGAAAAAAAAAGTCTCCCATGTGAATGACAGGTACTCAGTATTGAGCCACCATCTGTTTCCTCCCAGGTGCACTAGCAGGGAGCTGGATTGGAAGCAGAAGCAAGACTTGCAGGCACTGTGATACAGGATGGGATGTGGGCATCCCCAGTGCTGGGTACCCTGTGGCCCAACACCTACTGCCATCAGACTTTCTGAGGGATGAGTCACAGCACATGGTGTGAAAGTGTTAGCTGTAGAATGTGTTCGGAGGGAGACAGTGGAAGGGTGGCAGTCTCCTTAGAGGTGCAGAGCTTCCGTCGAGCTCAGGATTAGCCAATAATAGCAGCCCTTACGAAGCACTTGCACAAGGACTGAGGTTCGTGCACTCATCTAACAGCCCCGTGGATGTGTAGCAGCCAGCCTTGTTTCACGGATGAGGGCATCAGAGGCGAAGACGTGTGCTTGCTCCAGCTCCACAGGAAGTGAACTAGGATGCAGGTCTAGCTTTAACCTCTCCCAAGGCACTTCATAGCATGGCTTACAACTTAGGGTGGTGTCTCATAAATGCAACGCTGAACTCCTTCCCTTAGTGCAGTTGGCTTGTTCTCAAGCTCGGATCATAGACTTCATCCGTGTTAAATCTTACGTTTCTCCCCAGGGGCCCCCCACCCTCTAGACACACACCAGTGGTTGGCCAGTTGCTTGAACATCACTGTCATTTTCCTCCTGAAAACTGCAAGATGTACACCAGGCCCAGGGACACATGGTTTCCTATAAAGGGATGTGGTTCCCCCCCCCCCAAATTAATTAATTTGAAAGCAGAGCGATGACAAATGGAGAAAGGACTTCTATTTTCTGGTTTACTTCCCAGATGGCTGCAACAGCCAGGGATGGGCCAAGGCAAAGCCATGAGCCAGAAACTCCATCCTGTCTCCCACATGGGTGGAAGGGGCTGTCCACTGCTTTCCCAGGCGTGTTAGCAGGGAGCTGGATTGGAAGTGAAGCAGCTTGGACGCAAACCTGCACTCTGATTTGTAATACTGAGGTCACAAATGATAGCTTAACTTGTTGCACCATAATGCTGGCCCTGGGATGGGGTACTCTTGACATCCTGAGATAACATTTTAAAAAATTTATTGGGGCTGGCGCTGTGGTGCAGCAGGTTAATGCCCTAGCCTGAGGTGCTGGCATCCCATATGGGCGCCAGTTGGAGACCTGGCTGCTCCTCTTCTGATCCAGCTCTCTGCCACAGCCTAGGAAAGCAGTGGAGGATGGTCCAAGTCCTTGGGTCCCTGCACCTGCGTGGGAGACCTGGAAGAAGCTCCTGGTTCCTGGCTTTGGATTGGCACAGCTCTGGCCATTGCGGCCAACTGGGGAGTGAACCAGCGGATGGAAGACTGTCTCTCTCTCTGCCTCTCCTCTCTCTAACTCTGACTCAAATAAATAAATCTTTAAAGAAAATTGAGAGGTAGAGACAAATAGAAAGGTCTTCCATCTGCTGGTTCACTCTCCAAATGGCTGCAACAGACACACTTGAGCTGATCTGAAGCCCAGAGCTTCTTCCAGGTTTCCCACGTGGGTGCAGGGGCCTAATCACTTGGTCCATCTTCCACTGCTTTCCCAGGCCATAACAGAAAGCTGGATCCGAAGTGGAGCAGCCAGGACTCGAACTGGCTCCCATATGAGATGCCAACCCTGCAGGTGGCGGCTTTACCCGCTACATCACAGCACCAGCCCCCAACAATCTTTTTTTTAGAGATTTATTTACTTAGGGGCCAGCAATGTGGCATAGCAGGTTAAGCTGCTGGCTGTGATGCCTACCTCCCAAAAGGGCATTGGGTCAAGTCCAAGCTGCTCCACTTATGATCCAGCTCCCTGCATTAATCATGCACAGAGTAGCCCTGCACCCACATGGGAGACCCAGATAAGTTCCTGGCTTGCCCTGGTCAAGCCCCAGCTGTTGGGCCATTTGGGGAGGGAACCAACAGGTGGGAGGTATCTCTCTGTCAGAATTCTAACTTTTTTTTTTTTTTTTTTTTTTTTTGGACAGGCCGTTGGTTCACCCTCCAATGGCCGCCACGGCTGGCGCACTGCGGCTGGTGCACTGTGCTGATCCGATGGCAGGAGCCAGGTGCTTCTCCTGGTCTCCCATGGGGTGCAGGACCCAAGCACTTGGGCCATCCTCCACTGCCTTCCCGGGCCACAGCAGAGAGCTGGCCTGGAAGAGGGGCAACCGGGACAGAATCCGGTGCCCCGACCGGGACTAGAACCCGGTGTGCTGGCGCCACAGGCGGAGGATTAGCCTAGTGAGCCGCGGCGCCGGCCCAGAATTCTAACTTTCAAATAAATAATCTTTAAGAATTTATTTGTTTATTTGAAAGAGTACAGTGGGAAAACAGATCTTCCATCTCTGGTTCACTCCCCAAATGGCTGCAACGGCCTGGTCTGGACCAGGCCAAAGTCAGGAGCCAGGAGCTTCTTCCTGGTAGAAGTGGCCCACTTGGCACCGGCACATCCGGTTGCTGGTTGAGCAGCACTTGACGTCACTTCCTGCTCCTCGAGGCAAGTGGAGCAAGGGACGCAGCTGCCCAGGCCACTGCGGACTGCTGTGACCGTCCCGCATCACACTTCGGGGCTCACCCAGGCCTGCAGGACAGGACTCACAGGGGCAGCTGGCTCTGCTTGGACACCGACTCTCACAGTCACCTCGGCCAGGGGCAGCAGCGGCTGGAAGAGTTTGGGCGGTGGGAGCAGGGATAAGGATACGGGAAATTTCTGGTGTCAGCACCCAGTTGGGCTCTTTGTCCTCACCCAATACGAGTGCCATTTTGGGATTTGATTTCCTCTTTTAAAATCTGTCCAGTTTTCCCTTTCCATCAGAAAACACAGAAGTGGCAAGCTGTGCAGAACTGGGGGCAGGTCTGGGGCCTGGCTGAGTGACTGCAGTGGCCAGCCCTGTGATTCCCATTTCACTGTGCAGTTTTTTGGCGAAGACTTTGAAGAAATCTTTAGAACTTACAATGTGCATGCTGGGAAACACCCCCCACTACCCTAAAAGAGCAGGTTAGACAAGGGGTGAGAACCAGCTGCTGTCAGAAAGTGCCAGAAGCTGCGTGACTTGGGGTTGTATCACAGTTCTGGAGGCTGCAAGTCAGATCAGAGCGTAGGCAGGGTGGCTTCCTCTGAGGGCAGCGAGGAATGTTCCAGGCCTCCCCCCCCAGCTCCCGTGGCTGCCGATCTTTGCCGTTCCTTAGCTTGGAGCTGCACCACCTGGCTCTGTGCCTTCGTTCCCCGGGTGTGTGCCTTGCCCAGACTTCCCCTTTAGCAGACCCCAGTCATATGGGGCAGGGCCCACCCTCTTCCACTATGACCTTGTGTTAATTATTATATCTGTAATGACTGTCCCCAAGCAAGGCCATGTGCTGAGGTGCTGGGGGTTAGAATGTCTCCCTGTGGGGCGGGCGCCGCAGCTCACTTGGTTAATCCTCTGCCTGCGGCGCTGGCATCCCATATGGGCACCGGGTTCTAGTCCTGGTTACTCCTCTTCCAGTCCAGCTCTCTGCTGTGGCCCGGGAGTGCAGTGGAGGATGGCCCAAGTCCTTGGGCCCTGCACCCCATGGGAGACCAGAAGCACCTGGCTCCTGGCTTCGGATCGGCGCAGCGTCAGCTGTAGCGGCCATTTGGGGGTGAACCAACGGAAAAGGAAGATCTTTCTCTCTAACTCTGCCTGTCAAAAAAAAAAAGTCTCCCTGTGAAATTCAAACCATAGTGAGGCAAGAGCTGCAGAAAAAAACCAGCTTAAGAAGCGACTTTTCAACATAGTATCGGGAGGATGCTGGCTGGGCCAGTAAGAATTGCCAGCCTGGCCACAGCCGCCTGTCTTGCAGCCTCAGGGTTGAACAACAGAGGGCAGTGTTGTGCAGGCGGCCCTTGGGCTGGAAGGATTTTACAGCTCCAAGGAACTGACAGGTCAGTGTGGGCACCCCCATCCCCTCCAAGGCCTGATTTGCATCAAGTCCTGTGAATAAATGAGAGGAAGTGGGTCAGACGACCACAGCCTGTGTGGGCGGATATAGTCGGTTGGTGGGAAGAGGGGTTTGTCCCTTTGGGCAACTGGGAGGTTGGCATATGCCAGCCGGGTAACCAGGGGAGAGAGAGAGAGGTGCTTACTGCCTGCTTATTGCTTGCTCCCTCACTGTCTTTCTGCTCGGGGTGACCAGTCCAGTTTCCAGGCTTGGAAAGTGGGCCAGCTCCTCCACATCTAGCCAGGACGGGCAGGCCAAAAGGAGGGCCCCGTGGTGGTCAACCAGCCATTCCCGTATTGCAGCGTCTCAGAGAGACAGCGTGATGAGGCAACAGTCAGCCGGGATTTCCTGCGGCCCACTGTGTGCCTGAAGACTTTCAAAAGAACCACAAAGTGGCTGGGGAGACAGCACCGAACTAGACAGAAGTAGCTCAGCCCTGGGCCGGCGCCGCTTTGTCCTGCGTGGCAGGGATAGAGCAAGATGGCCCGAACCGCGACTCCACGTACCAGGCCTACAGACAAGTCCATCTGGATCCCCAAAAGTCTTTGAAGTCCATGCAAGTGAAGTGTCTTCAAAAAGCTCCCGGGAAAAACGTGTTACCAAAAAATGAGCCCTAGGGGCTGGTGCTGTGGTGTAGCAGGTACAGCTGCCGCCTGCAGCGCCGGCACCCATGTGGGTGCTAGTTTCATCCCTGGTTGTTCCACTTCTGATCCAGCTCTCTGCTGTAGCCTGGGAAAGCAGTGGAGGATGGCCCAGTCCTTGGGCCCTGGCACCCATGGAGGAGAGCTGGAAGAAGCTCCTGGCTCCTGGCTTTGGCTTGGCCAAGCCATGGCCATTGTGATCGTCTAGGGGCATGAACCAGCAGACGGAAGATCTCTCTCTGTGTCTCTCCCTCTCTGTAACTCTTTCAAATTAATAAATAAATCTTTTTTAAAAAATGACGCATGGACTACAAACATGTTTGCATCCAGATAAACTTCTCTGTCTTTAAAGGTTTAGTCCTTTATTTGAAAGGCAGAGTTACAGAGAGGGAGGGAGAGGCCAAGGGAGAGAGTGTCCATCCTCTGGTTTACTCCGTAAATGACCTCAATGACTGGGACTGGGCAGGATTAAGTGCCGGAACCAGGAGCCAGGAGCTTCATGCAGGTCTCCCACATGGCTGCAGGGGCCCAAGTACTGGGCCATCTTCTGCTGCTTTCCCAGACACTTGAGCAGGAAGCTGGATTGGAAGTGGAGCAGCTGGGATCCAAAACAGCTCTCATATGGGGTGCTGACATTGTAGGCATTGGCTTAACCCGCTGTGCCACAGCACCAGCCCCTAAACCTCTTTTAATGTCATTTTTCCATGGATTTTTTTTTTTTGACAGGCAGAGTGGACAGTGAGAGAGAGACATAGAGAAAGGTCTTCCTTTGCCGTTGGTTCACCCTCCAATGGCCACCGCGGCTGGCGCACTGCAGCCAGCGCACCGCGCTGATCCAAAGGCAGGAGCCAGGTGCTTCTCCCGGTCTCCCATGGGGTGCAGGGCCCAAGCACTTGGGCCATCCTCCACTGTACTCCCTGGCCACAGCAGAGAACTGGCCTGGAAGAGGGGCTACCGGGACAGAATCTGGCGCCCTGACCGGGACTAGAACCCGGTGTACCGGCGCCGCAAGGTGGAGGATTAGCCTAGTGAGCCACAGCGCCTGCCCTCCATGGATGTTTTGAATTAACTTTGCATAACTAATGTCATGCTATCATGGTTTACCCTTCAGAATATTCTTCACTCCTTAGGATGTTGCCTTCATATTCTTTTGTTTTCTGTGGTAATAATCAAGCCATTAAAAGGTAATGCACTTATGCATTTACTTTATACATAAAAAGGTAAAGAATTAGCTATCATCTGTACAACTCCCAAAACCAGAGATTTTTCTAAACTTACATCTGTACATAGCATTTTTTCTTTTTCCTTGTATCTCCTCCAGGTATTCAAGTTGGGTGGTTTAATAAATCAAGTAGCTGGAGCTGGCATTGTGGTATAGTGGGTTAAGCCAGTGCCTGCACTGCCAGCATCACATATGGGAGCTGGTTTGAGTCCCAGCTGCTCCACTTCCAATCCATCTCCCTGCTAATACACCTGGCAGTGTAGCAGAAGATGGCCCAAGTGCTTGGGCCCTTGCATTCCTGTGGGAGACCCGGCTGGAGCGCCAGGTTCCTGGCTTTGGACTGGCCTAGCCCTGGCCATTGTGACCATTTCGGGAATGAATCAGCAGATGGAAGATGTCCCTCTCTCTTTCTATTTCTCCCTTTCTTTGTAACTCTTTCAAATAATTAAATAAACAATTTTAAAAAGAAATAGTTCTTACAAAGTCTGCCTACTCTCCCCAGGGATGGCCAATTTCACCTCTGCCAGTGGATGTTCTACTTCTAGGTCTCTAAATAATGCGCCTACACTGCTACACTTTGCTGTGTCTGTTAGGCATTGTATGGAGATGTCTTTCTCCCCGCCCCCCCTCCCAACCCCTCCTCCCAGAGTGGTTCCAGCCAATCAGTTCCGGACTGGGATGAGCAGGGAGACGCTCCTCATGGACGAGGCAGGACACTGCACTGCTTTCTTGCACAGCTCTTGTTTTCCTAGAGCGAGTCCTTGGCTTTTCATCTGTCTACTTTGTTGTGTTCTTGTCACAAATCAGTCCCACCCCTTCTGCCAACGGAGCTCACTGTTCCCACACAGGCGGTGTTGTGATAACTCTCCCTGTCTACCTGGGCTTCCTTCCTGTCATCCATGCTCTCCCCATGTCCTCCTTTCTTGTTTTTTTTTTTTTTTTTTTTTTTTTTTTGCCAAAGGAGAGGTAATGTTACCAGAGGTAACATTTTAAAAAAGATTTATTTATGGGAGAGACAGAGATAGAAAGAGACCTTCCATCTGCCACGTCACTCCCCACCCAAATGGCCACCATAGCTGGGGCTGGGCTGAAGCCGGCAGCCACGAACTCCATCTGGGTCTCCAGGGGCTCAAGCACTAGGGCCATCTTCCACTTCTTTCCCAGGCGCATTAGCAGGGAGCTGGGTGGGGAGTGGAGCAGCCGGGACTCAAACCGGGCCCATATGAGATGCTGGCGTCATAGTTGATTCCACAATGGGACCAAAGCCCGAGGGGCTGTCTCAGCCTTTCGTGCAGCTGCCAAAGGTGCAGCGAAGCCTTTTGCATAGACGGGGACGCCCGGCTCCCACTGCAGGGTCGGAGCAAACACGCGAGGGCCGGGCGGCCCGCACGTTGCACCTGGCCGCCGTGAAGGCCGCTTGCTCTTGCTGACCCCACTTCTACCCGATGCCCTTCTTTACCAAGTGGTGTAGGGGCCTCGGGCTTTGTGCTAAGTGTGGGATAAACGCTCTCCAATAGCCCAACAAGCCTACAGACTCCTGCAACTGCCTCACGGCCGCTGGGGTGCAGAAGGCCTGGATTTTGCCTCTCACTGCCTTCGCCTCAGCCGAACAGACAACCCCTAAGACTTTGACAGAGCCCTGTCCCTGCATTCTGGACTCGTTGCCCCGCTGCGTGACTTTAGATGGCTCTGCGAAGTGGGCAGAGCAGCTTCCTAACCTGCTGGGGAGTCCCAGGTTAAAATCACATCATCTCAGGGCCGGCGCCGTGGCGCTGTGGGTTAAAGCCCTGTCCTGAAGCACCCGCATCCCATATGGACGCCGGTTCTAGTCCCAGCTGCTCCTCTTCTGATCCAGCTCTCTGCTGTGGCCTGGGAAAGCAGTGGAAGATGGCCCAACTTCTTGGGCCCCTGCACCCACGTGGGAGACCCAGAAGAAGCTCATGGCTCTTGGCTTAGGCTCCAGCCATTGCGGCCACCTGGGGAGCGAACCAGCGGGTAGAAGATCTCCCTCTCTGTCTCTACCTCTTTCTATAACTCTTTTAAATAGCAAAAATAAATCTTTTTAAAAAATCACATCATCTCTACAGTGGACAAAAAGGAGCAGCTTCCTCGGAGTTTTGCTGAAACTATACACACACAAAATCGAACTGGTGGGCTCCCCGGTCCCCAGTGATGGGGCGGGGAGTGCGGCATGGGGGAGGAGGTGGGCACGGTGCTGGCACGGGCCCTGAAGAATAGGGACACCTAGCTGAGGCACAGCTGCTGTTGCATGAGTCCAGGGCTCTGGTCCCTGCATGGGCTCAGGAGCGAGACCTGGCCCACCCCTACATCCCATGATGGCAGCAGCCAAGCTGCAACGGACTCAGGATCCCATCTGTACTGGTTCCGCTTTGCGGGGGGAGTGGGTGGGGGGGTGGTGCTGAGGGTGCCCTGAGGACCTCCGTGTTGCTCAGGGTGGCTACTGGCCGGTACTGAACAGTACCAGAGGCCCAGCCACACCCTCATCCTTGGAGGACACGACCGCTGATTTAGGTTTTTTTTTTTTTTTTTTTTTGACAGGCAGAGTGGACAGTGAGAGAGAGAGAGAGACAGAGAGAAAGGTCTTCCTTTGCCGTTGGTTCACCCTCCAATGGCCGCTGCGGCTGGTGCACCGCGCTGATCCAAAGCCAGGAGCCAGGTACTTCTCCTGGTCTCCCATGGGGTGCAGGGCCCAAGCACTTGGGCCATCCTCCACTCCACTCCCTGGCCACAGCAGAGAGCTGGCCTGGAAGAGGGGCAACCGGGACAGAATCCGGCGCCCCAACCGGGACTAGAACCCGGTGTGCCGGCGCCGCAGGCGGAGGATTAGCCTAGTGAGCTGCGGCACCGGTCTGATTTAGTTCTGATGTTGGGCGTAGTTGGAGGGCAGTGACCCTCGTTTCCACAGCGCAGATGGTAGCTTCTGTTGCCTTCTGATTCTCTCTCCTCCTCTAGGGTTTGCTGCAAGTCCCTCTCTCAGGTCTCCACCTGCAACCTAGCATTGGTTTCTGCCCGCAAGGGAGTTAGAAAGACCTACCCCATGGGTCCTGCCACTGCCCAGGCATCTTCCTTCTCTATACCAGTTGGTGAGGCATCCACTTCAGCCCACTCCTGGGGGTGCTCAGGCAGACAAGGCCATAGCTGCCATGGACCCCGTACTCATGGTTGGCCTCCCAGAATCATGCCCTCCACTGGGGCAGAAGGCTCCACACTGGTCTGCGAATCCTGCCGACCACACCAAGGGTAACGCAGGAGCTCAGCCCAGGAAAATCAGGCTCAGATTCAGACAGGCCAGAGAGTAATGGTGGGGCCACCGGTAGCTCCGTACCGCTCTGCTTTATGGAGGTGGACGCGTACGCTGCACAGTGGCCTGTGAGCACACGCAGGAAGTCCGCCTTGTCACTTTCTGGTGGGCAAGCTATGCCCCAAGCTTTTTTTTTTTTTTTTTTTTTTTTTTTTTTAGATTTATTTATTTTGGAAGTCAGAGTTACAGAGAGAGGAGAGAGAAGATTGAGATCTTCCTTCTGCTGGTTCACTCCCAAACGACCACAACAGTCAGGACTGGACTAGGCTGACGCCAGGAGCCTGGAGCTTCTTCCGGGTCTCCCACATTGGGGAAGAGACCCAAGGACTTGGGCCATCTTCTGCTGCTTTCCCAGGCGCATTAGCAGGGAGCTGGATTGGAAGTGGAGCAGCCAGGACTTGAACCGGCATTGGACCATCTTCCACTGTTTTCCCCAGGCCATAGCAGGGAGCTAGCTTGGAAATGGAGCAGCTGGGATATGAACCGGCGCCCATATGGGATGTCGGTGTTGGAGGCACAGCCTTAGTCTCTGTGCCACAATGCCAAAGATGTTTATAATGTCTGAAACTGGCAAAATTCTGTGTACTTTCAATATAAGTAAAAGGAACTATTAAGGAATTCTGTTTTGGTATATGCAAGGAATCATTGCAAGTGCATAAGAAAACTCGAGGAGTTGTAGAAATAGCAACAGAAAAGTGGATGTCCATATTGAGCACCTCCTGTAAGAAAAATTAAGATGGTTAACAGGTATGTGAAGAGATTATTAAATTCCATGGTAACTACAGAGATCGGATTAAATGCGTGAGCTATCACTTTACGCCATCCAGATTGGCCTCCGAAATAGAGAAATAAAATTAAAAATAGAGAAAGACGGTTGACTTAGCAGTTAGACATCTGCGTGCCTTATCAGAGTACCGGGCTTGCATCTCAGCTCCGTTCTGCATGCCAGCTTCCTGCGGACGGGCATGCCGGCAGGCAGCAGCTGGTGGCTCCAGTGTTTGGGTCCCTCTCCTGCACATGTGAGACCTGGAGTTCGCAGCTTCTGGCTCCAGCCTGGGGTAGCCCCAACTGTTGAGGGCTTTTGGGAAGTGGACCAGCGAATGGGAGATCTGTCTCTGTCTCTCTTTCTCTATTTTTGCCAAAGAAGTATGTACATTTTAAAAATAAGAATAATACGTGGAAAATAAATATTCCAAGGGCTGGTGGTGTGGCACAGTGGGTTAAGCCTCTGCCTGCAATGCCGGCGTCCCACGTGAGTGCTGGTTTGTGTCCTGGTAGCTCCATTTCCAATCCAGCTCCCGGCTCATTCCTGGGAAAGCGGTAGATGATGACCTGAATACGTGGGCCTCTGCCACCCATAAGGGAGGCCCGGATGGAGCTCCAGGCTCCTGGCTTTGGCCTGGCCCAGTCCTGGCTGTTGCAGCTATTTACAGAGTGAAGTGGTAGTTGGAAGATCATTTTTTCTCTCTGTCTCTGTCTCCCTCTCCCCACCATCTCTGTAACTCTTTCTTTCAAATAAAGAATAAATAAATCTTTAAGAAATATTTCAGGGGCCGGCACTGTGGTGCAGTGGGTTAAAGCTCCAGCCTGCAGCGCCGGCATCCCATATGGGCACCGGTTCGAGTCCTGGCTGCTTGTCTTCTGATCCAGCTCTCTGCTGTGACCTGGGAAAGCAGAAGATGGCCCGAGTCCTTGGGCCCCTGCCCCGCTCCCACCCCCGCCCCTGGAAGAAGGTCCTGGCTCCTGGCTTCGGATCAGCTCAGCTCTGGCTGTTGTGGTCATTTGGGGAGTGAACCAGCAGAATGGAAGACCTCTCTCTCTCTCTGCCTCTCCTTCTCTCTCTGTGTAACTCTGGCTTTCTTTTTTCTTTTTTTTTTTTTTTTGACAGGCAGAGTGGACAGTGAGAGAGAGAGACAGAGAGAAAGGTCTTCCTTTGCCGTTGGTTCACCCTCCAATGGCCGCCGCGGCCAGCGCGCTGTGGCCGGCGCACCGCGCTGATCCGATGGCAGGAGCCAGGAGCCAGGTGCTTTTCCTGGTCTCCCATGGGGTGCAGGGCCCAAGCACTTGGGCCATCCTCCACTGCACTCCCTGGCCACAGCAGAGGGCTGGCCTGGAAGAGGGGCAACCGGGACAGAATCCGGCGCCCCAACCGGGACTAGAACCCGGTGTGCCGGCGCCGCTAGGCGGAGGATTAGCCTAGTAAGCCGTGGCGCCGGCCAATAACTCTGGCTTTCAAATAAATAATTCTTTTAAAAAAAGAAATATTTCAAAAATAAGTAAGTAAAAACCAGACTATACCAAGTGTTGGTTAAGATGGAGGAAAACAATGTGGCAATACTGAATCCAAAAAGGTACGCTGGCCACCTCCGCATTAACACAACCTTTCTGTGTTTTTACAGAGAACCAAACCAAACCAAAACCAAAACCAAAATCAAAACAAAAACAAAACTTTCCTGTAAAGTGGAGGGGATAGGGTGAAGGGGTGGGGAGAAAGTGATGGCACTCTCATGTCTTACACGAGACACAGCGTGAACATCCGTAATAAAGGGAACAAAGCATCATTGAAAACATCCTAATGCCAGTCCGGACCCTTACCTTACACCACATACAAAATCCACTGGGACAGATTGCATATGTAAACATCCAAAACTATAAAGTGTATCAGGAGAGATTACGTACAGCCTTGAATTAGACAAAGTTTTCCTAGACCACAAAAAGCCTGAAACATAAAAATTAAAAAATGGATACACTGGAATTCTTCAAATCTTTTTCCCTTTGGGGCTGGCATGGTGCGGCAGTGGGTTACGTCACCACTTGTGATGTCCCATCTACTGCGCTTCCAATCCCGCTCCCTGCTAATGTGCCTGGGACGCTGGCACTGACTTCCCCCTCGAGGCTCAGCCCCGTTCCCAGCTGCAGCCCAGTTCAGACCTGATTGTTTCAGGTATTTGGGGAGTGAACCACTGGTTGGGAACTCTCTTTGTCTGTCTATCTGTCTCTTTGTCTTTCTGCCTTTCAAATAATTAAAAAATAAATAAAATTAACCAAGGAATAGCAGGGGTATTTAAAAATATTTGAACATACTCCTACTCTGTGACTTAGCCATTCCATTCTTAGGTATGGGTGAGGGTGGGCATTGGGGTACAGAAGATGAAGCCACAGCTCAGGACACCTTGCACCGTATCGGAGCCCCTGTTACTCTGCACTTCTGATCCAGTTTTCTGCTAACGCATCTGGGAGGCAGCAGATGACGGCCCAAGTACTTGGGTTCCTGGACACATATGGGAGACCCAGATAGAACTGCTGGCTCATAGCTTCAGCCTGGCTCTTGTGGGCATCACTCTGCTTTTCAAATAAATATAGAAACAAATCTTTTGGGGGCTGGCGCTGTGGCATAGTGGGTAAAGCCACCAGCTGTGGTGCTGGTATCCCATATGGGTTTGAGTCCCGACTGCTCCACTTCTGATGCAGCTCCCTGCTAATGCACCTGAGAAAGCAGTAGAAGATGTTCTAGTTCTTGGGCCCCTGCACCCACACGGGAGACCCGGAAGAAGTTTCTGGCTCCTGGCTTTGATCGGGTCAGTTCCAGCTATTGCAGCCATTTGGGGAGTGAACCAGCAGTTGGAAGACCCCCCCCCTCTCTCTCTCCCCCTTTCTGTAACTCTGCCTCTCAAATAAATGACTAAATCATAGCACAGCAGGGGGCGAGAGCTAGGACAAGCATACGGGGCTTTTTCGGTGCCTCAGCCCGGAAGTGGCACCCGAGTGCAGGGTTCTGAGGAGGGCTGGCCTCAGCGCACGAGGCAGACCTGGGATCTGGAGACCAGCAACCCCCAGGCAAGCCCTCCACCGGGTGTGTGTTGCTGTGCCCCCCCACACACTGCCCTGCCCTGGGGCACGCTGACGCAGGGGGAGCATGTAGGGCCCTGGGGGGCCGCCTGAGGGGGGTAGGGGTATCCCATGCAGGGCCAGGGCCACCTCCCGGCAAGCAGCAGGCTGCGACTTCCCATCCCGCCCTTGTGCTGAGTGCGCTGCCGAGGGCTCGCCCAGGAAAGGACGCGAGCAGCGGGCGAGGCTGTGCCATCCTGGGCCCTTCACTGTCCCTCCGCTGCTTGTCCCATACTCCCTTTGGAGTGGACGGGTCTCTGGGACAATCCGGGAAAGCAGCTGTCCTGAGCCAAGAGAATAAGAGGGGGTGGGGGACGAGGCTCCTGTCCTGTGGGGGGTCTCTCACCCTGACTGGGGAACCTCAGGGCCTCTCTGGCCCATCCTGGGGCGTCCTGATTTCTGGCTCGTGCCGCAGTGGCAGCCCCTTCCGGTTAAGCCCTTGGTGGCCGAGATGGGCTCAGCGACCTGGGCTTGCCTGAGCTCACGCGATGGTGGTGACAGAAGCAGGTGCCAGCAGGCTCCCCACACTGACCCCGACCTGGGCCTTGTTCCTTCTCCCCAGGCTGAGGCGGAGCCCCGGGGACCACACAGTAGGCAGCCTCCTTGCCCTTCAGGAGAGCAGACTTGGGTGTAAACTCATTCAACCACCAAAGAGCTAAAAATAAGAGGCGTGTGTGCCCCCAGAGCAACCCAGGAAAGGCCTTGTGAAAACCCAGCAGGTAGGGGCGGGCGCCCAGGGCTTGGGGCCCCCGGCAGTGTCAGGCAGTGGAAACAGGATGTGAGAGGAGGCCGTGAGAAGCAAGGTGGCTCCCGGCGGAGGCGGCCACCTGGTGCGGCGTGTTCTGAGCAGCGGAAAAAGACCCTGGGCTGCGTGGGAGTTGTCACATCCTGCTCACAACCAGACCGCCCCCAGCCCTGCCGGCTCCCCGCCAGGCCATCACGCACTCTGACCCCTGGGCTGTGGGCGGCGGTGGGTGGCAGAGGACAGGATGTTGACTTCTGAGACAGGCACCTTGGATCTTCACGAGGGCCCCTGGCTCCCCCAAGGGCTCACCCCCAGATGAAGGAGGAACACAGCCATTAGCTCACTGGCTGGCTGTCCATCCAACACTCACGTTAGACAGCCTGCTTGAGTCGGCTGGTCCATCCCCTCCCCTGCAAGGCCTACTCCCTGACTTCTAGGAGGCCCAGTTGTCGGGGTAGGGATGGCTGTGCGGAGGCCCGTGAATGGCACAGGGTTAGCGGGAGCTCTGGGAGGTCCCGGGAGAGGCCCTTGCTCCAGCCTGCAGATCCTGGAAGGCTTCCTGGAGGCAGTGAGGCCCAATGGGAGTCTAGGAGGATGGCAGGTGAGGGGTGGAAGAAGTCACTCCCAGTGGAATCCTCCTCCAAGAGGCGCCGAGAGGTCTGCTGGTGGCTTCTCTGCCCACCTGTCCTGAGTCACCTCCCTGGGCCTGCTGTTGGTATTTACGGTTGTGGCCATGTGGGGAGTGAACCGGCAGATGGAAGATCTGGCTCTCTCTCTCTCTGTCTTTCCCTTTCTCCATGGCTGTGCTTTTTCAATAAATATCTTTTTTTTTTCTTTTTTTGACAGGCAGAGTTAGACAGTGAGAGAGAGAGAGAGAGAGAGAGAGAGACAGAGAGAAAGGTCTTCCTTTTTCCGTTGGTTCACACCCCAAATGGCCGCTACGTTGCGGCCGGCGTGCTGCGCCGATCTGAAGCCAGGAGCCAGGTGCTTCTCCTGGTCTCCCATGCAGGTGCAGGGCCCAAGGACCTGGGCCATCCTCCACTGCACTCTGGGGCCACAGCAGAGAGCTGGCCTGGAAGAGGGGCAACCGGGACAGAATCTGGCGCCCCAACCGGGACTAGAACCCGGGGTGCTGGCGCTGCAGGCGGAGGATTAGCCTAGTGAGCCGCGGCACCGGCCCATAAATATCTTTTTTTAAAAATACCAATTTACACTCCCAACAAAAGGGCGTGAGATTCCTCGTGTGTCTGCCCTTGCCAGCGCCCACCGGAACACCTGCCACTCGCCCCATCACACAGCTTTCGTGGCCGGCCCAGGGCTGCTGCGTGCCGTGGCCAGCGAGTCTGTGTTGTACGTCCTTGCCCGTTTTTCTGTCGTGCGTAGCTTTTTCTCTCTGGGGTCTGGATGGCCTCACACCGTTCCTCTTCTCCACAGTGTTGGCTCCCTGCGTGTTTGATCTTCCTCCGTAACTGCCCCGTGACACACGCATGTCCACCTCCTCACTGCCGGCTCCCCCGCCCTACTACCGTGTCAGAGGCAGGACAGCAGGAGGCGTGTTGTGGCTTCCTGCCAAGCTTCGCAGCACCTGTGCCGGGCATGCAGCAGGCACTCCTTGGCCCTCCCGCTCGTTTCTAAAATCTTCTGTGTTTTGGGCACTTCCTCCACATCCGGTGCTCGCTCTGTCCCTCTGCTCAAGGCCAGCTTGACCGGACGGGCACTTGTCGTTGACAGAAGGTCGGGTGTCTCAGTTCTTTCCCCACGTGACTTCAGTGTTTTGTGCTGTGCCCGAGGAATGCCTTCTCTGCCCCCAAGCCATCGGCGACTTATAGCTTACATTCTCCCTGTCCTCGTGAGGTTTGGTCTTTTTTCAAGTGATTCAATCCGCATGAAGAGTGCTTCTGTAAGTGATATAAAATATGGCTCAGACATAAGTTGTGCTACTGCCGTGGATGGCAAAAGCCCGCGACTGCTCCGTGGGCGCCTGAAATGCTGCTCCTCTCCCTAACTGTGTGGTTGGACTTATGGACTGGTTCCAAGAATCCGTTTTTCTATTTCCATGCTGGAACCACCCTGCTAAAATGACTTCACTCTCATCATCTGTTTTTATACCAAGTCCTTAATCCTCCAAGCCCCACGCCAGCCCCGTCTTCGTTGTTCTTTTCTTTTATAAATATTTATTTATTTGAGAGGCAGAGAGAAAGATGGAGAGAGAGAGATAGAGAGAGAGAGAGAGAGAGAGAGAGAGAAAGAGAGGCCAGTGCCGCGGCTCACTAGGCTAATGCTCCACCTAGCGGCACCGGCACACCGGGTTCTAGTCCCGGTCGGGGCACCGGATTCTGTCCCAGTTGCCCCTCTTCCAGGCCAGCTCTCTGCTGTGGCCCTGGAGTGCAGTGGAGGATGGCCCAAGTGCTTGGGCCCTGCACCCCATGGGAGACCAGGAGAAGCACCTGGCTCCTGCGTTCGGATCAGCGCGGTGCGCCGGCCGTAGCATGCCAGTCGCGGCAGCCATTGGAGGGTGAACCAATGAACCAATGGCAAAGGAAGACCTTTCTCTCTGTCTCTCTCTCTCTCACTGTTCACTCTGCCTGTCAAAAAAAAAAAAAAGAGAGAGAGAGAGAGAGAGAGAGACCCCACCCCCTGGTTCACTCCCAGATGCCTTCAGGGACCCAAGACCTCGACCCAGGTCTCCCAGGTGGTGATGGAAGCCCAATCATGTGGGCCATTCCTGCTGCCTCCCAGGGTCTGTGTTAACAGGAAGCTGGAGTCAGGGGCTGGGGCTGGGTATGAAACCCAGGTACTCTTGATCCGGAATGCAGACGTCTCAACCAGCATTTAACTGCTGGGCTAAACGTTCTTTTTTTTTTTTTTAAGATTTATTTGAAAGGCAGATTACAGAAAGACAGAGGCAGAGAGAGCGAGAGCCTCCATCCGCTAGTTGGCTGCAATGCTGGGCCTGGGCGGATCCGAAGCCTGGAGCTTCCTCCAGGTGTCCCATGCGGGTGCAGGGACCCAAGCGCTTGGGCCATCTTCTACTGCTTTCCCAGGCCATAGCAGAGAGCTGGATTGGAAGAGGAGCAGCCAGAACTTGAACTGGTGCCCATATGGGATGCCGATACTGCAGGCAGCGCCTTCACCGGCTACGCCACAGTGCTGTCCAATCCCCATCTTTGCTCTTAATTTAAAAGTGCATCTTCACTTGTTTTGTGGAGGGCCCCAGCTTGTCAGGGCCCATTAAAAAGTCTTGCAGTGGTAGATGTTTGGTGTACTGGGTTAAGACATCAGTGGGGATGCCTCCACTCACCCTGTAATCAGAGTGCCTGGGATGGGGTCCCATTCCCGCCAGCGTGCACCCTGAGAGACAGCAGGTGATGAAGGCTCGAGTGTTTGGGTCCTTGCCACCCACACGAGAGGGCTAGGCTGAGTTCCCAGCTGCCTATATTGAGGCCTCTCTCTCTCTCTGACTCTCAAATAAGTTAAGTAAAAGCTCTGTGTGTGATTGGGTTGGGATGCATCTGCAGATTCCGGGCAGGCAGGCTCATGTTGTGCACGTAAGGACGGTTTCTTCCTTCCTCCTGCGGCTCTTTCTTGCTCTCAGGGAAGGCTAGCACGCCCTCAATAAAGCACAGCCGCTGTCCCCGGTGCGCACGTGTGTGCGCGTGTGTGCGCGCGTGTGTGCGTGTGTGTGTGGCTTGCTTGCCTTGTTGCGGCTCAGATACTCGCTGCCGTAGAGATGGGTTCTGTCTTTCTGTTTCCAGTGTTCCCAGAATTCCGCCTTCCCATTACCTTGCCTGAGTGTCAGATGGCATCAGATTTTTGACACGCTTGCTTGCTGTGGTACAGACTGTGGAATTTCAGCCGGGCACGAAGCTGCCCAGGGTGACGGTCAGGTGTGGCTGGGTGACGTGTTCTGGCTGGCACAAAAACGATGGTGCTACTTTCCGGAAGTGCCCTCCTTCCAGCTTTCTGCTGATTGGAATGTTGATGTGAAAGGGGGAGCTGGAGCAGCCACCCTGGAAATGGAGACTATAAACAGCGGAGCTACAGGATGGAAGGAGTAGGATTCCTGGGTGCTTTGAAGACGGGGGCCTCCGTGCCAGTTCTGAGCTCCTGCACGCTCACTGAACCCTGAACCTCTGTTCTGTCAGCCAGATTAAATTCCTGCTTGTACACCTGGGTGCTGGTGAAGAGTTTCAAATAGGGTGTGCTGTGGTGTGGCGTGGGCAATCCTATAGTTTAGGACATGCACTCCAGGAGCCAGCGTTGTGGTGCAGCGGGTTAAACTGCTGCCTGTGACGCCGCATCTGGTTCCAGTCCTGGCGGTTCCGCTTCTGATCCAGCTCCCTGCTAATGCGCTTGAGAAAGCAGCAGAGGATGGCCCAAGTGCTTGGGCCCCTGCACCCACATGAATGGAGTTCTAGGCTCCTGGCTTCAGCCTGGCCCAGCTCTGGTCACTGGGGGCCCTTTGGGGAGTGAACCAGCGTTTGGACACTCTCTCTCTCTCTCTCTCTCTCCCCCCCTCTCTGATGTTCTGCCTTTGAAATAAATAAATCAATAAATATATTTTTTAAAGTTCCTTCTAGCCACTACAGGGGGATCGAGGAGGGGCCGTCAGCCGTTTCCAGCCCGAGACCACCAAGGAACACAGCTGCTGTTGAGTAAGTCAGGCTCAGCAGGGCACTTCCGAGTCTGTGGGAAAACGCAGTTGTGAGAGGAGTTTATGTTGATGCAAACAGTTTTGGAAGCCCATGCACAGCTTCCCCGTACTGTTGCGTTTTCTGTGAGCCTTTAAGGGCCCTGGGATTCGTGGCAGGAGAGAAGGGACGCCACAGAAAGGGCCGGGTATCGCCCTCAGAAACTCAGTAGCTGCTGCAGGGCCGGTGCTGACAACGTGTGGGGTGTTGGGCTCCACTCCCCGAGGGGTGCAACTTCTGCCCTCGCCCACACAGCAACTGCCACACTTAGCTGGGGGGACAAGGAGAGGGGAGGGCACCCTCAGAGCCCTGGAGTCCCACAGGCACCTGGCCTTGGCCCAGACCTTGAGGTCACGGCGCGGGGTGGGGGGGGGGGAGCTGGGGCAGAGGTACCCGAGGTTCTCCCCTCTCTCCGCCTGCTGCTGGCTCCTGGCTGACCCCTCAGGAAGCCCAGGGTGCGGGAACCTGGGAGGCTGTGTCCACACAGAGCAGAGAGCGAGATGAGTGTGCAAGGGACCAGAGCAGCCGTGGCGTCCCCGGAGCCTGACGCCTGAGGCTTGCTCCTCAGACAGAGGACCCTGCAGCCTGTGGCCCTCTCTATGGTATGCGCTACCCCTGGGGTGGCTTCTGGGTGGATGCCAGACAAATCTGCTGGAGGGGCGGGCTCGAAGTGGGTGGAGCCAGGCACAGAGGGGCGTGACCCATCCTTCACAGCCATCCTGTGCCATCCTAATGCAGTCTCCATGGGCCTTCATCTCTGGGCCTGGCAGCCTCCTGGGAACCTGGAGCAGTGCCAGGTGTGCTGGGGCACGCCAGGTGGAGTGGCTGACCCCTGAACGCCCCCCACCCCGGTGCCCCCACGCCGCCCTGCTCTGCAAGCCCTGATGGAGCGTATGCTGCGCCTGAGCCCTGAGAGACCACCCCCCACCCCGACCCCGCCGGGGTACAGGCAACCAGAACATTTCTTTCTGATCCCAGCCACTTCCGGGCCTGGGCTCACGGCAGGGGCCTTTGGTTGTGGAAAGCAGGGCTCTGTTAGCAGGGCAGGAGAAGGTGACAAGGAAGGGAAGTGTAGCTGGGCCGAGAGGCGGGGCCTGTGAGTGGGTGCTCCCCGGAAGGAAGGTGGCCACCCCATGAGCCAGTGTTGGGGGGAATCCCAGGGCCAGGGACAGAGGGACATCAAGGAAGGGAGAGCCCCGAGGGTGAAGCTGGCCCTCGGCTGGGAGAGGAGTGGGCTCCTGATGCAGAATGCCCCAGGGCGGCCCGGTGCCTGGGGAGGGAGTGGGCTGGGGCTCCACGTGGGTGGTGGCTGCTCACCTCCCTGCACGGGTGGGTCTTGTTCCTCCGTGACCTGGGCTCTTTACACGTGGCCGGCCCCTCACAGTTTCCAAAATGCCTTCCCGGAGGCTGGCTCGCTTGCTTCCCCTCACAGCCGGGCAAGGCAGTGTGGCTCCGGCCGCTTCTCAGGCAAGGAGGCCGAGGCGGGGCGGCCGTGACTCATGGCGCGTAGCCGGCGCAGGGGCCCCCCGGGCCTGCCGTGCTGGGAAGGGAAGGCGCCCGCGGTGGGGCGTGAGCAGTTTCTGTTTCCCTCTGTAGGCTGGGCTGAGGTCCCTTCCTCCCAGGGAGCTGGGCCCTGGCTGGCCCCAGGCTGTGACGCTTCTACCAGCCCCCTGCAAGGTGCCAATGCGGCCTCCACCCAAGGCTTCTAGGCTGCTGGACATGTGCACTGGGCACTGCAGGTGATGGCTTTACCTGCTATGCCACACGCCGGCCCCCTGGGTGGTTCTTGTTTTCAGCTTGTATGAGGCCAGTAGCCAGTTAGTTACCTGTTGGAAAGGAGCAGAGAAAACACTTGGGCTTAAGCCCAGGCAGCTGCAGCCAGGCCCCACACTTTTTTTTCTTTTATTTGACAGATAGAGTTAGACAGTGAGAGAGACAGACAGAGAGAAAGGTCCTCCCTCCGTTGGTTCACCCCCCAAATGGCCGCCACGGCCGGAGCTACCCGATCCGAAGCCAGGAGCCAGGTGCTTCCTCCTGGTCTCCCATGCGGTGCAGGGCCCAAGGACCTGGGCCATCTTCCACTGCCCTCCCAGGCCACAGCAGAGAGCTGGACTGGAAGAGGAGCAGCCGGGACTAGAACCGGTGCCCATATGGGATGCCGGCAGGGCAGGCGGAGGACCAACCAAGTGAGCCACGGCGCCGGCCCCCAGGCCCCACACTTCTTGTTGGGGCCACCGGGCCTCCAGGATCTGGGGGGAATTGGAAGCTTCTAGGGGGCCCCTAGCTGGGCCTGATGTAGGCTGGAGTCACAGGGGCCTGGTGGGTGGTACAGAGGGCAGGAAGTGAAATTCTGCCACATGGGGAGGCCACGGAAAACCTCGTCCTACCCGGCGAGCACCCTGTGCTGGAGGAGCTGCATAGAGGTCATGCTGGCCATTCCCCTGCCTCCGAGAAGGGCTTCTGTCCCGGAGGAAATGGAAGAACTTCCCAGCCCTGGGATCTTTCTCTTGGGGTGGAGGCTGGGGGGTAGGGGGCAGCAGGGCCACCTTCAGCCTTGGTCTCTGGTCCTGTGAGCTTTCTCGTGTCCTTTGCACTCAGGCTCAGGCTGAGGGGACACGTGGCCGCCCAGAGCTGTGGGGTTGGTGGGATCCGCCTGCAGGCTGCCCCCGGGGCAATGGTCGCTGGGGCATGGCCCCCACTGGAGAGACAGCCGAGCAGGAGAAATCAGTGGGGTGAGGGCACACAGAGGGTGTCACGGCAGAGGCATGGGAGCTGGGGTGCAGGGTGCGAAAGGGCTGTGGTGAGTTCTCACCAGGCTCTGCGCAGCCATCACGCGGGCTCTCTGGGCAGGGAGAGGTAGCTCTGCACTGGCTCGGCGTGGGCCAGGCTTCGAGTCCCCAGAGGAGGCTGACGTCCCGGGGGGGTGCCCCACTGAGGCTGGGCCAGGGCGTCCCTGTTTCAAGTGACGGCTCAGTCCTCCCCGACCCCTGTGGTCTCCTCTGGCTGGGGCAGGGGGCTTCCTGAGGATGGAGAAGGGGGACAGGCTGGGGAGGACAGGAGCCGAGGGAGAAGGGAAGAGGGCCAGGCCACCCCAGCTCAGGCCTCGGCAGGGCCCCACCCTCCTGTCCTTTGTGGGAACCTCCTCCACCCCTCCCTGGCCTTCTGCATCTGGCCTAATGACTGTTGTCTTTGGGGCTGCACCCTGGGGCCTGGCCTCCCGCCTTCCCTCACCTGGGCTCGCTCCTGGGTGCTCCCACAGTGCAGCCAGCTGGGCCCCGTGACAGCTGGAATGCTGGGCGTGCCTGGCTCCTGGAGGCTGCAGGAAGCTGGGCCGAGATCACTACTGCTCCCACCCAGCCTAGTCTGGGAGGCTCGGGGTGGCCACTGGGAGCCACCCCTCCAGGGGACCTTCCTATCTCGGACTAAACCTGAATCCTGCCTTGCCCTTGGGGAAACTGAGGCCGGCACTCCTTGCCTGGACCAGGCTCCGGTGTGACCAGCAGCTACACCCTGGGAGGGAGCAGGTCGCGGTGGGGCCGTCTCTTCCTGAGTGGTCGGCTGGGTGTGTGAAGAAGCAGGGTCCTGGAGCAGCTCCAGTCCAGGGACGGGGGTTTCTGATGTGGGCCAGTGGAGGGGCTTCCAGGACGTGTCAGTGGGATCGCAGCCCCTAGTGCCACACCCCTGGGGCACCAGCACTGTGCCTGACGCCGAGGGGGTCTCACCACCGCTTCTGCGAAATCAAAGACCGAAGCGCAGCACAGTTCACTCCTGAACTCTTCCCAGGTGCCGCACCTTCCACAGCACCGCTGGTGCTGGCCCCCCCCTCGCAAGGTGAGTGCGTGCCTGTGTGTGTGGTTACACTGTGCACACGTGTGTGAGGGGAGGGCCCCCAGCTATCCAAGAGCCACTGCCTCCTGGGCAGCACAGGCGAGAGGGTGCTGGCTCCTGAGATGTTTGTATGACAAGTGGACGTGGGGACTTACACACACCAGGGCTGTGTTCCATGTCCTTGGAGGGTAGGCTCTGGCTGGCGTCTCCAGGCTGCTGGTCAACTGGGAAGGTCTATGGGCTGCAGAGAGGTGGGTGGGGCCTGTGTGAGCCATGCATACGTGGGTCACGGGTGTAGGGACCACTGGGGCTGTACAGGACTACAGAGGGCTTCTGTGGGCTGTCCTGCTACTGGGGCAGCCACATCACATTGGGTGTTCAAGTGCCCATGGTGTCTGTGCAGCACCGTGTGTCTGAGGACAGGTGGACAGGTGTGCGGGTATGAGTCCGTGTGTGCGCACACATGATGCCTCTGGGTGTCAGGGAGGGGGTGATTGCATGGGCAGCAATGGACCGGGCCGTCATCTTCCGGGGGAGCCTAATCCGATCTGTGGCCCTAATCCCTCCTGATCCCCCGCAGGCACTTCCTGTCTGGTCCACCCCCGAGCCATCTGTGCCTCTGTACCCGGGCCTCGGTCCCCAGGTCCTGCCTGGCTCGCTCACCCCCATCTTCTGCAGCCCCCAGTTTGCTGGCCCAGCACCAGCAGCCCTCGCCCTCATCCCATGTCTTTCCAGATGACTCGGCAGCCAGTCCTGGGGTGGGGGGAGGGAGGAGCCTGTAAGCAGCTGGCAGCCCTCTGCTGGCACCGACTACCCCGTCTCAGGGAGGAGGAGCCCCCGCAGAGAGGAGGGAAGGGCCGCGCCCCATCCTTCCTCAGGAAACTGCCCACCCTCCACTCAGCCCAAACTTGGGCGCCACCCCCTGCCCCTGGCTCTCACTGCCCACCCCATCCTTCACTGTCCGCCCACCTTCCGGATGGATCTGGCCCTCCTCGGCCCAATCTTTCCTCCATTGCCATCGCCACTTGCATCCAAGTCACTGACCAGCATCCCCTGCACCACTGCTTTTGTCCCTGACCTCACTCCATGGCCACTGTTGCTACCACAGGTTTTCTCCATCACAGCCAAGTGCCGGTCTCATGGTCTCCACCCACCCCCATAAGAACCTGCCAAGGATTCCATTGCATTCTTAATGGAATCAGACCGTCACCAGGACCTGCAGGCCCAGCCAGAGCGCTCCTACACACGACTTGGCTCTCTCCTCTTGGTCTGCTCTTACCCCTCCCGCCTCCAGGGCTGGCCAGTCCTGCTGGAGGCCACCTCCTCCCAGAGGCCTCCCCCGCGCTATCCATGTGTCATTCACAGCACCTGCCGCTCTCTGTGCCCTCTCCTTTACTGATTTGCTGTCAGCCTCTGGCCCCCGCAGCAAGGTCACCCCAGAGGACAGGAGCCCTGTCAGTCTTGCCTGTGGCTGCACCCCCAGCAGCCAGAACAGAGCCTGGTGCTCAGTACGAGCTGGTGAGTGATGAGTGCCGTGCCACGTGGGGAGCTCAAAGCAGCCTCTGTGCCCAGGGCCGTGCAGCTGTGAGTGGCGGAGGATGTGTCCCTTCCCATGTACAGGACAGTGGGGCTCCTTCGTGGCTGTGCCCTGGGTGTCTACACTCAGCAACCAGTAGCTGCACCCAAAGACCCTGCTTTTTCCATGGAGCCTGGGTCACGGCAGGGGCCCATTCTGACAAGGACCCGTCCAACACGGTGGATTTTCAACTTGCTGGGTGATCAGCTCCTCCCCTGAGGGCTGCATAGAGACAGGTTCACATACCCGGAGATGCAGGCGAGCCCCACTCTTAGCTGGGTGCTGTGCTGCTCTGCAGACACAGAGTGTGCAGAGCCCTGTGCATTGCAAATCCGCAAGGGGCCCGTAGCTGAGCTGGGAAGACAGCACCAACGCCCTCAAGGGCAAGGAGGGCTGTGGGTGGGGGGAGGCGGATGAGGAGGGCACGGTGCAGGGGCCACAGCGTTGGCCCCAGTCAGAGCGTGCCAGCCTCTCTCCGTGTCTTGGCTCCCCGATTTGTATTTGGGGCAAGCGCTCGGTCAGTGCCAGCTGCCAAGTGATCGTTACAGAGGATGAGGACGGACGCTGAGCACAGGGTGCAGGTGGGCCCACATGGACCCTGCTCAGAGGTGGGCCAGGAGAGGGGGCTGCAGCCCAGGCTCCAGTCACAGTTCCCCCACTGCCATACCCGCTGCAAGGCCTTGGTCCGCCACCCACTGCCCGAGAGCCTCAGTGTCTGGCTTGGTCCTTTGTGGGCTGCAGGCATGGTATACACGAGGCTGGGGGATTTGTAAAGAACAGAAAATTATTTCTTACAGTTCTGGTTTCTGGGAAGTTCAAGATCAAGGACCAGCTTCTAGTGAGGGCCTTCTCGCTGCACCACCCCACCGTGGAAGGCAGAAGGACAAGAGAGGCAGAGGGGGGCTGGACTCTCCCTGTTTATAAGGAGCCCACTCCCGAGCTGATGGCGTGAAGACATGATGGCCGGCCTGGGCTAATCAACTCGCTCTTGCCACGGTTGCCTTGGGAACTGCGTTTCCCCATCTATGAGGCAGAGGGAATGATGCGGCTCCCCAGCCTGGTAGGCTTATGGACAGTAGTGTGCACAGAGCACCTAGCGTGATGCTAGTGAGTGCTCCTGTTCACTGGGCACACAGAGAGGCTAAACCACTTGTTCAAAGTCGCACAGCGAGGAAACAGCCCAGCTGTGTTTGTGCCAAGGCAACGCGGCTCCGGAGTCCCCACAACTAACACAGCTGTCACCATGACTACCATTGCTGCTGTTACAGGTCCCCTGGCCTGTGGGGGAGGAGGAGCATGGCACAGGGCTGGGCCTTTTTTTTTTTTTTTTAAGTGCTTACTTATTTTCATCTACTTGAATGGCAGAATGAGAGACAGAGAAATCAGTCTTCCCAGCGCTAGTTCAGTCTCCAAATGCCCACAACAACCAGAGCCGAACCAAACCAAAGTCCAGACCCTAGAACTCCATCTAAGTCTCCCATGTGGGTGGCAGGGACCCAAGCGCCTAAGCCACCATCTGCTACCTCCCAGGGTGTATTAGCAGGAAGCTGGATTGGAAGTGGGGTAGCCAGGACTCAAGCCAGCACTCTGGTGCAAGATGGGGGCATCCCAAGCAGTGGCCCAGCCCGCGGTGTCACATGTCAGCCCCATGGCCTGGTCTTTGGTGTGAAAGGGGTGGCAGTGGTGGCTGTGCAGAAAGGAGCAGTCTTGGCTGCTGTGGGACTCCGATGTCCCTTATGCCCTCCCCAGCCCACACAGGGCACTCAGCTCTGCTCAGGGGGGGCCCCGAGCCATCTTATCAGTCACAGAGCCACTCACCCTGTGACTGCAGTGTGGTCATTATTCTCGGAGCCCTCGCCTCTTGCCCAACCATAACCCCTGGCAGTAGTTCTTCTTTAACAGCTGCCTCTCCGCCCTCAGTGACAGGGCCTACAGGGTGGGAGTGGAGCCTGTTTTACTCTGAGGACCCCCAGGGGTTGGGGCCTCGGGAGTGTTGGGGGAAAAGCCCAGGGAGGCAGGTGTCCCGCAGCCCCACGCCTGGGCACATCTGGGCTGCAGCTTTGATGGGCATGTCCACAGGGCAGAGGGGACCTGGGCCAGCCGCGTGGGCTCTGGCCCGGGCCACACGATCTGTTTTCCCACATTCCCTTCCATCAGTGTCTCATGTTCTTCTCTCTGTGGCAGGAGGGAGAAGCGGACCGCCCAGATCCCCTCGGCACCAGAGCTGGAAGGGGCTGTGCTGCCCTGCCTCTGGGGCCTCCCACCTGCACCCCACTTTTCAAGAGATCTGGGTACCCTCTGTGCTGTGGTTTGACTGTTAGGGTCATCTTAAGTCAACACAGTTTTTACACACCTCAAGTGCATTATTCATTTACTTAAATTAATTAAATTCATGTCACATCACAGTATGTTTTAAACTTCTTTTCTGAATTCAATCACTTGTAAATTATCTGAAAGAGAGAGTGAGGGAACGCCATCTCCAATCCACAGTTCACTCCCCACATGCCCACAACAACGGGGCCTGGGCCAGGCCAAAGCCAGGAGCCCAGAACTCAATCTGGTCTCCCACGTGGGTGGCAGGGACCCAAGGACTTGAGCCATTACCTGCTGACTCCCAGGGTGTCACCATCAGGAAGCTCAAATCAGAAGTGGAGCTGGGATTTGCTATGGCCTGGGAAAGCAGTAGAAGATGGCCCAAGTCCTTGGGCCCCTGCACCCACGTGGGAGACCCGGAAGAAGCTCCTGGCTCCTGGCTTCAGATTGGCACAGTTCGGGCCATTGCGGCCATCTGGGGAGTGAACCAGTGGATGGAAGACCTCATATCCAGGCACTCTGATATGGGAAGTGAGCACTCCAGGGGATGTCTTAACAGCTATGCCAAATGCTTGCCCCCTAAAGTTTATTTTTGAGTAGGAAAAGGTATCATTACTCTATCAGGGATGGGGACCCTCTGGCCCACGGGCTGTGTAAGACCAGAGAAATCACTGGGTCTGGCCCTGCCAAGGCAACCTCAAGCAGGACTCAAAATTCAAAGAAATGCATTCAGGCTAATTTTTAAGTTGATAACTTTTTTTAAAAAAAGACTAACTCAGGGGCCGGCATCCCACATGGACACCGGTTCAAGTCCTGACTGCTTCACTTCTCATCCAGCTCTCTGCTGTGGCCTGGGAAAGCAGTAGAAGATGGCCCAAGTCCTTGGGCCCCTACACCTGCATGAGAGACCCAGAAGAAGCTCCTGGTTCCTGGCTTCGGGTCAGCAAAGCTCAGACCATTGCAGCTAACTGGGAAGTGAACCAGCGGATGGAGCACCTCTCTCTCTGCCTCTCTGTAACTCTGCCTTTCAAACAAATAAATAACTGTTTTAAACAAATCTTTTCTTGTATGGGATAGAACCAGGCTCTTCTGCCATGGGGGTCCCCCTGCTGAGCCAGTCCTGCTTCTGCTTTCTCAGGACGAGGCTGTGCTGAGCCCGGATGCCCACGCTGACCCTCTCTGTCCCACTCCCCACGGTGCCAGACAGGGCTGTCATCACAGAGGAGCTGTCACTGAAGCCTGGGGCCTGGGGTCTGGACCCGCGCCTGGTGGGATCCCTGGTAGGGGCAGCCAGCACACGGGAGTCCTTGTCAGAGGCCTGGCACAGGAAACACGGTGTTACCCGAGCACTCCTCAGGCAGGGCCAGGGGTGGCCCCTCGCTGTCACCTCTATACCCACTGTGCCCCGAGCATTGGAGCCAAGACTCCTGTCTCCCTCCCTCACTGGACAATTTTTTTTTTTTTTTTGACAGGCAAAGTTATACAGTGAGATAGAGAGAGAGAGACAGAGAGAAAGGTCTTTCTTTTTCCATTGGTTCACCCCCCCAAATGGTTGCTATGACCAGCGTGCTACGCTGATCCGAAGCCAGGAGCCAGGTGCTTCCTCCTGGTCTCCCATGCGGGTGCAGGGCCCAAGGACCTAGGCCATCCTCCACTGCACTCCCGGGCCACAGCAGAGAGCTGGACTGGAAGAGGAGCAACCGGGACAGAATCCGGCACCCCAACCGGGACTAGAACCCGGGGTACTGGTGCCGCAGGCGGAGGATTAGCCTAGTGAGCCGCGGCGCCGGCCAACCCTCACTGGACATTTGCTCGGGGCGTGGGCTGGGAAGAAGGAAGAAGGGAAACGGCACCCATCTCAGCCCCGAGATCCTGAGTGTGGAAGGGAAAACCCTGTCTGTGTGAGGGTTGGGTAGACGTGGCGCTGAGAGTGGGGAAGACTGGGGATCCCAGTGACGCTCAGGCAGCCGTCAAAATAGATGGTTACAAAAAAGAATAACACAGAGAATCATTATTTGTCCCAGTGGAGTCGCACAGGTTTTTAATTAAGGCAAAAATGCTGAGCCCCAAACTTCCGTGACGGAGCCTGCGCTGTAACAGCCAGGCCAGGCAAAGACCAGAACCCGAGCAGAAAGAGCTGCAGGGATGGCACCCCTCCCCAGGGCGACAAGGAGCAGGGCCCTCCCTCCAGGCCTGCGACCTTGGAGCACCAGTCTGCCCCGAGACCCCTCCTCTCTGCCCAGCTCTGACAAACAGGGGTCCCTGCGGAGGTGGCAGCGGCGAGGGAACAGACATCCTGCCCTGTGACTCACCCGCAGTCAGAGCAGAAGTGGGGGAGGCACGTGGGCTTGTGAGACGCACTCTCTACTCTTACCCCACCTCCCGCTCCCCCAGGGCACCCCCCACCCCCACCCCGCCGTGGGCTCTGACTGGGGGCTTGAAGGCCGGGGTTTCCCTCCCCCGGGGGAGGAAGGCCAAGGGGAGCCCTCTTTGGTGGCCGAGTCAGGCCTCACTGTGGGAGCTGGGGAGGGGACAGCCCCCCAAACATCCATGCAGCCATCTTGGGCAGCAATCACTGGTCCTTGGCCAGAACGCCAGGGGCTGTGATGACAGCGTACCTGCCGCACGGCACTCCCACCCCCACCCCCATGCAGAACTTCCAGCTAGGTGCACGCCCTCCTGCAGGAGGAGACTGGAGCGTGGGAGTCCAGGACCAGGAGCCCCCTGCAACTGGCAGAGCTGATTTCACTCCTGCCTCAGGGATGGCAGCTGCCTGGGCCCTCCCGCCCGCTCCCAGCATGGCAGGTGACGCCAGCCATACTGGTCAGCAAGACTGGCCCTGACTCCCCTCCTGCCTGCTCTGTAATTTGCTCCTGGAATCAGCCATTAACTCATTTGCCGGGCTGATGCCAAGGATAAGGGCCCATATCGGCTCCTGGGATCTGTGGCCCAGACTCCCCGGCTCTGCCGTGGGCTTTGCTCCATCAGCCTCCAGCCTGGCCTGCTAGGGAGGGGCAGGGCCTCAGCTGGAGGAGTCCAGGCAGGGGCACAGCCTCCAACCCTTGGAACCAGTGTGGATGGGCGCCGCTCCCATTTACAGATGGGGAAACTGAGGCACAAGAGGGGTGCCGTGGCCGCAGGTCTGTCTTTGGAGTCCTTGGAGCTTCTCTCCCTGCCTCCCTTCTGCGTCCCAGCACGCACAAGCTCCGTGCTCCATCTCACACACAGTGGAATTGCACACATGTTGTTGGGGCTCCAGGACACAACATCCCTTGCATTCACTGGGCATGCGCACAGGTCCCCCCTGTTCGAGACTCAGGGGGCTACAGAGGAGCCGGAAGGGTCTCACAGGGGCACAGAAGAGTGACCCGGGAGAATGGGGGCGTCTGAGGGTCGGGTTCTGCGGACCCTCCGCCCACCTGAACCTCTCGGCCTCAAGAGTGTCCCCTCGCCAGTGTTTCTTGCCCCCAACCCAGAGGTGCGAGCCCCCACGCACACCTGAGCCACTCAAGAGTTGGTTCTGGGCCCTGGCGCTGCCCTCCAGGGGGAGTTTGTGGGTCTGAAGGACAGGAAAGGATGGGGGCAGGAGGAGACAGGTTCTATTGGCGCCTCTCCATCTTCCCCTTGAAATTCCCACGGGGCAAGGCCCGCAACGTCAGCAGAGTCGCTTTCAGAGCTGCCCGGCGGCAGAACAGGGGAAATGCTCCCCTCGGGGCCCCTGGGGCTTTCTGGGGGCCTCGGCAGCAGCAGCTCTGCCCACTCCTAGCTGGAAACTCGTCACAGGCCCCTGTTGTTTCCCCCTTGAACAGCCCGCAGACCTCCCCCAGGCCCCTCACCGCCCAGGGGCGGGGGCCCCACGAACTGTGTTCCGGCCTGGCTTGGCCACGCACCAGCTACAGGACCCCGAGCAATGGGTCTCAGCCAGGGCCCCAACTCCCCTGTAATCAACCGCGGCAGCAGGCGACTGCCAATTTTTTTGTTGTCACAAATTCCTGGGAGCAGAACCCAGGGAGAGGAAGCAGGAGCGAAGGGCCACCACCATTAGCCACAAAGTCCCCGAGGTCAGCAGTGTGTATTTGAGGAGCTGATCCCTAAGGACTGTGGGTCGGGCGCGCGCCAGGCGCGCAAAGAGGAGGGGGGACTCCGGGCACCTTCCCTTAGGAGCAGCTCCCCGGCTTCCTCCCCCTGGGAGCCCCCGGGCCCGCCCCGCTGCGCCCCACGTGAGGCCGCGGGGGCGGGCGCCGGCGCCTTCCTGTTCTGCCCTTGTATGGTAACCCGGGAGGCGGACCCGTTCGTACTTAAGCCCGAGAGCTGCCGAGGGCGCCCAGAGCCGACGGCTGGGAGCCCAGGAGCGCAGGGAAGAGGGCAAGAAGGGGCCGCTGGACACCGATCGCCAATGGGGCTGGAGGCAGCGCGCGAGCTGGAGTGCGCGGAGCTGGGCGCACTGCTGCGGGAGCCACGAGAGGCCGAGCGCACGCTGCTACTCGACTGCCGCCCCTTCCTGGCCTTCTGCCGCCGCCACGTGCGCGCCGCGCGGCCCGTGCCCTGGAACGCTCTGCTGCGGCGCCGCGTGCGCGGCCCGCCCGCCGCCGCCCTCGCCTGCCTGCTGCCCGACCGGGCGCTGCGGGCGCGGCTGGCCCGGGGGGAGCTGGCGCGCGCCGTGGTGCTGGACGAGGGCAGCCCCTCAGTGGCCGAGCTGCGGCCAGACGGCCCGGCCCACGTCCTGCTCGCCGCCCTGCTGCACGAGACCCGCAGCGGGCCGACCGCCGTGTGCTTCCTGCGAGGTGAGCGCCGGCCTGCGCGCAGTGCCCACCCGCGGGGCCCTCTCTGCCAACCCCAGCCGAGCCCTCCCGGCTAAGCGTGCCCTTGTCCTCCCCGCAGGAGGCTTCGACGGCTTCCAGGCCTGTTGTCCCGACCTGTGCACGGAGGCCCCCGCTCCAGCGCTGTCACCTGCAGGACCAGAAACCAGCAGCTCCAATCCCAGGGTCGCCTTCTATGACCAGGTTAGTTGGGACCAGAGCTCCGTGTTCCCCTGCCTGGGGTGTGTGTGTGTGTGTGTCCCTTTGTCTGGTCTCTGTCGGGAGTGCTGGTGGCGGGGTCCACTGGACCGGGTGCTGCCGCGGGTGGGTTCTCAGCACCGCCCCTTCTCCCCTCCAGGGTGGCCCTGTGGAGATCTTGCCCTACCTCTTCCTGGGCAGCTGCAGCCACTCCTCCGACCTGCAGGGGCTGCGGGCCTGCGGCATCACAGCTGTCCTCAACGTCTCCGCCAGCTGCCCCAACCACTTCGAGGGGCTTTTCTGCTACAAGAGCATCCCGGTGGAGGACAACCAGATGGTGGAGATCAGTGCCTGGTTCCAGGAGGCCATCGGCTTCATCGGTAAGGGGCCTGGAGCGACCGCGGGGGTGTGGGGTGGGGTGTGTGTGTGTAGGGGCTGGGGGCACCTGTCTCCGCGCCTGTGCTCCTTCCTGTCTGACCACCCCCCACCTCCCTTGCAGACTCGGTGAAGAACAGCGGAGGCCGCGTGCTGGTGCACTGCCAGGCGGGCATCTCCCGCTCGGCCACCATCTGCCTGGCCTACCTGATGCAGAGCCGCCGCGTGCGGCTGGATGAGGCGTTTGCCTTTGTCAAACAGCGCCGGGGAGTCATCTCCCCCAACTTCGGGTTCATGGGGCAGCTGCTGCAGTTTGAGACGCAGGTGCTGTGTCACTGAGGTGCGACGCCTGCTTCCCTGCCGACCCTCGCTGATTCCTGGGGCAAGCTGACCCTGACCGTGGACGAGCGGGTCACCTCCGGCCTCCTGGGAGTTGGAAAAGGCTTTCTGACCTGGTGCTCTTCTGCCTGGAGCATGAGGGTGGTGTCCCCCCACCCCCACCCCTCGTTCAGAGGAGGAGCGTGGAGGGTGTGTTCTCGCCTCCACCCTCTGGCAGATATGAACTGGACGCTACAGCCCTGGACTTGGGTCCCACCACCGAGCTGAAGCCTGAGCGCTCCAAGCACAAGCTGTGATAACCAGGATCCCCGTGTAGGGGCCTGGAGCCCGGGCCCTGAGTGCGGGGGGGCCTCGGCCGGGGATGCGTGTCGAGTGTGTGTGTGTGTGTGTGTGTGGGCGTTGTCGCCGAGGTGGCACTGGAAAGTTATGGGTGTTCAGCTGGCATTTAGCACCTCCTCCCCACTTCCTCCCAGCCCTGTGGGCGGGGGTTGGAAGCATAGCACTTTATATTTATACGGAACATTGAGGACGTGTGAATAAAATATTGGTTTGTTTACAAACAGCTCCTCCGGTGTTTGGTGTTGGGTCCGCGCCCCCGGGGTGCTCAGAAGCTGCCCTGCCCTTTGCGGTGGCAGCCGGGGCCAGGGGTCTGTCCCAGAGAGCAGCCCTGCTCAGCCCTCGCTTCCTCTGTGGAACGTGGGGCGAGCGAGTGTGGGGCTCCCGTGGGAGTGGAGTGTGTGGGCTTCCTATGGGGATGTGAGTGTCCACGCTTGCGTTCTTATGGGACTGTGTGTGTGTCCTGTGTGTGTTGTGTTCCTATGGGGGGGGGTCCACGTGTGATGTGGTTTTTTAAATATTTATTTATTTGAAAGAGTTACACTGAGAGAGGAGAGGCAGAGAGAGAGAGGTCTTCCATCTGATGGTTACTCCCCAATTGGCCGCAATGGCCGGAACTATGCCGATTCAAAGCCAGGAGCCAGGAGCTTCTTCTGGGTCTTCCATGTGGGTGCAGGGGCCCAAGGACTTGGGCCATCTTCTACTGCTTTCCCAGGCCATAGCAGAGAGCTGGATCAGAAGTGGAGCAGCCGGGACTCCAACAGGAGCCCATATGGGATGCTGGCACTGCAGGCGGCGGCTGTACCTGCTACGCCACAGCGCCGGCCCCGTGACGTGTTCTTATGAGGTTCTTATGTGTGGGTGTCCTGCGTGTGTGGTGTTCCTGTGGGGATATGGGTGTCCTGTGTGTGAGGGGTGTTCTATGAGTGTGTCTCTCTCACAAGCCAGGGCTGCGTGGCTGGCCCAGGCCTCTGCCTCCTCCCCAGAGGGCAGCAGGGTCTCTCACGTCCTCCGCACGTCCCCAGGCTGGGTCCTTGGGTGTCAGCCTCAGGGCTGATGCTGGCCCCATTCTAGAGCTGCTTCTTGTCCCCAAAGGCCTGCATGCCCGTGTCAGGTGCAGAGGCCTTGCTCTTCACGCCCGCCTGATGAGCCAGGCTTCGGTGGACATCGGCTGGGCGCTCGGCACAGCCCGATCCAGAGCAGACGGGTTCCTTCTGTGGCTGCCAGAGAGGGTGCAGTGCTCGGCCCGACAGCGAGAAGCGCGGAGCCCTGGGTCCCTCCCTGGGACGCGTGCAGGTGCTCAGTGCATCTGGTGACTCCACTTTGCACACTCAGCTCCGGGGTCACCCCGCCAATGCCATCTCTCACCCGTGGTCTTCCGTGAGCGGCAGGGTGTCCTGGCGGGGCGGTGGAGGCTGCATTGGTAAACTCTGTGAGTTTCCTTGTCGGTGAAGTGGGGCTTATCAGCAGCCCCCACATCCTAGGTGTGTAGCTTTATACAGCCCACGTGAGGGGCTTAGACCAGTGCCTGTGCATAGGCAGTCCTCGGCCGGGGCCTGGGAGCCGCGCGTTCCTGCTGTGCCGGTGTGGCAGTGTGCATCTGGGTCAGGGCCCGTGGCCTGCTCAGCACTGGGGCTCTTGTTCCCTGAGGCCGAATGCAAGATGAACAGCTTGTCCCAGTGTCTGGTTCTCTGCTCTTTGGGGAGTAGGGTGGGGTCTCCTGGTGCGGGCTGGGCAGGGCCGGGCTCCTCAGGCCCAAGTGGGCTCTTGGGGTGTGTCTGTAACTCTGGTGCTGGCCCGGGGTGGGTGGGGGACATCTGGGGCGCAGAGCGCCTGGGGGCTTCTCACCAGTCAGCCCATCTCACACCTCTGCTCACCCCAAACAGCCCACCTGACTCCACCCGTGGTTTTAGTAGTTTGTCTTCCAAACTGCCTTTCTCTCTTGCTCTCTCTCTTTCCTTTGTTCCCTTTCTTCCTCTTTTCTTCCTCCTCCTTTTCTCTTTTTCTTTCTCTATATTTGAAATTTTGGTGGCGGCCTTGTGGCACAGTAGGTGCAATGCGGCAATGCTGGTGTCCCACACGAGCGCTGGTTTGATCCCAGCTGCTCTGTTTCTCATCCAGATATCTGATAATATGCCTGGGAGGAAAGCAGCAGAAGATGGCCCAAATGCTTGGGCCCCTGCCACTCATGTGGGAGACCCGGATGAAGCTCCTGGCTCCTGGTTTCAGCCGGGGCCAGGCCTGGCCATTGTGACCATTTGAGGAGTGACCCAGCAGATACAATATCTCTCTTTCTCCCTCTCATCCCTGGAACTCTGCCATTCAAATAAACTTTTTTTAAAAGATTTTATTTATTTATTTGAAAGTTAGAGTTATAGACAGTGAGAGGGAGAGACAGAGAGAAAGGTCTTCTGTCCGCTGGTTCACTCCCCAAATGGCCGCAACGGCCGGAGCTGCGCCAATCCAAAGCCAGGAGACAAGGGCTTCCTCCAGTCTCCCACACGGGTGCAGGGGCCCAAGGACTTGGGTCATTTTCCACTGCTATCCCAGGCCATAGCAGAGAGCTGGACTGGAACCGGCACCCATATGGGATGCCAGCGCTGCAGGGGGAGGATTAACCTACTGCTCCACAGCGCCATCCCCCTCAAATAAACTTTTAAGAAGTGATTATTTATTATCCTTTTTTTTTTTTTCAGATTTTGCTGTGTATTCATTTTAAGTGGTCAGCTCTGTATGTTTTTGGATGGGTCCTATTTTATTCTTTATTTTTATTTGAAAGACAGAGCTATGGGAGGGGGTAGAAAGAGACTTTTTAAAAAATGATTTATTTATTTGAAAGGCAGAGCTACAGAGAGGCAGAGAGAGAGATATCTTCCATCTGCTGGTTCACTCTCCAGATGGCTACAACGGCTAGAGCTGTGCCAATCCGAAGCCAGGAGCCAGGAGCTTCCTCCAGGTCTCCCACGTGGGTGCAGGGGTCCAAGGACTTGGGCCATCTTCTACTGCTTTCGCAGGCTACAGCAGAGAGCTGGATTGGAAGTGGAGCAGCCGGGACTTAAATCAGTGCCCATATAGGATGCTGGCACTGCAGGCGATGGCTTTACCTGCTACGCCACAATGCTGGCCCCAAGAAAGAATTTAAAAAATGTTTATTTATTTATTTGAAAGTCAGAGTTACAGGGAAAGAGAGAGAGAGAGAGAGAGAGAGAGAGAGAGAGATCTTCCATCCATTGGTTTACTCCCCAAATGGCCACAACAGCCAGGGCTGGACCAGGCTGAAGCCAGAAACCCAGGAGCTTCATCTGGGTCTCCTGTGTGGGTGGCAGGGGCCCAAGCACTTGGACTATCCTCTGCTAGCTGGATCAGAAGTAGAGCAGCCAGGACTCGAACTCGTGCCCGTATGGGCTGCTGTCACTGCAGCAGCAGCTTAACCCGCTGTGCCATAGCACCAGCCCCAAGAGATCAATCTTCTATCTGCTGCTTCACCTGGGTCTCCCAGTTGGGTGCATTAACAGGGAGCTGGATCAGAAGTGGAGCAGCACTCGTGGGCTGCCAGCGTCGCAGGTGTGGCAGTATAACCAGCTGTCCTGCAACCCCCCATTTTCCCAACTTCACTGAGGAATCATCGACAAGCAAAATCCGATGTGTTTAAGGTGTTCAAGGTGGTGAGTTGACATTTCTATCCACGGTGACATGATGAGCACAGACAAGTGACGAACGTCATACCCGTCATCTGCCTTCCTCACGACCTCCCTGTGCTCCGGTCTCTGTCTTGGGAAGTGCCGCATTCCATGCATGGCAGCTACGCCAAGCAGCCCCTACACCCGGAGGTGGCAGCCTGGGCATTGGTGATGGGGGCTGGGTTCAAGCCTCTCTGGCACTGACATGTTCCTCCACCCGGGTTTCAGTCCAGGTGGGGCTCCCAGGTGACTGGGCTGTGAAGCCGAGAGGTAGTCCGAGGCGGAGGAAGATGGGTAAGGAGCTTTGGTTTCCGAGTCTGTGAAATGGGCATGAACCCTCACCGATCATGCCAAGCTGCTGTGGGGACTGCAGGGGGCAGTGTCCTTGCGAGGGCCTGAGCACCCAGAGGTGCCACCCTGCCCACGTGGGAGGCTTCTCGGGGGTGCATTCAGTTTGTGAATGCCACGGAAACCTTCACCTGTGCTGGGCACTTTTCTGTATGCCTAGTGAAATAAAAACTGTTTAAAAGAACATTGTGGGGGCCGGTTCTGTGGCGCAGTGGGTTAACACCCTGGCCTGCAGTGCCGGCATCCCATATGGGCGCTGGTTCTAGTCCCGGCTGCTCCACTTCCAATCCAGCTCTCTGCTATAGCCTGGGAAGGCAGGAGAAGATGGCCCAAGTCCTTGGGCCCCTGCACCCACATGGGAGACCTGGAAGAAGCTCCTGGCTTCTGGGTTTGGATCGGCACAGCTTCAGCCACTGCAGCCATCTGGAGAGTGAACCAGCGGATGGAAGACCTCTTTCTCTGTCTCTACCTCTCTGTAACTCTGTATTTCAAATAAATAAAATAAATCTTAAAAAAAAAAAAAGAATCTGTGGAACTGGTGTTTGACTCAGCGGTTAAGACGCTGCTTGGAACGCCCGTGTCCCCTATCAGAGGGTCTGCTCTGAGTCCCAGCTCCTCAGCTTCTGCCCCAGCTCCCTGCTGATGCGCACCCTGGGGGGCAGCAGGTGGTCACTCAGGTACTTGGGTCCCTGTCACCCACCTGGGAGACCTGGATGGGGTTCTGGGCTCCTGGCTTTGGTTTGGCCCAGGCCTGGCTGTTGTGGGCATTTGGGGAGTGGACCAGTGGATAGGACATCTTTGTTTCTCTGTTCCTTTGTCTTTCCAATAAAATAAAAATATATAGAAAAATTTTTAAAGATTTATTTATCTATTTGAAAGGCAGGCCCACTATCAGGGAGCTGGATCAGAAGTGCAGCGGCCAGGACTCTAACAGGTGCTCGTATGGGATGCTGGTGCTACAGACGGTGGCTTAACCTGCTGTGCCACAGCGCTGGCAATAAATAGCAATTTTTATAAAGATAGAAAATGTTGTGATTTTTCTCTTTCTATAGATACACTGGGGACAACTCAGGGTCTCAGGCAGCTTTTCCCATGTCTGAGTACAGGGCAGGCACAGCAAAAGGGGTCTCCCCAGCTAAAGGATGAGATCCCAAAGGTGCCTGCGCCTCAGCCAGCCAGGGGCACTTTCTGCATCTTCTTCTGCCCCCTGGTGGCGGGAGGGGAGCTCAGCAGAGCCACACTTGCCAGTGTATCCCTTCGCCACCCTTTAATCCGCTTCAGCCTAAGAGGTGTTGGACTAAGGACCAGGAGGCTCCGGCTGGGCTGGGCCAGGGCGGGGGCTGCAGGTGGAGGTGGTTGGGGAAGGGTTGTAGCTCCAGGTAGAGGCTGGAGGAGCTGAATTTCAAGGGGGGGAGTTGGTGACGCTGAGCCTGCAATCAGGATGCCTTGCCTCACTGGGACCCGTCCTCCTCTGTGCTTGCCAGTCACCAGAGGGGCTCCACCATGCGAGCACAGGCGGCCTCTGGCCCGGGGTCTGGGCCTGCTCTCCTTGCCAGCTATGCTGGCTGCCGGCCCTCCTGCTGCCAGTTCCAGCCTCCAGTGTGCTAAGGAGAGGCCCAGAGGGTGTGGCTGAAGCCTTCGGGGATCTTCATGGAGATTAAAGGCCCAGGCTGTCTGGGCAGTTCAGCCTCTAGGGGCTGGGAGCAGAGGCCTGCCTGCCCTCCGTGTCCTGGGAGGCCCAGCCTCCTCGGGACTCACCTGTAGTTCATCACTTGATGCAGTTAGGGCCAAGTCCTGGGGCCGGCGCTGAGGCGCAGCAGGTAAAAGCCCTGGCCTGAAGCACTGGCATCCCATTTGGGTGCCGGTTCTAGTCATGGCTACTTCTCTTCCGATCCAGCTCTCTGCTGTGGCCTGGGAAAGCAGTAGAAGGTGGCCCAAGTCCTTGGGCCCCTGCACCCACGTTGGAGACCTGGCAGAATCACCTGGCTCCTGGCTGCAGATCAATGCAGTTCTGGCCATTGCAGCCATCTGGGGACTGAACCAGTGGATGGAAGACCTCTCTCTCTCTCTACCTCTCTCTGTAACTCTTTCAAATAAATAAAATAAATCTTAAAAAAAAAATAAGGGGCAAGTCCCTGTATCGGTCCAGACCAAAGGACTTTCTTGTTTGTTTTTGTTTTGGTTGGTTTTATTTATTTGAAAGCCAGAGTGAAGAGAGAGGAAGAGAGGGGGAGAGAGGGACGGAGAGAGGGACAGAGAGAGGGAGAGAGAGAGAGAGCGCGCGCGCGCACTTCCATTCTTTGGTTCACTCCCTGAATGGCTGTGACACCCAGGGTTGGGCCAGGTCAGAGCCAGGAGCCTGGAACTCCATCCAGGTCTCCAGCATGGGTGCAGGGACTCAAGCACTAGGGCCACCTTCTGCTGCTTTCCTAGGCGCGTTAGCAGGGAGCTGGATGGGAAGAGGAGCAGCCGGGACTCAAAAGCGGCGCTCCTGTGGGATGCTGATGTTGGAGGCGGCAGTTCAACTCACTGGCACCCTAGGATTGCATCTCATATATGACACAGCTGGCCTGCTCCTCCCTGCACTGCCAGCCCATTTGTAATGCTCCCCTCATCCTCGCGCACCTAGGTCCCACCTCTCCTATCTCTCAGGTCTGGTGGCCTGGGGCACAGCTTCCTCATGGGCACAAAGCCTGGGTGGCCTGAGTCCCAGGGCACCCCTGAGCTGCCTTCTCCCCCAGAATCCCTTCCCACTGCTGCCAGCCACCTGCAACACGTGGCCCAGGAGTGCTGATGGCCTGGGGGTGGCCACGTCCTGCTCTGTGGCCAGTATGGTGGGTGTGGTGAGTGCGGTGAGCGCAGGTGAACGTGGCTCTTCCCCTTGGTGGGAAGAGCTGATGGGGATGGGCGGGAGGTATCTGGTGACTCTCTGGTGGCTCTCAGGACCACAGGTGCAGAGCAGGGACCTGCTGGGGTCCATCTGGAGCACAGCTTGGGTTGTGAGTTTGGAGGCCTGCCCTGGGGGCTCGGTGCTGGGAGCTGGCCAGGAGTTCAGCCAGGGGGTCTTCCCAGGTGAGCCCAGCCACATGGGCATCCAGCAGGCATTTGCCGAGTGTGAACTTTTCTCACACAGCAGGTTTGTCCCTTAATGGGGTCAGGAGGGCTGCACCTCCATCATCCCCGTGCTCCTGGGGGAGGGGTGTTCCCTCTTGCTTCTGTGTTGAGCCCGGAATGAACTAGGCCATGATCTGAAACCCATTCTGGAGGCTGCCTTCCTGGGTCTGAAGTCCCCCTGGCCAGCCTGAGCTGAGCTGGCCGTGTGGAAGGTGGAGGGGGGATGGGTGGGAATCAGGGCCTAGGGCCCCTTGTGTGAAGCCATCATCTCCTGGAAGGCCATGTGGTTTGGGGGTGAGTTCAGGGCCTTGGGCCCTGGGGGTTCAGGCACGTCCCCCAGCTCTGAGCCTCTTGTACCTTCTCTGCAAGGTGAAAGTAGCGCCAACGCCTCCTTCTTAGCTCGCTGGGGTCTCAGATGCTGTATATGGAAGCCTCGCATGAGGGCTGGCCACATGGGCCCATTCTCTTCCCGAGCGGCTCTGTGGCCCGTGTGAATGCTGGTTCCCGCCTCCTCCCTGCAGCCCAGGTTGGGAATGGCGTTCCATTAGTCCCATTCCACAGAAGGTCAAAGTCAAGGGACCTGGGACCAGAGCCCAGGATGGGGACGGTCTGGTGCTCATCCGTCCCAGGATGTGCAGGAGCGAAAGGGCCTGGGTCTGCGCTATCCGCGCTCTGGCTGCACCCACTTAGCTCACCCTGTGGCCTCCTCTGGCTTAGTATGCGGTGGAGGGCAGCAGGTGGCGTCCTTGGCACCCGCTGTCTCCAGAGGGCAAGGGCATCATCCCGCACAAGCTCCTTCACGAGCTGGGCTTCTGGCACGAGCCTCCCTGGACGACGGGGACGGCGACATCGTGTCACCTGGAACGAGAGCCTCCCGGGTAAGCGGGGTACTGGGCAGGCGGGCTGGCCTGGGGGTTCTGTTAGAGGCCTGAGGAGGAAAAGGAAGCGGCTCCTTTGGAAGAAGTTGTTCATCCTCTTTGTCACCTGCCTGTCCGCTGTGGGGAAGGGGGGGGGGAGGCAAGAACAGGAAAGACAAGTGCCCTAGGGAGGAGGGGTGTGTGACCAGGCGTCTGGTTGGGGGAGCTTCCTGCAAGCAGAGGGCTTCTGGCCCAGGGGTCTCTTCTGGGGCACTGGCAAGGGAAATGGAGGTGACGGTGCCCAAGGCCCAAAGAGCAGCATACGTGGGAGCCCTGGAGGAAGGGGTGCTTTGGGGCTCATGGCAGCACCTTGCAAAGGGGTGCAGATGGGGGCTGAAGGAGAGACGAGTGTGTATGTGGGGAGGTGACCTTGTTCCCTAAAAACAGAGGCTGTGATCCATTCCAGTGCTCATGGAATATCGGTGGAAATTTACCCTGCGTTAGCAAATGAAAAACTCCAGCAACTGGAAAAAGTGGAGTTGACAGTGATGTCTTGGTCATGGTGAAAAGTGAAAAGTAGGAAATAACACAAATCCAAACCTCGGACTTCCCCCGACTTGGAAATTAAAACTGAAAACAAGAAACCTTTCTTTTAGCCCTACAGTGAAAGAAACTGCAGGAATTCTAGAGGAAAAAAGATTCATGAAATGCTATATTAAAACCAGTGATTTCCAGGAAAAGCAGTGCTCGGAGACAATGTGTAGACTTAGGTGCTCCTATCCATAAAAATTGAGAACAAATACATTAAGTGCGTCAATCCACATTAAAAAATACATGAAAGCAGGAGGGAATTAATAAAGGCAAAAGCAGAAATTAATGAGTTAGAAAACAGCTCTAATGAACTCAAGAAAGCTGTTTTCATAACAAAGCAGGTTAAAACACCAGCCACCCTAATGGGGCAAAAAAATTGTTTCTCTAAAGAAGAGAAAAGCGAAAAGATATTTGCATTCAGTTAATGTGTGCAGAACAAACTCTGCCAGGATAACAAACTAATAACAGCAATCAGCTGCTGGGGGGCGGGGCTCAGAGGTAGGGCACGGAGTGGAGGCTTTTACTGCCTCTTTTTAAATCCTTGCCTTTTGCATCGGGGAATGCATTACCTAGTCAACATCATGTTTAATCACATGTGATCTTGTGTTGGGCAAATTCTTCTTAGACATGACACCAAGAGTACAGTGACAAGAGAACTAAGAGACTGGACTTCAAAGTTTCAAATGTTTGTGTTCAAAGCTCATCACCAATCATGAAGACTTCCTCCTCTGCTGTCTTTAAGAGTGCTGTAACTTCAGGTCATACGTTTAGGTCTCTGATCCACTTATGGTTAACTTGTGTATGGTAGAAGGAAGGAGTCAACCTTATTCTTCTGTGTACAGTGGTCCAGTTGTCCTAGCACCATTTCCTTCTTTCTTTTTTTTTTTAAAGATTTATTTGAAAGGCAGAGTTACAGAGAGCCAGAGAGAGAGAGAGAGAGAGAGAGAGAGAGAGGAGGTCTTCCATCCACTGGTTCACTCCCCAGATGGCCACAGTGGCTGGAGCTGCACCGATCCGAAGCCAGGAACCAGGAGCTTCTTCCGGGTCTCCCACGTGGGTGCAGGGGCCCAAGGACTTGGGCCATCTTCTACTGCTTTCCCAGGCCATAGCAGAGAGCTGTATTGGAAGTGGAGCAGCCGACACTTGAACCGGCGCCCATATGCGATGCTGGCACTGCAGAAGGCAGCTTTACCCGCTATGCCACAGCACCGCCCCTCAGCACCATTTCTTAAAGGCCCATTCTTTCCCTTATAATCAAAGAGTCAATATAGGCTTCGGTTTGTGTCCTGGCTGCTCCACTTCTGATCCAGCTCTCTGCTATGGCCTGGGAAAGCAGTGGAAGATGGCCCAAGTGCTTGGGCCCCTGCACCCATGTGGGAGACCCAGAAGAAGCCCTGGCCATTGTGGCCATTTGAGGAGAGAACCAACAGATGGACGATTCCTCTCTGTCTCTCCCTCTCTCTGTAACTCTGACTTTCAAAATATTTTTTTTTATTTTATTTAAAATAAAATAATTTTTTTAAAAATGGAAAAATCAAAAGATAAGTTCATTGTGGTGCAAAATTTTTTTGAAACCAATGTAGTTTTTTCATAGTATACCCTTTCCATGATTTTTTAAAGCCCTGTCTCTCAGGGCATAAAATGTTACATACTACTTTTTAGATGAAAGAGGAGGAGATGTGGACAGCTTGGTAACTATTCTACGTCTACCTATTATGAGGAACGGAATTGGGAAATGGCTGGGAGGGACTGGACGAGGGAAGATATAATGACAGTGGACGTGCCAGTGTGTTTGGGAACGGAAGGGTGACCCCCGGAGCAGGAGGGCATGTGGGTATGGGAGGGAGACTGCTCAGAGTAGCCAGGGGCCGTGGTGGCCCCTGGTGGGAGCTGGGGAGCCTCCTTGGACTTGGTGAGAAAGAAGACAGAGCAGGGGCTGGCGCTGTGGCTCAGCGGGTTAATGCCCTGGCCTGAAGCACTGGCATGCCACATGGACACCCATTCTACTCCCAGCTATTCCTCTTCCAATCCAGCTCTCTGCTATGGCCTGGGAAAGTAGTAGAAGATGGCCCAAGACCTTGGTCTCCTGCATCCACGTGGGAGACCTGGAAGAAGCTCCTGGCTCCTGGCTTCAGATCAGTGCAACTTCAGCCATTGAGCCCATCTGGAGTGAACCAGCGGATGGAAGACTTCTCTCTGTAACTCTGTCTTTCAAATAAATAAAATAATTTTTTAAAAAAAGAAGATAGAACAGACTTGAGTATGGAGAGAGGCAAAGAAGGGGCCTGGGTGCCGTGCGGAGGTACAGAAGGGGACACCAATGACGGAAGTGCAGAGCGGCTGGCCAGCGAGCAGGAGATGAAGCCCGGAGCACTGGGCAGGACACAGGGAGGTGCTGGCAGCCACAGGCAGCCCCTGCGTTAGCTACCTGGTCCCCCAGGCCTGAGGATCTGTGGGCAGCAGTGCAGAGAGAGGGGGTGGGCTCCTGGGGAGCAGCTGCGCTGTGGGCTGTGGTGCCTGAGCCAGTGAGGAGAGTGGTCTAGGAGGGAGGAGGCGCGGTCTCCGCAGGGGCTCGGTGGCTCCGCAGGAAGTGCAGGAGGCTGGTGCTGGGGGTGGCGGCTGGAAACAGACCTGAGCAGCTGCCTAGGGGCCCTCCTGCTCTCTTGGGGTTGGATGTGGCTGCAAGGGCAGGGACAGTTCTGGAAAGTGAGAGGGAGGTGTTGCTGTGGCCCATGGAGGGTTCTGGAAGGCGGGGTGGTGTATGTGTGTGTGTGGGGGGAGTGCTGGCGCAGGTGTCCCAGCGGCCCGGTGGTTTGAGAGGGGAAATGGTGGCAGGCCCCAGTGACTTGATCATTGCCTGGAGGTGGTGTGACCTTGGGGCTGCAGGAGGAGGGAGTGAGATGGATCTGTCGTCCTGGTCTTTAGTACTCATGTGGCAGGTTAGGTCTCACGAGCACCAGGCAGGAGTGTGGTGGGCCATCAGCTTGATGCCTGGAACAGAGAGGAAGCCAGCTCTAATCCTGTAGCTAGGCCAGACTCTTCCTTCTGTGATTCTACGCCCTCAGCTTTTATCTTTCTTGCTCCAGTGTTCCAGGCCAATAGCCTGGAACCTTGCTCCTGCCTCCAGACCCATACCTGTGGAAGCTTCTGGAAGCATTGTCAGTGGAACCCAGGAGCCCAGACCCTTGTGGTTCCAGGGCTAAAGGCCAGCTTGTTGCTGGAGGATCCGGAGAGAGCCCACGTGTGTGGGAATCCCCTGCCCTGAGCAAGTTCAACGTGGAGGCCTTGGCAAGGCCAATTCAGACCCTAACTTTCTCCCTAAGGTCAAGGCCTAGAGCAGGTGCACCTGGTATTGCTCTGGAGTAATCTGGGCTGGCCCAAGTGTACACTGTACCTCCAGCTCCCATTCTGGAAGTCGGAGACCAGCCAGCACCTATCTGGATGAGCTCTGTTGTGCTGGGAGGCTGAGACCTGAGAGTCTCTTCTAGGGAAGGCCTGGAGAGAGCCTGTGGCAATGGCAGGCGGCAGGGTGATGCCACGTGGGGAGACCAACACCCAAAGGAGCTGGCTTCTCCATCTGTGGGCCCTTGGGGCAGCTCCTTCCCTGTTCCAGCCCCACTCTGGCCTCTCCCGCTGTCCTTTCCCATTATGCTCCTCCCAGGACTCTCAGGGACAGTGGTCCCCTCTAGGCCTGTCGTGGGAGAGTCCTGGCTCTGCCTGCTCCTGCCCTTCCCCGTTCCCTAGAGGCTGCTGGGAAGGGGAGGTGACATTCTCCATGACAGAGCCCTGGGGTGGGGTGGGGGACATGGGGGGGAGGCAGGACCCGGTCCGTAAGGCCCCTGGGGGCCCTCCTGCAGCTGAGGTCCAGCTCCCCAGCATGGGCTAACAGGTGCTGCCCCCACCTCCACCTTGGCTGGCTTTGCCCTGTGCCTGGGACCGTGGGACTTGCCTTCTGTCCCTGCTTTGGGGTTGGGGGGGCAGGGATGTTGTTCTGAGAGCCCAAGGCACGCCCTTGCAGAGCAGGAAGGCTCTGGACCAAGGGGCACTGCCAACAGGGAGCCCAGGAAGGGGCGGGGGAGGAGAGCCCTGCCGGGACTCACAGCAGGAACCTCGGCAAGCAGGAGGGATCCTAACACCTTATCAGGAGCACGTCTCACCCCAAATGGCTGCTTCCAGAACCGTGGTCCGTGGGACCCAGCCAGAGGCATCACTCCCTCGGACCACCTTCAGCCAAGTTCCTGCCTCCTCTTTTGCAGCTCCGTTTCAGGAGGGACTGGGCTGGGCCAAGAGCCCCCCAGTCCCCAGGGGTCCTGTTCTTGTGGCCTCGTCAGGGGGTCCAGGCAGCCCCACTGGGGCTGGGAGGGGAGCAGGATGTTTAGGGAGACGGTAGAACTCGAGCTGGGTGCTGCTGCGCTGACCGACCCTCATGCGAGAGAGCTTCAGCCCCCATGGCTGCCTGGGGAGGTGGCCGTGCCCACTTTCCACAGGCGACAGGGGCCTTCGGGAAGCACACGGACTCACTGAAGGTGCAGGCTGAGGCCTAAGCTGCGGGGAGCTTGGCTTTGACCAGCCCCAGCGGAGGGGCTGCATCAGGGAACGCTGGAGTCCCTGTCCTTCATCCAGCCTGGGTATCAGTCCTGGGTCAGTCACTTTCTGAGACCGAACAGCCTTAGGGGGGATCAGGGTGAGAAACACTGGCCCTCTTCCCGCCCCGGACCCTGGGGCAGGTGGGGTCTGAGTGTGAATGCAGTGAGGGCCCTGTGTGTGTGTATGTGTGTGTGTGTATGTCTGTGTGTCTCGCTCCCTCCCTGCAACTCTTTCAAATAAGTAAATCTTAAGGGGCCCAAGCACTGGGACCATCTTCTGCTGCTTTCCTAGGCAGGTTAGCGCTAGGGGGAGCTGGCTGGGAAGCGGAGCAGCCGGGACTTGACCTGGTGCTCCTATGGGATGCCGGTGCCGCAGATGGCAGCTTGCCCAGCTGTGCCACAAGGTCGGGGCCCACACTTATGGTTTGAAGAGGCATTCTGCATGTCCCATGGTCAATGGATTGGAAGCAGGGGGCCCCTGGGGTGTAGCAATTGGAGTGATGGGGCACTGGAGCTGGACAGACAGGGGAGCTCCTGCAGGCTGTTTGCGGATGGAGGCAGCCGCCCTGGAGACTGCATGTAGGGGGAGAGCGCACAGCACTGAGGGAGCTGGAGGGAGGGGGAAGGATGTGAAGTCCGAGGTGGCCATGAGCTCTCGCATGTGGGCTTGGAGAAACTGAGATGCAAGCCCAGCTCCGGGCAGCATGGCGATACTCACGACTACCAGGAGCAGCCAGCGGGCTGTGGATGGCGTGCCTGGCTGCAGATGGCAAAGCGGTGCCTGGGAGAGGCAGCAGCCATAGGGGACGCGGGGTCTCTAAGGAGCGAGCTGGCCCTGGAGCATGGGAGGCAGGGACTCTGCAGAAGGGACAACTGGAGGAGAGTCCTGGCTGAGGAGACAGGAGCGCAGGTGGGGTGGTCTGGGGGTGGGGTTGGGGGTGGGGGATGCCTTCCATTCTCCTTTAAGTAGCAAAGTCACCGCCCCAGAGGTGCCAGGTGCTGCCTGGATGGAGGAGGGGAGAGGCTGCCATCTAAGGGGAGGGGAGGGAGCTCACCGGGGAGGCTGGAGACACGTGGTCATGAATTTACAGCAAGGCCAGTCGATGCAGTGGGTTTTGCTCCGGAAAAAAGCAGCTGCCGGGTCAAAGGCGGGGAGCTGGCGGACGGTTTGGGTCCGCCTGGGCCTGCGGTTTTGCAGAGCGGGTGGTGCCGGCGATGGGATGACTGATTTATGTTGTAGGAGGCACAAGGGCCTGGGAGCGGGGAGGCTCAGGCATGGGGTGGTCCGGGGACTGGAGAGCTGGGTGTGCAGCCCGATGGGGGCCGGCTCCAGGGGAGGGAGGGAGGGCCTCACCACCTCACCTCTCAGGCCTGGGGAGGAAGCGACTCCAGGGCTTGAACCAAGGCGTCGCACTTCTCCCTAGGCTCCCAAAGGCAGCCACAGGAGCACTGTAAGCCCCGCCCCTCTTCCCACGGACATCCTACTGGGGCACCTTCATGTGAGCACCGCCTGTTACACACTGACACCTGCGGCCACTGCCCCGCACCATCCAGTGACCGTGAGCCAGGTATGGGGGAGACAAGAGACGCCCACTCTGACGGAGAGCAGTGGTGCCGGAAACTCACCTGTCACGATCGAAGTGCAAGGGGCTGAGTGGGAAAGTGGCGTGGAGCGTGGGCATCAACGAGCCGCACCGGCTGGAGACAGGGGAGTGTACCTGGAAGGGTGGGAGGGGCCCACCAGGCACAGAAAGGGGCGGTAGGAGGGCGTCTCTGGCAGTGCAAACAGCACCTGGAAAGGACTGGAGGTGTGCAGGCACACGGCACGTCTGGAGGGGCGGGGCCTGGTGCTGTGCCCTGACCGCCCACTCCACGCACCCTTTAGGCAGCTCCTGCCCTGGGCTGCCACAGGTCCGGCCTGGTGGGAGGGGATGGTAGCGCAAGGCCAGATCTAGCTTGGGGGTGCTAACAGGAGACTCGCTGCGGCCGGCCAGGCCCTGCTGTACCTGCTGCACCTGACTGGGGGACAGTGCTGGGAGGAGACAAGCCTGAGCCACCGTCCCAGGCACGGACGCACATCCCACCTGCCCAGACTCTGTCCCTGGTGTGCCCAACCAGGCTGGTTCCTGACTGGCCCAGGACAGGACGGTCCAGCAGGGTGTGGCCTCTGCAGCCCTGCAGCTGCCCCCTCCCCCCAGTAGGCATCTCTCGCTGGGGTCTCGAGGGGTGGGGAGGGCGCATGGGTGACTGGCCTTAGTGCCGGCAGCATCCCAGAAGCACGGCTCTCTCGGGAAAATGGGTCAGAAGATGAAGCTGAGGAAGCTGTCCGCAGTGTCCCGGGAGACACTGGGCCCCAGCCTGAGGGCGGCCGGAGTGGGCGGAGCTGTAGTCCCGTCAATGCCCACTTGGGGCAGGCAGCAATGGGGCAGGCAGGAACTTTCCTAAGTAGCTGCTTCCCAAGCCCCAGGGTCACTCCCAAGCCCCTTCCCCAACAAAAGGGCTCCTGGGGCCTCTCTCCCTAGAGACTGGGGACAAGGACCAGCCCATGAGTGGGAAGCACACACCCAAGGTTCCTGTCTCTGGAGGGCTCCACTGCACCTGGCCAACACACTCGCACCTAGCCAGGGAGCTGGGTCATCAGGCGGGATGGAGGGACATGCTGGGATGGAGGGAGAACTCACCTCCAGCACCCTCGACGGCCAGGGCGGATGGCCTGGGGAACGGCTCGTCTCCGCCTGGCTGTGGGGAGACAGAGATGACGCCCCCATCCATTGGTTCATCCTCCCAAATGCCTGCAACACCAGGGCTGGGTCCAGGTAAAGCCAAGAGCCAGGAGCGGAAACTCAATCCGGGTCTCCCACGGCAGTGGCAGGGACCCAAGTACTCGCCTCATCACCTGCTGGCCCCTAGGATGTAGAATCGGGATCAGAGGTGGGACTTGAAGAGCGGCAACACGAACCGCTTCTTTCCAGCTGCGCCAAACGCCCGCCCCCTCAGCCGCTGTTTGAAAGGGAGAGGGGGCGCGTTCTGACATTTCTTATCCCAGCTTTCCACTGAGACGTGCATATGGGGGCTGGGGGGAGAAGGGATCAGCCCCCACCCCTGGGGTCTCCGCGGAGGTAAACGGAAGCCCCTTCCTCCACCGCTGCCCCTAGACCCGCTGCTTCTGGGCACTCCACGCAGGGGCAGGGACCCCGTCTTTCCTTGGGTCAAGGGGCTGAGGCTCCCTCACCCCCAGACACGCAGTCGGTAGCGCAAGTCGCAGTCGCTTTTGTGCGCTGAAGCCAAGCCAGTTCCCCGCGTACCTCCTTTGCCTTTAGTGGAGGAAACGGAGGAGGCAGCCGCAGGAGAAACAGATAAGCCGAAGCCGCACACGGCCGGCTCTGAGCCCCGGACTCTCACCGCCGGTTTCCGGCAGGTGCGGAGGGCGCTCACCCGTGCGCGACAGCAGGGGGCGCTCGCACCTCGGCGCCACGCGTCCCCTCGCGCTCCGCAGGCCCGACGGAGCCGGGTCTCGGGTGGAGGAGCCCTTGGGGCAGGTTCAGGACCGGCGCCGCCACGCCGTCGCTGGGTTTCTTCACTGTCAGGGGTCTGGCCAGGGCCGTGGCTCCTTCCGCTCCAGCTCCGTAACACACCCACCCCACCTTCTCCTACGGCGGTTGGGCGGCGGGGGCAGGGGACGGCTCACGCCCACCGCCCTGGACTCGGATGCTCCGCCGCGGTCCCACCTCGGTGCCCTCCGCGCGCCCACCCCGCGTGCCCGCTCCCCGCACGCACCGGACCTCCCACTTTACCGCGCGTCCTCTGAGCCCCGCAGACCCCAGACGGGACTCCTCCGGGGTGCCGGGGCGGAGGCCAGGGCGCGGGGCGGCCGAGCGCGCCTTCAGCCCACCCTCGGTCCAGACGCGCGCCCCGCCTCCCTCCGCTCCTCCCGCCCCCGCCCCCGTCTCCTCCCTCCTCCAGCCGCGCTCGCTCCGCGCCCCACTCCGCTACCGCCGCTGGCTGCCTGCAGGCGCGGCTCCGGGCGACAGCCAGCGAGGGAGCCGGCGCCGGGCCTCGCGCCTTCTCCTCCGAGAGCCCGCCGCGCGGCCCCCGTGCGTCCGGCTGCTGTGTGGCTGGAGAGCGCCACGTTCCCCCGGTCCCCGGAGCGACGGGGCCAGCAGCGGGACAACTTGGAAAACTTCCCCGGGGGCGGACAGCAGGGACGCGGGGCGCCGGTGGAAGAGGATGTAGGCGGGCGGGGACTGGCCACGGGTGTCCCGCCACCTTCCAGGCCCGGTTCGGCCAGGCCATGCGGCTGCGGCGCCGCCGAGGGACCGACCCTCTGGTCTAGCCGGGCCGGGGCAGTGCTCTCGCCCGCTGTGGCCGCGTCCGGCTCCGCCATGGACCATCAGGAACCTTACTCCGTGCAGGCCACGGCGGCCATCGCGGCGGTCATCACCTTCCTCATCCTCTTCACCATCTTCGGCAACGCTCTGGTCATCCTGGCTGTGTTGACCAGCCGCTCGCTGCGTGCCCCGCAAAACCTGTTCCTGGTGTCGCTGGCCGCGGCCGACATCCTGGTGGCCACGCTCATCATCCCCTTCTCGCTGGCCAACGAGCTGCTGGGCTACTGGTACTTCCGGCGCACGTGGTGCGAGGTGTACCTGGCACTCGATGTGCTCTTCTGCACGTCGTCCATCGTGCACCTGTGCGCCATCAGCCTGGACCGCTACTGGGCCGTGAGCCGGGCTTTGGAGTACAACTGCAAGCGCACCCCGCGGCGGATCAAGTGTATCATCCTCACCGTGTGGCTCATCGCCGCCGCCATCTCGCTGCCCCCCCTCATCTACAAGGGCGACCAGGGCCCCCAGCCCCACGGGCGCCCGCAGTGCAAGCTCAACCAAGAGGCCTGGTACATCTTGTCCTCCAGCTTGGGCTCCTTCTTTGTGCCCTGTCTCATCATGATCCTCGTCTACCTGCGTATCTACCTGATCGCCAAACGCAGCCACCGCAGAGGTCCCAGAGCCAAGGGGGGTCCCGGGGAGGGAGAGTCCAGGCAGGCCTGCCCTGTCCCTGGGGGCCCTTCTGCCTCTGCCAAGCTGCCAACCCTGGCCACTCCTGTGGCTTCTGCCAGCGAGGCCAATGGACCCTCCAAGCCTGCTGGGGAGAAGGAGGAAGGGGAGACCCCCGAAGACCCTGGGACCCAGGCCTTGCCGCCCGGCTGGGCCACCCTTCCCAACTCAGGCCAGGGCCAGAAAGAGGGTGTTTCGGGTGCATCTCTGGAGGAAGAAGCTGAAGAGGAGGAGGAGGAGGAGGAGGAGGAGGACGAGCCTCAGGCAGTGCCAGTGTCTCCTGCCTCAGTGGGCAGCCCACCCTTGCAGCAGCCGCAGGGCTCCCGGGTGCTGGCCACCCTCCGTGGCCAGGTGCTCGTGGGCCGGGGCGTGGGTGCCATGAGCGGGCAGTGGTGGCGTCGCCGGGCGCAGCTGAGCCGGGAGAAGCGTTTCACCTTCGTGCTGGCCGTGGTCATCGGCGTCTTTGTGCTCTGCTGGTTCCCCTTTTTCTTCAGCTACAGCCTGAGTGCCATCTGCCCGCAGCAGTGCCGGGTGCCCCACGGCCTCTTCCAGTTCTTCTTCTGGATCGGGTACTGCAACAGCTCCCTGAACCCCGTCATCTACACCATCTTCAACCAGGACTTCCGCCGCGCCTTCCGGAGGATCCTTTGCCGCCAGTGGACCCAGACAGCCTGGTGAGCCCACCTGCAGGCTGCCCGGGTGGGCTCGGTGCCAAGTGGCACCGGGACCTTGCTGCTTCTTGGTCTGCTTTTAGTGGCTGCCCCCCGACCCCATCCTGGGACTTTCTGGGGTGCTGCAGGTCTCATCTTAAGAGCAGAGGGGCATGGGTGCTGTGCACTTGGGTCCTTTTAAAGCCTCCCCTTGCTGTCTCTGGTGCACGGGCAGGATGAGGCTCAGGTCTTCCTGAATACAGCTGAGGCCAGGCAAGAACAGAGCCCCAGACCCCTCTGGGCCAGTAGCGGACTTCCGTTTTTGAGGACCTGGTATTCCGTGGCTTCCTGCTTCTTTTCCATCCCCGTTCCCCTCTGCCCAGCCTCATCCCCAGGAGCAGGACGCCAGCCAGGAGGGCAGATGAAGACTGTCCACCCACGTTGTCACCGCGGTCCCCATCAGGCGCTGGGAAGGGGTGAGAGTTCTTGCGACAGCCCTGTCTCTGGGCTCCGTCCTCTGCTTCTGGATCCTGAATCCGTGGTTCCTTTCTCGGCCAGACCTTGGATCAATTTCCTTACCCGCAGCCCATCTGAGAGGCGGACGGGCACGTGGATGCCTCCGCAGGGTGGTCTGTCGGCCTGGCCTCGGTCTCCACGGGAGATCCCCAATCACGAAGCGTTCACCCCCTGCAAAAACCAGGGCGACAATCGCTTGCCGCCTACTTGCCGCAGGGAGATGAAAGGCTTTGCAGAGAGCTTTGAGCTCCGTGGGGTAACGCACCCGAGAACCAGAAAATGTGATTATCCGGTGATACAGAAACCTCTCTCCTCTGTGTTTACCACCCCTGCTTCCCGGAGACTTTCTGTGCCTGGGGTGTGTGAAGTCCTGCCCCAAGCAGGCAGACTCACTGTTCCCAGTTAAAGGATTTCTTTGAGGTCGTGTTCTTGCACCTGCCGGGGTTGGAGTTCTCATGCTGTTTGAGCCTCCTTGACATTGCACCTGCTTGCCGCCCTCTACCCGCCTCGGGGGCGAGGGATCAGTCTCTGTCATCAAGCAGGCAAGCAGGCAAACGGTTTCCCTGAGACAGCCAAAAATACCCGCCTGTGGGGACCATCCGAGATGAGAGTCTTTGGCAGACAGAGCCCCCAGGTGGGGAGCTGGGGCTGGAGCCGGTGAGCAGGGGCCTGGAGGAGCCTCTGGCTGGAGTGCCCGGGGCGGGGGTCGGGGGGGGCTCCACGCATGTGTGGGTCCTTGTGGGAGGGTGCTTGGCTGAGCTGCTCAGACCCAGCCATGGTGCTTCCCAGCTTCGGGGGGCCGCTCCCTCCTGGTTCTCTCACCCATGCTGGACCCTAGCACCCAGCACAATGGGAACTCTGTAGAGGGCCTGGCCTCACTGTTGGGCCAGCGAGCATTTTAGCTTGGGGTGGGGCTGGGCTGAGCCCCGCAGGCACTGTTGGCACCCTGATGGACCTGCCAGGTGCTGAGGGTGTGTTCTGGGGGTGGAGAGAGTGGACGGGAGGAGAGAGAGTCCCTCCTAGGGAGAGGGGTGTGGGCTCCATCAGGGGCTTTGCCCTGGGGGCACGGCTGGGTGCAGGGGAGGGACTGATTTGTAGACCATCTGTGGCCTGACCTTGTGTGTGTCCCAAGGACCCCCATATTGTTGCCTGAGGCCCCTTTGTGACTTGCAGGTGTCTTTACAAAGTCTGAGCTATTTTATCAATAAAGAGTATTTTGTAATAAGCCAGCTGTGTCCTCACTGCCCAGGGCTGTCAGGAGCAGCTCTACCTCAAGCGGCTTGCACTGCAGCTGCTGGCTGTTGGCCTGGGGAGTGGGGCCCCTCCTAGGGTGCTTGCTCTCTCCTCCCCCAGGTGCCCCCGGTCTGCCTGCCTTGCATTTGTCCGTTCAGCATCTTTAGGCTTCCTAAGCCGACTGGGCCAGAGGAGCCTCAGCCTGGGGACCAAGGGAGAGGAGGGCTTCCCAGAGGAGGTGCCTTGGCGCTGGGTCCTAGTGGGAGAGTACAAGCAATCCAGAAGGCAAGGGACTCAGGCAGGATCAGAAAGGGGGAATGACTCGTCTGAGGTCATCCGGGCCCAGGCTCCTTCCACTGGCCCGCACCGGCTCCTCCTACTCAAGGGTCTGCAAGGAGCAAGCTGGAGCGGGACTGTTTGCAAGTGCATTAAGCCTGCAGTGTCTCTGTTTTAATCATCAGCCAACCATCAACCTTGCTGGGTGGGAGGGGTCATTTTACATAAGAGGAAACTTGACACTCAAGTCACCTAGCGGGGTGGTCCCAGGGTCACAGCACAAAGGATGGTGACCCCACCCTTTGGGTCAGCCTCTCATTCAGTAGTGCTGACAGTCTGGAGATTCTGAGGCCATATCTGGTTGGATTCCATATGCGGCAGTGCTGTGGTTGATTGCTCATGTCTGTCACCGCCACAGTGTAAGTGATGGTATCACGGTTTCCATTCCTGACAACTCAGCCCAATCCCTGAATTTTGTTAAGGAAGACACAGGCCCGGAAGGAGAAGCCGACATGCCTCGGGTGGTCTTGGGTGGACACTGGGTGGCAGAGCTGGATCTAGATCATGTCGTACTTCGTACCGAATGAACCGCATCACATCCAGGCCCACGTGCCGGAAGCCTCGCTGGCAGCCCACTGTGTGCCTATTCCTGGGCTGGGCTTGTCTCCATTTTCCTTATTCCCTTCTCAGATGACGGAAATGAGCCCTGGGCCCTGAACCGCCTCCTTCCTGTGGGTCTCTGTCCGTAGGACCCATCTGAGTGGTGCTGGGTTGCTGGGGCAGACTCAGAGCAGTAGAGACGGACGGCAGCGGGAGGGAAGTCCTCCTCCTCCGAGAAGCCCAGCAAGGCCAGGGAGGTGTCGGGGTGGGGGGGAGGGGTGGAATGGGAGGTGAGCTGAGGCCTCCACCGGTCACCAGGCACAGCTGTCTGGGCCAAGCGCCCGGCCTGCTGGAGACCCTTCTCAACATGGCCCTGACCTCAGGGAGGCCCCAACATGGAAGAAGTGGGGAGGGTAAGGGGGGGTCCCACCGGCTTCACTTGCTCCGTGTAAATCTGGGTCCTTAGATTCCAGGGGACATCCTTGAGAGGGCTGTCTGAGCCAGCCCCAGCCCTGGGGTGGCTTCTGGGAATCTGGGGGCCTCTGAGAATTTTTTTAAAGATTTTATGTATTTATTTGAGAGGAAGAGTTGCAGACAGAGAGAGGAAGAGACAGAGAGAGGTCTTCCACCTGCTAGTTCACTCCCAAGATGGCCGCAATGGCTGGAGCTGTGCCGGTCTGAAGTTAGGAGCCAGGAGCTTCTTCCGGGTCTCCCATGTGGGTGCAGGGCCCAAGCACTTGGACCATCTTCTACTGCTGTCTCAGGCCAAAAGTGGAGAGCTGCATCAGAAGAGGAGCAATGAGGACATGAACTGGTGCCCATACAGGATGCGGCTGTTGTAGGCGGAGGCTCAGCCTGCTAGACCACAGCACCAGGCCACTGAGAATCATCCTTTGGAGCACTGTGGCAGGAGGCACCCCTGGCCGCCTGCTCAGAAGGTCCTTGGTGGGGGGCGGGGTTTCCGACTCCCCTCTGGCCAGGACTCAGAGAGGAGAGAAGCTCATGGGTTAGTCAGGTCCTAGTCCTCACTCTCCACTCCCATCTTCTGTATAATCTCCATTGTGAGCATGTGTGAGTGTGTGTGTGTGACTGTGTGTATGTGTGAGTGTGTGTGAGTCTGTGTATGTGAGTGTGTGTATGTGTGTGTGTGACTGTGTGTATGTGTGTGTATGTGAGTGTGTGCATGTATGTGCATGTGTGTGTGAGTGTGTGTATGTGAGTGTGTGTATGTGTGAGTGTGTATGTGTATGTGTGAGTGTGTATGTGTGTGTAGGTGTGAGTGTGTGTGTGTCTGTGTATGTGAGTGTGTATGTGTGTGTGTGACTGTGTATGTGTGTGTGTATGTGAGTGTGTGCATGTATGTGCATGTGTGGGTGTGTGAGTGTGTGTATGTGTATGTGTGAGTGTGCGCATGTGTGTGTATGTGTGAGTGTGTTGTGTGTATGTGATTGTGCATGTGTGTGTGTGTGTGTGTGTGGGTGTGTGAGTGTGAGTATGTGTGTGTGAGTGTGTGTGTGTGAGCATGTGTGTGTGTAGGGTGCTGGGAGGGGATGTCAGGGAGACCTTGCCCAGCTGTTGCGTGCTGGCTGGGCCGAGCGCACCTGCCCAGCTGGACTCAGTCCTGGGCAAACTCCAGCCTCCCTGGTGTTGGCTGTGCGTCCTGCTCACAGGGCCAGGTGGCTGCTTCCATGCCTAGCTGCCCCGTGGAGATTCCTGGCATGAATCAGTTTTCCCAGGGCCAGGACTGTGGGCAGGGTTGGGGCTGTTTTGCTCACCTTTGAGCCTCAGTGCAGGATTGGGCACCCAGTCTGGAGCTTGGACCCTCTGAGATGTGCAGCGATGAGAATGATGACAGCCCTGAGCTCACAGGGCCCGGTGCGATTGTCATCCCCAGGGTACAGGCGAGGAGGCTGAGGCTGAAGTCATCCACCATCAAGATGTGGGCCCACCCAATCTGACCCCAGCTGTGTCACTCCCTGGCTCAGCGGGGAGCAGGCCCCAGTGGGCTGTCAGCCCCTGGGTGAGCTCTTGGGGTCTGTCTTGCACAGGCCCCCTGCACTCTGGGGGCAGCCCCCGTGCCTGCTTCTCTCCATCAGAGTGGGAGCCCAGGCAGGGGGGCCTCTGGAGCTCTGCTCACTGCTAACAGGGGAGGAGGGGCGCTTTGGGTTAAAATTAGATTCTGAGATTCTTCTCGCTCCCGCATCCGTGCTTTCTTCCGCCCGGCTGGGGCAGGCTGCTGTCAGGAGGCCAGAGCTGGAGGGAGCCTGGATGACAGCCCGCACCCTCCCCCGGCTTGTGGGCTCCGATCGTCTCACACCCTGGGCTGGCCCTGGGCCAGAGGCTCCTGCCCTTGGCTTGGCCTTGTGGTCATCTATTGATTAGCAGTGATTTCGAAGGGAGAGGCCCCTTTCCCGTGCATTCTGTACCCCTGGGATTCTAGTTCCCTCCGTCCTCTCCTGGGTCCTCCCTTCCTCCCCCCCCCCAACCCCGTCCTGGCCCTTGGCACTCCTGGGTCCCCAGTGACCCATTACCCTTTCTCTGAACCCCGTACCGCCTCCTGCGGACCCTCTGACTTCCGCCTCGCCTGTGGGGTGGTCCCCTCTTCTTAGGCCTGCAGGCACTCTGGACCAGTGGTGGCTTCGAGGGTTGGGAATGCACTAGAAACCAACAAGGAGCTTCCTCCCCGGAAAGTCAAGGCTATTTCTGTCCCTGCTGCAGCCCTCCGGGGGCCCTGGCTCTCTGCCAGAGCAGGCAGGGGAGGGCTGGGCTGGGCTGAGGGTGCGAGGGTCCTGACCCTTCATTTCCCCAGTGGGAGAACAGGGCAGGCCCTTTTTGGAGCTGAGGGGCTGGTCCTCCAATCTCAGAACAGCCAGGGCTCAGATGGACCGCCCCTCTCCCCACTTCAGCTCTCATGGGGACCTGGGACCATGGTGGTGGGACACCTGGGTCCCTTTCCCACCCCAGCTCGGCTGCAGCTGTGATGGGGGAGCGTGAGAGGAGGCTGCCAAGACCTGCTGTCTGGATTTCCCGGATGCTTGTGTGGTGGGGGCGGCTAAGGGTTAAACCCAGTGCAGGAGGGTGGGTGACAGCGGTCCCAGGCAGGAGGCTCTGCTGGGACTGCCTGTGTGCTTTTCGCCTGGTGCCGCTTGGACACAGCTGTCTCAGCTGCAAATCTGGGAGGGAAGTGGCCCCTGCAGCTGGCAGCTGGAGTTCGGGTGGGTGCCCAGCATCCCTCGGCTGGTATCCAGGAGCTGGGGTCACGATCCTAGCAGGGCCACTAAATTGCTGGGTGACCTCACTTGTTTCACATTACCTCTCGGCTTCAGGTTCGTCATTGTCAGACTGGACCATGGGCTGTGTGGTGTCCTGGGTGCTGCCCCAGGATCTGCTGGGCAGGGGTGGAAACCCAGGTCCTCTGCTTTCGCCTCACCCCTGCCTTCTCTGGCTGATCGATCATTCAGACAGCAGCTCCCCACCCTTGCTCACCAGGCTTCCTCCTCTGCCCTCCTGCCTGCACCTCCATGACCTCCACCCCCCAATCTACCCCCACCCCAGGCTCAGACAACATCCCCGTCACCTCCCCATCCTGCCCTTGACCCCAGGGCTCCTGGGAGATCTAGGTGACTGAGCTGCCGAAGGACCATCATGGAAAAGGTTATGCAAATGCAAGCTCGTGGGACTGGGGGTGGCTGATGTGTCTCAAGCAAGGCTGAGAAGGGGAACTTGAACTGGGGGTTGCAACAGAGTGGGAAGAAGGGCGAGACCCTTTAGGAGGGGGATGCTTGGGGACACCATGCTCCCATGAGGTCAGGGCTTAGAATGACATTGGGAGAAGATGTGGCTCCCGCCTTAGCCCTGCATTCACCCCAGCTGTGGGGACCAAGGGGCCGGTCAGAGCAGGGCCGTGCCCTGTGCTCAGGGGCTTCCTTACAAGGACAGTGGAGAGAGCTGGGGCTTCCCTGGTCATGATGTGCTCTTTGCCCTGTGGCAGAGCCTAGACGGAGCAGGTGCCAGTCTGCCGTGGTTGGATGCGTGAGACTTCCCAGCGAACTGGAGCCGCTCTGGTGTGAGTCACCCCACACTGGGGCCCCTGGGCTCTGGGAACATATCCGTGACTCGGGAATTTTGTCTTATGTTTTGTTTTGTATTGTCTGTAGTTTCCTAGGGAAATTCTGTTGGAAGATTCCTTCTGGCCTTGGCTGAGCTGGAAGTGGGAGAACTGTCCCCACAGAGCCGGGGAAGCTCCCGGGCATCGGGAGGAATGGTGGCCGAGACCACAGAGTGCGGAAGCATCAGACAGGGCTGGGCAGAGAGGGGACAGGCAGACACAAGGGGTCATCCTGGTGGCAGCGTGGAAAGTTGCTGGCTTTGGAGTCAAACCTGGCTCTACTGCTTCTTGGCTGTGTGGCCCCAGTGGAAGCACTCTGAACCTCAGTTCAGATGGCACTGGTTACTTGAAGAGGCAGACTGGGATATGGAGATGGGCTATAAGATGTCCTTTTGTTACCTGAGGTCATAGAGCCGGTGCTTGTGAATGGCAGAGCCATTGTGATCACTTCGAGACCGGCTGCTAGACCCCCAGTCCCAGGTATCCCCGGGCTCACTGCCCAGTGGCCTGATCGCTCTAGCCACGCTCCCAGGGACTCCAAAGCCTCTCCAGGGAGAGCTGCTGCAGGTTCTCGCCAGTGCGCAGCCGAGAGGGGAAAGGGTCTCAGACATATGTGTCGAGTGTGCCACTTCCATCCTTCAGGGAGTGCCCATGGCAGACATTAATAATGGATCCCAGAGCTCTCTCCAGGATCAGAGACAAGGCTGCAGGGAGTCCCAGGCAGGCATTTGCGAGTGATTGCTGATGTAAAAGATGAAACTTATCAGGCCCTTAGGTCTGGGGAGAGTTGCAGCCTTAACCTTGGTGGCGTAGGAGAAAGGTTGAACGTCCTGATGTGAGCAGAGCTGGGCCTGCAGACCTCTAGAATCTCTGCACTGCTGTGCAACAGGGGCACCAGGGGTCCCCAGAGACCCTGAGAGCAACCGCATCCGGAGAGTCTGGGGGGGGGGGCAGGCAGCCCGGGGTGAGGCCAGGCGGTGTGATGGGCAGTGGAGGCTCCTTGGGCCAGCCTTGACCTGGGCCAGAGCTGGGGGGGAAGGGTGGAAGCAAGGCAAGGCTGGTTCGAGAGCAGTCCCAGCCCACACGGCTCAGCGGCCTCTGTGCTGCCTGTGAGTGGCATCGCCTGGTCCAAGGGTACGCGGTGGGGCTCTCTGTGTCCCAGAGGTGACATCCGAGTCCTGGCTCCCTCCACCTGCACAGTGCCCTCACCAACGGGCCCACCTGACAACATGGGGTCAAGATCTCTCTGTGCCTTGTTCACTTGTGTCTGGTCAGACAGGACCCATGGCAGGGCTGCTCCTGCCCCCAGCCTCTGAGGGGCGTGGCGAGGTGGAAAACCCTTTGTGTGAGAACTTCTCAGAGCAGAGGCGAGCTGCGGAAGCCTCCAGGGAGGGCGCGGACAGCAGCGGCTGTGCGGTGTTTGGCGAGCGGGCCAGAGTCCCACAGAGCACAGCTTTGGTTTGGCTGCAACCGGGGTGCAAGTTTCGGGGCTGGAGCGGAATTGCTAGGGACCTTGGTGTTGGACAGGGAGCAACTCCAGGCTGCAGTCGCAGGGTGGACAGCAAGTGCAGGATGGGCACAATTTGTAGGGCTCTGCGTTGGACCCCCTCTCCCGGACACCGGGGGCCCCTTCCTGCCCTGAGCCTTGTGCCAGGCTCAAAGTGCCACACACAGGACCACTCTGCAACCCGAGGGGGGGGGGCGGGGAAGGACAGAGTTAGCAAAGCTATGGAGCACATCCGAGCAGGGTGGGCCTCGGTGGGGGCAGGCGCGCTGCTGGGGTCTATGGCAGGAGAGGTGATGGGCCGGGGAGCAGGGGACATGCTGTCCAGGCTGCGGCTTGGGCGTGGGCTTGCTCACGTTCTGAGCTGCCTTCTGGCGCCGGGCTGCCCCCCAAGGGGCAGGGGACAGGGCTGGGTGAGGTCCAGGGCATGCAGCCCAGCTCCAGAGGCAGCTGAGTAAAGACCCGTAGGGATGTCAGGGTCCCCTGTCTCCAAGGAGTGAGAAGAGTGATGAGTGGCAGGAGCCACCCCACTCGCAGAGGAGGCGGCAGAGGCGAGTGCATTTGTTTATTTGCTTCTCTCGAGTTGACATCTCTCTGGCTGCTGCTCCCTGGCTCTGGCGAGGGGCACTGGCTCCAAGAGCCTGTGTGTGTCCCTAGAGTTTTCCTACATGCCCAGGGCCCCATTTCCTGGCCCCCTCAAAAATCTCACTGGTGGCGGACAGGAGATGGGAATCCTGGGGAGGGGGCGCAAAAAAGGGCCAGGTTTCAAAGGGCCTGTTTAGAGGAAGAGAATAACCCTGACATTTAATGTCATTTCCAGCCCTTCCGTCCACAGCAGGTGCCCAAAGCAGGCCTGAGCACTGTCCCAGGCCCTTTAGCCTGAGTCCACCAGAGCCCCGGTGTCCAGACACCCAGGGCATGGCTCTGAGTGGGTTCAGCCCAAACGCGGCCCCTGCACTGCCCTCCCTGCCCCTGGCCATGGGGGTTGGGGAGGGCGGTGTGCAGCTGGGGTGCAGGGGCAGGCTGGCCACCATGGGGCACGTGGCATCGCCTCAGCCCATCTGCCAGGCGTCCAGACACAGCTGGGGGAAGGTGTGGTGGGTTCCGGAGCATGGCTGGGGGGAGCCCAGCTGTCTTGTGGGCTGCAGAGCCGCCCACTGGGGTGATGGGGGCACCGGCCTTCCTCTCCTGACCCAGGCCCCTCCCCGAGTACCAGCGACCCTGGGCCCAGCCCTACCTGGCCTGTGACCGGTGCCCCACTTCCCTCCCCCTCCGCCCCATCGTCCACTCTCGGTCTTTGCTCAGAAGGGCCTCCACGAGGTGGACCCTGGCTGCCTGGGAGTCCACGGTCCGCTGGCTGCCCTGCGGTCTCGGGGCAGCTCTAACTGCTGTGAATGCTGGTCCCCAGTGGCCTGTGTCCTCTGACCACAGAACCAGGCCCCTGTGGCGCCCACCGCTACAGGGGACAGCGAGGGATCCCTGCGCTGACAGCAGCCGGCAGGAGAGGAGACGGCTGGGCAGCATGGTCAGGCCCTCTTCTCCCTGTCGCTTCCTCCCCTCCTCTCGTCCTGTTTTATTGAGTTTTCCATTGATGACTCTAGAAGCACTCACCCAGCTCTGAGCTCCCCTCCCCTTCTCCCTTCTGCTCCTCCCTACCCCCTGCTGTCTCCTCTCCCAGCTGGGTCACCCATTCCCATGGGTGACCTCTTGGGGTGAGGGTTCAGGCTGGACTTGGGGCCTTAGTCAGCTGGGGATGGGATCCAGTAACAAGCATGTCCCTCACTCCCCGCACTCGGCACTCCCTGGAGCTGGGCCGTCCCATCAGCCCCTGGCCTGGCAGCCCTGAGTGCATGTCTGGACTGGGGGTGGGGGGCTGTGGGAGTGAGGCCAAAGATCCAGAGGCAGAATGGGCATCTGTGAGCACCTGAACTTCACAGCTGGGACTACCCCAGGCTGGAGGGGGCCAGATGAGTCTCGGCCTCTGAGGTCCCCGAAGCCCCTGGAACCAGGGGACCCCAACAAACAGAGCCTGGGCCCCACAGCTACCCTGCAGACAAGCTCCCCATCCCCCAGATTCTGGGGCACCCACTGCGTTTGTCCAGGGTGTCAGGTCTGCAGAGTGCCAGGGGCACGGAAAAATTGCTGTCTCCCCTTCTCTTCTCACCCACGAGGGCTGCCTCTGAGCCTTCCTGACAGGTGCGGGAGGGTGAGGTTTTCAAGAACAGCTCGTCTCTAGGCCTGCCCAAGGTCAGCCCTTGATCCTGGCCACCACCTGGGAAGCAGCTGGGCAGAGCAGCAGAGCTGTGTTCAGATCCAGACTTACTTGCTGGGTGATCTCAGAGAAGTTACTCAGCTTCCCTGATTCTTGCATTCTCGTGTGTAAATGAGGCTCCTGCCCGTCACCTAGACAGTGCCTGGGTTTGTTGTTGCCCTGGGCAGGACAAGGCTGTGGCCCAGAGGCTCAGGGTGGGAGTGGATTCCTGGACTGGGAAGTCCTGGCTAGGCTGGGTCTGGAATGTAGCAGGGGCGGGGGCCTGTGGGGCCAGGGGCTACCTCCAGTCCCGCACCCGCGGGGACTGCCCTCTCTGTTGCTCACCGATAATTACCCCAAATCTCTACGGCAGAGGTGAACCTGTTGTCATGACGACGGCTTTCCCATCCGCAGATAAAAGCCGGGCTTGGGGCCTGGCGCTGTGGTGCACCAGGTAAAGGCGCTGCCTGCGATGCCGACATCTCGTATGGGCACCGTTTGTGTCCTACTTCCGATCCAACTCCCTGTTAATGGCCTGGGAAAAGCAGCAGGAGATGGCCCACAAGCTTGGGCCCCTGCCACCCACATGGGAGACTCAGAAGAAGCTCCTGGCTCCTGCCTTCAGCCTGGCCCAACCCTGGCCCTTGTGGCCTTCTGGGGAGTGAACCAGCGGATGGAAGATGTCTCTCTCTCTGTAACTCTGACTTTCAAATAATTAAAGAAATCTTTACAAAAAGAAAATCCCTGCCTAGCGGGGAGGCGGGCCGTGGCCTCTGTCTCCCCCAGGGCCCCTGGCTGCTCCTCCCCCTTCACCCCCACTGAGTCTGGTCAGGGGGCTGCTCCTGCTTTCCAAAGACCCAGAAGTTTGCTGTTACGTTGGCTTCCTCGTCTCTGTTTCACCGGGTCTCTCCCCCGCTGCTTCCTCTCTCTCTGTCTCTCCCTCCTACTCCCCTCACCTTTGGGAGCTGTGGGATGGCAGGAAGTTGGGGGGGACTATGTCTGCTCTGCAGGGGTGGGGCTTGCTAGCCAGGGGCCAGCTGAGCTCCCGGTGGGCAGCCCGGAGGGCCTCCAGCCTCTGTGGTGTGCGGGAAGCCAGGAAGGGCTCCGCAGCTCAGGAGCAAGCCTGCGTCAGAGGCACCGACTTGCCCCTCCGGCCTCTGGGGCTCTGGGGCTGGAACGCTCTGCAGGCTGGGGCCTGGAGCACTCCCCTCCCCATAGAGCCTCCTCCTGAGAAGCCTTGCCGCGGCCCCCGGAGGCTGGCGGCTTCGTTCCATTTCCTGGGCCAGGAGGTTAGGGCTCAGAAAGGTCAAGCAACTTGCTCAAGGCTGCACAGCTGGCCGATAGCAGAGGCGGGGCTTGAAATCCCCCACCCCCCCAGCACCAGTGAGTAGGCCCATGGTATATGATAGGAAGCACATTCCTTATAAGCCCGGCTCAGCAAGGCTGCAAGGTTCGGACCTGGAACATCTATTTTATCAATGAGGGAATCTGCACACACGGAGGTTGTAGAATCGTCCAAGGTCACGTTGCAGTCAGGGCTGTGCTGGGATTTCTTTCTTTTTTTTTAAGATTTTTTTTTTTTTGACAGGCAGAGTGGGTAGTGAGAGAGAGACAGAGAGAAAGGTCTTTCTTTGCCGTTGGTTCACCCTCCAATGGCCACCGCGGCTGGTGTGCTGTGGCCGGCGCACCGCGCTGATCCGAAGGCAGGAGCCAGGTGCTTCTCCTGGTCTCCCATGGGGTGCAGGGCCCAAGCACCTGGGCCATCCTCCACTGCACTCCCGGGCCACAGCAGAGAGCTGGCCTGGAAGAGGGGCAACCGGGACAGAATCTGGCGCCTGACTGGGACTAGAACCCGGTGTGTCGGTGCTGCAAGGCAGAGGATTAGCCTAGTGAGCCGCGGCGCTGGCCAAGATTTATTTATTTATTTGAAAGGTAAAGTTACAAAGAGGGAAGGGGAGGCAGGGAGGGGGGAGATCTTCCATCTGCAATGTCCAGGGCTGGGCCAGGCCAAAGCCAGGAGCCAGGAGCTTCTTCTGGGTCTCCCACATTGGTGCACGGGCCCAAGCACTTGGGCCATCTTCTGCTGCTCCCCCAGGCATACTGGCAGGGAGCTGGATCAGAAGTGGAGCAGCCAGGATATCAACTGTCACCCATAGGGGATACTGGCATCACAGGTGGCGGCTTCACCTGCTACGCCACAGCGCCGGCCCTGTGCCAGGATTCGAACCCAGGTCTTTCTGCCTCCTGTGCCTGGATGTCCTCTTCAGGTCACCAGGAGGGGCCCGCAACGTGTGTTGTGAGGAACCTGCAGCACCCAGGAGGCCTGGGCCCTGGTCATGGGCCCAACGCCCCTCTCCCCAGGCAGCAGGAGGACTGAGGTGTGGGCACGGAGCCTGGACCGGCCTCCCGAAGCCGGGAGCATCCACACCCTTCTTCCCCCTTGCTCAGGTCCCTAGAGAGCCGCTTGGGCCCTGGAACACGCTGTCCCGAGTGTGGCTGTCGGGATGATGGAAAGCGGGTTATTTTTAACAGCCAAGAGTCATGGACAAAAGCCTCTTCCAGGCCCAAAGGGGACAGCGGGGAGGGTGGGGGCCACGGCTCCAGGGCCTCCCACCCTCACTCTGCCCTCAATTCTCCCTCCCTCCTGCTCGTCAGTCTGAGAGCCCCGCAGGCTTGGGCGGGCCCTGGGGTTGGTGGGGTCCGTGGCCGTCGGTTGGAGAGGTTGTTGCTGGCAGGTACCTCCGAAGAGCCCCCGACTCCCCTCTAGAGGTTGCAGGCCTGGGCGCAGGGCGCAGATTGGGTGTCATTGCCACCCTGGGCCTGCAGGCACCCCAGGGCTGGAACTGGCCAGCTCTAGCCAGCCCGGACCACCCCTCCTTCTTCCAGGTCTTTCTGCTCGTCTGAGGGACGTGGCTCCCTCTCTCTGCTCCCGGGCCCTCCCGGCTTGAGCAGGGCCCCAGGTCCCCTGGGGGATGAGCGGGGCTTCTTCAGACCCCTCACACTTGCTACGCTGGTCCCTTCAGCACTTTCCAAAGACCCCGGGTCCCGTGCCCGCCCTGCAGCGCGGCGTCCTGCCCGGGGGGTCTGGGCCCTGACTCTGCCCAGCTCTGCTGCCACCTGCTGTGGGACACTCCTGGGGTCCAGACATGGCCAGCCAGGCCTAGGGGTCAGGGGAGGCTGGCTGGATGTGCCCGTGGTGCCCTCACTTCTGCCCGAGTCCCGCCCAAGCCCCTCTCCAGCCTGGACTCAGGGGACCCTCCCTAAATGAGTCCTGGGGTCCCACAGTGGGAGGCACAGCCCTTGCTTGAGTGGACGGCTCCCAGAGCAAGGCCTCTCCTTCAGCCCTGCTTCTTAGCCAGTATGCACCGGAGAGAACATCATTCTGACTTCTCCCACCATCAGTTAGTTTGCCTGTGCTAGAACTTTCTAACAAGCATGATACAAACAGACTCTCTCGTGTCCACAGGAACCATCTGGGCTGTTTCAGAGTTCATCCCTTTTCACTGCTGAGTAATATTCCATGGTCTGGATGTGCCACAGTGTATTTATCCATTCCCCGCTGATGGACATTTGGATTGATTTTTGGCAGGGACAATATGAATATTCATGAGTACGTATATGTAATTTGGTGGACACATCCATGTATGTCTTCTAGCTAAAACTCTAGAGAAGGAATTACTGGGTCATAAGCTAACAAATATTTAGCTTAGGTGAATGTCGCCTCTTCCAAAACGACACTGGCAGTGTGCGGAGCTCCGGCTGCTCCGTGCCCTCACAGCGTCTGCTCTTCTCTGTCCTTCCGCCTCTAACCGTCCCAGCGGCACTCCGGGGGAGTATTCCAATGCGGGGAGGGGATAGTTTTTCCCAGTTTCCTAACAGTGCTGGAATACGTGTAACGAAATTCGCCGTCTTAATCGTTTGCGAGCGTTCACTTCAGAGTGTCGTGCATCCGTCCCCGTCATCCTCTCGCAGCTCGTCCTTTGGTAAAGCTGAACTCTGCAGGCATCAGATCCCGACTCCCCCCCCCCCCCACACTCCCCCCCGCCCCGGGCCTGGCAGCTGCCATCCTGCATTCCGTCCCTGTGAGGTCACTATTCCTGATGCGTCATAGGAGGGGAATCAGACCATGTTAGTCCTTCGGGCACTGGCTTCTTTTCTTATTTTATTTTTATTTATTTATTTATTTTTTAAAGATTTATTTTTTATTTATTTGAAAGAGTTGCAGAGAGAGGTAGAGACACAGACCATCAGCTGGTTCACTCCCCAGATGGCTGCAATGGCTGGAGAGTGCTGATCCATAGCCAGGAGCCAGGAGCTTCTTCCTGCACATGGGTGCAGGGGTTTGGGCCATCTTCTGCTGCTTTCCCAGGCCATAGCAGAGAGTTGGATTGGAAGTGGAGCAGTCGGGACTCAAACTGGCGCCCATATGGGATGCCGGCACTGCAGGCCTGGGCTTTAATCCGCTATGCCACAGCGCCGGCCCCTGGCTTGTTTTCACTAGCCTAGTCGTCAAATTTCATCCATGCCGTAGCCTGCACCAGAATTCTCTCCTTTCTGAGGCTGAATAAAAAAAAGTCCATGGCTTGTGTAGGCCACACCACGGAACCCGCCATTTTGTTTGGCCACTCTTCCATCGGCCAGTTTTGGCTGCCGGGAATCACGCTGCTACGGATACAGGTGCACAGGGATCTCTCGGGTGCACGCCCGGAGCTGGAATTGCTGGGTCACGGGGTGATTCTAGTTCCATCCTTTCGAGGACCATAGTGCTGTCCGCAGAGGCTGTGCTGTTTTCTGTTTTCTCTCCCGACCAGCAACGTTCCTCCACCTCTTCGCCAAAATTGTGATTTTCCTTTTTTTCTTTTTTTAATAGTCATCCTAACGGGCTTCGTTGGCATTTTCCTGATGACTTATGATGCTGAGAATCTTTTCTTTTAAATGTTTATTTTATTAATTTGAAAGGCAGAGTTATAAAGAGAAGGTGAGGAGCTGGTGCTGTGGTGCAGTGGGTAAAACCGCTGCCTATAGGCATCCCATATGGGCAGCAGTTCGAGTCCTGGCTGCTCCACTTCCGATCCAGCTCTCTGCTGTGGCCTGGGAAAGCAGTGGAGGATGACCCAAGTCCTTGGGCCCCTGCACCCACGTGGGAGACACAGAAGAAGCTCCTGGCTTCAGATTGGCACAGCTCTGGCCGTTGCAGCCATCTGGGGAGTGAACCAGCGGATGGAAGACCTCTCTCTCTCTCTCTTTCTCTCTCTCACTCTCTCTGTCTCTGCCTCTCTAACTCTGCCTCTCAAATAAATAAATAAATCTTTAAAAAATAAAGAGAAGATGAGACAGAGAAAGGTTCTCCATCTATTGGTTTACTCCCCACATGGCCCAATGCCAGAGCTAGGTTAGCCTGAACTGGAGCCAGGAGCTTCATCTGGGTCTCCCATGTGGGTACAGGGGCTCGAGCACTTGGGCCATCTTCTGCTGCCTTCCCAGGGTAATAGCAGAGTTAGATTGAAAACTGAGCAGTCAAGAGTCTCTCTGATGTGGGACACCGGCATTTCAGGCGGGCTTAATCTGTGCCTCAAAGCCAGCCCCAGCAGAGAGTCTTTTCATGTGCTTATTGGCTGTTGGAACATCCTGTTGTAGGAAGTGCCTGTTCTAGTCTTTTATCAATTTAAAAAATTGCATTGTTTTTCTTACTGCTTTATAGAAGTTAGTTATGATGTGGCCGGCACTGTGGCATAGAGAGTAAAGCTGCCGCCTGCAGTGCCGGTATCCCATATGGGCGCCAGTTCTAGTCCCGGCTGCTCTACTTCCCATCCAGCTCTCTGCTATGGCCTGGGAAAGCAGTGGAGGATGGCCCAAGTCCTTGGGTACTTGCACCCACACAAGAGACCTGGAAGAAGCTCCTGGCTTTGGATCAGTGCAGCTCCAGCTGTTGCAGCCAATTGGGGAGTGAACCAGCAGATGAAAGACCTCTCTCTTTCTCTCTGCCTCTCCTTCTCTCTTTGTGTAACTCTGACTTTCAAATAAATAAATAAATATTAAAAAAGAAGTTAGTTATGAGCAGACAGAAAAAGTATTTTTTTTTGACAGGCAGAGTGGACAGTGTGAGAGGACAGTGAGAAAAGTTTTCCTTTGCCGTTGGTTCACCCTCCAATGGCCACCGCAGCTGGTGTGCTGTGGCCGGCGCACCGTGCTGATCCGATGGCAGGAGCCAGGTACTTCTCCTGGTCTCCCATGGGGTGCATGGCCCAAGCACTTGGGCCATCCTCCACTGCACTCCCTGGCCACGGCAGAGAGCTGGCCTGGAAGAGGGGCAACCGGGACAGAATCCGGCGCCCCAACCGGGACTAGAACCCGGTGTGCCGGCGCCGCAAGGCGGAGGATTAGCCTGTTGAGCCGCGGCGCCGGCCAGAAAAAGTATTTTCAAAACTGAGGTAGAATGAACATTATCTAAAAACAGCCATTTAAAAATACACAACTCAGCAGCACTTAGTATCTTCACAACGGTGTGTGCCACCAGCCCCTGTCTCTTGTTCCCAAAAGAAAACTCCATTTCCACCAAGCGGAAGCAATCACTCCCCGTTTCTCTTCTCTCCAGTCCCCGGCAACCACTGATCTGCAGCCTCTCTCTCTCTCTCTCTCTCTCTCTCTCTCTCTCTCTCTCTCGTTACGTGGCCGGGGGTCGGGGAGCGGGGGATTTCATAGCAGCGTGGCCTTTTGTGTCCTGCTCCTGTTTCTCCATGGGTCAACCTGTGTAGCAGCAGGTGTAAGCGCTGCACTCCTGTTTCCAGTTCACGAGTATCCCACGACGTGGGGAGGCCACACCCCATCTACCCGCTTGGCAGGTGGGCGACATGTGGGCTCTTTCCCCCTTCTGGCTCGCCACAGACACCTGTGTGCGGGAATGCGGGCTGCTGGGTCACGTGGTAATTCTAGGTTTAGCTTTTTGCGGTGCTGCCAGACTGTTTTCCAAAGCAGCTGCCCTATTTTCTACTCCTAACAGCAAATAGACGAGGCTTCCAACCGCTCCACATACTCGGCTGCACAATTCACTGTTGTTTTTAAACATTCCGCTTCACTTGAGTGGTGCAAAGCGGTTTCTCGCCGTAGCTTTGATTTGTAGTTCCCAGATGACCAGGGATGGCAAAAGTCTTCTTGGTGCCTTTTGGCCATTGGCATATCTTCTTTGAAGAACTGTCTATTCCTATCCTTGGGCCACATTTTTTAGTTGGGCTCTTTGTCTTTTGGTTATTGGGTTGTGCTCTTTTTTTTTTTTTCTTATTTGACAGGCAGAGTTAGACAGTGAGAGAGAGAGAGACAGAGAAAGGTCTTCCTTCCGTTGGTTCACCCCCAAATGGCTGCCACGGCCAGTGCGCTGCGCCGATCGGAAGCCAGGAGCCAGGTGCTTCCTCCTGGTCTCCCGTGTGGGTGAAGGGCTCAAGCACCTGGGGCATCCTCCACTGCACTCCCAGGCCACAGCAGAGAGCTGGCCTGGAAGAGGAGCAACCGGGACTAGAACCTGGCACCCATATGGGATGCCGGCACTGTAGGCAGAAGATTAACCAAGTGAGCCACGGCGCCGGCCATGAGTGCTCTTTATATATTCTGGATATTAGGCTTTCTCTATGACCAAATCCAAGAACATAAAGATTTACCCCTATGTTTTCTTCCAAGAGTTTTATATTTAAGTATTTACATTTTGCTCTCTAATCCATGTCTAGTTAGTTTTTGTGTGGGGTGTGAGGTCGGGGTCCACCTTCACTCTTTTTTTTTTTTTTTTAAGATTGATTTATTTTGGGCCGGCACCGCAGCTCACTAGGCTAATCCTCCGCCTTGTGGCACCGGCACACCGGGTTCTAGTCCCGGTCGGGGCGCCGGATCCTGTCCCGGTTGCTCCTCTTCCAGGCCAGCTCTCTGCTGTGGCCCGGGAGTGCAGTGGAGGATGGCCCAAGTGCTTGGGCCCTGCACCCCATGGGAGACCAGGAGAAGCACCTGGCTCCTGGCTTCGGATCAGCGCGGTGCACCAGCCGCAGCTCGCCGGCCTCGGCGGCCATTGGAGGGTGAACCAACGGCAAAGGAAGACCTTTCTCTCTGTCTCTCTCTCTCACTGTCCACTCTGCCTGTCAAAAAAATAAAAAGATTGATTAATTTTCCTTGAAAGTCAGAGTTACACAGAGAGAGAAGGAGTGGCAGAGAAAGAGAAGTCCTCTATTTTCTGGTTCACTCCCCAGTTGGCTGCAACAGCCGGAACTGCACCAGTCTGAAGCCAGGAGCCAGGATCTTCTCCGGGTCTCCCACACCAGTGCAGGGGCCCAAGGGCTTGGGCCATCCTCTACTGCTTTCCCAGGCCATAGCAGAGAGCTGGATCGGAAGTGGAGCAGCTGGGACTCGAACCGGTGCCCACATGGGATGCCGGCACTGCAGGCAGCAGCCTTATGCGGAGGCCACAGCGCTGGCCTCCACCTTCATTCTTGACCTGTGGCTATCCAGTTTTCGGAACCATATGTCCCAGTGGTTATTGTCACTGAACGGTCTCGGCACCCCCGTGGAGAATCAATTGAGCATAGACATAGGGATCTATTTTTGGATTCTCAAGTCTATGCTGCTGGTCTATGTGTTTATCATTTTCCCAGTGCCGCATTGTTTGGGTTATAAAATGTATTTCTGTTCCCTGGAGAAGCCAGGCCGTTTCTGTGCTCGTGGCTTCCTTGGTCGGGAACGCTGACCCTCCGATTTCCCATGATTCCTTTGGATCACGCAGACCATCCAGAAGCGCACCCTCGGAGGGGTGGTCCTGGCCACTCCAGCCCAAGGACGTGCTTTTGCTTTCTGCGTAGCACCCGTCATGCCTGAATTTGTAAACTGCGAGAGGACCGAGGCTCCCAGCGACCGCGTGTCAGGAGCCTCAGCAGAACAGGCGCTGCAAATGTCATTGAACAAACAGTCCCTGTTCCCTGGCCTCGAATGGCCTTTCTCGCTTCCTGCCCTGTTAAAGGCTCACCACCCAAACGTCACCTCTTCCCTGTGGGCCTCCGTGCTTCCTTTGTCGGCAGGGCTGCTGGCTGCTTCTCCTTTGAGACGGGGACGGCTGGACAATCGGCCTCCCTGCCCTTGGGTGGAAGCCCTGTGAGGGCAAGGACCCCACCCGTCGCCATGAGCAGGCTTTTGTGCTGGCCCTGGTCTAAGTGTGGAGGGTTGGGACAAATGCAGATTTGGATGAGGGGCTTACCAGAGCTTAATGACCACTTAATCTATGAGACAAACTCCAAGATTTCGTTGCTTTTAACCTTAGCACTGGGGAATGATCGCCTTTCTCCGGTCAGGAATGCGGAAGTTCAGTCGGGGAGCTGGTGTGGGACCAAAACAGTGAGTTCAGTTGGTCCATGAGTGACTCTGAGGTCTTGGCAATGTGGGCGGGCAGGCACGCCTGCCAGGCAGCCAGGACCCCGGCCATCGCACTGGGCGCTCCTGATGGCCGAGTGCCCGGGGCTGGAATGTGCCGTGCAGCCCGCCAGCCTCACAGGCACTTGCAAGTTGCACACGAGGAGACAGGAGCTCAGAGAGGGGCTGCAACTTGCCCAGGGCGCACAGCTCCTCACGTGGAGCGCAGGAGTGCAGAGCCAGCTCTCTGCCTCCAAGGCTGCCTGCCCCCCCGCCCCGCTCCTGCCCTCAGCAGGACTATTGCTAGGGGGGCTACCTCTGCCAGAGAACTGCCTGGGACCTCTACGCCAGGGCGCCGCCGTGACAGGGCGAGGTGGAACTACAACCCTGGGCACCGATCACAGAAGTGAAGGAATTCCAATGACTGTCATTTGCATTATGGGGGACAGGCTCCAAGACGGCACCTCCCTAGACCAAGTGGTTGAAGTGAGTGAAGATTCTCTCTCTACCTCTTCGCTGTCTGAGACACACACACACATACACACACACACATCTGCCTCACCTTCCCCAGGTGCAGGACCCGGGCAGGGAGGGAGCGCCTGGCAGGAGGCCGCTCAGCTGCCAGCCTCCTTCTGGCATCCTCTCTAGCTCCTTCTGGCAGCGGAAGGGGCATCTGGTCCCCCACTGTTCCTGGGGCTCCCGGGAGGGTGTGTGTGTGTATTTGGGGGAGGACGTGGCTATGGCCTCAGCTCCATGCCCCCACTCTTGGGCAGCTCTCTTAGGCAGAGGCGTGATCTCCCAGGAGGGGCTCCTGCCTCCCCTTTGCTCCTGGGTCCTGGGCTGGAGCCCCGAAGCTGCCTGCCAGTCTCCGGTCTGAGGGGCTCTGTCCACACACATTGCTTGAATGACACAGCCTCAGAGCCTGGGTTTCCTTCCCAGGGGCGAGGGGGAGCAATGGGGGTGGGGTTGGGGGTCTGAAGACACAGAGGAGGGGCCAGAGTGGAGGGAAGAGGGGGCAACTCATCTGGCTCTATTTTCTGGTGCTGTGCGACCTCAGGCAGGCTCCCTCCCTCTCTGGGCAGCTGTCCATCAGCTGTGGACTGGGGAGGGCAGTGCTCATCAGGCTTCAGAAGATGAGGTGAGGGAGTGGAAACCAAACCAGAGACCAGGCCTGTCCCCTGGCCAGCACTGGGGAGGGGGTGACTGGTATGGGGGCCGCTGAGGTTACCCGGGAGGCTGTGATGGGGACAGGGGATCAGGGTGGGGAAGGGTCAGCAGTTGCCATCATGGTCAGGTCTCTCCTGCTTCTCCTTGCAAAGCCTGGAAGGGTCTGGGGAGGACAGGGCAGGGGCCAGGGAGGCATTGTCACAGGCAGCACTGGGCAGGGTGGGTGTGCAGAGGCTCACGGGAACCAGCAGATGCCTGAGTACCAGGCGGCCCCCACACATCAGGGAACGCTGTGCTCTGCAGCCAAGAAGTACTGAGATCTGGGGCTGGGTTCCCGGTCTGCACAGCCCCCCACCCCCAGGCCATGCTTCCCTCTGGGGAGGACACATGCCCTCGGCCCTTCCCAGTACCCTGTGCATGCCTGTGCCAGCCCTGGGTGAGGAGGGTGGACGGTCAGGGTGGTGAGAGTCAGGGCGCCAGGCTCCCAGACAGACTGCAGGCTTCCCACTGCCCAGCCTCCCAGACAACTCCACCCAGGTCCACCCCAGGTCTCCCGCTGCAAGGCCCTGCCCCGAGGTGGCTGCTGGGAGACGCTTTCCCCGCGGGGCACACTCAGTCTAGGCTAATGGCTCCTCGCCGGGCTGAGTGATGTCCCTGGCGCCTGCAATGAATGAAATGCGGTTAAGCGGTCTCCTGCTCCTGCCCGCTCCTGGACGCTGGCGATAGACTGGCAGCTCCGAGTTGGCCCTCCCTGCAGCCTCCCAGATCCAGTGTGGTCCTCCTCTCTCTGCCCTGAGGTACGCCTCACACAGCTGCAGAAGTGGATCCCCACTTTTGTGATGGCCGGGGACAGAGGAGGGTACGCCCAGAGCAGGGCTCCAGAGACTCAGGCCCTTGTGACCTCCTGTCCTGGCTTCCCCACCCCTGCCTCCCATGCTCTGTCCTCCGCAGCCTTATCTCTCTGCAGCCCAGGCTCGCCCACAGCGCTTTGTGCATCTGACCTGCCAGTGGCTCCTTTGCTGCCCACAGAACAAAGTCCAGATGCCACAGCTGCCCTCTGCCAGGCTTCCCGGTGCCCAGTTCCTCTGTGGCATGGGGGAGGCTGTAGCCTCTGGCCAACAGCACATACTCAGGGCTGCTTGCTCAAGGGTGAGTGTCCAGTGGCCACTGGCATTCTTGGGGTTTCCTGTCTTCTGAGCGCCTATTATGCCACACTCCCCAGTCCCTGCCCCCTCTTTTTTTTATTTAAAGATTTATTTATTTTAAAGTCAGAATTATAAAGAGGCAGAGAAAGAGAGAGAGAGAGAGGTCTTTCATCTGCTGGTTCACTCCCCAAATAGCCACAATGGTTGGAGCTGGGCCTATCCAAAGCCAGGAGCCAGGAGCTTCATCTGGGTCTCCCACACGAGTGCAGGGGCCCAAGGACTTGGGCCATCCTCTACTGCTTTCCCAGGCCATAGCAGAGAGCTGGATCAGAAGTGGAGCAGCTGAGACTTGAACCAGCGCCCATATGGGATGCCAGCACTGCAGGTGGCAGATTTACCTGCTACACCATAGTGCCGGCCCCCTAACCCCCTTGATCCAGGCATGAGTTGGCAGGGAAAAGGGTGATGGGAGACACATGCCACATCCCCCAGGCATGATCCTCCCTCAGTTTTCCTCTCACAGTGCTCTTGTAGGCCACTGGCTGAGGATGGTACCCCCAGAGGGAGATGGTACCCCCAAAGGGAGAATGGAGCCTGGGTCCCTGTGTCCCCGCCTGGACTCACCCTGGACAGTGCCGTGAGCAGGGCACCAGCCTGTACTTGGCCGCAGAGAGCAGTCTCCTGCCCTGACCTACAGATCCAGTTTTCTCACCTGGAAAATGAGATAATAACACCCCAGCTCAGATCCCGGGAAAGGCAGAGTGAGGTGGCACCAGGGTCCCGGCAAGCCCTGGGTCCTGTGTGCTATCTCGCATGGACTCTAGGCCTCTGCCTGTGCCCCTCCCTATGGTGAGCCCTTTCTTCCCTACGTTCTCCCTTCTGGGTCTCTGTGGAGCCCCCACCCCAAGGGCACCCCTGTCTGTGCCCTGCGGCCTGAGGACACTGCTTGGCACGGCCCTGGCTGCACTGTGCTCAGTTGTTTGTCCATCTCTCTGCCTCTCCCTGGACTGGACACCACCAGCAGCCAGCACAGAGGCTGAGCTGATCCGAAGCCAGGAGCCAGGAGCTTCTTCCTGGTCTCCCACACGGGTGCAGGGGCCCAAGCACTTGGGCCATCCTCCACTGCCTTCCCAGGCCATCAGCAGGGAGTTGGATAAGAAGTGGTATAGCCAGGACTTGAACCGGTGCCCATATAGGGTGCCAACTTTGCAGGCAGCAGCTTAACCTGCTGTGCCACAACGCCAGTGCCCCAGGCGGTGTCCCAACCATTGCTCCAAATACCCATCCTGTGGCCACATTTTACATCAAAGTCACCTTTTTAAAGGTCCCATCTCTAAGTGCAATCACACTCTGAAGTACTTGGGGTGGGGGCAGGCTTAGGACTGTACCATATGAATTTTTGTGGGGAGCACAATTCAGCCCATAGCACTCTCCTGTTGCTAAATGTGATTCTCCTGCTTGCTTGCATTTGGAAAGGGGCCAATAAAAGCATCCACCAAGTACCACTCCACACCAGTAAAGCAGTCCAAATAAGAGGGTATCACACTGTACCCAATAAATGTAGCATTAAACAAATAAAACGAACAGCAACAAAAACCAAGGCTGGATAAAGCAAGGGTGCCAAGAATGCTGAGCGAGGCAAGGATCTCCTGAACTGCAGGTGGGGGTGTCCGTGGGTGCCTCACTCTGGGAGCACCTGAAAGTCCCCGGGGTGAGGAGTCTGAGTAACTCTTCAACCTGCATGGTGCAATACACTGTGGGTATTTCCTCCAGGGTGTGCATTAGCAGGGAGCTGGAGGGAGGCGTGGGGCCAGGACTGCACGTGCACCTGTTAGCATGACCTCCGCCAGGATGTTCCTTGCAGTGTTATTTACGGTGTGAAGAGTTGGGATGGAATTAGTGGTTTGGATTTAGGAAAACGGAGGGGTTGTGGGCCACACAGCTATGAGAGGCCCTGAACACAGTGCTGGTTGGAACATGGTGACTCCTGGAGATCCTAACTGTACAGTGCTGATTGGAAAACTGCGTGGTGGACAGAGGCGACGCCGTGCACCCACTGTGTAAACACAGGCACACATGGAACCACATTAGGGGGTTTTAAGGACACCTGTGTGTTTAAGGACCCCCAATGGGGATAGGTGGAGGAAGGCGAGGGAGGGAAAATGAAAGTAAAACCATGTCAGTAGCACTTGCAAGGGCCCCGAGGTCATGGTGGCAGCAGACAGAGGTTTGTGCCTAACTCAGGCACGAGGAGCAGAGCTGGCTGCAGACCGAGGCGGAGCCTCCCTCTCCTGGGGCCCCTGGAAGCCCAGCAGGGCAGCAGCCTCCAGGGGCCAGCATTTGAACACGCGTGGCTCTGATTGTGCGTGTCTGGGGCAGAGCTTGTAAGACGTGGCCTGCCCTTGCATGCCTCACTGCTGAGGTTGCGCGCAAGGCCAGGCCAGCCTGGACTCCGGGGCCACCTCCGGCCAAGCGCAGAAGAAGGCGGCCCTTCCCTGTGGAAGGGTGGGGGCCTTGGCCTCTGGAGTACATCAAGGGATGTGGACGCTCAGAAATGTGCAGACATGAGCAGCTCCGTGGTCCTTGACCTCAGCTGGCCCCTCTCCTCCACACTGCCCCACTCCCTGGAGGCCAATGGCCGGTCAGGCTCTGCCCTGGGATGAACTGGAGCAGCGAAGGACCCTGGGTACAGAAGGGAAGGGGCACCTTCCAACTCCCCTGCTTCCTAATTAAAGAGATGTTTTACAGTGAGTGCCAAGTTCAGCTGGGGTTGACCCCGGGATGTGGCGGCCTTGCCTAGGCTGGGGGAGGGAGCAGGTGGGCATCTCGTCTTCGTCCAGGCAGCCCCAGAGCTACCCACCAGTGGGGTCTGAGGGAGGGAGGACAGCTGCATGAGGCCCACTGGGGTTCCCAGGGACTGGAGATGCGGGTGCCCATTCTTGCCTGCCTCTCTCCATTGGTGTGACCTGGGCAAGGGGTTTCCTTCCCGCCTGAGGAACGCACTGGGGGTGCAGAAGCCTCCTTGGTAAACTGCAAAGTGCTACCAGGACAGGAGGTGAGGGCGAGAGCTGGCCTTGAACAGGGGATGGTGGGAAACTTCAGTGGGGCAATCAGAGGCCCAGGGGATAGGCAGGTATGTAGGCTGTGGGGTGGGCCCTCTCTCTTCCTCCTCCCTGTCCCAACTATAGCGTGCAGCTGCGAGGGTGTGAGTCAGAATCTGTCCAGGGCAGCCCGTGTGGCGCCAAGAGGCTCAGTCAGTTTGCATTTTGCAAACAGGGACGGGAAGGCCATTACTGTGACAAGACAGGTCTGATAACCCCGGGAGCAAACACACAACGGGTGAACAGCCGGCGTCTCCAAACAACAGGCGCGTGGTGTGAATCTCCCGGGAAGGCCGCTGGGTGGGTCGTGGGAGCCGCAGGGGCCCACACTCTCACCCGCCCCTCGCCCGGAGAAGTAAGCCCTAGGTCACAGGGCTGGTTGGTGACAGTCCTGGCCAGGATCCCAGGTCTTAGGGCCCTGGGCAGCTCTCTGGGGCTGGGCATTCCCTGCCTTTCAGTCCCTTGCAGTGAGACCTGGTTACGCAGCAGGAGAGGGGTGACAGGGAGCTCAGTGTCCCTCTCTCTGGGGGAGCCAGCACAGGGAGTTTGGTGTGCTCCCACTCTGCACAGCACAGCCACTTGGGCACCCAGGCTCTGCTCATCCTCCCGGCCACAAGGAGCTCACGGGCCCCCCACCCCAGCATTTGCAGGTGCAGGGAGAAGAGGAGACGCAGCAATGTCTTCAAGGGCTGGCTGTGCCCTTGGCCTTGCCTGGGTAGCAGTGCCTTCCTTGCTCCCCATAGCTGGGCAGTCTCAGGGCAAATGACCTCAGGCAGCCTCTGGAGCTGGACAGAACGAGTCCAGTCCTACGTCTCCCAGGGTGTTTGAAGAAAGCCATCACACAGGGCTCAGCCTCTTCTCCCTCCCCCCATCCTTGCTTTTCCCAGAACTCACACCATCCGGACAGACTCCTTGGGGTAGATCCAGGCACTGCTGGTCGTCAGCTGTTCTCCCCGCAGGAAATAGGACATCCACGTCCAGTAGAACCAAAGTGTGCCTTTGTGACTTGTGGTGGCCGATGATGTGTGGGTAGAGGCATCATCTAATCCTTTCAGACCCCTGTAAGAGCTAGCTTGTGCTTTGGGCTGGCGCCACGGCTCACTAGGCTAATCCTCTGCCTGCGGCGCTGGCACACCAGGTTCTAGTCCCGGTCGGGGTGCCGGTTCTGTCCTGGTTGCCCCTCTTCCAGGCCAGCTCTCTGCTGTGGCCCGGGAGGGCAGTGGAGAATAGCCCAAGTACTTGGGCCCTGCACCCCATGGGAGACCAGGAGAAGCACCTGGCTCCTGGCTTCGGATCGGTGCAGCGCGCTGGCCACAATGCGCTGGCTGGAGCAGCCACTTGGGGGGTGAACCAATGGAAAAAGGAAGACCTTTCTCTCTCTCTCTCTCTCTCTCTCTCTCTCTCTCTCTCACTGTCTAACTCTGCCTGTCAAAAAATAATATAAAAAATAAAAAATAAAAATAAAGAGCCAGCTTGTGCTTGGCCACGTCTCTTTCCCCCTGCAGCTAGAATGTTCTAGATAAAAACTACGCTGTCAGCTTGGATCCCAGAGCAAACAGGAGAGCCACAGCCAATCCAGAGTGGATAGAGAGCAAGAGAGAGCAGTCTTTGAGATCTGGGGAGATTTTGTTACTGCAGTAAAACTCAGTCAAACCTCACTGATACACATGTGTTTTCCAGACTCCCTGGAAGTGGGACCTCCCATTCTAGGAGGAGGTGGTGGAGTAGGAGGGCGTGCCCCATTTTCTGTCTTGGTATCATGGAAGCGCTCATTGATTCTGCATCTCTTGCAGCGGCAGCTCTTGACAAAACCTTAGGTGCAGCCATTTCTTAGGACCATGAACAGTTGGTACGAAATGACTTTCTCTGGGGCCAGCGCTGTGGCGTAGTAGGTTAAGCTGCTGCCTGCCAGGCCGGCACCCAATATGGGCACTGATTTGTGTCCCGGCTGTTCTACTTCCGCTCCAGCCCCTGCTAATGTGCCTGGGAAAAGCAGAGGAAGAGAGCTCGAGTGCTTGGGGCCCCTGCCACTCACGTGGAAGACCTGGAAGAGGCTCCTGGGTCCTGGCTTCAGCCTGGCCCAGCCCTGGTCATCGCAGCCATCTGGGGAGTGAACCAGCAGATGGAAGACCTCTCTCTCTGTCCCTGCCGCTCTGTAACTCTGACTTTCAAATAAATAAATAAATCTTTAAAAAGCAATGACGGTCTCAACCTCTCCTTAAGCAGAAGAGAACACACTCCTTGCCCTTCACTGGCATTGAGTTTTACCCTATTGGCTGTAACCTATATCCCTAGCCTGTTGGGCTACTTTCTTGAACATTTTGTTTTGAGAATTTCAATTACACAAAAAAAGTTAAAAGAATAGTGCCAGGGCCAGCGCCGCGGCTCACTAGGCTAATCCTCCGCCTAGCAGCGCCGGCACACTGGGTTCTAGTCCCGGTCTGGGCGCCGGATTCTGTCCCGGTTGCCCCTCTTCCAGGCCAGCCCTCTGCTGTGGCCAGGGAGTGCAGTGGAGGATGGCCCAGGTGCTTGGGCCCTGCACCCCATGGGAGACCAGGAAAAGCACCTGGCTCCTGGCTCCTGCCATTGGATCAGCGCGGTGCGCCGGCCGCAGCACGCCGGCCGCGGCGGCCATTGGAGGGTGAACCAACGGCAAAGGAAGACCTTTCTCTCTGTCTCTCTCTCTCACTGTCCACTCTGCCTGGCAAAAAAAAAAAAAAAAAAAAAAAAAGAATAGTGCCAGGACTATATACTTATATATGCACCACCTAGATTCTACAATCTCTATTTTACCATACTTGCTTTGTCTCATATCTGTCAATCCATCTTATCTTTTGATGACCTTCAGAGTAAATTGGAGACATCTGTATACTTCCCCCAACCCGTTAAACATTCCATCATGCACACACTGGTTAGACTTCAATACTTTTTTTAAAAATTATTTATTTATTTGAAAGGCAGAGATACAGAGAGGCAGAGGCAGAGGCAGAGGCAGAGAGAGAGGTCTTCCATCTGCTTGTTCACTCCCCAGATGATTGCAACAACTGGAGCTGGGGTGATCCGAAGCCAGGAGCCAGGAGATTCTTCCAGGTCTCCCACGCAGCTGCAGGGGCCCAAGGACTTGGACCACCTTCTTGTGCTTTCCCAGGCCATAGCAGAGAGCTGGATCGGAAGTGGAGCAGCCAGGACTCAATCCGGTGCCCATATGGGATGCCGACACTGCAGGCAGTGGCTTTACCCGCTACGCAACAGCACTGACCCCTTCAATACTTTTTTATGTATGCACAGAGAGTGGGAAAAAAATAGAAGTACTTTTGAAGTTCACGGTTCACAGGCACGTGTTCACTAAAAGACGGATCACAGGACTAAAGAATCTCCCTGGAGCCAGTGTTGTAGCACGGGAGGTGAAGCTGTCGCCTGCAAGGCCACCATCCCATGTGAGCAGCAGCTGGAGTCCTAGCTGCTCACTTCTGATCCAGCTCCCTGCTAATGCACCTGGGAAAGCAATGGAAGATGGCCCAAGTGCTTAGGCCTCTGTACCCGCGTGGGAGACCTGGATGGAATTCAGGGCTCCTGATTTCTGCTTGGCCCGGCCTTGGTTATTGCAGCCATCTGGGGAGTGAACCAGTGGATGGAAGATCTCTCACTTTCTCTCTCTGCAAAACCTATAGATAGAACTGCAAGGAAAACTAGATCAATATGTGATAATATTTGGAGTCTTCACACCACTCCATCAGGAATAGATTTGTACACTAGGCATAAAATCAGTAAAAACATAGTTGGACTCAACCATACCATCAATAAATTGGGTATAATGGACATCTACAGATGACTTTGCCCAATAACATCAGAAACAAAATCTTTGCAAGTTCACATGAAATATTCACCAACAGAGACCACATAAAACAGATCTTAAAAAATTAATAGAACAGAAATCACAGAATGTATGTCCTCAGACCACAATGGAATTAAACTAGAAATAAATAACAAAATGATAGATTGAAAACACCAAAATACTTGGAGATTAAACAATACATTTCTAAATAATACATGGGTAAAAGAAAAATTTAGAGAAGTTAATGATATTTTGGAACAGATGAAAGTGATAATATAACACCAAAATTTGTAGGATGTAGCAAAAATAGTGAGTAGAGGGGAATTTATAGCAACAAATTAATTAAAATAATTATTAGATTACATATTAGAAAAGTAAGATAATCTAAATTTCTAATTTAGGAAACTAAAAAAAGTCACATTAAATCTAAAGCAGGAAAAAGAAAATAAAAATTAGAGCAGAAATCAAGGAAATTGAAAACAGGAAATGAATAGTAAAGAGTCAGTTCTTTGAAGAGATCAATAGAACCTAAAAGCTCTATCCAGGCTAACCCCCACTCCCGCCAAAAAGAGGGAGGGGGCAAATTATTAGTATCAGAAATGAAGGCGACCACAGAGCCTACGTACGGAATATTGTGAAAATCCTATGCCTACAAATGTGATGACTTGCACAAAATGAATCAATTCCTTGAATACCAATATGTCAAAACTCACACAAGAAGAAACAGACAGCTGGCAAGCGGCTCACTAGGCTAATCCTCCGCCTGCGGCGCCGGCACACCGGGTTCTAGTCCCGGTTGGGGCGCCGGATTCTGTCCCAGTTGCTCCTCTTCCAGGCCAGCTCTCTGCTGTGGCCCGGGAGGGCAGTGGAGGATGGCCCAAGTGCTTGGGCCCTGCACCCCATGGGAGACCAGGAGAAGCACCTGGCTCCTGCCTTTGGTGCAACGCCGGCCATGGGGGGGGGGGTGGTTTGAACCAATGGAAGGAAGACCTTGCTCTCTGTCTCTCTCTCTCTCACTGTCTAACTCCGCCTGTCAAAAAAGAAAAAAAAAAATAGACAACATGAAGAGGTCTATCTCTATTTAAGAAATTTAAAAGTCATTAATAACCATCTAAAACAGAAAGTACCCAGCCCAGTCAGGTTCACTAGTGAGTTCTACCAAACATCCAAGGAAGAATTTACGCCAAAATCTTGCTAGCTCTTCCAGAAAATAAACAGAGGGGATACTGTTCCTCCTTGTTCTCATGACGCCAGCACTACCATAATACCAAAACCAAAGACTTTGTAAGGAACCTATAGACCAATATCTTGTATGAACACAAATGAAAAACTCTCAACATCTATCGGCCAATAAAAACAAAACATGGGGGCCGGCGCTGTGGCGCAGGGGGTTAATGCCCTGGCCTGAAGTGCTGGCATCCCATATGGGTGCCAGTTTGAGTCCCGGCTACTCCACTTCCAATCCAGCTCTCTGCTGTGGCCTGGGAAAGCAGTGGAAGATGACCCAAGTCCTTGGGCCCCTGCACCTGCGTGGGAGACCCAGAAGAAGCTCCTGGTTCCTGGCTTTGGATTGGCACAGCTCTGGCCATTGCGGCCATCTGGGGAGTGAACCAGCGGATGGAAGACCTCTCTCTCTCTGGCTCTACATCTCTCTGTAACTCTGACTTTCAAATAAATAAATAAATATTTTAAAAAAAACATGAAATAGTTACACATCAAGACCAAGTGGTATTTACCCCGGGGTGTACAAGGCTGGTTCAACAGTCAAAAATTGGGGTGGGCATATAACCTAGTGGTTTAATATGCCAGTTAAGATGCCCACATCTTGAGGTAGACATTGTGGCACAGTGTGTTAAGCTGCTGCTTGGGACACCCACATCCCATATCAGAGTACCTGGGATCAAGTCCCACCTCCACCCCTTCTTCCAATCCAACTCCCTACTAATGTGCCTGGGAGGCAGCAGATGGGATGGCCCAAGTGCTGAGAGCCTGCCATTCACTTGGGAGCCCAAATGGAGCTCCTGGCTCCTGGCTTCAGCCTGGCCCAGCCCCAGCTTTTGCTGCCATTTGGGGAGTGAGACAGCAGATGGAAGATTTCTTTGCATGTTGTTCTGTATTTAAAATAAATAAAAATGAATAAATGAATTTTTTTTAAATGTCCACATTTCATGTCGAAGTACCTGGCTCTGGTTCTTGATTTCAGTTTCCTACTAATGCAGGTTTTGGGATGCACCAGTGACAGCTCAAGTAATTGGATTTCCGCCACCCACATGTGCGATTTGGATTGAGTTCCTGGCTCCCAGCTTTGGTCCAGCCTGGCTCTGGGACTGTAAGCATTTGGGAAGTGAACCAGTGGATGGGAGAGCTCCCTGTCTCTCTCTCTCTCATCCCCCACCCCCCACCCCCTCTCCCCTTTCTCCTCCCTCTCCACTTCCCCGTTTCTTCCCCCCTCCCCTTCTCTGTCTCTCAAATAAATACATCTAAAAAATTCAAATCATTTTATGTAATTCATTACCACCAACTGGAGGAAAACAAAATCATGTAATCACCAATTGATTGAAAAAACACGTTTGACAAAATCCGATACTCACTCATGATAAAAACTGTCAGTAAACTTAGAAGGAAATTTCCTTAACTTGGTCAATCATATCCACTGAAATCCTACAGCTGATATTCTACTTTATGGTCAAATCTGGTTTTACTGTGAAGATCATGAACAAGGCAAGGATGCCCTATCTCACTACTCCTTTCCAAAATTTGTACTGAATGCAATAGGCAAGAAAAGGAAATAAAAAGTATACTTGTTAGGTCTGGAGTAGCTCGGGGTTCCGGTCTTTCGTACCCTCAGAAAGGAGAGACGGATAAAGGAGATGGAGACCGACTTCAACAGAGACAGGTTGCTTTTTTGGAAGCAAAGAGGTTGGCAACTGTCTGTTCCTGCAAAGAGAAGGTGGCTGGGTGCATGTGGGACTCTGGTTTTTATCTGGGTTAGGAGGGAGTTTGAGGGGGGAGGCAGCTGGGGGAGGAGTAGGGGCTCTTTGAAGTCTCCGGGAATTTCCCTCTTGTCTGCTTCACTGCTGCCCTGTTTTGCCATTTGCATTGCAAGGAGATGAGAAGGGTCAGGTCAGGCACCCAGGATCTAGAGGAAAGGGAGGATGTGGGCGGGGATGGGGAAGAGGAAGAAGAACGCGAGGAGGGGAAAAGTGCCGCAAGTCCTTTAGTACTGACTGTAAAGGAAGGAAATGTACTGTCTCTGTTTTCAGGCACTGTGTTTGTTTATGTAGAAAATGCGAAAGAATCAACATAAAAGTCATAAAACTAATAAGCAATGTTATCAAAGTTGTAGGATACAAGGTCAATATATTAAAGTCAATCACTTTCCTATAACCTGCAATGGACAAGAGGAACTTGGACTTAAAAGCACAATGCCATTTACATTACAAAATATCAAGTACTTGAGTATAAATATAACAAAATGTGTGCAAAATCCGTATGAGGAAGCTACAAAACTCCAACAAAAGAAATCAAAGAGAAACTAAATAAATGGAGAGATATTCCATGCTCATGGGTAGGAAAACTCAATATTGTTGATGTCAGTTTTTTTCCAGTTTGGTCTTTAGATAAAACACAATCCCAATCAGAATTTCACCAAGTTGTTTTGCGGATGTTGATACATTGATTCTAAAGTTTATGCAGAGAGGCAGGAGATCCAGAACAAGCAGCACAGTGGTGAAGAAGAACAAAGTCGGAGGAGCAACACCGACACCACTCAATTCCAGACTTACAATGCACCACTCAACTCCACACCTTACAATACACCACTCAACTCCAACTTACAATACACCACTCAACTCCAACTTACAATGCACCACTCAGCTCCACATCTTACAATGCACCACTCAACTCCACACCTTACAATACACCACTCAACTCCAACTTACAATGCACCACTCAACTCCAACTTACAATGCACCACTCAGCTCCACATCTTACAATACACCACTCAGCTCCACACCTTACAATACACCACTCAACTCCACACCTTACAATACACCACGCAACTCCACACCTTACAATACACCACTCAACTCCAACTTACAATGCACCACTCAACTCCACACCTTACAATATACTACTCAACTCCATGCCTTACAATAAAACCACCATCATCGCAGCAGTACAGCGTTGGGAAAGAACAGACAATAGTTCAATGGGGCAGGAGAGAAAGCCTAGAATCAGATGCCTAAAATACAGTTAGCCGAGCTTCCATACAAAGCACGGAAGGCAATACCATGGAGAAAAGTTCATATTTTCTAAAGCGGTGCTGGAAAAACTGGACATCCACATGCCAAAAACAAGCAAAGCAATTGGGCTCAAAGTTTAAATCCTTTGTAAAAATCAACTCGGCACACCGGGTTCTAGTCCTGGTCGGGGCACCAGATTCTGTCCCCGTTGCCCCTCTTCCAGGCCAGCTCTCTGCTATGGCCTGGGAGTGCAGTGGAGGATGGCCCAGGTCCTTGGGCCCTGCACCCGCATGGAAGACCAGGAGAAGCACCTGGCTCCTGCCATCGGATCAGCGCAGTGCGCCGGCTGCAGCGCGCTGGCCGCAGCTGCCATTGGAGGGTGAACCAACAGCAAAGGAAGACCTTTCTCTCTGTCTCTCTCTCTCTCACACTGTCCACTCTGCCTGTAAAAAAAAAAAAACAAAATCAACTCAAAATGAATCAAATACCTAAATGTAAAATCAAAAGCTATAACACTCCGAAGAGTGCATCGTATAAAATCTAGATAACCTTGCATAGAGTGATGACTTTTTTATGATTTATGCATTTATTTAAAAAGCAGAGTGACAGAGAAGGAGAGTCAGAGAGTGGGAGAGAGAAATCTTCCATTTACTGGCTCACGCCCCATATGCCTGTCAAAGCCAGGGCTGGGCCAGGCCAAAGCCAGGAGCCAGGAACTCCATCCTGCTCTCCCATGTGGGTGGCAGAAATCCGAATAGTTGGCCCAGTGTCTGCTGCCTCCCGGGGACTTCAGAAGGAAGCTGAATCAGAACTGTGGAGCACCTGCAACTTGAAGCGGGCTCTCTGATAAGGGCTGTGGACCTCCCAAGCGCAGCTTGGTCTGCCATGACACACCTGCCTCTGGAATGGCTTGGTAAATACAGCATGATCCCTGAAATACTTGATAAGCTGGACTTCACTGAAATCAAAAACTTCCCTGTGAATCACACAGACTGGGAGAAAATGAAGGACTTTCATCCAAAATACACAAAGAACTCTTAAAAATAAATGATTAAAAAATAAAAACAATCCAATTAAAAAATGGGCCAAAGATCTGAACAGAATATCTCATCAAAAAAGATATACGGTGGCAAGAAAGCATAGAAAATCATGCTCGATATTGCATGTCAATAGGGAATTGCAAGTTAAAACAATGAGTTACTACTACATATGTATTAGAATAACCAAAACGCACAACACTGACAGCACCAAATACTGCTGGGGATATGGACAGGAACTCCCACTCACTGCTGGTGGGAATGCAGAGTGTTACGGCCTCTTCTGAAGCCAGTACGGCACTTTCTTACAACGCTAAACCAGCAACCGTACTTTGCAGAATTTACCTAAACGAGTCCAAAACTCACGTCCATGCAAAAGTCTGCACATGGATGCTTACAGCTGTTTTGTTCATAACTGTGGGGACTTAAAAGCGACCGAGATTTCTTTCATTAGGTGAACGAATAAATCAACAATGGTATATTCAGACAATGGAATATATTACTCAGTGCTAAAAAGAAATGAGCTGTCAAGGCCTGAAAAGACATAGAAGGAACTTAAATACACGTTACTAAGCGAGAGAAGCCGATCTGAAAAGGCTCTGTGATTCCAACTATATGACATTCTGGAAAAGGCAAAACGATGGAGACAGTAGAAAGATCCGCGGAGGGCGGGGGTTTGGCACAGCAGTTAAGATGCCACTTGGGACGCCTACATCCCTTGTAGGAGTGCCTGCGCTCCAGGCTTGGCGGTGCGCCATACCCCAGCTTCCCACTAATGCACACTCCGGGAAGCAACAGGTGATGGCTCATGGGCCTGAGTCCGTGCCCTGCGCATGGGAGACCCGGATTGAGATCCAGTCTCTTGGCTTCAGCCTGGTCCAGCCCTGATTGTTGCAGTCAAGGGCATGGACTAATAATGGATGGACGATCTCTCTGTCTCTGCTTCTCTGCCTTTCAGAAATAAAAAAGCTGAAGGTTAGGAGGAAGGGAAGGGTGAACAAATGGAGCACAGGATTTTTTTTTTTTTGGACAGACAGAGAGAGACAGAGAGAAAGGTCTTCCTTTGCCGTTGGTTCACCCTCCAATGGCCGGCACACCACGCTGATCCGATGGCAGGAGCCAGGTGCTTCTCCTGGTCTCCCATGGGGTGCAGGGCCCAAGCACTTGGGCCATCCTCCACTGCACTCCCGGGCCACAGCAGAGAGCTGGCCTGGAAGGGGGGCAACCGGGACAGAATCCGGCGCCCCAACCGGGACTAGAACCCCGTGTGCCGGCGCCGCTAGGCGGAGGATTAGCCTATTGAGCAGCGGCACCGGCAGGAACACAGGCTCTTTTAAGGCAATGAGCCCACGTGTGATTCTATCATGGTGGGTACATGCCATTACACGTTTATCAAAATCCACCGGGAGTGAACTCCAACAGAAACAATGGACTTTGGGTGGTAGTCGTGTGAATGAGGGTTCATCAACTGTAACACAAGTTTACTCTGGGAGAAGACAGACATATTGGGGAAGGCTGGGCTGGTGTCCCAAAGGAACACCACTTTAAGTCCTGGTTGCTCTGCTTCTGATCCAGCTTCCTGCTAATGCACCTGGGAAAGCAGCAGAAGATGCCCAAGTACTTGGTTCCTGCCATCCACGTTCGAGACCCAGATGGAGTTCTTGGCTCCTGGCTGCGGCCTGGCCCAGCTCCAGCTGTTGCGGACACTTGGGGAGAGAACCAGCAGATGGAAGCTCTCTCTCTCTCTCCCCCTCTTTATTTCAAACAAATAAATAAAACTTTAAAACAAAACAAGCAATGAATAAAAATCTTAAAATAATGGAGGAGGCTGTGCACGCACAGGAGTGGGGAGTATATGGGAATTTTCTTTACTTTCTGCTCAATTTTGCTATGAATCTAAAACTGCTCCAAAAAATAAAGTCTATTCAATAAGTGAGGAATAAACTTTAAAAAATATTTGTATTCGTTTGCTTTTTGCTACTACAATGACACACCTCATGCAAGTGACTCATGAAGGAAGGTTTATTTTAGCTCATGGTTTTGGAGGTTCACAGTCCAAAATCGGGCAGTTCTCACTGGTCTAGCATCTGGTGATGGCGTTCTTGTTGGCAGAGCCTTAAGGTGGCACAGGGCCCCGCCCTTACAACCTTATCCAAACTAATGCTCCCGAGGGGGACCACCTTCAGACGCCATAACTGGGTCAAGTTCCCACTCTCTTAGTACCAGTAAGGTAAGGCTTTAGGGACCAAGACTTTAACATGTGGGCTTTTGGGGGAAAGCTCAAACTAATATGCGAACCATAGCACTACTTAATGGAAGTACACAGATGAAAACCCCAGAACTGAAAAATGCCATCTCTGAAATGAAGCATTCATTTACTAGCCCAGAAAACAGGATGGGTTAAGCCACTGCCTGCAAGGCCTGCGTCCCATGCTGGAACACCAGTTCGAGTCCTGGCTCCTCTGATCTAGCTCTCTGCTTATGGAGCCTGGGAAAGCAGCAGAAGATGGGACATCATAATCAAACTAGAAAACAAAAGAGGAAATCTTTACTCATCTGGAAAATGCTGTTGTATCACAGAATGCTGACTTTTCATAAGAAAAAAAAAGCTAAAAGACAACTAAATTTTAACAGTCCAAAAGAAAAAATGTCTGTGACCTTAGATGAGTATACCCCAATAAAAAGATCCTTGAAAAGAAAGGTCTGGGGCCAGCATGGTGGCATAGCAGGTAAAGCTGCCACCTGCAGTGCCAGCATCGCATATGGGCGCCAGTTCGAGTCCTGGCTGCTCCACTTCCAACCCAGCTCTCTGCTATGGCCTGGGAAAGCAGTAGAAGATGGCCCAAGTCCTTGGGCCCCTGCACCCACATGGGAGACCTGGAAGAAGCTCCTGGCTCCTGGCTTTGGATCAGTGCAGCTCCGGCTGTTGTGGCCAATTGGGGAGTGAACCAGCAGATGGAAGACCTCTCTCTCTCTCTCTCTCTCTCTCTCTCTCTCTCTCTCTCTCTGCCTCTCCTCTCTCTCTGTGTAACTCTGACTTTCAAATAAATAAATAAATCTTAAAAAAAAAAAAAAAAGGAAAAAGAAAGAGCAGAGGGAGGGACGACTGTGGCTCCGTTCACCCTGCTCAGGAAGGAGGAGCTGCTTAAATGGCGCCCAGCAGCTGTTACAGTGCCAAGAGGAGGCCTGGTTTCTAGAATCTATCCACTTGATCCCACCCCTATAAAATGGCAGCAGTGAATCAGAAGTCCCCAGGCTGACCTTCCAGTTGTCCCCACCACAGAGAGGGGGTCCCGGGAAGGGGGCGGGCAGCTTGAAGCTCCCCGCTTCCAAGCCCAGGTCAGGAAGGCCAGGCCTCAGGGCCCTGCATCTCGTGGGCCAAGTCCTGCTCTGGCTCCCCATGCAGCCAGAGCTCCAGCAGGAGTGCAGAGCAGGAAGTGGGCTCAGGCTGCGCCCCAGCTCCTCCTCCTCCTGACGGCTTTGGCCAAAGAGGAGGACTCCCTCCCCGTGACAAGCACACCAAGATCTCCTCACCTGGGAGCCTGCATAGCTTGGGGAGCTCTGTGGAGTCCGTCCCTGTCTCTCTTTGTTAACAGTACTAATGGGCAGCGTGATTAATATGCAACGAAGTGCGCAAATCCTAAGTGCACAGCTTGATGAGTTCCTACAGCGACAACACACCCTGTAACAGCCACTCACATCCGGTGAATAAGAGCGTGTCAAACAGCATGCTTGCACTACAATTGTACTGAGTCCTCTCAGCCCTTGCTGCGAGTGTTACTATACTTTTTTTTTTTTGACAGGCAGAGTGGACAGTGAGAGAGACAGAGAGAAAGGTCTTCCTTTGCCGTTGGTTCACCCTCCAATGGCCACCGCAGCGGGTGCGTTGCAGCGGAAGTGGAGCAGCCAGAACTCAACCGGCACCTGTATGGGATTTCGGCATTTCAGGTGGTGGCTTTACCTGCTACACCTCAGCCCCAGCCCATCCTCATCTTACCTTGTTAACTCTGGGGAAAGCAGCTGGGAAAACTCATTCATACTAAGGTGTGGGTGACCGATGCCCATTTAAATTCTGCCTAATAGGGCTTGCATATTAACTGTCTCTAAGACACCCTCCTAATGATGGGGTCCCAGTTAGCACAGAGAGGCAGAAAAATCAGCTCCAAGCCCAGCACTTGCCCTCACACCTCTGAACCTCACCTTACAGTACGGCCACAACACCCAGGGTTGGGCCAGACTGAAGCCAGGAGCTTGGAACTCCATCAGGAATCCCACGTGGGTGGCAGATGCCCAAGCACCTGGACCACCTTCTGCTGCTTTCCCAGGAGCATTAGCAGGGAGCTGGATGGGAAGTGGAGCAGCTGGGACTCTAACTGGTGTTCATATGGGATGGCGGCATGGTAGGTGGCGGCTTAACCCACTGTGCCACAAAATGCTGGCCGTATAGCATATGCTTTGAAGATGTAAGATAGCTAGGCAGTAAATGCGGAAGTTTAGACCGGATGTGCCTGGAACATAGAAGATGCTCAATTAATGACAATTCAACTGCTGGTGCTCCTGTGAAAGCTGACAGACCCCGGGCAGGCCCCTGAGCACCTGAGCACCTGAGCACCTCACTTTACTCACTGTCAAGGCAACCAGCAGCCAGCCCTGCCAGGCTGTCCCCTGGCCTGGTGAGGTTTTGGTTGCAGGTGCTTTTTTTTTTTTAATTTTTTTAATTTAATTTAATTTTTTGACAGGCAGAGTGGACAGTGAGAGAGAGAGAGACAGAGAGAAAGGTCTTCCTTTTGACGTTGGTTCACCCTCAAATGGCTGCCACAGCTGGTGCGCTGTGGCTGGCGCACTGCGCTGATCTGATGGCAGGAGCCAGGTACTTCTCCTGGTCTCCCATGGGGTGCAGGGCCCAAGGACTTGGGCCATCCTCCACTGCACTCCCTGGCCACAGCAGAGAGCTGGCCTGGAAGAGGGACAACCAGGACAGAATCCGGAGCCCCGACCGGGACTAGAACCTGGTGTGCCAGCGCCGCAAGGTGGAGGCCGGTTGCAGGTGCTTTGATGCCAACTATCACTGGGGCCAGAACTGGAGGGAGGAGGACTGGGTGGGCCCCCGAGACAGGAGGTCCACCTGGCTGTCCCCTCCCTTGCAGGAGCACCCTAGCTGCTCCTGGGCTGCCGGCTGCGTTTGTGGGGTGACACAGCAGATAGAAGCCTGGGGACAGAGAACCTGGGAACCAAGGAGGACCTCTACCTGCCCCTGCTTCCTCCCCAAGCTGATGTGGTCCCTTGCTTGGGAGATTTAAAACTGCTTTATTTCCAAAATAAAAAGAACAAAGCCCCCCTAATGGCGATAATTATGCTGTAATAAAAGGCAGCTTAATGGGTTCTCATTAAGAGGTGTGCTCAGGGAATGAGACAGCTCTGACAGCTGTCAGTGTGACTGTCACAGGGGTGGGGCAGGCGGCTGCTGCTTCCCCAGGGGCCAGGCTGAGAGGAGGGGAGGCGGCGCCCAGCAGCATTCCTGCTCCAGGGCTGCAGTTTCTCCCCAAGTGGGGTTCCCAGGGGGAAGGGCCCGGGGGGGGGGGCAGCCCTCTGGGACCACCAGATCCTCATCTGGCTCTCAGCTGTGGTCTCAGGCCTGTCGCTGTGACTGTGGCACGAGCCACCTGACCAGAGAAGCATGGGGTGGGGGCGGGGTGTGGGGGGACGCGTGCAGGGAAGGGTCCCCGAGGCCTTGCATTTCTGACGGGTCCCTGTCCCTCATCACGGCATGGACCGCACCTTGAGCACGGGGAGGGCAGTGTGCAGGGAAGAGCTGCAGCCTGAGCCTCGTGCATCTCCCGCTGGTGGGGTTGGACCTATTTCCTCTGCTCCCCGGTCCACAGGGCAAAAACTGTGTCCTGGCTGGGGGACCAGGGCTTTAACCTCCTCTTCCGAGCCCTCCCGTCCTCCTGCTCAGGCGAGGAGCTTGGAGCAGGCTTTGCGCACACAGGTTCAGGCGTGCCCAGGTCAGCATCAGCTGGAGGTCGGGGCTCCTGCTCTGCAAAAACTGAGCGGCCATGGCCCTGCTTGTGTCTCTCCCACTCTGTCTTTCCTGCTAGATCTGGGGCCTCGACAGCACGCAGGTTTGCCCCATTTAGGTCCTGCAAATGGAAGCTGGCCCCTAAGTAGAGTTGATGGGGAATGGGGGACGGGGCGAGCTTGGTCACTTGAGGTGGATAACTGGGCCCCACACGGATGTGTGCATGAGTGGATGGGGTGCTAGAGGGTGTGGCTGAGCCAGAGATGGGCTGGTTCGCTTTGAGGAATGTCCCAGAGCTTGGGCCCCACGTGATGCATAGGGGAAGCGGCTTTGCTGCTCCCATGGAGGAGCGGAGGACAGACGTGGAGAACGGGACACCGGCACGCCACAGCCCACGAGGCTTCCTCAAGCTCACCTACAGGTCTTCAGCTATGCCACTTGGACAGCTGCCCCCTGACCCCAGGAACAGGGCTGGCCAGGGGGAGGCAGCCTAAGCTGCGCTTAGGGGAGGGTTTGCAACCCCACCAACCTGCCACCTCACCCCACCCCCACCAAGCCAAAGAGACAGGGACAGGGAGGGACTGCAGGCAGTTGGCAGGGCAGCGCTGAGAGCTCTGAGGGTCGAGGGCTGGGGCAATGTCTGGGCTACACTTTGCTCATTCCATGGTGGCCCGGTGATGGAGTGAGAAGCACTGGCTGAACTGCCGGCAGCCTCCTGGGGTCAAGGCCAACCTCTGCAGGCCGCCTTTTTTGGTTGAGCAGCAGCTGATGTATGCAAGAAGACCCTTCCCTTATGCCAAAGAGTCCTGGGAACCTGAACCCTGAATTCATTGCTACGCTGTCTCCCCCGGGGACCACTCAGCTAGGCTCCTTTGGTTTGGGCACCGTTCGCTGACCCAGCCTTGGCAGAGGGAAGACGAGTGCACACTGGCAGGTGGGAAACCGCCCTGGTTTAGATGGGACTGGGCGTCGTAGGGGGCAGGACTGGTTCTGGTCAGGGTCTCTTCTAAAGATTTCTGGAGGAAGCCGGCACCGCAGCTCATTAGGCTAATCCTCCACCTAGTGGCGCCGGCACACCGGGTTCTAGTCCCGGTCGGGGCACAGGATTCTGTCCCGGTTGCCCCTCTTCCAGGCCAGCTCTCTGCTGTGGCCAGGGAGTGCAGTGGAGGATGGCCCAAGTACTTGGGCCCTGCACCCCATGGGAGACCAGGATAAGTACCTGGCTCCTGGCTTCAGATCAGCGCGGTGCGCCGGCCTGGCCGCAGCGCGCCAGCCGCGGTGGCCATTTGAGGGTGAACCAACGGCAAAGGAAGACCTTTCTCTCTGTCTCTCTCTCTCTCACTGTTCACTCTGCCTGTCAAAAAAAAAAAAAAAAAAAATGCCGCAGAGCAAGACGTCTGAACTTGGCCCACAGATTGACCCTGAGCTGGATCGCGGCCACCGGGGCGGATCTGACCTCCCTGCCGGTTTATCCTTTGGGCTTCCAGCCGCTGGGCAGCTCCTCCTGACCCCGTGGACCCGTCCCTCCCCTGACCTCTGGGGAGCACCCTGTCGCTCAGAAATCCCAGCCATCCTTACAAACAAACAAGGCAAAGGCCGCACTTAGCAGAAGGCAACTTGAACTACCAGCAAAGCGCATGGAGAGCACATTCGGGAATGTACTTTAACCAGAGGCACCTCCTGGAAAAATACAATGCAAATACAAATTAGGAAAAAAAATGCTCACCCCTGCCTCTGTCAAACTCAGTTCCAGCAGCTGCTGCCTCCTGTCTGGGAGCACCTACATCCTGGGAATAATGCATTTTTTATTGTATTTTTTTAAAAATTTTTTGGTGCAGAGGGAGCTTATTTTGTTTTTGGAGGCAGTAGCAGCAGCAGGAGAGGGAGAAGACAGGAGGAGCACAAAGCCGACTGGAAGGTGTTCTGCCTGGGCGGGGGTGCGGGGGTAAGGGACACCCAGCCTCCTTCCCTGTGTACGGGGGAACAGCAGTACGGAGAGTGAATGAAGTCAAGTGAGCACCCCACCATGCCTACAGTCAGTGGGGTCTGGAGACAAGCAGGGGAGGGGATGTGAGCCCTGCCCTTCTCCAGGGGCCAGTCCTCCAGCTCCCACCCCCGAAGGTACGCTGAAGTCCCTGTTGAGCGCCACCCTGGGGCCAGAGGGGGCGGACAGGAGCAACAGACCAGAAAGGTCCCAGGCGCCCGCCCCATGTTAAATACAGCGCAGGCGCAGGCAGGGTCTCCCCAGGGTGTGTGACAATGCTGGGGAGGCTTCCTGAGGACCCCAAGAGGGAGGATCCACGCAGAGGATGGCCTCACCTGGGTGGAACAATAGAGTCTGTGTTTTGTTGGTGCCTGTATATGAATTGTTATTTTATTTTACTATTACTTTTTATTTGTTTGAAAGGCAGACAGAGAGAGAGAGATCTTTCATCTGCTGGTTCACTCTGCAAACGTGCATGATGGTCAAAGCCGGGAGAAGGGAGCTCAGTGCAGGTCTCCCACTGGATGACAAGGACCAAGTCCATCCGCCATGACCAGCTGCCTTCCAGGGTGGACGCTGGCAGGAAGCTGGAGTCAGGAGAGGTGCTGGGACTTGAACCCAGGCTCTCTGATATGGGATGCAGGTGTCTCGGCATTGCAACCACTGTGCCAAACGCCCACCTCCATCTGTACGTTTTGGAAGACCCAGAGGCATGCTCAAGACATTGTTAGTGATTATTTGGGGGAGAGAAACATTTTCTCCCAGGCATTTGATATTGCTTGAATTTGTTGCTATGTGTTATTTTTATTTAGAAATACTAGCTGAAGTAATTACCTTTAGGGACCAATTTGTTTTGGGGGAGGATGAGGTAGTTAAGAAACGCATTAACATTGTCTGGAATATAAAGGTTTTTTTTTTTTTTTTTTTTTTTTTTTTTTTTTTTTTTTTTTTTTTAAAACAAAGATGTTCCTGAGCAATTTTAAACAAATCTGTAGGACCAGCGTGGTGGTGCAGTGGATTAAGCCTCAGCTGGTGATGCCAGTATCCCATATCAGAGCGCTGGTTCAAATCTCAGCTGCTCTGCTCCTGATGCAGCTCCCTGCTAATGGGGTGGAAAGGTAGCAGAAGATGGCCCAAGTGCTTGTGCTCCTGTCACCCATGTGGGTGACCCAGATGGAGTTCTGGGCTTCTCTGGCTTTGGGCTGAGCCAGCTCTGGCTGTTAGAGCCATTTGAAGAGTGAACCAGTGGATGGAAGATCTCTCTCTCTCTCTCTATTTCTCTCTCTCTTCCTGCCTGCCAAATAAATAAATAAATATTTCAAAACAAAAAAAAAAACTTTAAAATCTAGTAAACTGGCCATCAATCAACAAACCAAAGCCCCTGGGCTGCGGCTGCTGGCCTCCCCTCCCCCTGCAGAACCCCCAGATGTCTACCTTGCTTGGAGATGCAGGTCTTAGGTGGGCAAATCTCTGTCTGGCCCTGGAGGAGACCTGCCCAGCCCTCCAGCAGCAGGGGCCAGGCAGCTCCACATGCAGGAGCCCAGCTCCCGGGGGCGCTAGTGGGGCTGCGAGCTCACAGCTCTTGCCCACTGCTGCTGTCAGTGGAGCCCAGCCCAGCGCCCCACAGATGGAGGACCTCCTTGATACTGATCCCTGTCCAGCACGTGGGCAAAGGTCCAGACCAGTTCCCCCAAACCCCCACATCCCTGTCCTCACTGCGCTCCCAAAGGTGCCTTGGTGGAGCCTGAGCTGCCCACCTGAGGGTGAGGTTTGACCTGACTTTCTGGCTCCTTCCCCCAACTCATGGCTTTTTTGGTGTCCTGGTGCAGAGGGACATGGGCTGGGGTGTGCATGTGCTTGGGGGAGGGGTCCCAGGCCAGGCGGGTTGCAGCACCAAGCTCAGTGGCTGGCAGGTGGCACTGTTCAGCACCTGCCAACTCCCCGCCCCCTCCGCTCCTGCCGCCTGCCTTGTCATGGCAATCTGGGAGCTGTCACGTCAGCTGTGAAGCACACCCAGTTCTCCCCACTTGCTTCTGCAGCCTCTGCTCTGCCCCACGCAGCCTGGTGACCTGGGGTGTCCTTTTCTGCACCTGGACCTGGGAGTCCACAAGGGCCAGAGAGAGCAGGGACCGTGTGGCTCACGTGAGCCGATTCCCTGCCCAGCTGGGCAAGGACTCAGGCTGGCTGAGGGCAGGAGGAGGTGGCGGGAGCAATCTTTCCAGTGATGCAATATTCGGCGTTTACCTGTGAGACACACAGGTATGACCCTAGCAGGGAGGAGGACCAAGGCCTCCACCATTCGCAGAGCAGTGGGGTGGCCAGCTCACAAGAGAACTATGAAGACGTTCATAGTAGCAAGACAGGACCTCGAGTTTTTCCCTGGGTGTGTGGGGGGAGTTCAGAAGGCTTTGCAGAGGAAAGGGCATTTGAGTTGGGCTTTGAAGGATAACTAGGAGTTCACCAGTTAGAGGGGACCACAGGAGCCTTGCAGTCAGTAGGCAAAGCAAAGTACGCTTCACCCAGAGATGTATCAGATGGGTGGTGGTGGAAAATGCCGGGAAGGTAGCTGGACACCATGTAGTACTGAGCCTGTGTACCAGGTAGGGTGCTTTGGGCTGCAAGTAAACAAACAGCCCAACTGAAGTGTGTACAACATTTTCTTATATCACAGAGCAGACAGGGACAGGGCCAGGACCAGTTAACCTGGCAGCTCAGCATTATGGTCAAGGACAACTTCCTCCTTGGGCTTGTCTCCTCATGGCTGCAAGATGGCTGCCACGCCCCGGGACTGCATGCCCTCACAGATCTAGAGACCAGAGACAGTAAAAGGGCTGTGTCCCCAGAAGTCATAGCAGACGTCCGCCCTCCGTGTCCCTGAGCTGGGAATGGGTCGCATGACAATGCCCTGGTTGTAAGCAAGGCTGGGAAGGCAAGCAGCCAGCACCTTCTCTCTCCTGGAAGGCTGGGGGGGGGGGGCTCTGGCTGGAGGAGGCACTGATGTCTCCAATGGCTCCCAGCGCCTCCTTTCAGCCCCGACCCCCACAGTCTGAGGATGGGCCAGTGCCGGGAGCAGGGGGGGCTTCCCCAGTGCCTGAGGGGAAGCCACTGGCAGTGGGCCGCCCTTTGCAATGTGGAGTAGCAGAGCTCGCTCAGGCAGGGCTCCGCGCAGGTGCTGAGCCAGGCATGCTGCATGGTGGAGCTCACTTCACCCTCAAAGCACTGTAACCACCCACTATACAGACTGCTCCCAGCAGGCCCCAAACTTTTACTCCTGACATCGACTGCTGCCTCCTCTCTTGGGCTCTGGGCCCCTGCTCCTGTGCCCTGGGGAGAACACTGATCTGAGAGAGAAGAATCCTGGGCAGGATACCCGGTCCTACCCTTACCTCATCATGTGGCCTTGAACAAGCCACACCTTCCCTGCCCCTGGGGCTCCCCTCCTGCAAGGCCAAGGATTCAGCCTGGATCATCCACAGTTGCCCACAGCACAAGGGCTGGTGGGCTCAATTCCTATTCTCTAGAGGAAGAATTCATCATTCATTTGCCATTCAGCAAATATGAATTACCAATCAGCTTTGTGTCAGTGTCTAAGTACTTGGGATACTGCAGAGAACAAACCCAGCCGCCGTCCCTGCCCTGTGGAGTTGATGTTCCAAGGAGGTTCACATGCAGAGGACCAGATGAAGGGTTGGAACTCAGGCCTGAAGCAGGGGTGAGGGAGGGGCTGCCCATCTCCCCCTCCCCAGGAGCTGGCGCGAGGCGGCGGGAGCTGCCTGCATCCGACAGCTGTGCAGATAATCGGCACTTCTCCATCGCTACTAATGGCACGTTTAGCTTGTTAATGCCTCTGTTTGCCTGGCGCCTCCCACGGGCCCAGAGCTGGGAGTCTGTCGGCTGCCTGGGTGGGGCAGCTGTGGCAGAGGGACCCCTGATCCCGGGCTCTGCCCACAGCGCAGCAGCTCTACCCAGGATCCTGGACACAGGGCCTCCTTGAAATCCCTTGCCTCCACTCCTCCCGAGCCCAGAGAGCTCCCTCTGGGCTCTAGGACGTGGAAGAGGCCTCCTGTGAATCTCTTCCCCCTACATAGGGCCAAACCCACCTTAGGTCAGGTTCCCACCCCTGCCCCCATGTGGGGAGCAATCCGGACTGGACTAAGTTACTGAAATTAAGACTTATTCTATGCATCTGCTCTCCCACAATATGGCGCTGGGAGAGAAGTAAACAGCTTCCGCACAGCTGCCTCCAGTTCAGCTAATAAACTGTAGGACTTGCTCCTGATTGGAGAGCAGCGTACTCGGCGTGTGGGCAGCCGAGTTAGGATTGGCGGAGGAGGACTATAAAGGAGGAGAGAGACGGCATGCACCAGGAACATCTATGGGGAACATCTAAGGGAACCCGTGCAGCCCCCGAGAAAGCCGGCCGGCGGTGTGCCGCTCCCCTGCGGAAGTGGGGAATGCGGCCAGGGGGAACTGCCCTTCCACGGAGGTGGAAGGGATAGTAGCCAACCCGGGAAGAACCAGCAGCAAACCCGGGGAGGGCCGAGCAGACGAAAGAACAGCGCAGGGTCCTGTGTCGTTCCTCCACGAAGAGGGGGAGCGACATAATGGTGCCGTGACTCGGATAGGAAACCTAGCTTGGATAGGAAACTTAGGACGGATAGCAAACTTAGGAGGGAAGAAACGGGAAGAAGCAGGAAAATACCAGAGAGGGAGACTAGCAAACAGCCTAGGGAAAAGCCGGACGAAAAGGGTGCCGGAAGAAGCTATTGAAAGCCTAGGCATAGACTCAGATACGGACTACGGGGGGAAGCTGGGAGAAATCTCTAAGGTCGAAAGTGAAAGTGAACGCTAGAACAAACAGACTCGGACGCGGACTGTGGGGAGAGGCCAGGAGAAATGAGGGAGGAGTATTGTTGGAGGAAAGCTTGGGGAAACATACCGGGTAGAGAAAAATGTTAGGGAAATTGAAGCCGTGGGGGGCAGGCCGAGGCGGACACGAAAGCCACTTTGGGATTCTCAAGTTAGCCCGGGAATAGGGGGCGAAAAGTTGAAACCAGAAGCTGAAACGTGAGCCTGGTTGGGATCCGTCTGATTAGCCCGGGGAGCAAAGGACGGGAAGCCAAACTGTGGGGCGGAGACGTACGCTGGGTTGAATTCGCCAGGCTAGCCCGGGGAACTTAGATTGAATGCTAGTGGCGGACACGTAAGCTACGCTGTGTTACTCGCGGAAGCCGCCGCGTGCAGAGAGAGCACGGGGCGTGAATAGATAGGGAACGGGGCTGGCGTAGGCCGTGGTTCAGACGCGAAAGGGTTAAGCGTGGAGACCGCGGAGCGCGCGAAGCCGAGCCGCGCAAAGCCGGGAAGCTGCGCAGATGAGAGAGGCGCGCGGGCTGAAGCGGCGCAGAGCCGGGAACCCGCCGGCGGGGCGAGGTGCCGGAAAGCCGCAGGGATAAGAGAAACAGAAGTTTAGAAGTAAAGTGAGAAAAATAGGAATGCTGGAAGATAGAAGTAAAATGGGAGAAATAGGAATGCCCGGAGATAGAGAAATAGAGAAATAAAAAGGCCTCCCTACAACACTGCAATGTGAGAGCTTGGATTCGGTCTGCCTGATTAAGTGAGGCGATGAGCACGATGAGCACCTGCGGCGGCTAGCAGCTTGTGCGCCGCAGGTCACCGAAGACGGGCACGAATTAACATCAGTAAGGCTTCCCCACAATGCAACAATTAGGAGGCTTGGATTCGGTCTGCCTGATTAAGGCGGTAAGCGCCAGCAAGCAGCTCGACCAGAGTATGAGCTGCAGGTCACCGAAGATAGGCACGAACCAACACTAATAAGTCTCCCCCACAATACGGCAATGAGAAGGCTTGGATTCGGTTTGCCTGATAGGTTTTGTAAGCACCTGCAGGCAGTTCTAGCAGAGCAGAGCATGCGCTGCAGGGCACCGAACACAGGCACGCATCAGCGCCTAAAAACCTCCTCACAACATGGCGAAGAGAGGACCCGGATTCGGTTTGCCTGATAGGACTTGTAAGAGCCTGTGGCAACTCTAGCAAGTAGAGCAGAGTGTGTGCCGCGGGACACCGAAGACAGGCGCGTATCAACGCTAAAAAATAAAAAGAAAGGGGGATCTGTGGGGAGCAATCCGGACTGGACTAAGTTACTGAAATTAAGACTTATTCTATGCATCTGCTCTCCCACAATATGGCGCTGGGAGAGAAGTAAACAGCTTCCGCACAGCTGCCTCCAGTTCAGCTAATAAACTGTAGGACTTGCTCCTGATTGGAGAGCAGCGTACTCGGCGTGTGGGCAGCCGAGTTAGGATTGGCGGAGGAGGACTATAAAGGAGGAGAGAGACGGCATGCACCAGGAACATCTATGGGGAACATCTAAGGGAACCCGTGCAGCCCCCGAGAAAGCCGGCCGGCGGTGTGCCGCTCCCCTGCGGAAGTGGGGAATGCGGCCAGGGGGAACTGCCCTTCCACGGAGGTGGAAGGGATAGTAGCCAACCCGGGAAGAACCAGCAGCAAACCCGGGGAGGGCCGAGCAGACGAAAGAACAGCGCAGGGTCCTGTGTCGTTCCTCCACGAAGAGGGGGAGCGACACCCCCAGCCCTTGCCTCCCTGGCCGCCATTGCAGGTCTGGCGGTGCAGGGGCAGGATGGACCACCCCAGGCCCTCGGGTGCACTCACTCACTCCTGAGCACCCCCTGCCAGGTTAGTAGAAAAAGCAGCTCACACTGTGAGGGTCTGCTTCTCCCCTGGTTCCTCCATGAACTCCAAGGGTTCCCGGGCTTCCTAAGAGCAGCCTGATCAATTTCCGGCCAATGGGAAGACGTATTGACCGGCAGGGCCCAACGGCATTGGTCGGGTGACTCATTGCCTCACAGTGCCCCTGGCTTTGCTCCTGGTTGTCCCTGTGTTAGGAACCCGTGGACCTCTGCTGGACTCTTCTTGGAGACCGTGAGCTCAGGCAGTGGAGCCACAGTGGGCATCGAGGGGTGGCCGAGGGCACAGAGGCCTCATGGTCTGTCCAGCCCCCTGCCTTAGGGAAGGACTTAGCTGTTGTTTGACTGGTTGCTCACCATGGGGCTCTCCCCTGGAGCTCTCTCCATGAGGGCAGGGACTTGGTCCCTTTCACAGGGGTCTTTCTGGCACCTGGAGCAGGTGCAGTCACCATTCGCCACCCGTAAAGATAAGCACCAGTTCTCGTTCTCACCTCCCTTAACTGTATCCCACAAAGAATTTTCTGAGCTTGCCCGTTTTCCTTGGATGTGCAGTAACCGTTCTGCTGTGTTGACATTGCAGCCCCCCCCTCCCGCCCCCCACCGACTTGCAGATCTTTTGGCTGGTCCCACTTTTTTACTATTATAAATAATGTTGCTATAAACAGTTGTGCATATAGAGCTATTTTTTCCTTTTGCAATTATGTCTTTGGGAGGAATTCCAAACAGTAGGATTACTGGGGCAAAGACCATCGCAAGTTTGCAGGCCTGGATGTGGTGGGACTGCCTAATTCTCAGCCCTTCCCCAAGGTTTGTCTCTGGGTGAACGCCCACAGAAGTCCTTGCCCTTGACATCTGAGACTAGTCCGGCGCCCAGAAATGCTCTCTCTGGCTCCTGACGTGTGGGCAGAGCTAGGCACACCCGCAACAGAGATGGAGGTAGGGGTAGGAGTTTGAGGGGGTCATGACGAGGGGGCTGTGGGAATGGCTGGGATGATAAGCCCCCTAGTTCCCCCACAGCAGGGAACCCCAATCTGGGACTGTAGTGAAGCCTCTGCCTCTCACGGACCCCGCCTTCTCCAGCATGGCCCCTGTGCCCTGCACCACACCCCTCCAGCTGAGCCCCCCACAGCCTCTGGGAGAGCAGCACCGTTCACCCGGCAGGTGTGTTTGGAAGGGAGGGGACCCCAGTGTCTTGGCCTGGTCCTGACTTCCTTCCTGCAGACGGTGGGTGGGGCCGGGAGGGGAGGCCTGGGGAGAAACAAGTGTAGCTGATGCCTGGAGGAAATGGATCTGGGATCTGCCTGCCTCACCTCCTCAGCTCCCAGAGCCCCCTTTCCTCACCGTCAGCCCCTAGATCTGTAGGCCTGGGTGGGAGATGGGGAGGGGTCCACACTAGCCCTTCTGGGCCCCTCCCCAGAGCCTGGCTCCTACTGGGGGTCACCTCCCAGGCAAACTCTCCTGTCCTGGGGAGACTCCTTCACAGTGTGGGTTGTTGGCCTGCCAAGAGAGGGCCTGCATCAGGGGGCTTGCTGCTTCTAACCGGCTGAACCCCTGCACAAGCAATGGCAGCACAGCGGGAGAGCCAGGAGCGACACCTAGTGCCGGGAGGGCCGAGGTGCCCCCCAGTGCCTTCAGCTTGCCCTTGCATCTGGCTCTCTCTGAACCCCCTTCCCTGGCCTCGCTCCCTTCCAGGCCTCTGGTGGCAAGGAGCACTGGGAAGCAGTGTGGAGAGAGTGTGGGCCTGGGGTGCTCTCATCCAGGTTCCGTCCCCAGTGGGCTCTGGGACTCGGCCCTGCCTCAGTCCCCTGCTGGCACTCAGGGGCACCCACGCCCACCTGCTGCCTTGTGCGACTCCTGCAGCAGCCGGGGGTCAAGGTCTCACCAGGGTGGGCTGAGTGGCCAACTGGACACAGCCCAGGCTTCTGAGCCAGACACCCTGCTGGAGCCCAAGTCAGGAGGGAGGTTAGGAAGGAGGCTGGCTCCTGTCCCCTGATGCCACCAGCCTCTGGCCTGGTTCTAGGAGACCCTCAGGGTGGGGATGCAGCCCCTTCCCTCGCACGCCTCTCTTTGCTGCTGTGCCGGCAGAGGAGGGAGACGATGATGAGCGGGGAGACTTTGTGCCTTTTGTGAATTTCCCGGACAGGCAGGCGTGAGGGGGAGGAGGAAGTATTCTGTCTACAAGCACAGAGATGAGTCCTTCAGAAATGCCAGAGTGACTGGTTCGCGAACCCAGGTCTCTGGGCGCTGGAGTTCATATCTTCCAGACACCTCCGCTCAAGCAACCCCACGGGGGTCCTGTGTCTGTAGGCAGCCAGGGAGGGGACCACCCAGGCAAACGGGCTGTGGTTCCTGTCCTGGACCGCCAGGCAGGATTGGCCCAAGGCCCTCTGCCCGCAGCTCACGGCCTGCTTTCCCCTCCATGAGTGTGTCTTCCACGCTGGAGCAGGGGCAGGGTTGGACTGGGGAGAGGTGGCACCTGTTGGGATCTCCAGCCCTCGGCTGGCCTTTGCAAGGCTCCAGGCTTCATAGGGAACCTCGAGGTGCCTGGTGGACTTCCAGCTCTCTCCCCTGAGAGAGATCACAGGAAAGGAGCCAGCTAGCGGTGGCTAGACCCTGAACCCGCACCGGGGTCTCCACCTCCTTCCCTGGCGGCATTGCTCTCCCACGGCGGGATCTGCAGTGACTGGCTGGTGAGAGCAGGGGCTCTCGGTGACGTGTCGTCATGGCACCCCTTGGAGCTGCTCAAAAACGTTCACATTTCTTTCATCCCAGGTTCATGGCAGGAGGTGACTTCTCCATCTGCTTCAAATTTGTCAGAGTCTCAAGCCCGATGCTGCCCCCTGACCAGCAGGGACAGCGCAAGCACTCCCCGACAAGGCGAACGGGAGAGGTAAGGTCGACAGGTGATGAACACACCACAAGCACCCGTGAGTTCTGTCGAAGCAGGCACCGCTTTATTGAGGAAGCGTACAGGCTCATAAAGCTTACGAAGGACATGCGCAGTAGGGGAGCCAATCAGCGAAAAGGTCACGCAGGCCCGGGTGGACCACGCACAGGGGCATCTTAAGCAAAGTATAGGGATCACGCACTGTCCACGTGTCCGGAACTGAAGTGGACCTATTCCTGCCAGTGGTCCGATCTTAGGTAGTTTAACCGCAGCAGCTGCAGACACGCCCCTCGAACATCTGCCAGGCGCCATGTTGTAATGGAGATTTTAGGCAATGCCCAACAAAATTAGCATGGTGGGGGGGCCTTGTTCTGGTCAATAAACGGCAGGGATGTGGAAAGTCACTCTCAGGCAGGAGCTTTAAGGGCCCACATGGGGTCTGCTGCATTCTCTGTCTGTGTCTCCAAGGTCCTGGAGACACCTGTTGAGACAACATCTGTGTCACACTGGGTCACTGTGTGACTCCGAGGCACGGGTCGCCCAGGGGACTCACTGTGGACATGTCACATAGGTGAAAAGTAAGCCTTAGCGTTTCAAGCCTGCATAGCCTGGAATGGACTCCTGACTGGTACAGACACAATCTGACCAATAAAACCCTGGCCGAGGACTAGGACTTTAGAATTAGGGCCTCCCTGGGGCCGGCGCTGTGGCGTAGTGGGTAAAGCTGCTGCCTGCAGTTTTGGTATCCCATATGGGTGCCAGTTCCAGTCCCGGCTGCTCCACTTCTGATCCAGCTCTCTGCTGTGGCCTGGGAAAGCAGCAGAAGATGGCCCGAGTCCTTGGGCCCCTGCACCCACGTGGGAGACCTGGAAGAAGCTCCTGGCTCCTGGCTTTGGATCAGCCCAGCTCCGGCTGTTGGGGAGTGAACCAGCGGATGGAAGACCTCTCTCTCTCTCTCTCTCTCTCTCTCTCTCTCTCTCTCTGCCTGTCTGTAATTCTGCCTTTCAAATAAATAAATAAATCTTAAAAAAAAAAAAAAAAAGAGTTAGGGCTTCCCTATTGGACTGGGCCCCTGAGATCCAAGCCTGGCTCTTATATTTTCCATGGGATTGTGGAAGCAGAGAAATCATTTTTCTTAAAGAAAAGTTTTTTCAAAATTATTTTTCATTTACTTGAGAGGCAGACAGATGAAGCGGGCGGGGTGGGATGGGGGGAGAGAAAAGCTGCCCATCTGCTGGGTTCACTCCCCAAATGCCAGCAGCTGCTAGGACTGGGCTGAGTCCCAAGCCAGGCGCTCATGCTGGGTCTCCCACGCAGGTGGCGGCAATCTAAGCACTTGAGCCATCATGCTGTCTCCCAGGGTCTGCATCTGTAGGAAGCTGGACGTGGAGCTGGGCACTGACCAGGCATTCCAATGTGGGATGGGGGCATCTCAACGGTTAGGCTAAGCACCTGCTCCTCATTTTTCAGAAAGACGAGAGCAGGCTCCTGAGAAGGAGAGACACAGAGACTTCCTCAGCATTCTATTTCCCGCCTAAAATCTGCATGCGTGGCCGGCGCCGCGGCTCACTAGGCTAATCCTCCGCCTAGCGGCGCCGGCACACCGGGTTCAGGTCCCGGTCGGGGCGCCGGATTCTGTCCCGGTTGCCCCTCTTCCAGGCCAGCTCTCTGCTGTGGCCAGGGAGTGCAGTGGAGGATGGCCCAGGTGCTTGGGCCCTGCACCCCATGGGAGACCAGGAGAAGCACCTGGCTCCTGGCTTCGGATCAGCGCAGTGCGCCAGCTGCAGTGCACCAGCCGCAGCGGCCATTGGAGGGTGAACCAACGGCAAAGGAAGACCTTTCTCTCTGTTTCTCTCTCTCACTGTCCACTCTGCCTGTCAAAAAAAAAAAAAAAAAATCTGCATGAGTAAGAAGTCCGTGCCTGATGAAACCTTGTCCCTTCCCACAACGCAGGCTTACGCTGGTGCGGGCTGATTGCAGCCGACCATCCTAACACAAAGATGAAAGCGGACTCGGGACAAGCCCCCACTTTACGGACGAGGCAGGGGAGGCTCAGAGCGGGTCACGTGACTTGTCCATGGGCATAGGGCCACTAAGGACAAATATTCACTTGCTCCCTTTCGTGGTAAGGTAATTCAAGCAGTAAAGATAAAATACGTCTTTCTCTCTTTCCCAGCCCCAATGCTGCAAAAGCACCTGCTCATCAGTTAGGTGGGTGCCTCACTACTCCCCACAAGGTGATTGTATGAGGACCCTGAGAGGGGGCGTGGCCTGTGAGGCAGGGGGCAGGCTCTCGCTGGACATTGCTTCTCTTCTGCTGGCGCCTTCATCTTGGACCGGCTGCCTCCAGAGCTGTGAGCCATAAATTCCATCGTTTATAAGTCACCCGCTGTAAGGAATTCGTCAGAGCGGCCCAAACTGACTAAGACAGTGAGCAGTGCAGAGCCCTTTCCAAAAAAATGTCTTTGTAACATAAATAGCACGCTCACAGAATTGATTGGAAAAATGGGATTATGTTGTACCCGTTTTCCTGAAATTTATCTTCTTCACACATCGGAGTGTTGACACTGCCAAATCCCCTGGTCCCCACTCAGTCTGGTGCCAGGGAGGGAGTTGGGGGGGCAGGCGGGAGCCACCTGGAGCCCTGGGGTCAAGGGCGGAGCCTTCCAGAACTCTGGCTCAGTCTCTTCTGAGGGTCCCAACAGCCCCTCTGCCTGGTGCCAACCGGGAGGGGTTTGGCTTTTGTTTCAAGGGAAATCTGTTCCCTGCTGAGTCCTCCTACTAGCCCAGCCCTTCCCCATTAATTCCTGGGGCAAATTTCTTTTAGTGCCTTCCTGCCTCCCACAACAGAGCAGGCAGGAGGGAGCCGCCTCTGTGGGCTGGGGGTGTAGCTCTCTGATTCCCACGGTTCCCAGTGGGGGCCTCGGCAGCCCCACCCACCGGCTCTGCAGAAGGCCGGCCACAAATGCCCTCACTGACCAGGAAGACCCCACAGGCAGAGACCCCAGGGCTGGGGGCATGATGGGAACTGGGAGGAAGCCAAAACCGCCAGAGGCAGGCAGGCAATTAAAGGAGGGGGTTGAGCTTTTTTCAATTAACACGCTCCTCCCCCGCTGCCAGAAGCAGATAATTAACGGATTAGCAAGGCTGTTAGCTGCCAGGGAGGAGGGGGGCAGGCGGTGGGGGTGGGGGAGGCTCCGGGCTCCAGCATCCACAGGAATGAGAAAGAATCTTTGGGTTCCTGACCCGAGGCTGCCTGGTGGAATCCGGCAGAGACACAGTGTGCAGGCTGGAAGGGGTCGGGACAGCAGGCAGCTGAGGAGTGGATTTCTGGGGGTCATGGTGTTGATGTCCATGGAGTGTGCACATCACCGTGCAGTCCACAAGTTGGCACCATTGTTTTTGGGGAGGCTGCATAACACAGGGCTGAGAGCCAGGACTCTCACATCAGACACCAAGTTCAAGTCCGATTCCCACTTCCCAGCTGTGGGGGCTCATCAGACACCCCGGTTGCTCTCCCGGACTTCTCAGCGCCTTTCTCCATGAGCAGGGTCACGCCAAAGCACAAAAGAGCCAGTGTGCAGCCTCCATTTGTTCTTCCCCTGCCAGGGAGTTTGGGAGGCTACCAGTCCAGAGGGCGGAGCTGTTAGCCGGCCTGAAGCCCTGAAGCCAGGAGCCACCTGCATGGGGCAGGGTCTCACGCCTGTCCCATGACACACGGGGAGGGAGCGAGCAGTGAGCTGCTGTTTCAGCAGTGTAACCAAACCTGCCCAATTGCATGGGGACCCTAGCCTCAGTCCTGTCATCTGTAAAGTGGGTAAGAAGGAGCCCCAGCTTGAACGATCACTGTTTAGCTAAGATCATATATATATGTATATATGTTGACTAAAGGTTATGCTCCGCTCCTGGACCCCACATCCCCTCCACATAAGAGGACAGTTGCCCTGGGCCAAGGTCAGTGGCCAGGGATGTTGGATTGGCTACGACTAGTGGGTGGAACTCTGATAGTGCTGATCGTGTTTCAGGGTTGAGCCCCCGTGGGTGTGGGCAAGGTCCATGGGATGCTGGAGGCCTGGGCTGTGCCCTGCTGGGGGAGGCCTGGCCAGCTCTCTTGTGTCTGGAGAAAGGCTGAGGCCTGCACTTCCATCCAGGGAGGGCTGGCGGGGCCTCCGTGAGGTCTCCCCTTGGTTCTCGAAGGCCCCAGGCCAGAGGGGAGTCCTGTGACCTCCTCAGCAGCACAGCTTTCCCTCGGTCTGTGTCCATAGCAGGCTGTCTCAGCTAGGACTGAATCCCGTAAACTAAGTTGTAAAAGAGAAAGGGTTTTTTTTTTTTTTTTTAAATTTATTTAAGAAAGAGAGGGAGAGAGAGAAATCCATCTCCCATCTGCTGGTTCATCCCCCAAGTGCCCGCAGCAGCTGGGACTAGATCATGCCGAAGCCAAGAGCTGAGAATTCGATCCAGGTCTCCCACAAAGGTGGCAAGGACCCAAGTACTTGAGCAGCCTCGTTCAAGTCTCTCTTGCTGTTATAAAGCCACAGGCCCAGGGGATTGGACCCTTGGGGCCTCATCTAATTTTAAGCACCTCCAAACACCTCAGTCAGATGAAGTCCCCACCTTCTGGACAGCTCGCCCTCAGTTCCAATGTGAATCTTTGGGGGGACGTTCAGACCATGGCCGAGCCCATAGCTCTGCTTCCCTCTCAGCCACCCCCTTCCCAGGCTCATTGCTGAGCCTGCACCCCTGAAAGAGGCCGGGGGACAGCTGTGGCCAGGTGACTGTCCTCTCGCCTGCCTTCCTCCAGTGGCCTGCTCCCCGCTGTTTCTGTTTGGCCTACAAGATCAAACAGATTTTTTTTTTCTCCCTAGCTGATCTCTTTTCTCCTGGAGTTTCTGATGCCCTGTGTGCAAAGCCTGAGCAACCGTTTTCTGTTCGCTTTCTGAATACGAAGGCTTCACAAACTCGCTCTGTAGCTGGCTCCCTGCTCCGAGCTCACCTGATCCTTTAGAGGCAAAATGTTCCCGGCAGCAGCTTTTAAAAATTCCCTTCTCAGCCTGTGCATAATCCATCGGGACTCTGCCTGCGCCCCTGCAGCTCTCTTTGTTCGAGCCCTGCCTGCCCCTCATGGCTGGGTCAACAGCTCTGGGCTTTGAGATTCAGAAATACAATGAGTGACCTCCTGTCCAGTGAGGATCCCTGGCTGGGGATGAGCAAGGGTTGGCAGCTTCCCCTGTCTGGGCCACAAAGGATTTCCTGTTCTGGCTAATGCCAAGGGGTTGCCACCCTCACAGTCAGAGGTGTCGCCACCAGGCCTGTGCTGTCCGGGTCACTGGCCACGTGTGGCTCTGCAGGGCTTCGCGTGGGACCAGAACTACTGAGATGTGCTGTGAGTGTGAAATGCACACTGGACTCTGAAGATGGTGTGCGAACACATGCGAAATATCTAACTGATGCTTTTACCTTGACTACCGGTGGAAATGATACTCTTTTGAATATAGTGAGTTAAGCAGACAAAGGGTCTTTAAAAAGTTCATAGAAAATGTGTATTATGAAAAACCTATGCATGGATTTCAAATACTCTCCTCCCTTCCTCCCTCCCTCCCTCCCTCCCTTCCTTCCTTGAGACACAGAGACCCTTCATCTGCTGGTTCACCCCCCAAATGCCCTCAATTGCCTCAGGCCGGGCGGAAACGGAGCTGGGAACTCAATCCAGGCCTCCCACGTGTGGGTGGCAGGGACCCAATTACTTGAGCCATCGCTGCCACCTTCCAGGGTCTGCATCAGCAGGAAGCAGGACACCAGACCTGGTACTCGGACAGGGGAGGCGGCCTCTTCGCTGGCATCCACACCGCCACGCCAAATGCCCACCCCACCAAGCTTCTTTTCATCCCAGTTTTCTGCAAACTTACTGGAGCGCCCTTGCAAGTTGGGAAATTTTCTACCACCTGAAATCAGAAGAGCCTTGAATAAGCCCCTCTTCCCACACCCGCCCCACGTGGAAGGGAAGGCTGAGCCGGCCCCGGACCTGCAGGGGCCCTCTGGGAGGCGTCTTCCTCCCTCCCTTTGTGCCGGGCAGACAGCACGGCTGAGCTGGGAGTGCGCCCTGAGCTGCCCAGGGTTACAGCAAGAGACAACATTGGGTCCCAGGTGGTCTGACCCGTGAGTCTGTCTACCCTCTCCCCTCCTCTCACAAAGCAAACCCTGATCACATAACCCCATGGGACTGACGACAGGTATCTTCTGAGCAGGGCTTCCAGGGTGCCCGCTGCCTTCCTGCCAGACCCGGGGGCTCCTCCGCTTTGCCCTTCCCCTTCTTCCTCCCCTCGGCTGGAATCTCTGTGTGAAGGTGTGGCAGCCAACTTGTCACCATGACGGCAGACACTCGCCGAGGATGGCACTGCATGACTCAGCCCCCCCCCCCCCCCCGCCCCGGCTGAGACACCGTTGTGATTTGCACTCGTAACTCACCCTCATCTGTGTTCCCTGGGCGCTCTGGTCAAGGATGGAGTTTTCCGATGAGTCGGGAAGGGCTCAGAGGGTCTGTAAGTTCAGCATGCGGTCCAGGGTCCAGTCTCCTCTCAGGGTGGGAAGGTCAGAGGCAAGGTCAGCAGGAACCTGGCGTTGTCGGCACTGGGTGCAATGGATTCTGGGATTCCTTCATCAGAGAGGATGTGGGGAGGCTGGAAACCACTGGAGCCTTTCTTTCTTTAAAGAATTATTTTAAAGAATTATCTTTTTAAAAAATATTTGACAGGTAGAGTTATAGACAGAGACAGAGAGAAAGGTCTTCCTTCCATTGGTTCACCCCCTAAATGGCTGCTATGGCTGGTGCTGCACCGATCCGAAGCTAGGAACCAGATGCTTCTTCCTGGTCTCCCATGTGGCTACAGGGGCCCAAGCACCTGGGCCATCCTCCACTGACCTCCTGGCCACAGCAGAGAGCTGGACTGGAAGAGGGGCAACTGAGACTAGAACTCAGTGCCCATATGGGATGCCAGTGCTGCAGGTGGAGGATTAACCAAGTGAGCCATGGCGCCGGCCCCAGAATAATCTTTTTTTTAAAGAATTATTTTATTTATTTGAAAGAAAGAGTTAGAAGAGAGGGACAGAGAGAGGGAGAGAGAGAGAGAGAGAGAAATGTCTTTGATTTTGCTGATTCACTCCTCAAGTGACTGCAACGGCCAGAGCTGAGCTGAGCTGAAAGCCAGGAGCCAGGAGCTTCTTCCAAGTCTCCCACGTGGGTGCAGAGGCCCAAGGACTTGGGCCATCTTCTACTGCTTTCCCAGGCCACAGCAGAGAGCTGGATCAGAAGTGGAGCAGATGGGTCTCAAACTGGCGCCCATATGGGATGCCAGCACCGCAGGCGGTGGCTTTACCCACTACACCACAGCGCCGGCCCTGGCAGCCCTCTTGTAATCATGAGCAAGCTGGCCTGAGAACAGCACTAGCCCACGGAGAAGGGCAGCGTGGAAAGACAGGTGAAGACCGTTGCCGTCACGGCAGGATTGAACTAGCAGACCTGGCTGTCCCATCTTGGGGCTGTGTGGTCCAGGAGCTACAGCTCTGGTATTTAAGCCCTTTGACTTCAGCTTCCTATTTCTCACAGCTGAAAGTACTCCTACAAGCAACACATTTCCCGCAGGTGCATACCGGCACCAAGCAGCCTCCTGCTCAGGGGGAAAACAGCACGGCCCGTTCTTTGTCCATACAGCCAGAGCTCAGCCTTGTGTGGCTGGGTGCTCACTACACAGCCACGCTGCTCATCACAGCCATAGAGGCCAGGGACTATGTTCAAAACTCCAGGCAACGGGGAGGCGAGCTTTGCAGAGGAGGGGCCGCGGGCACTGCATAAAAGGCGGCCACTCCCCGACTGTCAGAAACAGTGCTGCCCCCCACCATGGTGCTGCCCGGGCCAGCTTCACCCCCAGTGTGCCCAGAGACAGTGACAGCAGCCACCCACCAGCTGCACAGGGGCCAGGCAGGGCGGGGAGGTTGGTGGCTAGTGCTGGAAAGGGCCCAGGCCCTGGGCCCAGGCCAGAAAGGGTTTTTGTTGAGGGCGTGTGACCATTCTCTCTCCCGCTGCTCAGTGTCTGGCGCAGGATGAATACTGGGCAGTTAAGTACTTTGCTGGCAGCCTGATTATATAGATTCGCTTCCTTGGGAGCTTGCTCTTGCAATGACCTGGGACCCCATGAGGGCTCTCGCTCTCCCCAGTCATTTGTGTTGGAAACACTGAGCCCTCCAGCCTCCTTGCTCTTTGGCAGGGAGAAGGGTCTAGAAAGAGGCACTTCTGCAGGGGTTTCTTTCTCAGAGGAAATGCCCCCCCAGGCCACCCACCACCAGCTGCACGTGGAGTCTGCCCATCATAGACCCCGGCCCGCCCCTGCTCGGCTCCCAGACACGATGGTCCCTGCTGGCCTTGACTGTCATGCGGGTGCTGGGCAGCCTGGGAACTAGACCTGCTTGTCCAGCTTCATTCCCTGAGATGTCAAGGTCACGTGGCCGAGTTTTGCTCACGCTGGGAGAGCCCTTTCCTGTCTGCGGGTGTCTGTAGGCCGTGGGCATAGCACGGGATTCTCTGGGTCAAAGAGGGTCAGTGTGTTATTCTATTGTTTGTTACTGTAATGAAATACCTGAGGCAGGTGCAACTTCCAGGGGTCTCCTCTGGCCATGACCTTCTTGCTAGGAGAGTCCCGGCGGCGGCTCAGAGCAACACACGGCGAGAGCCAGCATGTTTGTGTGTGTGTCTGTGTCTGTGTGTCTGTCTCCCTCTGTCTATAAAGCCACTAGGATTGGCTCATGCTCCACCTTAAATGCTGCAACTGGGTAAAGTTCCCTCCCTCTTAATTCCATTAATCTATGACTTTGGAGATTAAACTCCTGCATGCATTCATGGAGCAGAGAAGCCATATTCAAGCCATGGCAGTCAGCCCAGGGGCTTTTGTGGAAACCTCTGGAAAGCAACTCCCCCTCCCCTAACATCTTTGGTTAGTTCGCTGGGAGAGCGTTCACCTGCCAGTGCTGGGAGCCACCTTTGCTACTCCAGGACGTGAGCTGCAGAAGTGGGCCTGCATGGAGGACAGCAGGTGGGAAAGGCATCAAGAGATACCAGATAACATTATTTGAGCACTTGCATCCATCTAAGCCTGCAATCTAACCTACCCCTGGATTTTTCAGTCACTTGAGTCAATACATTTTCCTTTAAAAAAAAAAAAAACTTGAATTCAGCTTCCTGTCACTCATAATCGAACAGTCATGATGTGAAAGCAGGCTTCCCTGTCAGTCTGAGCCAGTCCCTCTTTACTGCCCCCTCCAGGCTGCTCTCACTGCCCCACCCCTACTGTGTTAGCATTTGCTGCTTGTGCACCTGCGTGGAGGTCCTTCTAAAGCCAAAGCCAGGAGCTTGGGACTCCTACTGGGTCTCCCATGTAGTTGTCAGGAACACAAGTACTTGGACCAGCATCTACTGCTTTCCCTGGAGCATCAGAAGGGAGCTAGGTTGGAAGTGGAGCAGCCTAGACTTGAACTCACACTCCCATGTGGGACGTTAGCATAGCAAGTCGTGGCTTAACCCGCTGTGCCACAATGCTGGACCTCCTTTTTCCTAAGTTTCATTTATTTGAAAAATGAAATGATATAGATAGAATATTCTATAAGCTGGTTCACTCCCCAAATAGCCACAACAGCTGAGGCTGAGAGCCACACTGAAGCCAGGAGCCAAGAACTCCATCTGGGTCTCCCACATCCTCCTTACTCAGGCCACTGATTCAAATGCCAGTCTCCTCTGGATACCCCCTTATAGACATTCCTGGAAATAATGTTTTACCAGCTATCTGGGTGTCCTTAACCCAGTCAGGTTGACATCTAAAAGTAACCATTATGTCTCCCTTTCTCCGACTTCCCTTGTGATTGCCAGGGAGAGGGCAGGAGCCTGTCTGGCTAGCCCAATGCCAGGTCCCGTCTGTCTCTAGATGCTGCACAGCAGGAAGGCCCACCATTGCATTCAGAGAGCGCCCTCCCCCAGCCACAGGGAGGCCTTTTGTCCCTCCGAGCCCAGGAGGCTAGTTATGTGCATCTGGACACTTTGGGGCACGTGTTCTGGCCTGAGGCTGGGGTGGGGAACCCAACACCCAGTTCAGATTGCGTGGGGCCCTGCCCGGTTGAGTTTCTGGTTCTCCCAGAGTCATGTCAGTCAAAGTCAGTGGGCATAGCAGCTGTGACGTCACAGTCCTGCGTCTTTTGCGACTGCCTCAGGAAAAGCAACTGAGTTCTCAGAACCCTACGTAAGATCCAGCAGCAACAGCCACCCCCCCACCCCCCCAGACACGTTTCTTCCAAGGAGCACCATATCTGAGGCCAGGGCTCTGCTGGTGACCAAGCTGGTCACGGTCCAAGCAACTTTCCATCTGAAGCATCTGCCTCGGAGCCACTTCTCAGCATTAGATCTCCCTAAGAAGAAGGGGTGGGCACATTCTGACCACTGCAAACTTCAATTGCCTACACAGATGGTGAAACTCAAGGCTGCCCTCCAAGGAAGCGACTTACATCTAAATAAAGGCTCCCCCACGCCCCTTCCTAAGCTTCAGAATCACCAGGTCTGGTTGTGGCCAGGACACCCTGATACAAAAGAACGCTAACAATGGGACACAAGGTAGACTCTGCAAATCCTAGGACTGAAAGTGAGTGGACCCAGATATGCAGCCTGCATCAGCACATAACGGTACAAAGAAGGGAGATGGCTACATCAGGAAACGCAGGCTCGGGGTAGTCACAGCAAGGGTGGTGAGTCAGAGAGAAGGCAGCCGCGTGAACCAGCTTCTGCTAGCGTGGGCCCAGCAGGGCTCACATATAGACTTTTGTTCCTGCAGTGTCACGAGGTTCTGAAACGATGGAATCTTCTGGCATGTCAGGTGGGCTCATTACATGGGCGGCAGTGCAAGGACAATGCAGAGTCATTCCCTCATTCTTTGATTCTGTACTGCATGCCTACCACTTGCGGGTCTCCTGCTGGGTGTTGGGAACAATCCAAAGATGAATGAACCTGTAAGGTCTCTGTTCACACGATGCTTAGGGCTGAGACAGCAGCTGGGTATCAACCAATTATAAGAACGCACACTCTGTCACAGACCCAGCTGAAACCCAGGCGCCTTGTGGGTGCAGGAGATCCCTGACTATGGCCTGGAGTTCTAATTAACAAGAGAGGTAACACTGGGAAGCCTGGCTTGCTTTTTATGACTTCAAGCTGGGTCTAGCGGTCTTTATTTTCTAAGCGTCCCCAACTCAGAATTTTCCTAAAGCATAAACTCTAGCTTAGTGGTGTGTGGACCCTGGGAACCTTTCACTACAGCCTGGCAAACCACGAGGCCTTCTCCAGTTTCTGGGTACCCTGTGTTTCACAGAGGTGTCCTCACGGAATCAAACAGAACCACCCCAGGAATACGCCCACAACCCCAGCAGCACGCGAGCTACGGCCACGGGGTCCGCCCAGAGCACAGGTCACGTGGCCACAGGGAATGCGGCAAGACGCAGGGCGCGGGGGCGGGGCTTCGGTCCCATCGCGCATTCCAATTGGCTCTCAGAGCTGCCCTCGCGATCAGCCCGCCCGCCCCTTCCGGCCGCCTCACTAGGCTACACCTTTGGCGGGAGTCGGCGGTGGGTGTGAGGTGAGGCCCACAGTCCCCGCTTCTGGAATGTGTTAGGTAGGACTAGGCCCCCAGTTATTCAGGGGCCTTCCCACCTCGAGGGCTGGGCTGGTGGGCCTTTCATTGGCTGCGGGGGGTTGGGCGGGTTGGTGCGTCGGCCGTGCGGGTCCTGTCGGGCAAATAAGCCCCTCTGAAGGACCCGGGTCTGTGAATAGTCTTGAGGAGCCCCGTTTCACATCGCCCATGGCCCCCCTCACCCTAGACCCAGCGAGGGGCGCCCAGATGGGATGTTTGACCTTGGTCCGTGGAGGGGGGCGCCCTTCGTCCATCTTGGGGGTCCGGGAACGCACACCAGGGGTCAAGCGAGGGACCTGACTTCTGAGGGGTAGGGACTGTGGGCTGCAGAGGCCGTGTGCAAGCTGAGCTCGAGAGCATGTGTCCTTCTGTGGTTCTTTGTGGGGCAGGAGCGTTCCGGATCGGGGACCGGGTTTGGGTTTTATCCTCCGATCAAGGGCTGCACACGCAGACGTGCACAGGGGCCCCCGACATCAAGTGTAATCAACGCGGGGGCACGCAGGAGGGCTCCTGCCGCCTGGTTAAAGAGGCGGTGGCGGCCCGGCTGCAGCCGGCTGAGGCCCTGTGGGGCGCGTGCTCCGAGATGCCAGGCTCGGATTTTCGTTTCAATAATGACAGCTGGAAGCTATCGTTGATTTTTTTTTTTTTTTATGTAACATGCTCTCTGGCTTTAAATGTTGGTCTTTAATTCATGAAATTTTAGCACATTGTATAGCTGAAGGATGGAGATGTATTTATTATGAAGCGTATCTGACCCTCGGGATGCCAGCTTGCAGTGGGTGCTGTGGGTGTCCTGGGTGAGGAGCTACAGAATGACAGGTCTCTGTTCTGGGGACTTGGGTGCTAGAAAAGAAAGTTCCAGAACTAGCTTCGGATTGTAAGAGCTGAGTCGCTGGCTTAATTGGAAGATGGAGAAATCACCCGCTGCCCTATCTTTTACTCTGCCCCTTTAAGGCAAGCACAGATCTAGGGCGGCTGGCTTTGGGAACTGGGGGTGAGCTGCCTGTGGGGTGGGGCAGACACCTCCTTGCAAGCCAGGCAGGTTTGCAGCCTTGCGGCCCTGGCTTGGGGCCTCGCTCTGCCGAGTGTCTGAATGGGGCTCTGAGACGTTTTCACACCAGGCCTTTGGGATGGGCTCCCCAGAACCAACGTCCTGTAACAGACTTGGTCTTATTGTTATTTGGTCTCATAGGTTTTTTATTTTTTTATTTATTTTTTTTTTTTATTTGACAGGCAGAGTGGACAGAGAGAGAGACACTGAGAGAAAGGGCTTCCTTTTGCCGTTGGTTCGCCCTCCAATGGCCGCCGCGGCTGGCGCGCTGCAGCCAGCGCACCGCGCTGATCCGATGGCAGGAGCCAGGTGCTTCTCCTGGTCTCCCATAGGGTGCAGGGCCCAAGCACTTGGGCCATCCTCCACTGCACTCCCTGGCCACAGCAGAGAGCTGGCCTGGAAGAGGGGCAACTGGGACAGAATCCGGTGCCCCGACCGGGACTAGAACCCGGTGTGCCGGCGCCGCAAGGTGGAGGATTAGCCTAGTGAGCTGCGGCGCCAGCCAAGTCTCATTGTTCTAAACTGTGTTAACAGAGAAGCAGAGAGGAGAACCTGAGGAATTCTTTATTTTATATTTTATTAACATGTAATACTTGTACGTCCTTATGGGTACAGTGCAATATAGCAACATATGTACAATGTGAAGTGATCGCTAGGTAACTAGCATCTCCATTTCTGTATCTTTTCTTTAGCTTTGGAGCCTGTAATGCATTGCTGTGAACTAAAGTTGCCCCACTGTGCTGTGGAGCTTGTAACTTCTGTGGGTGTCTGGCACCCATTATCCAGCCTCCCTATAGCCCCCTCTCCCCAGTCCTTCCAGCCTCCGCTATTCTCTTCTAAGTTCAGCTCGACTTTTGACAGAAACTTCCACATAGGAGAGAACGTACAGTAATTGTCTTTCTGTGTCTGGCTTTTTTTTTCTTAACATAATGATCTCCAGTTTATTCATTTTGCTGCAAATGTCAGAATTTCATTCCTCTTCATGGCTGAACAATATTTTGTTTGCATACACCAGGTTTTCTTTATTCTTTTTTTTTGACAGGCAGACTTAGACAGTGAGAGAGAGACAGAAAGGTCTTCCTTCTGTTGGTTCACCCCCCAAATGGCCGCTATGGCCGGCACTGCACCAGTCTGAAGCCAGGAGCCAGGTACTTCTCCTGGTCTCCCATGGGGTGCAGGGCCCAAGCACTTGGGCCATCCTCCACTGCCTTCCCGGGCCACAGCAGAGAGCTGGACTGGAAGAGGGGCAACCGGGACAGAATCCGGCACCCCAACTGGGACTAGAACCTGGAGTACCAGCGCCACAGGTGGAGGATTAGCCTATTGAGCCACTGCGCCAGCCTCTTTTTAATATTTATTTATTTGAAAAGTAGAGTTATGGAGAGGCAGAGGCAAGGGGTGGGGGTGGGGTCTTCCATCCATTGGTTCACTCCCCAGATGCTGCAGTGGCTGGTGCTGTGCCGATCTGAAGCCTGGAGCTTCTTTCAAGTCTCTCATGTGGGTACAGGGGCCCAAGGACTTGGGCCATCTTCTACTGCTTTCCCAGGCCACAGCAGAGAGCTGGATCAGAAGTGGAGCAGCCAGGACTTGAACCAGTGCCCATATGGGATGCCGGCACTGCAGGTGGAAGCTTTACCCACTACACCATAGTGCCAGCCGCACCGTTTTCTTGATCCATTCATCTATCAGTAGACATCTAGATTGATTCCATATTTTAGATACTGTGAATAGTGCTGCAGCAAACATGGGAGTGCAGGTTTCTCTTTTATATGCTGACTACATTTCCTCTGGGTAGCTGGGTCATGTGACAGATCTCTCTTTAGTTTTCTGAGAAACCTCCCTATTGTTCTCTGTAATGGCTGTCCTAGCTTGCATTCCCACAAACCGTATATAAGGGTTCCCTTTTCTCCCCATCCTCACCAGCATTTGTTATTTTTTATTTTTTTGATTATAGCCACTGTGATTGGAGTGGCTCATTGTGGTTTTCATTTGCATTTACCTGATAGCTAGTATTATTGCATAGGTATTCATGTATTTGTTAGTCATTTGTATTTCTTCTGTTTTGCAAAAGTTGTTTACTTTTATTTATTTGGAAGGCAGAGAGAGAGAGAGAGAGAGATCTCTTCCAGAGAGAGAGAGAGAGAGAGAGATCTCTTCCATCTGCTGGCTCACTCCCTGAATGCCCACAACGGCTGAGGTGGGGCCAGGCCAAAGCCAGGCGGCCAGAACTCAGTCTAGGTATCCTACATGAGGCTGGGACCCAAGTACTTGAGCCATCACCCAGGCCTCCCAGAGTGCGCATTAATAGGAGGTGGATCAGAAGCAGTCAGGACTCAGGCACTCCGGAATGGGGTACAGGCACCCTAGGGACGTCTTAACTGCTGCACTGAATGCCCATCCCTGTATTTCTTCTTTTGAGAAATGTCTACTCAGATAATTTGCCCAATTCATAACTGGATTTTTATTCTTTGAGTGCTTTATACATTGTAGATATTAGTCCCTTGTCAGATGAGTAGTCTGTAAATATTCCCTCCCATTCTGTCAGTCATGTCTTCACTCTGGTGATTATTTCCTTTGCTGTGCAGAAGCTTCTTAGTGTGAGATAGTCCCACTCATCTTGTTTCGCTTTTGTTGCTTGTGCTTTTGGGTCTTACCTAAACTATCATTGATCATGCCAATCGTATGATCGTACCAATTATATTACACCAATGTCTTGAAGTGTTTGTAATGTTTTCTTTAAGTACTTTCACAGTTTCTGGTTTTACATTTTGTCTTTGATCTGTTTTGAGCTGATTTGTGCATCGAATGAGAGTTTGGGATGGAGTGTCTGACATCTGTGTAAAGGTGTCCAGTTTTCTCAGCACCATTTATTGAAGAGTCAGCCTTCTCCAGTGTGTGTCTTTGGTACTGAGCCCGAGGAGTTCCTGGAAGTTAGAATCAGTCACCTGGCTTTTCCTGGGGCCTTCTTCCCTGTATAGAGATGGGTCAGCCGCAGCCCTTGTCCTCAAGAGACTTTCAGATGCTGTGGGGAGGTGCAGTGTTAACCCTGCAGGCTCCTTGCCCAGCAGACTTGGGCTGGAGAACCCCAGGAGGAGAGGGAGAACCTAGAAGGTATTCCAGAGGCCTCATGGACTTAGAGTCATAGGCAGGATTGAGGGCTGGCCAGGAAGGGAGAAGGCATTCCAAGCTGGGCTTGTGTGTAGTACGGTGGGGGTGAGGAAGTTGCAAATAATTAGGCCAGCCCACCCAGGGACATGTGAGAGATCAGGGAGGGGTTTTTAGGGTGCAGTTTTGAGATTGGGGTGCTCAGTGCTGTTTTATGGAAGATAGCTTTTTGTCAGCTCAGTATTGTGATGGGGAGGAGGGGCTGATGAGATGCCAACCAGGTGTTGTCTTCTGTAGAGAGAGCTGCGTAAGAGGGAGCTGATTGTGGAAAAGTCTGTCTTGTCCCCAGCCAGATGAGAATGCCTTGTGATATGTCTGCGTGGCACTTCTACGTGTTCTGACCCCGAGCTGCCCACATTCTCGTGATGATTGAGTAGACAAAGGGCTGTCTTCTGCTGGGCAAGGGAAGCACAGGTGCGCAGGACCTGGTGACCGCGTGGTCCCCATCCCCCTCGGCAGACTCCTGCCTCCTTGCTGCCAGTCCAGTCTGTGGCCTCTCCCTCTGCAAAGAAGGGTTCTGAGTCCCCAGTATGGCCCCGTTTGTGCTGGGAGGTGGCAGGTGTGTGTCGATGGCAAGAGCCAGTTCCCCTCGTGGTGATGTGAGAAGTCCCGACCTGGACACTGTAGACCTTCTCAGGACAGCTGGCTCCTTGCTGAGACAACTTGGGTGTGGGGCGGACTGAGATCTGAGCTGCCCTCAGTTTCCAGCCAACGTTCTCTTTACCACTGCAGGCCTGGGGGATGTCTGTTCTGGGTCAGAGTGGGGTGGGGTTTGGGGTCACTCCAAGAACTCCTGAGTATGGCTCAGACTCCTTATGGCTGCTTCCTTCCACTTTTCCCAAGGTCAGGTTCCTGTGGAGAGAAATAGAAGGAGTCAGAGGTACCAGGGTCCCAGATTTTACAGACCTTCATGGAAACCATGTTGGAAACCAGACCCCAAATCCAGCAGAGGAGCAGCCACAGTGGCCAGGAGGTAGTGTGTGCCCTCCCATTCCGTCTCTGGTGCCCCTCACCCCTTAAGTCTCCCTCTTTCCACCAAGGACCTCTCACCTCTCCCTGTACCCTTTTCCAGACCAGCCTGTGGTCATCAGGCTTTGGGATGAAGCTGGAGGCTGTCACCCCATTCCTGGGGAAGTATCGCCCCTTTGTGGGTCGCTGCTGCCAGACCTGTACTCCTAAGAGCTGGGTAAGTGATGGCAGGGCTGAGCCCCACTCTTGGAAACTTGGGGTAGCTTGGCTTTGGGGGCCACAGCTCTGGGAAGCTGTTCTTTTTATGTCTTTCCAAGCGGGGCCCCTACCTGATCCCAGCCTCTAGTTTTGTCTTTGAGGGCAATGGGTGTACTGGTGTGGTTGTAGTTCTGGGGCTGCAGCAGTCTCCCAAGCCTGAGAGAGACAGGTGGGAAGCTCAGAGGGGCTCAGAGGAAGTGGGGCTGTGCCCAGAGAGCTGATGTCTGGCCGGGCCTGAACGAGTCCTGTTCAGTATGGGGTGGCGCCCCCTCAGGCTTCGCAGCACTCAGCACGTGCTTGGAGACCGCTTGTGTGTCCATGCCATGTGCAGATGCTGAGACTGAGTTTTGATGGACATCCAGGCTGTGTGTTCTCTGCTGTTGAGGGCAGAACTTCTCTTCAAAGAGCTGATTCTGGACAGGGCGTAGCACTGCCCTTTTGAGCGTGGAAACTTTTTCCTGAGCAAGCACAGGCTCTGGGGTCAGACATCTTTTGTGAAGTACTGTGTGGTAGTCCTTTCTCCTGCTAGACTCACCAAGCCACTGGGCAAGGACTGGGGCGGGGGGTGGGGAGAGGACAGGGCCTTTCCTTCACCAGTTTCCAAAGGCCCCCCGGGACATGCTGTCCATGCCTCTTCCCTGGCAGGAGTCCCTCTTCCACAGAAGCATCATGGATCTGGGCTTCTGCAACGTGATCCTGGTGACGGAGGAGAACACCAGGTAGTGAGAGCGGAGCAGAGGGCTGCTGGGGCCCTGCTTCCTGCCGCAGGGGAGGAAGGGCCCTGTGCCCGCACGGCAGTGAGGAGAGGCGGGCTGTGCTCCCCTCTCCTGCAGTTCCTCTGAGCATGAGGGACTGTCCGCTGTGTCTCAGGCCCTCAGCGGAGAGCCTGCTCAGCAGGGGGAGAGGTGGGACTGGGGCACAGGGTGGCAAGTGGTTCCTCTCTGCTCCATTGACGAGCCAAGCTCAGGTGTTTTCTGGGATGTGGGAGTGCGGTGTAGTCCCTGCCTGATGGAATGCCCCAGGGGCCCCAGCTGGGGTGGACCTTTCCTGCACCATCTTTCCCTTCTGGGGCTGTGCCTAGGTTTCGGGGCTGGCTAGTTCGGAGACTCTGCTACTTCCTGTGGTCCCTGGAGCAGCACGTACCCCCCTGCCAGGACATCCCGCAGAAGATCATGGAAAGCGCTGGGTGAGGGGCAGGGACTGGGGTCTAACTGGCATTCCTGGGGTCTGTAAAAGGATGATGAAAGCTCTAGGCAGGGGTGGCCAAGAAGCCTGCTGGGGCAGGGCTTCCAAAGTGTTAGCTCTGCCTGGGCCCTTCTCAAAGGAGGGTGAAGACGGGAGGCTGTGCCCTGGGAGAGCTTGGGCCTGCCCCAGCCTGACAGCAGCCTCCCACCCCACCCCCTACTGTCACAGGGTACAGAACCTCCTTGCAGGGAGGGCCGCTGGAGGGGCTGAGGAAGACCAGGTGCCCAGTCATGTGAAGAAAGACGTGCAGCGCATCCTGGGCCACATCCAGGCCCCACCACGGCCTTTCCTGCTCAGGTAAAACTTGCCCCTGGGCCAGGTCCTGTGCCCTTCTGGAGAAGCTGGGCCTGGGGAAGGGCTGGACACACCTTCTGGGGAGCTGGACGATATCTACCAGAACAGGCAGCAGCCTGCTGTCACACCGGCCTCCCCGCCCCACCTCCCTGACCAGGGCTGAGCACCTGTTAGATGCAGGGTCCTGTTCTAGGGGTGTGAGGGGTGACAGAGATACATGTAAAAAGAAACAGGGCAATACTAAGGACAGCAGAAGCGAAGGGAGAGGGAGTTTAACCAGGGCCAAGAGGAGCCAGGGTTGGCGGCACGAGAACTGCGGGGAGAGGAGGCAGCCTTGCTAGAAGGAGCAGCAGGAGCCGTGGCCCTGGGCAGGAAAGGGCTGCATGTTTAGAAGCTGGCAAGCGGGGCCGGTGCTGTGATGTGAAGCTGCTGCCTGTGGCACTGGCGCAGTATGGGCTCCGGTTCTAGTCCCAGCCGTGCCACTTCCAAACCAGCTCCCTGCTGATGTGCCTGGGAAAGTAGCAGATGGCCCAAGGGCTCCCCTGCATCCACGTGGGAGACCCAGAAGAAGTTCTGGCTCCTGGCTTTGACCTGTCCCAGTCCTGTCCATTGCAGCCATTTGGGGAGCGAACCAGCGGATGGAAAATCGATTGATATCTCTCTCTGTGCCTCTGCCTCTCCTTTTCTAACTCTGACTTTCAAATAAATAAATCAGTCTTAAAAGCTGGCAAGTGAGGAAGATAGCTGCTAGAGATGATTTTTTTTTAAAGATTTATTTATTTATTTGAAAGAGTTACAGAGAAGGAGAGGAAGAGGTAGAGACAGAGAGAGAGATCTTCCATCTGCTGGTTCACTCCCCAAATGGCCGCAGTGGCTAGGGCTGGGCCAGGCCAAAGCCGGGAGCCGGAAGCTTCCTCCAGGTCTCCCATGTGGGTGCAGGGGCCCAAGGGCTTGGAGCATCTTCCACTGCATTCCCAAGCGCTTTAGCAGGGAGCTGGGTCCAAAGTGGAGCAGCCAGGTCTCTAACCTGTGCCCACATGGGATGCCTGTGCCGCAGGAGTGGCATTACCTGCTATGCCACATCGCTGGCCCCATAGAGATGAATTTGAGAGGTAAAGGGGACCAGCTCATGGTGGGCCATAAGAGAAAGTGGGGTTGGATCTCTGAGGAAAGGGTTTTAAACAGGGAGTGACAACTCTTAGCTCAGGTGAGAAATGACGCTGGACGGCCGTGCAGAAAAGCACATGCAGGCATCGAGGAGCTGCCTTACTCACTGGTGGACCAGGTGGCAGGGCTGGGGTGGTAAAGGGAAAAGAAATTACAGGAAGCCCTGTTACAGCCTGTACCTGGTGGTATGTACAGAGGGGAGCGGGCTTGAGGAAAAGTGGGTTTGGTTTCGAAGGATGCTTTGGACATAAAAGAGTTTTCAGTACCTGCCACACTGTGGAGACAGTGAGGAGCAGTTGGGTGTAGGAGTCAAACTCAGAAGGACAGATTTTGAGAAGCTTTAGCATATAGGTAGGGGTGTGTGTGTGTTAAAGATTGATTTAAAGAGAGAGATCTTCTATCTGCTGGTTTGCCTCCCAAAATGGCCACAATGGCCAGGGCTGGCACAGGCTGAAGCCAGGGGCCAGGAACTTCATCTGGGTTCCCCATGTGGGTGCAGGGGCCCAACCATTTGGGCCACCTTCTGCTGCTTTCCCAGGCACATTAGCAGGGAGCTGGATCAGAATGGAGCAGCCAGGACTCATATGGGCGATCGTAGTGGGATGCCAGCATTGCAGGTGGGGGCTTAACTCTCTGCACCACAGCATCAGCCCCTAAGTGGTATTTATAGCCAAAGGATGGAGGACCCAGGACTACACGTGTGAGTGACGGCTGGGATACTGATAGGACAGAAAGCAGAGGTTGCTGGTGACCTTGACCACGCCTCCCCTGGCATTCGTCAACTTTGTTGTGTGATTCCAGTCCCTAGACCTGACTACCTTTACACCAACTGTCAGCCCCTCCCATCCTGCCCTCCCTCCTGGCCTAGCTTTGGTGCTGGGCTCGTTGTGATGAAAACACATGGGAAAGTCTCTGGGTACAGCCCCCGCTGCCTGCCTTCTCTGTGTACCTAAGCAGCTGAATGGTGCCAGCCAAACATACTGGGTGGGTGGTCCCTGTAAGTACAGATCTCCCAGGGGCACATGGCGTTTGCCAAGCCTGTCCAGGCTGCTCCTTCTCTTGCTTACCCACTGATGCCACGTGTCATGCTTCGTGGAGATACAGAAGCCACCCAGTGGAGACTTGCTGCTTGTTTACAATGCCCTGCTACCTGCATGTACACGTCTGTCCCCTTCCCAGCCTCTACCAGGGACTTTGCCCTTCAGTTATCCCCGCTCCTTCTTGTATCACTGACGCTTCCCTCGCATCCCATCTCGCCAGTGGTTTGCTAAGACCAGGCTGAGTTCTGCCTGGGGCGAGTCTGGAGCTTCCAGTCTCCCCTGGGGCGAATGGAGGCAGCTGCTCACAGAGGCCTTGGTGTGCCCGCACCACCCCTTCTCAACCTTCTCCACTATTAAGCACCTCTGTAGCCTAAGCCCCACTTTTCTCTTGTGTAAAATGGGGACAGTAGTGCCACCTGGCTCCGGGTGGTGCTGTGCAGCTCTTGAGGTGCTGGGGCTGAGTCTTTCGGGCTGTGGGTCGCCCTGGCTGCAGCTCAGACCCGGATTCACTCCCCAGGCTGTGCAGCTGGGTGTTCCTGCGGTTCCTGAACCGCCTCTTCCTGAATGTGCAGCTGCACAAGGGTCAGATGAAGATGGTCCACAAGGCAGCCCAGGCGGTAAGGCCCCCGTGCTGGGGTGGGGATGGCGGGGAGAGGCTGGGGCCAAGCTCTTGAGTCAGGCCAGCCCCATCGGCTGGTGGGAAAAATGCAGTGCTCTTGGGTGACCTTCTCTCCATGTCTCACGGCCCTGCTCCCACAGGGCTTCCACTAACATCTTTTCATCATGGTCCTCACAACCATGACGTCAGTGCATTACCTTAAAAGTTGTCGGAAGGCTGCTCTACTCTGAGAAATATGCTCAGAGCAAGAAGTCTTCAGCTGAGCCCTCCCTCCCTCCCTCCCTCCCACCCCCTTCCCGTATTGCTCTGGTCTGAAGGCACTGGGGTTTGGCTTCCTGTGTGTTCAGGGTGGGGACAGGTTGGCACTTCCCTCTGGCTCTCCCTGGAGCAGGGCTTGCCGCTCGTCTTCCTCTCTACTCACAAGTCCCTCCTGGATGGGCTCCTGCTGCCCTTTGTGCTGCTCTCTCAGGGGCTGGGAGTGCTCCGTGTGGCTTGGGATCCCCGTACCTGCTCCCCTGCCCTCCGGTAAGAGCCTTGTGCCCCTGGACAGACATGGGAGGAGTTACAGGCTGGGAGGGGCCCTCTTCCTGGCACCTCTGCTCCCAGCAGCATGGCAGCCTTGCCTGTGGGGCTCACAGGGAGTCAGCTGAGGGTCCCAGGGCTATGGCTGCAGGTGTTCAGGCAAGACGCACGCTGCTCTTGGGGGCCCTAGGCTATCACTAGTCTCTGGCTCAGCCCCACCTCCAGAGACCCCTCCCTCATCAGGCTCTACCCTGTGCCCCACAGAGCTCTGATAAGGAACCTTGGGGGGCTTTTCCTGCCCCCAGAGGCCAACCTCTCCCTGGACAGCTCCGAGGGGGTCTTGGCAAGGGCCGTGGTGCGTGCCGTAAGTACCCCCAGTAGCTTTGTGTGGGGCCAGGTCAAGGATACAGGGTCTGTTTCTTCTCTGGCCTTGAAACCTGCCCTCGCTCCCTCCCATTCCAGGCCATGGAGCAGCTGCTGGTCAGCGGACAGCCCTTGCTCATCTTCCTGGAGGAGCCCCCTGGAGTCTTGGGGCCTCGGCTGTCAGCCCTGGGCCAAGCCTGGCTAGGACTGGTGATGCAGACAGTCCAGTTGGGCATCATCCCAGATGCTATGCTGGTGCCAGTGGCCATCACCTATGACCTGGTTCCAGATGCACCATGTGACAGTTACCATGTGAGCACCTGGCACGACTGCCCCTGGGGATCCCAAATGGACACCAGCTGCAGACAGGAGGCAGTACTGTGTGGCTGAGCCACCCTAGGGCTGGGGTCAGAGTGCGGGTACGTGAGCATGTGTCTATGCAAAGGCATCTCCCTGCATCTCCATCCTCACATTTCTTCCTCAAAAGACCCTGTGGGGAAGGCAGGGTTTCTCCTGTTTCATGGATGAGGAAATGGGAGCTTGAGAGGAAGCGGTCCTGCATCAGGTCGGCCCTGAGATAAAACTGAGCAGGCGGTAGCAGGGGGTGCCTCTGGAGAGTGAGGTGGGCCCTGAGCACAGTGAGACCTGAGAGCAGCGCCCTCCCATGAGGAGCTGCACCTTTACCCTCCCCTCCCTCCAGACCTCGGCTCCCCTGGGGCTGTGGACAGTGGCGCTGGCTGTCCTGCAGAGCCTGTGGAACTGCTGGGGCCGCCGTCGCCGGGTCTGCGTCCGGGTGCACCTAGCCCAGCCCTTCTCCCTGCAGGTATGGAGCCCACTGGGCAGGGCTGGGAGTGCCTGGGGATCCATCCTGGCAGCATGGCCCTCAAAGTCTCTGCAGAGACAGCTTTGCCTGCCTTAGGTGGGCTTTATGCAGGGTTTCTGGTGGGCCAGAGAAGGCCATCTAAGAGCCTTGTCCTGGACAGGAATACATCATCAATGCCAGAAGCTGCTGGAGCAGCAGGCAGACCCTGGAACAGCTGTTGCAGCCCATCGTGCTGGGCCAATGGTAAGGCAGGGGAGTGCCTGGGTCTCAGCCCTTTAGCACCTGCCTGTGTGGGGAATACGCCATCTTCCCCCAAACATACCAGCTTGCGGTGGGGTCGTCTTGAACAGTACCACGCCCTCGTCTTGCCTGCAGTTTAAGTGTGGAATATGCACCCAGGCCTGCAAGGAGCTGAGGTGACATAAGCCACCCCTCCTCTGGGACTGGGAGGGAGAAACGCCTTCACCTTGAGAAAGGCCCAGCTTCCCCCACTGTTTTCAGGTTTGGTCCCTTCATCCTCTGATCTGTGTCTCTGTCCCAGTTCTGTTGTCCCAGATACTGAAAAGGAGCAGGAGTGGACCCCAGTAACTGCGCCCCTCTTAGCCCTCAAGGAAGAAGACCAGCACCTGGTCAGGAGACTGAGCCATCACATCCTAAGTGGTGAGACGGACTAGCCCTGGACTTTGGGGGCGGGTCCTGAGCAGTGCCTTCTCTCTGTGGCTCGGCCAGTCAGGGCCCTGTGTTCCAAGTGAGTGTCTGCACCGACCTGCTCTCCCTTCATGGCACACTTGGGACGTCTGTAAGGTGGAACCTCCCCCACCCCTAAGAGCAGAGCACCCAGCAGAGCAGGAGGGAGCAGCTGAATGAGTGCACCCAGATGGCTGCCTAGACAGTCAGACAACCGTGCCGAGGGCAGAGGCCAGCCCAGAGCCCCAGTCACAGCCAGCCTCATCCCACATCCTCATGTGGCCTCTCTGAGCCTGATCTCCTTAGCTGCATATGGGGATGAGGGTCATGGGACGGAGGCTTGTGACCGGAGGGCTCTGGCAGAATTCTGTGACCTAGTGCCTCTCTGGTGCAGAGACTTGGGGCTAGGTAGGCCCTACAAGATGAAGGGGAAGTCCCTGAGCTTCTGGCCTGTCAATCTACGTGCTGAAGGCCAGCTCTCTGGGCTCTCCTGAGACCTCGCTGGGGTGGAGTTGGGGTTGGGCCATGTGGCGGGTGAGGCTTGGCCAGATGATGTGACCAGCACCGCACTCTTGGCCCCAGCTGGCGTGGCAAGCTCAGCGGTGATGAGCACGGCCATCATGGCGACGCTGCTGCTGTTCAAACACCAGAAGGTGAGGTACGGTGTGGTGGGGCCCAGGGAGGGGCGTGGCCCCGTGCTCAGCCCTGCTCTGCCCACCCAGGGCGTGGTCCTGTCACAGCTCCTGGGGGAGTTCTCCTGGCTGACGGAGGAGACGCTGCTGCGAGGCTTTGATGTGGGCTTCTCTGGGCAGCTGCGGTGCCTGGTGCAGCACACACTGAGCCTGCTGCGGGCGCACGTGGCCCTGCTGCGCATCCACCAGGGGGACTTGCTGGTGGTGCCCCGGCCCGGCCCTGGCCTCACGCACCTGGCACGTCTGAGCGCCGAGCTGCTACCTGCCTTCCTGAGTGAGGCTGTGGGTGGTGAGTCCCGAGGGCCAGGCTGGATGGGATTTGTGTGCAGAGATGAGGGGATTGGCTCCCCCTCATCCTCTCCTGCTTCCCACCTAGCCTGTGCTGTGCGGGGGCTGCTGGCCAGCAGAGTGCCACCAGAGGGACCCTGGGAGCTGCAAGGCATAGAGCTCCTGAGCCAGAAAGACCTGTACAGCCAGATCCTGCTGCTGCTGCACCTGCTGCCGCAGGACCTGCTGCTCCTGCAGGTCAGGCCTCCCCTGGGCCCAGTGTGGCCTTGGGCCTGTCCTGACGCCCTCTGGGAGTGGGACAGGTTGTGCCCCGCCTCTGGTCAGCCCTTGCCTGTGGGCTTGGCTTTCTTGAGGCCACACAAGTGCTGCTTTCTCCCTAGCCGTGCCAGTCTTCCTACTGCTACTGCCAGGAGGTGCTGGACCGTCTGATCCAGTGCGGGCTTCTGGTTGCTGAGGAGGTAGGCCACGCGGTTGGAGACAAAGGCCCTGTCTGGGCTGAGCTTCCTGCAGCCTCCCCTGCCCTGTGTGTGCTGGATGGGAGCCCCCTGGCTCGATGGACAGGGAAACCTGGGTTGTACCTCTACCACTCCTGCCCCAGGAGATGACAGGATCTGCTCCCTACACTTCCTGCCCCCCACATTTCTGTCCAAAGGACTGTGGCCCATGAGAGGGGGAACTGATTTCCTGCAGCCCACAGACTGGCTGGGCTCCTTTTGGGCTCCCTGGATTTGCTCTTACTGCTCTCATCTACACAGACCTGGTCTGGGGCATAAGGCTAATCCCTAGCCGACGTGACAAGGACCAATGGCTCCTGTCACCTCCAGACCCCAGGTTCCAGGCCAGCCTGTGACACCGGGCGCCAGCGTTTGAGCGGAAAGCTGCTGTGGAGACCGAGTGGGGACTTCACCGACAGTGACAGTGATGACTTCGAGGAGGCCGAGGGCCGGTTTTTCAGGGTAGGTAGCGAGAAGACTTCCCCAGAGGGAGGTGCTGGGGGGCAGTGGGAGCTGTCCTCACCCTGCCTGTCCTCCTCCAGCTCAGCCAGCAGTCACGCTGCCCTGACTTTTTCCTCTTCCTCTGCCGCCTGCTCAGCCCTTTGCTCAAGGCCTTTGCACAGGCGGCCGTCTTCTTGCACCAGGGCCAGCTGCCGGACTCCGGTAAGACCTCACTTCCTTCAGTCCTCAAGCTGGGGGCTCTGCCTGGGCTGGCCGCGGGCCTGGGCTAGGTCTCCTCTCCCCTGCAGAGTCAGGCTACACAGAGCAGCTGCTTCAGTTCCTGCAGGCCACCGCCAGGGAGGAAGGGATCTTTGGTGAGTCCCAAGCAGCCAGCCCTGGCTCCTAGAGGTTTGCTGGTGGCTGCTGCCCCCTGCTGGGCAGTGGCAGCCCAGCCCCAGGAAGGTGTGCGGCACAGTGGCTGAGCCTTGGGTCCTGTCTGAGTGCTGTCCCTGGGATGTTCCTTCTTTACACAAGAGGACAAGAAGCCTGCACCCAGTGGCTCCCAGCCCTCCCTCCCTCCCTCAAACGTTCACTTCTCTTCCCTTCTCTTCCCTCCAGAGTGTGTGGACCCCAGTCTCGCCGTGAGTGCCATCTGGACCTTCAGAGACCTGGGGGTGAGTGACTGTCACATCACCCTGTCCCCTTGTTCTCACCCCCAGAGCAAGTTGCCCAGGGAAACCCTCATGTGCTCCCCCCCCCCCAGGGCTGGCCTTGGTGATGCCTCATTGAGATGCAGGGATTTACCTGGTGTCTCCCCAGAACAGATGCGGGGACAGGAGGCTGGAGATGGGAGGGGTTTCCTGTCCCTCTTGGTCTCCCAAACCACTGGCTCCTCACACTCCCAGGTGGGGTACTGAGTGTGGTTTGAGATGGGGCAGTGTCTGCACACAGACACAGACCTAAGGAGCCAGACTGCAGAGTTCTGGGACGTGGGCTTGGTCCCTGTGTGCGCAGTCCCCACAGCAAGGGTGCTCAGTCTGTTTCTCCTGCCCAGGTGCTGCAGCAGACGCCCAGTCCCACAGGCCCCAGGCTCCACCTGTCCCACACATTTGCATGCCGGGACAATCAAGACAAGCTGGAACAGTTCATCCGGCAGTTCATCTGCAGCTAGACCTGGGGAACGGAGCCTGCGCTGACTCCTCAGCCTGGACGCAGCCATGTCCCGGAGCCAGACGACGGACGAGGCTGCAAACCCTTAGCTGGGCTACAAAATCGTTGCTGTTTGACTGTTGCGCATCCCTTGCTGTCTCCATCCTTTGCTGTGATAAACAAGGGGACAGAGCAAGTTCTCTTCCCAAACCCAACTGTCGCTTGTGGTGTGCCTGTGTAGGTAGCCGCGCCTCCTTCCCCGTCTCCCCCACCAGACCAGCCCTGAGAGAAGACAGAGCATGGACCCAGCGGCCACGTGGCAGGACAGATTTATTGAGAGCTCGATCTTCCTCCTTTCCACCTAGCGCCTTGAGGCAGCTGGCAGGAGCCCACGCTGGCACTGGGCTTCCCCGGTACTGTGCTGTGCGGTGCTGTGCTGTGCTGAGTGGCAGTGGAAACCCCGTCCTGTGCGCCCCATCACACCACCTTGTTGACAATGACGCCAAGTCCTTCAATCTCACACCGGACTTCGTCTCCCTTCTGTAACAGAGTGGGCCCCAAGTTTCAGCCTTGGTCCAGACTCGCGCATGTACACACACAGGCCTGCTGGGTCCCTTCCTTGCTCCCTTTCCTCCCATCTTGAGCAAACCCACCTTGAGAAAGACGGGAGGCTTCCTGAACACACCAACACCTGGGGGGGTCCCGGTCAGGATGACGTCTCCTGGATAAAGAGTGACGAACCTGGGGCAAAGCAAGAGGACCAGAGGGTCAGCTCAGCCGGCAGGTGTGTGTGTGTGTGTGTGTGTGGTGGGGGCAGGGCTGGCCGCACAGGCTGCACACTCACTGGGAGACCCAGGCTATCAGCTCTTCCGTCTTAAACACCATCTGGCTGGTGCTGCTGCTCTGGACCACCTCCCCATTGACTCGGCAGCTGATCTTCAAGTTGTGTGGATCTGAAACGGAAGCGCGGAGGGTCACCCCTCTGCCACACGGAGGGAGGCTGTGTGAGCTGCACGTGTGAGAGCGTCACCTGTGGCCCCCTTGGCTCAGCATTACCTGGGAACTTCCACAGACACTGGCCCCCTTGTGCCCCCTGCATCCTCCGCCACAGTCACTTGGGTGAGTGACAGGAGGGCAGTCCAGACTCAAGTGGGGAGAAAAAGGCTAGGGTTTTTGCCCTACAAGATGGACAGCTGTCCACAGCAGAGGCTAACAACTGTAGCCAGAAAAACGACCCCGCATCCACAGAGCACGAGGGCGACAGCATGAGCAGGGACAGCGAGGCCCCCGTGTCTGATGTAGGCAGGCCCCGCCCACCTGTGACAGCGTCCTGGTGGACTTGCACTTTGCGTGTTCTTGTGACGGCGTTCACGCTCTGAGCACTGCCTGCCTTACTGAATAGGTGCTGGGAGGCCCTGGGCGTCTGGTGCACTGGGTGTCTCTGTGGCTCTGGCCCTGCCAGTTATCAGTGGCTGTGCTATACCTTCTTGGCCAGTGGCCCCCTCCTTGCTGTTCTGGTCACACAGGGCTGACCTCTCCGTTACTGTGGAAAACGCACAGGCTCTGAGACTGCCTCTCACACCAACGCTCAAGGGTCAGTGTTGCTTCCTTCCAACGTGGCAGCTGGGGGAAGGCTGGCCCACGTGTCGGTGTGACACTGACCCTGGTAATGGGCTTCATGAATGCAGTCTGACCACCTCTGCAGTTGCGTCCCCTAGGGGGCTTGGGGCTGCAGAGCTCAGCACTGAGGCTGAGACCCACCCTCTATAGAAGCAGCAAGAAAAGGGCCATGGGAAGGGAGGGGCTCCGCATGTAGCTGGACTCCCTCTCCAGCGCCTGGAATGCTGCTTTGTCCCCACACAGGTACCTGCAAGGATAGGTACAAATGGCAAGAACCAGGGACCTACCTGCCACACTGTCCTTGGTCACCAAGGCAGGGCCCAGGGGGCAGAAGGTGTCAAAGGTTTTTCCCAGTAGCCACTGCTTTCCGTTGCGTCTCATTTGCCAGTCACGAGCACTCACATCTTGAGCCACGGTGAAGCCGGCCACGTAAGCCATAGCATCCGTGGCCTGTAAGGGCAGACAGGTTACATCACAGGTGACACTAATCCCTACAAAGGATCCTAAATCCTGTATCTCACAGGAGCCCCCAGAGCCAGCCAAAGGTTGTGGGTGAGAGCAAGGGACAAGGCAGACGGGGGCTGACCACTTCCCAGGGCCGGGGGCAGCTGGCATCACTGTGAGGAGGCAGGAGCAGGGTCTGGGGGCCCATCCCTTCCACCTCACCTTGATGTGTTTGCCTTTCTTCCCAATGATCACGGCCAGCTCCACTTCCCAGTCCACCTCCTGTTGAGTGGGAGAGCAGCGAGCTGTAGTGGCCATTCCTGCATGCGGAGGCCGCACACCAGGCCTCAGGGCCAGGCCTCCACACCTGCCACGAAGCAGAGCTCATGGCCAGCTGCAGGATGTGTATATCCCTAAGCGCTGGGTAGTGGCAGGCAGCACTGCTGGAGGAAGGCACAGCTCCACACTGACCACAAGACCAACAAGTCTGGGAGGTTTAGTTCAGAAGTCAACTCTTGGGGCCAGTGTAGTGGCATAGTGGGTTAAGCTGCTGGCTGCGGCACTGACATCTCCCATATGGGTGCTGGTTCGAGTCCTGACTGCTCCACTTCCAATCCAGCTCCCTGCTAATGCACCTGGGAAAGCAAGGAGGATGGCCCAAGTGCTTGGGCCCCTGCACTCCCCCTGCAGCATGGGAGACCCGGAAGAAGCTCCTGGCTTCTGGCTTTAGCCTGGTCCAGGCCATTTGGGGAGTGAACCAGCGGACGGAAGACCTCTCTCTATCCCTCCTTCTCTCTATGTAACTCTGCCTTTCAAATAAGTACAATTTTTTTTTTAAAAAAGAAAAAGTCACTTTTGATAGCTGCAATAAAGACTGAATACCAAGCAATGACAGCTACCAACAGTTAGCCCCACAGTGTGCCCAGCACTGCTCCAAGTGCTGTGACCCATTAACTCATTTTAATGATAACAGTTCAGCATCACGAAGTTAAGTGTGGGCAAAGGACTTAATAAGCAATGCATAAAGAGGAAATAACCCATGGCCACAAACAATGAAAAAAATGCTCGCTCTCCTCATCGCAAAATGCAACTAGGCCCTTCAGATTGGCTGCTGTTTCTAACGGTAGTAACTAGAACCGGTGTAAGAACATGGACACCTGGATGCTGGTCTCTAATACAACTCCCCACTAGAAGAAACAAGATCCCAGGAAGCGGTTAATTCCAGGTCAAGATGAGTACGAGATAAGCCTGGCGTGTCCTGGCTAGAAAGCAAGGAGGTACTCAAGTGATGGGGCCGGGAACCAATGGGAAACTCCCCTCCCCCCACAACTGGCCAAGCTGAGGTCAGAGCGCACGGAGATGGGAGTGGACTTTGCAGTGCTGTGCAACACACCTGCGTCTCACACTGGAGTGCCTGCCTTTGATTCCTGGCTCTGTTGCTGACCCAGCTTCCTGCTAATGCAGACCCTAGGAGGGAGCAGGTGACAGGCCAAGTACTTGAGTCCCTGTCATCCAGTGTGAGGAGAACTCGACTGAATTTCGGCCTCCTGGTTTTAGCTTGTCCCAGCCCCAACCACCACAGTGTTTTAGGAGTGAATCAGAGGCTGGAGGATCTCTGACCTTCTGTCTTTCAAATAATCAAGTAATTTTTAAAAAAGGTAAATGATGAATTACAGGTAAATTACAGGTAAATGATAAATTACAGGTAAATGATGAATAAAAATAAAAATCAGAAATTTCAGGATACCAAAGGTGTGCAGTAAACAAAGGAAGGGAGACAGCGTTTCTTCACAGAATGCCAGTGATGAAAGTATAAGGCCCAATAGAAAAGCCATGTGTCCCCACCCCGCAGTGCAATAAGTTAGGGGGGATGAGAAGCTGAGAGGCAGTAAGACAGAGTCCCCAGCTCACACCATGGCCCACTTACTAGTTACAAGGATGAGAGCACACCTTCACAATCGGGAGATCTAGTGGCATCAACTACACCAACCGGCTAAACTTTAGGGCCAGCAGACGTGAGCCTCCTCACGGGAGCACACAGCACCGTCTGTGGGAAACTCCAGACCAAAGTGCGTAACCTGAACCTCATCGTGAGGACACAAGGCAAATCCAGAGTGCGGGACGTGTGGGCAGGGAGCCCGGCTGGGGTCTTCCCAAGGTCAGCGTCACGACAGACAAGGGTGGGCAGACCTACCGAGAGTGGAGGGCAAACCATGGCCAGCTTAGGGGCTGCGTTTCTGTTTGTTTATCCCAGGGGCAGAGAGAGAGGTCAGTCCTATCCACTGGTTTACGCTCCAAATGCCCGCACAGGCTGGGGCTGGGCCTGCGGGTGCCGGCATCAGGGACTCAGTCCAGGTTTCTCGCGTGGGTCACAGGGACAGCACCTGGGCCATCACTGCTGCTTCTTGGGGTCCACATTAGCTGGAACCAGGAGCCGGAGCTGGGAACCCAACCCGGAAGTCTGATGTGGGGCTTGGGAACTGCCCAACACCTGCACCTGCATGCCTGTTTGTGCAAATAAATCAGGTCTTCCCGCACCACCGCCGTGCTCACTCATGTGTCACGACACCACGACAGCAGAGCTATACTGCCATAACACAGTCCACACTGCATTCAAGGCCCAACATTTATTATTAACTGGCCTTTTAAGAAAAAGTCAGTGGAGCCCTGATCAAAACCTCTCAAGAGACATAACCAAAATGTGTGCGGCCTTGATTAATCCTAGATCAACCCCAAAAAAAAGCAACCAAATTCAGAGTCACCTTCGGTCAACTCTGAGCATTCCCGGTTGGGAATGGGGCCAGCTGGACTATGGATTAGATATTATTCACGTTCATTTTATTAGTGGTAACCATGGTATGGTCATGCAGGCCACTGTCCCTATTAGGAGATGCATGCTTAAGTTTTTTATGAGTGAATTGTTTTAGTATCTGCAACTTTCAAAGGTTCTCACTCCAAAAATATATACGTTCAAGCCGGCGCCGTGGCTCAATAGGCTAATCCTCCACCTTGCGGCGCCGGCACACCGGGTTCTAGTCCCGGTTGGGGCGCCGGATTCTGTCCCGGTTGCCCCTCTTCCAGGCCAGCTCTCTGCTATGGCCAGGGAGTGCAGTGGAGGATGGCCCAGGTGCTTGGGCCCTGCACCCCATGGGAGACCAGGAAAAGCACCTGGCTCCTGGCTCCTGCCAGGATCAGCGCGGTGCGCCGGCTGCAGCGGCGGCCATTGGAGGGTGAACCAGCGGCAAAGGAAGACCTTTCTCCCTCTGTCTCTCTCTCTCACTGTCCACTCTGCCTGTCAAAAAAAAAAAAAAAAAACAAAACAAAACAAAACAAAACAAAAAAAACAAAAATATATACGTTCAGATGAGGAAGGAGGGAGAGGAGAGACAGAAAAAATATGGCAAGATAAACCAGGTGAAGAGTCTGAGTGTTCATTATACCTTTGTTTTCAACTTTACTATAATTTCCAAAACATCCCCCAAACTCCTTTGTTTTTAAAGATTTATTTATTTGAAAAGCAGAGTGACAGAGAGGGAGAGACACAGAGAGAGACTGTCCATTGTTGGCTCAATCCCCCAGTGGCTGCAATAGCCAGGGCTGGGCCAGACTGAAGCCAGGAGCCAAGAACTCCATCCTGGTTTCCCACATGGGCAACAGGGCCCCAGCACTTGGGCCATCCTCTGCTGCCTTCCCAGGTGCATCAGCTGGAAGCTGGATGGGAAGTGGCGCAGCCAGGACTCAAACCAGTGCTGATACAGGATGCTGGCGTTGGAAGGAGCAGCTTAATCCACTGCACCACAATGCCAGTCCTTCCAAAACATATTTCTAAAATAAAAAAAGGAGAGGAAACTAACTAGTGTTAGTAATGGCCCAAACACTGCTGGTGGATGCGTGAAACTGTTATTTATTTATTTTTTTGAAAGGCAGAGTGGACAGTGAGAGAGAGACAGAGAGAAAGGTCTTCCTTTACCATTGGATCACCCTCCAATGGCTGCTGCAGCTGGTGCGCTGTGGCCAGTGCACCGCTCTAATCCGAAGCCAGGAGCCAGGTGCTTCTCCTGGTCTCCCATGTGGGTGCAGGGCCCAAGCACTTGGGCCATCCTCCACTGCACTCCCTGGCCACAGCAGAGAGCTGGACTGGAAGAGGGGCAACCAGGACAGAATCTGGCACCCCGACCAGGACTAGAACCCAGGGTGCCGGCACTGCAGGCGGAGGATTAGCCTAGTGAGCCGTGGCACCGGCCTGTGAAACTGTTTTTACAACTTCTCTGACGGTCAGTTGGGCAGAATTTCTCAAGCGTTTTAAAATGCTGCCTGTACTTTGACACATTCAAATTCTAGGAGCTTATCCAAAGGAAATAATTAAGTATTAATGGATGTACAAAGTCTTTTCTAGGCAAGCCTGGTCATTGCAACAATATTTATAAAAGCCAAAACTGGAAACAACTTTAGTCCAGCACCAGGGAACTCCTGAGGAAGTTACAGCTGTCGGTACAACAGCAATTCCTAGGCAATCTAAAATCCGGCAGGAAAATTGCTCAGTAGTGTGAAAAATGCTCTGATGGAGTCTTAAGTAAAATGCTGGTGCAGGAGGAGTATAAATACACACGGAATAAAAAACACTGGGATAAAAAACACTGGGATAAAAAACACTGGGAAGTTATGCAGCAAATACTAATACTACAAACCCCAGGCAGTACGAACATGGGTGGCTGTGCACTTTCCTGTTGATTGGTCGTCATCATTGATTTTCTCTCTCTCTTTTTTTTTGATAGGCAGAGTTAGACAGTGAAAGAAAGAGACAGAGAGAAAGGAGAAAGGTCTTCCTTCCGTTGGATCACCCCGCAAATGGCTGCTACGGCCGGCTGGCACGCTGTGCCGATCCAAAGCCAGGAGCCAGGTGCTTCCTCCTGGTCTCCCATGCGGGTCCAGAGCCCAAGCACTTGGGCCATCCTCCACTGCCTTCCCGGGCCACAGCAGAGAGCTGGACTGGAAGAGGAGCAACCAGGACAGAATCCGGTGCCCCGACTGGGACTAGAACCCAGGGTGCCGGCACCGCAGGCAGAGGATTAGCCTAGTGAGCCGTGGCGGCGGCCTTGTCATTGATTTTCTACAGAAGGTCCGTAACTTTTGTAATCAGGGAAAGATGGGATTGCTTTTTTTCTGAGGCCACTGCTATTAGTGTGTGAGCCCCTGCAGTCTCTACTCCCTGTGATGGGGTCTCCTGCAGCCTGAAGGCCAGGCTCTGGGCGCCCTGCGGGGGCTGCAGCGGGCAGGCACCCACCTGGCTCTCGGGCGGGAGCACGACCTCATCGTAGGGCCCCACGATGGAGCTGCCGAACTTGCTGAAGATGATGGGCTCCTTGGGCACGGGCACGTTCTGCTCTTTGCAGTGATCCACGTAATTCAAGCCCACGCACACCACTTTGTCTGGCCTTGTGACGGGGGCCAGGAAGGTCACCTCTGACCGCGGCAGGACTGGCAGCTGGGCAGCCAGGGCTCTGCAGAGAGCAATCAGGGGAGAGGGGCTGGTTGGGAGCAGGCTGGCCATCCTGGGGCACACTGCGGAAATCCTGCAGCAGCTACAATGTTTGCTTTTTACATTTTCTAACTTTCAATTTATCTTCATCTTATTTGAAAGGCAGAGACAGAGAGAGTCCGTCTGCTGGTTCATTCCTCAAATGCCCACAACAGCCAGGGCTGGGCCAGGCTGAAGCCAGGAGCCAGGAACTTAATCCAGGTTTCCCACCTGGGTGGCAGGGGTGCGAGTACTTCAGTGAGCATCTGCTTCCTCCCTGGGAGCACATTGGCAGGCAGCTGGATCAGAAGCAGAGGAGGCTGCCCCTGAACTTGGCACTCCTATATGGGATGTGGGCATTCGCAACAGCATCTCACTGCTGTGCCAAGCACCCGCCCCGGGTTTGCTTTGTCAAACAGAGTGAGGAACCTGCTTTCAAAGGTGCCCTTTGGAGATTTATATCATTCATGGGCCACACAAAGTCACCAACTCAATGAGGAGCCTGTGACAGATTCACTGAATCCCCAGTCCCAACTGTGGTTGCTTTGGCAGGGCCGCAGCAAATGATTCCCCCTCCCCCGTTCCAGATCAGTCCAGCAGGGTCAGTATGAAAATCGAGCCCCGCTACTGCCCTTGGCCATGAAGCACTATTCGCTCTTTTACCCAGTGTTAATTCTCGCCCCCCACTGGGTAATTCAGGTCCAGGTAAGAGGATTCAAAAGCGGCCTGCCATCCCTCTGGTCACCCTGTCCCCCTCCCTGGAGACCACCATCTGTATAGCTCCTCAAAGCTCCCCCCACCACACTTTTATATGCACACGATGGCACCCCAGGCTCCCATACACCCTTCTTTTCTTTCCTTTTTCTTTCTTTTTTTTTTTTGACAGGCAAAGTTTGACAGTGAGAGACAGAGAGAAAGGTCTTCATTCTGTTGGTTCACCCCCCAAATGGCTGCTACGGCCAGCGCGCTGTGCTGATCCGAAGCCAGGAGCCAGGTGCTTCTTCCTGGTCTCCCATGCAGGTGCAGGGCCCAAGCACTTGGGCCATCCTCCACTGCCCTCCCGGGCCACAGCAGAGAGCTGGACTGGAAGAGGAACAACCAGGACAGAACCAGTGCCCCAACCAGGATTAGAACCCAGAGTACCGGCACCGCAGGCAGAGGATTAGCCTAGTGAGCCGCGGTGCCGGCCTTTCTTTTTTCTACCTTAGTATCTTCCAGCGATCTCTCCATAGAGAGCAGCCACTATTTTCCCTCCACAGCTCTGGTTACTGCTCATGTCACTACAACCCACTCCCTAATGAGGGGCGTGGAAGTTGTTTCCAACCTTGGGAACACGGTGTCAAGGACTCTGGGTGCTCTCAAACATTTCTGTTTCCTGAACACGATAAGGTGGAGTGGTTTGAACTGACTGCTCACCAATCCCCCAGGACAGATTCCACAGGGCTCCTGGCTTCGGGGCCGCCCCACCCAATCCAGCCCAAACTTGGCAGCTGTCCTGAGAGATTGCTGCTGAAGTCCTCTCTCCTCAAAGGAGCCAAGCGTCCAAAGCATTCTTCGGCTTCCCAAGCTGCCTCGCAAGTCCCCTGGCCCCGGACCCTGCAGACAGGCGGGGGCTTAATCCCATGGGGAAAGCAGCGCGAGGACAAAGTAGAGGCTGGCTCCGCTACCCAGAGGGGGCCTTGGAGAGCTGCCCACCCTCTCAGGGCCTCCTAATGAGAACAGGTAAGAAAGGAAAGGTGAAAAGTTCCCCTGCTGGCTGTTTCCCAGGGCAGGGGCTCCAGGGCGACACTGCCAGCTGCCTTACCTTCTTGCCACCGACAGGGTGGCCTCTCCCTGCTCCAGGAACTGCATCATGGTCTTGGGGAGCGTGGGGTCAAAGGCGTTGAGGTCGATGACTCCCCCCCCACTCTCTGACTCCAGGCCTAGGCGAGGCCCTGCCAGGTGAGGGGCCTGGAACTGCACCAGTCTCATGTCTCTGGAGGGTTGCAGGGGCCGCTTGTGAGCCTGCAGCAGAGCCCTGAGCAGCCTCCTCCCAGCAGATGCCAGCATCAGCCCCTCCGCAGGGAAAGAGCAGGACCTGGAGGACAGAGAGGTCCCGGAAGCTCCTCAGCCGCAGCCCCGTCCCCTCGCCCCACCGCGATTCAGAATCATCTCACCCTGCCAGCAACCATGTCATGCCATACACACCACGCCAGTCCCGGGAATGCCAGTGTTTCTGGAAAGTTCACGCTGTGCCTGGCACATAGCAGGCCCTGGGGAAACCAGGCCGACAGACTCAGCCCTGCCATCCTGCGCGAACAGCTGACATGAGCTGTAGTACTGGGACCAGTGCCGTGGAAGTGACCAGGGGTCTGCCTTTTATCTGGTGCTGTGAGGTTGAGGACATGATGCGGGCTGAGCTGAGCACACACGGGCAGCAGGAGTTGTCAGGGTGGCAGCCCAGCACGGGCAAGTGGCCACTGCTGAAACTGGCTTCCTACCTGCCCAGCCATTGTCAAATGCTAACTTGATTGTGTTACATTATTTATTTATTATTTATTTGAAAGAGTTACAGAGAGAGGTAGAGACAGAGAGAGAGGTCTTCTATCCGCTGGTTCACTCCCCAGATGGCTGCAACGGCTGGAGCTGTGCCAATCCGAAGCCAGGAGCTTCTTCTGGGTCTCCCACATGGGTGCAGAGGCCCAAGGACTTGGGCCATGTTCTACTGCTATCCCAGGCCATAGCAGAGAGCTGGGTCGGAAGTGGAGCAGCCGGGACTAGAACCAGCACCCATATAGGATGCTGGTGCTTCAGGCCAGGGCTTTAACCTGCTGCGCCACAGCGCCAACCCTGACTGTATTACCTTGTTACTTAAAATGCTTCCCACTGCTGCCACCCTCAAGCAAGAGCCTCTATCAGGCTGCCCAGGCCTCCTGGAACAGCTCTGCGCCTGCCCCTCTTCCTCTCAGTGACTTGTCTCCGCTGCTGGAGCACAGGCTGCCCGAGGCGAGAGTCTGCACACAAGCAGCGGGGCCTGACGAGGACCACCGAGCTGCCTCCCCCAGCGCGGGGGCCAGGGCTGCTGAACCCACAGTGCCTGGTGCCCAGAAAGCTCTCTCTCCACTCTCTGCTGAGTGAGCAACTGAGAGAAGCCAGGACTTGGCTCCTCACCATGGGAAAGCCTGGTGACTGTCAACCTTGGGAGGCATGGTCATGCCTTCCCTCCTTGAACCACCTGGAAAGAGTTCAGGTCCTACTGACAAGCCCCACTGTCATGTTCTGTTCTTAATCTAAGTCTGGCCTCCCCTCTGCACCACGGAGACTTTCCTCTGGATGGTTCTTTGCTTTCAAAAATACCCCTTTATGGGTCAGCACTGTGGTGTAGTAGGCTAACCTTCTGCCTGAGGTGCTGGTTCCTGTCTCAGCTGCTGTGGCCTGGGAAAGCAGTGGAAGATGGCCCAAGTCCTTGGGCCCCTGCACCCGCGTGGGAGACCAGGAAGAATCTCCAGGCTCCTGGCTTCAGATTGGCGCAGCTCCGGCTGTTGTGGCTATGTGGGGAGTAAACCAGACCTCTCTCTGTCTCTCCCTGTCTCTGTCTGTAACTGCAACTCAAATAAATACATCTTAAAAAAAAAAAAAAAAACAAAAAACACAGCCCTTTATGCCACAAGTATGTGAGGTACCTGTCTTTTTTTTTTTTTTTTTTTTTTTACAGGCAGAGTGGACAGTGAGAGAGAGACAGAGAGAAAGGTCTTCCTTTGCCGTTGGTTCACCCTCCAATGGCCGCCACGGCCAGGACACTGCAGCCGGCGCACTGTGCTGAACCAATGGCAGGAGCCAGGTGCTTTTCCTGGTCTCCCATGGGGTGCAGGGCCCAAGCACCTGGGCCATCCTCCACTGCACTCCCTGGCCACAGCAGAGAGCTGGCCTGGAAGAGGGGCAACCGGGACAGAATCCGGCACCCTGACCGGGACTAGAACCCGGTGTGCCGGCGCTGCTAGGTGGAGGATTAGCCTAGTGAGCCGTAGCACCGGTGAGCGAGGTACCTGTCTTAACAGAGCCCTCCCTGGACTCCTGGTCTTCACCCAGATGAAGTAACCTGTTCAGTTAAAAATTCGTTAGTCTCAGGTCACCACTGCACTGGCCCTCAAAGTCCAACCAGGAAACCAGGGGCTTCAAGCCCCCGGCTCCGCTGTCTTCCACAATTACCAACTGTGCTATGGTCAGAGGGCGGCTCTAACCAAAGGGCCTGTGTTCAGGCTCGCCATGTGCTGCGCTAGGAGTCCTGTCCCCACTGCATGCCAGCTATCACCCACAACGTCTCATTTAATTCTCTTGACAGCTGTGGTGGAAAGGGGCTGTTAGCCCGTCCTTACAGACGAAAAAGTAAAGCTTAGAGCGGTTAAAGGGATTTGCCCAAGGGTCTCAGGGTCATTGGGCTAGAAGGAGAAAGAGCTGGGATTTGAATCCAAGTCCAAGTGACATTGAAATCCTTGGAAGACAACCCAGCTACAACCCCTCACTCCCCTCCCCTCCCCCGGGGCACTTTAACCCAGAGCCTATCGGAGAAGGAAGGACCTCCACCAGGAGTTCCTCCAAGGCCCCTAACTACCAAAAGCCACGCCTGAGAAAACACCGCCAGCTGGCGACCGGGCCCGCGCAGTTCTCCCGTGACAGGCACCTGCAGATCCGTCCACCACTACAGCCACGCCCCTCAAGTAGAGCTCTCCTGGGGCTGAGAGGTGCAGTCCCCTGCCCAGGCCCCAGTCGGAAAGTGGTCCCTGTGCTTCCGCAGTAACCGCCAGGCAGAGCAGCCGGAGACCCACCCAACGCTGCGAAAGGGGCGGCGGCACGAGGTGGGAACACAACAAACTTCATTCTGCGGAGCGGGGTTGCACGTGGGGCCCACGCCCACCACGTATGAAACCTAGGTCGGCCCCTCCGTCTTCATCCGTGTCTTGATTCGTCTCCTGCAGTCAGGGGGACCGCGCCACCCTGTCCATGGCTTCGTAAGCAGCTCGGGGACCCAGGTCCAGTCCCGCCCTCTGCGCGAGACCCGGGCGGCGGACACCCTCCCAGCCTAGCCCAGACCCAGTCTACCTGGCCTCGGCCGGCGATGCTGCCAGGCGCCCTGCGCCGTAGGGCTAAGGCTCACGGGCAGGAGGTGAAGGGCGAAGGGCGCCTGGGCACCAGCACAAGTCACCGCTGGCGCCAGCGACCCCGCCAGCCGCGGCACTACACTGACAGCTGAGTGGCGTGGCGTCCCGAGAATCACGCTGGGGATCCCGGGCGCGCCCCGTTGACGTCACGGAGCCAGGGCCAATAGGGCGCCTCTTTCGGCCCCGGAAGGCCAATCCCGAGGGCGGGCCCAGCGCTCATGGGCGGGTCTTCCTGGACGTTCCTTCCGGCCTCCGGTCCTGACGCCAGCGCCTGGGCGCCCTGGACTAACCCATACCCTAGCACGAGCGCGTCCGAAATGGAGTGTCCCGGACGCCTCGCTGACCGCCCCCAGTCCTGGCCCTGCTTCTGGGCCAGGCAAGAGGTGGAAGAGACCAGGTCGTAGCGCGCTGATTGACAAACGCGAGTGTTCTCGTCTTCTGGCCGTGACCTATCACTGACCCTAGATGGCGCAGGCAGTGAGCCTCGAAGCAGGTGCAGCACAGCTCGCCAGGCCTCTGACGTGTGAAGACAGAGGAGGGGCCTGGGCAAGAGGCCCCCACGTTATTTAAGGGCCGGATCATTGAGGACTTTACCCGTCCCACAGAGTTCGGCTCTTAAGTGCACGGGAGGGAGAGTGATTGGGTTTGGGTCCCCGCTCCGCACCCGACGCAGCAGGTGATGGCTCAAGTAGTCGGGTCCCTTGCCACCCAGGTGGGAGACTTGCATTGCCGGTTGCTGGCTTCTGCCGGGTGCAGGCATCTGGGGAAAGAAAGGGACGATGGAAAAATCTCTCCTCGTCCCTCCCTCCATCCCTAGCCTTCGCCTTCCCCACCTCACCCCACCCCCTCCTTCAAACAAATAAACATAAGGGAGACCTGCGTTTGAAAGGTTCGGCCCTGCCCCTGCCTCCAAGGGTGAGTGGTGCAGGGCGCACACGGTGAGTGCCCAGAGATACTAAGGGGGAAGCACTGACAGCCCGCATTGATGACAGGAGGCGGCCACGAGAGGGAAGGAGGTGCAAGGCTCGCCCCCAGGTCTCTGGGTAGGGAGCAGAGCCCTTCCTGGGGACAGGGCTGTAGATCTGCCAAAGAAAGCTAGTTACACCAAGCAGTGGCAAGGATGTGGAGGGACAGCACGGCCACCCATTGCTGGTGGGATTATAAAGCAGTGCAACCATGTTCAAAACCATTTTGGCAGCACTTTAAAACACTCCAACATTCACTTAGCATACGACACAGCCTTTTCACGCCTGGATATGGCAATACCGCGTTGTCACCTCAGCTCTGTGCTCCTAGAAAGAGTGATGAAATCCAGGAAAGGGGCCGGCGCTGTGGCATAGTGGTAAAGCCGCCACCCGCGGCATTGGCATCCCATACGGGCACCGGTTCAAGTCCCGGCTGCTCCTCTTCCCATCCAGCTCTCTGCTGTGGCCTGGGAAAGCAGTAGAGGATGGCCCAAGTGCTTGGGTCCCTGCACCCACATGGGAGATCTACCTAGAAGAGTCTCCTGGCTCCAGGCTTCGGGTCAGCGCAGCTCTGGCCATTGCGGCCATTTGGGGAGTGAACCAGCAGATGGAAGACCTCTCTCTCTCTGCCTCTCTGTAACTCTGCCTTTCAAATAAATAAATAAATCTTAAAGAAGGAAATCCAGGAAGCAACTTACTGGAAAACACCACTCTTTCCCATATGATTTGGATCTATTTTTTTAAGGTCTTATTTATTTATTTATTTAAGAGGGAGGCAGAGACAGAGAGAGATCCTCTGGTTCACTCCCCAAATGGCCAAACCGCCAGAGCGGGCCGAGCCGGAGCCAGGACTCGGGTCTCCCTCCAGGGTTTGCCGCTGTGCCGCTGTGTCGCTGTCCTAGTCCCATTCCCTGGTACAGAGCGGTGACACAGGATGTTTACCTTCTTCTTCTCTGGATGAATGAATGGATGAATGGATGAATGAATGGATGAATGGATGAGTGAAGCAGTGGGCTGGGGGCAGGATGGATGGATGCTGGAGTGGAGATGCCTCCCCTCCACCCCACCCCCGGTGTCTCCTGGCTTTTCCACATACGTGGGGCAGGGGACGGGATGGCCTGAGGCTGGGGTGGGGGACAGGGGTGAGACTGCCATCCCTCCCTTTGGGCCCATGGGCTGTGGTCAGCAGAAACCTGGACACTGGCCCCAGAAGTTTGTCAACAAAGCTGGGGACCTGGGGACTTCCTGGTCCCGGCCGGCTGGCAGGAAGCGACACACAGCCTGCCCTTTGGGGCTTCATTTTTAGTTTCTGGATGTTTTACTGTATTTGCTGATTCTTCAAAACTGGAGAACTTGCATGCGCCAGAAGAGCTCGGGGAAGAAAGCAGGTGGGGCAGTGGCCGGCGGGAAGCGGGGAGGATGGGAGGATGGGGTTGGTGGCTCAGGTCCAGGTGGGCTGCCTGGAGGAGACACCGAAGGACTTTGATCCCCATGCCGCCAGGGAGCTGTGCCTGTGACCAGGCACGCTCAGGGCGCTGTGGCCTGGCCTCACCCTGCGAACTCTGCCCAGGCTGCACTCCTCACACCCCTCAGTCAGCAGTATTCACTGACTGCTCCCCCCAGCATTGCGCCAGCCGCCCTGCCTGCTCTGGGGCCCTGGGGTGGCGGCCATGGTTCCTGCTCGGGGAGACGGCACTGGGCATGGCAGCCTCGGGCCCCTGCCTCCAGGGCGCACTGGAGTCTGGAGGCACGGTTCGCAGCCCCACAGTCCCCTTTGAAGTGAGGGCCCACGGCAGTTGAGAATCTTCCAGCTACGTGTGCAGAGCACCCCGGTCCAAGTGGCTTAAGGGGTGGGGTGGGTGTAGGTGGGGGATGGCCTGAAGGGGCTTGTCTAAATGAAAAGTGCAGAGATTGGAAGGGGACTTGCTCAAGGTGTGGTTTGACTTTGAGCTTAGGCCCCGATGCTCTTCCCTTCTCCCTATTGTTTTCTCTCCTTCAACCCTCAGCCAGGGCTGCTTCTGCCCCAGCTTTGTTCTCATGGCTCCTCACGGTGACAAAATGGCAGCAATAGCTCCAGTCCTTCTACCCCATCATCGTCAGAGATTGAGGAGAGGAAGTGGGAGCTTCTTCCTTGCTCAGCATTTCCAGCCGAGGTCTCCCTGGGCTTCATCGGCTATCATCAGGCCAAGTGCCCACCCCAGTTCATTCGGATGACCCGGAACAGGCAACACGCCATTGGCTCGGGCCAGGCTTTGCTCTCTCTCCCTGACCCCAGTCTTCCTGAGTGGAGGAGGGATCTCCAGGCAAGACTGGGGAGTTACTGCTGGGAAAGGGAGGCGGATGCAATCGGCTGACTTCCCTCGTCACCCTCAGGTGGCCCAGGGACATCCGTGAGAAAGCTCCCGAGGGGAGGGCCTTTTACTGAAGGGGAGGGGCATGGGGAAGACACAGATGCCGCAGGTTCAGGGCCGCTCAGAGGCAGAGGGCCAAGCCGCAGGAGCGGAGGCAGGTGCGGCCCAGCAGGTGATGAGAGCGCAGCTGGGGCTCCTGCGGGAGGAACAGCAGAGCGACCAGGAACACAGCCACCGGCAGGGAGCCCAGGCTGAGACAGGCCAGGCAGCCTCCCGGGAGGGAGGTTTGTGGCCTGCAGATCCTCGCCCCACATCTTCCCTCTCCAGACACGAGATGGGCGTGTGGGTGGGTGTGGATGGGGTGGGGGCAGGTTCTTTTAGATGCCCTCATCTTGGCCCTACCTGGGCACGGGCGGCCCCTGGCTGGGCGGGCTCTGGCACTTCCCTGTGCAGACGGGATCACACTGCCATCCCGCCTGGGAGCCCCGTGGTGGTGCTCACTCATGTCGCGAGCAGTTAGACTCTGCACATTCCTTTTACAATCTGCTGCTTCAGACAATGTGCAGGTGACTGAGGCTGACCCACACATAGCACGGACTTGCTGCCCTCAATTGCTGGTCTTTGGCTACCCCGTCTCCCAAAGGGCTGGGGACCGGGTAAAGGGGCCGGGACCATCGCCCCGCCCCTGGAATAACAGAAAACATAGACCTGGGGCTTGACCAGGGTGGAGGAGGTTGCTGGGGGCCATGGAAAGAACTAGGAGCCATGGGGGGTCTCAGAGCCGCCCAGGGCCCAGCAGCGCAGCTCCTGGCTGGATGGGTCCAACAGGGAGGACTGGGGGGAGGGAAGAGTTTGGGGCTCCCCAGTGCTGTCACTGCTCACCACAGCCCTGGCAACCATCAGCAGGGCTCCTGAGTGCTACACAGCCAGCCTCCTGACCCGTGTGTTTTACTCCTGGTTCCGTGGGACGTCCAAGTCCTCCCGGCAGAGAGGGAACCGACAGAGTGGCCGCCTGGTGTGCAGGACGGGCAGCAACCCCACCCCAAGCGGACTGGAATGATTGGACGCCCAGGGAGTGCCGATGGCCCTGCACCTTAGGGGGCCCCCGAGAGAGAGACGTGTGAGGACTTGAAGGATGGGCGCGTGGCTATTCCTGGAAGGCTCCAGGCCCCAGAATGGAGGTTGGAGCCTCGAGCAAGCTGAGGGATTGCTATAGTCAAGGTTGGTTCCTGGGGCTTGCCCGGGCTGGCCTCGCAGAAACCACGGCTGTGGCCTACACTGGGGTGCCCGGGCCACCATCCCCGGCTCCCGCCCCTGACTCCAGCTTCCTGCTAAACACACCTGGAGAGGCAGCAGTGAGGACCCAAATACCTGGGTCCCTGCCACCCACCTGGGAGACCTGGATGGAGTGCCCAGCTCCCAGCTTCAGCCTGGTCCAACCCTCTCTGCCTATTAAATAAGTAAGTAGACAAACTTTTTTTTTTTTTTTGGAAAATGAAGTGCTCCTGTGAGAAGCACCCCCAGAGCTGTGTGAAGCCATCTTTAGAGCAGGCATCGCTCCCAGGGCCTGGCAACCCTGTCTCCTCTGCTTGCAGCCCTCTGTGGCACCAAGAGGTGAGGAGGCTGGTGTGTGGCTCAGCTGCCCCCTGGTGGTCATCCTGGGACACAGCAGGTGCTGGAGCTGTGAGGCGGAGCCCAGCAGGGCAGGGTGTGGGCACCGGAGTGACAAGGGAAGCCTCCTCGACATGGTGCCTAATTTATTTATTTATCTTTTAAAATATTTATTTATTATAAAGGCAGAGTTACAGAGAGGCAGAGAGAGAGAGGTCTTCTATCTGCTGGTTCACTCCCCAGATGGCCACAACAGCTGGAGTTTTGCTGAGGCGGTGCTGATCTGAAGCCAGGAGCCAGGGGCCAGGAGCTTCTTCCAGGTCTCCCACGTGGGTGCAGGAGCCCAAGGACTTGGGCCAACTTCTACTGCTTTCCCAGGCCATAGCAGAGAGCTGGACCGGAAGTGGAGAAGCCAGGACTCGAAACAGAGCCCGTATGGGATGCTGGCACTGTAGCTTTACCTGCTATACCACAGCGCTGGCACCTCCCATGCCTAATTCAAACACCATTAGTAGGGACGGGCTGGCTAAGACTCTTGTGTCCCATATTGGAGTAGGAGGATCCAGTTCCCAGCTCTGACTCCTGACCGCAGCTTCCTGCTAAAGCAGACCCAGTGACAGTTCAAGTCCACGCACGTGGGAGACCTCATGTACTCCCAGCTTTGGGCTTGCTTAGCCCCAGCTGTTGTGTGCATTTGCGGAATGAACCAGCAGATGGGACTCTCTGTCTTTCAGATAGATACATAATTAAAAAAAAAATCACAACTGCTAAGACTAAAGAAAGCGAAGGAGGCGTGAGACAGCGTCCGAGTTCTATGGTGCTCGTCCACGCAGAGTCCAAGTTCTATGGCGCTCGTCCATGTCAGAGCTCGAGTTCTATGGTGCTTATCCGTGTCTACGTCCCATCCATCACTCTGGAACCCACCACCCCACTTGGCACAGAGTTTGGGGTCTGCTGACACTGTGTGAGCTCTCTCCTGTCACTCCGGTCTTGGTTAAGGCTGCCTGAAGCTACGGGCACCATTGCCGCTGCTGACCAGCGCCTGGCAGGAAGGGGCACTGCCTAACGTATGGTGTGTGTTGCGGGGACCCTTGATCAGCTCAGAGCCATGCGCTCCTCTTCCTGTTTTTTTTTTTTTCATTCCAAATGGATATTTAATGTTTTTAATGCTTTCTCTGTATCTAATGAGATGATCATAAGGTTTCATCATTTAATTTATTGCTCCAATATCTACTAGGAAAAACCATCGCAAAGCACAGTGGCTGAAAACCACAATAACACTTATTTGCAAATCCATCTGCAAGTGGAGTGGGAGCGGGTGGGGAGAGCAGAGCTCTGCTGCTCGGCTCAGAGCCAGGGCGCAGGGACGCCCGGAAGTCTCGCTCCTCATCCGCTCACTCACACGCGAGAGGGTTACCGCTGCTGGCTGGGAGCGGGGACATCTGTCGGCCTCCCCATGTGGTGGTGGCTTCCTCACAGCATGCCGGCTGAGTTCCCATGGGCAAGGGTCCCGAGAGAATCAGGCAGGAGCCGCTGATGGCCTCGCCCTTTTACCACATTCCACTCACCAGTTCATATACGGGGCTACTGAGGTTTGTCCTGGAAAACAGACTCTATTGCTTTTTAAAATATTGATTTAATTTATTTATTTGAAAGGCAGGGAGAGAGACAGAGGGAGAGAGAGAGAGAAAGTTTCTATCCACCGATTCATTCCCCAACTGGCTGCAATGGCCAGAGCTGAGCCAGGACAAAGCCAGGAGCTAGGAGCTCCATCCAGGTCTCCCATGTGGGTGAGAGGCCCAAGTACTTGGACCATCATCTGCTGCCTTCCCAGATGCGTTAGCAAGAATCTGGATCAGATGTGGAGCAGCTGAGACTCACACCAGCGCTCCTCTATAGGATGCCGGCACTGCAAGCAGCAGCTTAACCTGCTGCACCACACCGGCCTTTTTTTTTTTTTTATTGCTTTTGCAAGTCATATTGCATTTCTTTAAAATTTTATCTTGGAGATGGCGCTGTGGTGTAGTGGGCTAAGCTGTCCCTGCAGTGCCGGCATCCCATATGGACGCTGGTTCGAGTCCCAGCTGCTCCTCTTCTGATCCAGCTCTCGGCTATGGCCTGGGAAAGCAGTAGAAGATGGCCCAAGTGCTTGGGTCCCTGCACCCATGGGGGAGGCCTGGAAGAAGCTCCTGGCTCCTGGCTTTGGATTGGTGCAGCTCTGGCTGTTGCGGCCAACTGGGGAGTGAACCAGCTGATGGAAGACCTCTCTTTCTCTCTCTCTCTCTCTGACTTTCAAATAAATAAATAAACCTTAAAAAAAAAAAAAAAGAAAATCAACACCAGGAAAGAAAGATTTTCAGCAAATTCTGCTTCCTTGTGCCTGTGACCCACACCCTGTGGTAAGAGATCCAGAAAGGGGGGCCGGTGCTGGGGCTAAGCCACTGCCTGCGATGCTGCGATGAGCACTGGTTCCAGTCCCGGCTGCTCCACTTCCGATCCAGCTCCCTGCTAATGTGTCTGGGAAGGCAGTGGATGATGGCCCAGTGCTTGGGCCCCTGCACCCATGGGGGAGGCCTGGATTGAGCTCCAGGCTCCTGGCTTTGGCCTGGCCCAGTCCTGGCCATAGTGGCCATCTGGGGAGTGAACCAGCAGATGGAAGATTCTCTTTCTTCCCCTCTCTGTAACTGTGCCTTTCAAATAAATAAACCTTAAAAAAACAAAAACCCAGAATGACTTCCTGGGAGCGGACAAGAGAAATGACCTGGGGAGGAAATACAGAGAGTGGCTCCGGAAGTCCCCCCACCCCACCTACGGCTGGAGCTTGCATGCCTCCCCCCTCCCCCACAGCCTCTGCCAAGTGACGTCACACTGGGAGCTTGAGACTCCGGGGAGCTCCACCCTTCAGAGCCAGCACAGCCAGGCAGCAGCCACAGCTAACAGCAGCAGGGCTGGCAGGGGCTGGATCCAAGTGCAGAGCCGGGAGAAAGCGAACATGAGTCCCTCTCCTTTGTCAAGTTTATTTTATTAAAATATACAGGACTGAAGATTGGTGGGTGCTGAGAACAGGGACCACCCTGCAGGCCGTGCCCCGCCATGCAGGCATGCGGCCAGTCCGCGCCCTGGGCAGGAGGCAGACCTCTCCTGGTGGACTGAGGGGCGGGGCGTGGTGGTAACCCTCTCCCGTGGCCTGGGCCCCTTGGGAGTATGTGGTGACACCAGATGGGAGGGCCAGGCTGGGGCAGGGGTGGGGGGCAGAGAGGAGATCCCTGAGCCAGGGAAAGCCGAAACCCTCCTGGAAGGAGAGAGAGGGGGGACCCCCATAAGACTGGAGATGGGGTTCAGCCAACCTGCGTGAGGGCTCCGGGGGGCCCCACAGCCTCTGTCATCCCACCTTGCCTCCCGAGGCCCTGCCCACCCTGGGGCCAGCCTCCCAGGGGCGCCCAGGGCCGGGCCTGCGCAGAGACGGGGCAGCAGCGGATGGAATGTGTGTGTGGGAATGTTCCTCGCAGGGGCCCAGGCTGCTGGGCACAGGGCTCTTCCCGGAGCTGTCTCCTGGAGGGATCTCTGGACCTGCTGCCCAGCCGGGGCCCTGCAGCCCTGTCTGCTGGCTCTGGCTTTGGGCATCGGCGGCCTCCATCCCCCCAGGGCAGAGCCCAGCTGAGCAGAGCCCCCCGGTTTGTGCTTTTGAATGTTGGGGAACAGGCCGGGCTAGAGCTGGGCATTGAACCCCCGTGGCTCTGAGGCACACAGTGGACCTCCGAGCGTCCTCCCCAGGGCCTCCCGTGATGGGGCTGCGGGGCTCCCGGTCCCGGGCCACCAGGAGGGCCTTGCTCTGGAAAGCAGAGCGGCCCTGGCTCTCCTCGTGGGCCGTGGCCGGAGCTGCCGTGGCGCTTGTGCTTTTAGTCCTGGGTGGGTGCCCACGCAGCTACAGGATGGGGCTCGGCCACGCTGCTGGGCCAAGGGAGGCCGATGGGGCTGCAGGCCAACAGGGAGAGGGAGGCGCTGGCCCGGGCCCCCCTCGCACTCGCCCCGGGGTTCCTAGGCTGCCAGTCCCTGAGCCGTGTTACCTCCTCCTAAGAGGACCTTAGGGAGAACAGTGTGGTGCTGGAGGCGGGAGGGTGGCCCCAGCCCCTGCCAGGATTGGGGCGGGAGAAGACGTCTGCCCACTGGAGGTGGCCGAGAGCCCCCTCCGATGCAACACTGAAAGACCCAATCGCCCCGCTGCAGAGGGCGCCCCCTCCCCCAGTAGCCTGGGATGCAGCGAGAACGCAGCCCAGGGCTCCCGCAACGCCCAAGCTCTTGGGTAGAGCACAGAAGGTTCTGCCCCATCTCCACTTCTTCCCTGGCCGGAGTCCTCCCAACCCCAGCTGGCCCTGCCGGCTCCTGCACTTAGGGGCCCTGGGAGTACAGGCTGGGGACAGGCCAGAGCAGCCTGGTGCTTGGCCCCTGCGTGGGACAGGAGGGGAGGAGTGAGGGGGCGCACCAGGAAGGGCCCACTCCCAAGGGGTGCTTGAGCTACTTCCTGCTAGCATCCAGCGCTAGGCCAGCAGCCTGCCACTCTGCCCTGCACAGCCCGGTGGTACCCTGGCCCTGCCAACCCCGGGGGTGGGGGGTGGGGCAGCCAGGGCGGTGCGGCTTTTGTCTTCTGGGCCTGGCTCCCAGCCAGACTCAGCCCTCCCCAGCCTCAGGTCCCCTCTGCCAGCCTGCAGCAACAGGGTGGTGTGTGTGTGTTTGTGTGTGTGTGTGTATGTATGTGTAGCAAACCGCTCACTTTTTGCAAATCTATTAGAAAAAGTTTCTCTTGGAGGCTGCTCCGGGCAGGACGGAGGCTCCGCTTAGGGCTAAGTGGCAGTGGCCACCAGGGTCCTCCCGAGCCCTAGATGACATTCTCGAACAGCTGCATGGAGCTCATAATGTTCTCATCCTGCGTGGAGAGAGGGGAGGAGAGGCCCCGTCAGACGCAGGCTGGACAGGGACGGCGAGTGGCACCCCCCACCCAGGCCCCAGATGGAGGAGCTGAGAGGAGGCCGGCAGCAGTGTTAGGGGCTCTAGGGACCTTCCCCCCAGCATGTCCTTGTCCTATCACCCCCTGTGGCCCCACATCTGTCCCAACCACACCCCTGCCCCCAGAGTCCCCACTGCCACCTACCTTTTGACAGGTCTCCAGAAACTCATCCATGGTCACCACTCCATCGTGATTCCGGTCCATTTTCTGCAACCCAAGCCACGCCCAAGGTGAGACTGCCCGCCAGGGACACCCCTGACTCCAGCCTGAGGACACGGCAGTGGGTGGGTGAGCGTCCCCCACCCTGGATGCAGGCTGCACAGAGTGGCCTCCGCAGCCCCCACCCCCGCCCCACAGCTGACCTGTCCAGCATGGCCCAGGCCAGTCCCACTCCCCACTGCCGTGACGATCCACTCGTGTTCACACCTCCCAGAGTCTGTCCCCATGACCACCTGGCCCCTGGCCTCCCTGACAGGCAGCTAGGGCAGACAGAGCAACTGAGGCACAGGGTGGCCACAGGTCTGGAGGGGCCCCGGCGAGCAGGAGCTGCAGCCTTCAGTACCTTCACCTGCTGTGGGCACAAGGGTGACCCCAAAGCTGCCGCCCACGCACAGCTGCCCTGGTGGGGCTGGGAAAGCTCCAGGCCAGTGCCCGGAGGGGGAGGGCTGCCAGCTGTCCAGACCTGCTGACAAGCCCGTAACTGCTCCGAGAGGAGGTGCAGCAGAGTGGGTGGGGCCTGATTTTTTAAAAATTTTGTTTGAAAGGCAGACACACACACACACACACACACACACACACACACACACACCTTCTGTCTATTGGTTTATTCCCCAAATGCCTGCAACAGCCAGGGCTGGGCCAGGAGTCCTGAACTCAGCCCAGGCAGGGACCCAACTCTGTGAGCATTCACTGCTGCCTCCCAGGGCTCGCGTTAACAGGAAGTTGGGGCTGGAAGCAAGGCTGGCCCTCCGACGTGGGACGCAGGCGGCCCAGGCAGCATGCTAACTGTTGCACCAAATGGCCACGCCGGGCCCAGGTTCTAGTTTGCTCCTCCTGGGAGCCTGAGCTAGCCCTCTTCCTGGGGTGTGGCGAGGCTCAGAGAGCGAGGAGGTGGCTTACCCAGGGCCGCTGCAGGAGCAGGAGCCTCTCTGCTCTGCCTGGCTCCTGGCTCCAGCGCAGGGCTGGGACTCACTCACCTGGAAGAAGCGCTCCACGTGTTCCCGAGGTGCATCTTCCCGCAGCACGGGGTAGGTGTGGCGGCCCATCATGTCGTAGATGGACTTCATGATGGCCAGCATCTCCTGGGAGAGCAGGCAGTGTGAGCCCCGCACCCCTGCATGGTCATCTGGGGGTTACACCAAAGGGTGGGGGGGGGCTCCTCTGGGTGGTGGTGAGCGCCACAGCAGCTGGGGTGGGGGCCAGCTCATTCCTTCTCTGGTCCACCCAGCGCGAGCTTGGGCCCCTCCGAGAAAGAAGCTGGGGATAAATTTTTTTTTTTTAAATGTGCTAATCCTCAAAATTGGAAGCCATGGCTACTAGTTCAGATGCACACAGAAAGTGTGGACCAAACAGAACCTGCGTGCGGGCCTCCTTATCCTCAGAGGTGACACTGCCGGCTTGGGGTGGCAGGGGCTGAGGCCAGCGTCCTCTCCACTGTGTCTTCCCCAGGCCCCTTCTAGAAAGAGCCGGGTGGCCACGTGTGGTGAGGGCACACACAAAGCCATGCCCTCAGCACAGAGGAAGCCCCAGTGGCTGCTGTGCCCCAGGGTGGGCAGCCAGGAGAGCCAGGTGGGAGCAGGGCGGGAAGGGGCAGAGGGGCGCAGGCCCTCCCAGCTGCCCGCTACCTCTTTGGTGATGTAGCCGTCTTTGTTGATGTCGTAGAGGTTGAAGGCCCACTTGAGCTTCTCGTGGACTGTCCCCCGCAGCAGGATGGAGAGCCCGACCACAAAGTCCTGGGGAGGACAGGGAGGGTGAGGAGGTGGCAGTGGCCCGCCCAGCTGCCTGGGGGGGCTTCCAAGGAAAAGTAGCCCTGTAACTGCAGATGGAGGCCACTCAGGCCCCCACGACACAAGGGTGCACCTGCTGTGTGTTCGTGTGCTTGTATGTGGGTGGGTGCTCGCGTGTGTGTGTGTGTGTGTGTGTGTGTGTGTGGCGGAAACAGTTTGGTAGCTGATACTGATCTCAGATACATGGTGTCTTGGACATGGGCTGGGAGAGAAGACCCGGGGGTTGCTCTTTAAGAAGGGGGCTCTGTTTTGAGCTTACCAGGAATCTGCACATCAAAGATGCTTACAGACGTCCAGCTTAAAAGTTTTTTAAAAATTTCCTTCTTTTCTTTTTAAAATTTTTATTTAGTTACTTGAAGGCAGAGTTATAGAGAGAGAAGAGGGAGAGAGAGAGAGAGAGCGACGTCTTCCACCTGCTGGTTCACTTTCCCAAATGGCTGCAACAGCCAGGGCTGGACCAGGCTGAAGCCAGAAGCCAGGAGCTCCATCTGGGTCTCTCACAAGGGTGGCCGAGGCCCGATGACCTGAGTCATCCTCCATTGCCTTCCCAGGTGCACGCACCGTCAGCAAGCTGGATTGGAAGTGGAGCAGCTGGGACTTGAACAAGCGCTCCAACATGAGATGCCGGCGTCACAAACATTGGCTTCACCCCCAGCGCCACAATACCGGCCCCTTAAAAAGTTTTGAACCAACGGAGCTCGGCTCTTGAGCCATGACACCCTGGGGTGCTGCCATCACCTATGGGTGTGACAGATACTGCACATAGCTAATGTGACCAGGCATGACCGTCCACATGATTTCCTTGTGCAAACTTCAGCTGTTGGCTGTAACAGCAGGTGGAAGCAAATCTTTCTCCCCCACCTTCTGGACGGTCTAAAGTTTAAGTCTTCCCTGCTCCTGAGGTCCTCTTGGCCTACTCCGAAAGAAAGGTGGCAGGAAAGGGCTGTGGGTGGAGGCTGACTGACTGTAGGGGGACAGGGCCAGGCACCAGGCTAAGTCCCCACTCAGAGACAGCCATGTGCTGCCGAGCGACATTTCCGACAATCAAATACTGCAAATACCACAGCAGTCTATACAGTTATAAAGGAGCTGGAAAAGTCCTACTGCCCAGTGACTCTGTAGCTGCTGTAACATTGTAGCGTGATGCACTACTATGTGCTGTGGTGACACTGGTGCAAGGCACCCTCCTGGCATTTGGGACAGTGGTTAAGACGCCACTTGAGACACCCACATGCCATCACAGAGTGCCTGGGTTCAAGGCTTGGTCCCTCTTCCTATTCTAGCCACCTCTAAATGCATGCACTGAGAGGCAGCAGGTGACAGCCCAGGTATTTGGGTCCCTGCCACCCATGCAGAAGACTGAGAGTCCCAAAGCTCCTGGCTTTGGCCTTGGCCTAACCCTGGCTGTTATGGGCATTTGGAAAGTGAATCAGCAAATGGAAGATCTATGTCTGCCTTTCCAAAATAAAGTGTAGCACGTACAATAACGTGCAGTACATAACACTTGATACCGGTAAGAAACGTGCATGGTTCTGGTTTGTGGGTTTGCTGCTCTTTTCTTTTCGTCACGATTTTAGGGAGGCCAGCGGCAGCCTCAGACGTCGCCTGCTTGTAGCATCTCTTGGTTGCATCCAGAGGCCGCATCAAGTGTCTGACCTGCACTACCCAGGCTCGCGCAGGGGCCCTCCCTGGGGTTCCCACCACGACGAAACTGCCTCGGAGCACACCCCTGCCACTTGGGGGGTGCATGGCTGTATTAGGTCTTCTGGATCTGCAGAAATTTGTACTGTGAGAAAGATGGAAAACAGAGAAGAGAAATCTGGAAGAAACCAAAATTATTCAAGGAGGAAAACTTTGACAAAAATGATTAAACGATTCAATTCAGAGATTACAAATGTTGCCTCTCTGAAAGAAGAGGATCCTAATTGAAAAATAAAAATTAAGAAAGAGCTCCTAGGGATTAAAAATAAGAACATAGAGACTGGGGCTGTGGCACACCAGGTAAAGCTGCCACCTGCAACACCACCATCCCATATGGATACCAGTTCGAGTCCCAACTGCTCCACTTCCAATCCAGCTGCCTGCTAATGCAAGTGGGAAAAGCAGCAGAAGATGGCCTAAGTCCGTGGGAGACGGGAAAAAGCTCTTGGCTTCTGGCTTTGGCCTGGGCCAGCCCTGGCTGTTGCAGCCATCTGTGGAGTGAACCAGTGGATGGAAGCCTTCCCTCTCTCTGTGTCTTTCCCTCTCTGTGTGTACCCTTTTAAAAAAATGGTTGCTGGATCCAGGTTGGAGACCTGGTATACTTATGGCCCCATGGGTGGTCTCTAGGTGCCAGGGGCATCGTCCTCAAGGTGGTTTGCATAAGCAGAGTGTGTTTCCTGCTTCTCTCTCTTTCTTGGTTCTCCGTGTGATCTGCCGATCTCATCAGACACCAGACTCATTGGGCTACCCGATCTTGGACTGTGAACCTCCAAAACTTTAAACTGAAATAAACCTTCTTCCAGGTAGCTTCTTTCAGATATTTTAGTGAAAGTAAGGACAATCTCGGGAGAATGAGTTGAATCTTCCAGAAAGAGAAAGGAAAGGGTAGAAAAGAACGGGAAGATAGTAGTGAAAAGAGGAGAGTGAGAGGTCCACTCCAGAGAGGCCATCGCCGGACATCAGGAGTTCCGGGGAGAGCTGGAGCAAAGGGAGGAACGTGTGTCAAAGAAATCGTGAACGGAGACCACTGGCACAATGCAACTTAGCCTGCAGAGGGGGTCCTGGGGGAACTTCAGAGGGCTGGTGCTCAGAGGATCCTGCAAGTGTCCAGAGAGAAAAGTAAAGCAAGATAGGGGGGAAAAAAAAAAGCAAGTCCTACACACAAGACCCTAACTGCAGACAGGGCTCCACGCCAGTGCGGGCAGGCAGCTGATGGAACGGCACCACCACGGTCCGGAAGGAGATCAACTCCACATGGGCCTTCTCATCCATGCCCCACACAAGTGAGGACAGAAAAGACACTTCCAGACACCCAAGGCTCAAAAGGTTCCTCCCACATACTCCTCCCCAGGAAGCTGCTGGAGGCCACCCCTGCAGAGAGAGAGAAAAGGAGAAAAAGGCAGATGATTCTAGAACTTGGAGACACCACCCAGGAGAGAGGGAAGAGGGCAAGGAGGGTCCTGGGACCTGCTGGAGGATGGAGCAGGGGAGGCCAGGCAGGAGGTGCGGACCACTGGTGGGAAGGCCTGGGTTTGAATAAATGCTGAGGGCACAGAAAACCAGGCAAGTGGAAGGTCAGGGCCATGGTTTACTGCAGGGAAAAGGAAAGTGTGTGCAGGAGCAGAAAACAAATCAGTTTATTGCAAGGCTCAACTAGGGATAACGTTCACATCATCAGAGCAAAGCAAGTCCCTATCCAATCCAGTTCCTGAACAGACGTCTCTGCTTACACAGTCCGCCCGCTGAAAATGCATGTGATCCACCTCATCCACCCAGCATTGACCTGAGCAGTCCAGTGCACGCAGGGCACGGGCTGTGTCCCCTCCTGATCCCACGGCTGACTCAGGGCTGCAGCTGCGTCTGCCCACATCGCGAGAGGAACCAGCCGCACAGTGCTAGCCTGGGTTAAGGTCAAACTCAAAACTCGAAGCACAGTTTCTACTGACTGTGTGTTGCTTTTGCACCATCATAAAGTCGAACATCCATTAGTTGGAAGCACTGGGGGTCAGAGATGGCCACAGCCTACTGCGAGGCCAGGGAAGGGGACAGGTGTGTTGGGGAGAGGCCCCAGCCCTCCTCATTCACAGCAGAGGGCCAGTACCCCAAGTCTAAGACCAGGCAGCCAGGAGGAGCTGACGCGGAGCTGCACATGGGTGCAGGGGCCCAGCAGACAGGGACCCAAACCCCGGCAGCGGGCTGAACCTGGACAAGTGACCCACTGCTGTTTTTCCAAAGCACACCCTGTAAAACCATTGGATCCTTGAAGCAATGTGTGAGGAAGTGCAGGAAGGAAAATCTAGACTTTCTTTTTTAATAAAGGAGGAATAATGTCGCATTTCCTGTAAGCCCAAATTTGGGGACTGACAATCACTGGAGTCTGGGTATGGCTGACACAGCAGTGAAGACCCAAGGTGGTCCCCGCATGCAGCTCTTTCCCTCTTCCCTGTGGTGGGAGAGGCGTCCCCAGCAGGAGGCTGAAGCGTGGAGTCCTGCTCTGGGCCCACAGGTGTGGGGTGGACCAAGGGTGTCCCCACCCCGACCTGTCTTCACAGATGGCCTCTTCAGCTGACACAGGCCTGGCAGGTGGCTGGATTCTGCCATGTGCAGGCCTTCATGTTCAGCTCCGGAGCCTGCTGCTAGCACCCAAGAAATATCGCCAGTGTCCCTTAGTGTGTGTGCTGGGGGTGGGCGGAGAGATGGAGTGCCAACGCTAGGAGACAGTAGATGGGACTGTCCACTGTGAGGCCCCTGACCAGTCCTCGTTTGTAAAGGGAACACACAGAAGACCCATGTCCAAGTGCATGCTTGTTCCAAACTTCCGTGTCACACAGCATGGCTTCCTCTGCGCCCATTACCGGCCCTAACTCCTTGCTTTTGACTCCAAGGTGCAGGAAGCCCTACATACCTCCAGCCCCCCTGCTCTGTGGCTGTCCCTGTGACAGTGCTTGGGGAGGGTCTGGGGTGGCCTTAGTGGCACAGCAGACTCCACTTTCTAGGCTGAGACCCCCCGAAGGTGCACTTGAACGGTGCCCAGCAGGTGGAGTGGGAACTGAGGGTGTTGAGTCGTGAGGTTACAGGTTGGTCCTCTGGTAGCTGCACTTGGCCAACAGCACATGGGGGAGGGGGAAGTAGAGGGGGAGGGCAGGCAGTGGCGAGGTGGCCACACCCTCCAGACATGTGCCCTGCTGTCACTTTCCAAAAGAGCACCTTGACCGGTGTCACTTCCAACCCAGGCTGCCTGATTCTATCCTGGGTATTGAAAAGGCACCCACAGTCTACAGGCTCCTTCAGAAGGCGCTGTGACCACTCGGAAGATGAATGAGCTGATGCGCTGTGTCAAGGTGCATCTGGGTGTGGCTTCGCCCTGTCCAGAGCCGGGGAAGCCGACACCAGGCTCCCTCCCATGGGCGGATCTCAGAGGAGCCACGAGGACAGGGGCAGGAGCCAGATCCTGGCACGCGACTGGTGTGGGAACGTAGCTGGCTAGGGGAAGAGCCGAGGTCTGACAGCTGCCTGATGGTTCCGGCCAAACCGCTGTTGACAGCTCCTCAATGACCCGGGACCGGTGGGGACCAGCAGGGACCAGTGATTGACAGCCCCAGGCTGTCCACGTTTTGACAGTCACAGCCGACCCACTGCAGGACAGCAGTGGCTGGCCCATGTAACAGCCTGCCCTGGCCCGTGACAAATCTTCTGTGTACCATCCAAACTTTCTTCCGTTTCTGCACACAACCCAAGCCTCCCTGTCTATGCCCCACGGAGGCCTACCTCCCACGCACCAGCAAGCCCCCAACCCTTTCCCAGTAGTGGAAACCGTAAGTTCCACAGTATTGTCAATGTGTAACTGTTGCTAACTGGAAATACCCATTGTGGCTGCAGGATGTGTGCTTCCAGGACTTTCAGGTCATCAAAATATCATTATAATAAAATTACCATAGGGGCATGCCCACTCCCATCATGCACCTTAACACCATGGCACTTCCAATATTTCCTAAAGAGGGCATGGAAATGGGCGGTGCTTGAGTCTGCCCTAAACCCCGCCCTATTTGAATATTCAATGAGCTCCACCCCAGACACCCCCTCTCCCCATGCCTCTGGAGGGTATAAAGGGAAGAGGGAAGGTCTGGCCTTTTCCTTTGTCAGGTTGTTTTTTTTTTTTTTTTTTTTTTTTTTTTTTTAAGAGGGGAGGGCTTTTCACTGCTGCAAGTTTTCCCTTGGAGAAGGTTTTCTCTTGGTTTGGCGCCTTTTCCCACTTTTTTGTTTGGCTTGGTTCTCAAGCGTGTGCTTCAGTTTGCTGCAGATAAATCCTGCTCTCCCGGGCATCTTTGTGCCTCTGTGTTCGAATTCTTCCACGTGTGGAGGGAGGATCCCGCCAGGAGCCTGGCCGGGAGCCCCCCAGCCCACAGTGGGATGCAGCGCTGCTGAGGTTGGTCTGTTCTGGAGGGCTTTTTTCTCTTTTGCGGGGAGAGGAGACAGTTATAATTGGTGGGTGTCTTATGGCTCAGACTACAGAAATAAGTGGGGTCATGGTCAGGATCCACAGGCCAACTTGACCTCGACGGTTCTGAGGCCTGGCAATGAGGAGGGTGGAGCCCCAGATCCTGTAGCCACTCCCCCATCCCCAGGGATCCTTTCTGAGCCCTGGGATTCCAGCCCATGGTGCATCAAGGATGGGGCTTTGGAGATCTGTGCCCCGCCCCCGGCTCTGTGTCCAGCTAAAGGCTTCTGCAACGGAGAAGCTCCTGCAGAGAAACACGCCTGGGTGAGACCAGCGGAGCCGGCCTCCTGTGCGGAGTGGCACACGGGAGGCCTGAGGGTGGCAGGGACGAGTGACCTTACAGAGGGCACACCGCACCCCTGCTGTGCTTGGCGGGGTGGGGGGTGGGGTCCCAAGGGCCCGAGTGCTGCAGATTGACCCCGTTTGTAATGACCCTGGGGGAGGTAGTTAGAAGGCGGGGCCTGGCGGGAGTGATGGGGCACCACCCGCGGCAGGGGTTAGCCTAGCTGCCACAGGGCCAGGCTAGGTCCTGTTATAAAGCAAGGCGCACGGCCCCTTCTGCATCGGGCAGTTTCCCTTCCTGTTTCTCTGCCTTGCTGCGCGGGAGCTGGGCAGGGTCCTTTGCAGATGCCAGCTCATGCTGGCTGCGCTTCTCAGAGAGCAGAATTGGGAGCCAGACAAACCTCTTTCCTTTGCAAACAGCCCAGTTTGGGTTACGACAACAGTGCAAAGCAGACTCTGACAGCTGCTAACTCAGCCACAGAGACCCCCACCCCCACCTCACCTGCCACCTTAGACCACAGGAACCCTTGCCCTGAGGAGCTGACGGGAGGATGGGGGGCTGCCGAGCCCTTGGGCTATCTCATTCTGAACAAGAAAAGCCGTCCCACGCAGCCCCGGCCGGACCCCGGAATCTCTTCTCCCAGGTCATCCCCACAAGCCCCAAGAGTGGTTAAGCTGAGGGGCAGAGGGGAGGCCCACGCATTCTGCACGCCCTGGATTTTTCCCAGTGGTCTGGCCCGGGGCATTTCAGATGTTACTGGAAATAGAGAAGACGTGCTTGCACAGCGGTCGGCCCGAGTGAGGTCCAGCGGAGGGGCTGCTGCGGTCGCCTGCCCCGCCAGCCCCATCCTGTGTGTCCCCATGCAGGCGGGCTCGCTCGCTCGCTGTGTAAAAATAACCCTGACCGCGAGAGCGGCGAGTTATTACCCTGTGTGTCGGGGGCTTCCTGAGCCCTGTGCTCCTGCTGCCGCCCGCCCAGCCGCCCGCCAGCCGCCCCTGGGCCCCCGCACACCAAGCTGGGGAGGTTATCGACCAGGCCTGCCTCTCCGCAAGGTTTTCCTCTCCGAAGAGGTTTCAGGTTTTCGCCTGCAGCTATTTTTAGGGGCTTGGGCTCCACAGAGGGGGCCTTTCTCAAATGCTCCTGTGTGGCCAGGGCTGCCAGTGCAGAGCCTGGGCAAGGCGCCCCCGCGCGCGGAGGCTGGGGGCGGGGCCAGAGGGGCAGGCAGCTCACTCCGGACAGTGGGGAGCACCGGGCTTCATGTCCAGTGCCCAGCTGGGATGACCCCCAAGAGCGCGCTCAGGCTGGGGGTTTTCTGGATGCTTCTGGCCTGTTTGCTGGGTGACAAGCAAAAGCTCTGGGAGGTAGCAAAATTCACTTCCCCGGCTCCCCGGGGGGCGAGGGGCAGCCATCACAGCCCACCAGGTCGCGGGGGACACGCTGGACCGTTTCCACCCACGGTCACATCTCAGCTTCCCCACGGCCTTGGAAGGGGAGCCCAGGGCAGAGAGACCACCCACAGGGCACAGGGGAAGGGTCCTTCGGCACCTACCTCAAAGCGGATGGATCCGTTCCCGTCGGCATCGAAGGCGTTGAAGAGGAAGTGTGCGTAGGTGGTGGCGTCTAGGGAGAGCCAGGAGAAGGCTGGGGTGTGCAGGCAGGGGGCCGCCTGCTGCCCCCACCCCAGGCATCCCCACTTCATAGCGGGTTAAAGTCCCCGGGCGGGGGAGCCGGGAGTTGCGGTGGCTGGGCGGTAACAGGGCCCTCTGGTGAAGGGGTTGGGGTCGGGGTGGGGGCTCTGCAGGAGTGGCAAGGGGCCTGCTCGGGACCCCGCTCTCACCTCCCTGAGGGAAGAACTGCGAGTAAATGAGCTTGAAGGTGTCTTCGTCCACCAGGCCCGTGGGACACTCCTGCAGCGGGAAGTCAGCCCCTCAGTGCCTTGGCCACGCCCAGCTCCACGGTCCAGGCTGCGGAAAGCCTGGGTCTGGGTGAGCGAGAGGCAGGCGGGGGTGGCGGGTGGCCTCACGCCAAGCTGCCCCCATACGTTCTTCCCGGTATCAGCATCGGAGACACGGAGTGAGGGTCTTCACAGCACGGACACTGCGCCCCCCACCCACCCACATCCTGCCAGCTCTCCCACGAAACCGGAGCCCCACAAAGGTCCCCGGGGTATCTGCTGTGATGTGGAGACATTTCTAGAAGGTTCTGTGAGCCAGGGACAGGGAGGGCTGGGCGGGGCGGGGAACCCAGGGGCACTCACGTTCTTGAAGCCCCTGTAGAGGGACTGCAGCTCCTTCTTGGTGAATTTGGTCTGCGCCTGCAGCTGGTCCAGCCCCTCGGGCTGGTGGCGCACCGCGGACAGCTCCAGCTCACTGTCGCTGCTGTCTGCAGGACACAGACCCAGGAGGTGAGACCTGAGGCTTTGTCCCCAGCGTGGCGCTGAGTGGGGGTGCAGAGACCCTCTCTGCATGACCAGCCATGTGCACAGGCTGGGCACTGCACACACTAAAGGCTAGGACCAAGGGGCGCGTTCACGGCCACTCTGCTGCCTTGCTGTCCACTAACAGAGGCCTCCCTTGACTGCCCGCCCCCCGTTGCCACAAGGGGAAAGGGGCCGTTCTTGTCCTAGAGAGACACAGAACAAGAGCAAACCGGAGGGAAAAAGACAGCAAGACCCAATTGGTATACCACTGCCTCCATGCAGCCCTCCCTGACTTCTAGGGTAAGAAGAATGTCCCTCTTGGCCCCTTGCTGCCCAACAAGATACGGCTCAGTTACATCGGGTGCTGGGGTTGGATACGCGTTTGGGTAGCAGTGCAGACCCGCAGGGTTGGAAGGGCAGGGACCAAACTTTCTCTTTAAAAACAACACAGCAAAATGTGAGCTACTCCAGCTCCCTCTGGGAGGAGGTGGGGTGTCAGATGACCCTTGCCTTCCTATTCATGATTTTTAAAACATATTCCCCACCTCTCCTGTAGAGTGTCTGGTGCATCCTTCAGGAGCCAGGGCAGGCCACCTGGCTGGCCGAATGCCCGCGTAATCAGAACCGCAGCCTCCCACTGACAGACAGGGAGTGTCCAGGCCCCACCCCACCCGCACGGCCACGCCCACCTCCCCTTGATTGCACTCGGGGACGCTTGCTGCCCGTGCCTCTCCCCAGCACAGCTCGGCTGGTCCTGTACCCACGGGGCCTCCAGGGTGCCGGGTACAAGCGCTGGGCGGATCCCCTCCACACTCGGCCTGTGGGCACGGCACACGGCGTCCCCACTGCGCACTCTCGCTAACAAGACGGTCTGCAGGCTGCCCAGCGGCTGGGCCGCTGCCTTGGTCCGTGCGTCTCCCGGTGTCCCGGACGACGCTGTCATACCTTCCTGCCTTTTTCGCTTCCAGCACCTCCTCCGCCATGTTCAACCTCCGCGGCTTTCAGCGTCGCGGCGAAGGCAGAAGCCACGGAGGGAAGTTCACCCCACACCTGCCCTCCCACGGGCACGCAGCCCGGACATTTGCTTTCCCTCCTTCTCTGTGCCTGTCCCTGGTTGCTGGCAACCTCTCCGCGTGGGAGGTGGCCCCAGCCCCCTCACCTATTCAAGCACGTGGCTCTAGCAATTCTCGTTGGTTTTTCCCTCCCTTCCGGAACATTCCCATCCGCCCGTTCTCAGCCGGTGACGCCCCTCCAGGTACGCATGCCATGTTTTCCCTCTGACAGCAGCAGTGGTTTTGGCGGGGTCGGGGGGAGCACTGGGGACATCTCAGGGGTGCAAGGCATGGAGTTGCACAGCAGGGACAAGCATGCGGTGGGTCAGACGGGCGCACACAGCAGTGTGGGCAGATGTCACAAAGCAGGTGCTTCCTTCAATTATAAGGTAGACTTCAGACTGGAGAGAAGGCTTAACTATATGCTATTTAGGCCGGCGCCGTGGCATAGTGGGCAAAGCTGCTGCCTGTAGTGCTGTCATCCCATATGGGTGCCAGTTCCAGTCCGGGCTGCTCTCTTCTGATTCTGCTCCCTGCTGATGTGCCTAAAAGATAGTGTCAATGGGGCCAGCACGGTGGCGTTGCGGGTAAAGCCGCTGGCTGCAGTGCTGGCATCCCATATGGGCACTGGTTTGAGTCCCGGCTGCTCCACTTCCTATCTAGCCAGCTCTCTGCTGTGGCCTGGGAAAGCAGTAGAAGATGGCCCAAGTGCTTGGGCCCCTGCCCCCATGTGGGAGACCTGGATGGAGTTCCAGGCTCCTGGCTGCAACCTGGCCCAGCCCTGGTCATTGTGGCCATTTAGAGAGTGAACCAGTAGATTTCTTTCTCTTTCTATGTCTCTCCCCCTCTATCTGTCCCTCTTTCAAAGAAATAAAGATCTTTTTAAAAATGGTACAATTAAAGGGAAAAACAGAAAAATCACTTTTACCTTTTCAAATAAATGGTACAAGTGAAAACAAAAGATTTGGCAAATGCTGTGAATTAATTTGATCCAATTAATATTTATATAGCACTATATAGTAACTGTAGAATATACATTCTTTTCTTTTTTTAATTAATTTATTTGGAAGGCAGAGTTACAGAGAGAGAGAGAGAAGGAAAGACAGAGAAATCTTCCATCCACTGGTTCACTCCCCAAATGGTTGCAACAGCCAGGGCTGGACAGATCTGAAGCCAGGAGCCAGGAGCCTCTTCTGGGTCTCCCATGTGGGTACAGGGGCCCAAGGACTTGGGCCATCTTCTACTGCTTTCCCAGGCCACAGCAGAGAGCTGATGGGACATGGAGTAGGTAGTACTTGAACGGCCGTCCATATGGGATGCTGGCATTGTAGTTGACAGCTTAACCCGCTGTGCTCCAAGCATACACTTCTTTCCAACAGCACATCCCGTGATTACCAAGATTTCCCAGACACGGGAACTTAAAATAGACTGACCATAACGGTACTAAAATTCAAAACATGATATCCAGAAAATCTCGGATACTATCGCTTCTCGTCCTTTTGGCTAAGATCAAGTGTAGAAAATCTCAAATACTTGCGAATTAGACAATATACTTCTAATCAACCCGCTGGCCAGAGAAATTTCGAGGTGAAATTTGAACTATTTTGAACTGACTGATGATGAAAACACAACACATCAACATTTGCTGGATGCAGGTAAAACTATGGAGAGAGGGAAATTTATAGCTTTGAATTTCTTTATTAGAAAAGAAGATCAGTATGAAACTAATGAGGAAAGCTTCTAGATCTAGGCTTCTCAGAATCTAGGAAAAGCAGGGCAAATTAAACTCGAAGGAACTAGAAGAAAGGACATAAAATAAGAGAAGAAACCAATGAGAAAGAAAAAAAAAACTAAACAGAAACACCAATGGGGTCATTAAGAAACTCTAGTAGCAAATGACAGGCTAGAAACCTATCTTGAGTATGTGTATCTAGCAACAGACTCACTTCCAGAACTGATAGTGAACTTCCACAACTCAATAATAAGACTAATAATTTTTTAAACAGGCAAAATACCAGGATTTTTCACAAAGAAGATATATAAATGGTCAATAAGCATAAGAAATAAGCACAATTAATCATCAAAGACATGCCTAGTGGAGTCCGGTTCTGTGGCATAGTGGGCAAAACCTACACCTGCAGTAAAGGCATCCCATATAGCGCCAGTTCGAGTCCTGGCTGCTCCACGTCCGATCCAGCTCTCTGCTATGGCCTGGGAAAGCAGTGGAAGATGGCTCAGGTGCTTGGGCCCCTGCACCCATGGGGAGACTCGGAAGAAGCTCCTGGCTCCTGGCTTCGCAACAGCCAAGCTCCAGCTGTTGCAACCACTTGGGGAGTGAACCAGCGGATGGAAGACCTCTCTCTCTGTCTCTCTCTGTCTCTCCCTCTCTCTGTCTGTAACTCTACCTCTCAAATAAATAAATAAATAAATCTTTTTTAAAAAAGACATGCAAGTGATCCAATGCAACGTGAAAAATACCCAATCATCTATCGTTTCAAAAAGACCTACGATATCAAATGTTGGTGAGGATGTGGAGCAACAGAGATTGTTATATATTACTGGTGGACACGTGAACTAGTCACGCTGCTTGGCAGTTCCTTACAGAGTGAAAACGTAAATCAACCCCGTGACTTATATGCCCAGAATAAATGGAGAGTTATGTCCACAGAATGACTTGTCTAAGAGTATGCATGTAGACTTTACTCATAATATTCCCAGGCTGGAAACCACCCAATCCAACACAAGCATACACCTGCTGAGCACTTACACAGTGAAGTGCTACCCTCTGTTAAAAGAAGAACGAACTCCTGGATATTTAACCACACAGACGCATTTCAAATACATGCCAATCAAAAATGCCAGATATACACACGGGTTTATACTAGATGATTCTACTTATGCAGCGTTCTGAACAGGCAGCACTAATGCATTGTGATAGAAAGCAGGACCCAGGAGGTGGTGGCTATGAGGGTTGTACAGTTGTCAGAGCTCACTGACCCAAATGCTGAACATCTGTGCGTTTCGTTGTATGTGAGTTATACCCCAGTAAACAAAAGGAAAGCACACGGACTAGTCTTCTGCTGTCAGTCATGGCGTGGGACGTCTCATCCCACTTGAAACAACTTGAAGGGAACTTGGGAGGCAAGTGCTTTCAGGCTTTGAGCCACGTCACACGGCCACAGCCATGGAGGACAAGGAGACGGAGCTGGGCTCCACATTCAGCCTAGAGACACTTTCCAGACCAAGGGCACAGCAAGGGGGCACGCTGGCCTGGGAGCGGCAGTCTTCCTGCTGAGCTGGCAAGGCAGACGTCATGGTGTGAGGCGGCTGGGGCAGGTGGAAGTTTCAAAGCAGGGTCCTGGAGAGGAAGTAGCTGCACAGAACATTGGCCCCAGAAGTCTTTGGGGGTTTTCCTTGGGGCTACGGCCAAGGTCTGCACTACCTACGCTCAGCGTGAGACTCCATGAGGTCCAGAGGAGCACAGCTGATAGCAGACATGGGGCCGACATGGAGACAGACACCCAGAATTCATGCGGGGATGGGGACAGTCAGAGCCCTGGCTCAGCCCAAACAGAGCATCTGCAGAGTCTAGTGGAAACCCAGACAGGCCACACTTCAGGAGGAAGGACCATGCCCTCAAGTGCACACACGCTTTAGACCTCAGGACAAACCCAAACCAAAGCTGCCCTAACAGAATCCAGAATAAATGCCAACGAAGATAAGGGACTATGCTGGTAATTTAACTTCCTGCCAAACCACCCCCCAACAGTGTTTAGACTGATAAAACCCAGATACAATATATCACTCACAGTGTCCAACACATAATAAAAAATTAAAAGACATGAGAAGAATCAGGAAAACGTGATCATAACAAAGAGATGGTAATCAGTAGAATAATTACAGTCTCATTACTAGAATTCTTATAAAAGAACTTGAAAACAACTATTGCCAGGAATTAAAGGAAAGAAAAGTGTAACCTCTGGGTATCCTAGTAGAAAAAACAAAACTATTTCTCAAAGAGCCAAGTGAAACTTGAAGGAATCAATGCCTAAAACTAAAAACTTACTTCATGAGCTGAGGAGAGGTCTTGACCTACAGAATAGGCCCAGGAACATAAAGGGTTACACACACACACACACACACATACATATAATTATATATAAAGTGAAAATATCAGAAAGTAGAGGAAAAGGAAATGATGGCAAAATATTTGAAGAAATCGCGATTAAAATTTCCCCCCAATTTGTTTAAAAACATCAATTTTCAGATCCAAGAAACTCATTGAACCGCAGGAAGAATAAATAGGGGCCGACGCTGAGGTGTAGCAGGTGAGGCCGCCATCTGCAGTGCCGCCATTCCATACGGGCACTGGTTTGAGTCCCAGCTGCTCTACCTCTGATCCAGGTCTCTGCTGTGGCCTGGGAAAGCAGTAGAAGATGGCCCAAGTGCTTGGGCCCCTGCACCCACATGGGAGACCCTGGTTCCTGGCTTCAACCCACCCAGCTCTGGCCGTTGCGGCTATGTGGGGAGTGAACCAGCAGATGGAAGACCTCTCTCTCTGTCCGTAACCCTACTTCTCAAATAAATAAATACTTTTTAAAAAGTAAATACTTTGCACAAGTCTTTGTGTATAAATTCAATGCCTCTGACAAAATGAACCAGTTTCTCAAAAATCACAAACTACTAAGATGAAAAAGAGAATCCTACTAGTCCCAACCAATATTCCTCAGGAACACAGGTGCAAAATTTCTCAACAAAATACTAGCGGATGGGATCCCTCAATGTATAAAAAGAATTGTACAGGGCCAGCACTGCAGCACAGTGAGTGAAGCCACTACCTGCATCCCATATGGGCACCGGTTCAAGACCCGGCTGCTCCACTTCCAATCCAGTTCTCTGCTAATGTGCCTGGGAAGGCAGCAGAAGATGGCCCAAGTGCTTGGACCCCTGCACCCATGTGGGACACCCAGGGGAAGCTCTGGGCTCCTGGCTTCAGCCTGGCCCAGCCCTGGCTGTTGTGGCCATCCTGGGTAGTGGGCCAGCGAATGAAGGATCTCTCTCTCTCTCTCTCTCTCTCTGTTTCAGTGTGCGTGTATGTGTGTGTCCATCTCTTTCTGTGTAACTCTTCAAATAAATAAATTAGTGTTTAAAAAGTTAAAAAATAAAAAGAATAATACACCAGATCCAGTGGGGTTTCCAGAAATGTGAGACTGATTCAGCATTTGAAAATAAATCAACATAATCTATCATACTACATATCTAAAGAAGAAAAAACACACCATCCTATCAATTGATGCAGAAAAAGCATTTGACAATATTCAGCATCCATTCACTAAAAAAAAAAAAAAAAAAAAAAGTGTCAGTAAACTAGAAATGGAAGAGCACTTCCTCAACTTGCTTAAGTGCATCTATAAAAAAGTCTACAGTTAGCACCAAACTTAGTGGTGAGGAACTGAACGTTTCTCCCTAAGAGTAGGAACAGCAAGAGTAACGGTCATCTCCAGTTCTACTCAACATCACACTGAAAGTCCTAGCTAGTGCAATGAGAGAGAGAAAACAAGAGTGTGAGCACAGATTCATCTATGTGGACATCCCAAGAAATCCACCAAAAAAAAAAAAAAAAAAAGCTGTCTGATAAGTGAGTTTGGCAAGACCACAAGAAACAAGGTCAACACACCAAAGCCAGTCACATCACTATAAACAGCAGAAGTGTGCAGTTAGAGATCAAACCCAGGCAAATGAGTCTCCTGAATTGCAGTGGTGATAAGACCAAAGAATCTCATTCCTGTTTCTAAATCTGCTTTTTAAAAAATATTTATTTATTTATTTGAAAATCAGAATTAGAGAGAGAGAGAGGGAGAGACAGAGATATACATAGAGAGATCTTCCATCCACTGGTTCACTGGGTCAGGACTGGGCCAGGCCGAAGCCAGGAGTCAGGAGCTTCTTCTGGGTCTCCCACGTGGGTGCAGGGCCCAAGGACTTGGGCCATCATTTGCTGCTTTCCAGGCCATTAGCAGAGAGCTGGATTGCAAGTGGAGCAGCCGGGACTTGAACCAGTGCCCTTATGGGATGTCGGCACTGTGGTCAGCAGCTTTACACACACGCCATGCCACAGCACCAGCCCCTGAATCTGTTTTTGAAGTTCAGGTGGAGAAAGAGCCAGGAGGGTGGAGGCTTGCTGTGCTGCCCGGAAGCCGACGGGCAGACAGAACTTTGATCAGTACCTGAGGGCTCCAAGTGCGGACTTTCCCACAAGGCACATGGGAAACATGACCAAAGTAACAGTGTGGAAAATGAAGGAATAAAAGGGGGAATAAACAAAGCAAGAAGGAGGTTTTATTTATTTTTAAAGATTTATTTATTTATCTGAAAGGCTGAGAGATGTTTTCCACCTATTGGTCACTCCCTAAATGGCTGCAACAGCTGGAGCTGGCCCAGGCCAAAGCTAGGAGCCTGAAACTCCACCCAGGTCTCCCATGTGGGTGCAGGAGCCCGAGCACTTGGGCTGTCCTTCGCTGCTTTCCCAGGTGCATTAGCAAGGAGCCGGACTGGAAGTGGAGCAGCCGGGACTTGGACCAGGGCTCCGATACAGGGTGCGGGGATCACAAGCAGTGGCTCAACGCTGGGAGTCCCAGTGCTGACGCCCAGCACAGTGAGTTTGACTCCAAATCACTTAAGGGCATTGTAAGAACAGAATTCACATGCCCATTGCATTTTTGGACACAAGTACAAAGCCCAAAACCAAATGTTAGCTAAAGGATCCAAGGGCATTTTTTCAAAGTATATAATGCTCAAGAGGGTTTTCTCTGGAAGGATAGAAGGACAGAAAGTCATGGGCGTTTCGGTGCAGAAAAGGCATGTGATACGCTCCCACATCTATTCATAAGTGAAGTACAGAAACAAAGAATCGCCTAGCGGCGCCAGCGCACTGGGTTCTAGTCCCGGTTGGGGCGCCGGATTCTGTTCCGGTTGCCCCTCTTCCAGGCCAGCTCTCTGCTGTGGCCCGGGAAGGCAGTGGAGGATGACCCAAGTGCTTGGGCCCTGCACCTGCATGGGAGACCAGGAGGAAGCACCTGGCTCCTGGCTTCAGATCGGCGCAGCTCCGGCCGTAGTGGCCATTTGGGGGCTGAACCAACGTTAGGAAGACCTTTCTCTCTCTCTCTCTCTCTCTCTCTCTCTCTCACTGTTCACTCTGCCTGTCAAAAAAAAAAAAAAAAAAAAAAAAGAATCTCAGCAAATTAGAAATCAGATGCAACTTCTCCGGTTTGATGATGTATGCTTTCAAATCACAGGCCTGTTTACAGGAAAATTTATGGAAAATGTTCGATATAAAGGCAAAAGCTCAGTCACATTTCCTTTAAGATCAAGACAAGACAATCGCCACTAATAGTGTCCTGTCAAAGCTGTAAGGAAATTTAGGAGAAGAAATAAATAATGTAAGAATGGGAAGAGGCCAGCGCTGTGGCACAGTGGGTTAAGCTGCTGCCTGTGATGCCGGTACCCAGTAACAGTCTGCCAGCTCCAGCCCCAGCTGCTCGGCTTCAAATTCCAATCCAGCTCTGCTGTGGCCTGGGAAAGCACCTGGAAGAAGCTCCTGGCTCCTGGCTTTGGATTGGTGCAGCTCCAGCCATTGCAACCATTTGGGGAGTGAACCAGTGGATGGAAAACTGTTCTCTGCCTCTCAAATAAATAAATAAATCTTTTTTAAAAAATACAATAAAAATCAATTACGACTGCTAATGAAGCTAAAAAGTATCTAGTATTAACTCAAACTCCAAGCACCCTATGGAGAAAAGAATCTGAAAAAATGAGGCACTCCACCCTAGAGAAGGCCATGTAATATCATGAAGACGCCGTCTCCTCAAAGTAATCTCTAAGTAAATTCAGGGCAATCTCAATTTAAAAAAAAAATCAAACTGGGAGTTTTTAGAACCTTGGTAAATTTACCCTGACGTATATGAGGGGGTCTTCAAAAAGTTCATGGAAAACATGTATGGAAAAAAACTGTACACAGATTTCTAAACTTCTTCACACCAAAATAAACTTATATTTTAATTCTATTTTTCCATGATATTTTTTGAAGCACCTTTAGACACGTAGGAATAAAAATCCACATAAAAACCTGGACAGAGGGGCCAGTGCCATGGTGCAGGTTAATCCTCTGCCTGCAGCGCCGGCATCCCATGTAGGCACTGGTTCTAGTCCTGGCTGCTCCTCTTCTGATCCAGCTCTCTGCTGTGGCCTGGGAAGGCAGTAGAAGATGGCCCAAGTCCTTAGGCCCCTGCACCCGCGTGGGAGACCAGAAAGAAGATCTTGGCTTCTGGCGTTGGATTGGCGCAGCTCTGACTGTTGCAGCCATTTTGGGGGTGTGAACCAGTAGATGGAAAATCTCTCTCTCTCTCTCTCTCTGTAATTCTGACTTTCAAATAAATAAATAAATCTCTTTTTTTTAATTCATGTGTTCGAGGAGGAGAGAGACAGAGAAAGGTAGAGAAAGCACACATCTGCTGGTTCACTGCCCAGCTGCCTGCAACAGATGGGGCTGGGTCAGGGCTGAATCTGGGAACTGGTTCTACAGTCCAGGTTGCTCACACGAGTGGCAGGGACCCAGTGAATTGAGCCAGGAGCTGGTGCTGTGGCGTAGCGGGTTAAAGCCCTGGCCTGCAGCACCAGCATCTCATATGGGTGCCGGTTCTAGTCCAGGCTGTTCCACTCCCAATCCAACTCTCTGCTATGGCCTGGGAAAGCAGTAGAGGATAGCCCAAGTCCTTGGGCCCCTGCACCATGTGGGAGATCCCAAAGAACCTCCTGGCTCCTGGCTTTGGCTTGGCGCAGCTGCAGCCATTGTGGCCATCTGGGGAGTGAACCCAGCGTATGTAAGACCTCTCTCTCTGTCTCTACCTCTCTCTGTAACTCTTTCAAATAAATAAAATAAATCTTAAAAAGAAAAAAAAAAAAAACACCAATGACTTGAGCCATCACCACTGCCTCCCAGGGTCTCGGTGGCCAGAAGCTGGAGTCAGAAGCCAGAGCCGGACATCAAACCCTGGCACTCCAACATGGTACGTAAGTATCTTTTAAAAAAAGATTCATTTATTTATTTGAAAGTCAGAGTTACAAAGAGCGAGAAGGAGAGGGAGAGAGAGACAGAGAGACAGAGAGAGAGAGAGAAAAGTCTTCTATCCACTGATTCACTCCCCAGATGGTTGCAATGGCCAGAGCTGCACCGATCTGAAGCCAGGAGCCAGGAGCTTCTTCCAGGTCTCCCATGCGGGTGCAGGGGGCCTAGCACCTGGACCATCTTCCACTGCTTTCCCAGGCCATAGCAGAGAGCTGGATCAGAAGTGGAGCAGCCTGGACTAGAACTGGCACCCATATGGGATGCCGGTACTGCAGGCGGCAGCTTTACCCATTACGCCACAACACTGGCCCTACATGAGCTTGTTAACTGCTAAGCTAAACACCTGCTCCCTAAAAATACAAGTCAAGGTGCAAACCGGTACAACCACCGTGGAAACCATTCTCATGTTTCGTACTGATGATGCACAAGTTGTACAAAATTAACACTTTGGAAGTATCACTGGCCCTAGGATCCAGCCACCCTCTCCGAGGCGCACATGCTAAACCCAGGTTCTCAGGAGACTTGTACAAGAGCCGTCACTGGAGCACCCTCTGCAGTAGCAACAGCTTGCATCCATCAAATACCCACTGACAACCGAGCAGACAAATGCACGGTGGGGTATGCACCTGACGAAATGCCACACAGCAGTGAAGATGGGTTCACTGTTAGAACACACAGCTAGATGGATGGGTTTGAGAAACACACTGCTGAACAAAAAAGCCAGTCCTAGGAAGCCAGTATGGCTCCATTTTTTTTTTTTTTTTTTGACAGGAAGAGTGGACGGTGAGAGAGAGAGACAGAGAGAAAGGTCTTCCTTTTGCCATTGGTTCACCCTCCAATGGCCGCCGCAGCCGGCGCGCTGCGGCCGGCACACCGTGCTGATCCGAAGGCAGGAGCCAGGTACTTCTCCTGGTCTCCCATGGGGTGCAGGGCCCAAGTACTTGGGCCATCCTCCACTGCACTCCCTGGTCACAGCAGAGAGCTGGCCTGGAAGAGGGGCAACCGGGACAGAATCCGGCGCCCTGACCGGGACTAGAACCCGGTGTGCCGGCGCCGCAAGGTGGAGGATTAGCCTAGTGAGCCACGGCGCCGGCCTATGGCTCCATTTTTTAATACATTTTATAGCCATAGTAACTTGACAATGTGTTTGTCTAGATAGGTAGGTTCACTGGTGTTCACTATATTATTTTTTATAACTTATGAGATATATAAAATATATATTTGCATTTATTAGCAGCTAATTGAAGTGTTTAAAGAGAAACAGAGAGACAGAAGTGGGAGGGGCTGGATTAAACATTGGATGCTTAGAAAACAGGAAGAGGCATCAGGGCCAAGAGAAATAGCCAAAGGATATGAACAGTCTAGGGAAGAGCAGGCCAACAAGCTAATAAGTGCAGATGGAGGTGTGGGGATCACTCGTGTGAAAAGTGCACATGAGGAGACTGAGAGCAAGTATTCCACCTGTGAGATGTGAAGCCTGGTGCTGAAGCCTTGGCCGGAGAGGTGGGCTCACCTGTCCCCCGAGCTCCACACACACCTGTCCACTTGTCATCTGCCCATGGCTGCCTGGGAAGTGTCCACGAGGACATGTCCAGACTGAGCTGCTGGGCTTCCCTCACTGAGCTGCCCACTCCCCGCCTCCTGCCCTGAGTTGATGGCAACTCCGTCCTGCTGGGTGCTTGGGCCAATGTCCCGGGCAGCTGCCTCCCTCCCCACCGCTCACCTCCACCTCCTTCTCCTACCTCCACTGCCCCATCCAGACCCAAGATACCTCTCCTCGCCAGTCTCTCTGCCTCTGCCTTGGTGCCTGCCAGCCCTTCCCTTCAAGTAGTGCCTGTATGGTTTGAATGAGACTGGGTCTGTAGAGGGTAATTAAGATGAGATGGAGGGGCCGGCATCGTGGCAGTGGGTTAAGCCTCCGCCTGTGATGCAGGCATCCCGTAAGGGCACCGGTTCATGTCCCGGCTGCTCCACTTCTGATACAGCTCCCTGTTAATTTGCCTGGGAAAGCAGTGGAAGATGGTCTGAGTGCTTGAGTCCCTGCACCTACACAGGAGACTCGGATGAAGCTCCTGGCTCCTGGCTTTGGCCTGGCCCAGCCCATGCCCTTGTGGCCACTTGGGGAGTGAACCAACATTACATCAGAGCATCTACAGGAACTTCGACTATTTACTGATGATTGGGATGCAGGCTCTGTAAATTCTGATGTCAACTTGTAGAGGAACGCTCAGGGCAAAACTGTGATGTCATCATGTGGCAATCATCTTGCTGGGCTTGGCTCTCTTCCCACTTCTCCAGGGGCTACTTCTGGGCAATTCTTGCCCTATCAAAACATTCACTGATAACTGAGGGTCAGCCATGATGATTTTTAAAAAAATATTTATTTATTTGGAAGGCAGAGTTATAGAGAGGCAGAGGCAGAGACAGAGAGAAAGGTCTTCTATTCGCTGGTTCACTCCCCAGATGGCCACAACAGCTGTATCTGTGCCCATTCAAAGCCAGGAGCCAGGACCTTCTTCCAGGTCTCCCACATGAGTGCAGAGGCCCAAGGAGTTGGGCCATCTTCTACTGCTTTCTCAGGTCATAGCAGAGAGCTGGATGGGAAGTGGAGCAGCTGGGACTCGAACCAGTGCCCATATGGGATGCCGGTGCTGTAGGCAGTAGCTTTTACCTGCTATACCACAGCACCGGCCTAGCAATGAAGATTTAATCCCTTCTCCAACAAGCATTTTGCTAAAGAAATGAAAGGTTAATATTCTTGATTAAAAAAAAAACTATTTGAGAGACAGAGACAGAAAGAGATCTTCCATCCACTGGCTTCTCCTCTAATGCCCACAACATCTGGGGATGGGCCACACCAAAGTCAGGAGTCCAGAAATCGATCTGGGCCTCCCATGTGAGTGACGGGGACCCAAGTACTTGAGCCATCACCTGCTGCCTCCAAGAGCCCCTATCTGGCATGTTCACATCCCATAATGTAGTGCCTGGTTCGAGTCCTGGCTACTCCACTTTCAACCCAGCTTCCTGCTAATGTGCATCCTGGGAACACATGCAGCAGACCACAGAAAGCTGGAATTGGGAGTGGAGCCAGGAGCTTCTTCTGGGTCTCTCATGTGAGTGCAGGGTCCCAAGGACATGGGCCATCTTCTGTTGCTTTCCCAGGTGTATTAGCAGGGAGCCGGATCAGAAGCAGAGCAAGCTGGGACTCCAACTGTGCCCATATGGGATGCCAGCCTCACAGGCAGCAGCTTTACCTGCTATGCCACAGCTCTAGCCCTTGAAAAAATATTTTAAAGGAAGTCTCCGTGGGATGGGCCTGTGGCACAGCAAGCGAAGCTGCTGCCTGCAGTGCTGGGATCCCCTGTTAGAACGCTGGTTCAAGCCCTGGCTGCTTTGCTTGCGATCCAGCTCCTTACAAATGCACCTGGGAAAGAAGCAGAAGATGTACAAGTACCTGGGCCCCAGCCATCACATGGGAGACTCAAATGGAGCTCCAGGCTCCTGGCTTTGGCCTGGCCCAGTCCCAGCTGTTGTGGTCATTTGGGGAGCGAACCAGTGGATAGAAGACCTTTCTCTTTCTCTCCTCCAAATAACTTAATAAATGCCCCCCCCCCCAAAGTCTCCAGCCTCTGCCAGATGTCCACTGTGGAAGGGGAAGGTGAGAGGAGGGGGCACTGGACAGAAGAATCACCTCCACTAGTCTAGACTTGGGCTATCAGAGCCGAGATGAGAGAAGCAGCAGCCAAAGCCAAGCCCTGGGAGGCCGATGTGGAAAGCACAGCCTGGCACTCAGGCAATGCCAACCCCGCAAACAGAAGCGTAGCCCAGTGCACTCTGCTCTGCCTCCCCTTAGGCGCCCATAGGATGGGAGCTCCTCTTCTGACTTTCGCCAAGTGGTTCTGGCTCCCCCCAGAGCTGCAAAATGAACAGTTGGAAACAACCTGTTTCTCTTATCTCACCGATAAGGAAAGCAAGGCTCAAGGAGGTTAAGGCGCCACAGTGGTCCAGGAAGCTAAGGGCCAGGCCACACTAGAACAGCGAGGAGCATGGGGTCATAAGCCCAGTGGGGTCTGGACATCAGGGGCCAGTGTCTGCCCAGCTGGCACAAGCTTCATGCCCTCTCTGGGCCTCTGAACCCATTTCTGACCATGAAAGCTCTCACAGCCCCACCCATGGGGGACCTGGTGTCCACGCCTCTGTCTCTCTGGGGGTCAGGACTGGCAGACCCGACTCCCTTGTGGTCTGGATGATGGTTCACTCATTTTTTATTTTTTTGACAGGCAAAGTTAGACAGTGAGAGAGACAGAGAGAAAGGTCTTCCTTCCGTTGGTTCACCCCCGAAATGGTCGCCACGGCCAGTGCACTGCGCCAATCCAAAGCCAGGAGCCAGGTGCTTCCTCTTGGTCTCCCATGGGGTGCAGGGCCCAAGCACCTGGGCCATCCTCCACTGCACTCCCGGGCCACAGCAGAGAGCCGGACTGGAAGAGGAGCAACCGGGACTAGAACCTGGAGTGGCAGCGCCGCAGGCGGTGCCAGCGGTTCACTCATTGGGCTTCATTCATCCATTAGAGGGTGCCTCCCATCCCAGCAAGACTTGGATCCCACCCAAGGCAGGGGACACACATTCAAAATCTGCCTGTGATCCTTGGGAGGACCCCAGGCATGGGATAAAGTGCTAGGGTTAGAAGGCAGATGCCTGGGATCAAAGGAAAGAAATCACAGAGGGGCCTGTGCCGTGGTGGGTTAAGCCACTGCTTGCAATGCCAGTATCTCATATGGGAGCACCCGGTCAAGTCCCGGCTACTTCATTTCTTCTTCTTCTTCTTCTTCTTCTTCTTCTTCTTCTTCTTCTTCTTCTTCTTCTTCTTCTTCTTCTTCTTCTTCTTCTTCTTCTTCTTCTTCTTCTTCTTCTTCTTCTTCTTCTTCTTCTTCTTCTTCTTCTTCTTCTTCTTCTTCTTCTTCTTCTTCTTCTTCTTCTTCTTCTTCTTCTTCTTCTTCTTCTTCTTCTTCTTCTTCTTCTTCTTCTTCTTCTTCTTCTTCTTCTTCTTCTTCTTCTTCTTCTTCTTCTTCTTCTTCTTCTTCTTCTTCTTCTTCTTCTTCTTCTTCTTCTTCTTCTTCTTCTTCTTCTTCTTCTTCTTCTTCTTCTTCTTCTTCTTCTTCTTCTTCTTCTTCTTCTTCTTCTTCTTCTTCTTCTTCTTCTTCTTCTTCTTCTTCTTCTTCTTCTTCTTCTTCTTCTTCTTCTTCTTCTTCTTCTTCTTCTTCTTCTTCTTCTTCTTCTTCTTCTTCTTCTTCTTCTTCTTCTTCTTCTTCTTCTTCTTCTTCTTCTTCTTCTTCTTCTTCTTCTTCTTCTTCTTCTTCTTCTTCTTCTTCTTCTTCTTCTTCTTCTTCTTCTTCTTCTTCTTCTTCTTCTTCTTCTTCTTCTTCTTCTTCTTCTTCTTCTTCTTCTTCTTCTTCTTCTTCTTCTTCTTCTTCTTCTTCTTCTTCTTCTTCTTCTTCTTCTTCTTCTTCTTCTTCTTCTTCTTTTGACAGATAGAGTTAGACAGTGAGAGAGAGAGACAGAGAGAAAGGTCTTCCCTCGTTGGTTCACCCCCTAAATGGCTGCTACAGCTGGCGCTGCGCCAGTCGAAGCCAGGAGCCAGGTGCTTCTGCCTGGTCTCCCATGCAGGTGCAGGGGCCCAAGCACCTGGGCCATCCTCCACTGCCCTCCTGGGCCACAGCAGAGAGCTGGACTGGAAGAGGAGCAATCGGGACTAGAACCCAGTGCCCATATGGGATGCTGGTGCCACAGGCGGAGGATTAACCAAGTGAGCCATGGCGCCGCCCCCTGCTCCACTTCTGATCCAGCGCCTTGCTGATGCACCTGGGAAAGCAGCTGAAGATGACCCAAATACCCGGATCCCTGCCACCTGGATGGATTTCCAGGCTCCAGGTTTTGGCTTGGCCCAGTCACAAGCATAGTAGTCATTTGCAATGGGAGTGAACCAGCAGATAGAAGATCTCTCTCATTCTCTGTCATTGGGTCTTGCAAATAAATAAATGAATAAACAAATAAATATGTTTTAAAAATCACAGAGGCTACAACTTGGCAGATGACACTCCCTCTTCATCTGTGGACATGGGGCATCATTCAGGGTCGCGGGCTGCATGCACTCCATGTGCCCCTACTGGACAGACGTGGTCAGCAGGCACCTGCAGGGGGCTGACATCTGCCTGCAGGTCAGGGCCTTGGCAGCCCCCGGCCAGTCTGTAACTGGCGACAGGATGGTGGACCTGGAGGCGGGAGAGGGAGGCTGGTGGTGCCACAGAGAGGCCGGGAGGGGCTGCTAAGTCAAGTGGTGGGTCTGGTCCTCAGGGGACGTGGAGCCTCCGATGCTTAGAAGCCACAGGCGCCGTGCCCACAGCCTCCGGCAGGGACACCCCGACGCTGGGCGCGGAGCCTGCCTCCCCTCAGCCTCCAGGCCGTGGGCTCTGGGGCTCGTCTGAGCTGCTCTTGCTGTCCAACTTGTCAATGCCAGAGGCCCCACCTGGATCCTGGTCTCTTCTCCATCTCCCACTGCCTCGGGGCTCCCCCTAGTCTCACGGGGCTTCACCCCAACAGTTACCAAGAGCTCGCCAATGGCTCTACACAGCTCACCCTGCTCCTGGCAACATCTGGATTTGTTCACAGACACCGTACTCGGCACGACAGTGGCTCCCCACATGGGTCCAACTCTTCATCCCTGGAAGCTGTAGGGTCCCGTGGGGATTACGATTGCGAATGGGCCAGGTGTTGCAGCACAGCGGGTTAAGCCACCACCTAGGACAGCTGGGTACCTAGGTTTGAGGTCCAGCTTTGCTTCCAATTCTGGGTCCCTGCTAATGTTCATCCTGGGAGGCAGAAGGTGATGGCTCAAGTACTTGGGGCCCTGCCACCCACGTTAGGGACCTGGATCAAGTTCCAGGCTGCCAGCTTTGGTCTCGGCAGAACCTGGCCATTGTGGCCATTTGGAGAGTGAGCTAGTGGATAGGGGCTGTCTGTCTGTCTGTCTCTGCCTCTCATTATGCCTGCAGCCTCAGTATCCCACATGGGTGCCAGTTTGAGTCCCAGCTGCTCCACTTCCAGTTCAGCTCCCTGCTAATGTGCCTGGGAAAACAGTAGAAGAGACCTGGGAGACCCAGAAGAAGCTCCTGGCTCCTGGCTTTGGATTGGCTCAGCTCCAGCTATTGTGGCCATTTGGGGAGTGGATCGGTGGATGGAAGACCTCTCTCTCTCTCTCTCTCTCTCTCTCTCTCTGTGTGTGTGTGTGTTGTGTGTCCCTCTCTGTCTGTAACTCTGCCTCTCAAATAAATAAATTGATTTAAGAAAGAGAATAAACTTGTCTTGTCTTAGCTTCATGCATGACATTTGTAGTAATTTGTCACAGCAGCCACAGAAAACGAATGCATCCCCAGCCCAGCAGGTCTGGATGGAACTTCTGACTTCCCCCACAAACCTGTGCCCCCCGACTTCTCAGCTCAGCACCTTCCAGCTGACCGGCTGCCTCCCCTGGGCCCTCACAGTCCACGGCAAAGCCCTCAGTGCCAGCCTTGGAAATACACAAGGGGACGTCAAAAAGCTCACGGGAAAATGGGATGGAAGTTTATTTTGGTGCCTAGAAACACTTTGAAATCCATGCATAGTTCTATTACGAGAGGCATTTTCCATGAACTTTTCAAAGACCCCTTGTTTGTAAGGTCAAAAATTTTTGCACCAAAATAAATTTTTTTCATTTCCTTTCAGAACTAGGTAGAAGGCATAAGTTCCTCGTATGACACACGGCCTGGCGGGGGGTGGGACACAGTTCCCAAAGACTTCACGTATTTTCTGGGCAAACAGAAGAGAGGGCTCCAGGGCTCTGACCAGTCAGTAATGACCAAGAGGAGGCTGTCAACTACCCGGATGTGATCAGCCCATGTGCTTTCTGAAGTACCAGCAGGCAGAACCCACTTCTCCCCTCCCCCGAGTGTCCCCCTCTCCGGGACGGCTGCAGGTGCCTTCAGCAAGACCCCGTGCCTCCTCTGCCGCCTCCCACTCCCCACTACGCACAAGCTGGTGGAGCCCTGTGGAGATCCCGGTCCACCTCACTCCTCTGCTCAGAACCTTCCAGGGGCTCCGGATTCCTCTGCGAGTGACAGCCAATGTCCTCACAGAGGCTGGGCCTAGACAGGGCAGTGGTCTAGGGCTTGTGTGTGTCCCGGTCATGCCTGGAGCTGGTTAACAGCCAGGTGGCTGACCCCATGGCCAGAGTTTCCGACCCTGTAGGTTTGGGGCACAGGCAATCTGCACATTTCTAACAAGCTCCTTTGTGATGCTGACCTGCTGGTCCTCAAAACCCATCCGGGAAACCAGTCCTCAAGGCCTTACAAAGACAGTCTCCCCACAAGCTCCTAGGAGTCGCAGTGTCAGGCCGGCATTGTGGCACAGTCGCTTGTGATGCCAGCATCCCATATCAGGGTGCCAGCTCCAGTCCCAGCTGTTCTGCTTCCGATCCAGCCCCCTGCATGAGGGAGACCAGGATGGAGTTCCTGGCTCCTGGCTTCTGCCAGGCCCAGCCCCTGGCTGTTGCCGCCATTTGGGGAGTGAACCAGTGGATGAAGACTTTTCTGTCTCCCTCCATGTCCTTGCTCTGCCTTTCAAATAAGTAAATAAAAATTAAAAATTAAAAAGAAAAACTCCATGTTTGGATTTTACCCACAGACTCAGGGTTCAAGGTCTGGGGGTGGGTGGGGCACCCTCCAATGACGAGAACATGGCCTGGTGAGGACTCACAGCCCCCACAACCCAGCAGGTGGCCACCTCCCTGGCTGCAGCTCTTCACTCATTCTGCCCAGCCACCCGTAGCCCTGCCCACCGCCCACCCCCACCTCTCAGCTTCTGTACTTGACTGCTCTTACCCTGTCCCATCTGGGTCAGCGGCTCTCACAGGACCTGGCCCCAGGCTCAGCAAGGGCCGGGGCAGGACAGGCGGGAGGCAGCTCCAGTTCTCCCTCCGTGCAAGCAAGCTCCCCTCTCGAACTCCACAAACCCGTCCTGGGCTGCAGGCACACTGCTCCAGACCCTGGCGGCGGCGGGCGGGCGGGGCGCGGTACCACAGTGAACCCGAAAAAGTCCCTGCCCCTGGGTGGCTGGCATCTGGCAGCAGCTGGTCGCAGTCTGAGAATGCAACCAAGACATCCAGTGCTTTAGCAGAGACGGAGCTGTGGGGAAAAACTCAAGTTGGGGGCCATGGTGGCACAGAGAGTTAGGCCCCCACCAACGACACAAGCATTCCATAGCAGAGCACTTGTTTGAGTCCCGGAGGCTCCACTTCTCATCCAGCTCCTTGCTAGTGCACCTGGGAGGCAGCAGAAGATGGCCCAAGTACCCGGGCTCCTGCCACCCATGGGAGAGAACTGGGTGGAGTTCCAGGCTCCTGGCTTCAGCCTGGCCCAGCCCCAGCCATTGTAGCCACTTGAGGAGTGAACAAATAGATGGCAGGTCTGTCTCTCTGTGCCTCTCAAATAAATAAATCTTTAAAAAGAAAACTCATAGCTGGTGCTATGGCACAGTTGGTTATAGCCATGGCCTGCAGTGCCAGCATCCTGTATGGCCACTAGTTCGAGTCCTGGCTGCTCCACTTCTGATCCAGCTCCCTGCTAATGCACCTGGGAAAGCAAGGAGGATGGCCCAAGAGCTTGGGCCCCTGCACCCCACATGGGAGACCTGGATGAAGCTCTTGCTCCTGTCTTGAGCCTGGCCCAGCCTGGTCACTGCAGCCACTTGGGGAGTGAACCAGCAGATGGAAGATCTCTGTCTCTCCTTCTCTCTCTCTGTAACTCAGCCACTGAAATAAATAAGTAAATACAAAAAACAAACAAACAAACAAAAAAACAAAAAAACCTGCCGCCTGCAATACCAACATCCCATATGAAAAAAGAGAAGAAAACTCGAGTGAGCAGGGTGAGTATGGATGATGAAGACCTTGCTGGGGCATAGCACCTGCCACCACGGCTCAGTGGGGAGCCTCAGAGGGAGCCTTGGAGCTTTGGGGAACACAACCCCCCTGGAGAATCGTGTTTCAGGATTGCAGGCAAAACTACACTCAGTCATGCCTAGGATTTCAGGGTCTCCATAGAGACTCCATTGTCAAACGCTGAATGTCACAAGCCACTCAGAGAAGCCAGGGTCCTGGGATGCAGACCCCGCCCCCTGGCCCAGCTGCCGGGGATCCAGGTCCCAAAGCCACGGTGGCATCCCTCTGAGAGCCCCCTGGGCTGTCCCTCTGGCACCAGGCTCTTGTGCCTTTGCCATACAAGGCAAGCAGACACCCAGCGGCTCCTTCCCCCACAATACCCCATGGGGCACAGGGACGGAGACATCCTGGCTAAACAGACAGGCTGAGCCCCACCTCCACCACCTGCAGTCAGAGGGGCTGGCCTTGGCCTGAGCCCTGGCGGTCAGTGCGCCCCGGCTTGGCCTCTTCGTGTGTGGAGTAAGGGCTGGGGGTCCTGCTCGTGGAAAGTGAGATGGTGACCCCTCCCATAGAGTCTAGCAGAGACAGACGGGCAGGGGCCCCGGGCAGGCAGGTAGGCCTCCTGACTTCCGCATCTCCTCCGAGAAGGCTGCATCTCTAGAACCCAGATCCATTAGTCCCTAACAATGCCCAGGGGATCCGAGCTCTGGTCTCTCCCAGATGAGAACTCTGTGAGCACAGCGCCTCTTGCACCCGCAACAGCACGGAAGATGCTCATCTGAGCACCTCTGAGACACCATGGCCCAGCCAACAGGCACTTCAGGCCCTCAGAGGGCCCCACTCCCCACCAACACCAGCATCCAGAACCTATAGCTTCCCACGCTGACCCAAGCAGGAGCAGGGGGTGGGGCTGGGGGCGGGGCTGTGTGTTATGTTTTCAACTATGGTGTGGTTGTGTTGTCAGGAGTAGCTGTTGGTGACAGCCATCAGCAACGGCTTGCATAGTCTACACATGCATTACCCACTAAGAATGGTGCTGGGGCAATTCAAGAGCCCCGCGGATTGGCTCAAGTCAGCCATGGCCCTAGGGCAGGAGTGACCCTTAGCCCCACTTATGGAGGGTGACCCTGAGACTCAGAACAGTTAAGGGAGCTTTACAGGCCGTTTGGGAGGGTACCAGGATCCCAGGTCAGACGTGGCTGGCTCGGAGGCTCTATGCCCACCCCTAACTGTGTCAAGAGTCTTGAACTCCAAGGGGCACAAATAGGCACAAATATCAGAAACGAAGAACTGTCTGTTGTCTTGGGCACTCTCCACCTTGTAAGGAAATCCTTTTTTAGAAATCACAAAGGGGGCTGGCACTGTGGCACAGTTGGTTAATCCTCCCCCTGCGGTGCCAGCATCCCATATGGACGACGATTTGAGTCCCAGCTGTTCCACTTCCCTTCCAGCCTCTCTGCTAATGGCCTGTGAAAGCAGTGGAAGATGACCTAAGTCTTTGGGCCCCTGCACTTGTACGGGAGACCCAAAAGAAGCTCCTGGCTCAGCTCTGGCTGTTGCAGCCATTTGGGGAGTGAACCAGCGGATGGAAGACCTTTCTCTCTGTCTCTCCCTGTCTGTCTGTAACTCTAACTCTCAAATAAATAGATAAATAAAAGCTTTAAGAAAAATTACAAGGCAAACCCCAGGCTGCCCCACACCTGTGAGTTCGGCTCAGTTAGGAAGGTTTCTCAGCCCTGGCCAGTGCTCTGGACCCTGGTGGTCCCAGGAGGGCCCAGGAAAGCAAAGAAGAGCAACGGACAGGTCATGGCTGCCCTGGCACCAACAACCTGCTTCGCCCACTCTAGGCTCCAGACAGGGGAAGGATGAGCAGGGGTAGGAGGCAAAGGCCCTGCAGGAGGCGCAGGCCTTGGATCACAGCAGTGTGGAGCGCTGGTCCCTTCCCGCCCCACCCCAGTCCCAGGCACCTGTCATGGATTCCCCACTGCAGTCCAGTGGAGGCCCAGCTGGGGCAATTTTGCTCCCCCACGTGAAATGGAACGCTTGGGGTGACAGCCCCGGGAAGCACCATAAGCAAGGGTGCTCTCTCTGGGCCTCACAAACACACTTAGAAAAAAAGCTGTACAGGAACCCGGTGGGGCAGGTGGCCATGGACTTCAGGTGACAGCCGGCAGGAGTGCTAGAGGCAGAATGAGGGAGGGCTATCTTTCTGGCCCTGTACCCCTTCCCGCCCCCCGCAGCCCTGCACACGCTGGTGCCCGGGGTGCCGCTGGACTCTCCTTCTCCCCTCCCTAGGCCCTTGAGTTTCAGTCCCAAGAACTGAAGCCTGGCAAGATCAGCACAGTGCAGGCAGGCAGGATGCCCAAGCAACCTGAGAGAGGGCAGCAGAGGTGCCCAGAGTCAGGCCCCTTCTCCACAGTGCAGAGGCACAGGGGGGCACAGGAGGGAGGGGAAGTGACATCCCTGGCAGTCCAGGGCCCCTTCAGAAGCAAGTGTGCCACGGAGGGGCCCCTCCTCCTAACCTGCCCAGAAGCGGCAGGATGGGACCAACCGGCTGGGAAGCAGCGACAAGGGCACCGGCCAGGAGTCCCAGGAGCCCTTCCGGCTCTGGTTTAAGAGGTCGTCTGTGTGCTCAGTTAATATTTTATTCCATTGGAAATGTGGTGACCGAGGATTTGGTTACGGAGCCCACAGGCCAGAACCTTCTCTGCAGAGGGGAAGTAGATATGGGATGAGGGTCGAAGGGGGAGGCACCAGCACTCTGCATGGGCTCAAATCACTCCCAGCCACCGCGCACCCTGGGCTCAGGGTCCCTCCGATCATCGGTCATCATCACACTGCACCATCTCCTATGAGCCTGCGGCCCAAGCCCCCTGTACTCACCAGGGACTCCCGGGCCTATGATGGCCAGGGACGCCGCTCAAGGTGTTACCGAACACCTCGCTCCCAGCCACCCCGAGAGCCAGCTCCGTCCCCTCTACCCCCTAAGACCCCAGCTAAGAGCTCCAGAGCAGGGCAGTGCGGCGTGAGCCCCCGGGGCCGCACCTCGCCAGACCCCGCGGACCGGGTCGAGCTGCTCCCTCCCCGCAGATCGCCAGCCCTCGGCGGAGGGCAGGTGGCCCCGCATTACCTTCCATGGACATGGGCTCCAGGATACCGAACTGCTTGAGCACGGCGATGAACAGCAGCACGACCACGGCCATGGCACACAACTCCATGCCCTGGATGCCCATGGCTACCCGGCTGCCTGGGGCCGGGGCGCGCCCCTCGCCCGATCGCAGGCTGCCACGAGAGGCGGCGGGGCCGGTGGAGCCCGCCCGGCCTCTGGGGGAGGCGGTGGCTCACATGCCCCCGGCAGGCGGGGCTGCGGGTGCTGGCGGAGCCGGGACCCCGCGGTGGGCGGCGGCGGCGGCGGTGGCGGCGAGCAGGACAGTCACGGAGGCCGGACGCGGCTCGGGGGCCAAGCGCGGGCGCAACTTTCCGAGTCAGCCGGCAAACTTCGCCGTGCAGCAGTGGCGGCGGGGGGCGCAGCTCGGGCTGCCAGCGTGGGCCAGCGGCGCCTCCATGCCCTCGCGCCCGCGCCGCGCCTTTGTCACCCCTTCTGCCCCGAGGGCGCGGGGGCGCGGGGGCACGGCGGCGGCGGCGGCGGCGGCAGGGGTCCCAGGCGCTCCCGGCAGCCCCAGCCTCCATCGTGGTTGCCCGCGCGCTCATTGGCCTAGGCTCAGCGACCACTCGGGGAGGCGTCCCCTGCGCGCCCCCCTCCCCCGCGCCTGCCGGGGAAGGGGCGGAGGGAGCGGCCCCGCCCCGCACGGTCTGGCCCGGGACGGAGCCTGGCGCTCCGCCACCGCTCCCCACGCAGCCCCTGGGAGGCCGCGCGCTCGGTGGTGTTGCCGAACTGCCCTGGCACGGTAGGGACCGAGTGTGGGGAGAGGGCTGGGGGCTCGGGGTCGGGGAGAGGGCGGGAGGCGCGGCTGCGCTCCCCGCGGGGAGTCGGGGCTCCACCCTCCCGCGCTAGGAAGCCGAGCCCGGCCGCCGCCCGCTGCGCAGACTTGGCTGCGGAGCTCCGGGGAGTCCTCGCCCCAGGATTTCCCGCGACCCTCTGTTCCCGGTCAGAGATTAAACTTGTCTTTCTGGCCTGGCCCCACCCCTTGCCAGTGGTGAAGTTGGTAACCCAAGTTCTCCAGTTCTGACAGGCTGCGTGCGCTCGAGGCTCTGGGAGGCCGTGCAGGCTTCGGCATTAGGGTCTACGGGACGGAGTTCTAGCGCTGACTTTGCTGCGTGACCTTGCTGGAGTCACGGACCTCCGCGAAGAAGGTTCGACGCCTGCCTTTCCGGCCGTGCGGACGAGTTGCGCGGCTGCAGAGTGCCCGGCGCGGGCAGGCCAAGGGCGTGCTAATTAGCCTGCGGGCGGCTGTCTTCCTGCCCGGGGCTCTGGGCAGAGGAAGGGAAGCCACTGAAAGGAAGGCGAGTGGAGGGGTGGAGCAGGGGGAGGAGGAGGAGGAGAGGAACGAGGAGTGGCAGGGCGGAGTCCGGGATCCTCCCAGCCGCCGAGCTCTGGGGAGCGGAGAGCGGGCACCCAGCCTCTGCCGCCCTCCTGTGGGCGCCTCGCCCTGCGGAGTCCCTGCCCCGCAGGGATTCCGAGCGCGGGAAGCGTGCGCTGCTGCGCGCCCCAGCCCCGCCCAGCCTTAGGGAAGGCGGAATCCAGCCGCGCCCCGCGTTTGGACCCAGGGCCTGAACAGATCGCAGCGGAGCCTCTGCTCCCGGCTCTGCTATTCATTCACCAAATGCCGAGCATATATTTCGTGCAGGTCGCAGAGCTGGAGGCCGGCTGGGGCGGGGAACCGCAGCTTGGGGCTGCCGCGCGCTCGCAGGTGCGTGCCAAGCTTTGGGGTTTGCATTTGATCCTTAAGGCCCGTCGCTCCTCCCCGCCACGCCGTGGCCGTTCCTCCTCTCCCGTTTTACAGATGGGGAGACGGATCCCATAGGACGAATTACGCAAGGGGGCACAGACGCAAGCCAAGCCTCTGGACGCCGGGACGCCCAACTATTTCCAACCTCAGTATTTCACACGACTGGTTAAAGGTCTAACTTGTGGGTGATGTTTGTCAAGAACAAGCGCACAGCTTTTAATCCCAGTTCATTGGGCTGCGGTGAGTCTCCGCTGACGGTAGTCAGGCCGGAGAAAATGCTGTTAGAAAAATGGAGAAAACTCGGCCGGCGCCGCGGCTCACTAGGCTAATCCTCCGCCTGCGGCACCGACACCCCGGGTTCTTGTCCCGGTCGCTCCTCTCCCAGTCCAGCTCTCTGCTATGGCCCAGAAGTGCTCTGAAGGATGGCCCAGGTTCTTGGGCCTTGCACCCGCATGGGAGACCAGGCTTCAGGTTGGCGCGCGCTGGCCATAGCAGCTATTTGGGGGTGAACCAACGGAAGGAAGACCTTTCTCTCTGTCTCTCTCACTGTCTAACTCTGCCTGTCAAAAAAAAAAAAAAGAAAAAAAGAAAAAAAAAAAGAAAATGGAGAAAACTCAGATGGCTCATCTACTTTACCACACTTCACAGCTGAGCAAGTCTACCTGTGGCCCAAGTAGTTACGGCAAAACCTAAATCTGTGGCCTGATTGAGAGCCACTGGTGCACGGCCTCTCCAAGCCTCGGTTTTCTCATCCATGGAATGGGGGTGATAAGCAGACCTCTCAGAATTGACTGAGACAAGGGTTGGCCCCCTGGCAGGGGTTTTGATGGTCCCTGGTGATATCCTCAGGGCTGGGTGTACATGCCTGTTCAAGGCGACCAGCCCCAGCGAGCAGAGGAAGCTGGTGGTGTTCCGAGGCCGGCCCCCACCCTGGCTCCCCGCCTCAGTTTCCCCTGCTCCTCCCACGCATCTTCCCAGTTCCCAGTGAAAGCTTTAATGACATAAACATTGAGCTATAAACAAGACATCGATCCCCTGGCTATGCGGTGTAAAATATTAACGATGCCTAAGTGGATGCCAGGCCTGAGAGCAGAACGTCCAATTGGTATTAGCAGCCTGGGCCGTGGGCCTAATGCATGGGAAGCTGACTCCCTGCTTGCTCACCAGCCTGGGACCTGTTAGCTCTGGGGCCTGTCCAGGTCCACTGAGGCTGGGCTGTTGGCCCTGCCACACTCCCTTCCTTGGGACCTGGACGAGGAAGCCAGCACACAAGCCCCCAGGCTCTACTTCTCTATAAAGTGCCAGACCAGCCCCCTCTGGCTCCCCTCCCTGACAACCCCCATGCTGCTGGCCCTTGGTGCCTAGGGGGAAGGGACAGGCCTGGGGGTGGGGCACATACAGAGTACTTCAAAAAGTGCATGGAGGGAGACCAGGAAAAGCACCTGGCTCCTGGCTCCTGCCATCGGATCAGCGCGGTGCGCCGGCCGCAGCGCGCTGGCCGCGGCGGCCATTGGAGGGTGAACCAACGGCAAAAAGGAAGACCTTTCTCTCTGTCTCTCTCTCTCACTGTCCACTCTGCCTGTCAAAAAAAAAAAAAAAAAAAGTGCATGGAAAGTGGAATTTTAAAGTGAGTTTATTTTGGTTTGATTATAATTGAAATCTGTGCATTTAGGGTAGTCTTCAAAAAGTTCATGGAAAATGCATATGATATAAAAAGTACCCATGGATTTCAATACTTTTTGCACCACAACAAATGTATCTTTTAGTTTCATTTTTTTTTTGGGGGGGGGAGGCAACGCGGCACAGCAGGGTTGAGCTTGTGATGTTGGCACTGTTTTGAGTCCCAGCGGCTCCGCTTCGGATACAGCTCCCTGCTAATGCACCTGGGAAAGCAGCGGCCCACCTGGGAAGACCTCAGCATGTCTGGGAAGCTCATCGGTGCCCCATCTGTCCCCATCTAGTTTAGAAAGTATTCTGGGGCAGTGGGTTAAAACCCCAGCCTGCAGTGCCAGCATCCCCTATGGGTGCCAGTTTGAGTCCCGGCTGTTCCACTTCTGATCCATTTCCCTGCTCATGCACTTGGGAAAGCAATGGAGGATGGCCCAAGTCCTTGGGCCCCTGCACCCACGTGGGAGACCCAGAAGAAGCTCCTTGCTCCTGGCTTCAGATCAGGTCGGCTCCAGCTTTTGCAGCCATTTGGGGAGTGAACCAGCGGATGACAGACCTTTCTGTCTCTACCTCTGCCTATAACTCTGTCTTTCAAATAAATAAAATCTTTAAAAAAAATGTATTCCGAGGAAACAGCTTGGAGGTGGGGGTACCCCTTAGGTCATGGACCTTGCTTGTCTGGAATATTGAAGCTGCCTCCAGGAAGTCAACCCAGATGCCACCAGCCCTGCTCACCCACCTCCTCTGAACCCCCAGGGCCCCTGCCACCTGCCTTTTGGTGACTGTCCTGTCTTCTCCAATGTGGCCCTTGCCCTTCTCATCACAGCTACACTGTCAGTTCCCAGGGCCTGGGACCCTGTGGCTTTGACCAATATTCTAACACTCGATCTTAGTCAAAAGGCCAAGAAGTGATATTTGACCAATATTCTTTGTATACCCGCCCCGTGCCCCACCGAGTCTCCTGCTCCTGTGCCCCGACCCCTACCCCAGCACTGCACAAGGTCTTCTGGCTCCTGAGTGGGGGGAGGCTCAGGCGGGACACAGGCTGGTGGAGGAAGCTGATGGTGCAGCCCCATCTCTCCTGGGGGAGGGGGGTGGGGAGAGCAGGCCTCCTTTTGTTCTAGTGTGTTCTGCCAGGAAAAGCAGACATGAGAGTGCCCAGGAGTGGGACTCCACATTCCAAAGAAATGCCTGCTAAGCTGACCTCCATGCTCCCCCAGACCTGGCCATCCTCCAGGCTCCTGGTCTCAGCTGCCCAAGCTACATCCTGGGCCCTCACTCTAGAATCCACCTGTCCATACCACGCCAAGCTCCCGTGTGATGCTCCCCCGTCGCCGGCTCTACCGTCGCGGGCCACCCGCACCAGCGTCCCTCTCCCCTGGCATCGATCCCACCTCGCATCGCCACCTTCACGGTCCTTCAAGGAAGGACCTTTCAAGGAAGATCAGGCCCCGTGTAAAGCCTCCCACAGTGGTTGGTGAGGGACCTCACGGTTTAGACACCTGCGTCCCACATAGGACTGTCTGGGTTCCATCCCCGGCTCTAGCTCCTGACTTGGCCTTCCCGCCAGTGGAGGCCCTGGGAGGCAGTGGTGATGGCTGCAGTGGCTGGGTTCCGGCCACCTGTCTAGGACAAAGGCCACCTGCCACCAGGTGGGAACAGTGAGCCTGAGACTTCGGTCAGCTTAGGAGAAAACAGCAGAAGTAGAAAGACTGAGTTAGCAGTGCTGAGCTCCTGGATTCCGCTGCGCCTGATGCCATATGCGAGTCTCCATCTCTCAGTTATTTCTGCCAGCAAATCCCCCTTTGTTGCTTAAGCCGTGTGAGCTGAGTTGCCATCCCTTGCAACCAAGAGGCTCCTCATTAATGTGTTGCCTGCTTAGCCCTTGCTGCAGATCCAGCATTGCCACACGATTCGTTCATTCATTCCCCACAGCTCCCAGTCAGATCGGGACTCCGGGAAAGGTAGAGGTTACAAGTTAAAGCGCGAGTGCTCATGCCTTGCTTTAAGAGCACACGGCTGATGAACCAGAGTCAGAATTCGCACCCAGTACTCCAGCCCCAGGGCCTGTGAGTCCAATTCAACACTGCCCTGCACCTCTAGACCTGTGTGTTCTGCCCCTCCCTCTGCCTTACTCACAGTGCCCTGGTCTCCCTTGCAACTGCCTGGACGAAGCAGTATTGCCTCACCTCGGGGCCTCTGCAGGTGCTGTCCCCGGAGCCGCACACACTCCTCCTCCCCCCACCCCCGGCCTCCTCCTCCCCCTCCTCCTCCTCCACACAGCTTTGGGCCTCAGCTTCCACGTCACTTCTGTAGAGACCCCATCCTGTCCCTCTTGGCGGTCATCACAGGTGAACTTAGACATGCACCTGTGCGTCCTGTGCTTGGCTGTGCGCCTCCTGAGGGGTGGGTACTACTCGCCTGTACAACGATTCATGCTGCCTCCTCCCGGTTACTTCACAGAGGCTACCCTGGTGTCACCAGCCAGAGCATGGGGCAGGGAGTCCAGCGGCGCCCAGGGCAGGGGCCCCACTTCTAACTCTGGTCTGTTCGTGTACTTGGCCTTGGCACACCGCCTCTCTGAGCCTTCTTCTCCTTCTTGTAAACTGGAGTCAACGCAGCGACATCACCTGCCTGTCACCCGGTGGGCTCTGGGTGGATGTGAAAGCGTCCCCAGCCGCACACAGGATTCCCCTCGCAGGCAGAGCCTGCCCCCTCAGCGCTGGGACCCCCAGGAAGTGACGCTCAGGGGGTCTGGCTCTCAGCCTCAGGGCATTGCCCAGCTTTGCAATCAGACCTCCCACGAACACGTCCACCCAGCCTCTGCTCCAACCCAACTTCCCATGAATGCTACAGGTAGCAGAAAACCCCCATTCCTTTGGCGTAAGCCATAAGGAAATGTCCCACGTCACACACACGCAGTCTGGCAGGAGAGTGGCTCCTGAAGCAGTCAGCTTGGGTGCAGGTACCTTCGCTGCAGCCACAGAGCATGTACCTTATCCACAGCCTGTTCCTGCAGTAAAATCAAATACATGAGTAAAAAGTCTTAGCTAGGCCTGTGGCTGCCGAGGGAGGACTGCTCTTCCTTGTGCTAGTGGGAGTGATGGTGGGGCTTGGGGGAAGGGAGTCTGAGCAGCAGGTGCATCTCCCACTCATTCCAGCTTCCCCTTGCCCACTGCTGGGACCCAGGCATGCTGCTGAGCAGCCGCAGCCATGCAGGTCACGCTGGGGCCTTGGGTGGAGGGAGGAGGGAGCCACAGGTGCAAAGGCCCTGCCCCCGTGAGGCTGCCTGGGACAGACCCCTCCCCATCACCCATCTCAGACACCCACCGGAGCTACTAGGGAAATAAAATTTTTATATCCTCAGGAAAGAGGTGAGATCAGAGGAGAACTATCTTGTTTGAAGACAAGAGATACCAGTTATTGAAAGCCTCTTCACTGTCTTAGAAAAGCAAATGGCTTTTTTGGACAGAACAGAAGTGAATGTTGCAGAAAGCGTTTTTTTAAAGATCCCTCAAGATTTCCCAGGCAAACACTGAATCAAACGTGGCCTTGAAGTGCTGGGTAGCATCAGGAAGCCGAGAGACAGAGCAGCTGGGGCCGGCGCTGTGGTGTAGTGGGTAAAACCACCTCCTGCAGTGCTGTTGCGGCCAACTGGGGAGTGAACCAGCGGATAGAAGACCATTCTCTCTCTCTCTCTCTCTCTCTCTCTCTCTCTCTCTCTGCTTCTCCTTCTCTCAGTGTGTAACTCTGACTTTCAAATCAATCAATAAATTTTAAAAAAGGCTTTGGTTAATCCGGACTGGAAGTGCCTCTGGGACCTCCCAACTTGCACCAGCAGGAGATGGAGGCCGCCTGCAGCCCCCAGGGAGCATGCGCTTCCCAACACCTGCTTCCGGGGCCACACAGGTGAAGACGGCTCTCGGGAAGACAGCCGACAGGCGAGGTCTCCCGAGTGCAAAACAGATTTCATTCCATTGCCAGGGATTCCAAGGACCCTCACTCACTGCCCCAAGACCACATGTTCCTGGGTTCAGAGCAGGAGAGTTACTTTAGTGCCTTTGGGTCTGGTGTAATGTCACACATGATCCAAATCCATCCTGAGAACTGTGAGAGTTCATGAAGAAAAGGGATCTCAAAAGGTTACCAGCCGGCGCCGCGGCTCACTAGGCTAATCCTCCGTCTAGCGGCGCCGGCACACGGGGTTCTAGTCCCGGTCGGGGCGCCGGATTCTGTCCCGGTTGCCCCTCTTCCAGGCCAGCCCTCTGCTGTGGCCAGGGAGTGCAGTGGAGGATGGCCCAGGTGCTTGGGCCCTGCACCCCATGGGGAGACCAGGAAAAGCACCTGGCTCCTGGCTCCTGCCATCGGATCAGCGCGGTGCGCCGGCCGCGGCGGCCATTGGAGGGTGAACCAATGGCAAAAGGAAGACCTTTCTCTCTGTCTCTCTCTCTCTCTCACTATCCACTCTGCCTGTCAAAAAAAAAAAAAAAAAAAAAAAAAAGGTTACCAGAGGCCGGCGCCGCAGCTCACTAGGCTAATCCTCCGCCTTGCGGCGCCGGCACACCGGGTTCTAGTCCCGGTCGGGGTACCAGATTCTGTCCCGGTTGCCCCTCTTCCAGGCCAGCTCTCTGCTGTAGCCAGGGAGTGCAGTGGAAGATGGCCCAAGTGCTTGGACCCTGCACCCCATGGGAGACCAGGAGAGGCACCTGGCTCCTGCCTTTGGATCAGCGCGGTGTGCGGTGTGCTGGCCACAGTGCGCTGCCGCGGCGGCCATTGGAGGGTGAACCAACAGCAAAGGAAGACCTTTCTCTCTGTCTCTCTCTCTCACTGTCCACTTTGCCTGTCAAAGAAAAAAAATAAAAAATAAAATAAAAAAAGAAAGAAAAAAAAAGGTTACCAGAGGGAGCTGGCGCTGTGGCGCAGTGGGTTAAACATCCACCTGCAGCGCCAGCATCCCACATGGGTGCTGGTTTGAGTCCCGCTTGCTCTACTTCCTGCCCAGCTCTCTGCTATGGCCTGGGAAAGCAGTAGAAGATGGCCCAAGTCCTTGGGCCCCTGCACTTACATGGGAGACCTGGAAGAAGCTCCTGGCTCCTAACTTCAGATCAGCCCAGCTCTGGCTGTTGCAGCCATTTGGAGAGTGAACCAGTGAATAAAAGACCTCTCTCTCTCTCTCAGTAACTCTGCCTCTTAAGTAAATAAATAAATAAATAAATATTTTTTTAAAAAAACGTTACTGAATATAATTCATTCCTAAGTTCGGATACAAGGGGTTCTGATAGCAATGGTATTTGCCTTTGCCATCTCTGACCTATGCCTGATACCTGAATTTCAGAATACTTTTGCACCAAAATAAACTTATCTTTTTTTTTGACAGGCAGAGTGGACAGTGAGAGAGAGAGACAGAGAGAAAGGTCTTCCTTTACTGTTGGTTCACCCTCCAATGGCCGCCGCAGCAGGTGCCCTGCGGCCGGCGCACTGCGCTGATCCGAAGGCAGGAGCCAGGTGCTTCTCCCGGTCTCCCATGGGGTGCAGGGCCCAAGCACTTGGGCCATCCTCCTCTGCACTTCCTGGCCACATCAGAGAGCTGGCCTGGAAGGGGGGCAACCGGGACAGAATCTGGCGCCCCAACCGGGACTAGAACCCGGTGTGCCAGCACCACAAGGCGGAGGATTAGCCTATTGAGCCACAGCACCGGCCAATAAACTTTTTTAATTCAACTTCCCGCAAACATTTTGAAGTACCCTCGCGTGTGGAAGATGGATATGCACAGATGTGTGCTGGTGGGCAGTGAGAGAGACTACCACATGGCCATGAAAATCCCTTGCCCCCTTCCTCTGTGTGAGGGGTAGAAGTGTCCCTGGGCAGGTGTAGCCTGGAGGCCCCGCTTCCAACCCTCCGTGGCGTGGGAATGTGAGCAGGCGCAGTGTGTGCTCCCTCTGGGAGGAGCCCTATGGCATGATGCTGTGCCACATGGCCTCAACCTTCTGTTCCCACAGCAGGAGGATGAGCCACATCTGAAATAGGAGCTGGAAAGAGAGGAGGAAAGGGACAGATAGACACAGCAACCATGCCTGCACCTTACTCACTCAGGGCGTATGGGCACGAAGCCCCAAAAGCTCCTTCCTGCACCCAGTGATGTGCAAGTTAAGCCACTGCCTGAGAAGCCTGTGTCCCATATCAGAGTGTTGGTTCAAGTCCCAGCCAATGCTCCTGGGAGGTGCTGGATGATGGTCCAGGGACTTGCGTCTCGGCCACCGACATGGGAGATGCACATGGAGTCCTCGGCTCCAGGCTTCAGCCTGGTCCAGGCCTATTAGGGCATTCGAGAGTGAATGCGCAGATGGAAGTTCTCTCTCTCTCTCTCTCTTTCTGACTATGCCTTTCAAACAAACAAACAAATATATCAAGTAAAGAGTGTCAGCTCCCTCTGAGGCTGGGCCTTTAAAACCCTTCTGTCTGTCCCATCGCCTCTACTAGTGGGCTTCTCCTCGGCTGTGTTTGCTGGCAGGTGGCCTTGGTGAGCAGCCCATGGAGGGGCCAGCCTCCCGAAAATATCCTCCAAATTTGCGAATGCTTGTGGTCATTGCTGAGCCGGGTCCCTGCGAGGAGTTTTACAAGGATTACCCCACTTCATCCTCACATCTAGCCTGACGGTGAGGGATCTGGCAAAGACTCCTGGTGGCACCGACTGAAGGTCTCCTTATCCCTTCTTTGGGCAACAATGTGTTCTGCTATAAAACTACATTTCCCAGCTTCCTTTGTGCCTAGCGATGGCCACATGATGTAGACTGGGCCAATGGGATGTAGACAGGAGTCACCAGATAGGACTTCTAGGGAACCACGCCTACGGGAGTGGGGCACTCACTTGGCCTTTTCACGCCTTTTCTCTGTTTGTCTCTTCTGCTCTATGGGGCTGTGACCGCTGGACCTGAGACGTCAGAGAAGGACACAGGTGCCTGGTCTCTGATGACTCGAGCTGCCAAGCTACCCCTAACAATCGTCCAGCTCTGGATTCCTCACGCCTTGAGAACGCTAAGCCTCTGTCTCCTGTGGGTCATCATTCCTTAGGTTTTCTGTTCTGTGACGCTCACGTTGATCTCCAGTGCATCCGAAGGTAGACAAACAGGTTTAAGATAGGTGCCCAAGTGCCCCTGGCTAATAAGAGGAAGAGCTGGGCTTTGAATTTACTCTAAAGGCAGTGCTGTAGAGAGATGGACCTGGGGTTCCTGACTCCCTGTCCACCTCCTGCCCTGGCCATGATGGCTCCTTGGGGCCTCTGCCTTGCCTGCTGTCTACCTGTTCCTTGCTGGTTGCCAGTCTTGGGAAACTTCCAGGGGTTCAGTCCCCAACTGAAGGGCTCAGCTGTTTGTCCTGCTGTCCCCCTTACTGCCTCTGGTTGCCCCACACTGTGGCTCAAGAGCTGGGTTTGGGTATTCTTGGCCTCCATTCTCATCATCACCCCCTGTCCTCTGTAGCCTGCTTCTCAGAGATGTCTAGAGGCAGGGAAGCCCTTGGCAAAGACAAAGAAGTGCTGGGGTGAAAGACCGGGGTGGCCTGGGCTAAGACAGAGGCCGAACCGGAGAGGAGAGAACATCCTTAGAGAAATCGATGAAGCCAGCAGAGCCTGAACCTCTCAGTCAGCCTGGGAGAAGAAGCTGTAGCTTTCAAGACTCTGCTGAATCAGTGATTTCCTCGTACCTTATATTTATAACAAAACTGTAAGCAGATTGAGATCCTTTTTAAATGGCCGTGTCGTGTGGTGTGCACAGCGCAGGCTTGGCAAGTCAGCCTGCCTGGGTTCCAGTGTTGGTTTTTCCACTTGTGATTTAGGTGACGTTGGCCAAGTCACTTCACCCCGGCATGACTCAAGTTTCTGCAGCTACAGCTACGAAAGGGGACTGAATAGAGCAGGTGTCAGAGTGAGAAGGTGCAACAAACAAGCGTTCTTCAAAAAGTTCCTGTGACATGTGTTTATGAAAAGAAATGCATGGACTTCAAAAGTGTCTGCATCAACAAATGTAATTCCATTTTCCACTGAACTTTTTTAAGATGGCCCTTGTGTGTGTAAAACAATTCAGAAAAACACTGTGGCCCCATTTGAGGTCCTCAGTAAGGCTGTATCCTCTGTTGTTACTACAGAGAAAAGATGCATTGTTTATCCTTGGGACACACTCGGAGACCAAGCAGGGATATGGATGAGTTTGGATAAATTTGTACTTTGAATCATACAAGCATCCTTCCCTCTTTCACCTACCCTGAATTCTAGGGGGGAGAAAGTTCCAACCATGATTGGGTAGCTGGCGTCAGACTTCTGTCACTCTTATAAAACAATGATGAAACCTAGACAAAATACGGGAAGCAGGCATATGAGGGCACAAGACAGCGATTAACACAGGGCACTGATCTTTGGGTCAAGGGAGGAAGCGCACCTTGCATTCATGTCTTCTTTATCCCTACACATATCTTCCAAAATGCTGGGCTTCAAACTGGTGGCCACATTGGATGAAGGAGACAGAGATCAGAATTCAGGACCTGTAAGGTGGCTGTGATTTGAAGGGACAGGGGTCTGGAAAGAAGAGAGTCGCCAAGAAGGAGAACCCCAAATGTCCTTTGGGTTCTTGGTCAATTCCTAGGCTGTGCCTGAGCAGAGACACATTCTGGAAGGGCTTGGCAGAAATAGTTCCTGGGGGGCTGAGAGCAGAGCAAGACTTAGGAGGACACACAGCTGTGGGGAGAAATGAAGGGTCCTGCTCAGCTAGAACGGAGGACACTGGAGAACAGCCTGGGCTCGCTCGCTCTCTCTCTCGTTCTCTCTCTCTCTGCCTCTCCTTCTCTCTGTGTAACTCTGACTTTCAAACAAATAAATAAATCTTAAAAGAGAGAGAGAGAGAGAGAGAGAGAGAGAGAGAGAAGACTACACTCTGTGAACAAGCAAACACTGCACTAGACCTACCCTTGCAATGGCAACAGGTGAACTTCCACAGGATGAGTGTGATTTGCTGGAAATTACAACTCCTGCCAACTCAACTTCTGTAGGAGATAAGCTAAACCAGAGCACAATTTCCAGAATGTAATTTAAAGAAGTGTTAGACATGAGAAAAAGGGAAAAGTGGCTGATTGTGAAGCCAAAGGACAGAGAATGCAGCATGACTCAGGTGTTGGAGTTGCAGATAAGGACTTCAAAATAACAACGATCAACATGTTTGTTTTTTAAGTATGTGTGTGTGTGCATGTACGTATGTATTTGAGAAGGAGAGAGAGAGAGTTTTCATCTGCTGGTTCATTCCCCAAATGTCCACAACAGCTGGGGCTGGGACAGGAGGAAGCTGGGAGCTGGGAGCTCCATCTAGGTCTCCCATGAGGGTGGCAGGAACCCAACCACTCGAGCCCTCACCTGCTGCCTCCAGCTAGAATCAAGAATGGACCAGGACTTGAACCCAGGCACCCTGAGACGAGATGCAGGTGTTCCAAGTGACAGCTTGACTTCTAGGCCAGAGACCCATCTGCTTTTATTTATTTATTTGAAAGGCAGAGTTAGAGAAGGAGAGACTGAGACAGAGACAGAAGAAAAAAAGAGTGTGTTCACTCCCTGAATGGCCACAATGACTAGAGCTGGGCTAGGCCAAAGCCAGGGGCCAGGAGTTTTACCTGGGCCTCCTACATGGGTACAGGGGCCCAAGCACTTGGGCCATCTTCCACGGCTTCCCCAGGCACATTAGCAGGGAGCTGGGTAAGAAGTGGAGTAGCCAATGCTACTCCAGTGGCTATATGAGTAGCCAATGCCTACTCAAACCAATGCCTATATGGGATGCCAGTGTTGCATACCATGGCCTAATGTGCTGTGCCACAATACTGGCCCTCCCTACTATGTTATTAAAAATATATAAAAAGAAATGGTGAAAAGATGGAGTGTATGTTTTAAGAAAGAATTTGGAGCCTGTGTCAGTTAAGGGTTGATCAGGGAAGCAGAACTGCTATGCATGGTATGGGATCTGGGCTTTATCATGAGAATGAGACCTATCCTAGTCTAAGAGGAGACAGAGCTGGAGAGAGTCTACTGAAGGCTGTTCCTCTGCGTGTGCCTAAGGTTGTCGTAGGTCAACAGGACTAAAGGACAGGAGAAAAGCATGGACATAAAGAACAAGGAGGAAAGCAAACTGGAACTCAAAATGACAAACTGGAATCCATACCTGTCTCTTATTGCGTCCAACTCTGTCAACACAGGCGCCCTGCAGAAGAAGCTGACGCACCTGCCACAGGGCTGCTCGTGTGCCTGACCCATATGCAGAAAGAAATGGCAAGCAGCACAGACGTGTGAACACAGCAGATGGCAGTAAAGGAGGAACAGAGGGACAAAAGTGGCAGGAGACACCTAGAAAGCAAGGAGCCAAGTGGCAGACACGGATCCAGCCACATCAATAACCACCGTCAACATCGTGGGAGTGGCAGGGGGCATTTGGTGTGGCAGTGTAGATGCCTCATGGGACTCCATGCCCCATACCAGAGTGCCCCTACTTCACTTTTTTTTAAAGATTTATTTTATTTATTATTTGAAATACAGAGTTACAGAGATAGAGAGAGGTCTTCCATCCGCTGGTTCACTCCCCAGATGGCTACAAGGGCCAGAGCTAAGCCGATCTAAAGTCAGGAGCCAGGAACCTCTTCCGGGTCTCCCACGTGGGTGCAGGGGCCCAAGGACTTGGGCCATCCTCCATGCCTTCCCAGGCCACAGCAGAGAGCTGGATCGGAAGAGGAGCAGCCAGGACTAGAACTGGCACCCATATGGGATGCGGGCGCCTCAGGCCAGGGCTTTAACCCACTGTGCCACAGCACTGCCCCCCCCCCCCACTTCACTTTCCTGCTAATGTGCAGCCTGAGAGGCAGCAGCTGATGACCCAAGTACTTGGCTTCCTGCCACTCGAGTGGGAAATCTGACCTGAGTTCCAGGCTCCTGGCCTCAGCTTGGCCCAGCCCCAGCTGTGGTGGGCATTTGGGCATTGCCTCTGTTTCTGTCTCTCTGTCTTTCAAATTAAATTAATTAATTAAAAACAATGTGAATAGAAGGAAAAAACAACAGAAGAGAATGTAAGGAAGATGTGGGATAAAGTAAAAAAAAAATCTAACAAATGTGCACTTGGAGTCCCAGAAAAAAGAAGAAAGAGAAAAGGACAGAATTAGAACCAGAAAAAATATTTGAAGAAATTCTGGTTAAAAAAACACTAATCTGTAGAACAATTACACAATTTGAAGAAATTTCCAAAACTGATGAAAGATCAAACAGGTTCAGTAGGATGAACAAATCCCAGGCAGGATAATACAAAGAAAACTGAGTTCGTCACAGCAAAGTCCAGAAGTGAAGAGAAAGCTTGAAGCTGCCCAGAGGAAAGTGCCATTTCCCTCATGGAAACAGCAATCAAGGGATGACAGACTTTGCAACAAAACCACAGAGGCTAGAATGCAATTGATCAACATTGTCTCAAGAGCCCAAAGAGAAATGACTGACAACCTAGAATTTTATACCCAGCAAAAATGTGACAAGGATAACTTGTAGCATTCTGAGTTCACAGAAGCCAAGGGTTTATCATCAGTAGAACCCATTCCCCAGGAAACACAACGCAAGGGACATTTGCCACGTGCAAAGCAGGTCCAGGAAATGAGTCTTCATCGACCACGGGAGTTGGAATCATGGCCAGGGAGCCTTCACCACCTCGGGCTGGAATCAAGACCAGTGGCTTCTGGAAGGAACAGACCTTCTCCACCCTCAGCTAAGTGGCCCTGGCTCCCATGGGAGGCATGAGAGGAACCAAGCTACTTGGCCATGTGGCCACGCTCCCAGGTGTCACTGTGGTAGCTGGCCCCTCGGTGCCCACTATGGGAAAACAGCCCTGTAACTGCCCAGCGACCATCTGAGACCTCCCCTCTGCCCTGGTCAGGAGGAGGGGCTCTCTCTCCATGTCTCCCTCCCCATGCAAGGCACACCCAAATCCTTTCTTTTTTTTTTTTTTTTTTTTTTTTTTTTTTGACAGGCAGAGTGGACAGTGAGAGAGACAGAGACAGAGAGAAAGGTCTTCCTTTTGTCGTTGGTTCACCCTCCAATGGCTGCCGCGGCCAGCGCGCTGCGGCTGGTGCACCGCGCTGATCCGATGGCAGGAGCCAGGTACTTAACCTGGTCTCCCATGGGGTGCAGGGCCCAAGGACTTTGGGCCATCCTCCACTGCACTCCCTGGCCACAGCAGAGAGCTGGCCTGGAAGAGGGGCAACCAGGACAGAATCTGGCGCCCCGACCAGGACTAGAATCCGGTGTGCCAGCGCCACAAAGCGGAGGATTAGCCTAGTGAGCCGCGGCGCCGGCCCCAAATCCTTTTATCATCCCCGGGACTTCCAAGGCTCTAAGTGAAAGGACGGTGGAGGGAGGGACCCTGGAGAGCCCCCTTGCTGCTCCCTGGTCCGCTGTGATGGGAGAGTCCCGCTCCCTCTCTCACCCAGAGGATGTCTCACCTCTTCTCATGTCCTTCTCACCCCCACCCAGGTCCGGTCCAGAGAAGCTAACCAGCTCCGGAGCCACAGGCCTGAGCAGAGCCCGCTGCATCCCATTGGGCAACTTCCCTACAGACCCTCAGTTTGGGCCACACCCATCACGTCGGCTGGTGGGTTTCTCCGGGGACTTTTGTGACTTCCCCGCCTCTCTGTGCAAGAGGACTGCGTAGGGATGAGTCGGGACACCCAAGGCTGTGTCTCTAAACTGTGCCGCTTCTCAACTCTTGACAATCAGGTTCCTCATCTCCAAAGCTGGCGAAGCCCCCAGCCTGCACCTTGCCCAGACCTGTGGGGGGTGCTCCAGACCCCTGTTGGCCGGGGTCGTGCTGCCCTGCCCCTGCTGCTCATGGGCGGGAAGCAGCCCCGCGGCTCGCCCTGCTTGCTCCCGTCTGCCTGGCCCTCGCCCCAGTCCCACGCAGCCATCCATCCTGACCGTGATGCAAAGTGCTCTCAAGTCACATCCTAGTTGCTGATCTGGGAAGATACCTGGGCAGCATTTCTGTTTGAACGCAAGCCGAGGGCCCACGGGTGGCTTGGGGAATTTCCATTGGGGACGCCTGGTGCCAGCACCTCAGCTGCTGGCTCGGGGGGGGGGGGGGGGCGTGTTTGCCGCAGACGCCTGCATCCCTGGGACGGAGATGAGTGACTCGGACTCTCAGGCAGGAAACAGCAGGGGAGAAGCTAGGGCCGAGCACTGGGAGTTGGAAGCCTTGGACCGGCTGGTGGCGGTGGGGGCTGGGGGGCTCAGCCTCTCCCTCTGGGCTCCGACAGTGAGGAGATTGGGGAATGATGGTGATGGTGATGACGATGATGATGGCAGCTCCAGCTGGTGAGTGCTCACCGTGTACCAGGCATGCCTAGGCCCTCACACATCCGGTATCGCGGAATCCTCAGCCGCCCCTGCAAGGCAGGCACTCCCCACACTCCTGTTCACAGCTGCGTCTCGCAGAAGCCCCGGACTACACCCATCACCCTCCTTCACAGAGGGCCGGCCACGTGGGCGTTAGCCAGACCCACGTGGGAAAGATGGGAGAGGCCGGATTACGGCGCTGGATGAAGTCCAAGCTCCTACACTAATTCATTCAACAAACAAACAAAAAGCGTCGACTGCACGCGGCAGACATGACCCCCAGCCTCCAGGAGCGCCAGGCGTCCAGGGGGAGACAGACAAACAGCCAGAACCGCGTGTGGCAAAGACCGGGACGGGAGAAACAGGCCAGAAGCACTGCCGCCCTGGAGGAGGGTTCCTGTTCTTTTCCCCGGTGAGGGCTGAAGGTGGAGAGGAGCAAGCGCTGGGTCCCAGCACACCAGGCGGACAGAGGACGCTGTGAGAGCCGAGAGGTCGGCCGTGGCCCATGGGGGCAGGCAGGGGGGCAGCGCCGGGCAGGCGCCAGGCCAGGAGGCCAGAGCTTTCTTCCTAGCATTGGTTGGCTTCCTAACAACTCTCCCCAACCCCTCACTGCTCAACCCCCACCCAGATGGAGGGGCAGGACAGGCTGCCCCGCTTCCCTCCATTATACACACTGCACTCCCATTATACAGATGAGACAAAAGAGGCCCAGTCCGAGCTGCGAAGTCACACAGTGGCTTGGCCAGGGCTCCTTCCTCAGCCTTCGTCTCACCCTAACCCGAAATCTAAGAACACACGTGGCAGCACATGGCCGGTCGTGCTCAGCAGCAGGAGGGGCGGGGCCTTGGTGGCCGCGCAGGTGCAAGGACTGCATGTCTTACGGTGACCCTGTGGAAACAGCCCATGCTCTGGAGTCGGCCAGGCCCAGAGCAGATGCCCCTCCTGCCTTGCGGAAGTCCCCTCTCCTTCCTCCCCCTGGTTTTCCATCTATGGCGGGCAGCTTCCTTACAGCTTTTGGGGACTATGCCATGCCATGGCACCCACGTTCGGTCTGGTACTGAGTCTCCTCCTCTCTGTTCTGTCACCTGCTTCCTGGACCTCCTCCTCCTCCTGCTTCTTCTTCTTTTTAAAGATTTATTTATTTATTAGAAAGGCAGAGTTACATAGAGGCAGAAGGAGAGGGAGAGAGAGAGAGAGAGGAGGTCTTCCATCCACTGGTTCACTCCCCAGATGGCCACAATGGCTGGAGCTGCACCGATCCGAAGCCAGGAGCCAGGAGCTTCTTCCAGGTCTCCCACATGGGTGCAGGGGCCCAGGGACTTGGGCTGTCTTCTGCTGTTTTCCCAAGCACATTAGCAGGGAGCTGGATCGGAAGTGGAGCAGCCAGGACTTGAACCAGCACCCATATGGGATGTTGGCACTGCAGGTGGCAGCTTTACCCACTATGCCACAGTGCCAGTCCCCTGGACCTTCTTTCAGATGAAAGTTTAGAGTGCTAAAGTCTTCTCAGTGACTCCCAAATTCTTGCTCCTATTTCATCTCCGTCTTCTCGTATAGAACCTGATAGAAGTTCTAGGCCACTTAGCCAGGCAGGTGACCGCTTCTGTAACTCGGGCCATGCCTAAAATGTTCTGCATTTCAACACTTCCCGTTTCACTGCCAAGATCGTTGACGCTTGTATGCATATAATATAAGGTCCTCTCGTGTGTCTGAGAATGCTAATTATACCATTCCAGCCTGTACTTGACCTTGTTAGTCCAGAAACTTTACCTGTGCGGCTCCTCCCTCTGTGCCTCCCCTTCTGTTGGCTCAGAGGCTGGGAGAGGGCTCCTGTAATGGGACTTCCCAGGCAAACAGACCGATGGACCCTTAAACCACACCGCAGGAAGGGGGTGGGGCTCAAGCTGGACACGGCTCTTCCTGTTCCCTGCTCTCTGCACGCCAGCTCCACTCTGCCCAGAGGGTTTCTTCCACAAGGCTGGAGGCTTGGCTGCTGGAGGTCCCAGGCTCCTCCGCCCCAGACTCTCACGGTCCAAAGATCTGGGGAGGGGTGTGTCCTTGGACTCATGGCTAAGACGGCCTCGTCCCGTGTCACAGTGCTTGAGTTCAGGGCGCGCCTCCAGTTCCTGGCTCCAGCTGCCTGGCAAGGCAGACCCTGGGAGACGGCAGTGACGGCTCAGGGAGCTGAATCCCTGCCACCCGGCTCCCAGCTCCAGTCACATAGGCATTTGAGGAATTAACCGGCAGATGGGCACTCGCTCTCCCTTTCTGTCTGCATCATAGATCGATTGATTGACCGATTGATAGATAGATAGACAGACAGATAGATAGATGACCTTGGAAGGGATCACTTTGGTCCAGCCGGGTCAGGTGCTCACCTTGGACAATGGGTATTCCCGTTACCTTTGGCTTGGCTGGATCATGTGAAAAGCTGGGAACCCTCGTGGCTACCAATGGTTAGAACAAGATGAGGTCATGTTTTGGGATACGGAGAAGGGGCCGGCACTATGGCTTAAGGGTAAAGCCGCCACCTGCAGTGCCAGTATCCCATACAGGTGCTGGTTCAAGTCCTGGCTGCTCCACTTCCAATCCAGCTCTCTGCTATGGCCTGGGAAAGCAGTAGAAGATGGCCCAAGTCCTTGGGCCCCTGCACCCACGTGGGAGACCTGGAAGAGGCTCCTGGCTTCAAATGGGAGCAGCTCCAGCCATTGTGGCCAATTGGGCAGTGAACCAGTGGATGGAAGACCTCTCTCTCCCTCTCCTTCTCCCTCCATGTAATGTTTTAAAATAAATAAATAAATCTTTTTTTATTTTTTTTTATTTTGGACAGGCAGAGTGGACAGTGAGAGAGAGACAGAGAGAAAGGTCTTCCTTTGCTGTTGGTTCACCCTCCAATGGCCACTGTGGCCGGCGCGCTGCTGCCGGTGCACCGCGCTGATCCGAAGCCGGGAGCCAGGTGCCTCTCCTGGTCTCCCATGTGGGTGCAGGGCCCAAGGACTTGGGCCATCCTCCACTGCACTCCTGGGCCACAGCAGAGAGCTGGCCTGGAAGAGGGGCAACCAGGACAGAATCCGGTGCCCCGACCAGGACTAGAACCTGGTGTGCTGGTGCCGCAGGCAGAGGATTAGCCTAGTGAGCTGTGGCGCTGGCCCAAATAAATAAATAAATCTTTTTAAAAAAGGAATACGGAGAAGTGTTTTTCTGGGTATAATAAACCGTAGATGCCTTATGCAGGTGTCAAGGGCTAGACAGTGGAGCTGGGTCCCTGCAGGGGAACCGGGGGCTTTGAACATAGGTTACCTGGCAGGGTGCTGACACTGCCCGGCTCCTGCCTTCAGACCCTGTCTGTGTGCCACTCACTCCCAGAGCTGGCCTCCGGCCTCAGGCTCACCTGCGGCCTGCCTGCCTCCCTGGGCCCACCTGGATGTCCTCAGGTGTCTCAGACGTCACGGCTGCCCCAGGCTCCCACCCCCGCCCCCAGGCCAGACACTCCTCTCCTTCCCACCACCATAAGTCACCGTTCCACTCTCCCTGCTGCTCAGAACTCAAACCCGGACCGGGCCCAGTGTCCTGACCCCACAGGATGTACACTACATCCTGTCATCATCACCAAATCCTTTCAATCCCAAACCACCTGCTTCTTCCACCTCGCTCAACTCCACCCTGCCCCAGCCTGTGGAGCCTTCACCCCTAAGGCTTATTCTCATCCAGTGGCATCAGGGGCGTCCAGCGCCCAGCCGGTTCCCCACCTCTAGGCTTTGGCCCCTGCAGACCCTCTACACAGCTAGCTCAGCCTTCAGCCCTCCTCTCCCTGTCAGCTCTTCATTCAATTGCCACGGTCCTTCAAGCCCCTCCCCCAGGCATCCCAGTCCTGGCTGGGCCTTGAGGGAGAGGAAGTGGGGCTCAGAACCTGTGCTCTGGTAACCAACCCCTGGTCGCCCTGTGCAGTACCGCAGGCTCCCTGTCATATGGAGATGGCCTTCAGAGGGCGCTCTTGAGAGCCGCTGGCCGGGAGATCTCAGTTCCAGGAGTGCCTGTGGACACTCTGATTTCACCAGCACCCTTGAGGCCACGCAAGCGTGGGCTCCAACAGAGGTCTGTCAGGGACCTAGGCAGGAGCAGCCTCCCCTTGTCACCCTCAGATGCCCCTATCCCTTGGGGGCTGTGGCCAGCCCCGTGACCCCCTCACTCCGGGCGCCCTCCCCTGCTACAAGCAGCTTGGAGGCAGCCATGGCTGCGGCCAGAGGTGAGGGAGGCGGGAGCTCCCGCAGGTCCCCAGTGTTTGGTTGCAGCGGCCGCAGGCAGGACAGAGGGCCGGGGTCTGCAGCAGACACGGGCCGAGGAGCCCCCGGCAGGGGAGGCAGGGAGCAGTGGGGCGGGGACCAAGGCCCTGAGTTGGCATTTTCAGGTTTGCATCTGGAGACAATTAGGCGCTGAATTATTAAAGAGGCCGCGGGGAAGAAGCTGTTTTTAAGAAGCCATGAGTAAGCAGGGTGGCTCACGGCGGCGCGGGATCGAAGGCGATCAATCACCGGCGCGGCTGCCAAGATTCGCTCAGCTCAGCTGTGAACCTGTACACCCAGCCGGCCCCTCCCTGGGCCCCGCCTCCCCCAGCTCCCCGGCAGCACAGACCCCACTAGGACGCGGGCAGCTGGGCCCCTCGGCTTCCCTGGCACTCAGGAGGCATCTGTGAAATGGGCGGATCACGTCAACCTGGCACCTGTGAGCACACCCAGGACGGAGCCCAGGGTGGTCGACACGCAGCCGGTCGCGTCCTTTTGGCCCCATGAGGCCAGAGCGGGAGACAGATGCCCGGGCTCTGGTTTCTACCCAAGACCCTTGGCTCAGTGAAAATACAGGATCTACTGAAGTCTCAGAAGTGGGGTGCCCTCAAGAGGCACCCCAGATGTGCAAGATGGGTGGGGTGCAGGGTGTCTCGGAGGCTCAGCCCTGAGCTGGGAGCCATGTCTTTTACCAGGCGCTCACTGAGCGCAAAGTCCTCCTGGGCTCAGTGTGGTGTCTTAGTTAATCCTTCTTCCACCCTCACTCCCCATATTGGGGAAACAGAAGCTCAGAGAGGTGGAGGGATTTGCCCAGGGTCACACAGCTGGGTGGAGCAGAACCCGGCCCCTCCAACCCTTTTGGGGCTACAGTGAGACCTGTGTATCCTCTGCCCTCCCACCTCTGCAACCCCTCTCTTCCCTCCAGGGATCCCTTACAGCTGCCCCTGGCCTCCAGCCAGCAGCCCCCGTGCCCACAGGGCATGTCCAAGGGCTGGCAGAGGCTGGAGCTGAAGGGGAGCCTCAACTCTGGGTGTTGCAAAGTGTGAGCCACAGCACGCAGACCCCAGGATCAAAGGGTGACACAGGAGGGACCGGCGCTGTGGCATGGCGGGTAAAGCCACCACCTGCAGTGCCGGCATCCCATATGGGCACCAGTTCAAGTCCCAGCTGCTCCACTTCTGATCCAGCTCTCTGCTATGGCCTGGGAAAGCAGTAGAAGATGGCCCAAGTGCTTGGGCTCCTATACCCGCGTGAGAGACCCGGAAGAAGCTCCTGGTTCCTGGCTTTGGATTGGTGCTGCTCCAGCTGTTGCAGCCATTCTGGGGAGTGAACCAGTGGATGGAAGACCTCTTTCTCCCTCTCTCTCTGCCCCTGCCTCTCTGTAACTCTGCCTTTCAAATAAATAAAATAAATACTTAAAAAAAAAGGGTGGCACAGGCTGGGCTGCTGACAAGGTCAGGGGCAGATCCCCAAGGACTCTGATTACAGACTGAGAATATGGCTGCAAGGACAGCAGCTGGTCCCTCCCCAAGCACAGGGGCACATGGAGCCCAGAGGACATGAAGATGGTGAACACGGACACACACATGCACGTGCACGCACACACATACACACATGTGCACACACATACACACATGTGCACACACGCGTGCCTACATGCTCACGTGCACATGCATGCACACGCGTGCATGCATACATACACACACACACACATGCGCACAGAGCTAGGCCGGCACACAGTGGCTTCCATCCCCCACCCTCCACAGCTCCCTCCACCGCTGCTTTGTGAGATCAGTGCTTGGAAATAGCTCAGCCACCCACAGCACTCCCCACACCCTCCTCTGAGCCCTGGCACAGGCCCCAGCCTCTGGGTCTGGGCCCCTCCTCTCTCCCACCCCAAGAGGCTCAGAGGGCTGGATAGAACTGTGAAAGAGCACTGTGCCACGAGTCCCCAGACCCGTACGACCTCAGACAGCTCCTGTTCTCTTTCCAGGCCTCAGTTTCCCTGTTCGTGCCCGGAGAACTCGAGACACAGGCCTGAGGGGTTGGGAGTGGGGTCTGCCATCATGTTTGTCCATTGTCCTGAACTTGGGGGGAGGGCGCTGAGTGAGTCTGAGACACTTGTGGTGGGGGGGAGGCACAGGGATAAAGGGCGCCCAGGGTCAGCCCAGCACAGCCAGCTGCAGGTGCCCAGACACCCAGCACAGGCCTGGCCCTGACAGCCCGACCACAGCAGGTGCCCACGTTCAGGGTGAGTGTGTGGGGCTTGGGAGGGGCCTGCACGATGTTCTGGGGGAGAGGATGGTGGCTCCTCACGAGGGCCCTGCCCATGGTCACTGCTCCCAGTGAGCCAGACCCCAGGCCCCCTGCCCAGGCTTCCTCTCACTGCCCTCCTGTGCCGAGGTTTCGCTGCCTTTCACCCCTGCCGGTCGGCGCTGGAGCCAACACCCCCAGCCCTTGCCCCCACCCACCCCTCGCTCCTTTCCCTCCCACCCTGGTTGGCTCCCTCTCTAGTCTCTGTCACTGCTGCCCTGGGCCCAGCACCCTGCTCACTGTGCAGCCTAAAGCCTTAGCTCATCCTCCTCCATGAGGGTCAGTCCTTGGCCCCCCGGGGGCCCCACCCTTGTGGCTGGGCCTTGCTCTGAAGGGAGGCAGGGGAGACGGGCCCCCCACACCGCAGCCTGGCCGGGACACCCCTCCTCGTCCTCAGCCTCTGCCCGCCGCCCAGCCAGCACAGATCCGCCCTTCAGCCCCCCAGGCCAGCCTCAGCTGGGCAGGGGTCTGCAGCCGTGCTGCTCAGGCTCTCATAGGCCCCTCACGTCCCCCTCCCCAAAGGGAAATGACCATAAAGCTGTCACTTTCTGTTTCTACCAGAAGGGCATAAAAAACATTTTTATAAGAAAATTCAGCTACTTGCAATCTTTATTATTTCAAGAGAGGATGAAGAGCTGACCCTTTGAAAAGGAAGGCATTTCAGGGCCCTTGTGGTATAGTGGCAAAAGCCCCAGCCTGCAGCGCCAGCATCCTGTATGGGCGCTGGTTCGAGTCCCGGCTGCTCCACTTCCCATCCAGCTCCCTGCTAATGTGCCTGGGAAAGCAGTGGAAGATGGCGCAAGTGCTTGGGCTCCTGTACCCATGTGGGAGACCTGGATGAAGCTCCTGGCTCCTAGCTTCAGTCTGGCTGGGAGTGAACCATCAGATGGAAGTTCTCTCTCTTTCCCTCTCTCTCTGTAACTCTCAAATAAGTAAATCTTAAAAAAAAAAAGAAAATGAAAACATTTCAATTGCTGACAAAGCCTGTTGGTTGTCCATCTTTTCTCATTTCATCTCAGAAACCGCTAAGCACTGGGAGTCAGGACAAACGCCAGTGGCCAGGCGGGTGCCGTCCCACGTCAGCAAGTCCGTGTGGAGATGGCGAGGTGGCCCTGTCTCTCTGACACCTGGTCCACCTTCCTGAGGTCTCAGGGGAGATGCGGGAAGGGGTCGCTGCCACTCACTGTCACTCCAAGCCATGGGGATCCCTGGTGACCCAGCAGGGACTTCTTGGACAGCTAGGGAGGGGAAGTCTGCTATGCCTGACTCAGGGGTCCAGGCCAAGATGTGTCCTGGAAGAGGGATGAAAGCCCAAGAATTCCAGACCCGCGTGTCCTCAAGGGGTGGGTTGGGGACAGGGTGGAAGATGCTGAACCTGTGACTTTAGAGAGATCCAGGGCAGAGGACCCGCTGGTGCCTGCTGCCCCCTGGTGGGGAGATGGGGGAGTGCATGCCTGGGGCTCCTTTGGCAGGGAGGGAGGCCTGGAGGGCTTGGGAGCGCTGTCCCAAGAGTCCAGCCTCTGCCCAGAGTTCCCAGAGGACAAGAAGACATGATCCCCGTGGTTGCAAGGACAGCCTCCCCCCGCCCCGTACACACATACAATGCTGGGGGAGGGGCCTGGTGCCAGGAAGGTGGCCGTGGGCCCAGGGCCCCCAGAGCTGGGGCTGGCGACTCCGGCACATCCTCCCACAGGCTTCACCTGCGCCCCCCACCCTCAAGCAGTACCCAGCACACCCTTCCCATTGGCCCTCCTGCTGGACAACAAGATATACCTCAGCCCGAGAAACTGGGAATCTGTGTGTGGTCGGACGAGGGGAGAGATGCTGGCCTCGGTAGCAGGCCACGGGGTGTGGAGACCAAAAGCCTTGCCCTTTGATAACCATGTCAGTGGGTTCCAGCAGGCAGCCTAGGGGAGTCTTCCCCGCCCTGCACCAGGGCTATGGGGTCCAGCGCCACAGTGCTGAGAACCTCCTGGGAGGAGCCCAGCACTTACACAACCAGAGAGCAGTTCCCCAGAAGAGGGAGGAGGGAGAGAACCAGAGGGCCCATACCCACATCGTACAAACCCCAGTGCAAAGCAAACTGGGTGCTCGGTGCGTTCCCCCGACACCTGCCTGCTCTACCGGGTGTGTTCGCCCCGTGAAACTGCTGCGTTGCCTACCACTTACTCCAGGTCTCGTATCTGGATTCTCTCCCTGGGGAAAGCAAGATTCTCCCATCAGCCATCTCTGCTAACACTCCCATCCTCTCCAGTCCAGCAGCAGCAGCAGGGGCGTGGCCTGCAGCAGCAGGGGCGGGGCCCACAGCATCGAGGTCCTTGACCCTGAAAATCACCCCCTCCAGACTTCATTTCATAGACAAGGACACTGAGACCCAGGAAGGGGAAGCCGGTTCCTGTCGGTGCCGGCTCTGCCACTATGGCTAGCAGGGGTCCCATTGCTCGGGCCCTTAATAGATGCTGGTAGACTCCTCGAGATCACCCTCTGTTGCGCCCATCTGACAGATGGGGAGACTGAGGCTTAGAGAGACCAGAAGCAATTTTCTCTGCACAGAGCTGTGGCAGGGATGAGACTCTGTTAAAAAATTGTGGAGATAAAGCCTCAGAGCACTGGTGCCCTTGGGGGTCCCTCCAAGGCATTGGCCAGCACGCCTGTCGGGGTGGGGGTGGGGGTGGGGTCTGGCTCTCCATGGGAGCAGAAGTGAGTGGCAGTGTCCATTCAAGCCCGCCCAGCCAGTAAGGCGCAGTGACTTCCCCTCGGGCAGGCTCCATGGATGTGGACCCTCTCGGCTGCCCCTCAAGTCTGAAAAACTGCGCGGTCACAGCGCCCCCTGCTGGCACCCTCTCGCCAAGCCCCCGCGTTTCTTTGTCTTTTGACGCAGCTCTGCCACGCTGCTGTCCCCTCACTCAGGAGCTCAGCAGAGCCTGGACACACACTCCGGTCCATTTGTGGGAGGCTGATGGGAGGGCACAATGATGCTCTCGCCATTCCAGCCAGATGTGCCCAGCCTCGGGGGCCATCTGCGGCGTCGGCGGCTGCCTCGGTGGGTGACCAGCCCCTCCCTGCCTCCGCCCCACACCTGCCTTGTCTCTAGGGTCCCGGGCCTGGGCACCTGTTCTCCGATGGGGGGGCTGCCGAGGGCACAGAGAGCTCCTCATGTTTGCAGCCCCCATGTCTCCTCCCTGACTGTGAGATGTGACTTTTCCTGTCGGGTTTGGACAGAGGTCCCAAGAGCCAAGGAACAGTGCAGGAAACGCAAGACCAGCCACGCGGGTCCCACACTGGGGCTGGCAAAGGGACTCTTCCGAGGGCAGATGAGGGGAAGGTGGGCGAGGGGAAGTGGAAGAAGAGAAAGCCCCTCGGTGGCTGGGGGGGGGGGCTTCACTCCCCATTGCTGTCCAATTGAGGGGCTTCTCAGAAGCTGGTGGTGAACTTGAACTTGTCCTCTGGGACAGGGAGGGTGTGCCTCCCACTTGTAGGGGTCTGCGGTAATCTATGGCCCCTGGCTGGAGGCAGCCAGGCTGAGAGTGAATGGGCACAGCCCTGTCGCTCCCCCTCTTCGTGGAGGAACGACACTAAACCCTGCCTAGGCTTCCTATCCAAGTCACGGCACCATTATGTCGCTCCCCCTCTTCATGGAGGAATGACACTAAACCCTGCCTAGGTTTCCTATCCGAGTCACGGCACCATTATGTCGCTCCCCCTCTTCACGGAGGAACGACACAAGACCCTGCGCTGTTCTTTTGTCTGCTCGGCCCTCCCCGGGTTTGCTGCTGGTTCTTCCCGGGTTGGCTACCGTCCCTTCCACCTCCGTGGAAGGGTGGTTCCCCCTGCCACTTTCCCCACTTCCGCGGGGGAGCGGCACACCGCCGGCCGGCTCTCTCGGGGGCTGCACAGGTGTTCCTTCAGATAGATGTTCCTGGTGCATGTTGTCTCTCTCCTCCTTTATAGTCCTCTTCCACCAATCCCAACTCTGCTACCCACACGCCGAGTACGCTGCTCTCCTCCAATCAGGAGCAGGTCCTGCTGTTTATTGGTTGAACTGGAGGCAGCCGTGTAGAAGCTGTTTCCTCCTCTCCCAGCGCCATATTGTGGGAGAGCAGATGCATAGAATAAGTCTTAATTCGAGTAACAGTCTTGTCCGAGTTGCTCCCCACACAGCCCCACCCCACGACCGTCACGGAGACAGATGGGGTGATTCTGCAGGACCCCTGTGGACCCTGAGCAGGACAGCAGGGGCTCCACCTGCAGAGCCCCGGTCTCCCCTGTAAAAGGCCACCTGGAGAGAGGAAGGCTGGGCACCCGGGAGTCGGTGCTAACAGGCATCACGGAAGAAGGCCTTGGCCTTGGCCGTGGGAACTACATGACGAATGTGTGGGGAGAAACTAGGGTACCGCCTGCTGCCCCCTGCCCCTCACGCCCGTCTGGCCGAGGCACACAGGGAGGGAGTCCTGGTGTGAGGGAGGATCAGACAGGACCCCTGAGTGCCTGCAAACACTTGCAGCGTGGGCTGCATGAAATTTCATCGGAGGGCAGGCAGAGCCGTCGCCTGGCGTGGGGGATGGGCCCAGAGGCAGTGGCGAGCACCGTGGGGCTCACACCCAGCCTGTTCTCGGCGCCCCCCTTAGATTCTCCCAGACAGCTCCTCCCCACCTTGCTGGCAGTCCCAGAATCAGCACCACTCAGACCTGGAAGGAGCTTAGGGGAGACCAGCAAGCCTAAGCCTTGGGGTTTCCGAGCAGGCCCAGGAGACCCACAGACCTGCTCTTCCCTCCTCCCCTCTTCTCCTTCTAACCATCCTGGCCTCACAGTCAGCTTTGTCCCAGTCTCCCTAAGGGAGAGACCGACGGAGGCAGACGGGTGCAGAGGGAGCGAGCCCGCACGAGGATTAGGTGGGTAGAAAGGGGGAGATGTGCCCGGAGCTGGCCAGCAGTAAGGAGTCCTGTTAGCTGCAGTGCCATGGTGACAGCCAGCTGTCGCGGCCACGCTGGGCAGCAGGTGCTGCTCTGTGCACCTCCATCGGACGGCCGAGAACCCAAGAGCAAGGGCAGCCGCAGAGATGCTCCAGGTCAACAGCAAGGACAGCAAGACGGCCCAGCTGGAGGAGCCATTGGCAGAGTTGTGCATCCCTCTGCCACTGGACCTGGCCCCCGGTCTCTCCCTGCACTGAGAGGCCCTGGGACGGCCATCTACACGGACCCAGCCGCTGGCGGCATCAGGAGCAGCCGTAGGAGTCCCCTGTGGTTTAAAAAACTGGAAGGCCTGGCAGCCCTGCGTCCCCACGCAGAGCCACACGCACTTGCCCGGCTGGCCTAGACTCAGCTCCCTCTGCAAACCCTGGGCACCGCAGGACAGTCTTCTCATCCCTAGAGACTCGGGGTTGCTCTCCCGTGTTTAAACCTCTCTCATCCTACTGATTAGGAGATGATTGATTCTAGGCTTAATCTTATGTTTTTATTCTTCTTAAACTGTATTCATTCATCTGACAGGTGTTTAATGTTCCTGGCTCCATGCTGGTGCTCAGGGCAGGGCAGGGAACAAGATGGGGGTTGGGTGGGGACACGGACCCCCTGCCTCCAGAGAGGGGACGAAGGTCTGGCCCTTCCAGCCTGGCCCCCCAGCAGTGTTGGCTCCCAGCATCTCTGAGCGCCTGAAGCAGTGTGAGCCGCTTGTAGCTTTCGTCTTGGGACTGACGTGTCACGTGGCTAATACTGCGTCTCTATTAGCGATCTCGGGATTTCTTGGGGCGACTTCCCTTCCCACCCCTCCAATAACAGGAGGGGACAAAGATCCCGCAAGCCCTCCCCCTGCCTTCCAGGCTGCTGACGGCACCCCTTCCAGGGGTCCTGCCCAGGAACGCCAGAGCTCCCAGCAGAGCGGCCCTCCCCTGTGCCCGCCTCGGGGCTTGGTGCTGCCAGCTCCTGCCAGGTGGAGGAGGCGGGGCAGCAGGGGGTGGGAGAGGAGCTGGTTCAGTGTGGAGGCTCCTTCCCAGGCTGCGCCCCAGAGCCCCCTCCCCCCGTCTCTGCCAGGCTCCCCCGGTTGGTTTGTACAGATTTGGAAAGGCAGCTACCGACTGAGCCCTGTCCATGTGTGGGTCTTGGCTCACCCCGGCTTGTTGTCATTAATGTTCATTCCAGACACCAGGTCTGTCCGCCATGGACGGAGCTGAGGGGCCCCGTGAGGGGGTAGGGGAAGGGGCAGGGGAGGCTGTGCATGCAGGGTGGGGAGGGCTGGCTCACTCTCGCTCTCTCTCTCTCTCTCTCTCTCTCTCGCCCTGGCTGTACCTAGGTCTGCACACTGCCGCAGAGAAGCCTGCCCCCCCCCCCAGGCCCCTGGGCTTGGTGTGCCCTGGCTGGCCACTGCCACCCGCAGGCCACCGTGGGTGGGGGCCCTTCCCAAGCCTGTTGCCAGCCTCCCAGCACTGTCCCAGCCCCCCCACCCCTGATGAGGCAGGCATAGTCCCCGGCCCGGAGCAGCCCTTCCCACACCCCATTCCCCGGTCCCACAAAGCAGCCCTCACCTCGAGCCAGGTTCCCGGAGATGAAGCGGAAGAAGAAGCTGAGGCCGCTGCCCAGGTGCCTCCTGCAGCCGTGCTGGCACTCCTGCAGCCCGGGGCCGGGGGGCTCGCCCCGCCCCGCCATCCTCACCCCCCCCCCCAGTGCCTTGCTCTTTCTAGAACGTTCCCTCCTGTCTGCCTTGGTCCTTCCTCTCTGGCCCTGCCCTGCCCTCCCCTGTTCTGTCCTGACCCCTGCTCTCTGGGCTTTTCCAGGGCCTTTCCTGCCCCTCGGCCTTCACACCAGAGGCCCCCCCCCCAGTGGCCAGAGCGCCTCCCTTGCACCCGACTCCTCCGCCTCCAGGACCCGGCGGCTGCCTGGGCTGGGAGTGGTCAGGCCGGGGGTGGGCACTGCTCCTGCGCGCCCGGTGCCCGTGGAAGAGGTGCCACTGGCGTGATTCTCGACTTGGGGTGTGATCTCACTGCAGCGCGCCCCACCCCGCCCCAGGGTTTCTCTGCTCTCACTCACTCCCCTGCCTTTGAGGCCGGGGGTGGGTGTGGCCCTGGGCTTTGGCTGCCTCTTGACCTCTGACCTCTACCCCCTGGCCATCCCCAGGCCCTGCTACCCCTCTCTAGCATGGAGAGTGGGGAGGTGGGAAGGGAGACAAGGGGAAGCCAGGGTGGCCCAGGGGCAGGAGCTGCTGGCCACCCGCAGAACCTACAGAACCCAGACTCTGCTGGAGGCGGAAATGCACCGTCCGAGAAAGCTCCCCGCCCCCACCATCCTGCAGTCAGGGTGGCTCGGCTCTGGTCCATGACACACACGCACAAACCTTCCAGAGATTTCTGTGAGTGTTGCTTTGCTAACATAGGCACCACTACTCCCCTCCTCCCCTTCCACCCCATCTCTCTTTCCTCTTGCCTGGAACAAGGCCAAGACGGCCGGAGCCAAAGCAACCACCTCGAAACCTCGAGGGAAAGGTCAAAAGAACCAAAGACTTCGACCCTGACGTCCCCAAGCTGCCAAGCCAGTGCCGGCCAGCCACAGCCTGGCCCAGACTTCTCATACAGGAGACAATCACGCCTCTGTCTTGCTTAAGCCACCGTTACCTGGAATTTCTGTTAAACGCAAGTGCAGACAAGGCAAAAGGTCCTCCACCCCGCCCCCCAAGAATGAGAGAGGCACCTTGCACCTCGTGCTCGGCGTTTGGCAGGCCTTCCTGGGCAGCACAGCTAAGCAGCTCGGGAGCGGCCTCCTTTGCGGAACACCTGCCCCTCCCCAGCCAGAAACCAAGCAGAGCCGTGGCAGCGGCCCCTCACCCAGCCCCCCGCGCCCACTCACAGGGGTTTTGCCTCTCATCTCCACTGCTCTGGGCTCCCTTAGGGGAGACCCCAGAGATGAGCTGCCCACACTACTCCCAGCAAGGGGTCAGCCAGGGCATTGGCCAGGGGCGCGATTGGGCTGCGCAGCGAAGGCCTGGCGGCCCTGCAGCCGTGGACAGGGAGCCCCGCGTCTCAGATCCTGGATTTCTCCAAGGGGGCTCGGGCGAGGGTTTGGATGGCTCCCCTGAGGCCATTGTGGTTCTGAACCAAAGACAGCCCGAGTGTCACACCCCAATCCCCAGACAGGAAGGGTTCAGTCGCCCTCTTCTGGAATCCGGGCTGACCCCATGACTGGTTTTGGCCAACAGAGTGCCATGGGAGGCATCCTGTGCTATTGTTAGGGTCCAGACCCCAGAGCCCTAACAGCTACCACCCCTATCCCTTGGAAGCCAGCCATCAGGGGAAGGCTCTGAGTCCCTGGGAACACCACACTGGGAGGAGGCCCAAGCAGCTGTGCAGAGAGACCAGTGCTGGGACAGCTGATGCTGCTTCTGCCAGCCCCACCCCGCCCCGCCACCTGCTCAGATGGGGCCAGTGAATTCTCACCGTTGATCCAAGCCCAGCGAGAACCATCTGGGTGAGGCCTGCCCACCACCCGTGGGGTTGAGAGAAAGAAAATCATGGCTCCTCGAGACACGATTTTTGGGGGGTATTTTGTTAGATAGTATCAGGTTACCCAAATATTCCCTTCTACTTGGAGGTCACATTTGGCACACTTCTCCCCAGGGAAATCCTCTTCACGAATTCTCTCTCCAGGTGCCAGCTGTTCAGCTTGCTTGCTTGCTAGATTATTCATTTATTTGAAAGGCAGAGTTACAGAGAGAGAGAGAGAATGATTTTCCATCCGCTGGTTCACTCCCCAAATGGCCACAACAGTCAGGGTTGGGCCAGGCTGAAGTCAGGAGCCGGGAGCTTCATCCAGGTCTCCCATGTGGGTGGCAGGGCCCAAGCACTTGGGCCACCTTCCGCTGCTTTTCTCAGGCCATTAACAGGGAGCTTGGTTGGAAGTGGAGCAGCCGGGACACGAATCAGCGTACACGTGGTATACTGGTGTCACTGGCGGTGGCTTGACCCGCTATGCCACAGGGCTGGCCCTCAGCTGTTCAGTTTTCTATACTCCTGGTAAGGGTGAGGGCTTCAAGAGCCATGTAACCAACGTTCACGTAAATCCTTGAAAGTCTGAGTCTGGCCTGACAATTCCCTTGGAAACATGACGTTGGTTGTATCCTGGTATCTCCAGCACATCACAATTCTGTTAGTGCAATCAGCCCTCAGGGGCCTCAAGGGGTTGGTGCCAGGACCCCACAGCTCCAGTCCCTTATGTAAAATGGTGTACGGGGTGGCCATTTGGCCCAGCTGTTGGGATGCCCTCACCCCATTCTGGAGAGCCTGGGTTCCAGGTCTGGTTCCTTCCTGCTAATGCAGGCTCTGGAAAGCAGCAGAGCTGAGTTCCTGTCACCCACGTGGAGAAACCTGGATTGAGCTTCTGGCTCCCAGCTTTGGCCCAAGCCCAGCCCCGGCTGTTGCAGGCATTCGGAGAGTAAACCAGCAGATGGGAGCTCTTTCTGTCTGCTTCTCTGTTTCTGTCTGCCGCTCAAGTACATTTTTTAAAAATTTTTTTATTTATTTGACAGGTAGAGATATAGATAGTGTGAGAGAGAGAGAGGCAGAGAGAAAGGTCTTCCTTCCGATGGTTCACCCCCCAAATGGCCGCTACAGCCAGCGTGCTGTGCCGATCCGAAGCCAGGAGCCAGGTGCTTCCTCCTGGTCTCCCATGGGGTGCAGGGCCCAAGCACTTGGGCCATCCTCCACTGCCCTCCTGGGCCACAGCAGAAAGCTGGACTGGAAGAGGAGCAACCGGGACTAGAACCTGGCGCCCATATGGGATGCCAGTGCTGCAGGCAAAGGATTAACCAAGTGAGCCACAGCGCTGGTCCCAGTACATTTTTTTTTTTTAAAAAGCATAGTATTTTTGTCTAACCTATTCAATCCTCCCATATACCTGAAATCATCTCTAGATGACTTGTAATGCCTGAATCAATATAAATCCTACACACAGAGCTGTAATACTTTAGAGGAAAATAGCAAGAAAAAGGTCTGCCTGGTGGGTACAGGTGCAAATTTTTTTCGAATAGTTTTGATCCCCAGCTGGTTGAATCCATGGGTGCAGAACTTGCCTGTATGCCCTCATGTATCCTTGGGTGTTAGAGACAAGTTCATTCCCCGCCGTGTCCCCACCCCTTTGCCACGGCTTCCATCAGGTGCGCTGGTGACATGAGTTCCCAGGAGGCTCAGGGAAGAATGCATAGCCCCAGCGGCGGGGTCCTGGGCTTCCACTTTGGGGAAGGGGTGGGAATAGGTCCCTTGAGTGAGGAATGGCGACTCTGCGTCACACAGAACACACAGCTGCTGTCCCAGTGTCCCTGCCGGAACAGCCAGGAGGCGAGGCACTCCCCACATGGCAGGGGCAACCCTGGCTTTGTCACACCCAGGCCTTCTTCTTCACTTGTCCCCAGGTTCTGTAAACTCCCCAGAGCCCAGAGCCACTGCGTCTCTACTTAGACCGGCCAGCCAGGACTATGTGGTCAGCAGCCAAGACCCCAGGTTACTTGGGGGTGACATTACTCCAGTTTGACAGTTGGAGAAACTTATGTCTCACAGTCCCAGTGGGGAGGCGGACTGGAGAAACAGGTGGGTCGGATCAAGGCTTTAGCCCTGCCCCTGTACAGGCGTCCAGCCGGGGGGCCTGAGATGCTAGGCACGAGGTACAGCTTAGAGTCTCAACTTCCGGGTCACTTAGGAGGGTCTCCCAAGCTTCTAGTCTGAGGAGGGGGCTTCTGCTGAGTGGGGGGGAGACCACACCACCTCCCCACCTCCTGGGCCCACCCATCCTGCTGTCCACCTCCTGATTCCATGCTGGGGTCTTCACAGTCTAGCACACACCCCAGCTGGCCCAGCCCTCACCCTGCCATGTCAAGCCTTGCCAAGTTTCCATCTGGCTCACGAAGACTGCTGGGCCTTGGCTTCCGCCTCTAGCTGGCCCAGACGTCTGTCTCTCTGGCCCCGCACCTGCTGGATGGAAAAATCCTAACAACAAGGTGCAGTGTATGGGCTGCCCAGCTGTCACAGCTCCCGGCGGGCACTCAGGGTGCTGCATTGGGCTTGCTGGGCACAGGGACAGAGCTGCACTCAAGGGCGCCCATTGTCTTCTGCACCACAGCCTCCGGAGGCTCTGAGCCGCCTCCCTGTGCACGGGTAGCATTTCCTGCTCACACAAACCTTGGAGAGGCCACCCTGCCTCCTCGAGGGACACCCATGGGACTGGCTGGACAGAGACAGGGCCTGGCAGCAAGGCCGAGGGAGACGGGGGCCTCACTCTGGGCTCCTCAGATGATGAGGCCCCGGGGCTCCCTCAGCGCCTGTGGAAGGCACAGGCCAGGGGTCTCACTGTCCCATCCTGCATGTCTCCCAGTGCCTGCACGGAGTCTGCTGACCCTGCCCACCCCAGAGCCTGTCATCGTAGTCCTGGCCCCGTCTTCTCCCATGTTACTGCATGCCTTTGACGAGTCATTTAGCAAACACGCACTGACCACCTGGCGTGGGACCCATTGTGGCGAGGCCTCACCATCCAGCAAGCCACCCGGAGCCGGCAGTGCGCGTTGGGTGGACGCCAGCCCTTTGAGGCAGCTGTGAACACACCAAGCCTGCTCCAGGCTCACTTTCCCGTCAGCCCCAGCATGGCGGCTGCTGTCTTAGGTGTGCAGCAAGCCACGGGACAGAGGTACACCACAGCCCTGGCCTGAGCCACTGCTCTCTGCCCGACAGGGAGACACAGAGCACCTGCAGGACCTATGGGAGGAGCAGGGGCAGGGGGTGTCTCTTCTAGACTCCCCTCGAATACTTGCCACCGCCAGAAAGGCCCAGGAAGACAGGCGGTGAGGGGATCCGCCCCGCGGTCCACCTGCGCTCTGGGCTCCCCCGCTGATAACGGACACGGAACGGCCAGCACTGCCACGGGGCCCCCTCCCAGCTGAGTTGTTTGCCTGTGCGCTCAATGGCCTCCTTACATTTCTGCCACCCGCAATGCCTGTGCCCTGCGAAGTCAGACGCATGGGGGACCCCACAGGTGTATCCACAGCTGCTAGTGCTTCCGTGGGAAAGTGAGGGGCAGAGGCAGAGCAGGGGAACTGGTTCAGGATAGGAACGCCCAGGGTTGGGGCTGGCAGGTAAAGGACAGGAACCCAGTGGCAGCAGCCGAGGCCCCTGGGCCACTGGGGGTGACCACCAGCTCCTGGGCCCACTGCGCGCCCTGGCCACTCAGGCAGTGTCCTCCAGGCATGACGCCTTGGTGGGCTGGGGCCCTGACTACCCATTCTCCAGTTGGGGAGACTGTGATTCCCCGGGAGTCCCACAGCCAGGCAGTGTCCAAAGCAAAAACATCAGATGCAGTGGTCAAGGTCAAGTTTGCACCTTAAGGTCCAAGAGGCAGATTCTCAGCAGCAGTCATCAGCCCCTACCTGAGCTGCCTGCCCACTGCTTCCTGTGGTGTGTTCAAGAAATCTACCTCCAGGGCCAGCCCTGTGGTGCAATGGGTTAAAGCTGCCAAGAGCAGGCGTGGGGCAGCCATTTCTGCCAGTCCCTCCACGAACACCCTCAGGTGCCAGTACTGACCCCAGGAGGGGATGGCGGCAGGGCCTCCTGGTCCCCAGGCTCCTGCCCACGTCACATCCATCTTCAGGTGTGCCTTGGGCGGGGAGGTCTTGGCCCCTCTTAGTACAGAGGACTTCAAAAAAGGATGCATGAGATGCCCAAGGTCACCCTGCAGCCTGGCGCTGGCCTCCCAGTTACCCCCTCCCCAGAACACCCCAGTGTGGTCTCTGCAAGGAGCACCAGGAGCTGCGTGGTCTGCAGGAGCTCAGGGAGTGGGAGGAGGGGTGTGAGCAGACGGAGACCCATCTCTTAACAAAGGTAAAGGTGGGGTGGCCTGGGCTGGGGCCTCTGAGCCCTCGGAATAGACCTCCCCTCCCCTCAACACACACATACACCCCGCAGCCCTCACCTGAACCCTGCGGGGCCGCACTGGACAGGATCCACTTGACCAAGCAGCACCGCATCAGGGCCTGGCGCGTGAGCCGCGGCCTCTGCCACTTCACGCCTTCCTTCTTGCGCAGCGGCCTGCGTCCAGGGTCACCCAGGAGGCTGCCGTCTGACGTCTTCATGGCCTCCTGCAGCGGGAACAGGCAGAGCCACCCTGACACCCTGCGTGAGGCCAGCCTTAACCCACCAGAGGTGTGTGGGGGGGCTCACCTTCCAGGAGTGCTGGCCAGGAGCCTTAGTCCTGGCTGGGGGAGTCCCCAGGGCTTGGCAGCCCTGAGGGACCTCCTGTTGTCCCTTGCACAGGTCATCCCTGCTGAGCCTCGGTGGGTTTCTCCTGTTCTGCACCCAACTCTGGCTTATGACGGGGCCCTTGGAAGGGGGTGAGGGTCAGAGGTGAGCAGGACTTGCTCACTGACCCCCCCACTCCGCCCCATCCTGGAACGGGACACCTTGTCTGAGTGGATTGGTTGTTACTAGCGACCGTCCACTTCCTCAGTTGATTGAAGCCCAGAGAGGGAGTGGACAAGTACAGACTCACACAGCAGAGCTGGGCTTCCTCCCCACACCCTGTGCCCCTGCCCTGACTGTTCCCAGCCTCAGGAAACCTGCGGATGAATGAAAGGCTGGGTGCCCCCCCCCCGCAGGAGGGGCACAGTGATTGAAGCCACAGCTGTAAGGACTGATGGGAGAAATCGGGGGGGGGGGAGTGAGCCCTGAAGGGGGGTTGATAGGAGATGGGATCTTGGGCCAGGGTGGATCAGGAGAGGAGAGTCTGGGGTTACAGCAGTGGCCCCAGAGCAGTGAGCTTTGTTCTCCTATAACAGGGTTTGGAGCACCCACTCCTGGCTCCCAAGCAGCCCACCAACCTCCATTCCTTAGCTGGTGCCAGGGTTGCCCCTTGCCGGCCTGAGGGAGGGTGATGGCATGTGTGGGCTGTGTGGGCCCTGGTGACCCCTAGGAGCCTCCACTGAGTCTGGTTTCTCGCCTCTGGGTCATGCCCCCTGCTCAGGCGGCCGTGGAACAGGTACAGACCAATGGATTGGTCCCAGCCCGTTAGCAGCCCCCAAGCTCATTCTGTGCATGGCGCAGAGTTCCAGCTGAGGGAGGGGCCTGCACTCCCATAGGTGCGCCCTTCTGAATGGTTGGGTTGGCTGGCCAACAATGAGGGCCGCTGCAGACACAGCCCCGCCCCCCACCGCCCCCAGGGCAGCCAGGGCCGCCCTGCCTCCATCAGGCCGTCAGGTGCAAGGGCCAGAGACTGACCCATGTGGATTCCATCAGAGCAGGAATGATCAGCACGGAGTCCGGATCAGTACCACCTCCCGGGCAGGATGGGGAGCCAGGCTCAGGAGGCAGAGCAGAGAATGGACAGACAGAACAGGCCCTTGTGGGTCCCTCGTCACTGCTGAGTGACACTGGTCCCGATCCCAGGGGCACTGGGCCTGGGACCCCCACCGGCCCCATGACCCTGCTGGTCCCCTGAAATCTGGAAGCTGCTCTGTAGCGTCAATGGCTTCAGGTTCAAAGCTAAAGCCCTGGCCACACACCTGCTCCCTGGCAGCTGGAGGAAAGCGCCTGGCCTAGGGGCTCTGTCGTCATGCACCGTGGGGGAGTTCCTGCCTGCAGATTGGCAGAAACCCTGCAAATGTCCCCCAAGAGTGGGGCTGCTGCACCCTGCAGCCGCTCGTTGCGGGGCAGAACCCTGCGGGTGCTTCACGGGCTCATGGCCCTACAGAGCCCCTTCCTATCTGGGGTGGAACAGTCTCTTGGTCAGTGCCCCAGCTGGGTCCCTGCTGTCACCTTCCTCCCCAACACACTCCCTCAGCACCACCCCCACAATCCTCCTCTTCTCCAAGGCTTCCCCCAGCGATGAGGGGTCACTGGTGCCCAGAGCAACTGCAAGGGGAGGGACAGAAAGGGGGCAGAGCTGGGGGTGGGCAGGATGCCAGGGAGGTTGAGGGAAACACCCCCCCACACGCTGTACCCATGCACACATACACACGTGTACATGCACACACACGCACACGTCCCGCCCAGGCTGGGTCAGAGATGCCTTCTCCATTATTAAAGATCCTATTCTGGAGAGAAAGGGCCTGGATGAATAAAACCTTTATTTTGGGCAAGGAGTGGGGAGGTGAGTGGCGGGCAGCTGGGGCTTCGGGCTCTGCTCCTTGGGAGAGCGGACAGCTCAAAAGGAGCCCCTGAAACAGGCCCGGGAGCCCCTGACAGGTGCTGCTTGTCAGGAGCCCACCCCTCCTCTGGTTGCAGGAGTTGGCTATGTGGGCGCCACGGTTTCAGGCTGGTGTGGGAGCAACCCTGCAGGCGAGACCCCAGGTTCTTCCTGCCAGAGGGCCCGTCTGCCTGGGAGGGCTGGGAGCTGCTGGAGGGCCTGTGCATTTGGGGCCGCAAGCCCTCAACCCCAGAAGGCGGCCATGTCACAGGTGATGGAACCGTGTCCCTGAGGAGTCTGGGGGCCACACACGCACATGGTCTTCTGAGTAGAACGTGCAGGAGGTCTGAGTTCTGGGCTTTGCGGCTGGGGCAGCCCTGGACCCTGGCATGGAAGAGAAGTCAGAGGATGGGTGGGAGGGGGCGTCTCCACACCCCATAACCATGCCAACGCTCTTCCAAAAGCAACTGTTGTCCTGAGGCCTCATGGGCAACAGGGTTTTGGTGTGTACTTTCTCCCTGGTGGAGAAGCAGGGTGGAAGCCCTGGGCCGGGTGCCTCTACCTGGGTGAGGGTCCAGGATCCCACCTGTGACAGCCTCCCTGTGAGGGGTAGGCCTGGGTGCTGACGAGGTGGCCAGGGGAGGCCACTGCAGCTGAGCTGGGCCAGGCAGGGCCCTCCCAAGGGCCCATCAGACCGTGGGGAAGGCGGGGTGGGGAGGTGGGGCGGTGGCCGGCCGGCCGGTCACGCTCATGAATAATTGACAGTTGTCTGTCTGGGAGAGGGTCTGACTGAGCTGTCAGGCAGTGTTAAATAGCACCCGCACCGAGGGGAAGGAGCCGATGGAGGCGGCCGCATCAGAGGGGCCTGGGTGCTGAGTGACCCAGTGGAGACCCAGCCCACTCTCGCCCTCCCTGCCCCCACCAAGCCACACGCCCTGGCTGGTGCCCACAGCACTCCCGGGTAGTCGCTGCTCCCCCTGGACCGGGGTGGGGAAACTTCTCCCCACCGAGGGCCATGTGGAGATTTATAACATCATTCCCTGGCCATGCAAAATGATCAACTTAACAATGAGCCAGCTGTAGATGGACTGAATTTCGAGTCCCGTCTGTGGATGACCTGGCAGGGCCGGACCCGTTGAGTTTGCAAGGTTCCATGGCCTGGGAGTTTCCCTACCCTGTTCGCTCCGGGCGGTGGGGGGAAGGGGTCATGGGGGGGCAGTTCCCGAGAGCCCTTTCCTCCTCCAAGGCCCCCTCCCCTGCTTGCGTCTCAGCACCCACTGTTCCTCTGTCCCTGAGCCTGGCACCCAAGATACCCTCACTTCCAGACTCGGCAGGACACGAGCAAACCATGCAGTTAGAAAGCAGGTAAAAGACACGCGCAGACCTGTTACCAACCAGGTGGCAAACAGGCACATGAAAAAACACTCAACCCATCAGCCACCAGGGTGTGCGAACAAGACCCGCGGAGAGATGCTGCGACTTTTCTATCCGTCCAGCAACAACACCGAAGTGGGATCCCCGTCCTTGTCAGTGGGAATGCAAAACGCTGCAGCCACTCACGAGAACAGCTTGGGAGCTCCCTACAAAACGAAACACGCGACTGCACACTACTGGGCAACAGCACTCGTGGGCATTTAGCCCAGAGAAGCGAAAAGTTACATTTGCACAACAGCTTGGTGGAAAGGGTGCCTAGCCCCAGCTGGAAACACCCCCGGGGCCCTTCTCCGGGTGACTGGTTAAGCAAACTGCCACGGAATTCCAAGCAATTAAAGGAAACAAACAACTGACACTCACAACCTGCGAGGCTCTCCAGAGAATTCTGCAGTCCCCAAAGGCCACACGCCCTGTGACTCAGTTTATAGAACCTTCAAGAAGGACAGCATTTCAGAAGTGGGGAACGGATCACAGGGCCAGGGATGAAGGGGGGAGGGAGGTGTGGTTATGAAAGAACAGGGGGCAGGGTTTTGGCCCAGCAGTTAAACCGTCGGCTAGGACGCCACATTTCACTCTGGCTCCTGACTCCCGCTTCCTACTGGTACAGACACTGGGGTGGCAGCAACTATGGCTGACGTAGTTGGCTCCTTGGATTGAGTTCTTGGCACCTGCCTCCAGCCCCCGGCCCAGAGCCATTGCTGACATTTGGGGTGTGAGCCAGTGGATGGCACCTCTTTCACTTTCTGTCTTTCACGCACACAAACGCCTAAAAATTTTTTTTAGGGAACTGTGCTGTGGTGTAGCGGGTAAAACCTCTGCCTGTGGAGCCGGCATCCCATATGGGCGCCATTTTGAGTCCTGGCTGCTCCACGTCCAATCCAGCTCTCTGCTGTGGCCTGGGAAAGCAGTAGAAGATGGCCCAAGTGCTTGGGCCCCTGCACCTGCGTGGGAAGAATCTGGAAGAAGCTCCTGGCTCCTGGCTTCTGATTGGCCCGCTCCCCCCCCCCCCCACAGCCTTTTAGGGAGTGAACCAGCAGATGAAAGACCTCTCTCTCTCTCTCTCTCTGCCTCTGCCTCTTTGTAACTCTGCCTTTCAAATAAATAAATAAATATTTAAAAAAAAATCTACACACACACACATACAAGGCCCTGCTCTCTCTGTTTTACCTGAGAACTTCCTGCCTCCGGTCTCTGATGCTGGCTTCATTTTAATGGACGACATCCCCTGTTGGGGTGGCCAGGGTTAGGGGCAGAGACCAGTGAAGCCAGAAGAGCTGGGCTCTGGGGTCACACCTGGCGGAGTGGACATTCTGGGCCATGTCCCCAGGATGGCCCTAGACTGGCCCTGGGGACCTCCGGCCTCCTCCGAATTCACAGGTTCCCCATGCTATGAGCCGCCCCTCACTCACCAGGAGGAGCCCCCAGGAGGTCAGCATCAGGGTGTCCTCGGGCCTTGGGCCTGAGGTCACTGGCCCCAGGGAGACAGTGTTAGAAGTCATTGAGACTGCGGCTGCCCCCAGCACCGCTTTAGCTCCCCATGACCCTGTGCTCTTGTAATGGAGAGGGCGGGGCCTACGCTCAGAGCCCTGGGCTGGGACAGTGGGGGATGGGAATCCAACACTGCTGTTTTGTTTCAGGACTCTGTTGTGGTTACAGTTAATAACCCCCCTTTACAAACTGGCTTTGAGAGTCCCCTTTGTGGGGGCGGGGTGTGCTGTGGCATAGTGGGTAAAGCAGCCGCCTGAGGCGCCGGTGCCCTATATGGGCACCTGTTCATCCTGGCTGCTTCTCTTCCAATCCAGCTCTCTACTATGGCCTGGGAGAGCAGTGGAAGATGGCCCAGGTCCTTGGACCCTTACACCCAAGTGGGAGACCGGGAAGAAGCTCCTGGCTTCGAATCGGCGCAGCTCCAGCCAGTGTGGCCATTTGGGAAGTTAACCAGAAGATGGAAGACCTCTCTCTCTCTCTCTCTCTGCCTCTGCCTCTCTGTAGCTCTACCTTTCAAATAAATAAATAAATCTTTATTTTAAAAAAAGATTTCTCTTTCAATGAATTGATGAAAATGCAAAATGTGAGCTAATTTAAAGAAAATGTTAAAACCAGTAGCACGGGTTGATGCACATAAAGCAAAACAAAAACAAAAACAAAAACAAAACGCCGGTGAAGGTGGAGCACTCACAGGCCAGGAAGCTGGCGCTTCTCTCCCGAGGCACCTGCTCCACCCAGCCTGAACGGTCACTCCCACCTGCGGCTGCTGAGCCCGTGACCTGAGACTACTCCAAGCTGAGCTGTCCGTGTGAAAACACACTGGGCCTCACCACCTCTGCTTACTAGAATGTCAAATAGCGGTTTCAGGTAAGAATGACATCGGACTAAATAAATTTGTTAAAACATAATTTCGCTTTGCTTTCTGTTTTCTTTGAGCATTGTAAATGATGTCAGGGCCCCCTTGGCATTTCCTTGTTCTAGATGGCTCTCCCCTTGCTGGCTGGCTGGGTTTGGCTGGCCTCCTGCTGCTTGGGCACACAGTGCCCCCAGCGGCTCTGTCCCCCAACCCAGATCCCCAGCCAGAGGTCAGTCAGAGGGGTTTTAGAAAGGAGGTCAGGGGCCGGTGCTGTGGTGTAGCCCAGTAAAGACACCACCTGCAGCCGGCGCCGCGGCTCACTAGGCTAATCCTCCGCCTTGCGGCGCCGGCACACCGGGTTCTAGTCCCGGTTGGGGCGCCGGATTCTGTCCCGGTTGCCCCTCTTCCAGGCCAGCTCTCTGCTGTGGCCAGGGAGTGCAGTGGAGGATGGCCCAGGTACTTGGGCCCTGCACCCCATGGGAGACCAGGAGAAGCACCTGGCTCCTGCCATCGGATCAGCGCGGTGCGCCGGCTGCAGCGGCGGCCATTGGAGGGTGAACCAACGGCAAAAGGAAGACCTTTCTCTCTGTCTCTCTCACTCACTGTCCACTCTGCCTGTCAAAAAAAAAAAAAAAAAAGACACCACCTGCAGTTCTGGCAACCCATATGGGCACCATTCCTGTCCCGGCTGCTCCACTTCCAGTCCAGCTCTCTGCTGTGGCCTGGGAAAGCAGCAGCAGATGGCCCAAGTGCTTGGGCCCCTGTATCCACGTGGGAGACCCGGAGGAGCCTCCTGGCTCTTGGCTTTGGATCGGTGCAGCTCCGACCGTTGCAGCCAACTGGGGAGTGAACCAGCGAGTGGAAGACCTCATTCTCTCTCCTGTGTAACTCTGACTTTCAAATAAATAAATAAATCTTTAAAAAGAAGAAAGGAGGTGAGATGGCGTGTGGAGGATGAGCTGGGGACAAGAAGACAGGAAGCCGCCAAGGGGAGGGGTGGAGGGGAGAATGCGCAGCAGAGGTGCCTGGCAAACCTGTGCTGAAGCTCAGGTTTGTGCCTGCCCAGGCGGAAATGCACTGCTCCCGTCTCCTGAATGTGCTCAGACGTTGTGAATGGAGAACGCGGCAAACGGCTTCCTAAGAGCCGCTGAGGTGCCCTGGCCGCTGGCACGGGGACACAGCTGGCCAGGGAATGGGCTGGGGAGGTCTCAGGCAGCCAAGGACAGTGGGGGGGAGGCCTGTGGTGGATCAGACAGGGACTTTGCAACACTGCACGAAGTCCTTGACCTCTCAGAACCTTGCGTTCCTCGTCGGCACAATGGCCATAACAGTGTTCGCTCGCAAAGTCGGGGGGAAGGTGTTGGGAGCTGGTGGGCACAGAGCTCCGGGGAGATGATCCCTGTTCATCCCCCCCTGGTCCTGAGCAAAGACCTGCCTGGCGCAGGAGCCGGGCCCAAGGTCACAGCCCAGCAACGTCTGGCAGGGAGAGCCCCTCGCGATGGCCAGCTGGTGACAGCTCGGGATCACCTGGGAGATTTCCCACAATCCGCCTCCCTGGGGGCTCGATTCTGAGGTGTAGGTGCTCAGCCCACCGGACAGAAGACCCTGGGCCTTGTCTGTAGGGGAAGGCGTGCCCAGGTTCTCAACCCCTTCCCTTCTAGGGAGAGCCGGGGACACCCACAGCTGCTGGGACGCGAGTCTGTCCCCCGAGTCCCATGATGCAGCGCGGGCTGGCTCACCCAGCACCCACGTGCCGTCGCTCTATTTCCAACACTTGGGACAGATGGCAGGAAGCGGTGGTGGGCGTTGTGTCGTGCGGGCCCCAGGGTTTCAGATGGGGAGGCTTTTGGGGGCCTGGATTCTCCACTTACCTCTGATGTGGAGAAGACAGACGTGGGCCAGGGAGCAAAGCTTGTGGGGGGAACCCTGCAGATCCCAGCACACACACACACACACACACACACACACATGCCAGGGGCCAGGTAAAGTGGGCCAACATAGGATCTCATTTGTCTAGGAGACCTCCAGGGGAATAAGAAAACTGTGGCACAGAGGAGCCAGGTAACTTGTCTGAGGACACACAGCTGATGTAGGGAAGGGGCTGGGGCCGATCCCAGATCTGCATGATGCAGAGCCAAGGCCAACAGCTGACAAGGTGCTGCTGTGACACCTCCCCAGGGCACTCCCCTTCCTGACCAGGGTGTACACCAGGAGCTGCAATGGGCCAGAGGGGTGTGTGTGTGTGTGTGTGTGTGTGTGTGTATGTGTGTGTTGGGGGGCGGGAAACAGGGCAGAGAGCTGCATTGTTGCACTTTGAGGGGTGGCCTCCACCTTGACCCATGCCCTCACCTCCACTGTACCACCCCGCACTGGTCAGCACAAGGCCCTAAACCTAGGTGGTGACCTAGCAGAGGCTGTACACAGGCCCTGGAGGAGAAACTGAGACCGAGAGCGGGGCCAGACCCTGTTCAGATCAAGTTGATGGGGGGGAAGCATAGTGGGGCTCCAACTTGGCTGTCTGGGGCGTGGAGTGACTATCCTGAGAGAGGGTCTCACAGTAGGACATGGCACCAACGTCAAGGGTGCTTGGCTCTCACTCCTCAGCTACCCTGGAGGCCTGCCTGCTGCCAGTGCTGGAGATGAGGCTGGCAAGGCAGCTGCTTTTCCTGGCTGAGCACGGCTGCTGGAGGGGGCAGCTGGAATGACATATGAGGCAGCAGATCCCAGGGGGGAGGCTGGGCCAACCGAGGTGCGGGACAGGGCCCCTCTCGGCTGGCCTCCTGCTTCAGCTCGGATCAGCTCACCCCCAGCCCACCATGGGTGCCTGCAGGTCTCTGTGGTTCTCCCCATCACGTGGCTGCCCTGTGACATGCTAGGACGTGGGCTGATCCCAGCTGACAGATGCACCTGTTCAAGGGAAACATCACTCAGCTGGGGCCAGGGATCTGGGGGGCAGGGACAGCACAGTGACTCATTCCTCCTGCTCCGTCTCCTCCTGCTGCGGCCTGGAGCACCAGGAAAGACAGACGCACCAGCCTCTCTCCTCTCCTCTTTCTTTGCCTGTGAAACCAAGGGTACCCTTCTCCCTCCTACACGCCAATCTGGGGCCCTGCAGTTACTCCTGGGGATCCCCAGAGAGGCCTGGGGCTGAGCTGGAGGCAGCAGGTGGGCTCTAAGCTCCAGCACCTGAGTCAGTAAAGCCACTCCTCCTTTCGTGAAGATTTTGCAGAGAAAGACAACCTGGATTTAAAACCCTGGGGTCCTTTCCTCCATACCCTGTCTGCAGCCCAGAAGGGGGAGGTAGCTGGCTCAAGGTCATTGCTGATGCAGGGGGCAGGCCACGGGGGTAGGGTCTGACTTGGGTGCACTCACTAGTAGGGTTGAAGGGTGCAGCAGCACAAGGCCCATGGACCTGGTTAAGACAGTCCCTTCTCCGGGGCCGACGCTGTGGCATAGTGAGTTAAGCCCTGGCCTGCAATGTTGGCATCCCATGTGATGCCGGTTTCAGTCCTGGCTGCTCCACTTCGCATCCAGCTCCCTGCTAATGGGCCTGGGAAAGCAGCAGAGGACGGCCCAAGTCCTTGGGCCCCTGCACCCATGTGGGAGACCTGGAAAAACTCCTGGCTCCTGGCTTCAGCCTGGCCCGACTGAGGCCGATGTGACCATTTGGGGAGTGAACCAGTGGATGGAAGACCTCTCTCTGTCTCTTCATCTCTCCTTCTCTCTCTCTCTCTACTCTGATTTTCAAATAAATAAAATAAATCTTTAAAAAAATATATATTCCTTTATCCCACTGTGCTCTTCTTTCATGACCCCTACTTGACCTTGAAATAAGACAACAGGGTTCAAATCCCAGCTACAAGAGCTTGTGGTTTATAATCTATAAGCCTCAGGGTTGGCGCTGTGGCATGGGGGGTAAAGCTGCTGCCTGCAGCGCCAGCATCCCATATGGGTGCCGGTTTGAGTCCTGGCTGTTCCTCTTCTGATCCAGCTCCCTGCTATGGCCTGGGAAAGCAGTGGAAGATGGTCTAAGTGCTTGGGCTCCTGCAGCAGCATGGTAGACCCAAAAGAAGCTCCTGGCTCCTGACTTTGGATCAGCACAGCTCTGGCTGTTGCAGCCATCTGGGGAGTGAACCAGAGAATGGAAGACCTCTCTCGGTCTCTGCCTCTGTCTCTCTGTAACTCTTTCAAACAAATAAAAATAAATCTTAAAAAAAGAAAAAAAATGTATGTAATCTATAAGCCTCTTTCTTCATATATAAAGTGGGGACAACATCAAGTGGGTTGCATGAAGGTCCCAGGACATGATGGCCGGCAGGGATGATGGCACTGGTGGGCTCCAGCCCCTGGGCCTTGGCCTTGTCCCGGACTCCACCCAGAGAGCAGAACCACTTCCCTCTCCACTCCAGGCTCCCAGTCACTCTGGAAATGAAGGTCCAGTTAGGATCCATTGGCCCCAAGCGCCCTGCGGGAAGGCTGGAAGTGGGGCTGAAGTTCCCAGCGCATCTGCTGAGCTGTGAAGACCTTGCATCCCTAAAGTCCCCTGGGACAGCAGAGAGCCAGGGGTTCCTTTGTCTCTGGTCACCTAAGAGCTCATGGGATTCAAGCGCGTGGAGGCCTGGAGCTCGGGCCAGCTGACTCCCTGACCCCCTGTTTGGGTCTCAGTGTCTAAATGGGAGTGGCAGTGCCTGCCCCCCAGGGACAATTGAGGGTTAGCAAATGACCGGGGCGTGTGGAGGGGAGGCTGAGGGGACATAGGGTGTTACTAGGGGGGCCGGCGCTGTGGCGTAGAAGGCTAAGCCTCCACCTGCAGTGCCAGCATCTCACATGGGCTCCAATTCGAGTCCCAGCTGCTCCACTTTTGATCCAGCTCCCTGCTAATGCACCTAGGAAAGCAGTAGAAGATGGCCCGGGTACTGGGACCCCAGCCGCCCATGTGGGAGACCCCGAAGAAGCTCTTGGCTCCTGGCTTCAGCCTGGCCCAGCTCTGGTTGTTGTGGGGAATGAACCAGCAGATGGAAGACCTCTCTCTCTCTCTCTCTCTGCCTTTTGAATACATAAGTAAATATTTTTTTGAAAAAAAAAATAGGGTGTTCATGGGGGGCAGGCCCGGACCATGACGGTGAGCTGACCAAATAACTGTCTGCGTGATCGCTATGCCTGCTGCCAGGAGGCAGGAAGGTTACGTCCACAGGCTCCCGCTGGCTGAGTGGTGGCTTCCCCTAGAACCTCTGTCCCTGCCAGGCCAGTCACAGGAAGGATAAGGATAGCTAGGTCCTGGCAAGCATAAGGATAGCTAGGTCCACCGGGACCGAGGAAATGGTCAGGGAGGGCGGCTGGGGTCACAACGGCCAAGGGGAGACCAGATGCACCTATGAGGCTCCGGCCCTTCACCCTGCCCATCTGGGAGGGGCAGGGGGTCTAGTCCCCAGAGTGACCTCCTGCAGTTAGGGCCAGCAGAGGAGGGGTCTGGGAGGGAGGATTGGCGTCTGCTGGTGGACAGAGCTGGGTGTGCTGGTCTACATGCAGCCTAAGTACAGAAATCACCATCTCTGTGAGCAGACAGGTGTAAGGCAGGGCTGCCCTTGGCCAGTGCACGTGGACTGACCGTGCAGGATGCGTTCAGGCCAATGCCCGTGGATGCCCATGGCCTGTGCTGCGTGTGCTGTGTGTGTGCAGGGACAAAGTGAGCCCGGGACAAGGCACTGAGGTTCTCTGCTTCTACCCTGGCTGCCCTCGCATTCCCGGGGATGACCCTGTGAGATGCAGCCCAATGTCCACCATTTCTTACTCTCGACACCCTGACCTTATTTGGCTCCTTTGGCCCTTCGTTCTTTCTCCCTGCTGCTGGCAGATGCTGGCTGGAGCTCCAGCAGCCATGTTGGGCTTTAAGAAGAACTCAAGGCTGGAGGCCAATGAGACAGAGAGAGCTTGAGTCCCAGTTAGCCAGGGCCTCCCCTGGGACGGCTCCATGGGAGAGAAACACTGCCGGCTTTGTCCCCACCCCTGGGAATTGGGCCGCTTCTTCCAGTCCCGGACAGCAGGCCAGACTTTCCGAGGGTTAACTCCATGCTGGCCAGGAGGGGCTCAGCTGCTGTCCTTCCCCTCAGCCCTCCTCCCTGACTTCTACTCCCCCCTTCTCCCTCCCACGGCCACCGACCACCGTGTCTTTAACTCCGTGCCAGGCACTTCCTCCGCATCCTGTCTGACCTCTCAACAGCCCTGCGGAGAGGGGACCATTAACAAGTGTCCTTGTTAGGGCTCTCCCAGGCCTCTTAGAAGAAGGAGGCCTTCGTCAACTACTTGGAGGATTCATGAAAAGATGCATTCACAGACCAGCCACTGAGCAGAAGACACCTGCTCCCCAGTACTGCCCCCTCCTCCAGCCCTAGGCGGGGTGGGGCTCAGACTCAGGGTCAGCTGCCCCGGCACCTATGCCAGGACCTAACTGCGCAGGACCTGCCTCCAGGCTGGCCTCCGAGCCTCTCCTCTGCCTGGCTTGTCTTCCACAAACACCTAAAGCCTCTTGCATCCAAAAGCGACTGGCTCCCGGCCAGGACATCCCAACACTCACTTTCCCCAGAGCAGCCTTATACGGGCAGCAGGAAACGGGGTCAAAGGAAGCAGGACGAGCCTCCCTGGTCCAGAGCAATTTCTGGAAGGTTTTGTTCCCGGCCGGCAGGCGAGCCCCCAGCCCCACCAGCACCTACCTGGGCCCGCTGCATCCTGGGTGCTAGAGGAAACTGTTGCCGGCCGCTCCGCTTCGCAGCCCAGGCGAGTGGGACTGCCCAGCCCGGCTGGCAGCTGCTTCATGTTTGCCTGGACCCAGACGTAATTGTCACCGCGGCTGCTCACCCGCCCCCTGCCCACCCCTCTCCCTCCCTCCCTGCCTGCCTGCTTCCACCGCTCCACCCCTTCTGCTGGGTGCCTCTCTCTCTCTCACGCGCACACGCACACGCACACACTCTCTCTCTCTCTCACGTCTCTCTTGCATATTTTTGTTCCCCTCTCCCAGGCTCGCTCTCTGCCTGGTGCCCAGTCTTGGCCTGTCAGCCTGTCCCCCTCTCCTGCCCTGTCGCAGGGTCTCTCTGCCTCCCCTGCTATGTGCCTCTTTCTCTTACATGCACTCTCTGCTCCTCTCTGTTCTCAGTTTCGGGGAAGGGTGGGGGTTAGGGGGTGCAGGAGCTGGGGCCAGAGCGAAGGGAGCTCCAGGAGTGGCCACCCAGATCGAGGGGGCAATAGGAGCCCCTCTCCTCCCTGCCACCCTGCCCCTCTCTGCCTGACTCCCCCCCCCAAACACTGGCAAGCCTCTGATGACCTTGGCCTGAAGCGCCCCAGGACGGCTAGGAGCTGTCCCAGGGGAAGTGCCTGCCCCTCGATCTGCAGCGTCCTCCCTTGGGGACTACACCCAAGGTGCTGGTCTGCAACCGACTAGGACAGAGGGAAAGCCACTGGTGTCATATCACTGGTGACACCCAGAGCTGCTGCCCCCTCTCTCATCTATCTTGCCAGGCCCTACTTACCTTGCTTAGACCCCTCAACAGGCCTGGCAGTATGATCTCCTTATACTCCCTAAGTGTCACCATCCCTGCCTGGGTCTGAGCCTGGGACCACATTCAGGGTGGCCGTGGGGTCCCGCCTGATCTCCCAAGCAATGGAGAGGGTGGGGATGAGGTCCCTGAGGCACTCCTGGCAGAGGGGAGCATCTGTTCAGCCCCCAGGGAAGCCACCCAGGAGCCAGGTGCCTGGACCCTATGCCAAGTTTCCCTTTTTGGAGCCTGGAGGAGCCAGCCGGTGCAAGTGGTTCCCATGGAAACGGAGCCCTGAGACAACCCCCTCCTTTGCCACGTGCAGGAGAGCACTTGCTCGCTCCCGTGTGCGCGCTCTCCCTCTCTTCCCTCTCTCTCTCTCTCTCTCTCTCTAGAGCCCAGCTGAGTGGCCCCAACTTTTAGACCTCCAAGGTGGAAGACCACAGCCCAGAGCCCTAGACATACTGAGGCTCTGGGCACTGTTCCCAAGAGGAGGTGGCAGACCAGGTGCCAGGTCCCAGCAGGCATCAGGGCAGGCGGGCTTGCACGCTGGGTGAAGGGCTTGGCAGATCTGGACCCTAAGCCCACGGCACACCCTGGAAGTGGGGGTGGGCGAGCTCCTGCACCACGTCAGATCAGGCCCAGCTTCCCGGGCACCCCACTGCCTGTCACCCCAGGCCTGCTCCTGTGGCTCTGAGCCTGCATCCACCCACTTCCACAAGCAGGGGCATACTGAACGTTTTGAGCTCAGTAAAGTTAAAGATTTGCCCAGGTCACAAGGTGTGGTCCTTCCATCCCCACGTGAGCACTGGGGGTAGGACCCTCCATGCCCATATTTCACACATCATCTTGGAAACTTGCTGGTTTTGCCCTGCCAGGAACAGGCCTGGCTTCACTTACAGTAACAGGACCAGAGATGCTCACCCCTTGGGCAGCAACCAAGGCACTGTGCGGCACCCTTGAAGGTCCAGGACCACTGCTCTCCCCTGCTAGGCCACCACCCACCCTCAGGCCTTGGGAACCACGGGTTGAGGCTGTCTGGCCAGCAGGTGCCCCTCAGAAAACACAGACGCAGGCCTGAGTGTCCTGATCCAATCCTCCCACCTCCCCGTGCCCCTTTCCTCTCTGGGTGTCCTCAGGGGCCTTCCCATGGCCCTGAACTTCCAGCTGGGTCCCTCCCAGGGCCTGGGGGAAAGAGCAGGAGGGGACAGCAGAGGCCGGCAGTGGTCTGGGCACCGGGACATCAGCAAACACCCCCAAGAGAGAGGCTTGGAGTTTCTGAGGGTTCTCTGGCCAGGTGGCAGACCCAGAAGAGGTAAGGCAGCCTGCGGGAGGCCCTCAGTGTTTCAGCTGCCCTCTTCCCCTCGGGGCCAGGTGGGAGGGAGGCCAGGAGCCCGGCAGGCTGGGCTGCCTTCTGTGCCATCCATGTGGGGCTCTCGCACCACACCCACACGTCTTGGGGTCTCGGGACCCTCCTTGCCTGCTGCTCTTGGTCATCACCTCCCTGCTCCAGGCTCAAGTTCAAATCTCTCCTCCCTAGGGCCCCCAGCCACTCCCCCTTTCTTTTCCTTAGAGGAAGAGGGAGAGAGAGACAGAGAGAGGGAGGAAGAGTCTCTCTTGGGACTTGGGCCTCTCGCCGGGGAGTAAGGCCTCCTGGGAGGGGAGCTGCCCTCACCCACCGTGTAGCCCCCTCTTTACAGGAGCTCCTTAAGTCCTGTTTCCCCCTCCAAAGCCTTCCTCAGGATGCCACGGGACTCGGGGGTGTCACACAGCTGTGGCATTGGAAGCCACCTGAAGCAGCTCCACTTGGCTCTTCCTGGCTCCCTGGCAGGCCGAGTGTGCAGCTTCCCCCAGAGCCTGCGCCGCAGAGGTCCGGGCTGGAGTATGGTCACCTCAGCCCATCTGCCCGGGGGCTGGGCTGCTCCGCCCCCCGGTGTGTGACGAATGACAGGAAGTGCTTGGTGGCAAGGACTTGGTCCACAGCCTGTGCTGCATGGCCCAGACCACAAGCCCTGAGTGCAGTCCTTGGCCTCTAGGCCTGGAGAGACAGGGCTCTGGGAGGGTGGGGGAGACAGGGCTTCAAGCTGTTCCCAGGCCTGAAATGTCACCAGCATCCGGTGGCCCTGTGGGGGAACACTGCCCTTTCTGCTCAGTCCACGTCCGGTCTCTGTGTCTCAGTTTGTTAACCATAGGTAAATAACAATGTGACCTCTTACACAACTCACACAAAGTGCTTGGTACACTTCCTGGTTCGTACTCACAGCCCGGTAAACAGATGCTAACTCACAGGCTGGGCCCCAGGTGGCCTGGCCCGCCTCTGGCCTCGGCCACCTGGGTCCTCAGATGCCCTGGCCCAGGGAGCATTTCGCTGGCAGAATCCATCACGGGGCCTTTCTGGGTGGCCAGGCTGGAGCATCTGGCAGAAGTCCCAGGGCCCCCAATCTGTCATCCCTCCTGTCACAGGCACAGCAAGGACACTTGGAGCAAATCTCCTTGGCGACAGGGACTCTGTCCCACGCACCCACAGGGCCTGGGGCCTGGCAGCACATCCCGAGAAAGCGTCCAGGGCCGTGACCAGGGCACCTGAATCCAAAGTCTGCCTGGGTTTTTACCTTATGAGACCCTGAACCATCCGAGGCACTGCCTGGGGCAGCATCTACTCCCCCAAGGGATGAGAATCCACCCCCTCCCCAGACGAGGACAGATGCGACTGTGACCAGGGCTTTGTTTCATGGATGAAGTAGCATTAGCATTTTAGGATCCCAGTGATTTAAAACCACGGAAGTAGGTAATCTCTGTCTCTCTGCGGCTATTTCTGTCTCTTTGCCAATGGCCGAATGCCGGCCCCCTCTCCAGGTGACCCCTGTCTACAGTGATGCTCCCCCTGGACAAAGCTCTCGTGCTAAACCAGTGTCCAGCTGGTTAGGCCCAAGTCTCCAGACACCAAGTTCAGAGCAACAGCCACTCCCCAGTTCATAGGGGGAATGTTAGCACCATTACGGCTGATAACGGTTGGCTGGGTAATTTGGACCAGATTCCCAGCTGAGGATAACTACACACGTTGTATTTGATGTGTATATGCTATGTAGCATACACTGAGTAATGTAAATACACGCAGGTGCACACTAAACGTGGAACACCAACCACGGGGCAGGCTCACGGGGCTGAGACCAGGGAAAAGGAAACCTGGAGGTCCTGCATTTGGCATCTGGAGCTACTTTCTCCCTGGGTGATCTGCTGAGTCCAGAAAGTCCAGCAGGGACCCTGAGAAGAATTTTCACAACTCCTGGGACCAATCCCCAGGCCCACCCAGAAGAGGGAATGCCTGGAAAATCTTTCTTACTTTGGGTTGGGACCTCGGAAGTTGTCATCCAGGAATACGAATCAGATGCAAGCAGGTCAGCCGTCCAAGGGGGCTCCTGCCTTGCAGGTGGACTGAAGGGGTCCTGCTCTGCTGGTTCCCAACCTGTCAGGGTCCCAGCCTCTTGCAGGGGTTACCTTCACACTGGGCCTCAAATTACTCCCCGCAGGTTTTCAGGTACAACCTGTGGTACTCAGTCAAAAACTGTTGCATGAAGAAACAAGACAAAAACTCACAAAAACCAAGAGAGACAACAGACACTAGAAACAGACAGTGTAGGAGCAAAACTGAACTTTAAAATAACTCTGCTTAATATGCTCAAATATACATAAAAGACAAGACAGGCAATTTGGCAGGCAACTGGGAATGATACTTTAATTATTTCTATTTCACTTGCTTTCATCTCATCAATTGCATTTTAAAAAAAATACAGGGTGCTAATTCCCCTGTCCAGGTCAACAGATGAATAACATGGGGTGAAAAACAAAACAACAAAACAAAACAAAACAAAAACAAACAACTCAGGGAAAAGCCAAAAAGATGTAACTGCTAAGTTCAAGGTTGCTTGTTTGAGAATGAGCCTGCAATAGTGACAATACTGTGTAGGCACCGTCCTAATTTCTAGTAGAAATTTGTTGCTGATTTACCAAATGCAATTAAACATGATCTTTGAGGGCTTTCTGCCTGTGACAGGGTCCCATCTGCCTCTCCCCGCGGGCCTGCCCAGTTCCCAGTTGTACCCCTGGCGCAGAGCTGTCGTGACACAAAACAGCAGCTCCCAGCCAGGGAGCATTCTGCACCAGGGCCCTGCCGAGGGCTTTCTACACATTGTCACATGGAATTTCCACCACCCTAGGAAGAGGCTGGGACTACTTGCCCCATATACCTACTGGGAACCTATGAAACGCGTTCATGGTACCCCAGCAAATAAGCATCCGCCCAGGCTGCAAACCCAGGTGTGCTGCTCCTCAGGGTGTGCTCCCAGGGAGGCCCCACTCCCCAGGGGCTGGCTGCTGCAATGATCCCTGGACGCCTGCAGCCAGGAGGCCTCAGGGTTCTCCTCTCCATGAATGCTTGCTAAGCACCTACTGTGTACAGGGCCCCAGTGTGGGAGGCCTATTCTAAGGACCCAGACCCAAGGCTTAGGGAGGCGCAAACTTTCAACACACCTGAGGTCCCTCCACTTCCTCTTCTCTCCCCTTCCTCTTCCTCATTTCTGGAACTTGGGGTCCAACAGGCAGGGACAACACAGGAATAGGAGGGGGTAAGCCCGGGCCACGTGCACAGAAAGGAAGGGGAAGTGCAAAATCCTGGGATGTCTGGGTGGGGCCGTGGAAAAGGCTAGCTCCTGGGAGCCAAGGGGGAGCCACCTACCCACTATGGCCCAGGTGCCAGATCCCTGTCTGTTAGCTCAGGGTGCAGGAGGGGAGGCTCAGCCATCAGACAGGCACCCCCACCACCACCACTGGGGGCAACAAATCCAGGCCCTGGGGTAGTGGAAGGCTTGGGGGCCATCGGAGCCCACTACCAGTCCATGGTGCCCCTGCCTGCTTGGGGGCTTCACCTGATTAGTGTGGTTGGGCAGGAGGCGTCTCTGGGAAGCAGGGTGGGGGAGGGGCGAGGAGGAAATGACTTCCCTGGCCAGCAAAGGGCTGGGGAGGCTGGCGGAGAAGGTGCAAGGAGCCTGGAGTGAAAGGGTGGGGGGCAGATGGGGATGTCCTAGGTGGCCTTGGACATGGCCTCTATCCCTCCCAAGGGGCCGGGGAAGAGGTTCCATTAGGTGGAGGACAGTCCCTGGTGCTGACACAGTGCAGCACGGAGGATGCGGGGTAGACCCTGGGAAGAACCAGCCGGCTCTGTGGCTCAACAGAAGTTAGGCGTGACTGTGACGATGATGAAGGCGGTCATGCGCAGAAAGGAATGGGAAGGAACAGGCAAGAGGGAGCCAGGCAGGCTGCAGGTCAGGCCCGGCTCTGGGCCACGAGCTACCACAGTCCTCTGGTCCAGGCGGGTCAGCGGCGGAGCCCGGGCAGCCCTGGGAATCACCTTGCCCTGTCGTGGGTTGGGAAGGAAACAGGTGAGGTGGGGGGCAGGGCTCAAGCCTGTCAGTCCCCTGCTGGGAGGGCCACCCCTGGAACCCAGACGCCACCGATCTCTGAACCTTCCTGCCCTCCTGGGCCCTGGCAATCCCAGATCCCAGCGCCTCCCTCCCCAGGACGGAGGAATCCAGGGGATGGGGAAACTCACCCAGGGGGTCCTACAGCTTCAGGGAGGTGACCCGGGGGATGTGGAAGAGCTGCGTCTCCTCGGAGCTGCTGGAGCTGTGGCAGCCCCGAGGGAGAGTGAGAGCCCCAGCACAGCCCTGTGGGTCCCACCCCAGGGGACAGGAAGAGTCCCAAGAAGTGATGCTGTCACGGGGACTGTATTGCAGTGAGAAGGATGAGGGGCAGACACATGGAAGAACTTCCTGGGCCTGCAGCTGCTCAGATTGTGTGGCTCTTCAGGGCCAGGCCACCACACCCCAGGCTAGAAAGGGTATAGCAGGGGCCGCAGAAAGACTTCTTCCCTGGTCCCTGGTGCCCCCGCAGGGTCCTGGCAGCCCTCACCTGAGGCGTTTCCGGATAGGACGGAAGTATTTGGAGGTCTTGACAGCGAAGATGATGCTGGGGATGAGGAAGAAGGTGCACCAGCCCAGGCAGAACCAGAAGGCATTCTGGAACAGGTGCGCAAGGTCAGCTTACCTGGCGGGGCCACTTGGCATCCCAGCCTCCCCCACTGCCTCAGCGAGGGGCAGGAGCAGCAGTCGGCAGAGCTGAGGGCAAGGGCTGCCCCTCCCGTGGGGACTCGATGTCCCCAAGCCCTGCTGGGCTGGGGCACTCACCCAGGGGTCAGCCATCATGTCGCACAGGATCACATGGCTGTTGTCCAGGGCTGCAGAGAGGGGCTGGCAGGTGGCGATGTGCTGCGTCACCTGCGCTAACAACACAGGGCAGGTGCATGGGGACACCCCGACCCATGCAGTCAGAGAGGGAGGCTTCCAGGGACTGGAGAGTCCCCAGGACACAGCTGAGGGGCCACCACGCCCTTGTTCACAGACGCACAGGTGCAGCTGCAGAGATGGGGACACTGGGCAGGCTCCCCACTCAGCTCTTGCCCTTGGCATCCACTCACCAGCCTGTGGGAAGGCCCTACTGTGTGCCTGGCTCTGGGCTCAAGGCCAGGATCTCACGGGAGAGGGGACATATGTGTTGTCACAGGCTCACCCAAGCACACACAGACATGCTCATGGAGGAGCCAGGCTCCCTGCCGGCCTCGTGTGGGTGTGCAGACAGAGGCTGTGGGTAGCAAGATCCACAGGAGGAGGTGGGCCTGGGGGGCGGCTGTGGACAAGCTGGGCACAGAGGCTGGCCCAAGGAAGGGCATGGGGACATGGTGCGGATGGCATGTTCTATAAACGGCCACTTCGGCTCCCACTCAGGCCTCAGAGCAGAACAGAGAGGGGGCAGGCAGAGCCCGGTCGCCTGGCAGGGTGCAGACGCCAGGTTTGGGAGGCTGGGTTCAAACCTGAGGACCCATACCTTCCCCAGGGGGCGCCAGGGAGCAGTGGGAGGAGAGCAGAGCAAGGCGAGCTGCTGCGGTACCAGTTTCTGCAAGCACGTGGGCCCCCACTCACCTCCTCTTTCACCCAGGCCAGGTACTGGGAGAAGTAGCCCATCTCCCGGGCCAGGAAGCATTCACTCACCTACAGGGAAGACAGGCCTCTGGGTGGGCGGGGGTCCCAGCAGCCCCCTCCCCTCGCCTGACACTGTTAGGACAGGACAGGAGGAGCCCGTGTGCGCTGGGTCCTGGGGCAGCCCTCTCTCCCCCACTCACATTCTTCAGGATGTGGTCGACCCGAGTAGGGAGCTCTGCTTTGAGGCGAGTGACATTGGCGAGGACTTCTGTAGTCTGCAGCTGGAGGTCGGGAGAGCCTGCACTCAGGGCCCTGCCTGTTCCCTCCCCCATTCCCTCCCTCAGTCATCTATTCATCCAATATACAGCACACCACGTCGCCAAGCCCTGAGGACACAGAGAGCCCAAGTGGCGGTCCTCAAGGGCCTGCCCACCCACTCACTCCCATCTTCTCCCATCCCCACCCTCAACTCCGGTGGGGCAAGCACAGCAGGTGTGCTCCCCAGCCGGCTGGAGTCCAGCTTCCTCCCTCTGCTGCCCTCCTGCCCCACCCCCACGGCTACCTGAAGCTCCAGGGCAGAGGATTCCAGGACCCTCATACTTTGGTTGAGCTTGGCCTGCAGAGAAGAGACGAGGGATGGATGGGGAGAAAGGGAGTGGTCCCAGCGTCTCTCTCCTCTCTCCTGCCTCCTCCTCACCTCCTTCTCCCCCAGGCCCAGGCTCCCTTACCATGAGGTTCTGCTGGGTGATGACCCTCTCCTGGTAGAGGTTCCTGAGCCCTTGGGCCTCCTCCTGCAGCTGCTGCCCCAGCACAGGATTGCCCTGGGGGGAGACACAGGTGAGCACCGCCCCCGTTGAGGGGCAGGACTGGTTTGGCCAAGGGATTCTTGACCTAGCCCTTGAACTGGACATGCTGAGGCTGGCGGGGAAGTTCTGGGCTCAGAGGCAGCAAACCAAGGCCTCCTTAAGCTCCAGGACCTGACCTTGATCAAGGTCAAGTTCTCAGTCTGCCCCTTGCTTGCTAGGTGCCCTGAGGATCGCTCTCTGCTCTTTCCACCACTCGGGGGTGCCGTGAGGTCCGCGAGATGTCTTGAAGAGAGGTCTGGAGACTCTGAATGTTTAGGAACAAGCAACGCTGCTCTTCCCAGGCGAGCAAATGTCAGGGAGTCTGATGCATTGTGGGTCCTCACTGCACCTGGCTCAGAAGATCTCATGGCAGGCGGGGGGTGGGGGGTGGGGGGTGGCGCATGGCCACTTGCCCAGCTGTGTGACGTCAGGCTGCGACAGCGGTCACGGCCACGCGAGCATCACAGGACACGGTTCTCGCCACAAACACAAGGTGATGGATTTCCACAGGCCACGGCAGTACCCTCCCCAGCTCTGGCCGAATGAAGTTGTGCCGGCCACAGAGCGCTACACTGAGTTACATTTCGAGTCTGGGTGGTTGGCTCTCCCTTTGGTCCATGCTGTGGGCGTGCATTAACGTTTCTCTGGGCTTCCCCAGCCAGAGCACAGCAGCTCCGCCAGGGGTGGGGTTCCTCTCTGCCCCTGCAGAGGGCCCCAAGGACTGAGCGGCGATGTGGTCGCAAACTCGGTGCCGGGCTTTGGCTTTGGCCAAAGCTACCTGGAGGAAGTGCCGTTCCTCCTGCAGGCTCTGTGACCAGGCCCTGCCCCTTCTCAGCAGCTCCAGTAAAATCCCCAGGGCACCCCACTGAGCAGAGCTGTAGGGCTCAAGAGTGCTGGGCTGCGGCTGGCCCCCTCTGCTCAGACTAAACCGCCTCTTTCCCTCACCCTCCAGCCTCGTCCTGGTTCTTTAGATTTGGAGCTGAGGACGGGGACCCAGCTTTCGGTGACAAGGCCAGTGACTTCCTCAGCTATGAGATGGGCAGTCCACTCTGCAGATGAAGAAGCCAAGGCCCAGAGATGCCAAATGACTCACCTGAGGCCACACAGCCAATCAGAGGCAGAGCTTATGTCACAAGTGGATCTGCAAAACCCTCAAGCCCAGCTGGCCCTGGAGCCAAAGGAGGCTTCCTGTCTCTGAGTCCAGGAGGGATTTAGGAGCCTCAGACCTCCCTGGAGAGCATCCTCAACCCCCTGTCTCTACCCTCACCCCCTCCCAGTCCAAGCACTCTCCACCGCCCCAGTCCCACCTCCCAGGCCTCCCTGGCCTGGTCTCTGCCCCCTTCTCACTTGGGCCTGGGCCAGTCCCTCCAGCTGCTGGGCCAGCTGCTCCACATCGGCCTTCACCACGGGCTTCTGGATCTAGGGGCAGATGGCAGAGGATGGCTCTAGGTTCCCCCAGTGCCCACCCACCCCACGGCCCCAGCCTCTGAATTCCTAGTCTTGCTAAGCACTCTCTGCACCTGCTAAGTCTATTTGAACGCATCCATCACTCACCTGTGAAATCTTTCAGACATTTTCCAACAGGATAGAAAAAAGCACAACAGGAAAATGAGATGCCCTTCGTTATACTCAAGGAAGAGGCTACCTCCCCGCAGTGTTCCCGCAGCAGTGGGTTCAGGACCATGAACAGCGACCCACTGGTTTGGGGGTGGAGCAGTCACACTGCAAGGCCTGGGTGGTGGCACAGGCATAAGCCAGGGGCACAGGCTCCTGGGACACTCCCTCCAGAGGCCCCAGAAGCTGTGAAAGAAGTCAGAGGATGGGGACCCGGTCTCTCCCCAGCTCCTCTGTGGGGCCTCTGTTTGTCATGACCCTGCGGAGGGCACCTAGGGTACCCACTGCACACCTGCACGAGCAAGTCACGGTAGGTGATGTTCTCGATGCCACTGCTCCTCAGGGCCTCCAGGTCGCGGTGGGCAGCTGGGGTCAGCAGATCCAGGTTCTGCACATCCATTTTGAGACTCTGCACCTCCCACTGCAGCTTGTGGGTGAACTGGGAGGGGGGAAGGGGAGGGCACATGAGCAGGTGCTAGGCTGGCACTCCAGACAGCTCCCCCTGCCCTGGGCACACCCAGCTTGCTCCTCCTGCCCATGCTGGAGACACAGCCTACTGCCAGACGTCCCCTGGCCACCTGCTAGCAATCAGCTATTCTGCCCGCTTCACCATATCACCTGTGTTAAGGTCTCCACAGCACCTGTTGCTCTGAAACCACCTTTACAGCCATTAACTCCCTGACAGTGGGGCCTTGTCTGCCTATTCTGTCCCAAACCCTCAGTGTCTACAGCAGAGACCCCGCGTGGTAGACGAAGACAAATCTGTGGGCTGTGTGAACGGACGGATGGACACAACTGTGTTTCCAGGAAAGACCCCTGGCATTTTCCAATGATCCCTGGAGGAGACTGAGGGGTCCTGAAATCCAGCCCCAGTGTTAACAGGTGACAAACCGAGGTCAGAGGGGGGCGTTTACCAGCCAGTGGTCACACAGCAAGTTAGAGGATGCAACCTAATCCTGCTCACTCCTCCCTGCCCCTAGGCTGCCTTCCCTAGCGGGAGGAAAAGGCCTAACCCGCTCAGGGCAGCATTTCAGGCATCGCTGACAACAGGGATGGGAGAGGTACTCTGTGAAGCCCATCTTGTCCCAGTCACCTGCCACAATCACATGACTACTATCGCCTTTAAGGACAAATATTCTTTTTTTATTTTTAAATATTGTGTTTGGAAGTCAGAGAGAGAGAGAGAGAATCTCCAATCCGCTGGTTCACTGCCCAAATGGCTGCATCAGCTGGGGCTGGAGCATGCTGAGGCCAGGAGCTAGGAGCTTCATCCAGGTCTCCCACATGGGTGCCCCAGGGAGTTGGGGCATTTTCTGCTGTTTCCCAGGTACATTAGCAGGGAGCTGGAACAGAAGCAGAGGGGCTGGCGCTGCGGTACAGCGGGGTTAAAGACCCTGGCATCTGCAGTGCCTGCAACCCATATTACTGTCAGTTCGAGTCCTGGCTGCTCCACTTCAGGCCAGCTCTCTGTAATGGCCTGGAAAAACATTGGAAGATGGACCAAATGCTTGGGCCCCTGCACCCACATGGGAGACCCAGAAGAAGCTCCTGGCTCCTGGCTTCCGATCAGCTCAGTTCTGTCCATTGTGACCATTTGGGGGGAATGAACTAGAGTATGGAAGATCTCTATTTTTCTTTTTTATTTATTTATTTATTTTTAAATTTTTTTGACAGGCAAAGTGGACAGTGAGAGAGACAGACAGAGAGAAAGGTCTTCCTTTTTCCGTTGGTTCACCCCTCAATGGCCGCTGTGGCCAGCGTGCTGTGGCCAGCGCGCTGCGCTGATCCGAAGCCAGGAGCCAGGTGCTTCTCCTGGTCTCCCACATTCTCCACTGCACTCCCGGGTCACAGCAGAGAGCTGGCCTGGAAGAGGGGCAACCGGGACAGAATCCGACGCCCCGACTGGGACTAGAACCCAGTGTGCCAGTACCGCAGGTGGAGGATTAGCCTATTGAGCTGTGGCGGCACCGGCCAAGATCTCTATTTTTCTTTCTCTACCTCTCTCTGTAACTCTTTTGAATAAATAAAATAAATATTTTTAAAAAGATTTATTAAAAAAAGTGGAGCAACTGGGACTTGAACTGGCACCCATACGGGATCTAGCATTGCAGGCAGTAGCTTAACCTACTATGCCACAATGTCAGCCTGACATATAATTTTTTTTCCAATTAAAAAAAATGTTTGGGGCCAGTGCTGTGGCACAGCAGGTTAAAGCCCTGGCCTGAAGTGCTGGCATCCCATATGGGTGCCGGTTCTAGTCCCGGCTGCTCCTCTTCCGATCCAGCTCTCTGCTATGGCCTGGGAAAGCAGTGGAAGATGCCCAAGTCCTTGGGTCCCTGAAGCAGCATGGTAGACCCAGAAAAAGCTCCTGGCTCTTGGCTCCTGGCTTTGGATCAGCTCAGCTCCATCCATTGCTGCCATTTGGGGAGTGAACCAGCGGATGGGAGACCTCTCCTTCTGTTTCCCTCTCTGTGTGTCTGTAACTCTACCTCTCAAATAAATAATCTTTTTTATTTTTATTATTTTTTTTTTGACAGGCAGAGTGGATAGTGAGAGAGAGAGAGAGACAGAGAGAAAGGTCTTCCTTTGCCGTTAGTTCACCCTCCAATGGCCGCCGCAGCTGGCGCGTTGCGGCCGGCGCACCACGCTGATCCGAAGCCAGGAGCCAGGTGCTTCTCCTGGTCTCCCATGGGGTGCAGGACCCAAGCACTTGGGCCATCCTCCACTGCACTCCCGGGCCACAGCAGAGAGCTGGCCTGGAAGAGGGGCAACCAGAACAGAATCCAGCACCCCGACCAGGACTAGAACCCGGTGTGCCGGCGCCGCTAGGCGGAGGATTAGCCTGTTGAGCCGCAGCGCCGGCCTCAAATAAATAATCTTTGAAAAGAAAGATAGAAAGGAAGGGAGGGAGGGAGAAAGGAAGGAAGGGAGGGAGGGAGGGGGGAGGGAAGGAGGAAAAAAGCAAACCCCAGCCCCAGCAGCTGCTGGTGCCCCAAGCCCTTCCCCTGTCAGCAGCCAGCTCCTCTGGTTCTCAAGCATGCACATCACAGTCTTAATAAACCTTTGCTGCCTTTAAAAAACAACACAAAGGTCAGATCTGATACGTTGCCAGCCAGTTTCCAAAGACTGTCCAGCCCACAGAATCCTCAAATCCTGTCTGTCCAGATTGCTCTGTGAGCTGGACCCTTCCCCTCCCAGGGCCAGGGCTGAGACCCTCCCACCTGGGAGCTATGACATCCAGCCAGCGGGGGGCCTGGGGGGGGCCCTCTGCCCAGGGCCCACGCTACAGCCCTCCCCTGCCAGCCTTCATCCACCGGGCAGTGTCTGCCCTGGCGCCGGTATATTGCCCTGACTGTGGACCTGCCGTCTGGCTATAGATGTTGATGGAGTGAGCTAATGGGATAAGCAGGCGGCCCCAGGTTATAGTTTAAGGCATGGGGTTGAACTCGACCACATGGCTGTGCTCCCAGTAGATGATGGATCCAAGAGGAGTTGGGTTTCTTGGGACCACTCAGAATCAGGAGTTAGGGGCCAATGCTCTGGCGGGGTGGGAGGTGAAGCTCACACCTTCGATGCTGACAACCCATATCAGAACAATGGTTGGAGTTCAGGCGCTCCACTTCTCATTCAGCTCCCTGTTAATGCACCTGGGAAGGCAACAGAGGACCCAAGTTCTTGGGCCCCTGCCACCCACGTGGGAGACCCAGATGGAGCTCTGGCTCCTGGCTTTGGCCTGACTGGCCCCAGCTGTTGCAGCCATTTGGGGAATGAACCAACAGATGGAAGATCTCTCTCTGCCTCTCTCGCTCTGTACCTCTGCCTTTCAATTAAATAAATTAATTAAAAAAAAGAAAAAGACTCAGGAGTTATGATGCTCTGTGAAGAGGGGATGCAGGCGGGGTGGGGGGAGGCTGTAGATGTCCTGGAAGTGCTCAGGAACGGCTCCCCCCCCGGGGGGGGGGCCTGCAGGTCAAGCCCCGCCCCTCAGGTATGCAGTAAATGGGGGGAGGGGTGCCTTACAGATCCTGGACACCTCTAGCAGAACCATGCTCTCGCGAAGTAACCTGTCCTCTGCTTTGTTCTAGAACTGTCTCTTGCCAGTGGGGACAGGGGCCTCCCCTTCTACCCACCGTGTCCCAGGAAAGCCCAGGGATGGCAGGAAGAGGCTTGCGAGTCAGGAAGTCAGGCTGGGGACAGGGTCCCTGCCGCCGCCACCTGCTGACCCTGAGCCCTCCAGGCTTCATCCCTGACACTCTCCTCACAGCCCCGCAATGGAGCGTCCCAACCAGTGTGTGTCCTTGGTCGGGACACACGCACGCCCTCGCCCTCCTGCTGCAGCCTCAGCTGCGTTCGCTTGTCCAGGAGCACAGCGCTCGGAGCTGGCCGCGGCCTCCAGGTTCTCACACGCCTTGAACCTTCCCCAGGCTCTAGCCCTGACTGTGCACCTGCAGCCTCCGCCCCGAGAGCATCAACAGTTGCTCCTACGGGGACCAAAGGAGGGGGGAGTCTGCAGGAGGGGGCCCAGAACCTTCCAGAACTTTCTCTTACCTGGCTGATGTCCAGGTGCTGCTCCAGGTTGAAGGAGTCATTGAGCTGCAGAACCTTCCAGAGTGCAGCCCCTTCTTTGCACTGCCTGGGAGGGGACAACGGGCATCAAGAGTGAGTGACATGCATGGCACCCTGATGGGACACCCCCTCTGTCCCTTCCCCCAGACCCCTCCTGGCACGCACGCCCCTCTGCAGCCCAGGCTATGCACTCACTGATAGGCCAGGAGGACGCTGATGTTCTTCTGCAGGCCAAGGAGATGGGACAAGTTCATGGACGGGGGCAGGTTCCCCGGCGTGTCTACAAACTGGCCACGGGCAGGGAGAGCTGCAGCACAGCGAGGGCTGGGGGCAAGGCCACCCCAGCCCCCCAGCACCTGGCGCTGGTGCAGCAGAGACCGGGCGGGGACACCCCAGGACTCCAGCTCAGGCATGGCCTCTTGCTCTGGTTACCCCGGGGGCCCTAAATTCTTCCGGGGACTCCGCCCATGAGCTTCCAGAGCAGCTCAGCTCACCCACTAGACAGCACAGTGGACACGGGGCTAAGGAGAAGAGAAGGGCTCAGGTCTGGGTGCACCCCCCAGGGGTCCCCATCCAGGGTCTCGGGCAGCTTTCCGGGACTCACAGGTCCCCTCATTCCCTGGCTCCCACCCCATCCACTGGTGGTTTCCGCCTTTTTCCCTGGCCCTCTCTCCCCCTCCCTGCTGGCCCCCCATCACTGGCCCCTCTGGCTCCCCCTTCCTCCGAGCCCTGGTTCTGCCTCACCTCCCCCAACCTGCACGCCGGCCCACCTCAAACAACTCTCCGCTCTCCCAGCTCCGGCACACCAGAGTCTCCACGTTGCCGCCCACCAGGAAGGTGGCAAAGACCAGGAGGATGAGGGGCGCAGCAAAGAGGAAGCTGAAGCCCACGCCACTGGGAAAGGTGAGAGGCGTGTCACGTGTCACGTGAGAGGGGACACCAGCTCCTCCCCCACACCCTCCTGGGCCAGCAGGACCAGCGAGATGGCCCCAGGGCCTTCCTGAACAGTAGGTTGGAGTCAGAGCTCTGGCCCAGCCCCCTCACATCCTCAGCCCGTGCCACCCTATCACTGAGGGCTGCTGGCTCTGACAGCTGGGGAGCGGTGAGGGTGAAGCGGTTGGGCAGCTGCTTTGTTGCTTTGTTGTTCTTTATTGGAGAGGCAGAGACACACAGAGGGACAGATAGACAGACAGACAGAGTTCCCATATGCTGCTCTGCTCCCCCAGATGCATACAATGGCTGGGGCTCACACCTGCGTGGGCAGCAGGGACCCAAGCCCTGGAGCCATGGCCGGCTACCTTGCAGGGTACGCATTAGGAGGAAGCCGGAATCGGGAGTGGAGGGGACTTGAACCCAGGCACTCTGATACAGGATGCCTGGCATCTTAACCACTAGTCAAATGCCCACCCCCGGGACATTCATTTGAAGACTAGTCAGGACTGCCAGCCTCTGGGGGCAGGGCCCAGGGAAGTGACCTGCTCAGAGCCCAGCCCTCCAAGCGGTCCCCGGCCTGAGTAGTCATGATCCGCCAGCAGGGGCAGCACCCTAGCAAGTCTGAGTAATAAAGACCCTTAGATCAGGTGCCACGGATTTGTGCGGCTTCTTGTTGAATGTGCAGCCTGCACAACTGTATATGGCAGCCCTGGCCCTAAAGTTGTTGTTGGTAAACAAACCCTATTTCAGGTGTTGCCGCCTTTTGGTGGTGGTAGCTGCCTGGGAGGTGGGTTAAGAAGGATTCTGAGGCTTTTGCCTGGGGTCAGTGAGAAAGTGCCCACTGGGTACCAGGGTTGTCACCAGCACAGGTAGGTAAGTGCTTCTTATTTGGCCATTCCTGTGCTAGCCCACCCCCCTCATCCAGTGAGGCTGCTGAGGCCCAGATGGCTTAGCAAGCTGCCCAGGGTCACCCAGGGAGCAGGTGCCAGGCCTGATCCCAGGACGTGGCTCCTGCAGCCCCGCCAGGAGCCGTCCACAGGAGCGAGGGGAATCCAGCTGGCCCGTACCTCCCACTGCCCCAGTCCTGTCTTACGCCATGAGGAAGCGGGCTCCGGCCTCGCCCCTGGCTTCCAAGTGGCTGGGGTCCTCCCGGGCAGACAGCCCCCAGATGCCCAGGTTGAGGCCCAGCAGGTTACAGATCACCACAAGCAGGATGGTGGAGCACAGCACGCAGCCCAGGAGCCACCTGCCAGACAGGGGGTGGGGTCACGGAGACGGGAGGCGGCTGGGCCAGTGGGGGGCCCCTAGCCCCAAGGCTGGGGCTTTAGAAGTGTAGGTGTGCACCCTTCCTGAGGGTCCCGGGGTCACACAGCCGGGCGTAGAGATGGAGACCCGAGGAGTCAGCAATCCCAGCTTCTAAGAAGGCCAAGGCTTGGTACAGCCAGGGGCTGAAGGGGCCTGAAAATAAGGCTCAGAGGAGGCGGGCGCCCAGCACACCCTCGCCCAAGCACCTGTACGTCTCGTATCTCTGCACCTCCTGCAGGTATGGACGGCTGCTCCGTTCCAGCTCCTCGAGGGCCTGGCTCCAGCGGGAGGCTGCCTTTAAGCCTGGGAACCCTTCGGCCAGGGTCCTCAGCCCTTTGGACTCCTGGGCCACCACCTCCTTCAGTTCTGCCCAAAGCAGTGGGGGGGAAGGGGGCTTGAGGAATGGGGAGGGCACCCAGGGGCTGGGCAGGAGAAACATCTGATACCCCGCTGGGATTCTACTCTCTAGGGGCCCAGCCAAGGAGGACAACCTTCCCCCCCTCCCCCTCCCCGCCCCACTGCCTGATTGGAGCTCTTTGGTGGGGGTGCAGTGGGGATGGCGCCCCGGGTAGGGCCTCACCTCTGATCGTGCTGGCCATCTGCATGGCAGCCAGGAGCGGGAGGGCATTGAAGGTATTGTTGTCCTGCAGGAACCAAGAGGGTTCGTGCGCCCACCCTCCATCCCAGCACCCCAAAGTCATCAGGCCCAGTAGGAAGCTTCCCTTGTTCTCTTGGCTACTGCCTCCTCCCATCCCCACCTAGGCCCAGTCTGACCTGACTCCCCTGATTGCTCCGCGCAGACCCCCTTAATCCTCCCCAGCCCCTATCCTACATCACCGCCCTCAACTCCGCCTTGCCCTCACGCCCTCGCGTCTCCCACACTTCCCGCACACGACCACCAGCCCCATCTCCAGCAGGCAGATCCTTCCCCCACCCCCCTCCGGCCTCTGGAGCCTCCTGCTCCAGCTACCCAGCACAGCTGACTCACCCTTATTCCCACTCAAGGCCCTGGGTCACAGGCGCTGACTCACACGGCACCCTCCCCATGGCCCACCCCCAACCCCCAGCCTGCAGGACGCTGGCTCCCTTGCCACCACCAGCCTCCCCTCCCTTGAGGGTCTCAGCTCTTCCTCCTGAGCTCCAGGCCCACCTGCCCTGGTAAGCAAGGGCACCTCCAGCCCAGGATGTGGTTAGGTGAGGCCCCACTGGGCTCCCACCCCAAAAAGGGAACCGTGAGATCCTTCACTTGTTGGGGAGGAGGTGGGCAGCCTGGGTGGGCGCTCACCTCCTCGATCATGCTGGAGAAATTGGCCTCCGGGACGCCCTGCAGCTGTCTTACGACAGCATCCACGGAATGCACCTGCCAAGGGGGAGGGGATGACGTCATCACCTAGAATAGCCTGAGAAGGCTCCTGGGGGAGGGTGGGGAGGAGGGGGCAGATGTCCTCTTGTGTGCAATGGGGACCACCGTGGCCGTGACTGCTCCGGGCAACAGGAGAACAGGGAGTTAATGTGTGTGAAGCTCAGGAGCCACAGCCAGGTTGGCTGCCGTGGAGAACGAATGGGGAGAGCAACACCAGGATCATGCAGGTGCCCAGGGATTCCTGGGCCAGCGGACAGGGCGGCCCTTCTTAGCGCCCTCGAGGCCTCTGTCCTGGGCCCGCACCTGAGTGAAGTCAGCGCTGAGCTCCAGGGCTCGGGCCCAGCTCAGGGCCCCGGAGCAGTCGCCCTGGCACCCGGGCTGCTGCAGCAGGGTGAGCAGACGTTCCCGGCGCTCGCGGACAGCCGGCTCCAGGTGCTCCTGCCGCACCTGCAGCTCCGCCACGGTGGCGTTCAGGGCTCGGAGGTGGTCCACGAAGACCTGCAGGGCTGAGAGAGAGGGCCACACCTGGCCTGAGCAATGGCCACAGCTCCCGGCATCCTCAGAGCCTGTGCGGGAAACAGAGCTATCCCTTCCCCCAGCCAAAGGGACCTGTAGTCCTAACCTCCACCGCTTCAACGGAAACTGCCCCAGGGCATCTTGAGCCAGGAAGTGGGCAGGGTTGGGGATCTTGGGATATTGCATGCCATGGAAAAGTCCTGGGTGGGGCTGAAGCGGCCCAAGAAATCCAGGGCTGGGTGAGGCTGGGCTGGCCCTGGAGGACACCTGCTGGGCCCCTCCCCCACAGAGCGCTGGTCCGTCTCACCTTGGCCCAGGCTGTGCAGTGAGGCCAGGGCCAAGTACACCGTGCTGCTGAGCCGGCTATGGATCACGTTCCCGATGACCAATCCGACACCTGGAGAGCACAGGGTGTCTGCAGCTGGGCGCCCTGTAGCCCAGGGGCCCTTCCTGCCCATCCACCCTGCCCCCCTGCCGCAGAGGGAAGGGCCTCCCAGGCCTGGGGGCGGGGTGCGCGGTGGCCCTGTGTCGACCAGGCTGCCAGGCAGCTGTGACCCTCACCATCCAGATCCTTCAGGACTCGCTCCTGAGGCAGAGAGAACTGCTGTGCCACGGCCTGCAGCTCCTAGGACACACGGCGTGAGTCACTCTCCAGGCCACCAGCAGCCCCTGGGAACCCCAGGTCGCCTTGAGCGCAGGGATGCACCACATCGACTCTCCAGCAGGGGGCAGCAGGGTGCACAGAGGAAAGGGCTTCCTTTCCGATTTGCCGGCTCTGGGCCGTGGAGGACCCACTCTGCCCCATCCTGCCTGGGCCTGGTGCTCACCTGGGGCACATTGGAGACCAGGCCCCGAAGGCTGCGCAGCGTCTCCGGCACGGCCTCCACACTGGGGCCTGTGTGCTCATGCGTGCGCTGGTTGGTGACAAAGGCACAGACCAGTCCGACCCTGGGAGGAAGGGGAGGAGGAACATGGGGGCTTGCTGGGTGCCGGGGGAAGGGGCCACTGCCCAGCCTCCCGCCTGGCCTGGGCAGCCCCTCACAGCAGCACGAGGGTGGTCAGCAGCAGGAAGGCCATGAGGGTGCCGCGCTCACAGGCCAGGGCTTTGTGCTCAGTCTTCACTCGGCCCCCGCAGCGCCGGCGGCAGCGGAACCACCCGAAGCACAGCCCGGTGGTGGGGACGGCCAGGAGGTAGAGGCCGGCGATCACAGCACACACCACGTAGCCTGCCTGGTACCGCACCACCTGCACGAGGGCAGCAAGGCGTCAGGGCCCGCCTGGACCCGCAGCCCCCAGCCCTGGCTCCTGCCTGACTGCAGAGGGAGGCCACCACGCCCGCGGTGCACGGTGTCCTCACCAACACCCATCATCTCCCCAGGGAGGAAGCTGAAGTGCAGGGGGCTTCAAGCTCACTACAAATCCTGCTGCCGCTACTGGGCAGAGCTGTGATTTGAACCCAGAACTGGTGGAAGAGGGAGGGCAATGCTGGAGACCCCTCACCCAGCAGCCCCCCCCCCCACGCAGAGCTGAGCTGGTGAGCTTTTCTCCTGCTCCCCCTCCCCCGCACCCCTTCCCCCGCCCACTGCCTCCCCTGGGTTCTCACCTCGTCCACTTTCACCGATGATGGGTCATTCAGCAGGGTCTTTACCAACTCTAGTGGAAAGAGCCAAGCTGAGGGTTTGGGGACAGCCATTGGTGCGCCCCTGTATCCAACCCCTCCTCACCGCCAGGCCAAGGGGAGCCCCGGGGCTCCTTCCACCACGACACCTCAGGAGAAGGCGGGACCCTTCCCTGGACCCCACAGCCTGGGAAAAGGCGGGGTGGGGGGGACGGGGCACAGGCTGGGAGGGTGCTGCAGCCCCTCTGGCTGTCCTGGTCTGCGCCAGGCTAATATAAGGTGCTTCTAACGCAACCTCCTGCCCTTGATGGTCGGAGAAGGAGGCTCAGGAGGAGAGGGGGTTTGTCCATGGACGGTCACATGGAAGGTTCCAGAATCCTCTCCAGATGCTGCCCTTCCCCACCCGAGAAGGAAGAGGGTGGTGGGGGAATGCTGGGGTCCCTGCCCTCCGAGCGCCTGCTGACGGGGTGGGCACACCCCGCGGTCGACAGGGGATAGAGGAAGGCTGCCCAGGAACCCCGCCCTGGTCGGGGGACGCACGCGCTCACCTGAAGGGAATGGGTTGAGCTGCACCGCGGAGAGGAAGCGGCGCACGGTGCCGTAGAGGTGATCCAGGGTCCCCGGCGCCCGCACGCGAGGGGCCAGCCAGCGGGTCCTGGCCACTGGGGTGAATGTCAGGCGCTCCGCTTGGCCGAGGAACTCGCAGTCGGCGGCCGCCGTCCCCGACAGGCTCAGGACTAGTCCCAGCCCCAGGCCCAGCAGGGGCGCCGTGAGGCCCGGCGCGCGCGGCATGGGGTCGGTCGGGTGGGCAGCTGGGCAGGCTCAGGCGGCGGCAGAGGGTGCAGGCGAGCACGGGGCAGGACGTGCATCCATCCCCAGCCTGCCTCTCTCTGTCCCCTCGGCTCTTTTCTCAAAACCGGTCCAACAGGTTTGGGCTCCCCATCTACCCCGTCGCCTGCCGCCCGCCCAGAGCGCAGGAAGGGCAGGGGCGGAGGCCTGGGCTGGGGGGGGCAGGGCCATAGGGGACCGCTCTTGGCTGTCCATGGGGGAGCCTTGCTCGCTCTCCCACCCCCAGCACCTCCCAGGCAAGTTCCCAGCTGGTCCAGGAGGCATAACCGTGGCTGTGGTTTATCCAGAGCTGTCCAAGTTCAAATATTCTATTCCATGCCCAGCCCCTGCAGAATCAGTTGGTGGGCTGCAAGGGGTCCTAACACCAGGTACACAGACCCAGGAACCAGGCTAAGTCTCCCCACTTCCTCTGGGGCCTACCATGTCCCCAGGGGTCATACCTGGTGCCCACTGCCAGGCCAGTGGAGAGCAGCGGACCCTGATGGGCACAGCTTTGGGAGGTGACCCCAACAGAGGCGTGCCCTTTGATCCAGCCATGCCTCCCTCCTGCTGAAAGAACTAATCAAGAATACGCCCAGAGATGTGCCTACACAGGCCCCTGGTTTGTAAACGTCTATATGCCCAGTGCCCAGAAAGTCACCTGGATCTAAGCAGGTGGAAGAGAGAGAGTGCTGGATGGGTGATGCTGGGAGGCAAAATCAGTCCCCAAGGCTAGCCCCAGGGAGATGGTGAAAGGAGCAGCTCACAGGACACACTGGGCAGTCACCAACGATCCTCATGATGCATTGCTCAGCACTGGTAGGGTAGAAGATTCCAGAGTGGGCCACAGAGGCAGGTGCAATGCAGACGCCATCTGTGGGCGTCCGCTCATGGAAAATGCATATTATGAAAAATCATGCATGGATTTAAAAAAATGTTTCACACCAAAATAAATTTAGCTTTTAATTCCATTTTCCCATTTCACTTTTGAAGTATGCACATGCGTCCTAAGTTTTGTGCACTAAGCATGCGTTCTGGTGTTCACAGTAGTAAGAGAAGCTTGTGTTTCCGTGTCTGCCTCCCTACCGCCCCCTGGCCAGGTCTGTGGTTCCTGGGGCCCCTAAGCTGAGCCCAGGGCAGTAGGCCAGTATGGGGCTGTGGGCTTTGGGCTGCTCATGATAATAGACTTCAGGGTTGAGGGTTTGGCACAGCAGTTACTGCTTGGTAAGCATCCCATTTGGGATGCCGGCACCCTGTATTGGAGTGCCTGGAATCCTGTCCTGGCTCCACTCTGATTCCAGCTTCCTGCTAATGTGCACCCTGGGAAGCTGTGGGTAATGCCCTAAATATGTGGGCTCCTGCCACGCACATGGGAGACCTGGACTGAGTTCTGGGTTCCTGGCTTTGGCCAGGCCCAGCCCTAGCTATTACAGGCATTTGGGAAATGGACCAGTGGGTGGAAGATTCTCTCTCTCTCTCCTCTCTCCTCTCTCTCCCCCTGCCTTTCAAATGAAAATGAAAGCAAATCAATTAATTAAAAATAAAAGAGATTTGAGTCCAGGCTGATTTTCAGAGCAGCTCCTCCCTTCCCATTGATGCCTCCCCACTTTCCTCTGAGCCCAAGGACGCATTTGCACAGTCCAGTGACTAAGGAGGAACGGGCTCTCCTCAACCGGTGATTCAGAGATGAGGATCAGGGCTGCCCTGAGGGACAGGAGCGTCCCGGATCGCAGTCCGGGGGGGGAGCGGGCTTTGGCCCCAGGGAGGAGCCCGGGCCAGCCAGTCCCCGCCCCCCAGCCCAGCTGCAGTACTTGGAGCGAGGCCCCTGCCTACTGTGCCTGTGAATGCGGGCGACCCCCCTCCCCCCTCACAGCCTTCCGGCCTGTCTCACCTGAGCAGGCATCTGTGTCAGGCTTCTGACCCCACGGGCCGTCCCTCCGTGGTCTGCCTGATCCTCCTCCTCTCTTCCTCCTCTCAGTGGGGGTTGTTAGAAAGAATTACTCCCAGGCTTAAACATCCACCTGCAGCGCCAGTATCCCATATGGGCGCTGGTTCGAGTCCCAGCTGCTCTTCTTCCGACCCAGCTCTCTGAGGATGGCCTGGGAAAGCAGTAGAAGATGGCCCAAGTCCTTGGCCCCCTGCACCCGCGTGGGAGACCTGGAGGAAGCTCCTGGCTCCTGGCTTCGGATCGGCACAGCTCCGGCCATTGCGATCATTTGGGGAGTGAACCAGCAGATGGAAGACATCTTTCTGCCTCTTCCTCTCTCTGTCTGTGACTCTGTCTCCAAGTAAATAAATAAATCTTGAAAAGAGAGAAAGAAAAAAGAAAGAAATTCCTCCCCTAGTGACCACTTTCGAACTGGCCAGGTCGTGGAAACCGCCCTTTCCCACCTGTTATCACCCCCTGAGGGGCGATCAAGAAGCTGACTTCTGGCACTTTTGTGTTTGCTGACTTGGTGCGCTCACCACTCACGGGGTGGGAGAATGTAGGTCCCAGCTCCCCAGGGAGGACCAACAGCCCTTGGGGACTTGGGAAATAAGCAGGTATTCCACTACCCACACCCTCTCTCTCCTCTCAATTATTGTAATTAAGCCAGTCCGTGGCAGCTGCTATTGTTTTCATAAACATTTACAATAAAAACACTGTCCTTTGAAGGTAAAATTTTCCCCAAGAATAAACAAAATGCTTCGAGCTTCTTCCTCAGCCAGGAGGGGTGGGAGAGTTGCTGAGGATAGCAAATCTACCCATTTGACAGGTGGAAAAGTTGAGGCCCAGAAGAAGAAACATGCCTTAGTCAGTGGCCACGCCCAGGTCTCCTTCCACAGTGGGCTCCAGATGGAACAATCTACCATCAGACTGGCGGGTCACTAGCAGCCCCACCCAGCAGAGCAGATGGAAACCAAGCGGCGGCCCTGGCACTATAGCTGGACTATAGCAAGGGAGCCTGCCACTTGGGTCCATGGAAGAATCTGGAGAGGGAGAGTTGATTGCAGAGGGGCAGGAACACTTAGGGGGCCCAGGGGGCCTCAGGAGGGCTCTGAGCCCAGAATAAGAAACTGATCAGGGGCGCACTGCTCTAGCAGGGGAGGCTCCTCCCACCATGGCTGCCCTGCCCTCCCAGGCGGCACACCACCAGGCCACACTCTAAACTCTGGCAGGAAGAGATGGGGCTCCCACCAAAGGCAGCGTCTCTCAGTCCACCACGGACAGTCACCCGCCATGGCACCTTCACGTCGGACAAGCATGGCAGCTGCGCCCGGGCTTGCGGCAGGCGGTGCGTGTGCCAGAGCAGGCCTGGGAACAGGAAGTGGCGTCCAAAGGTGCTCGTCACAGTCATGGAAGCAGAACCCTTTTGTGGGACTATTTTGGAGGGTTTCCACCACCTGGCTGGGCTTCTCTCGTCCCGCCTTCCTGCCTCCGGCCACCTCGGCCACCTCGTGAGTGCTTCTCCCTGGTTTCACACACTCCAATGGCCTCAGGCACCAGCCTGAGGACGGCAGTGTGGGTCCCCTGGTCTCTCTCCCCAGCCCCTGGGCCGCTGGAGCTCTCCTCCATTCACCTGCTGCTTCCGGGACTGCTCGCGCTCATTGCCACAGGCACCGCCATCCCTTCTTGACCTCTGCCCTCTACTTTCACCCACTTTCTGCCCACGCGTTCAGGCCAGCCTCAACAGTTATCTCCTCGAGGCCCCCGGGCTGCAGGAGGGGGACCTCTCAGGGGCCCCTGACTGTGGAAATCTGCTCCTGTTCGCCAGTCTGTGCCCCCACACAGACATCACCATCCACCTCTCCCAGCCCTGAGCACAGAGCCCAGCATACAGCGTGTTCTCCATGGTTGCTTTCTCTGACCTTGGGGAAGCAGATTCCAATCTATACCGGAACGGCCGAACGTCATAGCCTAGACCAGGCTGCCTTAAAAGAGCCCAGAACATGCACGTTAGCCTGTGTTTGGGCAAAATCATCCAACACAGAGCCTATTCTGTGAGGAAGTGTTGACTATCATGGGATTTACCGAGTACTGTCCTGGAAAGGGAACGCAGGCTGGTTGGCTGGATGGCTACGCTTTCTCACCATCGTCACGTTGAAAACTCACCTGGTTGAGCTGTTTGTGAGTCAGGATCAGGATGGAGAGGGCAGGGGTACAGGCAGGGGGAGCTCAGTGCAGATCGATCGTCCAGGAGGCCTTGCTGTAGGGGACCTGGAGCTGACCAGAAGGCCGGTCCTTGCAAGCCACACCCCCTGGGGAGGCTCTGCACCCACTACATGAACAGGTTTGTCCTCTTGGATCGGAGTCACCGTGGCCTCTAGACTTGCTGGTCTCCGTGTCAGGTGGGATGACAGCATCTTTCCCCCGAGGCAGATCTCAGAGCTACCTGGGCTGCAAGTGCCTCTGCTTCCCCAGTAATCAGAGCCCCCCTCTGCCCCCTCGCTCCAAGGTCAAGGGCTTGTGTAAAGATCAGGGCCGAGTGACAGCTGACTCTGACGTGGGCTCCCTCCACTCCCTGTGGCACAACAGCCATGGCCCCTCCGGAGAAGACAGAGACGGAGTCTGGGGTGCAGAACCTCAAGGCACGGAGGGCTGCGTGTTGTCCAGCCACATCACAGGAGCCTGCGAGCACCTGACTCAGGGAGGCAATGGACATGCAGGGGGAGGGGCTGCCGGTCCCCTGGCCCATCCCCTGCTGCTGTGACAGAACACCCAAACACTGGAGAATCTCTCAAGAACACAGGTTTCTCTGGCTCACAGTTCTAGAGGGTCCCGGGCAGCTAGGCTGGCTCTGGCCAGGGCCTCGTGGCAGATGGTGTCACAGTGGCAGGAGAGTGTGTGGAGATCACGCGGAGACAGGAAGTCAGAGCCCCAGGAGGGCTCAGTCTTGCTCTTTTATAATCACTTGCTCTCTAGAGAACCAACTCATTCTGCGAGAGCAGCGAGAATTCCTCTGGGGACAGTGCCCCCAAAGACCTAACCGTCTCCCCCCAGGCCCCACATCTTGAAGTCCCAGCAGCTCTGTGCATCCCCACCCTTGGGGCCAGGCATTCAGCACAGCCAAGCTACATCCAACCCACAGCACGCCCCTGCCCCTGTCTCTTCCACTTACCATCAGTGCAAGGAAAGATTGCTAATGTCTCCTCTTGGGAGCTTCCAGGAGGCCATGATCCCCTTTTGGGGGCTATGACAGCTCCGTCTCTGACTCTCAGGAGCTCAGTCCAAGCCCCTGAGTCTCCTCCTGGGCCTGTCCACACCAATGGTCTTAAAGGGGCAGAACTTATATTGTAGCAGGAAAGTGTGGCCCCGCTCTGTGTCCCTGGAGACAGCTCTGGGAGGACATAAGACGGAGGAGCCAAGGCTCAAAGGCGCAAGGCCCTGGTAGCAGAGTGAGGAGTGGAAAGAATCCCGGCTGACTGGAAAGAGGGGTTCCAATCCAAGCAGGGAGTGGAGGCGGGACAAGAGCAGCGGCCAGTGCACCGGTTGCCAGCTGCTTGTGGAAACCAAAAGACCTAAGGGATTAGCTGACCACAGGTCAGACACCTAAGGTGCTTTGCTGGGCTACATGCTGCGAGCGGTCAAAGGCCATGGGCTTGTCATTGTCCAGCACGCTCAGCCCTGCCCTATCACTGTGGCTCCCTCCAGGGACAGAGGCTGTAGGACAGGGCTGAGCTCCAGGCAGGGCTGGGAAGGCTTCCTGTGCTGAGCACAGGAGCCATCTTAAGGGCCAGAAGCGGGGACAGGAAGGACAAGGAAAAGATGGCATTGGCTTCCGCTTTTCCACACAGGAAGGTGTCAAGAGACCTGACCCCACCAGTTCCTAAAAAAAAAAACAAAAACAAACAAACAAAAAAAAACAAAAAACAAAAAACAAAAAACAAAAAAACAGGGCTTTCAACAACAGCTAACTTAGATAGTCCTGCACCTATTTGGACAGGTCCTCACTGAGGACTTAAAGGGCCTATCTCTTGAGGGGGGTGCACAATAATCTAAAATGTCGATGTAAATAATTTGTGGGGCTGGCGCTGTGGCTCACTTGGTTAATCCTCCGCCTGCGGCACCAGCATCCGATATGGGTGCCAGGTTCTAGTCCTGGTTGCTCCTCTTCCAGTCCAGCTCCCTGCTGTGGCCCAGGAAGGTGGTGGAGGATGCCCTAGGTGCTTGGGCCCTGCACCCGCGTGGGAAACCAGGAGGGGGCACCTGGCTCCTGGTTTCAGATTGGTGCAGTGCGCCAGCCGCGGCTGCATTTGGGGGGTGAACCAATGGAAGGAAGATCTTTCTCTTTGTCTCTTTCTCTCACTGTCTAACTCAACCTGTCAAATAAATTTTTAAAAAATCTTTAAAAAATGTAAATAATTTGTTAGCCTGTTTCTTTCCCAGCCTGAGACTCTAGTCTTGTATACTAGCTTAACTTCCTAGCAAAACTAGCTACTAGATATCCAGAGGGAAAAAAAGCATTGCTAGTCCATTAAAGTGTTAATTATTTAACCCTTATCCTCACCCCTGGGGAGAGAAAACCAGCCCTAGAGAGGATATGGGCCATGCAGCAAACTTCTACTTCTGCAAACGTCAGGCAGTCCCAGCTTTTCTCTATCAGGTTACAGGTTCCTAAACACAGGGAAATAGCACAGTTCTGTTCTTTTTTTTTTAAATTAATTAATTAATTAATTTATTTATTTTTTGACAGAGTGGATAGTGAGAGAGAGAGACAAACAGAAAGGTCTTCCTTTGCTGTTGGTTCACCCTCCAATGGCTGCCACGGCTGGCGCGCTGATCCGAAGGCAGGAGCCAGGTACTTATCCTGGTCTCCCATGGGGTGCAGGACCCAAGCACTTGGGCCATCCTCCACTGCACTCCCTGGCCACAGCAGAGAGCTGGCCTGGAAGAGGGGCAACCGGGACAGAATCCGGTGCCCCAACCGGGACTAGAACCCGGTGTGCCGGCGCCGCTAGGTGGAGGATTAGCCTATTGAACCACGGCGCCGGCCAGCACAGTTCTTAAACCAGGCTCTCAACAGGCAGCCTCCTTTGGGAGAAAGAGCAAACCACAGCCTTTGCTCAGCTAAAGGATGCTATGACTAAAGCCCCTGTGCTAGGACTGCCAAACCCAGAGAGACCCTCCCAGCTGCACATCACTGGGAGGCAGGGAATCGCCTTAGGAGTGCTAACTCAGGATCTGGGACCTGTTAAACGACCTGTGGGCTACTTTTCTCAAACCTTAGACATGGTTGCACAAGGATGGCCTCTCTGCCTAAGGATGATAGTGGCAGCTGCCTTGCTGACAGAGGAGGCATCTAGAATTACAGTGGGGCAAGACATCACCCTTTATACCCCACATCAAATAAATTCTCTATTAGAGCAAGAGGGCTCTCACTGGCTCGCAGATAGTAGAATACTAAAATATCAGGTCCTCCTTCTAGAAAACCCTCAGGTAAAAATAAGGCATTGCTCCATTTTAAATCCAGCTACATTAATGCCAGTTCCAGGGGAAAGTGGTCCCCTCCACTCCTGCACTGAGACTGTAGACTTGATCTATGCCAGCAGAAGGGACCCAAAAGACAGCCCCCTGACTAACGCAGATGAAGTTTGGTTCAGAGACGGAAGCAGCTTCGTCAGGGATGGAACCCGCTTCTCAGGGTGTGCGATCGTCACGGCACAGCACGTTACTGAAGCTCGTGCTCTGCCCCAGGAACTTCTGCTCAGTTAGCAGAACTGATCGCCCTAACCAGAGCTCTAGAACCAGGTAAGGACAAGAAAACAATAACTCCCGGGGTCTCAACCTCCACCTTTAATTAAACCTATGCAGCAAAAGGGAACTTACCGCTGGGAAGGCTGGCAAATAGATTTTACTCTGTCAAGGCTGTAAGTACCTGCTTGTACTTATAGACGCCTTTACTGGGCGCTCTCTCAGGTTCTGTCTGGAGAAGTGCCCATCCGTTCTTACGGATGTCCCTTCCCTAATAAACTTTGCTATTTTACTTCCCACTACTCTCTGTCTCATGCCTGAATTCTTTCTTGCACGAAGACAAGAACCCTGCCATTCACCGCTACCAGTTGGAGCCATAGTTGTGAACTATGCAAGGCTGTGGAGCAGCACCCTGCCAGGGCAGGCAGCAACAGCATGCAGGAGGATAGCAAGGCGGCGCTTCAGGCTGCAGGAGACGGGCAGGGGAGACTCTGCAGCAGGAAACAGCACACTGGTGGCTGCGGGTGAAGCTTGCCAGTGGGGCGGGGCCCTGTAAAGCAGAAGCCAACAGAACGGTGCTTTCTAAACCCACAGAACAATGGAACAAGGCCAGAAACCACACGGGACTTGTACCAGGCCATGCAGAGGGTGAGCAGTGAGGTCCAAATGCAGAACACGGAGGTATGATGCCCCCGAGGGCAGGGGCAGCACAACAGTGCCCTCCCACCATGCAGTGCAGAGGGTCGATGGCTGCCGGAAGAAGCTCGGAGCCGAGCTTTGTGAATGCAGAACCGTGTAGTTCCGATCCTCCTGAATCCAGGGGCCACTGCCTCGGTGATGGCCAGAGGCAGAGGCCATGGGACCCTCTGCTGAGTTCTGTAACCAGCCAAACTGTCACTGAAGTGCATCAGGGTGACAATTTTGTATTTTAAAATTTTTTTATACTTTTTTTTTTGACAGGCAGAGTTAGACAGTGAGAGAGAGAGAGAGACAGAGAGAAAGGTCTTCCTTCCGTTGGTTCACCCCCTAAATGGCTGCTATGGCCAGTGCTGTGCCGATCCGAAGCCAGGAGCCAGGTGTTTCCTCCTAGTCTCCCATGCGGGTGCAGGGCCCAAGCACTTGGGCCATCCTCCACTGCCTTCCCACAGTGGCCACAGCAGAGAGCTGGATCAGAAGTGGAGCAGCTGGGTCTCGAACCGGCACCCATATGGGATACCAGCGCTTCAGGTCAGGGTGTTAACCTGCTGAGCCACAGCACCGGCCCCAAGGGTGACAATTTTAGACTAAGGTGTCCAAGCATTTATACCCAAAGGACCTGAGACATTCATATAGATTGTTTCCTTTCTCTGGAACTCGGTAGAGAATATGCTCCCCTAAAATGACGGCACGAGCCAAGAACGAGACAAACAGCAATTGGGGAAACAATGGCGCCATCCCACAAGACAGGCAAAGAGAAGGCTCAGAGTGACAGCTGCTCAAACGACCTGGAGTCTCCCCAGGCCAGATTAGAGAAGAAGAGGGGTGTGTGTGTGTGTGTGTGTGTGTGCACGTGCGCGCATGCGTGTATGGGAGGGACTGGGGGGACGGTTTCTAGGATGAGGGCAAACCCTGCTATGGTTTGGCTGTGGTTTGTCCCCCAAGGGTTCACGTTGGAAATTTAGTCCCAGGGGGCCGGTGTTGGGAGGTGGTGCACCACCTTGAAGAGGCAGGTCCAGCGGGAGCACGGGACACTGCAGCACCACCATCGGAAGGTATGGAGGCAGCTCTCCCGGCCCCCTGAACTCTCCCAGAAAAGCAAGTTGTTAGAAGAATGAGCCTTAGCCCGCTTCACCCTGGATTCCTGCTTCAGATGCAAGCTCTACTCCCCACAGGCATTCCCGCCACAGGAACACTGTTGCCCCCGCCCCCGCCCCCCGCCCCGTCCCACCTCCGCCATTAGGATGCCTGTGGGTTTTGAATGTAGCCTCCAACTGTGAGCTAAATAAACTTATTATTTATTTATTTATTTATTTTATTTTTGAAAGGCAGAGCAACAGTGAGAAAGAGAGAGATCTTCTATCCCCAGTTCACTTCCCAAATCCCTCAACAGCTAGGGCTGGGCCAGGCGGAAGCCATGAGCCAGGAACTCCATCCGGGTCTCCCATTTCGGTGGCAAGGACTTGAACCGTGACCTGCTGCCTTTCTTGGTGGGCGTTAGCAGGAAGTCAGACCAGAGCTCAAGGCACAGGAGTGCGGGCCTGGTGCTGTGCTGTGGGGCGCAGGCCTCCCAAGCCCTGCACCACAAGGCTTGCCCCTATCTCTTTGCTTTTGATAAAGTTTCCCTGCCTCAGAGATTTTGTTATAGCAACAAAAACCAGACAGATACAATGCCCGGTGGAGTATTTGGAAATACAAGTATGTGCCTGGTAAACGCTGCAGGTTCTCACACCTGGGAAATTTGCTGTCTTGGAGCAAGCTTAGTGGATAAAGCCTCCGCCTGCAGCGCCGGCATCCCATAGGGGTACCGGTTCGAGTCCCAGCTGCTCCTCTTATGATTCAGCTCTCTGCTATGGCCTGGGAAAGCAGTAGAAGATGGCCCGAGTGCTTGAGCCCCTGCACCCACATGGGAGAGCCGGAAGAAGCTCCTGGCTCCTGGCTTTGAATCAGTTCGGCTCTGGCTATTGCAGCCATTTGGGGAGTGAACCAGTGGATGGAAGACCTCTCTCTGTCTCTCTCTCTCTCTGTCTGTAACTCTGCTTCTCAAATAAATGAATATATATATATATATATATATATATATATAAAGGAGATGGCAGTCATAGCACACGTAAAACAGTCAGGCCAACCCTGAACACAGACTCCACCCAGCCAAGGGCCCTGCTGGTGTAACTTTGGTGGGAGAGGCTGGGAAGGCCTGGGGTAAGAGCCCCATGTTCATCTCTCCTATTGGAAAGTTAACAAGCAAGGTCTGCGCTCAGCAAGGTAGACACAGCCACCCAAGCGTGCTACTGAGAAACACGGAGCTAATGTCAGTGTGATGGCAGGCAGCAAGGGGAGGGTGGGGTTTCGCTGACTTCAGTCTAATTCTTTTGAGACGGTCTCGGTCTTCTTTTTAGCCGCACGCACGTGTGGCTTCTGCCAGCAGTGTAGCGAGGAGAGTTAGTCATGTTTCTGTGTTCCTGTTCTCTTGTTGCCGAAACAAACCATCCTCAGCTTCGTGGTTTGGACAGCAGGGATCTGTTATCTTCTGCTTCCCAGGTCAGAAGGGGGGTGTGTGTGGCTGGGCTGGTTCCTGGCTCCGAGTCTCCCAAGGCGGAGCTCGAGGTGTGGGTCGGTTATCCGGGCTCTCCTCTGGGGGTTCTGGGGTCGGACCGACGTCCGGGCTCCGTGGGCCGGGTCCCTGCAGCTGCGTCCCTGCGGCCCCGTTGTGTTGCTGGCTGTCAAGCATGGGTGCGTCAGGACCTTCTCGCCCCTGGAAACCCTGTGATTTCTCATCTGCTGTCTTTCTCTCGCCTCTTCCACTCGCTGACTCATCTGCTTCCCCTCTGTGTCCCAGCACGCACGACTGGACACACCTGGATGCTCCGGGCTCGGTCCCGGGTTCGCCGATTTTCCCACTGCCGTGACAAGGCTGTGTGTCGACTAGAAAGACGAGGGGTTCGTTTAGCTTCTAGCTTTGGAGGTTGAGACCTCACAATCCAGCCGTTGGTGGGGGCCTCACGGCTCCTGCAGAAGGGAGAGAGCACGTGGTGAGAGAGGAAGTGGAGAGAGAGACCAGGGAGGCACAGCTCCGCTCTTTCTAACACCTGGCTCCTGGAGAGCCAGCTCCCTCCCCATGCCAGTGTCAATCCTTCCCCAGGGACAAGCCGGATCAACTCCCACTAGGCCCCGCCTTTTAAAGGCCCCACCACCTTTCAGCATGGCCACGCTGTGAATAAGCCTCCAGCACATGAACCTTAGCCAAACATTTCTCCAGCACCCTTAAGCCATGCCCAAACCGTACCAGCTCTCAAAGCCAGCTCATTAGAAGCCTCAATTATTTCTGCAAAGTCCGTCCCAGTAGGACTTTGAATAAGCAAAGGACAGAAATCTTCAAGGGACAACTTGAGGACTTTGCCTACAATGGTTTTCTTTATTATAAAGCTTCCCACTGCCATTAATTTGGTTATGACTCTCCCAGAAAGGGGTCTTCTGTGTCAGATATTGTGTATATTAGGTTCAGTTGAATATTTCAGGAAACTCAAAATAAAACTGGGGTGGCTGGCGCTGTGGCATAGCTGGTAAAGCTGCCGCCTGCACTGCCGGCATCCCATATGGGCACTGGTTCGAGACCTGGCTGCTCTTCTTCTCATCCAGCTCCCTGCTAATGCACCTTAGAAAGCAGAAGATGGTCCAAGTACTTGGGCCCCTGCACCCACATGGGAGTCCCAGAAGAAGCTCCCGGTTCCTGGCTTTGGATCCGCCCAGCTGCAGCTGTTGTGGTCATTTGGGGAGTGAACCACCGGATGGAAGACCTTTCTCTCTGTCTCTCCCTCTCACTGTCTGTAACTGTACCTCTCAAATAAATAAATAAAATCTTAAATAAAAAAATGCCACTTTTCAGGGCCAGCACTGTGGTGTAGCAGGTAAAGCCGCTGCCTACAGTTCTAGTATGGACGCAAGTTCGAGTCCCGACTGCTCCACTTGCAATCAAGCTCCCTGCTATGGCCTGGGATAGCAGCAGAAGATGGCCCAAGTCCTTGGGCCCTTGCACCCATGTGGGAGACCCTGAAGAAGCTCCTGGCTCCTGGCTTTGGATTGGCTCAGTTCCAGCCATTGCAGTCATTTGGGGAGTGAACCAGCAGATGGAAGACTTCTCTCTCTTCCTGTCTCTGCCTCTCTGTAACTCTGCCTTTTAAATAATAAATTAATCTCTGTTTTTTTTTTAAATACCACATTACATGGTACTGAAGAAAATAAAAACACGCAGCTCGTGCCCGTCCCACTCACACTGCCTAATCCGCACTTTCTCTTTCCCCTCTCGCTCACGTTTCATTCCACCAACACTCAGACGCGGCCCAGCACACGTGTAACCCTTGAAGAGCAAGGGAGCCCTGAGTCCCCACACTGGGGTCCATTCCCACCAGTGAAGCCGATGCTTGACCTGACACAGGTGAGCGACCCCTGGGACTTCCGCCTGGAGGGGTCTCCAGGTCCTCCTCACCTCCCACCCCAGGTCAGTGCCTCCACCCCAGGCCCACACCGTCCCTCTCTACCTCCTTCAAGACCGCTTCCTGTATTGGAGACCAGGGCACAGGTGAGGACCATCATGCCGGTCACGGCCTGGAATCCAGAGAGCAGGTCCTTTCCCTTCAGCCCTGGATGCCCACCAGAGGAACCCCACCAGGGTCCTTGACAGAGGTCACAGCAAGGGGAAGGCAGCTGCCACCGAGGAAGGACATCCACTGGACCTGGATGCCACTTGTCCCACTCCTCGCAACCCCATAGGCAGTCTGTCCGGGACTCCAGCTGCCTGCAAGCCCTCCCCCTGGCCGTGCTGTCCCTCATTCCCTCTGCACCGCTCCAACAAGCGACTGGTGACTTCAAGAATGCAGAATCGCTTTCCTACCGTCCTGGAGGCTGGGAAGTGCAAGTTCAAGGTGCTGGCCTCCTGGGCCTTCTTGCTGCCCTGTCATGTAGGAATGGACGCTGTGTCTCCACCTGGCAGAAGGGTGGGAGAGAGCAAATCCACCAGGAAGCCTCTTTTCTGAGCTCCTAATGCATTCCCAAGGGAGGAGGCCCCAGGACCCAAGCACCACAAAGCCCCACTCCACCCCACCCCCTCCTTAGTGCCAGCACCTTGGCCACTGAGTTCCCATGCCTGAATTTTAGAGGAAAGACGTTCGAACCAGTTAAGCCTCCCTCCTGTTTTAGATCCTGGAGCTGAAAACCCAATGAGGACATCCTCTGGGCGTTCTGTTTGGGGCTGGATGGTGAGCCCCCTCCCTGTGCACGGCCCTTTGCTGGGAGGGAACGCTTCAAGGACAGGGAGACACAGAAAGGAATGCCCTGGGTTTCAGATGGGGTCATCTCTAACAACCACAGTCTCCTCCAGGGCCTTGCTGACCTCTGAGGCTGACCCCTGTCTTGCAGATTGACCGCTGGTTTCCAGGGTTGGAATCACAAAGCCAGCTTCCCACAGGCAGGAAGGAGTCCTGCACCAGAGAGCAGAGCCTGGACAGTGGCAGCCTAGGCGCTGGTTCCCCAGGGCTGGGGCAGATAGGGCAAGTTCTCTAACCTTGCAGCCAGGGCTGAGACACCGAGACTGGCTTCAATGTCAGAGGTCCACGGAGGGCCGGCCGGGGTGATGCCCATGAACCAGTGGGACTGGAGACTGGCTGGCTGCAGCCTCGGGAGCAGACTGCCCCAGGGCGGCCAGGACTGTGCGGCTGGAATGGAGCCCCGCCTGAGAAGGGGGTGTGACAAAGTGGGGATGATGAGTGTGGGACTGAGGACGTCCACTAAATCAGAGCGGGTGGGCATCCAGAGGCCAGACACTCTCTGCATGTCAGTGTGGAGCGAGGGTGCGGCAACCAGAGGGTGGCCAGGAGCCTGGCACGGAGGGCTGGCAACGGCCTGAAGCCAGCAGGAACTGGATCAGCAGGGACCAAGGCTCGTGGCAAGTCAACACAAGTCCCGGCAGGCTGCGGGTGGCTGGGAACAGCTGCAGGAGCCCAGGACAGGGAGGAATGCAGGAGGCAGGGCCCACAAGGAGGAGGCCGGAGCTCAGCCCCAACCTGCGGCAGGATGTGGGCTCAAACCCTGGAGGCAGAACCTCCGCGGTCACCTTTGGGATTCCAGGTTCCCCTGAACCAGGGTCAGACGTGGCCTTTGTTTCCTGTGGGGGAGGGGAACAGAGGCCACTTCCTGGAGCAGCTGGAGCAGTCCCCTGCCAGGGGGGAAAGGCAGGGGACTGACTGTCCGCCCTGGAGGCCAAATGCTCAAATTCTGTCCATAACACCACGAAGAATGGCCCTGGGGCAGGCCACTGGTCGTAACATTCCTCAAATACTAACTACGTGGTCACTCTGCCTCCACAGTCAAGTTCTGTCCCAAAGGTCTTGACCCCCAGGACCCAGCCACGTTCCGTTTGCCTCTCCTGGTTGCTGGAGAGGACTCCACACCCAGCCTCCGTGGTAGCTGGCTGGGGGCCGTACGGCTAACTCTGATGCCGAGGCTGTTGTGGAAGTGATGTGGGTTACTTCCTGGCTAAAGAAGGACACAGCAGGCCGGGGCCCGTGACACCCTTCCCTAGCAGGGGCTCGGAAGCTGTGCCTAGATGCTGATGTGAGGTGGCGGGGCCTGCATCAGCCTGCATCCCTGGGTCTTGGCAGAGCTTCCAACCCAACCCCTCCCCCAGCCACACACCAATCTCAATGAAAGGTGGCAAAATATGCCACTTCCAAATATGCCACCTTGGGGCCGGCACCGCGACACAGTGATGTGATGCTGGCATCCCACATCAGCACCAGTCTGGCCCATCTGGGGAGTCAACCAGTAGATGGAAGATCTCTCTCTCTGTAACTCTGCCTTTGAAATAAATAAATAAATCTTACTCTTTTTTTTTACACTTGATCTTAGCCAAAAGGCCGAGTAGCGATTCTCTCTCTCTCTCTCTTTTTTTAAAGATTTATTTATTTGAGAGGCAGAGCCAGAGAGAGAGAGTTCTTCCATCTGCTGGTTCATTCCCCAAATGGCCGCAATGACCAGAGCTGGGCCAATGCAAAGCCAGAAGCTAGGAGCCAGGTCTCCCATGTGGATTCAGGAGCCCAAGGACTTGGGCCATCTTCTACTGCTTTCCCAGGCCACAGCAGAGAGCTGGATTGGAAGAGGAGCAGCCAGAACACAAAACGGCACCCATATGGGATGCCAGTGCTGCAGGCGGAGGTCTAACCCATTATACCACAGCGCCGGTCCCAAATAAATCTTAAAAAGAAACACAATGTCACCTTGTCACAAGTATTACCTTGAGCTAAAGATGTCTGGAAAAACAGCAGGTGCAAGTAGGAAATTCGAATCTCTCCATTTCTCCCTGACAACAGGAGGGAAAACTCTCAGGCGAAGGAGGCCCCCTCAGGGGAGCAAGGAGCACCGTTTATGGGGGTCATGGTCCAGGGGCTTCTGCAGGGCCACTGCTTGTGGGAGAAGGCGTCTCCGCCTGTGGCCTCGGCACACGGCTTATTTCCCACCATTGCCTCTTCTGTCCTAGCTAACACAAAAGCGTGTGGGTTTTTGCCAGCTCTTTGGGGCTGGATTTTGTCCCGAGGGTTCTCATGTCACATCAAACTCACATTAAGTTTGGATGCTGTTTGCCTTTTGACTATCTCTGGCCACTAATTTCTAGCCAGGACCCTCAGAGGGCAGAGAAGTCTCACCTCGGCTACACCCCGCGGCTTCAATACGGATCAGAGCGAAAACAAATCCTTGTTGGATGAAGGCTGAAATCAGGAGTTCGGCTGTCCCCAAAGCAGAACCCAGGCCACCTCAACAGACCACAGGTTAGGGGCAGGCACTCTCAAGGCCTCCTCGCACGCTGGCCACACTTCACACAATCTGCCATCAGCTGCTATCTCCAGAGTCATCTGCCGCAGGGCTCTGCCCCCAGCCAGACACGGTCCCTCCTGTGTCCACCTCTCTGCCCTTGAACATGCTGTTCCCTGAGCCCAGGGCGCCTTCGCGACTCTCCATTAGCTAAGCCTCCGACTGCACTGTCAGCCTGAGGCCGCGGCTGGCGGAGGCCTGTCGGCTGTCCACCATCTCCACGAGGCCAAGTCCCTGGAGGAGCACTGAGTAGGCACCACAGGATGCGGCTCAGAGCAGGTTTCCAGGGTGAAGGCCTGGCTTGGGACAGGACAACCTGGAGGGCACATCTCCAGGCAAGGGGGCTCAGGAGTTGCAGCCAGAAGGAAGGGGGGGGGTGTGGTCCCTAGAGACTCCCACAGCCCCTTCCCCAGGGCACCTTCTAGGAGGGGCCCCTTCCTCGCCTCTGACAGGTGGGGGTCACCACCACCTCTCACCTCAGGTTTTGACCTACCACTGCCTTCCTGAAGCCAGCCCTGGCTCGTTTTTATGATAACACCTTTATACCCTGGCACCTAGGGAACTGGACGGTGGGCTGGTGTGGCAGCTACTGGTCCCATCTGGGCTCAGGCTAGGGGCTGAAGGAGCAGGTAGCAGCGATGTCAGCAAGGGGCAGTCCACCCGGAGCCGAGCAAATGTGTGTATGGAGAAGGGAAAGAAATAGTTAAGTTGTGTGTGTGTGTGTGTGTGTGTGTGTGTGTGTGTAGGCTACCATGAAGAGCTATGGCGTCCTTATAAGAAACCCCGGAGAAAGGCGTGATTCCAGACAATAAAACCAGAGGCCCAGAATGTGACTCAATCTCAGCCCTCAGGAAAGCGTGTCTTTCAGAAACAATTAGCCTAGCAGGAAACGGGACGTCCCACAAAATGAGGCTAACGAGAATTAGAGGGCTAGAAATAATTTCAGGTGTGTTTTGCCAAGAACTCGACAGGCCACTCATTCCACAAACCTGCGCCTGGCACCCACTGCGCTGCAGGCACCGATGGATGCTTACGACTCCGCAGGGGCGTGGAAGGGGCCAGGGCGCACACATGTGCTAAGTGATGACAAGGAAATGCAATTGCTTTCCCGTTGTTTTCTCCCAACAGACAGAGCTTCTCCTTGTGGGCAGATAGGCTGGCAGCCCTAGCTCAGACGTTCTGCAAACACACGGGATGTGCTAAGAAGAACATCAAACTCTGGATCCACCCAGGAGCTCTGAAGGAATGGAAAGGTGTGCCAGAATACATATTCTATTGTTTGGCTCAGCCAACTAGGCTAGGGATGTGCCAGGAGCACCCTGGAATCCCAGGTGCCCCGGAGTCCCACTGCCAAGGGCAAGCAGATAATCATGACCGTGGCCAAGGCCATGGCCCACTAGCCCTGGGATGTCACGGAGCCCGTGTTATCTGGGAGACTGAAAGGCAAGAATGACGCCAGGTAGACAGCGCCTGCCGCGGGGTCTGTGCCCAGCAGATGCTAAGGAGTCTCAGCCCAGAAGGGAAAAGTCAGGCAGGGGTGCCTGGGCGCAGGCGGGCTGTCTGGCGGAAACCCATGCCCACTCCTCCAAGCCCTCCACCTGGGGCTGTGCTGCGCCCCAGCCCACCGCTCTTCAGGAAGATTCCATCGCAGTCTGCTACCGGGGACGCTGGCTCTGCCCGGCTTCCTACAGGGCCTTGAAGTACCTGCGTGGGGGGCACATTTGCGTCCTAGATACAGGGTTCGGACGCAGGTAACAGTCGTTTCCAGCTGATCCTGGCTGGGGAGCGGTAATGGCGCTCCGAATGACTGATGCTGACATCACGAATCCCGCTCTGCCCAGCGGCGCGGCGCAGCGCAGGGACCTCCTGGGAGCCGACTCCCGCTGGCCGCGCTGACTGATGCGCCACTGCCACCTGCTGGCGCTGTAGGGAACTACAGGGCGTTTCTCAAAAGGTGAACAGGCGCAATCCAAAGGTTCCCCAGCAAGAAACGAACTCCGTCTGAACTCCGTCTTCTCAGTTAACTCTCAGTTTTTGCCGGGCAACGAATGGTTTCCTATTTCCTTTTAAATTTCTTTTTGAACCCAAGAGGCAGAAGTCACACACACACACACACACACACACACACACACTGGTGTGTATGTTAGGAAAATTTTCTAGATTTGCCCGCATAGATCCTAGCTGGGCAGTTGTGACCAACAGAGCCACAGTCCCAGAGCCCGGGCAAACAGAACTTTGTCACCACCCTGGAAACGTTCCCTATGTCCCTTCTCTAAGCAGGGGCTCTTCTCCTTCTGCCACCGTGGATCGGGCTGTCTTTTCCGGAGCTGCAAATTCTGGGAGCAGCATAGACGTTGTCCACTGAAAACTTTTGAAATTCCACGCAGATCGGCAGCTTGTTCTTTCTGTTGCTGGGACGACACCGTGTCCGGCATTCTGTTGTGCTGCTGTTTCCAGCGTGGGCTCCTGTGGGCGGTTCGACGAGAGCCAAGCCTGAAGCCGTGCGCTGGTGACACAGGTTTTCCTTTCTCTGGGCCAATGTCCAGCAGTCAGATGGCCGGGTCACCGGGTGCCGCTGTAAGAAACTGCCAACCTCTTTCTCAAAGTGGCACCGAGATTTTTAGTTTCCTTCCGTTGTTCAGGTTGGGGAGAGCCCAGTACGACCTCAACGGCAAAGTAAGGACGGTCCACGTGCAGGGTTCACTGCAGTAGGTGCTCTCTACGGCTCGTCACGCCGTGAAATGGAAATGGTGTGTTGAATATAAGAAAGCAGCTCATGAAACCATTAGTGACCCCCAGAGGTCAAAAAACAAATAAATAAATAAATAAATAGCCCTCACTGGAAGGAACCATAGATTCTGGGAAGATAGCTGGTTCCAGATGTGGGTAGAAGAAAGAACAGAAGTGAGTGTGGAGCCCCCATTATATCAGGCCCCAGGAAAGTGCCCGAGGCAAAGGGTGGGGGAGCCGGAGGCTGGGGCTCCGCCTGCTGAGTTTCATCCATGCACGTGCCCACTAGCATGTTCACAGCGGTTATAGTCATACATTTTTAAGGTTGATTTATTTATTTGAAAGGCAGAGTTAGAGAGAGAGAGAGAGAGAGAGAGGTCTTCCATGCACTGGTTCACTCCCCAAATGGTTCCAACGGCCAGAGCTAGACCTATCTGAAGCCAGGAGCCAAGAGCTTCTTCCTTGTCTCCCACACGGGTGCAGGGGCCCAAGCTCTTAGGCCATCCTCCGCTGCTTTCTCAGATGCCCTCGCAGGGAACTGGCATGGAAGTGGAGCAGCCGGGACTCGAACCAGCACCTATATGGGATGCCAGCACCGCAGGCAGCGGCTTTTCCTGCTACGGCACAGCGCCAGCCCCTATCATCATAATTTGAGATTTCTAAAAGTTTGTGGAAGGTGGAATCAAAAGATGAGTTTGTTTCAGGGTGAAAAACTTTTAAGTCCGTGCAAACAAGGAGAGTTCAAGAAGTTCATGGAAAGAGCCTATCATGAAAACCTGCGTGGATTTCATATTTTTATACTCAAATAATTATCTTTTAATTCCATTTTCCATGAGTGTTTTGAAGTCCCCTCATATCCCCAAACTCAAAACAACTCACTTATTTATCAACTCACAATGTGTAAACAAACTTCAGTGTATTTGTGCACTGACATACTACCACACCATCCGTGACAAGAACAGCTGAGTCGGGCAAGATGGTTTACTCACGCAAAATAAGAGATGTTTTTGCAAAGTTCATAGCAAATTAATGTTATGAAAAAACTATGTGTAAGTTTCAATTTTGTTTGCACCAAAATAAACTCATCCCAGTGTCTTACAGTCTGTGCAAACAAGATGCAGTTGAAGACACTAGGAAGGGTGAGACGCCAGTTTGAAGAGAGCCCCTGTCAGAGCAGCATGAGCTCTGGTAAAACAGAAGCAAGAACAGGCACGGAACGTCCAGTGAGTCCTACAGGGAGGACAGCAAAGCCATGCATATTTATGAAAGTTTATGGGGACAAAGCCCCAAAGGAATCAACAGTTTAGGCCGGTGCCGCAGCTCACTAGGCTAATCCTCCGTCTGCGGTGCTGGCACACCAGGTTCTAGTCCCGGTTGGGGCACCGGATTCTGTCCCGGTTGCTCCTCTTCCAGGCCAGCTCTCTGCTGTGGCCTGGGATAGCAGTGGAGGATGGCCCAAGTGCTTGGCCCCTGCACCCCATGGGAGACCAGGAGAAGCACCTGGCTCCTGCCTTCGGATCGGCGCAGCATGCCGGCTGTAGCAGTCACTTGGGGGTGAATCAACGGAAGGAAGACCTTTCTCTCTGTCTCTCTCTCTCTCTCTGGAATTATTCTTGTTCACGTCCTAATTTAGGGGAATAGTGTGGACAACAGCATAAACAGTAGCCAACATGGTAGACATCTCAGCTGGTTCAGCTCAAATAATTCTGACTAAAAAATTAAAGTGGAGCAAATGTTCTCTCAACGGTGAGCAAACTGTTGAACCCAGAGCAGCCATAGCCAAGAGCAGAGCTTTCAATGGACATTCCAAACAAGCGGCTCAAGATCCTGAAAGGGGGCTGGCAATGTGGTGTAGCTGGTGAAGCCACCACCTGGGATGCTGGCCCCTCAAAATAACTTTAAAAAGAAATCCATGACTACATAGAGCTTTATTTAAAAACGGGCAGGAGGGGCTGGCGCTGTGGCGTAGTGGGTAACGCCACTGCCTGCAGTGCTGGCATCCCATATGGGTGCCGGTTTGAGTCCTGACTGCTCTACTTCCGATCCAGCTCTCTGCTATGGCCTGGGAAAGCAGTGGAGGATGGCCCAGACACTTGGGCCCCTGCACCCACATGAGAGACCCAGAGGAAGCTCCTGGCTCCTGACTTTGGATCAGCCCCGGCTCTAACGGTTGCAACCAACTGGGGAGTGAACCAGTGGAAGGAAAATCTCTTTCTCTTTCTGCTTCTCCTTCTCTCTCTGTGTAACTCTGACTTTCAAATAAATGAAGAAATCTTAAAAAAAAAAATGGCAGGAGTTGGATATGGAAAGCCCTCCTGTTTTTGTAAGAACACCAACTACTAAGTGTAGAAGGGAAAACAGAATTAGGAAAACAGCATTTTTAAGCACCAATGTAATAACTGATTCAGGCAAGGATCATCAACAGAGACCAAACACACGAGGTGAAATGTGGTTGCAAAACAAGTTATTCATGGGTTACTTATTAAGTACAGAGAGAGAGGTTATTAGTTACAAGAGTATTTGGACAACGTGTGAACAAAGCAATAAAACTTGACGCTGGGAAGGACAAATTGGTATCTTGAGCCCCTTGATGTGATTCTAGGCGAATGTTGCCGCATCTGTGCAGATTTCTTGCCAAAAATGCTTAATCTGGATCTAATCATGAGAAATGTCAGGAAATACAGATGGTCAGACATTCCTCAAAACAACTGGTCTACTGTTCTCCCAGACAGACTGCTGTTCTCTCTGTGCACGGGGAGGCAGCCTGTCGGGTTCCCCTGACCCGACAATAAACAAACAAAAACAGCTCTTCTAGATTTCTCAAACTATTAAAAAAAAAGATCAGTGGAGCCTGAAGGAGGCTAAAGAGGCAGAACATGGGCCAATGCTGTCGAACAACCGGTTAAGCTACTGCCTACAGATGCTGGCATTCTATATGGGCACTGGTTCAAGTCCTAGCTGCCCCAGGTTGTTTTTTTTTTTTTTAAGATTTATTTATTTATTTATTTGAAAAGCAGAGCTACAGAGAAGCAGAGGCAGAGAGAGAGAGAGAGAGAGAGAGAGAGAGAGAGAGGTCTTCCATCCGCTGGTTCACTCCCCAGTTGGCTGCAATGGTCAGAGCTGTGCCAATCTGAACCCAGGAGCCAGGAGCTTCTTCAGGGTTTCCCATGCAGGTGCAAGGGCCCAAGAACTTGGGCCATCTTGTAGTGCTTTCCCAGGCCACAGCAGAGAGCTGGAATGGAAATGGATCAGCCAGGTCTGGAACCAGCACCCATATGGGATGCCAGCACTGCAGGTGGTGGCTACCTGCTATGCCACAGTGCCAGCTCCTGCCCCACTTCTGATCCAGTTCCCTGCTAATACTCCTGAGAAAGCGGTGGAGAATGGCCCAAGTACTTAGGCCCCTGCCACCCACATGGGAGACCCAGATAGAGATCCAGGCTCCTGGCTTCCACCTGGCCCCTGCTGTTGAGGCCATTTGAGGAGTGAACCAGCAGCTGAAAGATTCTCTCTTCTCTCTCTCTCTCCCTCCCTCTCTCTGTAACTCTGACTTTCAAATCAATAAGCAAATCTTGTTTTTTGAAAAAAAAGAAAAAAGAAAGAAGCAAGACATGTAATGCAATGTTTTCCCAACGAGTGGGAACTGGACAGAGAAGTTGTAAATGACAGTTTGTGATAACTGTGGATAAATTAAAATGGACTGCATGATAGGTAATATTCTGGTGTCAGTGTGAGTTTTCTTGGGTTAATAATGGTATTGTAGTGGCCGTCGCCTTGGTGCAGCAGGTTAATGCCTTGGCCTAAAGCGCTGACATCCCATATGGGTGCCGGTTCTAGTCCCAGCTGCTCCACTTCTGACCCAGCTCTCTGCTGTGTCCTGGGAAAGCAGTAGAAGATGGCTCAAGTCCTTGGGCCCCTGCACCCGCGTGGGAGACCCGGAAGAGGCTCCTGGCTCCTGGCTTCAGATCAGCGCAGCTCTGGCCATTGCGGCCAGTTGGGGAGTGAACCATCAGATGAAAGACCTCTCTTTCTCTCAGCCTCTCTTCTCTCTGTGTAGCTCTGACTTTCAAACAAGCAAATAAATAAATAAATCTTTTTTAAAAGTGGTATTATAATTATGTTGGAGAATATGTGTGCTCATAAAAGATACATGCTGGTACAAGGGTACTTCAAATTTGAGGAAAATGGCAATTAAAAGGTAATTTTATTTTGGTGCAAAAACATTTTTAAATGCATGCATAACTTTTTTGGAATATGTATTTTCCAGGAACTTTTTGTGTGGATTTCAAAATTTTGTTAGCCAAAATTAATTTAGCCTTTAATCCTATTTTTCCATTAATTTGTTTGAAGTCGCTTCAGACACATTTTTCTTTTCTTTTTTTAAAATATTTATTTATTTGAAAAGCAGAGTTACAGAGAGGCAGAGGCAGAGAGAGGACTTCCATCTGCTGGTTCACTCCCCAGATGGGCACAATGGCCGGAGCTGTGTTGATCTGAAGCCAGGAGCCAGGAGCTTCCTCTGGGTCTCTCATGTGGGTGCAGGGGCCCAAGTGTCTGGGCCATCCTCCACTGCTTTCCCAGGCCATAGCAGAGAGCTGGATCGGAAGAGGAGCAGCCAGGACTTGAACTGGCACCCATTTGGGATGCCAGCACTGAAGGTGGCGGCTTTACCCACTATGCCACAGCGCTGGCCCCAGACACATTCTTCTAAGACCCATTACATCAGGCTTAGCATGCTATGGTATCATTAATTCTGTTCTAATTAGTTCAGTAAAGGAAAATAGGCATTGACAAAGATAAAGCAAATGTGGAAGAAGGGACACAGAGAAACAAGGAAAAGAAAGAAGGCCTAGAAATAAACCCTCATCTCTATGGAGAAATGACAAAGACACATACTATTCAGTGTGGTGTTGGGAAAACAGGATATTGACTTCCAAAGGAGTGAGGTTGGACCCTTACCTTCTAACATGCAAAAAATTAACTCAAAATAGATTAAAAAAACAAAATGCAAGAACAGAAACTGTAAACTTCTAGAAGAAAACACAGGGGAAGCTGTCGTGACATTGGATATGGCAGTGACTCCATGGATATGATCCCAAAAGCACAGGAAACAGAGGTAAAAATAGACCAATGGGAATATATTGAACTTTACAACTTCTGCGTCACAAAGGAAAAAAAAAATCAACAGTGTGAAAACTCAGCCATGGAATGAAAAAATATTTGCAAATCATTTATCTGGCAAGAGTTTAATATCAAGAACATATAAAGAGGGGCTGGTGCTGTGGCGTTGTGGGTAAAAGCTGCTGCCTGCAGTGCTGGCATCCCACGTGGGTGCTGGTTCAAGTCCCGGCTGCTCCATTTCCAATCCAGCTCTCTGCTATAGCCTGGGAATACAGTAAAAGATGGCCCAAGTATTTGGGCCCCTGTACCCACGTGGGAGACCTAGAAGAAGCTCCTGGCTCTGGATCGGCACAGCTCCGACTGTTGTGGCTAATTGGGGAGTGAACCAGCAGATAGAAGACCTCTCTCTCTCTCTCTCTCTCTCTCTCTCTCTCTCTCTCTCTCCTTCTCTCTCTGTGTAACTCTGACTTCCAAATAAATAAATAAATCTTTAAAAAAAAATATAAGGAACTACAACTCAATAATAACAACAATGAAAACACAAACAACCTTATTTAAAATTCAACAAAGGACTACAATAGATATTTTTCCAAAGAAGATATGCACATGGCCAGCAACCATATGAAAAGATGCTGAATATCACTGATCATTAGGGAAATGCAAATCAAAATCACCTCAACCCAGTAGGGTGGATACTAATAAAGAAGAGAACAAATATTTGTGAGGATGTAAAGATATTGGAACCCATGTGCATTGCTGGTGGGAATGTAAAATGGGCAGCTGCTATAGAGAATACTATAGAGGTTTCTCAAAAAAATGAAAAATAGAATTATTAGGATATCTGGCAACCCTGCTTCCTGGCATATATATAAAATAATGGACAACAAGATCTCAAGGAGATATTTGCACACCTATGTTCACTGCAGCATTATCTACAATAGCCAGGAGGCAGAAGGAACCTAAATGTCCATCGACAGATGAATGGATAAAGACAATGTAGTATATAACAATGCAGTATATAAATGCAGTGAATATTATTTGGCCTTTAAAAAGGAAGGAATTGCTGACACAAGCTACAACATGAGTAACCAATGAGGACTGTGCCAGGTGAAATCAACCAGTTGCAGAAGGACAAATACTGCATGATTCCACTTTTGTGAAGTATCTAACGTAGCCAAACTCTTGGAGGGCCGGCGCCGTGGTGTACTAGGCTAAGCTTCCGCCTGCAGTGCCGGCACCCCATATAGACACTGGTCCATGTCCCAGCTGCTCCTCTTCCCATCCAGCTCTCTGTTTATGGTCTGGGAAAGCAGTAGAAGATGTCTCAAGTCCTTGGGCCCCTGCACCCACGTGGGAGACCTGGAAGAAACTCCTGGCCCCTGACTTCGGATCGGTGCAGCTCCCGCTATTGCGGCCAATTGGGGAGTGAACCAGTGGATGGAAGACCTCTCTCTCTGTCTCTCCCTCTCTCTGTATGTAACTCTGCCTCTCAAATAAATGAATAAAATCTTAAAAAAAAAAAAAGAGAATACAAACAGGTAATTATTAGGAAGGAAAGGGGGGCATTACTAGAGATAAAACAAGGACCTAACAAAACATGTTTTGAAAAATTTAATGACAAAATATAAATTTTTAGAAAGATCTAACACAAACTTTCAAGATGTGGTGGAATGAGAAGGCCATGCCAAGATGGCCGCTGGCAAGTGAGCATCAGTTACTCAGGAATGGCTTTGAATCCCACCTGGCAACGGAGCCTGCCTGACAACAGGCCTTGATTGGATAGCTTCAGAAACCACATGACAACAGAGGAAACCACATGACAACAGAGCCTGACTGATGGCAGGCCGTGATTGGATGGTTTCAGAAACTGCCTGGCAACAAGAGCCTGACTGGCAACAGGCTGTGATTGGATGGCTTTGGAAACTGCCTGGCAATGGGCTGTGATTGGTTGGGGCATAGACCACCCCTTGACCAGATTGGCTGGTCTTGGCTATATAAGCTGTTGTACTAACTGAAATAAATGAGTCTGCGGGCTGCTCGCCTCAGGCCTGCTTTCACCCGACTCCTGCGGTCTGTGTGGTGACTCTGCGCCTCTTGCCCCCACCACGCTCCTCTCAGAAGTGAATCTACTGCAACATTGTTGATAAATCAACTGCAACAAAGAAGAAGTAGAAAAATCTGAATAGTCCCTGTAACAAACACTCTACCTGGGGCCAGCACTGTGGCGTAGTGGGTAAAGCCACCGCATCCAGTGCCAGCATCCCATATGGGCATCAGTTCAAGTCCTGACTGCTCCATTTCCAATCCAGCTCTCTATTATGGCCTGGGAAAGCAGTAGAGGATGGCCCAAGTCCTTGGGCCCCTGCACCTGCATGGAAGACCCGGAGGAAGCTCTTGGATCCTGGCTTCAGATCAGTGCAGCTCTGGCCGTTGCAGCCAACTGGGGAGTGAACCAGTGGACAGAAGACCTCTCTCTCTGCCTCTCTTCCTCTTTCTGTGTAACTCACTGACTTTCAAATAAATAAATCTTTAAAAAAAACCACACACTCTACAAATAAGATTAATGCAACAAAATATTCAAAGAATATGAAGTTCTAGGGATGGGAGAAAAAAATCATGAAATTGGATAAATCCCAAGACTGCAGGGATTCGATCGATCTGATACACTGCATTAGTAGATCAAGGAAAACCATATGATCATCTCGAAAGACGCAATAGAGTTTCTATTTAAAAAGACCCATTGTATTCAGTTGATTTTTATTGGGCTATTCCATCAGAGGGTGTACATGATGGACACGTCATATATACGACTATATCAGTGATACCTAATAGTTCTATGCAGTTGACAGCTTACAAGTCACCTTTGCATCCGTTGTCTACCTAATTCTAACCTCTCTCAAGTATAAGGAAACAGATTTCAAAGGACTAAGTGATTTCTTCCAAATCCCAAATATCGTCATCCTGGATTTTGTTGGTTCTTTCTGATTTCATATGCTACGTATCAAATTAAAATGAACAGTTAGCCACATACAGATAATACATAATTAGAAAAAATCCAAAAAGCATAAATCCAATTCACTCTCACATACTCTTGGCACAAAGATACAAACAAAAAATGCTAACGCTGTGGCTTTATAGTCTTTGTCATGTCAATCTTTCCTTCTCAAGTTTGTAATCTGTAACTGAACAGTGGCATTTTCCCAACTTAACAACTGTAGCTCTGTCAAAGCTAAATGAAGCAGCCTGGTGGCTTCTACTTATCAACTTGGCAGCTTGTCTTTGGGGAACCAGTGACCGTTCCCTTTGGTACTTATTTCTAACTGGTTACAAATGATCTACCTACGCCATAACAATTTGGGTTGTTCTCAGTACAACTCAGTGTGCTTTCTCAGTGTCAAATAAAAGGTTGTTATGGGAAAAATACAGTAGCACTTTCCCTTATCCTTCTTGCTAAGTACAGCTAAAAAATCCTAGGTCTTTTACGTAAAACAAGCATACCAAGATTTCAAAAGGTAGAGAAAGAGCGGACCAGTTAGGGACCTACCAACCTGAGGAACAACGGAGCAGTTTCTTGGGTTCTCTTTTTGCCTCATCTTTCCCAGACCGGGTTCTGGAAAAACTGGCAACCCAGAAACGCCAACAGGTATAGACCCCAAACAAACAAACAAACAAAAGGCACAAGAAAAATCTAAAATATCTGTTCCTTCTAGCCAAAGGACTTTGAAGGGAGCCACCTAGCAAGACAGTAGACTTAGACAACTGCCCTCTTCAACCAAAGATCCCAAGAGGCAAAAATCTGCAGCCCCATTCCCAGGGGCTGAGTGGGGAGCCTGTATCTGCACCCTCACTGGGCTGTAATGAGGCTCCACCAGCCTCCACCCTCACCCCAAGGTGCTGTCAGAGAAGGCCAAGTTAGTGGGCAGCTTTTTAGAAGCCATCCTTGCCCTGACCTCCCCGTGGCAGAAGCAGTGGAGGCCACAGTCAGTGGGGGAGACTAGGCCTCCAGCTCTACCCAGAGACAAGACATTTCCCCTCCTAACTGGTCTGGTGTCAGAGGAGGAGAGTGAACATCAGGAGGTGCACCCCTGCCCCAGCCCATGGCACCAGTGAGAGCCATGTGGGGAGCGGTAATGACACACTCCTGACTCTCCCAGCCGGGGTGTATGAGTGAAGGCCTAGTTGAGCAGCAGTATTGAGGCTCCCTATCAGTGAGGAACCCCAGTGATGAACTGCAGTAACAAAGCAATGTCCTGTTAACTCTCCACCAGGACACTGCCACGGGAGGCCTGCCAAGACAGACTGAGACAGGATCCTGAGTCTCAGATCGTAATGCTCACAGCGCCCAGATGTCAGCACTAAGTCATTCAAGACCCAAGAGAATCTCAACTGGACTGAGAAGATAATCCACACAGAGCAACGCCGAGCTGACACAGATGTGACAGCAGCCATCATAAAAATGCCTCAAGGAATAATTGCAAATACATTTGACACAAATACAAGAACAGAAAGTCTCAACAGACATAGAACAAGGAATACAGTAGAACAAAAAAAAACCCGAAAACCTAGCAACTTAAATAAAACTCAATGATGGGCTCAGCAGCAGAAGGGAAGTGACACAGAGAAGAAACATGAAGATAGAACTAAAAATAATCTCAACAGAGAAAATGACTATGGACTGGATTAGGTACCCCTAACATTCATTGTTGAGATCCTTACTCCCATTGTTACTATATTTGGAAATAGGCTTTTAGGAGGTAATTAAGGTTAAAAGAGGTCATAAGGTGAGGTCCTAATCTAACAAGATCAGGGCTGGATAAGAAGGAACTCACGCTCTCCCTCTCCACACACGGACGGGTTCTGTGAGAAGCTCACGTGCGGACACCGTGTAACTTACGACAACCATCTACAAGCAAGGAAAAGAGCCCTCACCAGAGCTGGACCCTGCTCAAGCCCAACTTTGGAAGGCCGGCCCTTAGAACTTCCAGAAATAAGCCTCCAGTTTTAGAGGCACCTGTCGCTGGTGTTTTATTATGCAGCCTGAACACACTCAGATGTTGGTACTGTGAAGTGGCACGCTGCTGTGACAAATACCGGAAATGTGGGAGTAGCTTTGGACTGAGTAATGGGTGAGTTTTGAGGGGCATGCTAGAATATGGAAGTTAAAAAAAAAGGTCATTCTGGCTTTCAGGTGGCAATGAAGAATACCTTATTGGGACTAAAGGAAAGAGCCTTTTTTGTTACAAAGTAGAAAAAAAGTTGTCTGAACTGTATTCTAGTGTTTTGTGACAAGTGGCACTTGGGAGTGATAAATTATTTAGCAGAATGTATCTAAGCAAAGTACTGAAGGTGTGGCTCGGGTCCTCCTCACTGCTTAGAAGCTAGAGATGAATTAAATAATGCATTTTGGAGGCTGGCATTGTGGTGTAGCAGGTTAAGCCTCTGCCTGGGAAGCGAGCATCCCATATGGGCGCCAGTTGAAGTCCTGGATGCTCCACTTCTGATCCAGCTCCCAGCTAATGCCCGTGGGAAAGCAGTGAAAGATGGCCCAAGTGCTTAGATCCCTGTACCCGTGTGGGAAACCTAGAAGCAGCTCTGGGCTCCTGACTTTGGCCCAGCCCAGCTCCAGCCATTGTGGCCATTTGAGGATTGAACCAGCAGATGGCAGATCTCTCTCTCTCTCTCTCTCTCCCTCTCCCCCTTTCTGTAACTCTTTCAAATAAATAAACAAACCTTTTAAAAATGCAGTGGTAAGCATGGGATTAGACAGCTGAAACAGTGCCAGCCGGGACTCAGGGGCACAGAAAAACAGAGGCAAAATGAAGGAGGACCATCACACCTTTCAGATCCTACCAGACCAGGTGCTAGAGCTTTTGGCTGTGAGTACAATTCTTCAAGAACATGGAAGAATGTCCCTAAAGGCAACTCAGAGATCAGCAGGGTTACCTCTTGTTTCAAGAAATGGAGTCATCGCCTTGGCTCTAAGAGGCCAGATGACCCCCCAGGCCTTACAGGGGAAGACGGGAATGCTACTCCAGTGGGTCCAGAAGGCGGAGCACAGACCAGAGAGGGTCACTCTGAAGTCTTAAGGTCTCCTGGAATCTGCCAGATCTGGTGCTTCCTAGGAACCTATCACCCTTTCTCCTTCCTATTTTTCCCTCTTCAGAACAGGAATGTTTACCCCATGCCTGTAAAACAACTGTATTTTGGAAGGAAGGAAGTTGTCAAATTTCACAGGTTTCCACCTGGAGATGAACCTTGCCTCAGGATGAACCGTATTCTCATCCATATGATCTAGATGGTTCTTAGGTGAAATTGTAAACTTTAGACTTCAAAATTGGTGTGTGGGGATGAGGTTAAGACTTCGGCGACTATTGGGGTACAAGTAATGAGTTTTGCATGAAAGCATGCCAATCTGGGGGCAGGGAGAGGGGCTGGGGTGGAATGTTACAGACTGAGCTACTGTCTTCCTGAATTTCAGGTGGGTGACTCCATTTGGAAACAGGGTTTTTAGGAGGTGCTTAAGGTTCAATGAGGCCAATAGGACTGGCGGCCTTACAAGAGGCAGACAGCCTCTCACCTTGTGCACGCACTGGGAAAAGCCCACCTGAGGACACAGTGTGAAGGCAGAAATCTGCAAGCCAGGAAGAAACTCCTAGCCAGAAACTGAGCCCTTGGACTTCCCAGCCTCCAGAGGCGTGAGAAGTAACAATTCTCTGAGCCAACCAACCTCCGGTTATCTGTTAGAGCAGATCAAGCAGACTAAGACAACACAGACTGAAAAAAGTTAACAGAGGGGCTGGCGCTGCCGTATAGTGGGCTTAGACTCTGTCTGTGGCACCAGCATCATCCCATACGGCCGCCAGTTCAAGTCCTGGCTGCTCCACTTTTGATCCAGCTCCCTGCTAATGTGCCTGGGAAAGCAGCAGAAGATGGCCAAGTCCTTGGGCCCCTGCACCCACATGGGAGACCCAGTAGCTCCTGGCTCCTGGCTTCTGATTGCCCCAGTTCTGGCCATTGCAGTCATTTGGAGAGTGAACTGACTGATGGAAGACCCTTCTCTCTGTCTGTAGCTCTACCTTGCAAATAAATAAATAAAATCTTTCAAAAAAAAAGTTAACAGAGCCACAGGAACTTTTGTGATTATAACCAAAGACCTAGCATTTCTGTTATCAAAGTCTCAGAATGAGGGAAGAAGGGGTGGGGTAGGATAAAAATGTGTTTGCAGGCATGACAGTTGAAAATTCCCCAAATTTGGCAAAAGACAAAAATCTATAGATGGAAGAAACTCAGCAATCTTCAAATAAACCAAAAGAAATCAACACAAAGACACGTCACAGTGAGACTACTAAAAATTAAAAAATATTGCATGAAAAAATTCTCTAGTAATAACCTTCAAAATTTCAACGAAAAAGAGATGATGTTAGCTGCCTCTCCCCAAGAGTAAAATGGTAGAAGGCAAGTATTTAAAAATCTTTTCAAGTTTTTTACAATCTAATACATAATGTCAGTGCAAGTCTACAGCTCAATTTTACTATGGAATGAAAAAAAAAAAACAAACCCTAAGGTACAAACTACACAAAACTGAGGTAAACCTTTATAAATAAGCACATTTCCAGGTAACATTAATAGCTTAAAACAGACTGAACTCATCAAAGGTCTCTCGTGTCCTCTCCCTCTTCTAAGCTATAGCTCTTGATCTTCAAAATTAATGCGACTCTGGGTAGGCGGTGTCTAATAAGCTAGGTTGGAAAGACACACGGTTCCAGGCAGCCCTGCGGGCCGACGTTCGTCAGCTTCAGGGGAAGCCGCCCTCATGGGAACCTGGCAGCTGCCCCACTGGCAAGTCTGCACCTTCTGTGAATGTTCAGTCGAGTAGCTGTCACAGTCAACCGACCCTTTTTTCTATCCGTCCCATCTACCTCTTACGCACTCGTGTACTTACAACTAAAGGACAACTTGCCTTCCTCGACCAAGTCCAACCCTGGACAGCTCACTGTGAACTCCTAATTCCTTATTTCTTCCCTTGCCATTTCCCTAAAAGGCCCACTCTTCTCTTTAAAACTTTAACCCCTTAGCATTGTGTTATCCAGCCCAGCCAAGACATGTCAGCTTCCACCATGGCAAACTCTTACTTCACTCTCGAGGATCTGCTAGCTTACATACACATTAGGGTACAAGAATCTCCCCGGGGAAATCACTGTCCTACATTAGTACATTTTTAAAAATGCAGCCCTCCCCCCTTTCACAGCCTAAGTACATTATGCTCCACGTCAACAACGACTTCCCAGCACTTCTTTTGTATCGAAGCCTTCAATTTCTCTGTAGCCTCCTCAATATGGTACTCAGTAAACACACTCTGAGTGCACCGTGTTTATCCAGTATGAATTCTCTTTTGTTGGCCGAAGGCTGAATGCTCACTACAGACTTGTCCGTACTGCTTGGCTTTCCCTCCAGGGTGAGTTTTCTGATGTTGAGAAAGGGATGAACTCTGGCTGAAGGCTTTCCCGCACTCCTTACACTTGTACGGTCGTTCTCCAGTGTGAGTTTTCTGGTGTTTCGTAAGAGATGAGCTCTGGCTGAAGGCTTTTCCACAGTCCTTACACTTGTAAGGCTTCTCTCCAGTGTGTGTCCTCTGATGACGAATCAGGGCTGAGCGGTCACTAAAGGCTTTGGCACAATCGCTGCACTTGTAGGGCTTCTCCCCAGTGTGAGTCCTCTGGTGCTGAGTCAGGGCGGAGCAGTAGCCAAAGGCCTTCCCACACTCGAGGCACTCGTACGGCCTCTCTCCAGTATGCGTTCTCTGGTGCTGAATGAGGCCTGAGCGGTCACTAAAGGCTTTGCCGCATTCATTGCACTTGTAAGGTTTCTCTCCAGTGTGGATGACCTGATGCTGGGTGAGGAATGTGCTCTGGCTGAACGCCTTCCCACACTCGCGGCACTCATAAGGTTTCTCTCCAGTGTGAATTCGCTGGTGTTGAGTAAGGTATGAGCTCTGGTTAAAGGCCTTCCCACACTCGTTGCACTCATAGGGTTTCTCTCCAGTGTGGATTATGTGATGGCGAATAAGGGCCGAGCGGTGACTGAAGGCCTTCCCACAGTCATGACATTCGTAGGGTTTCTCCCCAGTATGAATTCTCTGGTGCAGGGTAAGGTGTATGCTCTGGCTAAAGGCTTTGCCACATTCCTTGCATTCGTAGGGTTTCTCTCCCGTGTGTATTCTCTGATGCAAGACAAAAGCTGAGTAGTAGCTGAAGGCCTTTTCACACTCATTACACTTCCAAGGTTTCTTTCCCGCGTACGTCTGCTCATGCCTGCTTACGTCTGAATTCTGTTTCAATTTCCGTTTAAAAGAATCACAATCCCGTAGCCTCTCTCCTTGTTGCTGACCCAGTAATGACCTCCGACTACAATTCCTTTTACAGTCATCGCGTTGGTGACTTCTCTCCCCAGGTTGCTTCTGAGTGACAACTTCCTGCATCAAATGTTTCTCGCGGTTTTGCTGCTGACCCTCTAGAGGAGCCTCCCCTCCCCTGGGACTTCCCTCTGGAAGTCTTTCCAGCAGCACCCCAGGGGCTGACTCCTCCTTGGCAAGGTCCTCCAGATTTAGCATCTTGCTTTCTGGTGTTCTCGCCCAGGCTGAAAGAAGCAAATATACAGGTATCATTTCTCACGTGCGGAGAAAAACAACTGCTGTCGTGGGAAAATAATGAAACAAAAAAATGTTCCCGGGAGACACATGACCTTGACAGCTCTGGCAAATAGCTGTGCAATCTTGTAACACTCCCCCATGCAACACGGTGGCAAACGAGAGAGAGGACAGCAGAGCACGACTAAGCAGAGGTGGCGCCAGCGTCGTGGTGCAGCCAGTTAGGCCACTGCTTGGGACGCCGGCACCCCCCATCAGAGTACCTTGCTCTGCTTCCAGTTCAGCTCCCTGCTAATGCATCTCAGTGAGCAGCAGCAGATGCCCTACCTATGTGGGAGACCTGGATGGAGTTCCCAGCTCCTGGATTCCACCAGGTCCAGCCATGGCCACTGTGGCCATTTGGAGAGTGACCCAGCGAATGGAAGACTCTCTCTCTCACTTTTACTTTCTCTGTCACCATGCCTTTCAAATTAAACAAAAGGGGCCGGCGTCGTGGCTCACTTGGTTAATCCTCCGCCTACGGCACCGGCACCCATATGGGCACCGGGTTCTAGTCTTGGTTGCTCCTCTTCCAGTCCAGCTCTCTGCTGTGGCCCAGGAGGGCAGTGGAGGATGGCCTAGGTGCTTGGGCCTCTGCACCTGCGTGGGAGACAAGGAAGAAGCACCTGGCTCCTGGCTTCGGATAGGTGTAGCTCCTGCCGTGGCGACCATTTGGGGGGTGAACCAATGGAGGGAAGACCTTTCTCTCTCTCTCACACTGTCTATAACTCTACCTGTCAAATAAATTAAAAAAAAAATTAAACAAAAAAGATCTTAACAAAAAACCTAGAAGAGGTGATGTGGGAAATTGGCAGACAAAAACAGAATCTGGAGGGTAGAGGGCTAGCATCAGAAAAAGAGGGTTTCCCAAGAGTTACCCACTGCCCCATGCCCCCGGAGCGTAATCACTCTGCCACCAATCTTTTCCCATTCCAGTATGTCCTAAGCACGGCTTTAAAAAATGAATCTTTCAAAAACTATCCCTTTTACACACAAAAAAAATCTCTGATTCCACTGTCTCAAGATGAGACACAAATTCTAGAAGTTAGCATTCAATGTGGTAAAGATTTACAAATTCAAATTATTACAAAGCATGCAAATTAGGAAATACTCATTCACCTGATTCTTTACTATCACCCCACACCTAGCTAATTAGCAGGAATAAAATTGAACTAAGTTGAAAAAAAAAGTGAAGAAAATGAAGAAGAGCAGTTTGGGCCAGCACCCCGGCTCACTTGGTTAATCCTCCACCTGCCGCACTGGCATCCCATATGGGCGCTGGGTTCTAGTCCTGGCTGCTCCTATTCCAGTCCAGCTCTCTGTTGTGGCTGGGAAGGCAGTGGAGGATGGCCCAGGTGCTTGGGCCCTGCACCCACATGGGAGACTGGGAGGAAGCACCTGGCTCCTGGCTTTGGATTGGCGCAGCTCCGGCCATTGCGGCCACTTGGAGAGTGAACCAACGGAAGGAAGACCTTTCTGTCTGTCTCTCCCTCTCACTGTCTAGCCTCTACCTGTTTAAAAAAAAAAAAAAAAAGAGCAGTTTGCTGGGAGTGGAAGGTAAATGTCCATGTGCTCAGACCACCCACCCGTCAGGACACCTGTCCCAAGGTCCCGGATGCCCAGTGAGAGCTCGGGGTAGACCTCATTGCTAAAACTGCTTAAATACTTCCGGGCGTAGATGATCTTCAACATCCGCTCCAACCACGTCTCTACACAAGATGATGCAACAGAAATCAGTGTTCTCATGTCACACTCAGGGAAGCGCCCGAGTTCTCAAAAGAGAAATAGGTTAAAAGCAAATGGACCTCCAGCAAGAAGAATTAAAGCCCAGGATACTAATGGAGAGCACACAGTCGGTAGAGGACAGGAAGGGGCTTGTCTGTCTGGTGCTAAAGGTTCAAGCTGGAGAACAGAGAAGGCAAAAAGGTTAGGCAGGTGGATAAAAAAGGCCTTGAATGTGGGCAGAAGACTGGAAGCACTGGCAGAGTAAGGAGCTCGCTGGGGAATCTCGTAGTGTTACTCTGCCTCAGTTACTCACCAATACGGTTAGAAAAGGTACAATTAGGCGGTAATCTAGTTTAAGTGACAAGGTGACAAGGTCAAATTCACTTCTTTCACAACATTACCAGGACCTAAAGAGATAGCTGTTGTCTACAGCCAGATAAAATTCTTTAAAAAAAAAAAAAGATTTATTTTATTTATTTGAAAGGCAGAGTTAGAGAGGCAGAAGCAGAGAGAGAGAGAGAGGTCTTCCATCCATTGGTTCACTCCCCAGATGGCCAGAGCTGCACCAATCAAAAGTCAGGAGCCAGGAGCTTCTTCCAGGTCTCCCATGCGGGAGCAGAGGCCCAAGGACTTGGGTCATCCTCAGCTGTTTTCCCAGGCCAAAGCAGAGAGCTGGATTGGAAGTGGAGCAGCTGGGACTTGAACCGGCGCCCATATGGGATGCTGGCACTGCAGGCGGTGGCCTTACCCACTACGCCACCACGCCGGCCCCCAGATACTATTCTAAACATTTCTCTTGGATTTGTTAATTTCATCTGTGAGTGAAGTGCTATCATGATCTCCATTTTACAGTTGGGGATTGGAGTCACAGAGATGATAAGTCACTTGTTAAAGGTCACAGAGCTAGTAAGTAGCTAAGACACAGAGAGACTGATCCCAAAATTCGTCTCTTTCTCTCTCTCTCTCTTTTTTTTTTTTTTTAACAAGATTTGTTTGTTTATTTGAAAGACAGAGTTACATGGAGAGAGGGACAGACAGATAGATCTTCTGTCTGCTGGTTCACTCTCCAGATGGTTTCAGTGGCCAGCACTGTGCCAGGCCAAAGCCAGGAGCCAGGAGCTTCTTCCAGGTCTCCCACATGGGTGCCAGGGGCCCAAGCACTTGGACTATGTTCCACTGCTTTTCCCAGGCCATGAGCAGGGAGCTGGATTGGAAGTGGAGCAGCTAGGACTTGAACTGGTGCCCATAGGGGATGCTGGCATTGCAGGCAGCCCCTGTGGCCACTATGCCAAATGCCGGCCCCCTAAAATCTGTGCTTTTCACCTCATAGGCTATGCTGCCGCTGCTTAGAGACTAAGGCAAAAATCAACTTAAAAAGTTAAAATAATAAAATACACAAAATTACTAAAATATAATAATTTTGTAATGTAAAAAATTGCCTTATCCTGCAAATGCGGGAAAGTCTAGTTTAAAGCTTTGCTTGCAAGCAAGTTACACAACAAACATTAAAATATTGGTTTCACTTCATCTTATTCTGGAAAAAGAATTGGTTTGAAAATGTGAAAAGTATTTACCCTGTAACAACACGAGACTCTGACTATACACAGACCATCCTCCACAGAGCTGGGGTGGCCAGGTCAGGTCAGAACTTCAGCCTCCTCCTGGGCCTACTGGAACCTGCAAGAGGCCCCTTCACCACATTCTCTGGGCTGTGTTCTCGCTGCTTCCGGCAATCACTCACCTGAACCGGCTCCTTTCGCCCCCAGCTCCTCCCCACGCTCCAGCTGAGAGATTACATCAGGCGTGGAAATTGGAAGCCCTGTCCACGGAAGGGAAAAAGAGTCTGGTAAAGAGCTCAGTGTTAGCTCCTGGGTCTTGAGGGATAAGTGTGCGTGTGTGCCTGTGTGCGCGTGTGTGCGTGCATGTGTGTGTGCGTGTGTGTGAGCGCATGTGTGTGTGGGCGGGTATCAGTTCTGCTTCCTTTCTCAACTGCTCTGAAGGGAGGAAGATCGATATGGGGTTTTGAGTTCAGAAGAATTAAGTTGCATGCTTTTACCTTTCCCTACCAAAAGAAGCAGCACTCACTCTTCACCTGTTGTTTCCTTGGTGAGGGAGTAGAGAAGAATGCTACAGGCCCGTAAGATAAAGGTGCTCACTTTTAATGCCAGGAGTATCAAACTCCATCTGAGGAGGGAGCAGCAGAAATTACCTGTCTAGGGCTTAACAGGAATGAAGCGTCTTTGAATCCAAGGACCCCACAGCTCCGAGGCACTGGCAAAGCGAAGGTACCACACTGGGACACTCCCAGCAAGTGGGGGGGGGGGGTCGTCCTTACCCAGCAAGACCAGATTCCGGTGCTTCTCTGGCTCATCGCCCTGAGGCTGATCCAGCTGCCCCCACTGGGTCAGAGTCTCCGCCATGCCCCTGACCAGTGCATCCTGAAAGCCAAACACAACAGTGCTCACCACTGGGCCTCCTCCCAGAGGCTTCTGGCAAGGACTAAAACTGTCCCAGAGGAGGACTGGAAGGAGAGGCGCAGGACAAACAACCTCAGACCTCCCTTCTCACACTAAGAGGCTCTTACGTATTTTATAGTCCAGTCTGCCCCTGCATCAGAACTGCATGATGCCACGGGTAGGAAGGAAAGAACTTGCAACGGAAAACCTGAAGCTGTGAGTTCTCAGTTTATGTATTAATAGATCAAGTTATAGAACTATAGAATTCCTTACTAATTATATAGGAGAAAATACAATGATAAGAATAATATTTTCTGGGCTGGCACTGTGGCGTAGCAGGTAAAGCCACTGCCTGCAGTGCTGGCATCCCATATGGGTGCCAACGTAAGTCCCAGCTGCTCTTCTTCCAATCCAGCTCTCTGCTGTGGCCTAGGAAAGCAGTAGAAGATGACCCAAGTCCTTGGGCCCCTGCACCTGCATGGGAGACCCAGAAGAAGAAGCTCCTGGCTCCTGGCTTCAGATTGGTGCAGCTCCAGCCGTAGTGGCCAATTGGGGAGTGAAGCAGAGGATGGAAGACCCCCCCACACCTCTCTGCCTCTGCTTCTCTGTAACTCTGCCTTTCAAAATAAATAAATCTTTAAAAAAATTAAGATGTTTGCTATACATGTCACAGAATATGCATTTATTCAGCTTCAAATCCTTATGCAAGCTGCTCAAGTGTCCTGTCGCTTCTCACAACAGCCCTGTGCGGCCCGCTTCTACTCCACCTCACAGTCCCTCCCTTCTCACTCTCTGCCCAGGCAGCACCCGCTGGAAACGTGTGCCTGCTTCCCTTCTGCTCCTGTCGCCTGCACATTTCCTGCTCCTGAGTGGCTCCCTCCCGCGGGGTACTTTCACTTACTTCCGTCCCACACACCTCCCAGCTCAGGTTCCACCTCGGGACACACTTTTCCCAACTCTGGTGGCAGCACAGCGCCCTGTGCTTTCTTTGCTCTTTGGTTACACACACTGAGGGGCTTGGTGATCAATGTCTTTCTGTTCCCGTGACCACACAAAGCCCACGAGAGCCAAGGCCAGGTCTGCTTTCGCTCAGTGAGTACCGCACGCAGAGCAGGAACTCCGTAAACATCCATCTTTTAGGGGAATGAATGAAGGAAGCAATGAATGACAATTAGGAGAAACAAGTCTAAAAGGCCTGTTCCAGAAAAAGTGCATGGGAACAGAAATGTATCAAACAGTGAAAACACGGCAGGAGTGGTAATTCTAGCCTAATGGTGATCTAGAACGGGGCACAAAGCTTTGTTTACTGAGAGGTGGGTGGAGGGAGCAAGATATACAATGCTCCTCCAACTGTGTTTACTGCTGATAAGAAAGATGCTTTATTTTCTAATTTTATAAAACATTTCAATGCAAATGCAATCTAATTGAGACACAATAAAACAGAACAGACCCTGGGTTGCAAGCAAATCAGCGTGACCCCTCCTTGAGCTACCCTTCTGCTGTAGCTCTCCAATCATATCTATGAATACAAGGGCTCATTCTGTTCATACTCATCATTTTAATGTATATGATACAGCCCTCCAAAAACAAAGGGTAAAACAATGCATATAATGAAATACAGTTTAAAAACTATCTATATGAAAATTCCCAGCCCCAAATAAACTTTATTCTAACACTCGATGTATGAAATTGCTATATTTTTTATTTAAGTTTATGGTCCCTTAAGTATATATGCCTTACATAGGATTAATACAATATAAACATATGCAGTTGTCTTTCTTTACAAACAATGATAATGCTAATACATTAACTGGCAGTTCCTTTCAGATTATACTTTCCTAAGGGAACCTCTGCCATTGGACTCACTCAGGGCTGGGGCTAGAAGGCACAGACACACCAACCAGGCCCTGTCCAACAGATGCCGGCGACTTTCTCATTTCTCTTCCCTTCTCTCTGAAACAGATCACATTTAGTCCTGGAGCTTTTTTCCCTTGTACAGGAGTCATTAGTACCTGTATGCTGAGAGACCTGGTCTGATGTAGGCCAGAGGGTCTGCTGCTGCTCTCCCAGGGTCCTAGTCAGGGCCCCCAGAAACAGCTTTTCCAAACCATCTCTCTTGTCAGTTACGACAAACTGCATCTGTGTGTGCAGCCTCTGAAAACCTCCACGGGGCCTAACAGCCTTTGGAAGAAGTCTCTGCAGATTTTCCTGCATTCTGGCTACAACAGCTTGCCCCACAGTGACTGCACACACCTTGAAGCTCTCCAACGCTTTTAGCACTTGGAGACTTTCCCCCGAAAGCTATCCTCCCCTGGAATACTGCTGTACTCTGCTCTCTACTCCATTTCTCTTGGTTTTCACAGCGCAGTTTTTATCCTAAACCTTTCTCTTATACTCTAGATGACGACAACTCTCTTGAAGGGTCTTCTATGATTTGTCTATACCAGTCGTTTTTGCATTAAAAAATATTCCTTTGTGCTGTCCAACTATTTTATTTATCTATATCTTGTCTTAGTAAATGCCATTATTCAAGGGCAAGTGCTTTTATGATGTTACATCTCAGCACAAACCCAGTTACGGTAAGTGTGCAGCAAACACTCACTGGGTTAAAGGAAGCATCGCTGGGCAAGGAGCGTTTCCTGTGAGGTCTGTGTCAGTGTATCAGGATGAACCCAGCCCTCTAGGAGTCAGCACTTGGCAACTCCGTAACAAAGGAAGAAAATACAACTACGTCTAAGAACGGAAGAAAAGAAAAAAACAAAGAAGAAGAAGAAGAAGAAAACCATCTAAACTTACCTGGGAACCAGGGGGCAGCACTACAGGGGGTATGCCATTTTCCTTGGGATTTCCAGCCCCAGAAAGGTTTGAGTGCCCAGAAGGTGATCCTAGAAGTGGAGACAGGAGCCATGCCGGATTACTCTGGCCTTGCAGTAGACTCGGACAACTGGCCACTCACCAGCTACTTGGCATCTACAGGGGGGGGGTCAACACAGGGAACCAGAGGACAGTCTCAAAACATCTTCACATCAGGCCAGTTCCTGTGCTTCTGCACCCTTTAACCGCTAGCACTGATCTAGGAGAATCTGTATCTATAACTCGGACAAGTATTGCTAAGTCTTATCTGCTGAGTAGCGAAAGGCAAACTCATCGTTCCTGTCTATCAACCGTGTGCCATCTCTGTAGCATTCCAGGCTCAGGGGAGGAAGACTAAACCAGTTACATTATTTTTGCATACCGGCTTTTCAGATGCAATACTGGCTGTCTCTGAAAAATGAGTCTGTGGGAAAACCACCACCAAAACCCACACAGAAACACCAGGATTCTCCACAAATCCTACGACTTCTCCAATCCTACCTTTCCCTATCTGCCCAATAGGTGAGATCGTCTCCCAGAACTGCCTTATGGGGCTCCTGTGAGGACAAAAGCCCGACTGTCTGACCTGTTGATCCCGGGAGTGGGGGCGAGAGGGACTCCATCACCCCGCGAGCAGGTGGGCATGGAGGTAGCCGGCTCCCTCAAAGCCGCAAAGGACTCTGCGCGCCCCAGCCAGAGGGCAGCCTTTCTCCTCTGCTCCCTCTGCTCACTCCCTAGCGGGCACCGCGCCCGCGTCACTCCCAAGTCTCACCTCTGCCCCGGGGCTCCATGGCGCCTCCCTCCTCCGGCCGGACCCGAGACGACAGCCGCGGGGGCCCACCCAGAAACCCGGGAACGCGCGCGCGCCCCTCGCCGGGCGGCCCAACGCCCTGCCACTGGGGGACACCCCCACCCCCGCCTTCTGTCCGTGCACTCAGATTTGGAAGGACCGGCCCTCCGCCCTCCTCCACCTCTGGCCGGACACAGAAGTAGGGGACTGCCAACAATGGCATCTAAGAGGCACCCAGGCCCAGCGGCTCCGGCAGACCTCGAGAATAAACTACAACTCCCAGAATCCTCCGCAGGGCGCGCCTCACGCCCCTTCCCAGAGGACCCTGCGGCGCGCCCGCTTTTCGGGCTGCTTTTCTCCTTGTCACCTGTCAGGTGGGTGGGTTCGGTTCCAGGCAAGTGCGTGCGCGTGGGTCTCAAAGAGTCTCCGCTTCCCTAGATGCCGACGCCGAGCGCGGGCCGCGCCAGACCCCGCTTCGCATGGAGCATCATGCTTCCCGCAACGGTAGCAGCCCAGGACGGCGCCGCGACCACGCGGGATGCCTTTCTGATCGCTGTGCTCCCCCGGGGGGCAAGCGCCCGCGGCTCGAGGGCTGCTTCTCCCACCTGCGTCGTCTTCTGCTGCCGCCCCTCCCTTTGTGGCCCAGGTTACCCCAGTTTACCGCAAGTAAGCAGGGATGTTTGTTGCAGGCTACACCTCGAAATAAGGAAGAGTGAGATTTCGGTCGCGAAGATCACCTCAACCCAGGAAGAGCCAGACCCTAAGAACCAGTCACCAGCTCTGCCGCCCTCAAGGAGACTGGGGCCGGAAATCCTTGCAGACTGCCCTCGAGGTCGGTGGTCCACGGCCTGGTGCAAGTTCGTGCTGATCATCCCGCGATAAAGCAGCCAATTTTCCATCCAGTTCACAGTCCCACGAGAGAAACCCTGATTAGTTTAACCATGTCTGGGATCGAACCACAAAGTCCGATGGCCTCTTCTCCAGTAGAATATCCAACTCCAAGGAAAGATTCCACGTCTCGGCATTGTTGCCTCTTGCCAGGGCACTGAGTCGAAGTGGTTATTACCGGAAAGAGAAAAGCTTTTCTTTTGTCCCCTCCTCCCTGCTGGCTGGGACACAGATAGTAAGTCATCGCGGAAAGCTGAAATCCGGGGGAATGGCCAGCCAACGAGGTAGAAGGAACTCAGCTCCTGACAATTTATTGGAACGGGGCCTGGGCTTTAACAGAGCGTAGTTGGGGCTCCCGTCGGCAGTGCATATATTAAAATTGGGACATAGCATGGTTGTAAACTCTGATTTTGTGTAAGTCACTATTGCTCGGGTTTTCACTTGTCAGGGAGCCACACTCATCTCCTAAGCTGTAGATTGGCCACGGTTGGGAGGAGAGGGAGCGTGTGAGAGAGGCACTTTGCTGCCAGCTCAGCCAGCCAGTCTCCCACCCTGTCAGTCAGCAGGATACGGGGTGGGCAGCTTTCGGTAGAAGATGGTGTGTATGGAGGGTGCCACTGGCTGATGTGTATGAGACCCCAGGAAATGCCTTTCTTGTTAATCGTCCCCATCACAAACATCGCCCTTAGTTACCAAACCACCAGCTCTCAGTGTTCATGTCCCGTCACTTCTGGAGAGCAGTCAGTGTAACTTGACTGTGCTCTGGGAAGCAGCCCAGGCTTGCCTCCTTGACTGGCCACTCCTTGCCCCCCTTAGTCTCTTCACCAGTCTCTAAACTAGTTGCATAGCATTGAAACTATATGGTGGGAGCCAGCACTGTAGTACAGCAGGTTAACACCCTGGCCTGAAGCGCCAGCATCCCATAGAGGCGCCTGTTCGATTCCTGGCTGCTCCACTTCTGATCCAGCTCTCTGCTATGGCCTGGGAAAGCAGTGGAAGATGGCCCAAGTCCTTGGGCCCCTGTACCCACATAAGAGACCCGGAGGAAGCTCCTGGCTTCGGATTGTCACAGCTCTGACCGTTGTGGCCAAATGGGGAGTGGACCATTGGATGGAAGACTCACTCTCTCTCTCTCTCTCTCTCTGCGTAACTCTTTCAAATAAATAAATAAATCTTCAAAAAAAAAAAAAAAAAAAAAAAAAGAACAACTGTGTGGTGAGCAGCGTTACCTGGAAGACGTGCTGAAACGCAGTCCTGGACCGCACTCCCGTTCAGGCCATCTGAGGTGGGCCTGAGAACTTTGATTTCCAGCAAGTTTCCTGGATGCACAAGTTGCTCATCTGGGCATCAACTAAATGTCAGAATGCCCCTGAGTTCAAACCTGGGGCCTGCCTTCTTTCCCATCATTACTGCTTAGGTGATCTTTTTAAGTTTATTTTTAATTTTTTAAAGATGTATTTATTTGAAAGTCAAAGATACAGGACAGAGATCTTCCATCCAGCCAGGGGCTTCATCTGGGTCTCCCAAGCACTTAGGCCATCTTCTGTTGCTTTCCCAGGCCCTTAGCAGGGAGCTGGATTGGAAATAGAACAGTGGGACTCATGTGGGATGCAGCGACTTCACCTGCTACACCACAACACCAACCTCTCTTGCTCAGTTTCCATGCTCTAAATATCATGCAGTTCCGGTCAGCTCCTGATGTACATCTCCAGTCTTGAGCCGCCCCCTGTCTCTATTTGGTGTTTAAGAAAGATCTCTGGCCGGCGCCACGGCTCATTAGGCTAATCCTCCGCCTGCGGTGCCGGTACACTGGGTTCTAGTCCCGGTCGGGGTGCCGGATTCTGTCCCGGTTGCCCCTCTTCCAGGCCAGCTCTCTGCTGTGGCCCGGGAAGGCAGTGGAGGATGTCCCAAGTGCTTGGGCCCTGCACCCCATGGGAGACCAGGAGGAAGCACCTGGCTCCTGGCTTCAGATCAGTGCAACGCGATGGCCATTTGGAGAGAGCGGAAGGAAGACCTTTATCTCTGTCTCTCTCACTGTCTAACTCTGCCTGTCAAAAAGAAAAATAAATAAATAAATAAATAAAAAATAAAAAAAAGAAAGGTCTCTAATGTACTTACATTCAGAATTGAACTGCTGACCCTCCTACCCCACCATAGGTCTTCCACTTGTCATTTTTCCCCACATCAATAAACGCCAGATATATCCTCCTAGGTACTCGGTTTACACACCTTGAAATCATCATTCCTGTCTTTATCTCATACCACCCCCCAATTCCTCAGGAAACCCTGCAGAACCTGACCACTCCTCATTGCTTTAACCACTACCACCCTGTTTCAGTGTCCATCTGCAAATGCTGGCTGCAAGTCCCACTCCTCTACTCTTGCCCTGTACATTGTATTCTCAACGTAATCCCTCCCCAATCTGACAAAAGCCAGGCTTTCAGGGGGCCCACAGCCCCTTCATACTCTGTACCCCGTAGCTCTCTGATCTCATCCCCTACAGCTTTCCCCTCACTTGTTCTACAGCAAGCACACTGGCCTCCTGGTCATTCTCAATCAAGTGACGCGTGCTTCCACCATGGAGGCTTTGTGCTTGTCCCCTCTGCCTTGCTATCTCCCCAGATGACCCATGTGGCTTGCTCTCTCCCCTCCTCCAAGCCTTTGTTCACCTTCTCCAAGGCCAGCTCTGAACATTCTACTTTGGCTGTGTCTTCTGTATCATTGTATTTTATTTGTTGGGTATCCTCCCACACACACCAGAGATCAAGCTTTATGGGTCAAGGCGCAGCCCTAGAATATTATTTTGATAGTCAGTAACTGAATGACAACACACTTTTCTCTGTACTTTGTAGAGAAATTAAAAAGACCTGAAATTAAAATGGCTCTCATTACTTTTCTTGGCTTTCCTTTGAGTGCCAAGCAGCCAAATATCTGCACACCTTATTTGTAAAAGACACACAACAACTGTGTTTCCTTCACAGCTCTGCTGTTATCTACATAGGCTCTACTTCAAAATAATGTGGCCCTGAAAACCGGCAGCCACCTCTCCTCCAAGCACATAAATCAGGATCCCTTGGAATAAAAACCCATTGGTCCCTAATGAGTCCCCATTGTCTCTTGCAGGTGCGTTGTCCTTGAGTTCTACATTTAGCGAAGACATCTTTTCTTCTTGTCTGTCTTTGCCTAACATCACGTCGGGAAAGCATCCTTTGGTGTGACAGTTGATATTAGACAAAGCAAATGAGGAATCTCTTAATCACCATGGAAGAATACAAAACCAAAAATGTACAGGAAAGATTTTGGTGGCAAACAGGGGAAGGTTTGCGGGACATGGGATTCCACAGGAGAGAGAGGTGCTGAAAATGCCAGGAAGTCAGACTTGGAGTGAGGTCATAAAGGGGCTACGTCAGGCATGTGCGTCATCCCTACAGGTGTCATCTCACGCCTCTGCAAGACCCTCAGCGTGTTCCACCTCAGCTGTGTGCACCTCCCGTGGCCCCCCCGTTTCCTGTCTGGGAGTGCCAGGATCTGCCCCTCCTTAACTGCCGCGGGCCAGACAACTGCACAGCTCACTTGTCTATCTCTTCTTGCCACTTTCAGGCTTGTTGAGTGTCACACGTGGGTCATGGGACCTGTCTTCCCTAGGAGTGATTGGGTAATGCAACCTAAAGGAAGGTGGGTGAGGAAGAGCGAGGGATCCAATCAGATAAATTCCTTACGCTTCCCTTTGCACATCTGTTGCTCTAAGACATGGTTTCTCCGCATAGGATGTTTGAGGACTTCATGTAGAACCAGGTAGATGCATTTGCTGAATAACCTCATAGCAGCTCAGGAAGTAAAGCCCAGTGAATAGTAGCTCACTCATTCCTCCCGGCTTCACGTCCTTTTCCTCACCTTTGCTACCTTAGGTCTGCACCTCTCAAAGCTCTTTACCCTTGCTCAGGCTCTGCTTACTCAGGACTTGAGGCCTATTCTGGGAGTATGGCTATCTGTGGCCCTGTTGCCTACACTGGTTCAAGAACAGTGGGTCATGAACAGTGACACATGGTGGAACCAGGAGCAGTGTTGACCAGGCAATGAGGGCAGAGCACAGACCTGGATCAAGTGCAGAGGAGCCTGGAGAAGCCATTGAGAGAGAAAATTATAGGGGGTCTCTGGTCCAAGCACCAAAACTTTCAAGGAAGAAAATGCATTAGTGCCTTTGTGAGCCTCAAGAATCCTCAGGATCTGTGGCCAGGTCCTTAAAGAACTCTAATATATTAGAGTAGGAGAGATGGTCGTGGGAAATTCCTGGCCACATCGGAATGAAGGAGTCCCAGTGAGGGTAGAAGGGCTGTTACCAATGGCAGTCCAGAAAAATCCACGGAATGATGCCAGGGTGGCTGCTGACTTCATAAGCAACACCCAGGGTGGACTTCTGGGACCCGGCAGATGCCGTTCTAGTACTCTGTCTGCATCTGGGAGCGGCACCTGTGAAGACTGAAGACTGTGAAGTATCTGGGGCATGGAGACGTGCCTCAGCAGTGTCTGTGGAGCCAGGGCACGCAGTGGTCTGCATCTTGTTCCTCCAGACGTTCGGAGGCAATGGTGGGAGAGAAAGGGAATTGCTGGCCTAACAATAATGCGCAAAATTTAAGCCGTGACAATGGCTCTTGCTGTCAAATTTGAGGTGCTTATTTATTTCCCTAGCCTCTAACTGCCAGGTTCTGGCGTGTCAGGTATGGACAGAAGCAACGTAAGCCTGACCCTTAAAAATATCTCACAAATTCCTCTAGCTTCCTATTCTTCCTTGATGGTGACTTTGGAGGCTAAATGTTTTGAGTGATGAGGATGAAGTAAGACAGACTGGCTAGCACCAGAGTTTATGTGAGACACAGGTGTTACTTGGGGGCTTGTTTGTTACTGCACAGCAGACTCCTCTTTGATAATGAAGAATGAGGATCTTGCTGTCATGGGAGCCTGGCAGGTGTGGGCAGGGCTGTGGAAATTCAGAGAAAGGATGTGAGTCCAAGAGGTGTTTTGAATGGCGAGAACTTTGTAAACAGAAAACTCACTCATTCAGATAAATATTTATTGAGCACCTATTATTTGCAAGGCACTGTGTGCGATACAAAGACCTGTAAGTCACACCTCCAAGTGCTTACAATCTAGTTGAGGAGAGAATACATGTACATAAATTATGAAATGAGCAAACGTTGCGGCATAACGGTAGAGAATATATTTTGAAGGTAGAACTGTATTCCAGACCTGGCTCTACCTTCCTCTAGCAGTGTCACCTTGGGCAAGGTATGTAATCTCGCTAACTTCAGTGTGCTCGTCTGTAAGACCAGAGTAACAGTACTCCCTTCACAGCACGGGTGAGGGAATCGATCTGTTCCTCGTAGGACTCAGCTGAGTGTTGATCCCACGGTCAGTGCTCAGCAAGTGCTAGCTATTAGTAGTAGTACGAGGAGATCTAAACGCTGGGACAGTGCCCAGAAAAGCTCCGAGAGAGAGGAACTGACAGCTATAAAAACAGCTGTTCTGAGAAAACAAAGCAAACAGCGCTGCTCTGATGTCATTCTGCCTCCCCTCTCCTGCTGCAGCCGTCAGCTGTGTAAAGTGCTGTGTGATACCTGGGACCTGGGTTCTCGGACCCACAGTGTGTCTGAGGCTCTCCTCCTAACATCTATCCTACAGTCAGACAAACATGTCCAAAACTTCCAATCTTTAGTTTCCTACCTTCTGGCAGCCTACGTCAGCTCTGTAACACAGTAGACTAGAGTGTTTATTCAGAACTGTGAAGCGGAGGCAGGACGGGAGCCCAGCAGCCAGAACGGCTCGAATGCGCTCCGATGTCTTGTTGAAGATGGGGAAGAGCTGAATTGTCGTGGAGGTCCTCTGTCTGACTCAGTCTATGCCCTGCTTGGCGTAACGCCGCTGATGCTGAATCACGGAGGACTTTGAGCTGAAAACCTTCCCACACACACTGCATTCAAAGGGCTTCTCTCCTGTGTGAACTCTCTGATGCCGCGTGAGCCGGCACCTCTGGCTGAAGGCTTTGCCACACTCGCTGCATTCGTACGGCTTGTCCCCGGTGTGGATCTTCTGGTGCTGCGTAAGGGAAGAGCGGTCGAAGAAAGCTTTGGCACACTCGCTGCACTGGTAGCGCGGCTCCCCGGCGTGCGCCTTCTGGTGTCTGTTCAGCGACGAGACGCCGTAGAAGGCTTTCCCACACTCGGGGCACTGGTGGGGCTTCCTGCCGGTGTGGATGAGCTGGTGGCGGGTGAGAATGCTCTTCTGGCTGAAGGCTTTCCCACACTCGTGGCATTCGTAGGGGCTTTCTCCGGTGTGGATCCTCTGGTGGCGCGTGAGGGATGAGCGGTCGAAGAAGGCCTTCCCACACTCGCTGCACTTGAAGGGCTTCTCGCCCGTGTGAATTCGCTGATGCACGGTCAGGGATGAGCGGTCAAAGAAGGCCTTCCCGCAGGCGCTGCACTCGTAGGGGCTCTCGCCGGTGTGGGACATGAGGTGCCTGCTGAGGCTGCTCCTGTGGCTGAAGGCCTTCCCGCACTCGGGGCAGTCGTAGGGCTTCTCTCCAGTGTGAGTCCGCTGATGGCGGGTCAGGGACGAGTGGTCAAAGAAGGTCTTCCCGCAGTCCCTGCACGCCTGATCTCTCTCTTTAGTGGCCACTCTTTTGTGTGGGGCTGACCCGTGCCCCAAGCTTTTCTCCCGGGAGAGGGGTTTCTTGCAGTTCGCCGCCGCCGCACTTCTCTTCTCTGTTTCCAAGCCAGCCTCTGGTGCGCGAACGTCAAACTTAGGACGCAGAGGGCTCTGTCTCCCGCACCTTTCCCTCCACGCTCCTTGGATCTCAGGCTTAGTCTCCCAGTCTGGAACAAACGGAAAACACAGATGCAGTTTCTTTTCTGGGCTAGGACCTCTTAACAGTGGAAGGAGATACTGGGATGAATCAGAAAGTTAGGTTCGATCACTACACGGCTTGGAGAGACTGCAACCTGGGAAAGAGGACGGTGGTGGGAAAGAAAACTGATTGGTGACACAGCAGTGAATAGGAAATGGTCCACTAGGAGTATGGCCAGGATAATCAGGAAAGTAGGCTGAGCGCAGAGCATGGTGATGAACCGGAACGTGAGGGTGGGAGTGGGCACGTGACCCACGGGAGCGAACAGGCATTTGATGACCACAGATGAGTAACACTTTCAGAGGTGGGAGAAAAAATAATATAAGCTAGTGGGTGAAATAAAATAAACATTTAAGCAGAGGCTTTGAGTACATGACACCCACTATCTTCCACCCTCCCCCATAAGTAACAAACAAACAAAACCTTGCCGCATCCTGTTCATATTCACCTAGAGAGATGCTCTCTGGCCATTCTCTTTGCTCAGGGCCATGAAGATCTGCTATCCAGGTCTCATCTCTTCTCTTCAACTGAAAAATCACATCGGGCTGCGGAACTGGAAGTCCTGCTCGCGGAGAAAGAAACAAGCCAGGTTGCTGCATCTGACGAAGAAGACATAATCACTCCAAAGCTTAATCCCGACCCCTAAGTTTTTCAGAGAGAAAAATGCCAAAGGCAGAAGGCATAGGCCAGGAATACAGAGTACCAAATAGTGAAACCTCAGAACAATCGTTAGGACTTTGGTTCTAAAAAAGAACAAGCAGTACTTATTCAGAAAGCTAACAAAATTCATTTGATTTTTTTTTCTTAAGATTTAGTTATTTATTTGAAAGGCAGAGTGACCAACAGAGGGAGAGAGACCTTTCATCCATTGGGTCACTCCCCAAATGGCTGTGGCCCAGGGCTAGGCCAGGCCAAAGCCAGGGACCAGGAGCTTCATTTGGGTCTCCCACATGGGTGCAGGGACCACCGACTTCTGCTACTTTTCCAGTCACATTAACAGGGAGCTGGATGGGAAGTGGAGCAGCCAGGACTTAAACTGGTACTCCCATGAGATGTTGGTGTTGCGGGCAGTGGCCTAACCCACTGCACCACAATGCCGGCCCCAACAGAATTCATTTGAATCCAAGTGTTTATTCTTCCTTGTAAAATGAATGGGAAGCTCCCAGGTTTAGCACTGGCAGGATGAAGGTCCTTGGCTTGAGGGATGAGAATGAAAAAAAATAATCTTGAATAAAAGTATTAATGACGGTGCCCATTTGGGGCTGTTTACCATCGGTATTATTGGTATTCTACTTTTATTGAAACAAGCCAGTCACGTCAGGTGTAGGAAAATGAAAGATACAGATAAAAAAGAAAAATCACATTTCATACTCTGTATTCATTGTTTCCTCTTTCCTTCTATTCATTTTGATACTGAAAGATACCAACAGATCTCCTAAAAACTGGACAGTGAAATTATGCTGGTTTGTAAGCTATGTTTCTTCACATAATAAGCTTAAAATGTTATTTCAGCTAGCACAGATCCACATCATTTTAATGGCTATGTGATACTACACTGTATAAAATAACGTAACTTCATGAATTTCCTGCTGAATAGACATATTACTCTCTGTGTAACGTTCTGCTATTAACAAACAGTGGTGTGTGAGCATTACTAAACCGAATGCTAGTGTGGAGTTGAGGGGGCTCAGAATTGGGACCTCTCCTCTCCACACCTGCTTCTGAGGCACCTGGGAGACAAGATAAAAAGAATCTGAGGATGTGGCTTAGGGCTACGGCCACAGTGGCTTAATAAACTAAGCACTGGACACACATGCTATTATTTCCTTAGCATCAGTTCCTAGTTATGAACCCATCTATTTCTGGCTATAGAAAACAGTTATGCCTGGAAATAGGCCTGAGCTCTAAACCTTCTTTGCATGGGGTCTCAACTGGGCGAACAGAGGCACTTGCCTAGGGGCCTAAGGCCCACACGCATCACCTCGCTGTGGCTTCCCGTCTCTGACTCTGGCAGGAGCTCTGTGCCCCCATATGTCACCCTGTAGAGCCTATCACAAAGGCTCAGCAGTCTCCCGTAACGACTTTCACACACTCTAGTCTGTTTCAGAAACCATTCGGTGAGTTTAAACTGATCTAGACACATACTCAAAATCAAACACATCTCTGGTGACCTACTCAGAGGCCCAGCTCCGCACGTCCACGCCCCTACCGCCATCATTTTAAGGGAAAAGTTTCTTCCTCTCTCCTCGGGCTCCCATGAGAGATCTCCTCTCTTCAAGACGGGCCATGCCTCAGCATGAGTCCTCCTGAGGGTGCTGAGGAAGCCCCCTGACTGATGAGCGGGGCCCACGCACGCAGCCTCCCCTGCCTGCCCCTCGGGAGAGCCAGCTCCCCGTGTCAAGTGCACACTCTGCTCTCTGGCCCGGCCCTCTCGCACTGGGGCAAGCTGCTGGGCGAGGGGGCTTAAGCACTGTTACTACCAGGGCAACAGTGAAGCCACTGTTGCTGCAGACCTAAGCTGCATCCTTTGACACCTGTTATCTTGTCTCTCAGGGGGCTTGAAGCACAGGTGTAGGGAGAAGTGGTCTCAATTTGTCGGGCCCCCAGCCCCGCACGAGCTCTCCCCACAGGACCCTGTCCTTACCCAGAGAGACAATGCTCTTGTAGTTCTCCAGCATCACCTCCTTGTAGAGGTCCCTCTGAACCGGAACCAGATGCCGCCACTCTTCGTCAGTGAAAACCACGGCCACGTCGTCAAACGTCACTGACCCCTGGAAACACAGCCACATTTTCTTTTACTCAAAACCCTTGTTCTGATGTGGACCAGGACAGAAAGTCATAAAGACAACCCTGGAGGGAGTGTGGAGGGTGGGAGGGGAATGGTTCTGACAAAGTAGGGTTTTGAAGCATTTGGGGAGAGCAGCGTGATCACCCTAGGCGTGAAGTTCTTGGTCACGACCCCATACCGCCATATTTACAGCTGGCATTTGCAGGCTCTTCTTCAGACCTACAGAAAGCTTGCAAGAACAGAACAAAGAATTCCCACAGAGCCTTCACTCAGCTTCCCCAGTGCTAACATTTTTCATATTTTCCTTATCTGTGTCTGCATATTCCAGAGTATACAAAAACACTGGTGGAAAATGGAATTGAAAGATAAATTTGGGTGCAAAATATTTTGAAATCCATGCATACTTTTTTTGTAATACACATTTCCCATGAGCTCTGCTGAAGATTCCTCACATGCATGGATTTTCACAAACTATTTGAAGTATCCTCGTACATTCTCCTATCTTTTCCTGAACTTCTTGAGCCAATTGCAAACATCACGTCCCTCTACTCCTAAATACTTCAGCTCATATTTTGTAAAATCAAGAACATTCTTTGGTATTATCACACTTTAATTATAAAAATCAAGAAAACAGCATTGATATTATATTACTGCTTAATCTCTGAACTTATTCAAATTGTGCCAAATTTTTTTTTTAACATTTATTTATTTATTTGAAAGGCAGAGTTACAGAGAGGCAGATACAGAGGCAGATGGTTCACGCCCCAACTGGCCACAATGGCAGGAGCTAGGCTGATCTGAAGCCAGGAGCCAGGAGCTTTTTCCGGGTCTCCCACACAGGTAAAGGTCCCAAGGACTTGTGTCGCTCCCCCTCTTCATGGAGGAACGACACTAAACCCTGCCTAGGCTTCATATCCGAGTCACGGCCAATTATGTCGCTCCCTGTCTTCGTGGAGGAACGACACAGGACCCTGCGCTGTTCTTTTGTCTGCTCAGCCCTTCCCGGGTTTGCTGCTGGTTCTTCCCGGGTTGGCTACCGTCCCTTCCACCTCCGTGGAAGGGCGGTTCCCCCTGGCCACTTTCCCCACTTCCGCGGGGGAGCGGCACACCACCGGCCGGCTCTCTCGGGGGCTGCACAGGTGTTCCTTCAGATAGATGTTCCCCTTAGATGTTCCTGGTGCATGTTGTCTCTCTCCTCCTTTATAGTCCTCTTCCACCAATCCCAACTCTGCTACCCACACGCCGAGTACGCTGCTCTCCTCCAATCAGGAGTAGGTCCTACAGTTTATTGGTTGAACTGGAGGCAGCTGTGTAGAAGCTGTTTCTCCCTTCTCAGCGCCATATTGTGGGAGAGCAGATGCATAGAATAAGTCTTAATTCCAGTAACTTAGTCTAGTCCGGGTTGCTTCCCACAGACTTGGGCCATCTTCTACTGCTTTCCCAGGCCATAGCAGAGAGCTGGATTGGAAGTGGAGCAACTGGGACTCGAACTGGCATCCATATGGGATGCCAGCATAGTAGGCAGTGGCTTTACGCACTATGCCACAGTGCTAGCCCACCAATCGTTTTTACTTTTATTTACTTACAAATCCTCAGGATAATGTTGTTAATTGGGTCGTCTTTAGGATCCCTCTTGTTTTGCTCTAATGCTCTGTGATTCTGTAAGATTACACCTTTATCCCTGGTTCTAAAACTCCAGGTGAGTCTCTGGTTACCCACAGTTCTAGGCTGGAGCATGGCATTCGCGAAAGGAACAACTTAAGTGTCCGTAGGCATAAGACTCTTCAGGGCTCCGACCTCCTTCTGGAGAGGCTACACAGTAGGTATCACATGCCGCAGCCTAACCCGCTGGGCCTAATGCCGTGTCCCAGGGGGACTTACTGAAGAATAGTCAGGACCGGAACCAACTCGCTGCCCTCCAAACCTTCCAATCAGACCCATACCATCCATTTTTAGGCAAAATACTTAGTGCCAAGGACACATGCTGTGTGTTCCTGGTGGCAGGCTAGGGGGTGCATGCTCAAGGCAAGGACAGGGCACTGAAGGATCCCTCGAGTCAAACAGGAAGGAAGGAAACGCAGTCATTCCTCAGTGTCCCCACGGATACCAAGATCCGTGGACGCTCAAGTCCTTTATCTAAAACAGCACAGTATCTGCATATAACCCACAGACATCCTGTATCCTTCAAGTAGTCTCCAGACCCAACAGAAGTGCCATGAACACAACTGTTATACTGTATTGTTTAGGAAGGAATGACAAGACAGGAAGCATGCACATGATCAGTACAGACAAAAGCACTTTTTCCAAATATTTCCAACCCAGGGGTGGTTCAATCTACAGATGTGGAACCTGTCCGTGGCTACGGTGGCGTGACGGTGCTCTCTCGTGAGGCTTCCACCTGTCTGGCTGGATCTCATCAAAGCAGCTCCAAGAAAGAGCAACGTGGTTACCTCATGGAGACGCGTGGAACATTTCAGAAACACAGAAGTCCCCTCACCTGGCATCTGGCAGTTACAGGCGCAGCAGCCATTCCCTCCTGTGCGCTCGCTTGGTAGAAAAGGGCAGAGTCCTAAGGAGGCAGGGGTGTGGGATGAGAAAGAAGGTATGAGAATGACCAGTCCTGTTCCGTCCACGAAACTAAAACTCTCCAGTGAAATGTGCACCTGCTCCCATCCCCAGTGCCCTAGGCAAAGGGCAGGCAAAGTAAAGCAGAAGCAGGAGCAGCCCCAGCCCACTCCAGAATCACAGCCAAAGGCCATGGACATTGCAAACGCGGTGCCTGCCTCACCAAGACGCTGGAGGCAGAATTCACAAGCAGAGTTCACATAGTATTTATAAAGTCACATGCAGTATTGCCCTGAATGATGACGGGGCAAAAACCATCAGCAATTTTGTAAGTGACTCTATGGACAAGACAAGTGAAGTAAAACCGATAGCCATTTCATTTCAAAGGAAAAATACCCCATGCACAGCCCCTGCCAAAGAAGCAGCCCCAAGGCAGCCACATTTTGCTCCTCGCCATCTCATTCCTGGAGCCACACGGATTAGGTAACGGGTGGGCGATGCCCAGGTGAGCAGTAGACGGAGGACATGAACTAAGAAGTGTGAGGGCAACACACAGCTGATGAGCAAAAGGACATCACAAGGTGGCCGGACCCGGGGGTGGGCGGGAGGCTTGAGGCAGACCAGAGGTTGCAAGAAAGACCCTGGGATGGACAAGATGCAGGCAAAGGGAAGAGCAGCTCAGTCACTTTAGTGAGGACGCACGGAGACCAAGACCTAAGAGTCCCTGGTGCCGCAGCCCCTCAGCTCGCCTAGTACCAACTTCCCTCATTCAGTCCTGGATTTCCCTAAGACTCTACCCTTCCTCGGCTCTGTGTGAATCCTCATCACTCACCCCTTCACTTGAGTTGGCTGAGTGGCCGACTGTCACAATCTAGAGTCTAATTAAAGCAGCGCTGTTAAGTCAAGCACCCCTGGGATTTGCAGCAGCCTGAGATCCTGTCGCCTGGGAGGGGAAGGAAGGCGCTCCTGCAGTCAGGGGCACGTGGCCACTGCTCCTGTGACTCATCCACTCATCTCTTCAACCAGGACCTCCCAGTGCCAACCACGGACGCCGAGTCAAACACTCTAAGACCCTGCTCTCGGCCTCCAGAAACTACAGGCTAGTTCACAGAACCAACATGCAAGCAGAATAGTGCTTCACTATCAGGCGGGCAGCTGTTATAAAGAGACACATCCACAGCAAACTACCAAGCGCCACGGAGGCTCACCTAACCCGGCCTAACCCGGCCTGCAGAGCAGGAGGAACGCTGCACTCACTTGGCAGACGTGGGATCTAAGGGAAGTCGTGATTTGGGAGAGAGGGCGCATTCTAGGCAGGGAGAAGCGCCAGGCTTTCACAAATAAGGAAGCAAGTCTTTAGACAGAAAGAACGAATAACCAGCATCTGTTGAGAGAGGTGCAGTCCAGGCTGTGGGCAGTGCTGGGGGCAGGAGGCCAGAGAAGCAGGCAGAGCCCACCGCGTCAAGGAGCAAGGCCCCTGTCCCACAGCGCGGAGGTCACTGAAGGACTTCAGCAGGTGTGTGTTGTCATCAGACCTGTGCTTGGGAACGACCACTGTGGCTCACAGCAGGCTGTGAAACATGTCCCTGCGCTCAGCAATTCTCTCCTAGGAGCTTACGCTCAGGAAGGCAGTACATGTGCAGTGCTTTCTACTAACCGTCACCAACACTAACCTCACGGAGGGCCACGTGCCGGGCAACTTCCCCAGTGCTTTACACATTATCATCTCACGTAACGCAGCAAAAATCGGAAATATTTTCAGCTTCTAAAACAGGAGATTTGGTTCACTGAGCCTGTGTTACTTACCAGGTATGCTGAGTATTTTTCACATGGACGATTTAATGCCATCCTCATAAATCAGTAAGGTAGGAACTACTCTACAGATTAGGAAATTTAGGTCTTGTGAGAGGCTGAGACAGAATTTGCATCCAGGTTGCACCCAACTTGCCTGGTGATTTTTAACTCTCTACTATAATAACGTACTTTCACTATAAGATAGCCACATACAGCAGACCACCAGCCTGGAGAAGAAAATCCCCACACATATCTGCACATTTAGGGAAGCTTGGTCAATGACTGGGGTATATCATAAATCATTAGGGACAAGCTCGCCACTGATCAACTGCCGACAACTCCAGTAGTCATCAACTGGATAATGACCAACTTGTGGCTTTATATTTATACAGACATATACAGATATATATATATAAAATGAACGTTAAGAGATTAAACCACAAAACATAATTACTGAGTAAAAAAGGTTATGTAATTACTATGACATTTATATACAATTAAAAATACATAAATACTATCTGCGAAAATCTGTACAGGATAATCAGTACCAAACTGTGAGTTTATCTGGGAAGACGTGGGACTAGACTGGGGAGGGATCCCCAGATTACTCCAGCTTTATATGTAACGTTTTCTCAAACAAAAACAAACTGAAGAAAAAGCACAAATAAATTCACAAAATACAGCACTGTGGCATAATGGGTTAAGTTGCCGTGTGCCACATTGGCATCCCATATGGGCACCAATTCGAGGCTGGGCTGCTGCACTTCCAATCCAGCTCCTTGTTAATGCACCTGGGAAAGCAGTGGAGGATGGTTCAAATGCTTGGGCCCCTGCACCCACATGGGAAAACTGGATGAAGTTCCTGGCTGCTGGCTCTGGCCTGGCCTAGCTCCAGCAGTTGTAGCCATTTGGGGAGTGAAACAGCAGATGAAGATCCCTCTCTCTCTGTCTCTCCTTGTGATTGACTTTCAATAAAAATCTTTAAAAATAAATCACAAAATATTACAATAAAAAGGTACAGACTTTTAAAAATACTCATTTGGGCATGCACATTTGTATGGGAAAAGGAAGAATATATATTAAAATGTAAACGAAATTTGAATGGTGGTGTTTCAAGTGATTTTTATCTTCATCTAATTTTTTATATTTTCTGATTTTTAAAAACAAGCATAGGGGCTGGTGTTGTGGCACAGTGGGTGGAGCTGCCACCTGCAGTGCCAGCATCCCATATGGGCACCGGTTCGAGAACTGGGTGCTCCACTTCCAATCCAGCTCACTGCTATGGCCTGGGAAAGCAGTGGAAGATGGCCCAAGTGCTTGGGCCCCTGTACCCACATGGGAGACCTGGAGGAGGCTCCTGGCTCCTGGCTTTGGATCAGCTCAGCTCTGGCTATTGGGGCCATCTAGAGAGTGAACCAGTGGATGGAAGACCTCTGTCTCTGCCTCTGCCCCTCTATAACTCTGGCTTTCAAATAAATGAATAAATCTTTTTTTTTCCTTTAAAAAAAAGCATACATATTTACTCTGGTGAACAGGAAAAAAGTAACAGGAAGAGCGGTGTGCAGAAAAGTTACAGCAGATCTGAGACTGTTATTCCCCGCAAGGTCTGCTCGCAAGGTTGGTCTCTGGTTTCCGGAAACTTCAATTTTCCGAGGGTTCCCTCAGAGACAGGGTGATGGCTGAGCCCAGTCAATGCGCATGGCTGAGGCTGAACATCTGCCTCACTTCTGCAGGGCCTGGAATTCTGGTATGTGCTAGGCAGAGGGTGCTTTGTGACCAACTTTCAACAAAAAAACTTGGGTGCTAGGTCTGTAACGGGCTTCCCTGGGCAGAAACTTTGCATACATGTTGCTGCCTTTTTGCTGCTAGGGGAGGAGGGTGCTCCGTGTGACCCTCACGGGAAGGACAGAACACAGGCAAACCCGCACATAGATTCCTGTGTCTTTTCCCCTTCCGATCAAGCTGTGTATCCATGCAAGATCATGGTCCTAATCTTAGCCAGTAGTTCAACCATAGGCTGAGTTCCAACCTGCTGGCCAATCCCTGAATATGGGGCAATCTTGGAGACCTCAACACAGGCAGCCAAACCCCTGGGAGCAGCGGTGGTGGGATGGGATTGGAGGTGGTCATGAACGGGCTGAGCACACAAGTGAGGAGACTGTTACAGTTAATTAAACTAGAAATTGAAGGGCTGAACAAAAGCAGTAGCAGCAGAAAAGAAGAACTACCCTCTAGACAGTAAGAACAGGTAACAGACAGATGGGAAATGGGGGTGGAAGGTGATGGGAGGGCCAGGTGACTCCCAGGTCACTGATCTGAGCGGCAGGGTGGATAACAACGTCATTCCCGGAGCTGAGCCACAGGGGACTCAACGGAAAACAAAGGAGGCTGGTTTTGAACACTCAGAATTTGACCTGATCTCATATCTCTGAGTAGGAAAACACAGGTAACTCTGCCTCCTACAAGTCAAATAAAAATTATTATTGTTAAATAAAATAGGAATTTTGAAAGACTATGGGTTTCATAATCAAAATAGAAAAGTTAATATGAAGTATACACAAAAAACTGGTAATAATACAAAGAATGCAATCTTTAGGCCTTTAATTCATATAGCTAAGTACTTTTTTCCTATTAACTATATGACTATTCATGAACATGGATCTTTTGGGATATATAAGGGGATCTTCAAAAAATTCAAGGAAAACATGTATTAAAAAAAAAAAATCTAGGGCCGAGTGCTGTGGGGTAGCAGCTAAAGCCACTGCCCGCAGCACCGGCATCCCATATGGGTGCTGGTTCAAATCCCAGCTACTCCACTTCCAATCCAGGTACCTCCTAATGCACCTGGGAAAGAAGCGGAAGATGGCCCAAGTCCTTGGGCCTCTGCACCCATGTGGGAGACCCAGAAGAAGCTTTTGGCTTCAGCTTGGCCCAGCTCTGGCCATTGCAGTCATTTGGGAAGTGAACCAGTGGATGGAAGATCTTGTTCTCAGTCTCTGCCTCCCTCCCTCTCTGTAACTCTGCCTTTCAAATAAATAAATCTTTAAAAAAAAAAAAAGAAAGGAAAAAGTATGCATTGATTTCAAAATTTTTTGCATCAAAGTAATTTCATTTTCTATGAACTTTTTGCAGTGCCCTCATATGCTTGTATCCATTCATACAAGTGTGAAAAGGAAATCCAGGGAATGGAGATAAGGCAAGTATTCCAGAAACAGGCACTAAGTATCCTACACCAGCCACATCAGGCAGAAAGCTGTTCAGGAGCCAACCTGCTCCTAGAGAAAAGACCCTAATCCGGCAAACTTTTAAAAAATGCTAAAAGGGGAGCTGGCATTGTGGTACCCCAGGTTGAGCTGCTGCCTCTGACATCCCACAAAAGCACAGGCAGGAGTCCAGGATGCTCCACTTCCAATCCAGTTCTCTGCTTATGCGCCTGGGAAAGCAGAAGACAGCCCAAGTGCTTGATCCCTGTCACCTATGTGGGAGACCTGTGGAATTCCAGGCTCCTGGCTTCCACTTGGTCCAGCCTGGTCATGGCAGTCATTTAGGGAGTGAACCAGAAAATGGAAAATCTCTGTCCCTGTCTCTCTGTAATTCTTACAAATAAAATTAAATAAATCTTTTTTTTTTTTTTGACAGGCAGAGTGGACAGTGAGAGAGAGAGACAGAGAGAAAGGTCTTCCTTTATCGTTGGTTCACCCTCCAATGGTCACTGTGGCCAGCACACCGCGCTGATCCAAAGCCAGGAGCCAGGTGCTTCTCCTGGTCTCCCATGCGGGTGCAGGGCCCAAGCCATCCTCCACTGCACTCCCGGGCCATAGCAGAGAGCTGGCCTGGAAGAGGGGCAACCAGGACAGAATCCGGCGCCCTGATGGGGACTAGAACCCAGTGTGCTGGCACAGCAGGCAGAAGATTAGCCTACTGAGCCGCAGCGCCGGCCATAAATAAATCTTTAAAAAACACTCAAAGACCAGATCACAATATAATTACTGGTTTGACAGCTTTTAACTCTCTTGGTCTATTATCTGTGGGGCTATCTTTTCCCAGAAATCAATCTTTTTTGCATTGAGTTAAAAGTTGCCAGACATTCCCAGATCATAACACTGGCCAAGCAAAACCTCAAAGACCCTGAGGGCGAACACTTTGCAAAAACTAAAACCTATGTGAAAGGCAAAAACTAAAGAAAAAAAATCCAACAGGAAAAACAAGTTTAGTATAAGTATTTAAAAACAAACAACTCAATCTGAGGAGGACAGAGCAGGGTTTGAATCTTGCTGGGAAGAGACAGAGTAATGCACATACAAATAGAAACAAAGATCTCAGCAAAACTGACAACCAGGGCCTGCACCCTGTACTGCCTAGGACATTGCTGCTTTCCATTTTGATCTGTTAAGCTTCCTCCATCCCAGGAAATTTTACTCTCGGGCCCTAGAAAGACCTCAAAATTAATACTTAGAGATACAGGAGGGCATAGTCATTAAGACCCAGGCTCTGCAGCCAGACTGCCTGAAATAAAAATCCAGCTGTCTCTTCATACCTGTTTAGCAATGTTCCTTAACCTGTCTCAGTGTGCCCAACTGCAAAATCAGAATAAGAGTGCCTATCTCGTGTATTTATCCTGATGTTTAAATAGGATGATACACATAAAGCATTTAGAATAATGTGCTGAGTAAGCGTTAGGATCAGCTAAAAGTAATGTTATTATCCCACGCAGGTAGAAATAATGAAAATAATTAATTAAACAGCATTGTTGTTGGGGCCAGCACTGTGGCACAGTGGGTTAAAGCCCCAGCCTGCAGCATCAGCATCCCAAATGGGTACTGGTTCAAGTCCTGGCTGTTTCAGTTCTGATCCAGCTCCCTGCTAATGCACCTGGGAAAGCAGTGGAGGTTGGCCCAGGCCCCTGCACCTATGTTAGAGATCCAGAAGAAACTCCTGGCTCCTGGCTTTGGATTGGCTCAGCTCCAGCCATTGTGGCCATTTGGGGAGTGAACCAGTGGATGGAAGACCTTTCTCTCTCTGTTTCTACCTCTCTCTGGAATTCTTTCAAATAAATAAAATAAATTAAAATAAACAGTGTTATTGTTTTAGAGTACGCTTAGGTGTAAAGTGTAATAATAACTTTGAAATCAAAGTATTTGGATATGCGGTTTTAAAATTTTAAAACTTTCTGAACAAATCAAACCACATCTGAAATTGTAGTTGGAACTGCTCAATGTTTAAATGCTTAAAGACAATTCTCCAAGTTCTGTTTATTAGATTATGACTTTAATAAGTTGAGCCCTGCACAAATAAAGGGTAGTGAGCATAAAAGCTTCATGGCCATTAGATGACCAGATGTCATCTTCAAGGTACTCATCGTCCGTGGGCCCCCCGCCAGGCTGACTCCACTCCTCGGTAGGGTCAAACTCCATCAGCAGTCTTTTGGTAAGCTCTCACCGGACACTCAGCCGAGCCCAGATCCACTACACTCACACTGCCAGTGGGGGGTCACCTTCTCTTTCGCCTTTTCTTTTCCCAGTCTTGGATTTTAAAGTCACTGGAGAAAGCATTCTGCAAGTTCGCATCTGTATTTCAGATGAGCCCCTACCCTGGCCTGAAAACTTTTACTGCTCCCTTCTTAGCTACACAGCTATTGCACACTTAACAGGCTGTAGCTCCCTCAACAGGGTGCAACGGGGTACGGGTGACTAAGGCACAATAAGCCTTCCTGACCATGTACTGTGGGGACGTGGGCCTCGGTGTGACTAATGCACACAACACTGTGCCTCTTTCGGGTGCCAGCCCAATACGGTTCTGCAGCACTCACCCAGGCAAAACGTGCTGTCAGGTCTCACCGTGCAAAGACCAAGCCAGCAGTTCTCCTTCAGCAGGTTTCTTGAGAAACTGCACTGCCATTTCAGATTTATAGAAAACAACCAGTCTTGGTATTGGCTGCGTGCTCCCGAGCCCCTCTCGCTGACTCATTCACCTTGTCCTCCCAAGCACAGCTTCCCTTTCTGAACTCCTCAGAAAACCGGAACCCTCTTCACTGGGGAGGATGGCTAACTTTGCTACTCCTCAGTCTAATGACGGAATAAGCTTTCTTTTTCCTTTACCCTCAAACATGTCTTCATTCCTCTGGCTCGGCACCGCTGACAAGGATCAGACTTTTGGTAACAAAACCTGCCACCTCTTCCACCATGCAGCCCACCTGTCTTCGACTGCACTGAGCATCAGCAAGAGAGTTTCATGGGAGGCAAGACTGTGTGGCAGAAAGCTTTCTAGACAGGGAACTGCTGCAAGGGAAGCCATGAGCAAGTTCTAGAGCACCTCCAGTTTAACCCCTCACCTCCCAGGGTGTTCCTATAGGGCAAGTATGGTACATAATGCATTTATCATAGTTTGTTCAAAAAGTCCAAGTTCTTTACTACTGCCAAAGGCCAATCCACGATTCAGTGAATATTCACTGAGTATCTATTGTGTCCAAGGCAGCAAGAGATGTGAGGTCAACTAAACAGCTCTGACTGTCCATCTCCAGGCCTCTGTGTCCTCCATCCAGAGCCAGGCTTCTCCCCCACTATTGCTTCCTCGCAGAACGTGTGCGTTGCATTACCCGGTCTCTCTTTGCCCCTAGACCCTGCATCTCTCTAGTAGTTCCTCCCCACACTCAAGCCTCCTCTTACCTCAAACTGTCTTCACTGAATTCCCAAGACTTCCCTCTAGCAACACAGCCCTCCTTTGGGCTTTCCTCTCATGATGGGTAACACACACCGACTGACAACACACCGTCTGCTCCTCTCCCTCACACACCTGAAAACTACCATTGCCTTTTTTTTTTTTTTTTTTTTTGACAGGCAGAGTGGACAGTTAGAGAGAGAAAGACAGAGAGAAAGGTCTTCCTTTTGCCGTTGGTTCACCCTCCAATGGCCGCCACGGCCAGCGCACCGCGCTGATCTGAAGGCAGGAGCCAAGTGCTTCTCCTGGTCTCCCATGGGGTCCAGGGCCCAGGGACTTGGGCCATCCTCCACTGCCCTCCCGGGCCACAGCAGAGAGCTGGCCTGGAAGAGGGGCAACAGGGACAGAATCCGGCGCCCCGACCGGGACTAGAACCCAGAGTGCCGGTGCCGCAAGGCAGAAGATTAGCCTATTGAGCTGCGGTGCCGGCCCCAACGCCCTTCTGATCGGATGCCAATACTCCTCTGTCCCCTCTGCAGCTTTCTGACGCCTTCCTGCTTCTTCCAGCACGCACTGTACCTGCGATCCTGCACCAGCCTTTCTTCTCCACTACAACGGCCCTAACCCTTCTTCCCACTCTGCCCCAGGAACGTGCTAGCCGCCCACGGCTCAGTCTCCAGTTCTTCTCGCAGCCCCTCCCACAAAATACGTCTACATCCAGGTGTCCGTTCTCCGCCTCTACAGAGAGAGGTCCCCAAGTCTGGTTCTAACTCCTCTTCCCAATGCACTTTGCATTTCCAAATGACTGCAAGTTCTGAATTAGGCAGTTCCCCTCACCAGCTATGGTCTCCAGCTTTACGTTTCCGGCAGAGGTTCTATTATTTTCCCCAGAGTTCCAAATTCAAACTCTAATCTCACTCTCCCTCCTCCCAATTCTAGCCAGCAGCTCCTTTTTTTGTTTTGCAAAGTCATTTGGATCCTTCTCTACCACTAACACCTTAATGCATGTCCATAATGGCTTGGTTTAGAACTAGCACCTGGGGCGGTGCTGTGGCACAGCAGGTTAAGACACTGCCTGAGATGTTGTGCAGGTGGAGCCGTGCCGCCCTGCTAACACACCTGGGAGAGCAGCAGCAGCTGGCCTGGCCGAATACCTGGATCCTTGTCACACACCTGGAAAACCCAGGTGGAGTCCCAGCCTCAGTCCTGGCCATTGCGGCCACTTGGGACGTGAACCAGCAGATGGAAGATCTGTCACTCTACCTATCAAATAAATAAAATAAATATTTTTTAAAGATTTATTTATTTGACAGGTAGAGTTACAGTGGGAGGGAGAGACAGAGAGAAAGGTCTTCCTTCCGTTGGTTCACTCCCCAGATGGCCACAATGGCCAGAGCTGCACTGATCAGAAGCCAGGAGCCAGGGGCTTCTTCCTGATCTCCCACGTGGGTGCAGGGCCCAAGGACTTGGGCCATCCTCCACTGCTTTCCCAGGCCACAGCAGAGAGGAAAGCAGCAGCGGGGACTTGAACCGGTGCCCATATAGGATGCCAGTGCCGCAGGCGGAGGATTAACCTACCGAGCCACAGAGCCAGCCCCAATAAAATAAATCTTTAAAAAAAAGAAAAGAAAAAACCTACCTATCACATATTCCTAACTGGCTCCCTGCCCCATTCCCTTCCTCTATGTTTGAACCTGACCTCTCGAATAACAGGCCCGGATCAGCCCGTACAAGCCACCTGCTGTGGGTCTTGTCCGATAGATACGATACGTTGTGCCCTGGCCCCAGTGTTCTTTTTTCATGCTTGTCATCCGCTGTTCCTGCAGTGCAGTAGAAACTCTCTCAAACCTACCCAACGCCTTGCTGCTTTTTTGGGGGCTCCCCCCAACTCCCATAAAATCTCACTGCTCCATGCAGCCCCCTCGAGCATCCGCGAGGAGGCCCTGGTCGGGGAGCAGAAAGAGGCAACCTAAGGCGTTTCCTGGGAAAGAGGGAGGGGCCGGAGTGGGTGGCACCCTAGATTTAGTGTCAATCCCCCCTACGGTCATCAAGTACCATTACGGGAAGAGGGAGGGGGTGGGGAGCGAAGGAAAACTCCAGACTTCCTACTTGAAGGTACGGGACCTGACCTACGGTGGGTAACGGCCCACCGCACACGGAACACACGCACACACCGGGTGGAGGGGCGACAACTTGGCGTCCGCACCGCTCGGAGCTGGGACATCGCCACACACACTCTGCAGGCTGGCTCCGCCCACGTCACCCCGACCTGCTCCCACAGCACCTCCCCCAAGTGCTCAGCGTCCCCTTCTCTCGGCCGAGGCGCTCACTCCGCTCCTCGAAGACACACACCCGCCACCCTCACCTCCGGCACAGAGGGCTTGGGACCGGGAAAGACGGCGCCTCGTCAGGTCGGGTAAGCAGTGCGCCTGCGCAAAGGGCCCTGGCGTCTGCGCTCCCAATCAATGCGCTGTCTTCTCATGGACTCCATTTCCCAGAAGTCTCAGCAGCCGGCGCACGTTAATATGACGTCTGAAAACCTGCGCCAGCTCCGGCTCGGGAGAAAGGAACTGGGTGGTGGTGCTGAACTCGGTCTGATGTGGCGGCCAGGGGGGCTTCACGGTCTCCCTGAAGCACTGCTTATGTGTGATGTCACGTCCCTCCAGTCTCCGACCCCGCGAGCGCACGGCAGCCTGCTTTCCTCCGAGCCGCCGGGAGGGCCCGGGCTGCGGACACCGTAGGGAGTTTCAGCCCTTGCGGATCGCTTTAAACAAAGTGACGCCCAGGTCCCGCTCTGAGGACCGAGAGTCCCAAAGCATCCCCTAGTGATCCTGATGTACAGCGGGCGCTAACTACGGAGCTAGAACTTCAGGGGAGACCAAAACTTACACAAAGAATATAAAATCCTATTTCAGGAGCAAGTCTACACTTTCATATTCAAAAAGCTTGCATTACCTACCATGAGCGTGGCGCAGTTAGAACAATAAGACATTAGTCACTGCCTTAAACGAACTCACGGGCTATTGGAAAATTCAGAATGGAAAATTATTAAATATAATGCAGCGTGTTCAATAATTATCATGCTGAACACACTATGGGAATACAATGGAGGAAGCAATTAACTATGGCTTGGAGACGTGGAAAAGACTGACTGTAACTGGTACGCTTGAAGAATGAGTAATTAGGAACAAAGAAAAGTGAGCTGAAAGAATAGCACGTGCAAAAGTATAAACCAGAGGACAAAAACGCAATGCGAAGAATTACAGCAAGATGAATGGCTGGTGGGTAAGGTTTAAGGGCTGAACATAATACCCTGGGGCAAGGTTCTAGCAAATTCTATACCACACTGGATTTGGACCTTCCTAAAAGTCAGGACATCCAGAACTGTCTGTCTGTCTGTCTATCTATCTATCTATCTATCTATCTATTTTACTGTTCCCGTCTGTGTGGTAGTTTTTATTCGTTTCGTCTTATACTGACAGTGGGAACTTTGGGGTTCTAAATGGATTTCCATCTAGAATTCTCCAACCATCGACAGGCCCTGGGCCCAAGGCTTTACTTACCGCCCCGGGAAGCTGTCAGAGTGGAAGTTTGTGTTCTCCAGGATTCAGCAGTGCAGTCAGGTTACTGCTCACTTCTCAGGTTTCTAGCTCTCGCTTCACTTCTTTTCAAAAAATCTCTGAATTCCTCACCAACTACCAGTATGTTTGTTTATAAAGGTCTTTGTAAGTTTTCAGCATTTTTAGTTTTTTTTCAGTTAAGAGGGGTTGTTCTGGCTGATTGTGTCATGTTACTGCAAAGCTTGAGAGATTTTTAGCTGCTTTTCTCAAAAAGGTTACTAAGAGCATATGTGACCTAAGCAGCCAGGAACTGACAGACATAATCTTGTTTAGAATGACAGGTGTCTCCCCGGCCCACCAACTTGGGGTTCTGCCAAACTGCAGGATATCGTGGCCACTGTTGCTATGTAACAAACTCAGTGTCTTACAGCATTGACTTTACGAGGCCAGTGGATTCTGTGGTCAGGAATTTGGTCAGTCGGCCACATAAGATGTCTCAAAGGCCAGAGGGGAGGAGGCAGGGAAGGACAGGATCTGCTGTCTCCCTCTGCAAACAAAGGCGAGAGGGAGAGTGGCCCTTGGCCAGGGATGAGAGGGCAACAGGACCACTGAGAACCTTGGCACTCAGTCACTCCACTGAGGTCCTTCAGCTCTTCTGGCTTAGCCATGGACAAGGTCAGCAGTGTCCCAGGTGGGCACATCCCGCGAGCCCCTCCTTTTCCTCCAGCAAGGTTTGGAGCAGGTGTTAAACCATCCAAGTTTAGGACATCACAGTCTTCCCCAGGTGGCATTCTGGCTGTTCATTCTTCAGGGCACGCGCTCCAGCTCACAAACTGGTCGAATCCCAGGGCCTCCCACCTTTCTTTTTCCTTTCTGCCCTTGCTCCCCAGTGTAGCTGGTATACCCGCAGCACAGGCATCACGTGGAAGCTCTCTAGAATGCAGGTTCTCAGGCCCTACCCCATACCCACTGAACTAGTTGTAACAAGCCTTGACAAGCCAGAATTAAACAGGTTCATGGAGATCCATACGCACATTAAAGTTTGAGAAGTGCTGACTTGTATGTCTTGCGCTAAGCCCCTTGCCCACTTCTGTTGATTTGCTGTTACCGTTCGGCTTAACTACTTCTTGGCATGGCTTGGTTCCTTTTTTGTGTAGGGCTTCAAAAACAATATGATAAACCCTGTAAATAGAGGGCCTCTCAGACATGGAGGCAGCTTCTCAGAAAGAACCGGCCACCAAGCTGGGTTCTCAGGGACGAGGGGAGAGGGTCCCCTTAGAGCCTGAAAGCCCTCTGTGGCCTTGCCTTAACCTCTCTTATACCTGCAGTCTAGATTTAAAGTTCCTGAAAGATCTTCTCTGTTCCTAAACGGCCCAATAGAGGAGCTGCATCTAGGAGACCTAGCAAATCTCTCTCCGAAGGAGTGGTGCGCAAACTGCAGCCACCTACTGTGTGGGCCTATGGACAGGCAGAGCCCCCCGCAGCTGTGTACTGGGGTATTTGTCTCTGATGTGGGCAGGCCGGAGACTACTCCCGCAGACCCACCGGTGTCTCCGGAACCATGGGGGTGACTCACAGAGCAGGGAAGGGGTCTCCAGCTCGGCTAGTCTGGGAGCTGTATGAGCGCTTGGGGTTCGTTAGTCTCCCTTGTGGCCCCTCTTACCTTCCCAGCTCTCCCTTCTCTGGACCCTGCTCTTCGTCCAGACAGATGCCTAGGAGAAAAGGGAATAGTTTGTTCCTGAAAGCCAGGCCCCAGATGAGTTGGGGTTTTCTTAATTTTCCCTTAAATGCCTGAACTCTGGATAGCTTTGTCTCCTTTTCTCTAGAGCCTCTATGTTCACCAGTGGGAACCCACCCAACTTGGGCTTTGCAGAAGGCTGATCCCATGAAGGTAGATGCTGGCTTCCTGATTCCTGCCCCGGGCCCTCTCCTCTGCTCAGCATGCACTCCTTTGGGACCATTGGGTTTGCTCTGGTTTATTTCTATAATGGGCACTGTGGTGATGGCCAAGTAACGAGACAGAACCCTGGCACTAAAAAGAGTGTCATAGCCTCAGTGACACCAGGGTGCTGGATCAGAAGTGGAGCAGCTGGGACTTGAACCGGCGCCCATATGGGACGCCAGCACTGCAGACAGGAATCATTGCTAGGTCAGGGAATTGCCAAAGGAGAATTACTGCAGGTAGCATCATGGAAAAATACTATCGAGACGAGCACTGGTCCACCAAACTGAAAGTAGCCTGTGACTGTGATGAGGACGTGGAGATGCAGCAGATATATCCAGACAGCCACTTGAAAGAAATGTCAATCACTCACACACCTGCTACCAACCCTAGGACGGATCATGAGTGGAATGAATGTGGAAGAAGTTTAAGCTGAAGACCAGTCCTTGTTACGCAACATGCTGTCCCCCCAGGAGAAGTACCCTTTAAATGTGATATAGAACTCACACAGACTTTGGGGAGAAATACCTCTCAGAGAAGCCATCCAGGCAAGAAAGTTTGTGAATGTGATGAATGTGGAAAGTGCTTCCATGTCCAGTGAGAACTGAGGCGCCATCAGCGATGTCACACTGGAGGAAAGCCTTATGAATGCAGACTGTGGACGAGCCTTTGGTCATCCTTCATCCCTTATCAAGCATCAGAGAACTCATACTGGAGAGAAGTTACGAACACAGTGAATGTGCAAGAGCCTTCAGCTGGAGTTCATCTCTTGTTCTACATTACAGAATTCATTCTGGAGAGAAACCCTACAAATGCAATGAGTGTGGATGAGCCTTTGGTCATACGTCATCCCTTATTAAACTTCAGAGAACTCATATTGGAGAAAAGCCTTATGAATGGCAGGAATGTGGGAGAACCTTCAGCCAGAGTTCATCTCTCATTGTACATTCTAGATTTCATACTGGTGAGAAACTTTACAAATGCAATGAATGTGGGAGGGCCTTTACTCACTCTACATCTCTTATTAAACACCAGAAGAGCTGTGCTGGGGAAAAAAAACCCTAAGAATCCAGTGAATGTAACAAGGCTTTCAGCAGGAGTACACATGTCACCAGATCCAGGAGAATTCACAGTGGAGAGATCCTACAAGTGCAGTGCATGTGGGAAGACGCCTGTCATTTGCATCAGACAAGGACATACTAAAGAGAGGCCCTGTAATGTCAAGAGAGATAGTGGATATTCATTCATACTCCATCTCTTAGCAAACACTGGAGAATTCATACTTGTGAGCAACCATGTGAATGTGACAAATGTGGAGAGGCTTCAGTGAGAAGACATAGGTTAATCAGCATCAGCATATACTAGGGAGAAGCTTATCAGCCTGATGAATTTGGAACAGCCTCCAGTCATTTGCTGTTCCATTTAAAAAAATCAGGTAACTCCTGGAGGGAAATGCTACAAGTGTGGCAAGTATGGCAAAACCAGTTATAGCAAAAATCCTGTTTGTAGTGAGTGTGGGAGAGCCCTCAGCCAAATCTCATCCCTTTGTCCAGCTCAGAGAACTCTTCCTACTATTTAGAAACCCTGGGGTGGGGGTGGGGGTGGGGGTGGGGGTGGCGCACTAGGATAATCCACCGCCTGTGGCAGGGGCATCTCATATGGTCACCGGGTTCTAGTCCCAGTTGCTTCTCTTCCAGTCCAGCTCTGCTGTGGCCTGGGAAGGCGATGGAGGAGCCTAAGTGCTTGGGCCCCTGTGCTGTCATGGGAGGCCAGGAAGAAGCACCTGGCTCCTGGCCTCAGATTGTCATAGCTCCAGCCATTGTGGCCATTTGGGGGGTGAACCAATGGAAGGAAGACCTTTCTCTCTGTCTTTCTCACTGTCTGTACCTCTACCTGTCAAATAAATAAATCAAAATCTTAAAAGAAAAAAAGAAAGAAAGGATATCCTGGGAATGTAGTGCTTGTGGAAAAGCCTATGGTTGACGTTCCACCCTTTTGCACATGAGAGAATTTATAATAGAATTGAGTCTTTGGCCGGTGCCGCGGCTCACTAGGCTAATCCTCTGCCTAGCGGCGCTGGCACACCGGGTTCTAGTCCCGGTCAGGGTGCCGGATTCTGTCCCGGTTGCCCCTCTTCCAGGCCAGCTCTCTGCTGTGGCCCAGGAGTGCAGTGGAGGATGGCCCAAGTGCTTGGGCCCTGCACCCCATGGGAGACCAGGAGAAGTACCTGGCTCTTGCCATCGGATCAGCGCGGTGCGCCGGCAGCAGCGCGCCGGCCGCAATGGCCATTGGAGGGTGAACCAACGGCAAAGGAAGACCTTTCTCTCTGTCTCTCTCTCTCACTGTCCACTCTGCCTGTCAAAAAAAATTAAAAAAAAAAATAGAATTGAGTCTTTGAATGTAAGGAGTACAGGTCAAGCCTCAGCATTGAGTAGTCACCTAAGGGAAACCCTGGGAGCTTAATGTATGTAAGGAAAGTCCCTTTCAGACTTGAGATTCATAAAACTAGGGCTGGAAGGAGGCTGAGAAATCACTTTGTCCTGTGATCTACCTAGTGGAGGCCATTTTTTATAATTGCACTTGTGCCTTGTGTCCCCTCCTGCTATAATAGGGTGGGATATCACCAGTGGGTGAGGAGATAGACTGTAAGATAGGTGGAGGGGCACCAGTGATCTAGCCCATCCACAGTTTAAGTCCAACAAAGTGCCACGCTCTGGCCTGTGTATACACCTGCCAGGGCCAGGCCTCCTTCCTCTGGTTCACAGCTGTGGTTTGGGGAGTGAGACCCTGAAGGCCTTCCCTGTACACCTGTACCCCCATGCACTCGTTCCTCTGTGACACAGGCTGCATTTCTCTACGATGCAATAAGTGGTCTCCACTTGAGCAAAAACTAAGTTTCAGAGCCTCTTCATGCTACTGGATTTGGAAATTTTGAAATGAGGACTTCAAAAACATAAAAACCACTAAGATAAGGGTATTATTTAAAAATATTATTCTAAGTAAAAGGAGGCAGTTGCCAGATACCACATATTGTATGATTTCATTTATTAGAAAATTCTAGAAAAGGAAAATCTTCAGAGAGAAAGTAGATTCGTGGTGGTGCAAGTGGGAGTGACCATAGATGTTAGGAGTCGTCTTACTGGGGTGATGGAAATGTCGTGAAACTGGATTATAGTGATAACCGAACAAACTGGTAAGCTCATTAAGATGATTGAGTTGTACCCTTACAATGAGTGAATTTGGTGATATGTAAATTCCACCTCAATAAAATAATTTTTGAAAATAAACTACAAAGATACACCAACTATTGCAAAACTGATTTTTCTATCTTGTTACTTAAGCCACCCATGCAGCTTTGCTACTACTTTTTTTTTTTTTTGAAGATTTATTTTATTTATTTGAAAGACAGAGTTACAGAAGAGAGGTAGAGACAGAGAGAGGTCTTCCATCTGCTGGTTCACTCCCAGATGGCCGTAACGGCTGGAGCTGTGCTGATCCGAAGCCAAGAGCCAGGAGCTTCTTCCAGGTCTCCCACGTGGGTGCAGGGGCCCAAGGACCTGGGCCATCTTCTACTGCTTTCCCAGAGAGCTGGATCGGAAGAGGAGCAGCTGGGACTAGAACTGGCACCCATATGGGATGCTGGCGCTTCAGGCCAGGGCTTTAACCTGCTGTGCCACAGCGCTGGCCATGCAATTACTTTTTATTTTCTGCAATTTACTAAATTTACAGGGTCTCATAACCTTGTAAGGCTATTCTTTCAAGTTCATGCCATGTTGCTTCTGCAGCTTAGGTGGAGAAGCCAAAATCAGTAGCTGGTAGGGGACCACAGGAGTCCTGCCTGATGACAATGAGCTTGTCTTAGGATAGTGCTTTTAATGTCCACAAGAGCCCGGAGCCCAGAATGAGGAATCAGCTCGGAGTGGGTGCACGCAGACTGTCCCAGGCAGCTGGACAGCTGAGGTCAGCATGCCGATCCTGCGCCTGAAAGTCACACAAGGATTTCTTTCTGGATAGCCAAGGTTCAGAAGCAGGAACAGCAAGGGTTTTACAATACTCACAGCTCCTTTGCTCCACTTCTCCTTTTCTGCCCAGGGCCCCTCTCCAGCACCTACTCAAGTCACCATGCCTGCACGCTTACAATTCTGTCGCTGCTTTTTGTCCCATATCTGCCCCTTCGTCAGGTGGATCTCTGTTGAGTTAACCATCCTTATCCTCCTCTCCCCCAAACCCTTTGCTAGGAGACAGTCCCCCACGCTTCAGCTTGTCATCTGGGGCCTTCCTCCGTCTGCCCAAGCTCTGTTGCTCCCGACAGGAGCCTCCATTGCAAACAGACTGGCTCCGCTCCCATCCCTCCCACATGCCTCCAGCCTTCCCAGCCTGCACACCCTTCCCCAGGCTGTCCCATCAGCCGAGACTGCATTCCCCACTTACAGCTAATAGGAACTGTGTGCCAATGCCCCTCTTATTTCCAATCATAAGATCACTTGTGTAGGTAACTTTTGCAAGGATGTGTATCTAGACTTGGGCTAACTCTTCCCTGTCTTGATCTGTTTACATACTTTTTCACTGATCATCTTACACGCTCTTGTTTCCTGAACCAGACCACCCACTACTTCAGTTCACAGCTCACATTTAGAAATGTGTACAGAATAGGTGCTCATTAACCATGTGGTAACTAGAAAAGTAATTTGTGTTGCCCAGGGCCGTCCCTAGTCGGACTGGCTGACTCCAACTTCAACCGCCTGCTAATGCACACCCTGGGATGATGGCTCAGGTACCCGGGTCCCTGCCACCCACGTGGGAGACCTAGAGACTGTGTTCCTGGCTCCTGTCTGCCCAGCCCAGGCCCTGCGAGTGCAGACATTTGGGGAATGAACAAGTAGATGGCACCCCTCTCTGTCTCAAGTTAGTAATAATAAAACAAAGTAAGCATGACCCAGAGCCGCGCTATGCTCGTGTGACCGAATATCGGAATCAGAATTGACTCCACACACGCGTGTGGAATCCAGCGTAATCTCAGCGTTTCATCTGACAAACTTCAGACTCAACACCTCTCTGTGCTAGTCCGTGCAGCCTCCCCCAACGCCCATCTTAACACTTTCCAGGACCGCGGTGGGCGGATCCGGCTGACCCCGCCCCTCCGGGCGAGACAGACGGGAGCTGGCCCCGCCTACGCCCAGCCAGCCCCAGCCCCGCCCTCGGGTCCTAACGCGAGGACCCCCCTCGGGCTGTCCGCGGCGCGCCGGTCTCGGGCAACGTCGTGGCTAATCAGGACAGTCCTCCTCCAACCCCTGTTTGCGCTGAGGCTTGGCTCTCGGGTCGCAGTAATTCAGCCGCGGGCCGAGCCTCGCCGTTTGTCGAGGAGCAGTCGCGATAGGCGGTGAGGAAGGCTGCCCCGAGCGGCGGCAGAGGCTCCAGTCCGGCTCCAGCATGGCGGCGGCGGTGCTAGCCGCGCGCTGCGTCCCTGGACTGTGTGGGGTGCAGGCGGGTGAGCGCCGGGAGGCCGGGGACGGGGTTTCGGAGGGGGGCGGTTGCAGGGGGCTCCGGTTCCTGGGAAGGGGAGGGAAGCGAGAGAGCCCCCAGCTCCTCAGACCGGGCTGCCATCCCGCCGAGCCCGCTGTGTGACCTTGCGCGCATCCTCTCCCTCTCTGGGCTACGCGGCCCTTGCCTGTAAAATGAAGGTAAAGTGGACACCCTTCACCAGGTTTCCTTTGTGCGTGCTCGGCGCAGGGGAGTGGGAACTGGCGGGCGTCGCCTTCCCGGCGACCGCGACCCACAGGTTTCTTTGCTGATGTCGACGTGGGGTTCTAGGCAGGGGCCCGCCAGCGAGGCTGCAGGAACACAGACGCCCGCCCTCCGGCTGGAGTCGGGTGGGAAGAGTGTCGGTTTCCGATGGTAACGGACGGCATGGTTGGAACATCAGCACCTTTGGCTGTCACCCTCCTGCTCGCCACGCAGGGGGCAGGGGGCGTGCAGCCCGGGGAAGGGCAGTCTGCGTAACTGACCTCCAGGACCCGCTTCGTGATCATCCGTGCCTTCCCTGTTCCATTTTACCCTAGGCCCACGATCCGGCTTTCTGGAGTTCTGGAATCCAAAGACCTCCCCCTCCTCTCCGAAAACCAGAAAGTCCCTTTCTGTAACTCACTTGCGGCGGCATTGGACAGTGTTCAGCTGTGTTTTTTGTTTTGTTTTGTTTTGTTTTTCTTTCAGAGTTATTTATTTATTTGAAAGGCAGAGTAACACAGAGAGAGATGGAAATGTAGAGACAGAGAGAGGTCTTCCATCCGCTGGTTCACTGCCCAATCGGCCACAATGGCCGGAGGTGCGCCGATCCGGAGCCAGGAGCCAGGATTTTCTTCCGATCTCCCACGCTGGTGCAGGGGCCCAAGGGCTTGGGACATCTTCCACTGCTTTCCCAGGCCATAGCAGAGAGCTGGATGGGAAGAGGAGAAGCCGGGATTCGAACCAGCGTTCACATGGGATGCCGGCCCTGCAGGCTATGGCTTTACTGCTACGCCACAGCAGCGGCCCCTTGGCTCAGGTTTTTTAGAGTATATTCACAGAGCTGTGCAGTCGGTGGCCCAAGTGCAGAACATTTTCATCCCCCCCCACCCCACAAGGAAAATGTGTACCTCGTGCATCACCTGGCGGCCCCCCGACTGTTTATACGTAGCTCTCTGGTTGTTCTAGACATCTTATGTAAATGAAGTCTTGTAACATTCGTTCTTCAGTGGCGGACTTCCCTGTTTCCAAGTTTCATCTGTGCCCGGGTAGCGTGTGTTAGTACTTAGTTCCTTTCCAGGATCAAGTGACTCTGTCCGTAGGAACATACCACCTTCGTTTATCCATTCATCGGCACTTGAGCACCCGGGTTGTGTCCACCTACTGGCGATCGTGCCTACTATTGCTGTCAGCATCTGTGTGCCATGCCTTGTTGCGTGCGTATGTTTTCTCGTGTAGATTCCTAGGAGTGGAATTGTTGGGTCAAATTGTAACTCCGTGTTTACCTTCTTGAGGTACCACGAGGCTGTTTTCCCGAGTGCCAGACATGCCCCCAACAGCGTCTGGGGGCTCCGATTTCTTTACCAACACTTGTTTTCTGTGCTTTTGAGTATAGCCGTCCTGGTGGATACGGAGGATCAGTATGCCGTTTGATTTGCATTTTTCTGGTGGAAAAGGAGCAGATTTTCACGTGTTTATTGGTCCCTTGTGTATGTGTGGAGAAATGTCTACTCAAATTTTTACCCATTTTAGAATGCGTTGTGAAACTGTAACAGTTCTGGCCGGCGCCGCGGCTCACTAGGCTAATCCACCTAGTGGCACCGGCACACCGGGTTCTAGTCCCAGTCGGGGTGCCGGATTCTGTCCCGGTTGCCCCTCTTCCATGCCAGCTCTCTGCTGTGGCCAGGGAGTGCAGTGGAGGATGGCCCAAGTGCTTGGGCCCTGCACCCCATGGGAGACCAGGATAAGTACCTGGCTCCTGCCATCGGATCAGCGCAGCGGCCATTGGAGGGTGAACCAACGGCAAAAGGAAGACCTTTCTCTCTGTCTCTCTCTCTCTCACTGTCCACTCTGCCTGTCAAAAAATAAAAAATAAAAATAAAAATAAAAAAAGAAACTGTAACAGTTCTTTGTATTTTCTAGATCGGTTTCCTTATCAGATACATGATTTGCAAACTTTCTGTCTCAGAGGGAGAAAGGAGTATTGCAGGATCAGGAAGCTGTCCCCAGGAGGTGACAGTTCACACAAGAGCCTGGCAGAGACGCAAAAGTGCCAAGAGCAGAGTGGGTTTGAGACTACACTTCCGGCCTGGCTTGTAGAGAGAGTGGTGAGGAGAGACATGAGACAGGAGGCTGGTGTGGGTGCTTGGGGCTGTGTAGCCATTGCAGGTTGCGCCAACGAGGGTTGACTTTGTTCAGCAGCCAGTAGGGAGCCCAAGAGTGATCTATCAGAGCTTGAAGTGACCAAGCTGTTGTTACAGGAAGGTGGCAGGTTAGAGGGGGAGAGCTGGAAAGCAGGTGGAAGACCTGTTAGGAGGCTGATGCCACCGTGCGGCTGAGAGGGGAGGCCTGTGCCCTGCGCGGGGAGCATGCAGGCCATAAGCCAGGGTGAGCTGCCGGGTGGGCCGGTGTTTGAGGAGGCGCTGTAGGCCTTGGTAATGGTTGGATGTGGGGGTGAAGGGGGAGGATGAGGTGTGATGCCGGGTACTTGGCCAGTAGTCGTGGCGCCCAGAAGTCACTTACTCACTTGGGAGGCTTCCTGTATTCTGTCCTTACTAATCTTGTGGGTTACAGTTTAAAAGCTTTCTTTTTCCTCTTGTGGAAATGTATCTTTAAAATGTTTTCCTTTCAATTTACAGGTCTTCTGTGGTCCAGGCAGCTTTCCCTAAACACCTTTCCAGCAGCTTCTGTTTTGGCGTGGAAGACTGCTCTCAGCAATGGTGAGGCTCATTTATCCAACTGCCTTTTCTCGTAAGATCCTGGGTGAGCGTGGTTTCCGTAGTTTTTAAACATGTAGGTGAATGAAGCACATTGCTTGTAATGGAGGGGCCTGGAGTCCCGAGTGTTTTTCAGGCATTTTGTGATCAGTTGTTAGAGTTCCAGGCTCTCGCCGCTGCAGCAGTCCCGTCTGTGAGGTGGAAAGCACACTGTCCTGGTCGGTCCTCACGGCTGTTTATCCGAGGGAGTCTCTTCCTGCGTGGGGGAAGCGCATCTTCAGTGACTTGGTCAGGATCACACGGGATGGGACCTGAGCTGGTGGTAGCTGCACGTCCCACAGGCCTAGGCCTCGAGCCCACCAAGTGTGGGCCCCTCGCTCTCCACAGAGTCGGAGCCAGCCCCTGCTGAGCCCAGGCTGTGCTGTGGTCACTCAGTCTTGCCTCTTCCACGCGGAGCAGAGTCGGAACCTCATGTATCCCTGAGTCCGGAGCTCTCTGAGGGCTGGGCTTTGCTCACCCCCAGAGCACCTTTCCATCAGGCGCGTGTGACTTAGAGATGCCGGCAGGCCTGTGGGTTGGTCCGTTCACGCCTGAGTTGCTCACCCTGCCCTGTACTGTGAGGCAGTCGTTGTCTCCATCTGAGCTGCTGTGGGGCCTAGAGGAGAGTGTGTAGGATGGCCGAGAGGAGCCCCTGATGGAGGGGCTAGCCCCGGAGAGGGCCCTGGCGGCCGCTTGGTGGTGACGACAGTCTGCACTGGGCTTCAGAAAGTGACTTAGCGCCAGCAGCTGTCACCTCCTGTGAAAGTCACACGGAGTTTATGTAAAGTCACTGGGAGCAGCAGTGTATTGAAGTGGGTATTTCTCAACTCAGGTTAATTTCTCTCTGCTTTTAACAACTGGATCTCTATAGGCTAAAATGTTATTAACTGGGGCTGGCACTATGGCGTAGCTGGTAAAGCCGCTGCCTGCAGTACCGCCATCCCACATGGGCTCCGGTTTGAGTCCCGGCTGTTCCACTTCCGATCCAGCTCTCTGCTATGGCCTGGGAAAGCAGTAGAAGATGACCCAAGTGCTTGGGCTCCTGCACCCACATGGGATACCTGGAAGAAGCTCCTGGCTCCTGGCTTCGGATCAGCCCAGCTCCGGCCATTGCAGCCATTTGGGAAGTGAACCAGCGTATGGAAGAAAAGCAGTATTTTCTGACTACTTTTTTTTTTTTCTTTTTTTACTGGCAGAGTTAGACAGTGAGAGAGAGAGAGACAGAGAGAAAGGTCTTCCATTGGTTCACCCCCCCAAATGGCCGCTGCGGCTGGTGTGCTGCGCCGATCCGAGGCCAGGAGCCAGGTGCCTCCTCCTGGTCTCCCATGCGGGTGCAGGGCCCAAGCACTTGGCCATCCTCCTGCCTTCCCGGGCTACAGCAGAGAGCTGGACTGGAAGAGGAGCAACCGGGACAGAATCCGGCGCCCATATGGGATGCTGGCACTACAGGCAGAAGATTAGCCTAGTGAGCTGCGGCGCTGGCTACTTTTTTTTTTTTTTTAATTTTAAAGATTTATTTATTTGAAAGGCAGAGTTAGAAAGAAGGAGAAACAGAGAGAGAGAGATCCTCCATCCGCTGGTTCACTCCCTAAATGGCTGCAAGCTAGGAGCTTCTTCCATGTCTCCCACGTGGGTGCAGGGGCCTCAAGATTTGGATCATCTTCGACAGCTTTCTTAGGCACATTAGCAGGGAGCTGGACGGGAAGTTGAGCAGCTGCCAACCAGTGCAGTCTGCAGCTTCAACTGATGCGCCACAGCGCCGGCCCCTCTAACTGCTTTCTATTGAGTAATTTATTAAGTGAGCTAATAGGTTCAGAGGACCTCAGTGTGTCATCTGAGCTCTGCCTCCATGCACTTGAGTAGTTCATCCGGAGTTGAAATTGGTGTTTCAGTCCCATCCACTAAGCAGTCTCAGACCCTGGGCCAGTCCCTAGCTTCATGGGCCTATGTGCTTCTTCTTTTGTGAAACAAAAGGGTGTCATTAAGTGATCTTTAGAGATTAAAAAGATCATTTCTTTATCTTTTTCAGTATCTATATGCAATGTAGCTGTTTTGATAAATTAGTGCAACCTTTTCCCCCTAATACTTACCTAAATTGTTTCTGATTGCCATTGAAGATCCTTTCTGGTGTTTGGCTCTGTGGCGAGGAGCAGCTGTTGCTGTCTTCTTAACTTTACTTAGACTTGAACATAACTGTAGTTCCTGAGTAAGCTTTCTTCTCCCAAGAGCTATCTTCACCCCTTCGTCACTTCTCCGTAGCCTCCGGCCTCCTGGCCAGATGCAGAGCTGGGGAGGGCGTGCTGTTCTTGTCGGACTGCTCCCGTGTCCTGGCATCTGCCTGTTGCACTCCCCTACCTCTTCCTCACAGGACACCCCCACCGTGGGATTGATCACGTGCCTGCTTCCAGCATATGGCTGCTTTTAAAAGTCACGTGTGCATGTCTGGTGAAAAGAATTCCAAAAACCAGAAAAATGCAAGCCCCTCATAGACAGCCTTAAATGCATATTTCTTTCGTACAGGCATCCACTGTTACCAGTTTCTTGTATGTACTCCTGGATTTAGTCTATGAACTATACTCCTACCTCCTGTTCTGTTTTTTAATCATAAAAAATGGGGTATTCTGTTCACTGTTATGCACTTTGCTCTCACTTTGTGCCTCTAACCTGGTCATTTGCAGACAGCAGAGGGCGCTGTTTGCCCAGAGTGGCCTGTGCAGAAACCCTGGTGTGGATGTCGTCTTCATAGACAGCTGTGTCTATTATGTGGAGGCACTACAGCTTCTCTGGGATGGGTATTTATGTTGTTATCAGTCACAAGTTTGTTTTAGTTTCAAAAGAAAGACTGTCCTGATTCTTAAAAGTGCAGGGTGTTGGTGACTTGTTTTTGTTGGTGATGCTTGGTGCTGGCAGTTTCTCCACCGCCGTGGCGTGCATGCGTCAGCAGCTGTGCTCCATCTGCCCACAGGCCCGGTGTCGTCGCGGGGAAGCAGAGACAGCCGTGGAGACGCCAGCCTGAGCCACGCGCTGCAGACACAGTGCTGGATTTCTTCTCCCAGTGCCTGGACGGGCCAGCAGCACAGAGCCTACAGCTTCTTCACCAAATGTACGTAGAATGGCCACGATCTTCCCGCTTCAGGAAGCAGGAAAAGAAAAGGTGTTTTTGTCTCTGAGTTTTTCTTCTTCTTTCATAAATGAACTAGTATTTTAGTGATTAGTTTATGATGAACCATTAAAGATATTGCTAGAAATAAGCCACATGCTACCAGTTGCACTTGAAGAACACTGGTTTACTTTGATCCGCTCACTGGGCACCTTAGCGTGGCCCAGATCCCCTGCTGTTTTAGATTCACACCCAGAATGTACCCATGCGCTGGTTGGTTGTGCCTTAGTTGAGCTGGCCTTGAAATTTGGATTGAATTCACAATTCAGCATTAGGGAGATGAAAAGAAATTAGGGTTATAGAGATAGTTCATGATCATTTCAGATTATTCAGTAAATATAGAAAAAAATGAAAACAATCCCCTTTATTCCTACAGGTGAAATACCGGGTTTGCTCTTTTTCTTACGCAGCAGTGTCCTGTGTATTTCTCCGTGGCCTTCTAAGCAGTACTTAGGCAGTGCCACGGTCCATACATAATATAAAAGACAAAAAGTACATACAAATATGAACCAGTAGACCCCTAAGTACTCATTTAAAAAAAAAAAAAGATTTATTTATTTGAGATGTAGAGTTACAGAGAGAGGGAGATACAGAGAAAGGTCTTTCATCTGCTTGCTCATTCCCCAAATGGCCGCAAAGGTTGGAGCTGGGTTGATCCAAAGCCAGGAGCAAGGAGCTTCTTCTGGGTCTCCTACATGGTGCAGGGGCCCAAGTACTTGGGCTATCCTCCGCTGCTTTTCAAGGCCATAGCAGAGGGCTGGATCAGAAGTGGAGCAGCTGGGACTCAAACCAGCACCCATATGGGATGGTGGCACTGTAGGTGGCAGCTTTACCCATTACGCTACAGTGTTGGCCCCCTAAATACTCATTTCTACCCAGATACTGGGTAGACTTTGACTAGAGTTCAAGGTGAATTGAATGTCTTGTGTTGAAGTAAACATAATTCAAGCATTTACAGAATATAGCAAACGGTCTAAATCCTTAAGATATCTGGGATCAGACTAAAATGTTGCCTTGCATGTGGACTTTGAAAGCTGTATTTAGGAAGGTTAGTTACTGATTATCTCAATGGGGGCAAAGAGGACAGGGAAGAGACCTGCATCAGATGATAAAATGCCAGGAAAACAAATCTACTGGTAAGAGAGTAGGATTTAGTTGTTGGTCGTCTCTTGTGGGGGAAAGTAATGGGATTTTCTGCCCCGGCGTTCCAAGTGTAACCGTGCGGTACATGCAGACATTGATTCAGTCTTGCTTTCATTCCCTCAGCGATGTGGGGAAGCTGGCCTCTCTGGCTTTGTCGTTCAACAGAAGATCATAGACCATTGCTCAAAAACTATAGCATTTGTAAAAGGCCTGCTTCATTACAGTGACAGCAGACGAGCTATGGAAAGGTGCTTTAGCAGAGACTGGCGCTGGAGCAAGAAAAGGAAGAGGCAAAAGAACAAAGAGAAAGAGAAGAAAGGATTTGAACAGGGGTCAGATCATTGGTGAAGGTAAAGCTATTTATAAGAAGTTACAGTGCTTTTGAAAATCTTCCCCCCTAACTTCCTTTTTAGGGATGTTTTACAAACTAGAAGCATCAAAACATTTCTCATGGAGAACTTTAGAGTCTGGCTGGATGACTTACTCATTGCCTTGGGGATTCTGGGGAGGAAAATCCCATAGAAAGGGATTCATCCAGTTATTCAGTGAATTTTAAGTGTCCCTGTGTGGAATTTCTTTTGTCAATTGCTGTCTTCCAAGAGTTTAGAATTCATGCTGGAAGATGAAATAAATGGAGAGTTGGCAAATTTTCTCTGCAAAGGAAAGATAGTAAATATTTCAGCTTTGTGAGTCTAATGATCTCTTTTGCTACTATTCATCCTTGCTGTGACAGCACAAAGACAGCCGTAGCCAAAACACAGCAGTTTCCAATAAAACTTCATTTATAAAAACAAGTGGCCTGGAGGCCTTGGTTTGCCAGCCCCTACAACACGACTGTTTATACGTGTGCTTTCTGAGGAATACACATCATGTTGTGTACTTGATCTGCTCCATGTTGTGCTGTGGTTGTTGACACGTCATCCTCCGCGGTAGCAGTCTTCCCGGAACAAAGCACCTTGTACTGAACTTCCTAGCGTTGGTGTCTACACGGATGTTTATGAATTACCTGCATCTTTTGAGTTATAAAAACCATGTGGGTATACTTTATCTGAAGAAAATGCAAAGATTACAGAGAAGCCTAAAATCCCCTCAATTCCTTTCTGTCTCCCCCAATCCCATTCTCCTGAGGAACCCCTGGCCTTTTTTGGTTTTTCCATCAGTATTTATAATGCTTTTATATGCATTAAATACACCAAAAGAAATAGGACTTTCCCCCTTTTCTAAAAATCATAAATTGTATCATATGGTATATGCTGGCTTGCAGTTTACTTTTTTTGCTCAGGATCAGATCTTGGAAATTACTTCGCAGCTCTCTAGAGCTTTCTTGTTCTTTTGATTTTGTACACAAAGTTCATTCCTCATTGTTCATGTAACCATTCCCCTTTCCATGGAGAATTAGAGTGCTTGCATTTTTGGCCTTTATAATAATGTTTCCATGGACTTCCTGTCGGCACACAGGGGCCTTGTACTTACCTGTGAGTGTTTCTCTAGGTAATGCTGTGAAGTGGAGTTACTAGATTGTGTGGTTGGTGCATTTAACATTATTTTAGATAGTGCCGAATGACCTGGCATCAAATTAGCTTGAGCTTGAGCTCACCAGCCGTGTTTTGTTGTCTATGTATGATATTGCCTGGCATTTTAACATGTAAAAAAATGCCTTTAGAAATTCTTACTTATGTATGTTGTTAAACCCTTAGGACGTTCTGGTTTCCTGTGGCCTGGTCTGAATGTGCCTCTTATGAAAAATGGAGCAGTGCAGACCATTACCCAGAGAAGCAAGGAAGAGCAGGCGAAGGTGGAGGCCGACATGATCCAGCAGAGAGAAGAGTGGGACCGGAAGAGGAAGACGAAGGTTAAACGGGAGCGAGGATGGAGCGGCAACACGTGGGGAGGCGTCAGTCTTGGGCCCCCTGACCCTGGTCCCAACGGAGGTAGCAGAGTTCTGGTTTCGCTTGCCTTTGTGACAGAGTACTTGTGGTTCAGAATTCCCTTGAAATGATCTTATTTGCTTCTCTGTTTAAATTACCTTTTTCCAAAAGATGATCTGTGCATCTTTGAGATAATTTACCACAGTATTATCTCCGTGGCACCTTATGGAATGCTAGAGGCTCATGACCGAGTAGTCTCCCCAAAGGTTGGCAGACACTGGGTTCCCAAAGTCTTTATCATGTGGCTTCTCGGAGCCTTACATGTGGTAACGCACATTACGGGTCTGGAGGAGCTGCCTGAGGATGCAGCTTTCCCAACACAGTTGGCTGCAGGGGTCTCTCTGGACTCTCAGGGCTTGCGAATGCTGCCTGCAGTAACAAAAGCCAACAAACCTAATAGCTCTCGTTAAGCCTCATAAAAGTGCATGTGAAACCAAGAGTGGTGATCTTTAAGCCAAATAAAAGTTTTCCTCCTTTTTGAGTGTGTTAAAAAGTAAAGGTCATCTGGAAAGCCCATTCTTACGAATGAGTAGAAGAAGGGACAGCAGTTTGGCTTCCAGAGGAAGGGAGAGGTGGAGACAACAAGATGCAGGTGAGCAGGTCCAGCCTGGCAGAGGGCGAGGCCGCCCGGGCCTAGGAGCAGAGTTAGCAGAGGCAGGGTGCAGGTTCCTGCGAGCCTGTGTCTGCAGGAAACAGGTGGCTGTCGTGTGGTGCCTGGTGGAGAAGCTGGAGTCACCGCTGTGAGAGAGAGGGCATTGGTGACGTTGGCCCCTAGAAAGTTCTGTGGTGTGGAGGTGAGGGAGCTGGCAGGCTTCAGAATTACACAGAGGGGAAGGAGCTGGGCAGAGCTTAGAGCAAAAACTGACCCTGGGTGAATCCTTGTTGACGCTGACTGATGGGTACAGAAACTTTGATTCTGTTGTCCTATTTTTGTACAATTGAGATTGTGATAAAAAGCTTTAAAAAATAAAAGAAAATGAAATAGCTGCTGTGGTGAGCGGAGAGAGACCCAGTAAAAGAACAGAAAAGCCAGCAGACAGTGGGGAGGCCCCGGTGGAACTGGACACCATGAATTTGTGTGGCCCAAGTGTGTGCTGTGTTTCACTTCTTCAGCTGCCCCCAGCAGCCAAGCGTGGCCAGAGAGCTGCTTGGATTCCAGGCTGGATAGTGCAGTGGCGGGAGGGAGGAGGAAGCTGAGGAGACTGGCAGGCTTTGGTGGGACCGTAGGACTCTGGTGCCTTGGCTGAGTGTGAGAGGCTATGAGGACCCCCAGGGACCAGAGGGAAAACAGTGGCCAGGGACTGTCGCCTCGGCAGCCCAAGAGAGCGAGCGCTCGGGTGGCAGGCAGGTCCGGCACGGCTGGCAGTAGCTGAGCTTATGAATTTACTGGCAGAGCAGTCTCAGTAATCATGGGGTCCAGGGTGTGGCGTTGAGAGTGGCACCCAGAGATCTGAGCCCCTCACTTGGAGGTCTGTGACGTCACGTGTATTGGAAAATGCCTTCATTTGTTGGTGATGCGGATACCTTTATCTGTGTGCTTGTTTCTTCTCTCCCTGCAGAAACGTATGAAGATTTTGATACCCGGGTACTGGAGGTAGGCATGCTGAATTAAATAGCTGCTTAAGCCTTTGGAGAGGCAGGGGTGGGGTTGAGGGGTAGGGCAGTATCTCTGGGGACAGGCCTTTGATGCATAACTATTTCCGAGGCCCAGAGCCGATTTCTATAAGGGAATAATGAAACTAATTTTAGTTATTGATATTGACTGTTATAACTGCTGCCCTTTTTAAAATTAAACTTTTTTTAAAGACCTGTATATTTTATTTGAAAGGCAGAATGACAGGGAGGGAGGGATGGAAAGAGAGAGAAGGACCAAGACCCATCTACCTACCTTCTGTCCACTGGGTCACTCCCCAGATGGCTGCAGTGAACAAGTCTGGTCTAGGCTGAAGCCAGGAGCCTGGAACGCCATCTGGGTTTCCCATGTGGGTGGCAGGGGCCCACGCACTCGGGCCATCTTCTGCTTTCCCAGGCACATTAGCAGGGAGCTGGATGGGAAGCAGAGCAGCCAGGACTCCAGTGTGGGATACTGGCATTGCAGGCTGCAGCTTAACCCCACTGCACCACAGTGCTGGCCCCCACTGCTGCCTTTTCCAGCGGAACTGCCAACTTGAGGTCTGATGGCAAGGTGACCCCAGTGTAAGGCGCATAGCAAATTTGGAGATTATGGTTAAACTTCTTTGTTCCCAAAGCTCAAGTAGCATTAGCAATCTGTGAATTGTAAGCTAAATGTATTTAGGGAGCAGAGATTGGGAAGAGTAGGAGCAGCGGTAGGAAGCTCAGTGTTATGGTGACTGTTCAGTTCCTGATGGGGCAGGGCTCGCGGGCTGCTTGCAGACCCTCAAAACTGGCTCCCTGTCTTCAGTCTTTTTAGGGCATTTCCTAAAACAGTCAACTTCCTCTTGAGCTGGTGCTGCTTAAACTGTTAAATGCCTGTGGAATATTGAATTTGTGATATCAGGCCTTGCTTGATTCAGTATCATTGCATTATAGAATTTAAAGTATGTGTCCTTTACATCATTGGTATCCTAGCTTATAGGTTTTGGAAGTTAATCCCTTTGAAGAATTCTTACACATGTGAGTGATTTCCTGTGCGATTATCCACGGGAGTGGACTCAAGCTCCCTGTTCCCTTAACCCCATTTTATGGGAGAGGGGCCGCTGAGAACCAGAGAGCTGGCTGCTGCGTGAGCTGTGCTACTAGCAGCCTCATAGCTCCTGCCTTACAACAGCCAGGAAGCTCGGATTTTCTTCTCGTTCATACAGAGCGGATACTTGAGATTTTCTGTTCTCAGTTGAGCCTCCTTAACAGAGGTACAATTCTGTATAATTATTTCTATAGACTGTATTTCATCTTTTCCAGGATGCCCAGTTTTTCATAATTTTCACATCTCTGATACTGGAACATGTCTTTTCAGTAATAAATGGTGTCAGAGTTCAGTCAGCACCTGTTTTCTTCCTTGAGGTACCTTCATAAAGATAACATATATTGAGTTGTATAGTTCCACATTCCTTGTGAGGTTATCTCAGTTGAATCTTCTAATAACTCTGTGAAATAGGAAGAGAAAGTCTTTTTCACATTATTGCTGAAGAAGCAGTCTAGGGGAGGCTTCCTTTGGACCAAGTTTATTGTTTGTACTCACGGAATTGGAGGGTAATTGCCAAGTCGCTCTGTGTGTGTGTGTGTGTGTGTATGTGTATGTGTGCGAGAGAGAGAGAATAAGCTAGGTCCCTCCAGTTGCCTCCGTCAGAGCTTTATGAAGGTGTGATGGTGGAGAGACATTTTGTCTTTTAGGTAAGGAACGTTTTTAATATGACGGCAAAGGAAGGAAGGAGGAAGTCCGTCCGGGTGCTGGTCGCTGTGGGGAATGGAAAGGGGGCTGCAGGTGAGGGGTGTGATGGTACATGGGCTGTGGGGGTGCTGGGGCAGGGAGGACAAGGACACGTAGCCCTGGGGAGCCCCTGAGTTCCTGCTGCTGCCCGGACTTTTTCTTCTGATTAAACCTTTTTGTGGTTTAACCTATGGTAAGCTGTGGAATCCCTTAGAAAGGACAAAAATCCTCCTACATTCACTTGGAACAGGCAGGCAGAGAGGGCTCCCATCCACCGCTTTGCTCCCTGTGCCTGCAGCAGCTGGGGCTAGAGCCCAGAACAGTCCACGTCTCCCATGTGAGTGACAGGAACCCAGTCGCTTGAGCCGTCACCTGCTCCTCCATGGTCTGCTTCATCAGGAAGCTGGAGCCGGGAATCAGAGCCAGCAGTCTCCAGTCTAGGACACAGGTGTCTTAACCAGCTTTCTGACCACTCCAGGGATGGGGAACCCCGTTTCTGCCAAGGTCGTCTTGGGTATTTATAACATCATTCACAGGCCATACAGATTTATCAACTTAAAAATTAGCCTGCTATAGATGAACTGAATTTTGAGTCCTGCCTGCGGTTGCCTTGGTAGGGCCAGATGCAATGATTTTGCGGGCTCTATAGGCCTGTGGGCCAGAAGTTCCCCCCCCTGCACTAGGCCAGATGCCTGCCCCAACACTGGATTTTTTAAAAGGCTTGAGACACTATTGTATTATGAACACTAAAGAAAAATTAGGGGATAAAACACTAAGTATTCAATAGATTTGTGGTTAAAAAATAGTATAGCCATTCAGTGTAATAATATTCTATAGCTTTCAAAGAACTGTGGAAAATTACAGTACTGCTTTGTCAGCATATATGCTAAAATGAGAAAATTACTTACAAAATCATGCTAAGTAAAAAAAAAAAAAAAAAAAAAAAAAAAAAAAAAAAAAAAAAGAGGGAGACCTTTAAGTAAGCCTGCACACAATCCCAGTTTTTAGAAGATGTGTTTCTTTCATTGTGAGAGTCTGGGCACCATTTTACAAGCAAGTATTGTACCTTCATTGGTTTTGGATGGCCATTTTTGGGTAGGAAGTAGATACATGAAGTGCTATGAAACATTGTAGGAGCTGAAACTTGGGCTGTGGTAAAAGGCACATTCCATGCTAACTTGGTCTCCCTTCTCATGCTTTTGCTGTTTGTTTTAAAGGTTTTGCTGTTGGGAAAGCCACTGAACGAATAGATGCTTTCAGAAAAGTAGGTACATTCTTCCTTTGTGGGCACCCAGTGAAAGATCAACAAGCTATGTGCTAGACACCATGGGAATTGCAGAAAAATCGTTATTTGTCCCACAACTTTCCCATGAGGCTTGCTGGCAAAGATTATCTCATAAAAAGCTGTTTCAGAAATACCTGTTTTCTTTTGCATCATTTTTTATCAGATTTGTGATTATGTACTAAATTTATGAGACAGTTGTGTATATTTAATACTGACCGCATGTTCATGCATACTAAGGAATTGTTCATTTTTAGGGTGTGATTGTGATATTGTGGTTACCTTTTTTTTAATAACTTTATCTTTTAGAAGTATATATTAAAATCTTTGCATAGGTGAACTATATTTTATAAAAAGTACTTTGGAATCTGTGAAAATGGCAATTTCGACAAGAGATTTAAGCATCTATTTTCCTTCTTTCTTTCAGGCTAAAAACAAAGCAATTCACTATTTGCATTACATAGAACGATATGAAGACCATACAAGTGAGTGTTAGTCTTTTTTTCTTTTCTTTTCTTTTTTTAAGGATACATTTATTTATTTGAAAGTTAGAGAAAGAGAGGGAGATACAGAGAGAGGTCTTCTATCTGCTGGCTCACTCCCAAGTGGCCACAATAGCCATCTCTGAGCCAGGCCAATAGCTTCATCCAGGTCTCCCGCATGGTTGGCAGGGGTCCAGGAACCTGGGCCATCTCCCACTGCTTTTTCCAGGCCATTGCCGGGGAGCTGGATAGGAAGTGGAGCAGCCAGAACACAAACCTGCACCCACAAGAGCATCACAGGCAGCAGCTTAACCCACTCTGCCACAGTGCCAGTTCCCCGGTCTTGTCTTTTAAAAATCTGCAGGATTTTACTTGCAAAAGTAAATATGTGTGGTAATATATCTCTATGGGTTTGTTTGTGCTTCTGTGTTACTGCATTCTTAGAAATATGTGACAAGCTGGAAACAAACTACAGCTGGGGAGTTACGAAATGAGTGTGTGGGAGCATGCCGTTCTTCCTTGGCTGCTGAGGATAGCATGTGTTGCCATTTTTTATATTTGCACGGGCATCAAAGCCGCACACTTAATCCGTCTTGTGTTTATGTTTTCTCCCTCCAGTATTCCATGACATTTCTTTAAGATTTAAAAGGACACATATCAGGATGAAGAAACAACCCAGAGGTAATGTGAAAGCTCATGACTATTTGTTGAAGATAGAGTAGAGAACTTGTAGCAATTCCATCCTCGCCTCCCGCTTCCGTTTTTGCTCACCTTCACTTAAACTCATCCTGCAAACACTGAAATGAAAAATCCCAAGTTAAGCTTCAGAGGGATGAGGCCCCTGGGGAAGTACGAAATGGTCGTGCTACGCAGGCTCCCGTGGGCACAAGCGCATTTCAGGTGGTTCCAGGTGGGAGGAGCAGAGTGTGATGGGGAACAGCCACCGAGGAGTTCTTCCCAGAGCATTCTTAAATGTTCTGACTTCATAGAACTTTAAAATTCAAATGCCTGATACAAGCCAGCCATTTTGTCACCAGAAAAAGTATTGAGTTGAGCAGTTAGACGTCAGTCTTAGACCTGTGCTTCCCACATGGTATCTGGGAGCCAGCGTGCCCACTGAGCACTTCAGATGTGCTATTGAGAGATATGCATAAGCATCAAATGCACATAAGATTTCAAAGACTTAGTGTGAAAAAAGAACATAAAATGTCTAAGAAATATTATTAGAGTACATTTTTAAAAGTGGACCTGTTAGCTTGATAAAATCTATTATTAAAATTAATTTTACTTGAATTTTTAAAAAATGCATTCATGAGAACAATTTTAAATTGCATACAAACATAGAGCTACCATTTATGGCTCACTACATATATCTGTTGGACAGTGTTCATTTGCACTGATATCTGAATGATTTTTGAACATCTGTAATTTTAATTTAATTGCGGAATTACTTTTTTGATCTATCATCTAATCAGAGTTGCATTTTTCAGGTTTATAGTTTAAAGCATTACTTGTGTATCGGGGTTGAATATCCTGATTTTGAAGCTTGAGCAGACATTTATAGACATTTCCTATATAAATATACAAGTAGACGTTTTCTGAGCCCTGTTCCTGTGCCTTTTGGTGAGGAGATAATAATTCTTCAAAAAGGGTGCCAAGTGGGAGATGCAAAAAATATCGTGTGTCTTGGTAAACACACGATGTCTCGATTGCACTGCTGTACCCTGAGACTCTCCTGAGGGAGCGAGGGAGTGTGACATTCCCAGACGTCCCACCATGGAACGCTTCTTCCGTGGGTACCGGACCATATTCACTTTCTCACACAGCACTGCAGTGTGTCTCCTGTACAAGCCCACACACGTGCCTTTTGTTTAACAAGAGTTCTTCTACGTAGTCCCTGCCTGTATGTTAATGACCGTAGGACCAGGGTCACTGTTATATGGCTCTTTGTGTATGTGCCAAACAGCAGCCACCATTCACAAGAGTCTCCCGCCGTCTGGTGCCTGGTATTATACATACTTTCCCTTCACGCTTACAACAGCTTTGCCAAGAAGGGGTTACAGGAGGGCGTCTTGCCCAGGGTCATCCAGTGAGTAGCAGAAGAGAAGAGCCGCCTCCCAGGTCCTTCCAAAATCTGCCCTACACCCCTTTCTTGTGGGTCTCTCTCGGTGTGTGTGCAGCTGTGCACGTCTGCACACGGATGCATGTGTTCACACATGGACTCAGCTCTGTAGGTGGGTAACTGCACACAGAAGAACAAGAAATGCCATTGTTAATTGCCTTTAGCTCCACTCTGAAGTCCCTAGTACTTGATCCGGCATAGCTATGGAGTCTCCAGTTAATTGGCTTTCAAATAGAAGGGACAGGTGTGGGTGAGAATATGGTATATACTTGTATCCATACAAGTGCTTTTACACACAGATACTGAGTGATGAAGAATAATAAATCTGAGCTGGTGCCGCGGCTCAATAGGTTAATCCTCCACCTTGTGGCGCCGGCACACCGGGTTCTAGTCCCGGTCGGGGCGCTGGATTCTGTCCCGGTTGCCCCTCTTCCAGGCCAGCTCCCTGCTGTGGCCAGGGAGTGCAGTGGAGGATGGCCCAAGTGTTTGGGCCCTGCACCCCATGGGAGACCAGGATAAGTACCTGGCTCCTGCCATCGGATCAGCGCGGTGCGCCGGCCATAGCGCACCAGCCACGGTGGCCATTGGAGGGTGAACCAACGGCAAAGGAAGACCTTTCTCTCTGTCTCTCTCTCACTGTCCACTCTGCCTGTCAAAAAAAAAAAAAAAAAAAAAAAGGAATAATGGATCTGCTGAGTTTCACATCTGGCAAATGAAAGTGTTAGAATCTGAACCTGGGGGGCCGGCGCTGTGGCGTAGCAAGTAAAGCTGCCGTCTGCAGTGCCGGCATCCCATGTGGACACTGGTTCGGGTCCCAGCTGCTCCTCTTCAGTCTGGCTCTCTGCTGTGGCCTGGGAAAGCAGTGGATGATGGCCCGGGTCCTCAGGCCCCTGCACCCGTGTGGGAGACCAGGAAGAAGCTCCTGACTCTTGGCTTCTGATCGGCGCATCTCCGGCCAGTGCGGCCATCTGGGTAGTGAACCGGCAGATGGAGGACCCCTCTCTCTGCCTCTGCCTCTCTGTGACTCTGACTTTCAAGTAAACAAGTAAAAATTAAGAAAAAAAAAAAAAAAAGACTGACCCTGGGGCCTCTTGCTCTCCCTCCCTCCCTGCCATGTTGGCAGAGATTGAGCTAGGCTCTGGGGATGCCATAGTTAACCAGCAGTGTCCTGGCCCTCAGGGAGCCTAGCTTTTACAGAGGAGATGCCACTCTGGGGTGGAGAAATGCGAATGAGACCTAGAAGGTGAGAGACAGCCAAAAAGCTGAGGGAAGTCTCAAACACAGAAGGCCAGCAGGAAGAGGGAGGTCCAGGAGGTGGGCAGGATTCAGGAGTGGAGGGTTTAATTCAGAGAACAGTGAGAATGGAGGGCTTCAGTGGGGAGCGGAGTGCTTGGTGTATGTTTTTAAAGCTCTTCTGGAGAGGGAATTCCAGGGGTTCAAGAGCAGGACAGCTGGCTGGAGAAGAGACCATCCACATGGTAGAGTCAGCAAGGAGAGGAGCAGGACAGGCCGCAGCTGGGAGAGAATCCAGGAGAGGGGGTGTTACTGAAACCAGGAGCGTTTTCCGGGGGAGGAGGTGGACATCCCTGAGTACAGACCAGCAGTCAAGGAGGGGAGCACAGGTGTCCCTGCGTCCTCAGGGTTGGGGGCCTGGTGCCAGGGATTTTCAGGATCTGCTATGCCTGGGCACCGCCCTATTTTTTTTTTTTTTTTTTTTAAGCTAAATGTGTTCAAGAGAATATCTGTATTATCTGTTTGATCCCTATAGCATTCCATTTTAATAAGTTGTCAAAGGTCACGCTCTGGGAAGTGGTGAAGCCAGAAGGTGAACCGGTTTCCCTAACCCAGAGCGGAAGCCACGTGGAAGCCAGTGGTGGGTGTCTCACTTGGTTCTCCCCCTTTTCCAGGGTACGGCCTCCGCTGCCACAGGGCCATCATCACCATCTGCCGGCTCATTGGCATTAAAGACATGTACGCCAAGGTCTCCGGGTCCGTCAACATGCTCAACCTCACCCGGGGCCTCTTCCAGGGGCTCTCCCGCCAGGTAACCTTGGCCCAGGGTCTGAAACAAGTGTGGCTGTGGTATGTGTTGAGACCCCCGTGTTGCCGAGCCCCCTGCAGGACAGGGCCTTCTTTGCCCTCTGAGGTTGCATCCAGTTCGTCTCATCCCCTGAAGAGTTAGTTAATGAAACCGGTACTCTGTGCGTGTTTGAAGCTTCAAAGTTTAATATTTTAAAGTTTTTTAAAAATTTATTTGAAAGGCAGAGAGAGAAAGATCTCCCCTCACTGGTTCACTCCCCAGACGCCTACAACAACCAGAGCCGGGCCAGTCCAGAGCTGGGAGCCAGGGACTCAACCCAGTTCTTCTATGTGGGTGGAAGAGACTTGCTGCCTCCCAGGGTGCACGTGAGCAGGAAGTTGGAATCCGAGTGGAGCAGGGTCTTGAACGCAGACACTCTGATGTGGAATGTGGGCTTCAAACATCTGCCCCACAAAATTCAGTATTTTTTAAAAGCTGCTTGTTCCAGTCTGCTGCTTCACAGAAAGAACACATACTGTGGCAGAGCTCCAGCAGTATGGAAACGTAAAGTAGGAGGAGACAGGCCCTTCCTACTGCAGCCCTTTCAGTCGGGGCGAGGGGAAAGCCTCAGGGCACCTGCACACCAGGAGCGGGACCAGCTCACATCTGAGTCGGTAGCGAGCTGTGAACATTGAATGTGCCACGTTGTCTCCCCTAACGGGGGAGCCCGGGGCTGCTGGCCAGCTTGCCCACCTCAGGCTGGGCCTGGCGCACGGTCAGTCGGTGGCAGAGCGAAGGGCGGTGACTAGCCCCTTCCTGAGCAGCCGTCCCGCCTGCCCTGCTCCTTGAGGCCTTCCCCAGGCTGCCTGATGTGTGCAGAGTGTGATGGCTGCTTTTGAATGAAATGATGCCAGGAAAAATTTTACTACATGTCTCTGTCTAAAATAGAAAAATTCAAGAAAATACTATCTAAAACATCCTTCAAAGCACTTCTAAATTCAAGCTTGTTGTTAGAGTTCTGACTGATGTATACGGCTGTTTAGTTAGTATGTAGTTATGATACAGCAGACGTGTTTTATGTGTTTGCTTTTTGGTTTGCTTTTGGTTGCTGCTTTGAGCCTTTTGATGTAACTACCGTGTATCGTCTCTTCTGAAATGCCCCGGTGCTGTGTGAGTGCTTGGCTTAGTGGTAGAGTTGCTGCCGGGGGTGCCATAGCCCATGTCAGTGCCTGGTTTGCGTTCTGGCTTCTTCACTTCTGATCACGTGTCCTGCATCCTGCTAACGCACATCCTGGGGGGCAGGAGATGATCGTTCAAGTTCTTGGGTGCCTGCCACCACATGGGAGACCCAGATTGAGTTCTGGGCTCCCGGCTTCAGCCTGGCCAAGCCCTAGCTGTTCTGGGTATTTGGGGAGTAAGACAGCAGACAGAAGATCTCTCTTCATCTGTCTCTATGTTTTACTCTCTCTGTCCTTCAAGAAAGATGAATACAATTTTTTTAAAGTTGCATATTTAATATGTCACTCAAAAAAAAACTACCAATTTAAGTGACATGCCTTTGTAAGATTGATTTAAATAAATATTTTGTTTATGAAGTGCTCATCTCTTTTCTGACGTTAAACATATAGTAGAATAGTATAAATTAACCATAAGTTCTGGAAAATTGGAATTGAATATCTCAGGTCCTTTGGTACTGGGAATAGACTGTCTTCTACATATTGCCTGTTTCCAGACGCCTTCTCTCTGCAGTCCCCATGGCCCCTCACCCAGTCACGTCCTGGTGTGTTTTGCCTCACCACTCCTACTCAGGCTCAGCTATTTTGAGCCAGATCTCAGATGTCCTTCTATTTCATGCACAGGTACTTCAGTATGTATTGGTGAAAGATAAAGGTTACAAGGCACCCCCACGGTACTGTTACCATGCCAAAAATAGCTAACAGTAACTCAGTGTCACTGACTGTCTTATCAGTGTTTATGCAAACGATCTACTTATCAGATTTAAAAAACTTTTTTCTACACTATTTGAATCAGGTTGCGGCAAAGGTAAATACATTTAAGCTTTTGCTTTTTTTTAAGTCTCTTGATCTGTGGTTTCCCTTCTTATTTTCCTTGCAATTTTTTAAATTGAAAAAAATCGGGTGGTTTATCCCAGCATGGTGCTGACTGAATGCCTGCAGCGCCCCCAGTGTCTTCTCTCCCTGTTTCTGTGTCAGTTGGTGGGTAGGTCTGAGGGCGTGGTTAAGGTAGATCTAGGGGCTTGGTGACATTCAAGCTCACTTTTGGACATAGCATGGCACGTAGTTAGGAGTTTGGAAGTCGAGAAATCAGAGACCCAGGGCTTCGTCCATCCCAGGAGTGGGATGGGGAGGTAGGGCCGAGGTGATTCCACCCATAGCAGTTACCGTGGTTGAGCCGCAGTGTGTGTCGGCGTCAGCTGCAGTGGTATTGAGATTCCCACAGGCTCTTCTCACCCTTACTGCTCATTCCCCCTGGCTGATTGAAGTTGCAGCTCTTCAGTGTGGATGTACTTCCTAGACCTAACTGGCGTTCTCAATTCCATCTTGCCTAGGAAACCCATCAACAGCTGGCTGATAAGAAGGGTCTGCACGTTGTGGAGTTCCGGGAAGAATGTGGCCCTCTGCCCATTGTGGTCGCCTCCCCACAGGGGGCCTTGAGAAAGGATCCAGAGCCCGAGGATGAGGTTCCAGACATCAAACTGGACTGGCAAGAAGTGAAGGCCGCACAGGGACTGAAGCGCTCTGTGTGGGCGAATTTAAAGCGAGCTGCCACCTAGCCTTCCTCCTGGCCTTGTGTGCCGGCGCCAGTGCAGAGACTCAGCCTCTCACCCCTTGGCGGGGGGGAGGGGATTGCTTTACCTTAACTCCTCTGTTGAAAATAAATGTCTTTGGCTTGTGGTATATGCTAGTCAGTGTGATGGGAACTTTACATGCATATCTCAGTTGAAAACTACTTTAAATGTTCACTTAAACTAGCAAATTAGGGCTAATGGTCTGGCCATTCAATAATAATATATATCATATTATTTGCAATAATAATTATAGCTTGTGTACATATATATATAAGTACCAACTCATCCAAAATGAATAAATATTTGCTGCATTTTACAGAGCTGCTAAGTCGACTACATTGAGGAACTGCCGGACATTCCCCCATGGCTGTGCCATTTTACGTTCCCACTTGGGGTGTGTGCGACTGTCTCCAGCTCCTCGCCTGTGTGTTGCCGTCTCGGTTTGGAGTGCTGCCTCCTTGTGGTTTTGACTTGCATCTCCCTAATGGCTAGTACTGTTAGGCATCTTTAAATTTGCTTTTTGGTAGTTTTGAGAAATTTCTATTTGATCCTTTGCTCATTTTAAAAATTGGGCTATTTGTGTTATTAATGAGTTGCGGTGGTTATTTATATATCCTAGATGCAAGTCCCCTATTCAATATATAGTTTGTAAAAGCCTTCTCCCATTCTGTGGAGTCCACTATTATTCTCCTACATTTTTGCATATTTTTTCATCCCCATCCATAGCCTCCTTTTGCAACAGTGGTGACACACATGTGAGTTCTTCTGAAACAGCCCGCCAGCCCCGGCGGCTCTGCTGATTTTTTTCCCGTCTGTTTTCTGTTGTTGAGGTTCAGTAATTCTGCCGTTTTGTCTTCACGTGCACAGTTTACTCTTTCCATTCTGCTCTGAGCTCCCCTGTTCAGTATTTATGTATCAGCGATGTGTGTTCAGTTCTACGATTTGATGTCTTCTATTTCCTTGCTGAGATTTTCTTTTCTATTATAATCAACAATGAGTAATGGCTTGCTGCAGCCTCTTTCTGAGGGCTCCTTGAAGCCCTTGTACAGCTCAGACACCTGTGTCACCTTCGTGTTGATGCCCTTACATGTGTTGTCATGCACAGTGGAACTCCCCTGGCTCTCGGTGTGACAAGTGATTTTGGAATATCTTGGATATTTTCATCATTATGAAATCTAGAAATTATTGGAATCCTGAGCGGTTCTCTAAGTGCCTTGGTTGTAGAACAGTGGTGCTACCTAAGTGGCACGGTGGGTGGGGTCCAGGATCCCTGTTACAGCTGCTCTCCAGACTTCTGCCAGTACTGTTCTGCCTGGAGGTGGCAAAGGAGTCCCGGTGACGCGCCAGGCTGTGGAGGCCACGTCAGGCGGGATTGTGGTGAGAGTTCTTGGCCCGTGACATCATTAGGTGAGGAAGGGGCTCCATTTTTCCTCTCTCATATTTTGCTAGAATAAGACAGTTGTTATCTAAAAGTGTTCTGTCTTGCTAGGTTACCCTCCTCCCTTCCACTCTAACAGGAAGACAATGAACTTGAGAGAACAAAGGACAGTGATCCTTTTAAGAAGGGAAGCAAACTCTTCCCTTCTTAGTACCTGGAGAAGGTCTTGGCTCCGGGACCTGCTGGCCTGCCTGAGCTGACGCGGAGTCGAGAGTCGAGGGCAGTCAAGGCGATGTGGGTTCACGGGAGGACGCCTTAGACGAGAGCTGCAAAGTGCAGAGGGATCTGCAGAGCGTTCCTGCAAGTGCTGTGTTCCACACCAAACTGCACGGCTGTGAGGAAAGTACCCGAGACAGGAAACACGAGAAGGACAGTGTGGAGCTGGAACTAGTCCGTGTTCAGTACAGTGGAAGACGTGACCCAGGTGACAGAGTGCTGAGGAGAGTCACCCTAGTGGTAGAACTGAATGTAGCTGCTGCCCCAAGTCACAGTGCTTAAAAGCATGACCACACTGGAACTTAAGTGTGTCCAAATAACTGTTCTAGAACAATGATCAGTATAGGAATACATGGGGCTGGCACTGTGGTGTAGTGGGCTAAACCTCTGCCTATGGCGCCAGTATCATATGGGCACTGCTGCCCATATGAGTCCTGGCTGCTCCTCTTCTGATCCAGCTCTCTGCTGTGGCCCAGGGAAGCAGTAGAAGATGGCCCAAGAGCTTGTGCCCCTACAGTTTCGTGGGAGACCTGGAAGAAGCTCCTGGTTCCTGGCTTTGGATCAGCGCAGCTCCGGCCATTGCAGCCATTTGGGGAGTGAACAAGTAGATGGAAGACCTCTTTCTCTCTCTCTCCCTCTTTCTGTAACTACCTCTCAAATAAATTAAGGTTTAAAAAAAAAAAAAAAAACAGTACTGGTTCTGACAGTACTGAACCAGTTATATGCCGTGTTTTGTCCTAAACAAATGTGCCTGATAAAGGTTAATTTACAAGTTAGGCACAGGAAGAGATTAACAATAGTAATAAAACAATTGTAACTATAGTGTAATAAAAGCTATTTAAAATTTATCAATTGTGCATTTCTGAAGTGGTTTGTTAAATGTTTTTGGACTTCAGTTGGGAGTGGGTAACTAGGAACGAGAAAGCAAAATGATGGACAAGGAGGTGACTGTTGTACTGAAAGAAGAGAATTGCCAAGTTGGAATTCTTTGCGTGCTGAAAATCACTTTCTAAAGCCAATGCAGAATGGAGGATTTTGCATGGAATCTGCAAGCGTTTAATGAGCAGATTTGGCACTACACAGATTGTTAAATTCTTCAAGCAGAAGAATACAGATGGAAACCCAGACATGCACAGAAGAACGAAGAACACAGGCGACAGTAACTAGGTAGTCACCATTACATGCATAAAGGATTGCTTTTACCCTTTTGCCTAATTTAAATATCCTTAAAATGTAACCGACAGAGTGGGCACTTGGGTCGCGGTTCAGATACCACTTGGAATTCCTGCATCCCATATTGCCTGGGTTCACATTCCAGCTTTTCTTCCAGTTCCAGCTTCCTGCTATTGTGCACCCTGGAGAGAAGCAGCAGGTGATGGCTGAAGTCCTGGGGAGACCTGGATGAAGTTCGGGGCGCCTGGCTTCCGTCTGGCTCAGCCCCAGCTACTGTGGCCATCTGGGAGTGGTCCAGCAGATGAATGTGTTCTCTCTCTGCCTCTCAGGTAGATGGAACACAGTGACAAAAGCAAGGCCCAGCTGTGTGCTGCTTACAAGAGACCCACTGCAACTGTCAAGACGAGTGGTGTCAGATTAAAAGTGGAAGGCTGGAATAATAAACCGTGCTAACAGCAGTTAATAGAATGCAGGAATGTGTGTGAATTTCATACACTGTAGATTTCAGGACAAAGTATTACAAGAGAGAAAGAGGGCCATTGTCTAAGAAAGGCTTAGACAGCAATCCTAAACATTTAGGTGCCTAAAAATAGAGCTGCAAAACTCATGAAGCAAAATTTGGTAGAATTGCAGTGAAAAATATAGATCCATTATCAATCAGGCTTTAATATCCCTCTGTCAATAATTGCTACAGACAGGAAGTTGGTAAGAAGAGGGAAGACTTGAACACCATCCAGCTTGGCCTGAGTGGCGTTACAGGAGCTCCACCACCAATGACATCCTTACTGCTTTCAAAGGCATACAGGATATTTACCAAGATGGACTGTGTTCCGGGCCATGAGACAAGTCTCAGCAAATGTGAAAGGATTCACATCAGAGAAAGCATATTTTCTGATCACACTGGGTTTGAATTAGAATATCTTGGAAAATTCAAGTATTTCGAAACTAAATGACATACTTCTAAGAAACTATGAGAAGCAGTCAAAATTAAAAGGGGAAATTAAAAACTGGCTTGAGTGGAATAGGCTTTAAAAGCTATAGTAACTGGCTGGTGCCGCGGCTCACTAGGCTAATCCTCCGCCTGTGGCACTGGCACACGGGGTTCTAGTCCTGGTTGGGGCGCTGGTTCTGTCCCAGTTGCTCCTCTTCCAGGCCAGCTCTCTGCTGTGGCCCAGGAAGGCAGTGGAGGATGGCTCAAGTGCTTGGGCCCTGCACCCACATGGGAGACCAAAAGGAAGCACCTGGCTCCTGGCTCCTGCTCCTGGCTCCTGGCTCCTGGCTTTGGATCGACGCAGTGCACCTGCCGTAGCGGCCATTTGGGGGGTGAACCAATAGAAGGAAGACCTTTCTCTCTCTCTCTCTCACTGTCTAACTCTGCCAGTAAAAAAAAAAAAAAAAAAAAAAAAAAAAGCTATAGTAACTGACCATGTACTGGCAGCAAGATAGATGCATAGCTCATTGGCAGGGAATAGAGTATAGAAATACCATACCTACCAGGAGTGGTCAATTGTTTCAACTAGGATGCCAAGGAAATTTATTGAAGAAAAATTGACAACAATTGATGAGGGGTGTCCATCTGCAAAAACAGGCTTTGCTCTGTGTATCATATCATGTACATAAACCATCTGTTTCCTACACTCACGTGTACAACCCCTAACTAAAATCCCCACAAGAAAATTTAGGAGCATATTTATGATCTTGGGTTAGACCAAGATTTTCATTTCAAGTTAAGATTTCTTAGCTACTATCAAAGGCAAGTCCAAAAAATGGTTATAAATTGGACTTTATCAAAATTAAGAATTACTTTACTGGGGACGGTGCTGTAGTGTAGCAGGTAAAACCGCTGCCTGCAGTGCCAGCATTCCATATGGGCACTGGTTCTAGTCCTGGCTGCTCCACTTCCGGTCCAGCTCTCTGCTAATGCATCTGGGAAAGCAGCAGAAGATGGCCCAAGCACTTGGGCCCCTGTACCCACCTGGGAGATCTGGAGGAAGCTCCTGGCTCCTGGCTTCGGATGGGCCCAGCTCCAGCCATTGTGGCCATTTAGCCAGTGAACCAGCAGTTGGAAGATTCTCTCTCTCTCTCTCTCTCTCTCTCTTTGTCTCTCTCTCTCTCTGTCTCCCTCCCTCCCTCCATCCCTCTCTGTCTCTCTGCCTCTGCCTCTGTAACTCCGCCTTTCAAATAAATAAATAAATCTTTTTTTTTTTTTAAAGAATTACTTTACTTCAAAAGACTTAAGATAAGTCTTCCCCAATGACTAGAGAGACCAGAACCTGGAGAGAGTATTTGCAAAACATATCTAATATAGGAGGACTTGTATTCAGGAATTCTCAAAACTTGTGGTTAGCAAACAACCAACCCAATTAAAAATGGCATAGGAGTTGGACACTTCACCAGATAAGATGTAGTGATGGCAGACAAGCACGGGGGATATGCAGGGGAGGACGGGTAAATGCACTCAACAGGCAGAGCAGCTGGGACTCAGAGTGGTGCCCGGATGTGGCTGCTGGTGTCTCAGGCAGCGTAATCCACTGCTTAGAATCAGGGCTGATGCGTGATGCAGTGGATTAAGGTGCCTGCAACTCTGGCATGCCCCCTCAGAGTGCCACTTGAGTGGCCAATCCACTCCTTGCTAATGTGCCTAGGAAAGCATTGGAAGATGACCCAAGTGCTTGGGCCCTTGCCACCCACGTGGGAGTCCTGGATGGAGATCCAGGCCCCTGGCTTTGGCCTTGCCCATCCCTGCCTCTTGCCGCCATTTGGGGAGTGAATCAGTGGGGGGAGGATCCTTCTATCTCTGGCTTTCCCTCTCTGTGTGTCACTTTGCCTTTCAAATAAGTAAAACCTTTTTTTTTTTAAAGAATGCCTAAAAATTGAACATTCTTACATCAGATGTTGGTGAAGATATGGGACAACCAACTTCATATTGCCAGTGGGAATGTAAAATGGTACAGCCCAGAAAATAATTCGGCAGTTTCTTAAAATGTTAACACTATACTTGCTATTTATTTATTTTTAAAGATTTATTTATTAGAGACTGGTATGTAAGTGTTCATAGCAGCTTCATTTGTGACAGATGAAACAATGCAAATGTACATGAATGTGCGAATGGATACACAAATTCTGGTATAGCTATGTGTTACAATGGATTACTACTGGGCAGTGAACAGGAATGCACTGTTAATATACAACATAGATGAATCTCAAAATGATTATGTGGAGTGAAAGAAGCCAGACAGATAAGTAAGCACACGCTGTATGATTCCATTTTGTGAAATTCTAGAATTTCATAGTAACAGAGCAGATCCTACTAAGGCGAGCAGGCGATAAGCGTGGGAAAAGGTTACCAAGAGGTCTGAGGCAACTTTGGGGCTGGCAGATATGTTTGTTATATTGGTTGTGATTTCACAGTACATGCATGTGTCAAAGCTTATCAAAGCCTATAAGCATACAGTTTGTTAAACTTCATTAAAACCATTTTAAAGTTAGTTACAACCACCAGGGGGCAGGGAGCGCTCCCCACATAGCCTCTGGTATTCAATGTTGCAATGTGGAAATCGGCGATTCTAGTAGGAACCTCTCTTTCCTCTCAGTGAACTATTTTGCAGTTAGAGAGTCTTGCCTGCCAGATGGATGAACCATTCTTGTTTGAAATGTGAGATGTGAGATCTTCAGGAGTGCAAAGTACCTACTAGCACAAGGTTCACCTTAAGCTTTCAGTTTTGCACTACAAAGGTTGTCTTAGAGGAATCACAGTCGCATCTCACTTTTCTTCCTCTCCTAAGCTCTGGCTGCTGGGCTGCAGGGGGGAACAACCATGCACCAGGCGGTGGTGCCTTCCAGATGGGGGGAGGGGGGAACCGGGTTCCCCCTGGAGTCCAGAGAGAGGCTCCTCTCAGCAAAAGGCAAAATTGGCTGCAATGAGAATGCAGCCCCGGGCCGTACAGGACAGCCCCAGCTGGTCCTTTGGGGTGTACTTGGGCTCAGCTCCTCACGGGCCCCGACCGCACCACCGCTGCCTGTCTCTGCCTAGCCACATCAAGGACCCTGAGATCTGCTCATTACTTGAATGTTGTTGATTGAGAGCTTCACTCTTACCAAGAATATTGTCTGGTGTGAAAATGTGTGCTGCGATTTACTTTTTTTTTTTTTTTTTTTTTTTTTTTACAATGAGCACGGTGATGGCTGGCATTTATTGAGCATTTAAACATGGTGTAGACAGTGTTGCAATCCACATCCGTACGGAAACCAAAGCCCTGGAGGGCTGAGATTCCCTGATTAAACAGCTTGCTGAAGGTGCCCGGGCAGGTTTGCAGGCGCGCCTGGGCTGCTGAGCGCTCCTGGGTCAGGTCCTCCATCCGCGGCTCTTTCTGCAGGTGCAGAGAGGGGAAGCCCAGCTCCGAGTTAGGCGGAAGCCCCAGGGTCGGGGAGCCCTGCGCAGCGGAGGGTCTTGCACGGGGCAGAAGAGCGCGGGTCGCTGTGAGCGGGGTGGGGGTGGGGGGCCTGGGCTGGCTCACTGCAGAAGCTGGAGGGGCTGTGCGGGGCGCAGGGACCAGGCGCTGGCCGAGGTGGGGGCACGGAGCCCCCCGGGCTGGGAACCTGGGTGGCTCCCGGCCAGGCGCGAGGTGCTTGATGGCCGCGGGCGCCCCGCAGACGGGGTTGCCCCTCCGGGGACGACCTGGGGACAGGGGCGGACCTCGGGCGAGAGCGGCTGGGGGGTGAACATGGCCTGCGGTGGGAAAACGCTGGAGCGCTTCCCAGGGCCAGCACGGAGTGAGCACACCAGGGCCGCGGGCGGGGGTGGCGCAGACCGAACACGCGAGTTTTCTTTTTTAAATAATGAGGTACAGGATCCAGTTTCTGCCACGTCTTCCGCAAGTGAACGACAAAGAGAGCGCTGTGTGGTCTGCGGCGACCGCTGCTTCTCCTGGGTCCGCAGCCTCCCCATCTTTATAACTAGGCTATAGACCAAGTGGTCCCTGGGGCTGAGCGGGCGGCCTGGCAGTGTCAGGATTAAGGGGCTCCGATCCTGACTCTCGCTGGCCTCGACAAATGGTAACAGGCCCCCCGCTGGAGGGACACCGGCTACCTGCCCTCGCTTGGAAGAGTTCTTGTTTGGCTGCGGGGATTCCCTGGAGAGAGACCTGCCCCTCACCACCAGGGGGCGTCCGAGGAGGGTGCGGTGTGTGTGTGCCCGCAGAGCAGGGTCCTTTTATTTTTGTCTGATCCCCGGGAAAACAGCTCAATTCCTGCCCAGTCAACACAGAGCAGGAGCTGTCCCTTTAAGAACACTGGAGCAATAGAATAAAGCGGCCAGGGTCTTCATTTTACAAATGCACCTGCTTGAAGAGAGTCAGCTCCCCAAGACTCTGGTGAGCAGGTGCTCTTAAAGCCACCTCACCCTCCGGGCCAGGGAGAGCAGCCCAGAGCCAGTTCTTTCTGCCTCCTAAGACCGAGCTGGGAGAAATCACGTGGGCAAGTTCCAGGGGAAACGGCCACCAGCACAGCCAAGGTCAAACAGAAACCATTCTGTGAGTCCTGCTTTTCATGTAGCTCAGGGAAGCCTTCAGGGTCTCTGTCCTGACAAAGGGCGGTTGACTGTCACTCAGGCCCTTTGCTATTGTCACCACCACCGTGGTGGTGGTCGTTAGAGGAGATCCCCAGCTGCCCAGGGCCAGCACTTCCCGACCCTGCCTCGTCCTCTGCCTGCCTCGCCCCTCCTTGCCGAATGTTGTACTGTCCCTCCCACAGTCCCCAAGGGAATGCCAGCAGCCATGCTTTTCCCAGTCCAGCTTGAATGCTTGGGGAGCACAGGTCCCCCTGCACCCCCAGTTGTCCTCCATACCTGCCCTGGGGGCTTTAGCCCCACCTCTAGGCTGGGGGTGGGGGCTGTGACCCAGCATCCAGTAGCCCTTGTCCTCTGCTCCCTCCCACCTGCCATTCCGCCATCCTCACAGCCCCTTGGAGCTGACAGCCTGCAGCAGAGGGAGGGCCTGCTCCAGCCTCTGTCCTGCCCGCCCCTCCCTTCTTCCTGTTGAAACGGAGCCGATCTGAGATCTGAGCCGTGGCTTTGGAAGAAACTGCTTCAAAGCACCGGAGCAGGGAAGGGGCCTTCCAGGGCCTGGAGGTGGAAGCGTGCCCAAGAACAAACAGCAAAACTTCTGAAAACGGGAGCACGAGCTGTCATGTACCTTCGAGCAAAACAGGATGCTGGTTGGCAGGAGCCAGAACAAAGCCACCTGAGGTGTTCTTGAGAAACTGTGTAACTCAGAATCCCCCTGCTGCGGGGTGAATATGGCTGTGAGAACAGGGGGCTCCGAGGGTGTGAGAACAGGGGCTCTGAGGGTGTGAGAACAGGGGGCTCCCAGGGTTCAGGTGCATGGGACTGTGAGAACAGGGGCTCTGAGGGTTCAGGTGCATGGGGCTGTGAGAACAGGGGGCTCCGAGGGTGTGAGAACAGGGGGCTCTGAGGGTTCAGGAGCATGGGGGTCTGAGAATAGGGGGCTCTGAGGGTTCAGGTCTATGGGGGTGTGAGAACAGGGGGCTCCAAGGGTCCAGGTGCATGGGACTGTGAGAACAGGGGACTCCGAGGGTCCAGGAACATGGGGGTGTGAGAACAGGTGCATAGGGGTGTGAGAACAGGGGCTCTGAGGGTTCAGGTACATGGAGGCCATGAGAACGGGGGCTCCGAGGGTTCAGGTGCATGGGGTGTGAAAACAGGGGTCCCCGAGGGTCCAGGTGCATGGGGCTGTGAGAACAGGGGCTCTGAGGGTCCAGGTACATGGGGCTGTGAGAACAGGGGGCTCCGAGGGTCCAGGTACATGGGGCTGTGAGAACAGGGGGCTCCGAGGGTCCAGGTACATGGGGCTGTGAGAACAGGGGCTCTTCAGGTGCATGGGGTGTGAGAACAGGGGGCTCCGAGGGTCCAGGTGCATGGGCTGTGAGAACAGGGGGCTCCAAGGGTCCAGGTGCATGGGGTGTGAAAACAGGGGTCCCCAAGGGTCCAGGTACATGAGCTGTGAGAACAGGGGCTCTGAGAGTTCAGGTGCATGGGGTGTGAGAACAGGGGGCTCCGAGGGTCCAGGTGCATGGGCTGTGAGAACAGGGGGCTCCGAGGGTCCAGGTGCATGCTGTCTTTTACCCTCACACACACCTGAGGTGCCTGTGCATGCTCTCAAGAGGTCAGGATTTCAGGGCTTCTTGTGCCCTTGGGACTCCCAGGAACAAAGCCTGCTCCTCCCAGCCAGGAGCCACGGGACCTTCAGCAGCCATTTTGATTTGAGCCTCTGTCCTTCAAATCTTCCTTCTGCTTCTGCTCACACCTAGGCATGTGTCATGAGGTTGGCCACAAGGCTGGTCAGAATTGACGGCTCGTTCACAATGTCTTTGTGGGTCTGGCACAAGGCTTGAACCTTCCACTCAGAGTTGGACACACAGAGAAATGCCCTGAGAATCCAAGAGTAAGCCCTAAGTGTCAAGATGGAAGAAGTCCCCTAGGCTAGGAGTCCTGGTGGCCTACCCCTTACCCCAGGCAGTTCTGTGGTTAAAAGGCTCACCCCATCCCTGTCCCAGTCCCTGAGCCCTCCTCTCTAAGGGAGCTCTCATTGTCACAGGCCAGGATGACTCAAGTCCTGGAGAGCGCCCCAGGCCAGCTGGTCAACCATCTGGGATGCCCAGTAGCCAGGGCAGCAGCCACCCAGCTGCTCGTTAGCCCCACAGCCACGGCCCCCGTCCTAGGACTTCTCAGCTTGTCCAGCTATGAAGGTCCCTGCTTAATACTGAAAAGAAATTCAGATTGGCCCCAAGACACATATTGGTAGGAAGTACAGTTTTGGTGGACAGAGGAAAACAAAACCTGTGAAATTCTGCCGTGAGTTCAGCAGTGTTGTGAGGCAGGCACCGCAAGTACACCCACATGTATCTGAAAAGCAGCACCACAGAGCAGACGATGGGCACAGGCTCAGGTCTTGTCCCTGGGGCCCTCAGGGTCAAAGCCACAGGTTTTGAAACCAGAGCCGCCCAACTCTCCAGGGAAAGCTGGACTTGGCAGTGTGCACAAAGACCTTCCTGCTTCATGGTGGCTAGACCAGACATTGGGGGCTGGCGGTAAGTTCCAGGCTGCCCCTGTAGTCCCCAAGACCCCCATGTTAATGCCGATGAGGCTGAGGCCAGCACCTTCTGGTACCTTCTGAGTCAGCAGTTTCCAAACCTGGCTGTCCACAGGAGCCCTCCACAAAGCTTCTTCTTCTTCTTCTTTTTTTTTTTAATTTTTAAAGATTTATTTATTTATTTGAAAGTCAGAGTTACACAGAGAGAAGAGAGAGGTCTTCCATCCGATGGTTCACTCTCCAGATGGCCGCAAGAGCCAGAGCTGCGCTGATCCAAAGCCAGGAGCCAGGTGCTTCTCCTGGTCTCCCATGGGGTGCAGGACCCAAGCACTTGGGCCATCCTCCACTGCACTCCCGGGCCACAGCAGAGAGCTGGCCTGGAAGAGGGGCAACTGGGACAGAATCCGGCGCCCCGACCGGGACTAGAACCCGGTGTGCCGGCGCTGCAAAGTGGAGGATTAGCCTATTGAACCACGGCACCGGCCCAGCTATTGTTCTTAATGTGCACGCCAAGGGGCAGTTGACGTGGCTGTTGACAGCCGTCGTCTTTGTCAGTACTGCTGGGTGAGGGCTCCGTGGGGGCCAGGAAGAAGAAAGAGAGAGAGAGAGAGAGAAAGGGAGAGAGAGAGAGAGGTCTTCCATCTATTGGTTCACTCCCCAGATAGCTGCAATGGCCAGAGCTATGCTGATCCAAAGCCAGCAGCCAGGAGCTTCTTCCTGGTCACCCATGCAGGTGCAGGGGTCCAAGCACTTGGTCCATTTTCTACTGCTTTCCCAGGCCATAGCAGAGAGCTGGATCGGAAGTGGAGCAGCCGGGACTCGAACCAGTGCTCATATGGGATGCCGACACTGCAGGTGGCAGCTTTACCCGCTACGGCACAGCGCCGGCCCCTGTCAGGTGCTTTTCTGCATCCTCTTGCTTGATCCTCACAGCAGCCCCAAGAAGTGAACATAGCGGAGGAGGACACTGAAGAACAGCGCAAGTCACTGCCCACTGTTAGTAGCTGGTAAGTGGAGGGGCTGAGGGTCTCAGCCCAGGCTGTGCTACCAGCCAAATGGAATAATGTAAAAGTATTTTTATGGTATTAGTAGAACACGAAGAATGTGCCTGTGTCCTGGAAATGCAGCACAAACTCACAGAGCCAAAGGCACGAGGAAGGAGATCGATCGCTTGACTACGACCACATTTAACAAAACACGCAACAAGAGGCACCTCACTGTGCCGCGATGCCTGCCCCTGGCCAGGTGGTTTTTGACAAGGGTGCCAACCCTTCTAACTGGGGAAGAATAGTCTTTTCAACAAAGGGTGGTGGGATAACTGGATATCCACATCCAAAACAATGAGTTGGAGCTTTACTGTACTGGCTTTTTGTCACGATAGCAAAAAATACCTAAGATAAGTTACTTATGAAGAAGGCACGGGTGTCTCCACTCCCAGCCTTGCAGGTTCCTAGGCCAGGACCAGGCAGGCTGCATTGGTTTGCCATTTGTTGTGGCCAGAGGGTAGCAGTGGTGGAGGCTGTGTGGAGCAAGCCCCACGTGGCAAGGCAGGAGGCACAGGGAGTGGCTGGGCCAACTCGGCTTTTATAACCAGCCCTCTTACAAGAACCCTCTTCTGAGGGCAGCCCCCAATGGCCTAAGGAGCTCCCACTAGGCCCAGCCTCACCCCCACAGGGAACTGGGGACACCTGAGCCTGGACCAGGTGAGGAAGAGCCGCACTATGGCCACTGGGGTACCGGGAGGCGCACTGATGGATGCTCGCCCGCCAGGCTCTTCCCCGGTGATCGCATGGAGGCGCTGCTGGGGATTCTGTCCAGGCAGGCAGAGGGACCCGGCATCGTGGTATTCCAGTGTCCCATGCAGGGTATGGGCGGTGGTGATCCAGGGAAGCCCACCCTTGTGCTAACAGCTCCAAGCAACTTTAAAAAAATGGTTTATTTGAGTGATGGACAGAGGGAGTGGGCTCTAATCCACTCACTCATTCCCCAAATGCCTACTGAGGTTTGGGGGGAAAAGAGGGCTTAAGGCCAGAGCCAGGAACTCAATCCAGGTCTCCCACACAGGTGACAGGAACTCAGCTACCTGAACCTTCACGGCTGCAGCCTCCACGGATGTCTATTAGCAGGAAACCAGAGCCAAGAAGCTAACCCAGGCTCTCTGATGCAGGACACGGGTGTCTTAACCAGTGTCTTATTAACCACTAGGACCAATGCCTACCCCAACACTCACCTTTTTTATTATTATTTTATTTATTATTTTTGTTGTAGGCATGCATGCCTGGAAGAAACGGTGCCCTCCTATGTACATAGGGCTCAGCACTATCCAAGGTTTCAGGCATCCACTGTGTGTCCCTGAACGTGTTCAAGAACGAACTCTGAGCTGGACAAGGTGAGCATGTAACCTGACAGGGGGACGGAGGGCAGAGGGGACAGTGGAGGAGGAGGACTGGCTTCTCATCCCCCATGGTGGAGTCCGCAAAGAAAACCCAAGCCTGGAAAACCCGAGACTCTTCAGTGCAGCTTCGTTGTTCAGCTCAGTTGATGAGCCACAGGAGGTCGGAGGATGCCTGTGGGGGCAGGCAGGATAGAACCATGGCGTGACCCTGCCAAGGGGTGTAGCTGGGAAGGGCAGACTGGGGCGGGGTTGGTGCAGGCTGACGTTCTGGTGTGGTTTGCTGTGATGGGAGCTTTCTGTCGGTTGGTGTTTGGCTGGTGGTGGTGGCAGCCATGCTGTCTTCCGGGAGGCAGAGATGTGAGCCCAGCGGGTTCTTCCGCGTCTGCAGAATGCGTGCCAGGAAGCCCAGTGGGTGCCTGAAACCATGGCTCATACCAAATCCCACGTGGGCTGTGTTTTCCTATACCCCCACACACAACTGTAATGCTGTAAAAGAGAGAGAGAGAGAGAGAGAGAGAGAGAGACTGACTCTTTTCTACTGGTTCACTCCCCCAAATGATCACAATACCCAGGGCTGGGTCAGGCTGAAGTCGGGAGTCTGGAACTCCATCCAGGTCTCCCACGTGGGTGGCAGGCGTCTAAGCACTTGGGCCATCTTCCACTTTCCCAGGTGCATTAGTAGGGAGCTGGATTGGAAGCAGAGCAGCTGGGATTCAAATTAGTGCTGCAATATGGCTGTAGCGGCTTAACCTGCGGCACCGCAAGGCCAGGCCTGCCTTTTCCATCGGAACTGAACGCTGCACTGCAACTTTGGCAGTCTGAGGTGTGACAGCAAAGCCAGCACAGTTTTGCCTCTGGCCCCTGCCTCCTTCACAATTTCACAGGCAGAAGATGAATTCTTCGGGAGCTCTTAGCCACCCAGACATCCATTTGCTTCTTTCCTTATTAGATTTCCTTACACTGCTCCACTTTACCACTTCTGTTTGGCACTTGCGAATTGCCAGCATCAGGACTCATGTGATTTGGGGCCATTATTGAGTAAAATAAGCCTTGCTTGAACACAAGCACTGCCGTAGCACAATTTGAATGGAGAGGGGACCGAGTGACGGGCTTGGTGGCATCTACAGCCTGGACCTGCTGCGCCAAGGGATGGCTGGTGTCCCAGCCAGAACACAGGGGTGGTGTGAGAGTCATCATGCTGAATAGCGTGCAGCTTAAAACTTAGGGGTCGGCCGGCGCCGCGGCTCACTAGGCTAATCCTCTGCCTTGCGGTGCTGGCACACCGGGTTCTAGTCCCGGTCGGGGCGCCGGATCCTGTCCCGGTTGCCCCTCTTCCAGGCCAGCTCTCTGCTGTGGCCAGGGAGTGCAATGGAGGATGGCCCAAGTGCTTGGGCCCTGCACCTGCATGGGAAACCAGGAGAAGCACCTGGCTCCTGGCTTCGGATCAGCGCGGTGCTCTGGCTGCAGCATGCCAGCCGCAGTGGCCATTGGAGGGTGAACCAACGGCAAAGGAAGACCTTTATCTCTGTCTCTCTCTCTCACTGTCCACTCTGCCTGTAAAAAAAAAAAAAAAAAAAAAAAAAAACCACCTTAGGGGTTGTTTATTTCTAGAATTTTCCATGGAATCGTTTTGAACCCTGGATGACTGGATAACTGAAACCTTGTTAAGAGAAGCCATTCATTAGGGTTGGAAAGACCCAGCAGGGAGCAGAGCTGCCACTAGGGATTGGGAGTGAAGTGTGGGGTACATGGGGTCAAGGTCAGGGAGTGGTGGAGCATTGGCTTTGGGCAGGTGAGGGACTGAAGGTGACCAGGAGGAGTGAGGTGTATTTGCAGAGAGGGAGAGATGGGGCAGGACGAGGGGGCACGGGAGGGGCCGAGGCAATGGGGAGACCCCTCTATTAGGCAGCCTCTTATTTTTCTAACAAGGTTTTATTTATTTGAGAGGTAGAGTTACAGACAAAGAGAGAGGGAGAGACAGAGAGAAAGGTCTTCCATCCACTGGTTCACTGCCCAAATGGCTGTAACAGCTGGAGCTGAGCTGATCTGAAGACAGGAGCCAGGAGCGTCTTCCGGGTCTCCCACACGAGTGCAGGGGCCCAAGCACTTGGGCCATCTTCTACTGCTTTCCCAGGCACATTAGCAGGGAGCTGGATTGGAAGTGGAGCAGCTAGGACTAGAACTGGCACCCATATGGGATGCCGGCACCGCAGGTGGAGCTTAGCCCACCATGCCACAGCGCTGACCCTAGGCAGCCTCTTTTTAAAAAGAGATTTATTAAGGGAGAGAAAGATCCAACATGGGAAGCAAGATACACAGCAGACCCATAGAATGGCAGATGTCCTAAACAGCACTCTGGCCTCAGAATCAGTCCTTAAGTCATGTGGATCTGGCTGAAAAGCCCATGAGAGTATTTCAGGCATGGAAAGCCAAGACACTCTGGCAAAACAAAACAAAACAAAACAACTAAATGAAAGATCTCTGCGAGTGAGATCCCAGTGGAAAGAACAGGTCATAGGAGGTACCTTTCTCTGAAGGGAGGAGAGAACTTCCACTTTGACTATGACCTTGTCTAAATACGATCAGAGTCAGTGAACTCAAAAGGCTTCCATAGCCTTGGCAACTCATGACAAGAGCCTAGGGTGATTACTGATGCCATAAACAAGAGTATCAATTTGTTAAGTCAACAACAGGAGTCACTGTGCACTTACTCCTCATGTAGGATCTCTGTCCTTAATGTGCTGTATATTGTGATTTAATGCCATAACTAGTACTCAAACAGTATTTTTCATTTTGTGTTTCTATGTGGGTGAAAACTATTGAAATCTTTACTTAATATATGCTAAACTGATCTTCTGTATATAAAGAGAATTGAAAATGAATCTTGATGTGAATGGAAGGGGAGAGGGAGCGCGGGAAAGGGGAGGGTTGCGGGTGGGAGGGAAGTTATGGTGGGGGGGAAGCCCTTGTAATCCATAAGCTATACTTTGGAAATTTATATTCATTAAATAAAAGTTTAAAAAAAAGAGATTTATTTACTTTTTATATTTTAGAAGTGGAGGTTGAGGTTCCTCACTGTGCCAAGAGGGGGTGCCCAGGAGGGGCTGAGGAGCTGGTGAGTTTCAGGAGCTCACTGAGGCCGGCTGGGGTTGGAGGCACCAACTGAGAGAGAGCCAGAGGGAGAGCAAGGAAGCACTCTCCTTGACCAGGGAGGAAGGAAGGGTCCCCGTGCCTGCCTTCCGGGCGGGCGGCTTTATGGGAAGGTGGAGGTCTCCAGGGAGCCAAGACCATCTAGAAATCAGGACAGCAAGCCCACAGCTGCAGGCCGGTGGTGCCCAGGAAAGGCAGGGGCTCCAAGGCAGGGCTCAGCCACTCTGCAGTGGCATGAGCTGGACGTGACTCCATCTCAAACAGCCTTCCTCCTGCACACGGCCCGGCCCGGCCCGTACAACAGCCGCGCCTCCCCAGCCGGCAGCCCCAGTCCTAGGCAGAGCACACCAGCCACTCGGGACCCTGTGCTGAGAACAGGAGGGAGCACTGTCCCACAGGTCTGACCACCCCTGGGACCCACCCCCTGCCCCTTACGGTGCAGTGCTGAGCTCCCTAGGGGAGACCCACGGTGGGGGCGGGCGCCTTTCCCCTGCCAGCCCCCACCCGGGTTTGTGGGGTGAAGGGCAGAGCGGGCCGTATCGGATCATCTGGCGTCCGGGGCTGGCTTGGCTGGGCGCGCTGTCTCAGTGTGCGTTCCTGTTATTGTTTGCCAGAGGTGGGGCACGCCCCGATTGTAGATGTGAGAAGGCTGTGAAAATATGCTGTGTGTCCACCTGCACTTTCCCCGCAGGCCATCCCTTCCTGGCTCTGGGGACAGACATGAGTCACGGAGGGGCCCTCAAGGCCACTTCTCCCTCCCTCTGCCAAAGCGGCTCCAGGGCGCCACATAGAGCCCCCTCCATCCCTCATACTGTCCTGCGGGGTGGCGATGGGTGAGCATCGGCGGGTACCTGGGGCGGGTGTCTGCTTGGGAGGTGCTGGCATCAGAGAGGTGCGGTGGAGGGGCTGGGGGCTTCCAGGCTGCAGGATGGGGAGTGGATACCCAGGTGCGGGGGTGGGACAGGTGTAGGGGGAGGTGGCATGTGGGCTGGGCAACACCTGATCAGCATCAGTAACTTTCTCGATGCCGGTGCTGTGACCTCGAGGCTGCTCCCTGGTTTGTGACTGACACTGGGGACGGCCACTGGTGGGTGCATGTCCTGTATGCCCCGCCCCCAACCAGACTGTCACCATCTCTGATGCCAGATTCGGAGGCCACAAGGGCCAGCTTCCCAGGGAGCAGCAGACGTGCAAGTTGTGTGCAGCGAGACTCCGTGGACTCCCTGCCGCCGCTTGCCCTGTCGTCAGTGTGGGTTGCTGTCACTCTAATTCAGCCCCTGCCTCTCTCTTCTGCCCCAGCGCAGAAGCTGTGGCACAGCCTCGAAGAGGAGGCAGCAGGGACCGGAAGAGGAGGGAGGCAGCTGGCACAGAGGGTTCCCAGGGACGCCTGGGGCTGAGTTGCTAACCTGCCTGCTGCTTTGGAAGAGTTTTATTGGCTGGGGGCCCCGATTTCCTCATTGTACGTTCCCGGGTCCTGCCCAGCACCCCATCTCCCAGTGAACGGGGTGCCAGGTCCCGAGACCTTGACCTGCTGGGGCCCTCACGCTGCTCCTCACTTGGTAGTGGTCGGAGGGCTTTGGCAGGAACTGACTCCTTTCTCAAGGGCTGAAGTCTGGCTCCCAGTGGGACTATTTCAAGCTATGTCATGGTCAATTGAACATTCAGTTCTGTGGGGGAAAAGCGGCCGTATCAATCCAGGTTTATGACAGGATGTCAGGAACATGGTTAATGAATAAATACAGGGTGAACTATCATCTGCCCAGGCTGTAAGCTTCAGGATCATTCTAGACCATTCCTTCCTTCATTCCCATGATGCTAACCACAGCTGGAACTTCCTGAGCCCTCCTTGGTCTCAGGGTCTTACCTGAGCCAAGCTCTGAAATGCTTCCAACAACCTATGCGGCAAGATTCACTGGGGCTACTTCACAAAGCTCATGGGAAATGGAATTAGAAGCTAAGTTTATTTGGGCACAAACCAATGTGAAATTCATGTGTATAAGGGGTCTTCCAAAACTTCATGGAAAATGCATATTTTGAGAAAACTATGCATGGATTTCAAAATGTTTGGCACCAAAATAAAGCTATCTTTTAATTCCATTTTTTTCCCATGATGTTTTGGAAGTCCCCTTGAATAGTCTCATTCTGCAAACTGGGAACAGGGGCCAAGGGAGAGCCACACACTGAGGCGGGCTCGGGGACCATGCCCTTGGCCACGCCCTGCCCCTGGCTCTCTGTTCACTGGTCAGGTCCACCCTGTCCAAGCCGCATGCCCAGGCCCGCGGCATCTCTCAGCTGGACACGGGCCACTGCCCCATGCGCAGACCTGCAGGGTTCACCCCTTGGGAGAAAGGCAGGCTATGGGTCTGCCCTCAGGAGCACCCAGGGCCTTGTAAGCTCCTGAGACCCCTGCCCCCACTCCCAACCAGACATACACCTGGGCTGGAGCACCCTCGCTCGGCCTAGGGAGGCCCCTCCAGACGTCCCTGGCCACCGCCACCATCTCTGACACCCTCCCTGGCCCGCTGGGCTCTGAGACACTCCCCACACTCTGTGCGGAGCCTTCGGAATCGGTCAAGTCGGCATGGCGGCTGTGAAGGAATCGCTGGCCCATCTGTGCCTCCTGCTCCCAGGGGACGGGGACCCTGTCGTGGGGGGACGTGGGGAATGATGGGGATGATGAACGGGGATCCACGCCTTCTTGTTGTGTGATCCTGGGTATATTACCTAACCCTCTGTGATTTATGTTCCTAATGTGTAGCCCACGAAAAGTTGTCATGAGCATTAAGGGAAGTGAAGTGCTTCAGCAGCCCCCGGCGCCCGGTTCTCACCCCTGGCAGGTGCCTGATGAGCATGCGTCGCTGCAGGACGTCCCAGGAAGGGCCCCCTGTGCCTCTGAGACCTCTCTAGGCACCATCTAGAGGGCCTGGCACTATGAGTTTACTCATGGAAGAAGAGAAAGGTCCCAGCAGGAACCCCAGTGTCTGCCTGCAGCACCCTAGTTCTTAGAAGCTGCTGTGACCTCGCGTGATGACCCAAGAACAAAGGCCATTGAGTCACACGGAGAGTGAGCAAAATCACTTTAAATCTGTTTTTCCAAATCACGCTACTTTCAATGCCCTGGGCGGATGCCCACGTGTGCAGGGACACTCAGCCCGGCCAGAGGCGCTGTCCCCTTCAAAGGCCTCATTGTGACCCCACACCGGCCCCATTTGATTCCTGGAACAACAGGCCTTTGTGTAGGCCCGAAGGCCGGCCCGCTCCAGCCCACGGCTGGCAGCGCGAGCCCTTTGCTGTCTCTTTAAAGTCAGCAGCGTAAGATGCCCTGAATTCTCCTGTTTGGGCGGCTTTGCAGAACCAGCCCCACAACATGCAGGGTTTTTTTTTTTTTTTTTTTTTTTTTTATCTCATTTACTTGAAATATAGACACAGAGAAAGAAAGAGATTTTACACCTCTTGATTCACTCCCCAGAAGTGCACAAAATCCAGGGTTAAGCCAGGCTAAACCCAGGAGCTTGGAACTAAATCTGGGTCTCAGATCACGTGGGTACCAGAAACCCAACTTCTCCTCCTCCTCCTCCTCCTCCTCCTCCCCCTCCTGCTCTTCCTCCTCCTCTTCCTCGTCCTTCTAAGATTTATTCTATCCATTTGAAAGGGTTCCAGAGGGAGAGACAGAGGTCTTCCATCTGCTGGTTCACTCCCCAAATGGCCGCAATGGCCGGAGCTGAGCCGTTCAGGAGCCGGGAGCATCCTCCAGGTCTCCCACGTGGGTGCAGGTGCCCAAGGATTTGGACCATCCTCCGCTGCCCTCCCAGGTGCGTTAGCAGGGAGCTGGATCAGCAGTGGAGCAACTGGGACTCGAACTAGTGCCCATATGGGATGCTGGTGCTGCAGGCCGGGGCTTTAACCCACTGTGCCACAGCGCCAGCCCCAACCTGCAGGGTTCTTAAGGAGCTGCTTTGTAGGGCAGTCGCCGTGGCTCACTTGGTTTATCCTCCGCCTGTGGCACCAGCATCCCATATGGGCACTGGATTCTAGTCCCGGTTGCTCCTCTTCCAGTCCAGCTCTCTGCTGTGGCCCGGGAAGGCAGTGGAGGATGGCCCAAGTGCTTAGGCCCTGCACCCACATGGGAGACCCGGAGGAAGCACCTGGCTCCTGGCTTCGGATCGGTGTAGTGTGCTGGCCGTGGCGGCCATTTGGGGAGTGAACCAATGGAAGGAAGACCTTTTTCTCTGTCTCTCTCTCTCTCTCACTGTCTGTAATTCTGTCAAATAAACAAATAAAAAAAAATCTTAAAAAAAAAAAAAAAAGGAGCTGCTTTGTAGAATTTGGTTCTAGAAAACAGAGGAAGCTGGGTTCCCCTAGACTGTGTCTAGTCCCGTGGGGCAGATCCCCCTGGGGATACAGATCACAGATAACCCTCTCCCCTGTCACTCTGCCCCGTGTGGGGAGGGCCCCCAGGAGGTGTCCCAGCGCGTGAAGGCACAGGTGAGCAGCGCCACGTGCCCTGGTTGGCTTTCACCCATGTTTGTCTTTCCCTGTCTGCCCTGCCACGAGGCACACACCCAGCCACGCAGCTGTCCACAGCAGTCCCAAGTACCCGTGGGGCTGCCCCGAGGCTACAGAAGGCAGCGGGGACAGGACGGACTCCACATCACTGTCAGCTCCAAGAGTACCTGCTCCAAACGCCTGGCTGCACCCCTTGAAGGCCCCTGCGGCTGGTCTCTCTCTAGGATACGCTCCGCTCCCTCTCATTTCCCGGGAGGCCAGAGGCCAGACCTGCAGGAGGCCAGGTGGGCTGGAGCTGCCCTGGGGCAGGGGGCACCACCCACTCACGCAGCCTGTGTTGCGCAGCACTGGCCCTGGGCCCCTCCTGGCACCTGGCTGCGTGCTGAGTGCCCATCTGTGGCCGAGGCTGATTGGGGGAGGGGAAGCCCTTAGCAGTCACCCCGCGTGTCAGTTCCGAGGGGGCAGTCCTTTCCCCAGGGGGCGGGGGGGGGACAGTGGGGTGGCCGGAGTGGTTTGGTCAGCTCTGCAAGCTTTGGCTCTTGGCCACGGCATGGGCGTCAGCTTCTTCTTACTCATGTCTCAGGCCTGTGGAAGGATTTCAGTCTTTTGTCCCAGGTGTTTCAACACACCCCATTCTTCACTTTATTTGCCAAGTATATGCTGGATGGGGTGGCCTTTGGCTCTGCGGTTGCAAGGTGGAACCCAGGAGCTACCTGATCTGGCACTGTGGTGACTTAGCACCGGCTCAGCGCAGCTGGGCCCCTCCTCGTAAGACAATAAGTCCAGTACCCGCACTGGCCCATGTGGTCTATTGCAGGCTTGCTGGTGCCCTGGGACTGTCCCCTGGACCTGGAGGCCCCTGTCCAGGGGCGTCCCATCCACCAGTCTCACTGTCAGGTCCCAAGATGCTGGGGGACAGGTTGGAGCACGATTCTAAGACAGAGGGAGCTGGCCCCGGGCCTGGCTCTCCTCCCACCAGCTGCAGGTGGGACAATGTGGTGGCCCCTGGGTGGACGGCAGGAGGCTCCATCTATGCAGACACTTCAAAAAGTTTGTGGAAAATGCTATCAGAAGATTAGTTTATCTTGGTGTAAAAAGTTTTAAAATTCATTCATAGTTTTTTTTTTTTTTTTTTTTTTTTTGGACAGGCAGAGTGGACAGTGAGAGAGAGAGAGACAGAGAGAAAGGTCTTCCTTTGCCGTTGGTTCACCCTCCAATGGCCACCGCGGCCGGCGCACCGCGCTGACCCGAAGGCAGGAGCCAGGTACTTCTCCTGGTCTCCCATGGGGTGCAGGGCCCAAGGACTTGGGCCATCCTCCACTGCACTCCCGGGCCACAGCAGAGAACTGGCCTGGAAGAGGGGCAACCAGGACAGAATCCGGCGCCCCGACCGGGACTAGAACCCGGTGTGCCAGCACCGCAAGGCGGAGGATTAGCCTACTGAGCTGCGGCGCCAGCCCATTCATAGTTTTTTCATAATTAACATATTTCACAAGCTCTCTGAAGACCCCTCATATGCATGGTTTTCACATTTTTTGCTACAAGAATTTTTTTAAAAAAAGATTTATTGATTTATTTGAAAGGCAGAGTTACAGAGAGAGAGGGAGAGACACAGAGAGAACGAGAGAGCTTCCATCTGCTGGTTCACTTGCAAAATGCCTGCAATAGTCAGAACTGGGCTAGGCCAGAGTTTTGAGCCAAGAACTCCATCTGGGTCTCCCACATGGGTGTAGTGACCCAAGTACTCGGGGCCATGTTCCACTGCTTCCCTAGGCCATTAGCAGGGAGCTGGATCGGGAGTGGAGCAGCTAGGACTTGAACCAGCATCCATGTGGGATGTCTGCATCCCAGGGGGTGGGTTAACCTGCTGTGCCACAGCACTGGCCTCTAAGCTTATCCTTTAAATTTATTTTCCACCAACTTTTTGAGGTACCCTTGTATTTCACAGCATCTGGTCTGGGACAAGAACTCCACAGATGGCAAGCAAGATGACCACACATGTGTGAATTGGTTTTTTTTTTCCTTAATATTTTATTTATTTACTTATTTCAAAGGCAGAGTTACAGAGAGAGAGAGAGGGAAACACAGTGAGAAAGAGATCTTCCATCCCCAGGTTCATTCCCCAAATGGCTGCAATTGCCGGGAATTCCGCCTGGGTCTCCCACATGGGCCCAGATATTGGAGCCATCTTCCTCTGCTTTCCCAGGCACGTTAGTAGGGAGATGGATGGGAAGTGGAACAGCTGGGACTTGAATTTGTGCTCCTATGGGCTGCTGGTGTCGCAGGCGGTAGCTTAATTTGTTGTGCTGTAACAGCCCCAAATTCGGTCTTTTTTAAAAAAAATTATTTCAAAGGCAGAGTTATAGAGAGGCAGAGGCAGAGAGAGGGAGAGAGGTCTTTCATCTGCTGGTTCACTCCCCAGACGGCTGCAATGGCCAGAGCTGCGCCAATCAGAAACCAGGAGCCAGGAGCTTCTTCCCAGTCTCCCATGCAGGTGCAGGGGCCCAAGGACTTGAGCCATCTTCCTCTGCTTTCCCAGGCCATAAGTAGAGAGCTGGATTGAAAGTGGAACAGCCGGGACTTGAACTGGTGCCCACTGGGATGCTGGTGCTACAGGTGATGGCTTTACCAGCTACACCACAGCGCCGGCCCCCAAATTGTGTCTTTTGTGCAGTCGTATTTGGAAGTTGCTGCTGCCTGACCTCTGATCCAACCCTGCCTTTAGGTGGGCCCTAAGGTATGTCCCTGTGGCGGCCTCCTCTGGCATGAGACACAGAGGCAAAGAGGGTCAGCTACCATCTCCCCTCCTTAGAGAAACCAAGGTCCCACGGGCTGAGCACACAGAAGGCACTCAGCCGGCCCCGAGCCTCTGAGGCCGAGTCCCTGTTGGCTACTGCCCAGCGGGCTCCTCAAGCACCCCCAGTCCCAGCCCTTCCCACCCCCCAGACACCAGGACTCCTGGAGGAGCAGTGACATGAGCAGGCAGTGCTGCCGTCCGTGTGCACTCGCACCTGCTAACGTGAAGCAGCTGAGCGCTGGGACGCAGGAGCAAGGGACCTGGACAAGGGCGGGCAGCGGGGGCAGCAAAACCGGGAAAGGGCATTTTTGAAAGCGGACGTGTGTGCGTGAAACCTTGCTTACCCCATTGCAAACAGGGGTACAAGTCAAATGTGAAACGAAACTGCATTTCAAATGCCACCCCTGAAAAAAGGAATAAGAAAGTTGCGTCAGAGAATCATTTGGAAAGATTCTGATGACGAAATGTTCTATAGTTAGATCAGTTGGCAAGTGGAAGAGAGAAAATGAGAAAAATCATATAAAAAGTGTTTTTTTTAAAGAAGAATGACTAAAATTTCTTGTTTAAGCTTTTTTGAAAAAATTATTTGAGAGGCAGAGCGAGTGAGAAGGGAAGGGAAGAGAAGGGGAGAGGAAGAGAGGGGAGGGGAGGAGAGGGGAGGGGAGGAGAGGGGAGGGGAGGAGAGGGGAGGGGAGGGGAGGGGAAGGAGAGGGGAGGGGAGGGGAGGGGAAGGAGAGGGGAGGGGAGGGGAGGGGAAGGAGAGGGAGGGGAGGGGAGGGGAGGGGAGGGGGGAGAGGGGAGGGGAGGGGAGGGGGGGGAGGGAGCCGTCGTCAGGACCAGGAGCTCCAGCTCTGACATAGGACCCAGGCAGCCACACACTTGTCCCCAGAATGTCAAAACCTTGAGAAACCAGCTGCTTTCCAGCTCCTTTTTTCTTTTCCTGGTGGTGGCAATAGAAATGAGCCTCGGTGTCATCGTGCTGCTCGATGTGTTGCTGTAACGTGATGGGGCAGCTCTGTGTTTTGTTGAAAACAATGAGGCATCCCTTAGTCTGTTGATTTCCGATTTTGATAAACATGTCACGGACTTCCTATCATTTCTTAATTTGTCATGATAAAGCTCAAACAAACCTTTTGCTGAAGGTTTACGATGGAATTTGGGCTGTTCACTAAAAGTGGCTGAATCCTGCTACTGAAGGCCCTGGGCACATACAAGACCCCTGAACAAGATCCAGTTTAGTCACGGGACCCCTCTCCAAGCGGGAAGGGGAGTAACATGTGGACCCGTGAAACCCTCTGCCCAAGGCTTGAATTTCTGCTCTCCTGGCTGCTAGCGTCAGGTGGCCAGCTTCCGCCAACGCATCTCCATTGGTCTTTGGGGCACCAGGTCTGGGGTCCCCTCTTTGCAAGGCCATTAGCTTGTCCAAGCCAGGGATAAAGGAGCACATCACACCGGGGGAGTCAGGCTTTCCTGACTGCTGACTTAGCACGTTTTTTCCCCACCATTCTGTCTCCTTACAAGCCAGCACCTCACCCCAGACACGTCACTGCCTTCCCTTTCACTGTGCGGTTGGGTCCCTTTCCTCTCTTCCGGAGTGGCCCCAAGAGGCTCAGAATCAGCTGAGTATGCAATGGCTGAGTAAGATGCACAATGCCGACGCCGCAGAGCACAGAACACTGTGCCCAGGGCAGTGAGGCTGGGAGTGGGCCCAGGGCTGGCAGGTGGAGAGGCGGCGGCTGGCCTAGGGGAGGCAGCTCGGAGGGTGGGCTCCCCTGGCCCCAGTGCCCCCAGTGTGCACAACGCCCCTGGAACTGCCACTTGGTGCTGCCTGTTGAGATTCAGGTCAAGTGAACGGGGTTCTTTGGAGAGAAGGCTGACATGATAGTGTCCCTGTCACCTGGCAATTCAGTACAAAGTCCAAAAGCACCCAGAGCCGTGATGAACACAAAGGCACTTTATGAAGGGTTTCAAAGGGTTATCGTCTTCCACTGCGGACATCCGGAAGTGTCTGTTGGGTGGGTTTTAGTCCCCGTGACGCACAGACTATCCGCGAAGACCTGGAAACAGGCCCCAAGAGGAGGTGCCCAGATCCCGTGGAAAATGCCAATGGGCCATCTGAGATCCCGTCCAGGGGTCAGCGGGGAACCCTGGCTTCCTCCACAGATCACAGTCCCCACTCCCCACCCCCCACCCCGGGGCCTCTTTCACAAACAGGAAGTGGCCCTAGAAGGACAGCTCAGTACTTGGAGGTTAAACTTAGCTAGCCCCCGACCCCTGAAGGCAAGCCACATGGGAGAGTAAACATGACACCCGCAAGAAACAGAGCGGGGTGTGTGTGTATATGTGTGTGTGTGTGTGTGTGTGTGTGTGTTTGTGTTTTGTTTTCCACTGCCGGGAGCACTTCTGCATCGCAAAATGTTACGCTGGAAGGTGGGCCGCTCAGCCAACACCGGCTGGCTTTTCAGCTCAGGTACTTCTGCTGCTCTACGACGCCTTCCATCGGATCAGAGAAAACACAGCGTGGACCACGTAGAGCAGAGTGGCTACGTAGGAGAACACCTGGAAACAAGAGAAAGGCTCTTTAAGGGGAGTGCATGGGGAGAGGTCTTCCGCTGCTTCACTATCCCGACACCTGCGATGTCCACGGCTGGGCCAGGCCAAAGCCAGGAGCCAGGAACTCCATCCAAGCCTCTGACAAGGGTGATAGGGACCCAAGTACTTGAGTTGTCAGCTGCTGCCTCCCAGGGTGTGTGTTGGCAGGAAGCGCGCTTGGAAGCAGAGTCAGGACCTGAGCCGGGCCCTGGGCTAGGAGACTCAGGCATGCCACGGAGCCCCTGTTTATCCCATTCCCTTGCCCTGGGTGGCCACCTTCCCAAAGGCTCGCCTGCCCGAGTCCAATTTCTGCACCTGGTGCTTTGACCTTGGGCAGGTGTGGCATGAGTTTCCAGCCCAGGTGCAACAGTCAGGGCGGCTACGCTTCCGTGACTCTAGAAAATGCTCATAAACACCAGCCAGGGCCGTGCCTGCTCTCTCTCTCTCTCTCTGCCCCTGCGCACGGGCGCACTCTTGACCCCCACTGGCCGGAGGCAATGAGCAAGCTGAGTTATTCGGCAGCACATTTAAGAGAACTCGCATGGAAACTCCCAAGCATGCTGAAGAGAGCAGTCATGCAGGAGTGAGCAGCCCCCAGCAGCACCCGTCCCCAGCAGCTGGGAGCTGCAGACCCAGTGAGAAACCTCTGGAGAAACATCTGGGGAGTCGCCAGTAGGAACAGCAAATAGGGATTAATTGTCCCAGTGAGGCCCAGAAAAGGCCCACGGGAGGCATTTAGGGCTGGGGCCATGCCTTAGCCTCCAGAAACCCAACTGCTGTTGTGGTTGCCCACCATGGCCAAGATCTAGATAGAAACAGCCAGATTTTCCCAGAAATTGTCAGCTGCCCTCAGCCAACATCTGCCAATCCTGGGTACCAGGACCTTCAGCAAAGCAGCTCTGCCCACAGCAAAGGAGAGAGGGGTGAAGCTCTGCTTTTGATTCAGGCCCTAATTTGGAGCAGGAGCAGGGCAGGAGACAGGCTGATCGCCTCCAAGAGCCAGGAGGATAGTCCCCTCCCCAACCCCGGCCAGCCCCAAGACCATCTGAAGGGCATGTACTGTGGGTGGGAAGGGTCTGGGTGGAGGCCTGGTTAACCTCCACAGTTTTCCACCCTCGTTCTCTGCAAAAGAATAAGTCAGCTCCATGCACACGAGTGATCTCACCAACGCAAGGGTGAGAGAAAGAAGTCAGAGCAGAGCAATACACACCGTCTAATGCCACTGATAGGAAGTTCAAAGGCAGGCGCGACTGAACTGGGGGCACAGTGACGGCGACCGGGCCGAAGGGGATTCTGGGAGCTGTTCCTGAGCTCCCCTTCCTCCGTCGGGAAGCTGGCTGCCCAGGGAGGGGAGTCCAGTGTAGGAGAGGTGAGCTGATCTGGACGAGAGCTGCCTTTCCCCAGCAAGTTAAAGAGCAAAGGAGGAACACGGCAGAGCCCAGGGGTTCCCGGCTGGAGACCTGGCCACGCCCCACCACCTGCTGTCCCACTGCACACGTCCCGTCCCCGTCTCGCCGCAGAGGCAGATGAGACAGGACTGTCCCCAGGATTCTGTGATGGAGAATCACAGATGTGCACCGGGAGCCTGCTGGCATGCTGGGAGAAGGTCCCACCTTGAAGGCTGCTCGAGAGGCTGCCAGGGCCCGGAGGTGGCCATCTGGGGACGCCATCATGGGCTGGGAGCCTCAGGGGAGCCTGTGGTTTCCCTGAGCAGGGGACCAGCCTACAGGGACCTGCAGAGGGGCTGCTCCTTCCCGGAGCAGGGAGAGGAGCCCTTCGCAAAGCCCAGCAACACCATCCCCGTGGATTTGCTCCTAGCCTCTGTTCAACCTTTTCCAAAAAGACGCCACTTCACAGCTTGGGCCCGGAGAGCCAGCACCCTGGGGTCTCTCTGCACAGGCACCCTGGGGCTTGCCAATTCTGGAAGCCAGCAGTCTCCCCAATGCAGTTCCTTCCCTGGGAAGGCTGGTGACCCCCGCCTCTGTCATCCTCCAAAAGGTTCTGCCTCTCCCAGGAGCGCCTGGTCTGTCCCACTGCTTATCCAAATCCCAGACGCCTGCACTCCTAACAGACTCTGGGAGAGCAGCAGGCAGCACTCTCCCTTTGGTTATTTTTTAGCCACCCTGCATGGCACCCTGCATGGTCAGAAATAGGCTTTCTAACATCAGTTAGGATAGGAGGGGTCTTTAAGAAGCTTACGGGAAATGTCTATTAGGGAAAACTGCTCATGGGCGTCAACACCATTGCCCCAGAGCAAACTTCTCTTTTAATTCTGCTTCCATGAACTTTTGGAAGGCCCTGCAGATGGGCTCCAGGACACACATGTGCACCTCTGGAAATGTTTTATGAAACAACACGTTTGCAGACTCCCTCTCACACCGACTCATGCCGTTCAGCAGAGTCTGTCTCGGCCCCCGTGGCCCCCACTGCCCCTCACTGTATGCTCCAGTGGGGAGACTCCGTGGGGGTCAGGGGACCCAGTGGCCAGAGCTGACTGCTGCCAAGTGTGTGGGTGACGCAGTGCCTGGCCCCACCCGTTCCCGGTGATCACATGCTCTCTGTGCCCCACTTCTCCATCTGTGAAATGGGTACAAGAATAGTGCCCATGTCGCAGGGTTGTTGAGAGAGTGAGATGAGTGTTCCTGGGGTGCTTGGCAGTGAGGTCTCGGCTCATGCCTGCCCTCCGCATGGCCCTCCCCGGCAATGAGTCCCTGGCTCACCCACCCCAGGCTGGCACAGGGCTAAGGGAGTCTTGGGTGCGTCACTGCCCTTCTTGGGGCCTTTGTTCCTTTTGAAATGAGAGGAAAGGCCAGTGCCGCGGCTCACTGGGCTAATCCTCCGCCTGCGGCGCCAGCACCCCAGGTTCTAGTCCCGGTTGGGGCACCGGATTCTGTCCCAGTTGCCCTTCTTCCAGACCAGCTCTCTGCTGTGGCCCGGGAGGGCAGTGGAGGATGGCCCAAGTGCTTGGGCTCTGTACCCGCATGGGAGACCAGGAGGAAGCCCGTGGCTCCTGGCTTCGGATTGGCGCAGCGTGCAGGCTGTAGCGGCCATTTGGGGGGTGAACCAACGGAAGGAAGACCTTTCTCTCTGTCTCTCTCTCACTGTCTAACTCTGCCTGTCAAAAAAAAAAAAAAAAAAAGAAAGAAAAAAAGAAACAAGAGGAAAGCCAGACCTCCTTGGAAAGTTAGTGAACTCAAACACGGATGCCAGCCTCCTCCCTCCCCCAGATGCGCACTCACCACGGCCGCGATGTTTTCGTGGTAGTGCTTGTAGGTGAAGCCGTCCCGCATGGAGATGGTGGCCAGGGCTTCCAGGACCGAGGCGCTGAGGTAAAACAGGGCGGCGGTGCAGTGGTACGCCGCGTCCTGCAGGCAGATGAGACAGTGTCAGCGAGCTGCGGAGAGACCGGCGCCCCGCCAGCCCCTTCGCTGTCTCCTGCCACAGCCACTGGATCCCACCCACAGCCCGCCTTCTCACAGCGCCACCCACCTGCACGCCATCCTTGGGGTCTGGGGTCAGAGCAAGCACTTTAGTGGGGGAAGGGCTGCTGCTCTCCCTTGGGTGGGGTCCCACCCGAGGCTGGGGTGGGTGGGTTAGAACTTGGTTCTGGACATGAAATGTGGCAAACGTGGTTATGGTCCCAGCTTGGATGCGGCCTCCTGGACCAGGGCAGGGTGACAGGGGCCCAGGCCACTTCCATACATTTTGCTTTGATTTGGCGTTTTTAAATTCCTGGTATATCGGAAAGCAAAAAAAAAAAAAAAAAAAAAAAAAGGACTACAGCAGGGCTTTGCATGGCAGTGGTCCTCTGAGAGTGAGAAGCCCCCACCCCTTCTCCAGCCCCTCAGGGAGGTGCTGCCCCTTTCCTGGGCCTCAAAGCCAAGTTCATATAGAATGAAATCTGCAGGCCGTTTTTTCAGTTCCCAAGTTCTCTCCGGCCACCTGGTTTGAACAGCAGTGGAAGGGAGCCGGGCGGTAGGCAAGGCTTGGGTCCCCCTCCAGGACCCTGCCCCTCCCACACGATGGCAGGTGCAGGTGGTGTGGGAAGGGCTTGGGCTACCGGTTAGCCATGAAGAAAGCAGTCATGTGAGAAAAAGAACAGGCCCCACGCAAACTAGCACATGTATCAGTCTGTGCCTCCACCTTCCCCTGCTCTGCCCTGGGCTGCCATGAGCTGAGGCTCGGGCTGGGAGAGCCAGCCTCCTGGGGCAGGGGGGGGGAGAGGGACCAGCACTGCTCCCCTGTGAATACCCACCCGACTGCAACTCACCAGAGTGACCCAGGAACTCTCGCCGCCGTGGGCGCCAATTATGTACAGGACAAGCAGGGCGGTGGTGGCCACGAAGCAGAACACAGACACGAACATCACCCAGCCCTGCACGAGCGCGAGGGGCACCAGGGAGGAGGCGACCAGGATCCACACCAGGCCCCCGAAGACCTGCAGGGGAGGCAGAGGGGCTGAGTGTCCACCCAGCGGAGAGCCCAGAACCCGGACAGGTGCCCGGGCCCCAGACCCAGCGGTCACACTGGGGCTCTGGGGACACAGAAACGCAGGGCAGAGGCCAGAAACACTGGGCAGCCTCCCTCCTCCCCCGAAATGGCTCTCTGGCCACACCCAAGGTCTTCGGCTGGGTTTCTAACCCCAGGCTTGCCAATTCCTTGCAGGCTTGCATTTCTTATTTTTTAAACGCAATTTAAATTGTTTAAATTTAACACTTACATCACACCAAAGACCAGGCACTCCCCTAAGCACTTTACAAATATCTCCTCAGTTAATTCTCACAACTGCCCTCGGAAGGGGTGCTGATCCATTTGAAAGAGATGGGGGAGAGAGAGGGAGTGAGCATTTCCACCCACTGGTTCACTCCCCACATGCCCACAAGAGCCAAGATCGGGCCAGGCCAAAGCCAGGAGCCGGGAACTCAACTCAGGTCTCCCACGTGGGCAGCAGGGACCCAAGTACTTGAGCCATCGCCTACTGCCTCCCAGGGTGTGCATTAGCAGGACGCTGTATCAGAAGTGGAGGAGGTGGGACTTGAACCAGGCACTCAGATATGACATGCCGACGTCCCAAGCAGCGTCTTAAACACTGTGTCATCCGCCTGCCCTGGGCTCTCCCTTTTTTATGAGGTTCCATCCCTTCTATTTTCTTTGATGCTAAAATAATATCCTTTCTTCTATGAAAGGGTAATAACCAGCAGATTCTTTTAATTTTTTACTAAGTAACTACAGGCTTTTTAAAGATTTGACTCCTTTGTATTCTTAATCCCAGGAGGTGCCTGCCGGAGCTGGGTTTGGAGTGGAGAGGCTCAGGTCAGCCCTGTTTCCTGGGACAGCCAAGGCTAGTGTGAGCCCAGGGTTGTGCTAGAGACACCCAGCTGGGTCCCCAGCGCCGTAAGAACAGACACACAGGGCCCAGCAACAGCCCCAGTGCTCTGTGCTGTGGACAGGCACACGCAAGCCCTGCCTGGGCGTCTCTCTGTTGTCTTCCCCTTCTCCTGTCCCTCGTCACCCCAGCAGGAAATCCCAGCCTCATCATGTGTCCCCCAGATGAGGACTGGGCTGGGACACGTGTGGAGGTGGCTTTCCAGCTACTGCCGAGATCTGGAGCCGAGAATGAGGCTGCCGTCCTGTTCCACGTGGTACCCGACCCCACCTCCCGGACCTGCTGCCCACCTGCCAGGTGAGAGACACAGTGTCCTCGCAGGTGCCCTCTGAGCCTCGTGTGTCTGGGGAGCACCGGGAGGGAATCCCATCTGAGCAGCAAAGTCAGTGTGACAGCGCATCTGGATTTACCAAAACCATGCTGTGCTGAATGAACCACGTGCGGGTGCCTGCGACCCCCAAATTTCCTCTGCCGATGGCCCTCCTTGCCTGAGTCACCTGGCAGAGCCAGCAGGACACACTGTACCTTAGAAAAACTGGAGAGAAACCAACTCAGTAAAAGCCTCCTACGATGGCAGAAGAGATTTTATCTACAGTCACGTTCAAGCTCACGCAGACCACTGGCCTTTCCAAGAATGGGCGCCGACCAAGGCTGTGAGTGGGTCAGTGGCTGGGAAGCTCCGCGGTGCACAGAGAGAGGCGGTACTCTGCAAGGCCCAACCCCCGAGTGACCATCACCTGGTCACCTGGGTGACCTCCGGTGGGCCGATCTAAATCAGGTTCCTGGTTCATATGCGCCTCTCCCCTGAGGCTCTCAGCATGGGCATAGGTGCATCAGGGGAGGGACCGAATGCCACGTTCCCTGGGAGGGAGGTCTGCGTGGCTCACAGCCGATTCCCCTGCTGGGGGACGCAGGAAAGGCCAACCGGCCGTGTGTCAGTGTCCGAGGAGGTTCGCTGGCCTTCAGCCCCTGGTAGACGGGTGTGACCGGAGGATGCCAGTGGCTGGTAGAGCTCCTGGTGGCCGGTGGACGTGACGCCAAGGAGCACTGGGAGCCATAGCAAGAAAACAAGCCTCTCTCACCCCTCAGTTTTCCTCACTCAATCAAGGAGGGCTCTGGGGGAGGCCAGAAGTCGTCGTAGAGCACGGGCAAGCAAAAGCGACCTGGCTAGTGACTTTGTTTTTGTGCTTAGGACGGTAACAGCGTCACACTTAGAAAAACAACCGTCAGACACCTACGAGGTGTAGTACTGCCAAGGTGTCACCTGCAAGCAACGAGATCTGAGAAGGTGGCCCTCAGGCCCTGGCCTCTTTCCATGGAGGCGTGGTCAGGAATCCAGGGCAGGGAAAAGAAGGCGGAAGTCAGAGTGAGACCACTGCCCTGGGTGCTCGCCACGGTCCGGTGCCCGCACCTTGCGTGGTGTGGGCCTGCGGCTCAGGTTCCAGTAGCCGCAGAGGGGAGGCCCAGAGTTAACTCAAATTCTGTTTGGGTTGTGCGCTTCTGTTGGTCTGATCGAGATCATGTTCCAGCTCTCTCTCTCTCTCTCTCACATACACACACTCCTGCGGAATCCTGGAGGCTATGGGAGGAATCCCTGTTCACAGTTGTCCACAGAACAGAGCCCACCTTGTCCTCATCCCCAGCACAGTCCCTGGCAGAGCTCAGGACCCTGCCCCCGCTCTGGGTGTGTCACCTTTGCCAATGGGTTCTTTTAAAATCGAGGCCCACTCTTTTTTTGCGTGGCTTATCTGCAGCAGTAGGCTTCGTGGCGAGATGGCAGGGAGAAGTTCACACAGCACACAACCATCCACTGAGATGCACAAGCCAGCTCGCTGGTTGCTGTATGTTTGCGGATCAGTGTGACCACTGTCGATTTCAGGACATTCTCAACCCCTCACCCCCATTCACTATCACTTCCCTGGCCCCTCTCAGCCACCACTAATCTGCTTCCCGTCTGTACAGATTTCCTACTCTGAACCACATAGGAATGAAACATGTAACGTGTAGCCATTTGTGGCTGCCTTTCATTCATAAAGCTTTTTTTTTTTTTTTTTTAATTTGAGAGGCAGACAGATATGGAGACAGCATGCCCATTCACAGGTTCCTTCCCCAGATGCCCACATTGATTGAGGTTGGGTCAATGCCAGAGCCAGGAGCCAGGAACTCAATCCAGGACTCCCACATGGGCAGACACCCAACTGCTTGAGCCATTGCCACTGCCTCCTAGGGTGTGCATCAGCAGGAAGCTGGAATCCGGAGCAAGAGGTGTGTAAAACCTAGGCCTTCCAATATGGATTGAAGGCGTCCTAACCAGTGTCTTCCTAGCCCAAACAGCCATCCTCCATAATGTCTTCAAGATAAGAAATTCTCTCTCGGCCGGCGCCGCGGCTCACTAGGCTAATCCTCCGCCTAGCGGCGCCGGCACACCGGGTTCTAGTCCCGGTTGGGGCACCGGATTCTGTCCCGGTTGCCCCTCTTCCAGGCCAGCTCTCTGCTGTGGCCAGGGAGTGCAGTGGAGGATGGCCCAGGTGCTTGGGCCCTGCACCCCATGGGAGACCAGGAGAAGCACCTGGATCCTGGCTCCTGCCATCGGATCAGCGCGGTGCGCCGGCCGCAGCGCGCCGGCCGCGGCGGCCATTGGAGGGTGAACCAACGGCAAAGGAAGACCTTTCTCTCTGTCTCTCTCTCTCACTGTCCACTCTCCCTGTCAAAAAAAAAAAAAATTTTTCAAAAAAAAAAAAAAAAGAAATTCTCTCTCAATGGCAACTTTTAGACAATAGTTCTACCATCACAGCCCCTACCACGGTCCATTCTTTTTATTTTTTATTTACTTATTTGAGAGATAGAGTTACAGACCGTGAGAGGGAGAAGGTCATCCTTCTGCTGGTTCACTCCCCAAATGGCTGCAACAACCGGAGCTGCACCCATCCGAAGCCAGGGACCAGGAGCTTCTCCCTGGTCCCCCACATGGGTGCAGGGGCCCAAGGACTTAGGCCATCTTCTACTGCTTTCCCAGGCCACAGCAGAGAGCTGGATCGGAAGAGGAGCAGCCGGGACTTGAACCCGGTGCCCATATAGGATGCCGGTGCTGTAGGTGGAGAATTAGCCTACTGTGCCACAGCGCCGGCCCCACCACAGTCCATTTTGACTCCTCCCACTATTCGGGGAGCCCTGGCTGAGTGTGTCTCATCTCTCTGGAACCAGAAGGAGCTGAGGATCCACTGGATCCCAGGGACATTGTTATAGAAAAAAAAATGCCACCAGCCCCTGTCTGTCCACAAACACATGCTGAACTGCCCATTGCATGGCGGTGGCATTCTCAGACAGAGGATCTCTTACACCCTGAGGGCTGTGCTCCCGGGAGACGCCCCACACGGCTCTGACCGGGAAGGGCCCAGGGGGCCAGCTGGGGCTGGGCTGGGGTGGGTGCCGGGCAGTCAGGAAAATTAGAGGAAGAGGGAAGTCATGGCAAGGCTGAGCTGAGGAGAGGCCCTGCCAGCGCTTCTCGGGGCCTGACGAGGGGCTGGCTGTCCACACCCCGGAGGCTGAGGCAAATGACTCACCTCCCTGCCCCAGCTTCTGTGTCTGTAAATGGCAATTGCAGGTGTCTCCTGGCGTCGTGGGCTGTAGCGAGCTGGCTGAAATCACGGACGTGCGAATGTTCCCCAACAATTAGGGGTAAGACGCCGCTCACCCATGAGGCTGACTGCCCAGTGGAAACAGGTACACAGGCCACCAATCACGGCCACCCTCACCCCCCAGAATATTTGGAGGAAAAATCACACCTGCACTGGACACAGATGGGCTCCTTTTCCTGGTTGACATTCTCTAAACTCAAATTCTCTAAACAATACGGTCTGATGGGTATCCCAGGGAATGAAGAACTGGCGTAAGGTAGACTGGACAATGTGGGGAGGTTATTTGCAAATATAGGCACTTTGAGCTCCTGCAGGGTTTGATGTCTATGGGGTCCTGGAACCACTCCCGCCATGGACGCTGGGAAACCATGTGGAACAGCACGTGGTCCCAGGGAGTCTTGAAGGCAGATGCAGACTTTACCTGGTCATCTGGTGAAAGGGCCAGGGAGAGGCCCTCTGCGGCAGGAGAGCCCTAGGGGATGCCGCCGTGCCTGCGCAGGCTTCCAGGCCCCGCTGAGTGGGAAGCTGAGATTCACTGTGAATCACGGGAGCCCCGCCCTCTCCACCTACTAAGTGTACAGTGAGTGGGGATAGCCGGCACTGCGCCCACACCCAGGGAGATAAGGCACTCTTGGGCCGTGAGCAGGCCGCTCCAGCCCAGCCTCGGGTCCCCCTGGCCAAATATTTGTCAAGAGCAGCAGGGTAGGTGAGGGTTCAAGCATTTCCCTTTATCAAGAAGCCTGGAGGTGGCTCCCAGCTTCCAGGTGGCAAATTCTCAGAGACCATTATTTTGAAAAGGTTACACACACAGGCAGAGGCCTGGCCCCAGGGTCTGTCCACCTCTGCAAAGGCCAGGATTCCCATTGCCCCCAGCCTGCCTGTACCCCAACACTGTCCATCATAGCAGAGATGGTTCACCTTTGAGGGTGAGCTCAGACGCAAGTGTCTAAGTTGGGTTGAGCTCTCTCTGGTGGAAAACATGGCTGGGGCTTGAGCTAACACACTATCGTCGTCACAGAGAAAGGGAGGGAGAGAGAGGCCTCTTATCCACTTGTTCACTCCTCAAATGTCCACAACAGCCATGCTGGAGCCAGGCCAGAAGTCAGAAGCCCAGAACTGAAGCCAGGTCTCCCACACGGGTGTCAGGGACCCAGCTAGCCCATTAGTAGGAAGCTGGGATGGAGAGTGGAGCTGGGACTGCAATCCAGGCGCTCTGAAGTGGAGTGCGGGTGTCCAGCTGGGGCACCTTCAAACAGAATGCCCACGCCCAGGACTCACGCACAGGGTCTGGCTCCACTGGGGAGAGGCAGAGCTGCAGGACAAGGCCCTGGCAGCCCAGGCTCTTTGCCAAAGGCCTTGCTTCATAACATGGGGCCCTGGGTGTTGTTCTTGTAACTCCTGTCGCACGGAAGAGGAAATGGCTCCCGTCCCAAAGGCGCAGCAGACACTCCCTTTAGTTCCTGCCTGGCCTCTGGGTGCAAAACCTCCCCCTACACTCCCTATCCCCAAGTGCCAATCCCTGTCTTGCCTTGCACGTGAGGCTGGCCCGTCCTTGGCTGGGGTGGGGGTGAGGTACAGCCTCCCTGTCTGGTAAGGGGGTTATTCTGGTGATCCAAGCATGACCCTGGTGCATCAGGGCTGGAAACCACCTGTCTTTAACTCCTTGTAGTGTTGGGTGCTGGGCAGACTCGACGTTCCCTGAGAACCAGAGATAGCATAAAAAAAACTGGACAACAAGTTTCCAAAGACTTAAGAAAGCTCACATGCATGGTTCACCCAGTCAATGATTTCTGGCATGGGGAGGGGGAGGAAACCTCAGGCTGGGGGGTTGTCACTGGGGGAGACCTTGCGTGAGCTCACTTTTTCTCTCTGGATTAATCCATGGCGGGCAGCCCAGGGTGGTCAAGGGTAGTATGCAGACTTCAGAGGCAAGGTTCACGTGTTCGAATCCCAGCGCTGCCCCTTACTAGCTGTGCAGCCCAGTCACTGACCCTGTCGGTGCCCTTGTCTGAACAGCAGTGCTAACAGCAACTGGCAGGTGGGCTTGTGTCTGCAGAGCCCCGGCACAAGCCAGCCTCTGACTCCTCCTCTGTCCACTGTGTCTCACCTGTACCCAGGTGAAAATGCCAGCCTTCCATGATCCCCACATGCACAATGATCCTCGCTAAAATGCACTGAGAGAGGCCGGCGCTGTGGCGTAGCGGTTTAAAGCCCTGGCCTGCAGTGCCGGCATCTCATATGGGCGCCGGTTTGAGACCCGGCTGCTCCACTTTCAATCCAGCTCTCTGCTAAGGCCTGGGAAAGCAGTGGAAGACGGCCCAAGTCCTAGGGCCCCTGCACCCCCATGGGAGACCTGAAAGAAGCTCCTGGCTTCTGGCTTCAGATCCGCGCAGCTCCAGCCATTTTGGCCAACAAATGGAAGACCTTTCTCTGTCTCTGCCTCTCTTTCCTTCTCTGTATAACTCTGACTTTCAAATAAATAAATAAATCAATCTTAACAATAAAACACGAAATGTATAGTATGAAAAATGTATGCAGTCCAAAAATTAAAAAAAAAAACTTATTGAGAACCAGAATGCAATATTAGCCTCACAAAAGGAGAAAACCCTACGAGCTCCCGGAAACTGAAAATTGAGAAAAATGTGTCTGTCTCTGCAGAAAGAAACACAAAAGGCCTCCTTCAGACAATGCGCCCTAGTTATACAGGGGCCAAGGAATGTTCTGACACGTTCTCAGGACGGGCCTGCAGTTGGCGCTGCGTGTGGCTGACAGCTCTCTATCTCGCTTCTGCTGAAAGACTTTGGTGGCTGAGGTCAAGGCAGACAATTTGAGCAAATTCTCTGCATATTTTCCTAGGTTCCGTTTGGCTCTGTCGGAAACTCTCCCGACGACACGTCCAGACGTGAGCCATAGAGGACTTCCCACACACAGCTTCCCACCCACACCCCTGGTACATGGTCCATAGAACGCAGCCCAGATTCCCCACTGCTCTGAGCACGCGGTGTGGTCCCCGTGGCACCCATGATCAGTTCTTGACAAGTACCAGAACGGGGGCTGTGCACAGGCACTGAGCCATCCCACCATTCTGGTCAAGTGGCAAAGTCACCTCCCCAGGGACACAAAGAAGAGAGGGCCTCGCCGGGGAAAGGTGTGGCTGATGCACCCCCGGCTGCTGAGGGCACTGCCATGAACTCTGGGCCCCCTGTTGTTCTCCCAACCCCAACTTGTACTCCCGGCAACGCCCTGGACGACGGTAGCAGCCAAGGGTTATGGTGATGTCAGGAGGACGTTTGGTGCGGGTGACCTGAGTGCTGTGAATTGCCATGTACTTTGGGGAGGCTCAGAGGGCTGGGCCTGAATTGGCCAAGGAATGAATCATTCTGCAAATTAGAAGGAGGGCAGGGGGGCCAGCGCAGTGGCGTAGCCGGTAAAACCGCCGCCTGCAGTGCCGGAATCCCATAGGGCACCGGTTCAAGTCCTGGCTGCTCCACTTCCGATCTATCTCTCTGCTGTGGCCTGGGAAAGCAGTAGAAGATGGCCCAAGTCCTTGGGCCCCTGCACCCACGTGGGAGACCCGGAGGAAGCTCCTGGCTCCTGGCTTCGGATCGGCGCAGCCGACCGTTGTGGCCAATTGGGGAGTGAACCAGTGGATGGAAGACCTCTCTCTCTCTCTCTCTCTCTCTCTGCCTCTCCTCTCTCTGTGTAACTCTGACTTTCAAATAAATAAAATAAATCTTAAAAAAAGGAGGTTAAGGAGGCATTTTCCGGTGTGAATGGGTATGTGTGTGTGCTTGTGTAGACATGTGTATATACCTATATGTGTGAGCATGCTTGTGTATATGCATGTACACGTGTGTGAAAATGCATGTATGTGCTCATACATGTGTGTGTATGTGAGTGCAAGGTCACAGACACACATATGCGTGTGGGTGTAAAGGTGGGGGATGCAGGGTGAGCTGCTGCAGAATTGGGAAACAGCTCTGATGGGAGGCGGAAGCCCAGAGGGTGGCAGGATGAACGTGCATGGGGTCAGGGACCACCCAGGACCCGGGCCTCTGATGCCTTCCCTCCAGGGAGTGGATCCGAGAGGGGTCTGGGGGCCTCTTTTCCAGTCCCAAGAGGTGAGCTGAGAGGGCAGGGAGCAAACACAGCCAGGCCTCTCTGGTTCTTGCATAAGCCCCTCCTCCCTGGCAGAGAGGAAGCCGGGTCTCAGCAAGTCAGAGGGGGGCTGCCTCCACTCGCTCACTCACTGTATTTTTGTTCATTCATTCAGGCATGTAACTCACAGGTGCCGATAGCGACCAGGCACTGGGGCAGGTGCACCCAGGGCACTGGACCTTATCAGACAAGCCCACTGGGCACAGCCCATCTCCCTCTGCCTCTCCTCCCTCCTGCAGTCTTGTCCCCAGTCCCCACTGGCACAGCTCTGAGTACCCCAAGGGCAGAACCCAGTCCTAGTGAAAGTGTCAGGGTTGAGACCAGCGCTGTGGGCCACCGTCTCCAGGGCCAGCAATCCATATGGACGCTGGTTCAAGTCCTGGCTGCTCCACTTCTAATCCAGCTAATGTGCCTGGGAAAGCAGCGGAGGATGGCCCACGTCCTTGGGCCCCTGCACCCCAGTGGGAGACCCGGATGAAAGTGCTGTCTCATGGCTTCAGCCTGGCCCAGTCCTGGCAGTTGCAGCCATTTGGGGAGTGAACCAACAGGTGGAAGATTTCTCCTTCTTGCTGTCTCCGTCTCTCCCTTTCTTTCTCTCTGTAATTCTGACTTTCAAATAAATAAATAAAACTTTTAAAAAAGAGAGAGAGAGAAGAAAGTGTCAGGGCCCCAGTTGAGTGACCAGCTAAACACTTCAGTCTGGGAGGGAGGGATCTGGGGAGAAAGGGAGAAGATTCTGTGCATGGGGTCCCCCGCCCCTCCCCAAGCTGGAAGGACAGCTTGCAGGGAATCTGATTTCTGGACCACTCCAAAGGTGAACAGCAGGTGTTGGGGGGGGGGGCTACCTGACTCAGTTTACCCTCCTGACCCCTTCCTTTCCGAGGGGCCTAGCTTGCCAACACCTCTTTCCAGGTAGGCTCAACCTGTGTCTCTTTATCTAACCTGAAGGCAAGAATAAGAGCTAGGGGTCTTGTATCTGTTGTGAAAAGAACAGAGATTTGCTGTCTTTGGAGACCTAGAGTGAGTTCACAGCTACAGTTACTATCAACAGAGCAAGTGTGGCCTGAAAGACCCCCCCTGGGTCAGGCCTCAACCCCGCCCACCCTGAGTCCCTGCTCCCCACAGCGCTCAGCCAGGCATGGGGTCCAGGACGCTCATCACTGCCCCAGTGAGTGAGAACTCTCCTGCCCACGCATCCAGGTGCCTTCCCACAGGCACGTCCTGGTTTGGATGGAAAATTTTGCCTTCCACACTTATTCCTGCTGGCTTCACCCAGCAGGATCAACAGAAACAAGGGAGTGTGCTTGAAAAATACCAGGTAAGCCACGTGTAAAAGACAAAATCCATGGGAACACAAGACCACAAAGGAGTGGCTTCGTGTAAGGGAAACACGAGGTACTGATGGGAGTGGCTAGGTAGGGGAGTCATGTGGTGAGCAAATACACAGGCGTGTACCTGCAGACACGAGAAGAGACTGTCCACCCCGGGGCCTGGCGCTCCTCGGGGTGTCGCTCTCCTGGGCATCGGGGACCATTGTTAATTTCACCTTTTGTCTCAAAGTGAGCTCAAGGACTCACTTTGTGGTTTGTAAGTGTCAGCAGGGTGGGAGACACAATGCAAGCCCTTTTCCCACCAATGTTTTCTGGGAAAAAAATGTCTGAGGGTTCCGGGCATCATGGCTCAGCAGGTTAAGCCCCTGCCTGCGACACCAGCATCCCATATGAGCCCCAGTTGGAGTCCCGGCTGCTCCACTTTGCATCCAGCTCCCTGCTAATGTGCCTGGGAAAGAAGCAGAAGATGGCCCAAGTGCTTGGGGCCCTGCCACCCATGTGAGAAAAATGGATGGAGTTCCAGGCTCCTGGTTTTGATCTGGCCCACTGGGGAGTGAATCAGTGGATGGAAGATCTCTCTCTGTTTCTCTGCCTCTTTTTAAAAGATTTATTTATTTATTTGAAAGGCAGAGTTACATAGAGGCAGAGAGAGAGAGAAAGAGAGAGGTCTTCCATCCGCTGGTTCACTCCCCAGTGGCTGCAATGGCCAGAGATGTGCCAAACCGAAGCCAGGAGCCAGGAGCTTCTTTTGGGTCTCTCACGTGGGTGCAGGGGCCCAAGGACTTTGGTCATCCTCCACTGCTTTCCCAGGCCATAGCAGAGAGCTGGATCAGAAGAGGAGCAGCTGGGTCTTGAATTGGCACCCATATGGGATGCCGGCGCTGCAGGTAGAGGCTTTACCCGCTGTGCCACAGTGCCATCCTCCTCCCCATAGCTCTGCCTTTCAAATAAATAAAATAAATCTTTAAAAAAATGTTTCAGAGTTCCAAGTCTGTACCAGGGACATGGGCAGATTTGGGGGTTAGGCACGAGACCCACCACAAGCAAGGACCTGCAGAACATGTGTTCAGTGCCATGAGAGGGTGCCATCACGGTGGGCTTCTGGTGGGTAAGCTCAGGCCTGAAAGGCCACCTCTGAAAGAGAAGCATTCCCATGCATCCCCACTGCAAAGGAATGTGGGTGGGCTTATGGCTATGTGAGCCCCGCCCCCAAAAAGGAAGATTCCCGTCCTGCCCTTCAATCCTACTGTGCCTGTCCTATCACCAAAGGCTGCAGCGCAGGGTGGAGCCTGGGGAGGTGGGGGCACAGCTTGTGCCAGAGGCTGTTCCCTTCCTGCACTGTTGCCATTCCGGACACTCGATGCACTGACATGCGTGACAAATCACGTTGGGAAAAGCCTAATCCCAGCACACAAGAAATGGTTCCGATGGCTGCAGGGGGATGCTACAGTTTGTGGCCCATTGAGAATTCACCAGATTCTCCCCCACTTGGCTCAGCCAGCACCCCATCTGCAGGGCAGCAGGCAGGATGGCACTGCTATCCTCCTGATCACCTAGGTGGCCAGGGACAGCTCCTGGCACTACACACACATGCACACACACATGCATACATGCACACACACACACACACCTGTGCTCCTCCACTCTTCCTTCTGGATGAGGGAGGCCCTAAGAAGCCAGTGCCCGTGCAGGACCCAGTGACTCCAGGGGTGAGTCAAGTGTGCCGTCCAGAGCCTTGCTGAAGCCCAAGTCTCACTCATCCCCTGCACCAAGATGGCACAGAAGGATACCTAAGGCAAGAGGGGGCGAGGGCTGGGCGATCACCCAGCATCGGCACAGATTGGCCAGTGGGGGTCAGAGCGGGTGTTTGGATTATGAGTTTGTTAGTACTCATTGCACCTAACAGCTATTGAGCAGTGGAGATGCCTGTTGTGGGAAGAACTTTGAGTATCTGGGCACGTGCGCAGAACGACATTCCAGGCAACAATGGACCAAGTGTAACAGCAAGGAAGTCGCAGCTGTGTTAGGCTGCAGAGCAGGCACCCTGAGGCAACCTCCTGGTGATGTGCAGGGTTCAGTGAGACACACCTGCGTTACCCTCCAGTCTGTAATCCGAGAAGTAGGCTGTGCTATGTCTTCAAAAGCTGAGATTTTGTTGCCTTTCTGCATTCCCTGGCTTCGGAGCCCAGATCAGGGCCTCCGTGGGTGTGGTCCTCGCCCGAGTCCTACCACCTGTTCACCGGAAATCTCCCAGCATCTGGACTTGGCCCTGGAGACGGCCGTGAGGCTATCAACAAGGAGAGTAACAGCCCCGTAGCCTGCATCCAGCCCCTGGCGCTGGGGTGGGCCTCCCTGGGACAATGAGTCCCAGTGGGCCCTGTGCTTTCGGATGAAAAGAAGATTGAGTTTGTGTTGAAGACCAGAAAACAGGCAGAGGACCCAACACTGACAGACAGCAGCCCCCGCTCCGCAGCACAGACCTGCAGCTCCTGTGCCGGGGCCAGCGTGCAGACCCCGCCCTACCCCGCCATCTCCGGTCCTGGCCCATCTGTCTTTTCCCTGGGGGCCGGTACCTTTGGCTCCTAGAGGGACCTGCTGCGAGCTTGGATCTTCTCCATCCCCTCTGCCTTCCCTTCCTGGTGTATCTACTGAATAGACACCTGGAATTTCAGGCCAGCTGAGTCCGGTTGAGTCCGGCTCTGTTGCCCACCGCCCCTGCAAGCCCGAGTGTTATGGTTGGTGATGAGGCTTTCCTTCAGGTCCTATGTATTTTGTTAGACTGCCAGGGCCTTGTACACTGCATTGGTTCAACACTGGGCTTGTTTCGCCTAACTAAAAGGGAAGAATATTAGCTGTGGCAGAGACTCCATGCCAATACCTTTATGACCCTAGCCAATAATTATGCTTCTGGTGTCCACCTGGAGCTAACTGGGAACCCAAACTTCCCACCAGAACACACAAGGCAACTCGGAACCATGATGACTGAGAGATTCCCAGGGACCTCCCCTGCGCTCTGTGCTCCCGGGGACGATCTGAAACCTGTGACAAGGAGGCGGGTACCCTGGCCCATGGCGTTCCTGCTTCAAGAACACAGGGTGCTGCCACCTTGTCCGCCTGTCCCACAGCGGCAGAAGGGAACATCTGCTGCGGTGTCCTGTCAGTGCCTGTCCCTGGAGACTGTGGGCAAACAGCACCACGTCCAGGGTCAGACACTCAAGGAAGGACCCAGAAGGGAGCCCCAGGCTGGCTCGGGTCAGGGGAGGATCTGATCAGACCCTTATGCTAGTGAGTAGGGGGCTCGGCACGGAATCCATGGGGAGTCAGCCCCCAGTGCCCCTCAAGACCGGCTGGCACCCAGTGGTCCAGTCCCTTCTTTCAGGGAATGTGTCCTAAGTCCAGAGCAGAGCCACGCCACTCCTCCAGCTGTGCAAACTGGCTTGGGACGGCACAGCCCACGGCACAGCCTGGCCGGTGTGGCTCTGTGGGTGCTGCAGTGAGCCCCTGCAACCTCTCCTCCTCCTGCTGCTCCTCCCTCTCTCTCCCGAAGGCTCTGGGGCAGAGGGGGGGCCCCCGGAACCACTCCTGGCCCTCTGGCATCTCCCAGGGTGGGGAAGGGACTTATGACAAGCCTCATAGCAGTCTTGTAAAATACAGCTGGGTTCTGATGATGCCGGCATCACAGGCCTGCAGAGCTGAGCCCACTGTCCCAGCCCCCAGGGAATGGGCTCCAAGTCACCCAATGCTGATTAAAGCAGGCCTCTGGTTCTTGCAAAACTGGAAAAGTCACTTCTCAACACCATGAGCAAGCCCCGGGAGACCTGTGTCTGTAATTCTCCTCTTCCCTTTAGAGAGGAGGAGAGGACGGGGCAGTGCCGCTCTCCACAGCAACACAAGCTGGAGCCAGGGCCACCCAGCCACGCCCTGCTCTCACCCCCACAGGGCCAGCCCCATTCCCTGGGGACCGTAGGGGAAAGTTCCTGGTTGGGGCAGCAGGGAAATGTCTTTGGGGACAGAACGGGGTCCATGGTCTGAAGCTGTGAGACCCTCAGGGCACCTGGCTCTGTCCTCACCCTTCTGTCGCCAAGACCAGTTTGAATCTTGCTGGCTCACTGAGGGGTGCACAGTGCTTATCAGAGGCAGAGTCTCGGAGCCACCTAGACCCGTGACTCAGAACCGCAGGGCGTGTTTTTGACAAGGAGGTGCAGGGGTGTGAGCTCCCTGATGGCTCTGAGCCATTCCTTCCTTGCCTGGGGTGAGAGAAGGGACCCACACCTGGCCCAGGGCTGCTGTGCAGCCAGAGCCCCCTGCTCCTGATCCTTTTGGCAAAAGCCCGGGGTCACCATGGGTGTTTGAGTGAATGTAGAAGCCTGCACGATTCCGGCTAGCACGACAAGCCGTGCTCCGGGGACCCGGAGGCAGCGACACCCGCGCAAGTTACGCCTTCTCCCAGCCCAGGTTCTCCCAGTGCCGAGCCTTCAGTCTGCCTGATTCTCCATCTTTTGTCTTCTTGGAGACTCATTGCTTTCTCTCTGGAGCCAGAACAGGGACCACCCAACAACAAACTGCTTCATCATGGAAAACGAGGCCATGGGGCTACTTCAGAAAATTAGCAGGAAGATGGAAATAAAGACAAGATTATTTGGGTGCAAAAAATTTCTGAAATCTGTGCATGAGGTTTTTTTTTTTTCATGAACTTTTTGAGGAATCTTTTATGCATGGATTTCAGAATTTTTTTTTTGCACCAGAACAAATGTATCTTTTAATTCCATTTTCCACTACCTTTATGAAGTTTCCTCTTACATACACAATGGGATATTAGCGAGCCATTAAAAATTCCTGTCATCTGTAGGAACATGGACGGAGCTGGAGGCCACCATGTTAAGTGAAATAAATCAGGCACGCAGAGACAAATACTGCATGTTCTCGTTCGTGTGTAGATGGAAAAGTGGGTTCCATAGAAGTAACGGGTAGAATAGCAGGAAATATGGTGGAATGAGGAATGGGTAGGGAGGGCCAACAGGTACGGCAGTGCAGGTGGATGGGGGAATACCTTCTAATGCTCTACAGCCCAGTAGGGCAGCTGGGAAAAGAATAATTACCCAAGTATTTCAAATGGGGACTAGGGATGATTTCGAATGTCCCAAACACACAGAAATGATCCATGTCTGAGCTGAGGGACTTGCCCAGTGGCGTGAGCTGATCCTCGCACACTGCAGACATGGATTGGAATGTCACCCTCTACGCCATAAATACGTCCAGCTGCTATTTGTCAGTTAAAAATAAGAATATATTTTTTAAGGAATTGAAAGATAAAAGAGTCATCTCAAAAAAAGGAAAGAGAGAGAAAGAGAGAGAGAGAGAGAAAGAAAGAAAGGAAGGAAGGAAGGAAGGAAGGAAGGAAGGAAGGAAGGGAAAGAAAGAAAGAAAGAAAGAAAGAAAGAAAGAAAGAAAGAAAGAAAGAAAGAAAGAAAGGGAAAGGAAGAAAGAAAGAAAGAAAGGGAGAAAGAAAGAAAGAAAGAAAGAAAGAAAGAAAGAAAGAAAGAAAGAAAGAAAGAAAGAAAGAAAGAGAGAGAAAGAAGAGAAGGAAGGAAGAAGAGAGGCTGGCTGTGTGGGCCAGCTGCTTCCTGGTCAGGTAAAAATCTAGGGAGGCCCCAGGACTTGCCCAGTCACGTCCAAACCATAAAAAGTCTCTGGTCACTTTGAGTCACTTGAATCATTGCTGTGTGCACTTCACCACAAGAACCGAAACTGCAAAGCTACCCACCCTCCCCCCAGAACACGCACCCTGCAAGCGCTGGCTCAGCTCGACCGGCTGACCCCACTCTTCTTGCCACCTTCTGAGCTGCACACCCCGGGTGGCATTCCTAAGATGCTCCTAACACATTTGCTCTCTCCATTCCCAATTCCACTGCTTGGGGACACTGGGGAGACATTGGGTTCTTGAGCAGCCAAGTCTTGAAAGGGTAGGGGCAGGGGGCGCCGGGTCTCTCTTGCCACTTTACAGCCTTGGTTTGCAGACACAGAAAGTGTCCCACACCAACCTCTGCTCTGGGCTCGGTGGCTCAGGAGGGAGGAGGAGGAAACAGACGCTGTGGCTCCAGAGGGAGAGGTGCCTCCCTGGGCGGGGACTTTTTTTTTTTTTTTTTTGCAAGGACCAAGCCAAAGCCAAGTCCTTGGGTTGAGTTGTTGGAGAAGGGAAGAGCATTTTGGACATTTCGTTCCCAAGCAGGCATTTATGGGGGTGAACCTTGATCCCATTGCCAGCAACAGCTCTGCCCTCAGGGGCACACTGCTTAGTGGGCCCTCTGCCACCAAGCTTTCAGCGGTCAAAGCTCTGGGATGGGGCATTGAGCCAGGGTGAGTGTGAAGCCCCACCCTGAGCTGCCATCCCTCCCTGCTCTGGAGAGCTGCTGCCCCTGCCACGGGAGTGGCCCGGGTCCCACCCTGAGCATCTGTACCTCCCAGGCTGTTGGGAGGTCAGCCATGGGAAACTGAATGTGAATCACCAAGAACCTGCCGGACTGCAGACTTAATAAGTAACCATTTCACATCCATCGGAGGAACAGAAAGTGATAGTTTGGTGGTACCAAGTGTCGCAAGGATGAGGAACCGGGACTTTCACGTGCTGCTGATGGGACCCGGGTTCAGCCTGAAACTCACTATGATAAAGCATCAAGACAGAGTCTTGGAAGGGATTCCGGTAAATGGGTATCCTGGCCGTAACTCAGCGTTTCAGCTTCCTGGTCAACCTCGGCTGAAATGGCTGACTGGCAAGGGCTCTCACGCACAGCGGTGTGGAAGCGGCCGAGAAAACAAAGACACACATGCCCTGTGACCCAGAAAAGCAAATCTTCCATGTGTTCCCAGAGAAGTTCCCAATGGCAAGGCCAAGGACGTCCTTGGCAATGTGGTCTGTAACAGCCAGAAATCATAAATTGGAATGAGCCCAAAGTCTATTGGCGGCAGGATGGACAGACAGTGTCAACGTGCACTAATGGGGCCAGCGCTGTGGCAAAGTGGGTGAAGCTGCTGCCTGCAGTGCTGGCATCCCATATGGGCACTGGTTTGAGACGTGACTGCTCCACTTCCCATCCAGCTCTCCACTATGGTCTGGGAAAGCAGTAGAAGGTGGTCCAAGTCCTTGGGTCCCTGCACTCTAATGGGAGACCCAGAAGAAGCTCCTCACTCCTGGCCTTGGATCAGCTCAGTTCCAGCTATTGTGGCCATTTGGGGAGTGAACCAGTGGATGGAAAATCTCTCTCTTTCTGCCTCTGCTTCTACCTCTGTAACTCTGCCTTTCAAATAAATAAATCTTAAAAACAAACAAACAAGGGCTGGCGCTGTGGCACGGTGGGTTAAAGCCCTGGCTTGCAGCGTCGGCATCCCATACGGGTGCTGGTTCTAGTCCCAGTTGTTCCTCTTCCAATCCAGCTCTCTGCTATGGCCTGGGATAGCAGTAGAAGATGGTCCAAGTCCTTGAGCCCCTGAACCCGCGTGGGAGACCTGGAAGAAGCTCCTGGCTTCAGATTGGCACAGCTCTGGCCATTGAGGCCATCTGGGGAGTGAACGAGCGGATGGAAGCCCTCTCTATCTGTCTCTACCTCTCTCTATAACTCTGTATTTCAAATAAATAAAAATAAATCTTTAAAAACAAATAAAAACATGCACTAATCCCAGCACCCAGGGCTGTGTGGTTCAGAAGGCCATGTACAGTGGGATGCGGTTTTCATAAAGTGTGAGGACGTATAAGGCACTGATGCACCTGCTGTGGCTGCAGGTACAGTGAGTTCGTGAGTGTGATTTAAAATCACAGTGTGCAGAGGGAGTGGCCCTACACATGGAGGAAGAGAAAGAACACCCAAGGGACTTAGATCCCATCTGAAAAGATTTATTTTCTTAATATTGAAGGGCACATAAGTCAAAATGTTAAGAGTTGACCAAGCTGGGTAAAGCTAGTACCTGATAAAGTATTATTTGAGAGGTTTTTGAAAAGTTCATGGAAGACTGGAAAGCCAAGACACTCTGGGAAAAAAAAAGAAGACCTAAATGAAAGATCTCTGCGAGTGAGATCCCAGTGGAAAGAACGGGCCATCAAAGAAGGAGGTACCTTCCTCTGAAGGGAGGAGAGAACTTCCACTTTGACTATGATCCTGTCGGAATAAGATCGAAGTCGGCGAACCCAAAAGGCTTCCATAACCTTGGCAACTCATGACTAGAGCCTTGGGAGATTACTGACGCCATAAACAAGAGTGTCAAATTGTTAAGTCAACAACAGGAGTCACTGTGTACTTACTCCTCATGTGGGATCTGTCCTTAATGTGTTGTCCAATGTGAAGTAATGCTATAACTAGTAATGTAACAGTATTTTACACTTTGTGTTTCTGTGTGGGTGCAAATTGATGAAATCTTTCCTTAATATACACTAAATCGATCTTCTGTATATAAAGATAATTGAAAATAAATCTTGATGTGAATGGAATGGGAGAGGGAGTGGGAGATGGGAGGGGTGCGGGTGGGAGGGAAGTTATTGGGGGGGGGGAGCCATTGTAATCCATAAACTACTTTTGGAACTAAAAGTTAAAAAAAAGTTCATGGAAGACATAAATTGTGAGAAAGCTATGCAAGGATCTCACAAATTTTCTACATCAAAACAAATCTATCTTTCAATTCCACTTCCTACAAACTTTTTGAATGTCTTGGTCTGACTCTCCTGTAGGAGCTGAAATCTTTTTTTTTTTTTTTTAAGTTTTTATTTTGAGAGGCACAGAGATGGAGAGCACTCCCCTCTGCTAGTTCACTCCTGGAATGCCCACATTGGCTGTGCTGGGCTGGGGCCAGAGCCCAGAGCTAGAATCCAACTACTTGAACCACACCCTGCTGCCTCCCGGGACCTGCACCAGCAGGAAGCCGGAGCCAGGAGCCTGACACAGGCATTGAACCCAGGCACTACAGTGTGGAATGCAGGTGTCCTAAGTGGGATCTTAATCACTGGGTCCAATGCCTGCCCCTGGGTTAAAGATTTAAAACGGACCAGGTCAGGGGCCGTCAGTATAACCCTGGTGTTGTGCACCCACCCACCTCCCATGGGGAAAGTCTGCGCCCATCAAGCAACTGCTCCCTGGACAGCCCCCCTCCGTCTCTGGCAAACCTTGAGTCTGTGTCCTATCTCCACTAATTTACCTATTTTGGATGTTTTATGTAGACAGAACTGTGTAAGATGTGATCTTTCTTCTCTGCTGTTTTTCTCTTGGCAGACACTTTCCACGGTTTATCAACTTTGCCTTAGTATTTCACTCCTCTCTTTGAATATGAGTTTATTCGACAGCTCTACCACCTTTATCCAATCATCTGTTGATTGGATAAACACGGGCTGTTTCCACCTGTTGGTAATTGTGAACGGTGCTGCTACCGACACTTCTGCCCATGAACTAATCCAAGTCCCTGCTTGGAAACTCCTCTTGTCTACTTCCCACACAACTGCTGGGTCACAGCATAATCTTCTGTGGCACCACCAGACTGTTTTCCATAGCAGCTGAACTGTCCATTTTATGTTCCCACCAGCAATGTACCAGGATTCCGATTTCTCCACGCCTGGGCCAACATTTGTTATTTTCCATTAACAACAACAACAAAAAAAACCTAGGCACTTGTTGGGTGGGAAGTCGTAGCTGATTTTGATTTCACTTTTCTAATGACTCAGGATGCTTGCTGACAATCGTTTCATATGCTTGTTGGCCATTCGTGTATCTTCCTCAGGGAAATATCTGTCCAAGTCCTTGCCTATTTTCCGGTGGGTTGTTTGTCTTTTTGTGGTTGAGATGTCAGATTCTGTCACTTTAAAAAAAAACCCTCCCAGGGTGGCCAGTGCCTCTTCTGTCCTTTAATTCTGCACGCCTCGTGCCCATCAAAGCAGGGACAGCTTGGTATTTACAGTCTGTGCAGAGGACAACTGGACTGGGCTCTGCCTACTCCTCTTGTCCCGTGGACTCTCTGTGAGTCTACCCCCAATCCAGAGAGGAAGAAATTCAGATATGACAAGGGATGCATCCGGGGCCTCTCAGGAAACATTGAGATGGAGGAGAAGCAACGTCTAAGTCCATGGCTGAGAAGTAAGTGGTCCCGGCAAAGGGAAGTCATTTCTTCTAGAACTTTCTACCACCACAGATCACAAAACCACCCTGCGGGAGGAAGTTCCCACTCACAGATTTCCCACACTCGGATCTCTGGAAGGATGCTGGGTCCTGTGTGGGAGCCTCTTACCCTCCCCCTACCAGCCAGGTCACTTTGCCTGGCTGGGCTGCTCCCCTCTCAGGGCCACTCTTTCCCCTGTTAAGCTGTAAGAGGAGGCAGAGGGTGCACTGGCAGGCAGTGCCCTCTCTGTAGCCCCACCCCGTCACTGGCCGCCACTGCACCCAGCTCCCTTCAGAGCAAGAGGAGGGGGGTGCACTGGAGCTCTTTGCTAAAGCAGGAAGCCCAACCAACAGACCCTCTTCGAGTTCATGATAATGCTTTCTAAACAGCTATGGAGGTCGGAGGTCGGGGAAGGCACTCATTAGGGCAATTTAGGAGATTAAGCAGATCTTCACTTCAGAACCCAGCCCGGCACGCTCTCAGACGCGATCTCTTTTGGCCATGAAACCCTGTGCTTGCCAATACCTCTTGGTAACGCTTTGGAAGGAACCACCCATTACTTCTCCCAGTCGTTTTTGGAAGTTCAACCTGGGGTCAACACAGGCTAAGCAATAGGAGAAACACCCAGAAGAGCCATGTGGGGCAAGAAGGATCTCGGGTGTGGGCGGCCCCGGGCGGCTCCTGCACCTGTCACGTGCTTACCTTAAACACACTCCACTGGCCGCTAGTCCAGGTTTTGCCTGGCAACCTCAAGCATGGACGGTGAAGGTGAGTGAGCACCAGGGGCGAGCCCGTCCCCTCTGGGCCTGGGTGTCCCTCCACCCTGGGTTCTGCTCCACCCTCTCACTTCTTTGCTTAGCCACAGGATTTGAAGTCACTCTGGACACACCCAATTGAACACAAGTTCAATGATATCCCTGCTGCTGGGTAACTGGGAACCCCTTTGGTCCTTTCCTCCAAACCCTTGTCCCTTTGTCATTGCCCCCTCTCCGCTCTGATCAGACATTAGGAATCTGGGGTCCAGTTTTGAAGACGTTTCCAACATCTTCTTTCTCTCGGCTACATCTGCATCTTCATCTCACAGATGAAGAGCAAGTTGGGGAAGGTGATGAAGACCGAGAAGCCACTGGGCAGGAAAAGGGGTCCCTAGGCTGGGACACATCACAGAAAGGGAAACGCGCCCTTCAAGGTAAGGACCGTGGTACCCAGGAGGGCTGAGGCTTAGAACCCAACCTGGAGCCCGCATTAGGAGGCGCTTCCTGTCAGCCGCAGGTGCAGAGACTACGGGACAGCTCAAGGTCAGCCAAGGCGCAGGGACCCCTCCCGCCAGCCTCCCTCGCTGCCTCCACGGCCCCCAAGCCCACACTCGGAGCAGAACCGCCCCTGGCGCTTCCGACGATGGCCTCTTATATTATTTCTAGATCAAATTTGTCGTGAATACTCGCCAGAAACTTTAAACTGCCAGAAAAAAAAGAGCAATCTGGATTCAGCGCCTCCCAGTCTCCCAAACCAGTTTCTTTTGTTGATGTTTCCTTTTGAACAATATCTCCTGCCTGGGAAATGCGGGACCCCTCTACAAGGACGTGGCTGGGCGGCAGGGGGCAAGCCCCGGGGTGAGCTTGCTCCTCAAAGCGAGCGGGACGCGCAGCAAAGAGAGCGTCAAGGATAAAGCCCGCCTGACCCGCTTCCAACCTCTGACACAGGGTGCGCAATTGATTTTCCCACCTACACCCTGGAGACTGGATGCACGGCAGGTGCATGTGTGTGTGTGTGGGGGGGCTTCCGGGCGCAGCCCCTGCCCCGGATCCCGGGCTGGGACCCTCGCGCCTTTAAGAGCCCGCCCCACAGCCGTGCAGATCCCCTGCGAGAACGCACGCCTGAGTCCACCGTCCCTTCCCCGGCCCGGTGCGGGGCGCGCCAGCCACTCACAAACTCAAAGATGAAGAGCAAGTCGGGGAAGGTGACGAAGACCGAGAAGCCACTGGGCAGGCTGCTGCCGCCCGACGTCGCTGCGGGGGCCATGCCCGCGTCGCCCGCTCTGGCTCGCCGCTGACCGCTCGCTTGCTCCGCGGAGCCCAGTGCCCGGGGCGCCCCCGCGCGCGGGTTAAGAGCAGGGGAGCCCAGGGCAGAGGAGGGAGGAGCCCCAACCGCCCGCCCCGCCCCACGCCCCAAAGGACCTGGCTGGGGCTCCGCGGGTGCCGCCCTGAAGCTCGAAGAGCTGGGGTGGGAGCCTGCCTCTCAAATCCCACCCCTAGGTGCCACCTCCCGAGGAACAAGACAAAGCCACTCGTTGAGGCGCCTCGCACGCTTTGCAGGTGATTTCTAGCCCTTTAGAGTGATCGTCTTCATCAATAGCCGAGCCCCGACCCCTCTACTCCATGGCACCCCTGAGGTCTCCCTAGTCTTTTTGCTGCATGTGTTCCTGGCGCGCCCCCCTCTTCCAGGCTCCCGATGGTGGGACGGGCTGCGCGCTAGCACCGGCGGCGCCGACCCGGCTTCGGCCGGGCCCCGGGGACCGTGCGCCCCGCGCACCGTTTGGAGTGGCAGCTACGCGTCTGTCTGAGGGCATCCATGCCAGCCGCAGAGAGAGGCTGCGGTCGCAGGGCCCGGGGAGCCCTGGGGTGAATCCACAGGACAGGACCGGGTGCATCACCAGAAGCGCTTTCTCTCTTTCTCTGGGAGCAGGAACCCTGGCGCTTCTGCTGATGGGACCACTCCCTCCTCCCCGGTGTGCTCCGCCACCATGTCCTTTGTTGACTGCTGGGGTTTTGTCTATTTGCCTTTTTTTTTCTACCACGGTTTATTTCTTCTTCTTTTTTCTTTTAAAACTTTTTTTTTTTATTTGCAAGAGAGACAGAGAGATCTTCCATTCTCAGGTTCACTCCCCAAATGCCTGTAAAAGCCGAGCCAAGAACCAGGGACTCAAGCTGCTTCTCCCGTCCCCTGCTGCTGTCTCCCAGGGAGAGCATTAGCAGACAGCTCGCACTGAAGTGGAGTCGGGACTTGAACCCAGGCACTCCAGCTTGGCATGTGGGAGTTCCTAACTTGCCCACCTATTTTGCCCTATTTAAAAACAAGGATGGGGTGGGGGAGGGGGGAGCCAGCACTGTGGCATAGCAGGTAAAGCCACTGCCTGCAGTGCCGGCATCCTATGTGGGTGCCGGTTTGAATCCCCAGCTGCTCTACTTCTTATCCAGTCTCTGCTATGGCCTGAGAAAGCAGTAGAAGATGGCCCAAGTCCTTGGGCCCCCACACCTGCATGGGAGACCCAGAGGAAGCTCCTGGCTCCTGGCTTCAGATTGGCACACCTCTGGCTGTTGCGGCCATTTGGGGAGTGAACTAGTGGATGGAAGACTCTCTCTCTGTGCCTCTCTGTACCTCTGCCTTTCAAATAAATAAATAAATATTTATATAAATATATATTTATATATTATAGTATACTATATATAAATATATAACTATTTATATAAATATATTTAATATAAAATTATATATTATATATTTATATATAACACATTATAATATATAAATATATTTATATATATATATAAACAAGGATAGCTCAGCTCTCTGCTGTGGCCTGGGAAATCAATGGAGGATGGCCCAAGTGCTTGGGCCCCTGCATCCACATGGGAGACTGGGAGGAAACTCCTGGCTTCGGTCACCGTTGTGGCCATTTTTGGGGAGTGAACCAGCAGATGAAAGATCCTTCTCTCTGTGTCACTCTGCCTTTCAAATTAACACACACACACACACACACACACACACAATCAAAGATGGCACTCCAGTGGTTGCCTGCTCAGTTTGATGTAGTGTTCATGGTATTCTGAGTTTTCTCCTACAGACACTAAAGCATAAAATCTGCCCCAGTCCAGGACATGCCAAGAGGGCCTCCAGCTCAGATCCTCAGCCCCCAGCCCTCCGTCCCCAGCCTCACCCAGCTCTGGGCTTCCCCTGCAGCCGTTGCTGGCAGGGTAGGTGTCTTTCATCTCTCCAGGGGGACCCTCACCCCTTCCCCTCTAGACAGCCTTTCATCCTCCCAGTCCCTAAGGAGAGGAGTAAATTCTGAACATACTTCCAAGGCAAAACCCCACACCATGTCACGGCTGGACAGGGACCAGGCATTGGAGCACTGAGGCTCCGTATGTCTCCTTGGGGCTGCCAGCCTTGGTGACCTGTGACCTCTGTGCCATCATGTCAGGGCCTATTGGCAGGACCTCAGTGGCCACAACAGGTAATGAGGCTGTCAGAGGCCCTTCCCAGCGCCTCACCCACCCAGGGTGGCTCAGTTGGACCCATGGGCCCCTGCGGGAGGACCTCTCCTTCTTCCCAGGACATTATGGGGACCAGCCCTAAGGCAAGGTGGCCACAGCCAGCTGGAGGGGGCGATGACCCCAAGCAGATCCAGCCCAGGCTGCTGGGCCGGTTCCCATCACAATGAGAAACGCCAAGTCCTGGCCATCTCAGCCTCTGCATGGCCTCCAGGGCTTTGTGTTTGTTTGCTGGTTGCCTGTGTGTACCTGTGGGGCTCAGCCCCTCACCTGGGTGCCCCTCAATGGAGCAGCACCGCTCCAGCCCTCCTGGGATGAGGTGCGAGGGGAAGTCATCTCCCAGAGAGGTTGCAGAGGACTCCGGAAGGCTTCCTGGCCAAGGTCAGGGGAGCTTGCCCTTGTCTCTGTGAACCCCCCGTTTTGCCTGGAGTCCTTCGCTGGAGGCCCATCCTCCTGACGAGGCTGCCCTCTCTTCAGGCCACCCCCCTGACGTCACCTTCTCCACCTCACGCAGGCCCCAGCCCCTGGTAGGCGCTCAGGAACGGCCAGTCCCGCCTCGCATGTGCCTGTCCGCCCCAGAAGGACATGCAGTGACCCGGTTAGAACATAAAGGACACTGTGGAGTTGAGAGCTTCCCCAGGAGTTCTGGGCCATTCGTTGATGATGTCGGTGATTGATATTTGTAAGAAAGCCCCGGGGGCAGGCGCGGTGGTGCAGCAGGTTAAACCACCCCTTGGGATACCCGCATCCCACATCACAATGACTGGAGTCCCTGCCTCGGCTTCTGATCCAGCTTTCAGCTGACGCACCCAGGAGGTGGCAGGTGACAGCCCAGGTACTCAGGTTCCTGCTGCCCACGTGAGAGACCTGGATGGAGTCTCTGGTTCCTGGCTTCAGCCTGGCTTAGCTTGGACTTTTGAAAGGCACTGGGGGAGTGAACCAGTAGATGGAAGTCTCTCTCTTTGCTTTTCAAATAAAACAAACAAGTAAAACTTAAAAAAAAATGTTATGGACTGTATTTTGATTTTCAGCAGAGTAGTTTGTTTTGATAAAACAAACTCGGGCAAGAAAAAAAAAATAAACCCATTGCACCATTCTTGTCTTCCTAGCAGCATAGGGGGTGTGAATGCAGGTATTGGTCTGTGGGGGTTGGGGGGCTCCTGTCAAGCTCATAACATGGCCTAGGGCAGTTTTCCACACCCTAGAAGCTGGAAATTCATGATTGCTGTGCCAGCCTGTGGGAGGAAAAGGTCGCTTCCAGGCTGTGGGTAGGAGGAGGGAATGAATGGGTTGAGGGAGAGGGACGTGTTCAGGGACAGACTCATGGGACAAGTAATAGCATCAGTAACAGCAGGTGCAATTTGTTTTTGAGGTCTATCAGATGACTCGAATTTTATTGATGGGGTGGTTGAGGCTCAGAAAGGTTAAGCGGCTGCCCATGGCCACACAGCCGCTGACTGGTGACACTCAGCCTTTTTTTTTTTTTTTTTTTTTTTTGACAGGCAGAATGGACAGTGAGAGAGGGAGACGGAGAGAAAGGTCTTCCTTTTGCCTTTGGTTCACCCTCCAATGGCCGCTGCGGCCGGCACACTGCGCTCATCCAATGGCAGGAGCCAGGTGCTTCTCCTGGTCTCCCATGGGGTGCAGGGCCCAAACACTTGGGCCATCCTCCACTGCACTCCCTGGCCACAGCAGAGAGCTGGCCTGGAAGAGGGGCAACCGGGACAGAATCCGGTGCCCCGACCAGGACTAGAACCCGGTGTGCTGGCGCCGCAAGGTGGAGGATTAGCCTAGCGAGCCGCGGTGCCGGCCAACACTCAGCCTTGAACCTGAGCGAGGCTGTGCCTCCAAACCACAGCACATGGTTAAGGCCATGCTCCAGAGGACAGGCGTCTGGTGTAGCGGTAAAGCTGTCACTTGGGACGCCTGCCTCCCGGGTCACAGTGCCTGGGTTTGAGTCCCTGCCCCGATTCTGATCCAGCTTCCTGCTAATGCGCACCCTAGGAGGCAGCAGGTGAGGGCACAGGTACTTGGGTCCCTGCTGTCCACATGGGGCACCTGGACTGGAATCCTGGCTCCCGGCTTCAACCCGGCCCAGCCTAGACAATTGCAGACATTTGGGGGCTACACTTCAGTGGGTAGATCTCTCGGTGTTGCTCTTCCTTTCAAATGAAGAGAAACAGAAACAGAACTTTCAAAAAAGAGGGTGCTCAAGACAGTCAGATGCCACGCCCCATAGAGACCATTGGCCGGCCCCCAAACCCGAGTCTTTGGCCATCTCAGGCATGGCCCTGAGCACTTGTGTCCTGAGGCAGCTCTGCTCAGCCGGGACTCGAGACTTCTTCCCCCAACCAGAAACACGAGGAAGTTGGACATCACCAGCCCTGTTTATGGAGGGGAAGTCAGGGTGCAGGCCTGAGCTCAAAGAGCTCTTTGCACTTAGCCCAAGGGTTTCTGTCCCACAAAGTTGCCTGGTAGATACCCGTGTCCATAGCTGGCATGCCACACTGAGGACCCCTGCTGGGCAGAGGGAGTAACAGCAGCCTTGGCCTCAGCATCACTGAGCACCCACTGAGTGCTCCCCAGGCACTTGGGCCCTGTGGCCTCATTTAACCCCTGGAGCCTCGCTAGTAGGTGTCACTGCACCATACAGGCTCAGAGCAAGAGGCAACCTGCCCAGGCCACGGGGCAGGCTCTGTCCCCACTGCCTCTGCACCTGCTGCACAAAATGCCACAATCTGACCGCTGGCAGCAGTGTGGCGTGCCAGAGGACAGTTGTCTGCTGGGCCCGTGGGATGCTGTGCGCCTCACTGCCTCCGGTAACGATGTGTGACAGCAGTGCTCTACCTCTGCTTCTTCTGACAGTCTGAGAACGGCCTCGCCAACCTCTGCGATTCTGGGCACAAAGCAGTGGCTGGCATTGGCTGGGCGACTCTTGGACAGGGGCCAGTGGCGGAGGGTATGAGAATAGGGAAGATGGAGTCCCTGCTTCCTAAGCAGTTCCATCCAAAAGGAATACACTAGTGTAGATTGACACCTGGCCAGGCCCTCCCCTGGGCTGGGCCTGCGCCGTCCCTCTCCCTGTCACTGTAGGCCGGATGCTGAAGCGTAGGGTCTTGAGGCTGCTATGACAAAATACCTTGGGCTGGGTGGCTTAGGAACAGAAGGAACTTAGTTTTCAGTAATCTGTAGGCCGGGAAGTGCAAGGCTGAGGTGCAGGCAGACTCGTGTCTGCCAAGGGTTTGCCTTCTGACTCATAGGTCACACCTCTTGCTTTGGGGAGGAGGCCAGGGGTCCCTCCCCAGCTTCTTTTATAAGGTACCAATCCCTCTCATGAGGGCCCCACCTGCCGAAGATCCCATCTCCTCATGCCATCTCCTTGGGGATTAGATGGGGGGTATGTGGCATTCAGGGCACAGCAGGTGGTGCACGGCCCTGTGGCTCTGCCAGGTTGGGGCAAGGCCGGCTGCAGGAAGGGGCCTTGTTTCTGACCTCTTCTTGGGCAGCAGCTCTGTGCTTGCTCTGCAGGTGCAACAGCAAACTGAATAGAGGCCCCTCCCCTCAAGTATCCCCACCCCTCCTCAGTCCAAGTTCAGCCAGTGCTAGGTGATGTGGAGACCAGGACGCAGTGCAGATGACTGACTCCTGCCTTTTTGAAACTTATGAGTGCAGGAGCTGGCTGTCCACCAAGCAGTAAATTAGATGTGAGATAGTGTTTGGTGCTGGAAGGGGAGCCCCTGAACCTCCCCCAGCCCAGCCCAGTCGAGGGCCAGGGGGCCTGAGGGAGCTGAGGTAGCCAGGTGAAGAGAACAGTACCTTCCTGACACAGAGACAGCAGGCACCAGGGCCCTGTGGTCTCCTGGGGGGGTCAGGCACTGCACACACCCTGCAGGCTTTGAGCTTATGTAATGAGACCAATAACAAGAGTCAGGGGCCCTCAGGTGGCGGGGTGGGGTGGGGATGGTTGAGACAGAACGTGAACAGCTATGGGAGTCCAGGGCGGAAGGGAATAGGCTTTGGCACAAGCTTGGGAAGACAGAGGCCAAGGGTGAGGCTGGCCGGGCAGTGCGAGAGGGGCCTTCGAGGTCGTGTTGAATGCAGACGTGGGCGAAGAGGGAGAGAGGGCACCAGGCCAAGTGCACCGTGCAGAAGTCCTGGAGACAGGAGAGCCTTGACCTGCAGGAGAGGTCAAGGGCAGGCCCTGGAGAAGAGGCCAGACGGCACGCACGCTCAGGAAACAGACTTCGACTGTAGCCATTTCTCCCAGAGTAGCAGGCCTTCCCTCCCTGCTCTCTGCCCCAGAGAGGGGCCTGACCTCATGCCTGCAGCTGAGAGCGCGCCACCTGCTCAGCAAGTTGCACCAGGAATTTGGCCCAAGTTGGCCGAAACGCGGGGAAACATGAGACACACGGAGCAGGGCCGGGCCGCGGCTCCCAGGAATGCAGTCTCGGCAGGTTTGGGGCTGGGCGCACTCGCAGCACTGGGAAGCGCCTTTCAGGTTTCACTTACAACACCCTCGGGTCAGCCGCTGCCACACGGCCGGACTCTCTGTCTCGGACGCTGAGGGCAGTAAGCGCCGGAGTTTAGAAATGCATCCGGAAGCCACTGTGGCCTCCGGGCACTCCACGCTCAAACTCACACTTCTTTTTCTTTTTAAGGTTTACTTATTTGTTTGAAAGGCAAAGTTACAGAGAAAGAGAGACAGAGAGAGGCATCTTTCATGCACTGGTTCACTCTCCTGATGGCTGCAACTGCCAGGGTGAGCCAGGCTGAAGCCGGGAGCCTAGAACTCCTGTCCAGGTCTCCCACGGGGATGCAGGAGCCCAAACACTTGGGCCATCCTCTGCTGCTTTCCCAAGTGCATCAGCAGGGAGCTGGATCGGAAGTGGAGCAACCGGGACTTGAACTGGCGTCCATATGGGATGTGGGTGTTGCAGGTGATGTCTTAACCTGCTGTGCCACAGCGCTGGTTTCTCAGACTCATACTTCTACTTGGGGCTCCCTCCAATGGCCTCCTCATGGGGCGTGTCCCCTTTGCTGATGACCAGGAACTCAGGTTCTAGAGAAAGCAGCCACCTGGCCCGCCTGACCTCAGACCCCTTGAGCGGCCACAGCAGTGGGCAGGCGCTGGCTGCCTCGCGTGTCACTCACAGCATTCCCGTTTTCTGTCGGGAAAACTAGACCCACATGCTTAGACTACAGAACAAAAAGCATCGTCCGAAGGCTCCTTGATTCCTCCAAATCAAGGCAACACATTTCCTCTCTGCATGTTGCGATGGAGAACTTCCATGGAGGAGCCTCTCAGAGCTGCTGTTTCCACCAAGAGGCCAAGTGGACATCCACTCCTTCCCACCTGGACACGCCCTCCGGCTGCCACGCCCCAGCCTGAGAGGTGGAGGTGAGGCCATTGCACCTGCAGGCGTTCCAGGCTGGGGGCCTCTGCCCAGGTCAGTGTGAATTCTCCCCAGGGGAAGGAAGTGGAGGCCAGCAGAGCGCTGTGTTGCTGCAGTCCTTGGAGTGCTGGGCCAGCGCAGAGCGCTTGACACAGAGCCAAAAGCAACAGGGGGAGAGCCTGTGGAGCCGCCCAGGGAAATCAGAAAGCTTCAACCATGCAGAAAAGAAAACATCGCTGCCGGGCAGAGTCGTGGGGACTCCGGAGTCTGTGATGAGAGTGGAGGGGAGCCACGGGGGCAGTGAGGACGACTGGCCCTCATCCGCCGAGCCCAGCGTGGGTGCTGAGCGGTTCTGACCGTGCAGACCGGGCCTTTGCAGCCCGGGTGATGTTTGCAATGCGTAGAGAAGCACCTGATGGGGCAGAAGCCACACTTTTCTCAGCATGGGCAGCATCGGAGGGTGGGGACAGGTGGGGTGAGGACAGGAGAGGAACGTCGCTTTTTCTTTAAACAGTGGACGTAGACCTGTAATTGAAAAGCCCAATAAAGGAAGGCACGCATAGGAAACGAGTCCCCTAGCCCTGCCAGAAATGCCCGGATGCTGCCCACCTGGCTGATAGGGAAGATGACCCTGACCCCCCCGAGCTCCCCATTTTTCTCTTCCCTACCCCTAAGTGGAGCCAGCCTGGCTGGACAGAGGCCTGTCCTCCCTGAGGCCAGGACAAGCAGCATGCACACTGTCCCCAGGGGCAGGTGAACACCCCACGCTCTTGGCTTGCTTGGGCTGCCTCTGGCCACAAGGTCATTGTTACAGCTCCCTGGGGCTTAGGTTGCCTTCCTGCGAGAAGGAACCAGCCACTCAGGAGGCCGCTGGCTCTGAACCTTGGCCTCTGGCTTTCTCTTCTGCATGTCACCTTCCCCAGGGACAGCTACACATTGGGTCAGGGCTGTGCCTCTGTTTTCTTATGGCCACTGCCCTCCCTCTGGCCCCACGTGGACCACACAGCAGACAGAACCGACAGCCCTCAGGTTACCCAGTGAACTTGAAGCCTGGGTTAAAAACCTCCCTTCTGGGGTGGGTACTGTAGCACACTGTTAACAGGGACACTGGGGACACCCCTGTCCCATAAGGGGCGCCTGAGTTCAAGTCCCACCTCTGCTTCCAGGCTCATCCAAGCAGGCAGTGGAGGATGTCTCAAGTACTTGGGTTTCTGCTGCCCACGTGGGAGACCCACAGTGAGTTCCTGCCTTCTGATTCCAGCCTGGCCCAGCCTTAGCTGCTGTGGGTGTTTGGGAGTGAACCACTGGATTGGAGTTCTCTCTCTCTCTCTCTCTCTGCCTTTCAAGCAAAAATAAATAAATAAAGTCGTTTAAAAATCTACAGCTGTTTATTCACAGTGCCACTTCAGACAAATTGCTTCACCTGTTCTGTGCCTCGGTTTCCTTGTGTCTACAGTGGCGAGCATCACCCTGCTCTCCCAGAGCTATCTGTGGATTAAAGGGCATGATGCTGGGCCCGGTAGGCGCTTGACTTCGCACAAGAAGGAATTCAGACGTGAGACAGAGCAGCAATCAGTAAGGCAGCAAGGGTTACTGGGGCAGAGCAGCGGATGGGACAGAATCCGAGAGAGAGCGCCCAGTCACTCAGACAGGGGAAGGGAAGGAAGTTCCCCCAAGGGTTCACTACTCAGCGCTGTCAGGCTGGGGAGCCCACCTGGCTCCCGGCACAGGAGCCTCCCCTGGGGGCCCGCCTTGGCGGGAGGCTGTGAAGGTTTTGCTGCTCCGCGTTACCAGGCCAGGGACCCATCTGGTGCTGAGGAGTGAGCCTGTCCTGGGAGCTTCCCTTGGGGTTAGGGCTGGGACCACCTGGGAAGTTCTGAGGTTTGGGCAGGACTTTGCCTTGTAAAACCTGGGGCTGCTTCCAAGGTGGGCTAGTGCAGAGGCTGTGTTTGCTCAGCCCCTCTCACTCGCTTAGGCTAAGTTCTAGCTTCCCACCTCACACTACACGTTAGTACCTGGTATGCAGTAAACCTCGAGACGCAGAAGCAGGCACTGGCTACCGGAGGCTCCCAGCTGTCACCTCTGTGTGCCCTGTGTCATACTACGGGCGGGATTTTGCTACACAAACTCATGCAAATCTCTAAGCCCCCAAATTCACACTTGTGGCTCATGGATGAATGTTAATGGTTGATGGATTAAGCATGGGGCGTCTGGGAGGTGGGTCCAGGGGGAGGTTCTGGGAAGGCGGGTCTCACCAGTAGGACAGAAGCCTCAGTCACCCTGTCATCCTCCGACCTCAGCAGATGCCTGAACCAGCTGGGGCTGCCCTGCCCTACACTGTGGGACCCAACCCGGGAGCCGAAACAGCCTTCCTCCTGCCTGGGAAGCCCCTCAGGCGCGTCACTGAGGGCAGTGAAGCCGACTGACACACTGTCACACGGCTCTGCTCTCACGAGTGTCCTGGCCGGTTTGGCCGCCGGCCCCTTGAGAGCACACGCTAACTCGATGACTCATGCTCACACACCTCATTTCCAGATGGTCACCTCCCAGACCTGAGGCTGTTTCTGTCCCGCCCCCACTTCCGGCCAGTGGTCACTGCAGGAGCACCACACTGTGGGTTCTTGTGAACCGGACGATGAGAAGGCCGCCGGGGCAGCCCCGCATGGACGGCAGAGGGGCCACACTGCAAGGAGTCCTTGTGACTGTGCAATGCTAGAGAAGGAAGATTCTGGGAGGTCCCAGAGTTCTCGTCAGCCCTGGAGGACACTCAGCCCCCGGGGAACGTGTTTCATCTCGGCCTTGCTCTGCCATCAGCTGGCACCGTGTCCCCATGTCAATAAGGCTGGGTGATCCCAGGGAGGCTTAACCTTCCAGTGGCTTCGTGGGCTGGTGAGGACGGACAGGGGCTTGTCGAGGTTGGTCGGGGCTCCAGGATCCTGCCGAGGGGCTGGCTTCTAGTCCAGAAGACCCATTTTTTGTCAGTGATAATCTCTGACCTCCTACTCCGGCACTGCGAGCTCCAGGGGATGGAGTGCTCTTGCCCACCCCCAACCCCACCCCCCATGGCACCTGCTGCCCTCTGAGGCCGGCTGCCATTTTTTTTTCCTGTGTTGCCCCTTTGCTCCCCCATTACTGAAAGGAGTCAGAGTGAGAATGGTAAAAAGGTAGAGAGAGCAGAGAGGCCCCTCCTGTAATGTGGAATATTTTCTTAGCCTCGCTGGCTAAGAAACCGGCCTAAGCCAGAAAGCAAGTGTGTGAATAAAGGAGACATAAAGAACGTTGTTGAGTCTGGAGAAGAGCAGGCTCTGGCACCGAGGTCGCCCAGAAGGCCAGGCGGCTGGAGTTGTCTGGGACCGACACCTCCAGGCAGGCCCTGGGACGGGCCTTGTTCTCAGTCCTGCAGCAGTTACAGCCCGAGTGGAAGAGTGGGAGCTGAGCTGCCAGGATGGGCTCACCACACGAGAAATGCTTTTCTGAAAAGACCTTGTACAAAATTCCCGACAGGCGTGCAACCCCCAGGTCCCGGGGAACAGGCAGAGTTAGACAGAAAGAGAGAGAGAGAGGTCTTCGTTCCGTTGGTTCACCCCCAAAACGGCTGCTATGGCCAGTGCTGCGCCAATCCGAAGCCAGGAGCCAGGCACTTCTTCCTGGTCTCCCATGGGGTGCAGGGCCCAAGCACCTGGGCCATCCTCCACTGCCTTCCCAGGCCACAGCAGAGAGCTGGACTGGAAGAGGAGCAACCAGGACAGAACCGGCACCCCAACCAGGACTAGAACCCGGTGTGCCGGCGCCGCATGTGGAGGATTAGCCTAGTGAGCCGCGACGCCGGCCCATGATTGTCTGTTAAATCACACAGCTTGGCACAGCTAGCCAAGGTCCTGCTGTAATTGGACCAATGCTCCAGAACTGGCCTGGCGCAACCCAATGCCTGTTTAAAGCTGTCTGACTCAACTGGTTCCAGGAGTCTGAGGTTTTGCTCAGCTGGGTGAAGAGAAAGTCCTGATACACACAATTTTTTAAATCATGCCTCTGCTTTGGAGGCACGTTGTTAAGAGGGTGGCAGGTTGTTTGTCAATTCAAATATCCTTGGCGGAGCTGGGAGCCCCAGCATTGGCCTTAAGGGCAACCCTCTGATTTAGCTTGTTACATAGGCTTTTTGCTTTACCTGCTACACCACAGCACCAGCCCCATAGTTGCTCGTGACAGGCATCTGTTGTCTGCTCTGGACTTTCCTCTGGTGTATTTTATCACCAAGTTGGATTTCTCTGGTTTTGTCATTATGGAATATGATGTTATCTTGGAGCATTGTTTTTTTCTTTTTTTAAGGATTTATTTATTTATTTGAAAGACAGAGTAACAGAAAGGCAGAGGCAGAGAGAGAGAGAGAGAGAGAGAGAGAGTCTTCCATCTGCTGGTTCACTTCCGAGATGGCCACAATGGCTGGGACTGTGCCAGTTCAAAGCCAGGAGCCAGGAGCTTCTTCCTGGTCTCCTATGTGGATGCAGGGGCCCAAGGACTTGGGCCATCCTCTACTGCTATTCCAGGCCATAGCAGAGAGCTGGATTGGAAGTGGAGCAGCAGGGACTTGAACCTGTGCCCATATGGGATGCTGGCACTGCAGGCAGCAGCCTTACCTGCTGTGCCGTGCCAGCCCCTGATTTTTATTTTCTAAGAAGAGTTTTAAAATTCTTTTTGGTGGTCTGCACTGTCTTTGGGATTGATCCCGAGGAACTAATTGTAATCCCTGAAGGAGGTCAGAGGGAGCGTCTGGGTTAACGATTAAAGCCCAAGTATTAACGAAGAGTTTCTGGGTCATGGACATTTAGACTCTACTAGATGGGTAGGTCCTGGCCCCTTGTGGGCAGCCGCAGGCAGTCGCCCCTTTTGTTTACACTTAAACATATGGATGGAGACATCCTGGCACAGACAAAAGGCTAAGGAGATTCCAGGAAGAGGCCGGAAGAACCGTATCTCGTATCTCACTGCTAGACTTCTCACAAGAGATGATGTAGATAATCAGTCACACCTGAAACCTGCATTTATCACTTAGGTGTTTTATTATTATTATATATTATAATATATTATATATATTATATCATATATTTTATATAGTATAATATATATTATAATATAATATATATTATATATAATATACTATATATACTATATACTATATATACTATACTATACTATACTATAATATAATATACTATATATATAATATACTATATATTATATTATAATATATATTATATTGTAATCCATGATTGATAACATTTTGCGATCTGTTAAGTGGAAGAACCTTATCGGGAACTCTTTGTAACCCCAAAAGTCCTTTAGATATGTAAATCTTCTGTGTGCCTTCTTGTGTACAACTGGTCATGTTTAAATACTACTGGACTTGTTGAATAAACGAGCCTTGATCAGGATTTGTCTTGGCTCCATTGTTTGCGTCCTTGTCCCCGCATTCCCACTCTCTGTTTCAGGAAACACAGTTCTTTGTGCCGCAGGCTGGCACAGCCCCTGAGACGATCTGTGTGGGTCTCAGGAGAGTGTATACCTCCATTCTGGCTTCCAGCCCTTATGGAATGGAAACAGGATTAGAAACCCATAAAAATAGGGACCAGTGCTGTGGCGTAGCGGGCAAAGCTGCTGCCTGCAGTACCAGCATCCCATATGGGCACTGGTTCGAGTCCCGGCTGCTCCACTTCTGATCCAGCTCTCTGCTATGGCCTGGGAAAGCAGAAGAAGATGGCCCAAGTCCTTGGGCCCCTGCACCTGTGTGGGAGACCTGGAAGAAGCTCCTGGCTCCTGGCTTCAAATCGGCCCAACTTTGGCCCTTGCAGCCATCTGGGGAGTGAACCAGTGGATGGAAGACTTTCTCTCTCTCTCTCTCTCTCTCTCTCTCTCTCCCCCTCCCTCTGCCTCTCTGTAACTCTGATTTTCAAATAAATAAATAAATAAATATTTTTTTAAAAAGACATCCATAAGATCCATAAGATGTGAGTCTTATCTCACATGGAAGCAAGACACAGTGGCCTTTATTTTATTTATTTATTTATTTATTTATTTATTTATTTATTTTGACAGGCAGAGTGGACAGAGAGAGAGAGAGACAGAGAGAAAGGTCTTCCTTTTGCTGTTGGTTCACTCTCCAATGGCTGCTGCGGCCAGCGCACTGTGCTGATCCGAGGCCAGGAGCCAGGTGCTTCTCCTGGTCTCCCATGGGGTGCAGGGCCCAAGCACTTGGGCCATCCTCCACTGCACTCCCTGGCCACAGCAGAGAGCTGGCCTGGAAGAGGGGCAACCAGGACAGAACCGGCACCCCAACCAGGACTAGAACCCGGTGTGCCGGCGCCGCAAGGCGGAAGATTAGCCTATTGAGCAGCAGCGCTGGCAACAGTGGCCTTTAAATACAGGCAAGAGCCATGGGAAGATTTGTAGAGTTAGTGTCAAGTGTGAGTTGGTCAAGCGACCTTGAATACAGGGAAGTAGAGGCTGCAGTGAGCTTGAGGCCCATTTAGAGGGGTATCTGCTATTTAAACTGGCCCAGTTAAGCTGGCCGTCTGGGACCTGCTGGGTAAACGAAAGTGCTGTTGAATTTCCAGGAGCCTAGCACCGTGTATTCTGAGAGGTGCTATGTGTATTTTGGTTCCTACCAGTGGCGTCTGAAGCTTGGAAGGAAGTTAAGGGGTGTCCTGGGGAGGCCGTGCACTGCGGCTGCAGGGTAGGTGGGATGTGTGACCTTGATTCATGCTGCACATGTCAATAAGGCAAGAGAGCCCCAGAGTTCTCACCCTGAAGGGGGCAGTGACCCAACAGGCTGTAAGAACGTGCAGACGGGGCCCCTCGCTGACCAGTGCTGGCATGACTACCTAAAGTCTGAACACTGGTGCTGACTCTTGGGACACCCTGGCTAGGGGTGGAAGCAGCCGCCTTCCCCCGGGCTCCATCACACAGGATGGTTGGTGAAGGCTTCTGTGCCAACACATGCCGGCTTCCAACTCCCGCAGCTCCCTGGCACCCAGCAAGGGACTGCGGACAGGGGAGGGCCCCTTCCTTTTTTTTTTTTTTAAAGATTTATTTATTTATTTGAAAGTCAGAGTTACACAGAGAGAGGAGAGTCAGAGAGACAGAGAGAGAGAGAGAGAGAGAGAGAGAGAGGGAGAGGTCTTCCATCTGCTGGTTCACTCCCCAGTTGGCCGCAACTGGGGTTAAGGAGAGAGTGGGCAGGAGGGAGGCAGGTAGCCACAAAAGGGCCACAGGAGAGACGCTGGTGGGGATGGAGACGGGCTGCTTGTGCACTGTGGTGGTGAATGCACACATATAACACCCGTGTGACAGAGCGAAATGCGCCTGCGCATGTGCACACACTCACACCAACACAGAGGATCAGGCCCAGGGGAGCAGATCCGCGCAGATCGGTGGGCGGCGCTGGGGTCTGGGTCCCGCTTGTGCTGCTGTGCTACAGTGACAGAGACTGGGCGGGGACACGCGGGCTTTCTCTCTGTTGCTGCTAACAACGCACGCACGTGAGGCTCCAATGAGCTCAGGATAAACAGGCTGTCCTTTCTTTAAAAATATGTATTTACTTACTTATTTATTTGAAAGAGTGACAGAGAGAGAGGTCTTCCGTCGGCTGGTTCACTGCCAAGTGGCCGCAATAGCAGGGGCTGGGCCAGGCCAAAGCTGGGAGCCAGGAGCTTCTTCTGGGTCTCCCACATGGGTGGCAGGGGCCCAGGCACTTGGGCCATCTTTCCCTGCTTTCCCAGGCACATTAGCAGGGAGCTGGGCAGAAAATGGAGCAGCCAGGACAAGAACCAGCGCGCACATGGAATGCTCGTGTTGCCATATGGGATGTTGGTGTTGCAGGAGGCTTTGCCTGCTACACCACAGTGCCAGCCCTCTCATAAAAAGGTTTTCTAAAGCAAACGCTTCGGATCAGGAAGAAGGGCACCTGCGACCTGCCTGTGGCTATTCCAGATCTCTGTGTGACCCTGGGGAGGTCACTTCCCCTGGGTGCCTCTGTTCACAGTTGTTTCCTTATCTGGGAGATAAAGGTTTTAAGTATCCGAAAGGTGTCCTTCATAGCAGACAGACTGAAGTCAAGGTGGGAGGCTTCTCCAATGCACAGAATGGACAGATCCCCAGGCAGACCCTGTCCCCTGGGGACACTCAGTGCCAGGCAACTGCCCGGAACGATAGCTCCAGGGACCAGCAGTCCCGGCCTGGGGGCATCATTTGCTACTGCAGGTGCAGGGCCAAGCCGGCCCTGGGCCAGGTACTGCAGGTCGTGACCTGCACCCGAGGTTCTGTGAGAGGCCATGGCTGAGCCAGCCGGGAGGGGCAGTGAGCAGAGTGCGGCGGAGGCCGCTGCGCCTGCGCAGTTAGCCATGCTGCCGGCAAAGCGCTCGGCTAACCGGGAGTCCACCCCCGGGCGTTCCAGAAAGCGGCCGCCGTGCCAGCTGTTGCACAGAACAGATTTTGACTCCACGGTACCTGGATGCGAATGGTAGGAAGGGCTGCAGGGTATAGGGAGGGGGATGAGCGGTGACCAGGGCCAGTGCACGGCGGCTGATGGGGCTGCAGTGAGGCCAATACCAGAGGGGAGTTGAGGCCCCTGAGCCCAGATCTGCCTGCCGCTGGAAGCAGAGAGAGAGCAGTAGCTGCTTCTCCACCACTGGCCACAGGGACCGACGCGCAGGCAGGGAGGAGCCCAGAGGGGAGCGAGGGCAGAGGGGAACCAGCAGGAAAGGCCCTGCGTGAGGACTTAGGTCCTGCCACACACGCCCGACGCACGCACCTGCTGCCAACCTCACGCCTGAAGTCTTCATTTTTGAAAAGAATGTTCACAGTCCTCTTTTGACCCTAGGGAGTCACCAGTTTTTTAAAAAATAAAATAAAATCTTGGGGCCTTCGCTATGGCATAGTAGGTTATGCCTCTGCCTGCAACGCTGGCCTCCCATATGGGCGCTGGTTCAAGTCCCAGCTGATGCACTTGGGAAAGCAGTGGAAGATGGTCCAAGTCCTTGGGCCCCTGCACCCATGTGGGAGACCCAGAAGAAGCTCCTGGCTCCTGGCTTTGGTCTGGCTCAGCCATAGCTGTTGTGGCCATCTGGGGAGTGAACCAGTGGATGGAAGACCTCTCTGTCTCTCCCTGTCTGTGACTCTGCCTTTCAAATAAATAAAATAAATCTTAGGGGAAAAAAGCCACTGGCGGAAGCGCAATACCTATGTAGAAGCTAGGTTTTTGGATTTGTGAGTTAAATGAATAGGATGTTAAAACTATGCCTGCCATGGAAAAGCCAAGACTCTGTGACAAAAAAAAAAAAAAAAAAAAAAAATCCTACATGGAGGATCTCTGTGAGACCTCCGAGGAAAGAAAGGGTCATCAAAGAAGTCAAAGAAGGAGACACTCTTCTGTGAAGGAGGAGAAAACATCCACTTTGCTTATGGCCATGTCAAATACCAATGGAGTCTATGGTCACAAAAGGCTTCCATAGCCTTGGCAGCTCATGGCAAGAGCCTCGGATGATCACTGATGTCATAAAAAAGAGTGTTAATTGTCAAAAGAACAACGGTAGTCACTGTGCACTTGCTCCCCATGTAGGATCTCTGTCCCCAGTGAACTGTAATTTGAAAATAGACTGCAGATTTTCTCCCCAAACTGTACTCTATATATATTGTGTGTGTATGGGTGCAAATTGTTGAAGTCTATGCTCAGCATGGAGCTCGTCCTCTGTATATAAAGTCATACTGTTAGGTAGGAAGTCAGATATGAGCTTGCGTGTGTGACAAAGGCCTAAAGAGAAGATGTCTAAGTCCATCATATGCATCTGCATCTCAAGGTCATCCTGATAACATTTCAGGGGCAGCCCGGTATTCACATCCTGCCCTTGCCCCCTTCTACCTGATAACCTGCCAGGTGGGGGTCCCCCGCCCCTTCTGCCTGACAAATCTTCCACAATCTCCCAGATGCAGCCCAGTATCTGCATTTCAAACACCCTGCTCCAGATCCTGATTCCCCAGGGGGTCTTGCTCACTTTTCCTCTAAACCCAGGGCGGCACCAGCTAGGCTTCCTCCTGTCTGATACCTTCAGGGGAAAACTCAGACAGGAGCTTCTTAATATTTACATCCATAAAGTCTTTTGTTTCAGGAGGAGATGTATGAAGACAAAGACCCATCTCCTTAAAAACCCCCGGCCTCAACCGGACTGCACGCTCAGCCCTCTGCCTCTCTGCTGAGCTGCCCACCTGCCTGCCCAGGTGTACTCTCTCCACTCAACCATGCAACCTCGCTCTCCCCCCAGCCTGAGCGACTGGGCACTCTCTCAGGTTCTGTCTGCAGAGGTGCCCATCCATTCTTACAGATGTCACTACCCTAATAAACTTTGCTACTCTACTTTCCACTACTCTCTGTCTCGTGCCTGAATTCTTTCTTGCATGAAGACAAGAACCCTGCCTTCTCCGGTAACAATACTAAAAATGAACCATAATGAAGAAGGAGATGGGAGAGGGAGAGGGAGGTGGGATGGGAGCTGGGGGGTTATATGGGGAAAGAACCACTGTATTCCTGAAGTTGTAACTCTGACTTGCAAATAAATAAATTAAAAAAATGCCTGCACCAGAAACCTCCACCGAGGACAGCCAGAGAGGCCACGAAGGAGGCCTCCTTGGAGGGCGGGTCCCCGACATCCAGCGCACTGTGGGCAAAGGAATATAGTAAAGGCACAGAGGAGGCAGTGGTGACTGGAACACAGCCAGGCTGGTCCTCAGAAGACTGGTTGACCCCTAGGGTCCCAGCTTTTACAAAATGGCCCTGAATCTGCATGATCTGGGCAATCATTTCAAAGGTCCTCATGCATCCTCTTATATAATAAATCTACTCTTCAGTTATCTAGACGGTTCCGTGGCCTGGACCAGGAACAAGGGAGGATTTTCCAGGGAGCTGTGGAGCCTCAGCTTCCTGGGCTTGGCTTGTGGGGTTCTTTCCATGGCCATGGGGGTTCAAGGCCTCTGTGTTCCGATTTCTGTATTATGTACATTCCACAAACTGTGAGTATATGCATTTGAACTCCTGAGACCCATGGGTAACTGAGCTGGCTGGGGCAGGGGGCGCATGCCAGCTATGCGGTGGAGCAGTGGTGAAAGAGCCTGCAGGAGAGAGAATTTGCATGGTGAGGAGAAAGGAGCTGTCCCAGGCCTGGACGTAGGGAGGAGAGTGCAGAGGGGAGGGGAGAGGGGGCGGGAGGATCATAACTGATCCCAAGGCTGTTCTGATCAGCCCCTCTCAGGGAGCAACCCGGGTTTCCGGGACGGTGAGCCCTTGCCCCAGCTGCCAGTGAGAGAGGGGCTGGAGCAGGCCTCCCGGTGCCCCCGAGGGCCCATTCCTCGGCCTCCCGGCCTGCCCTAACTTCTACTCTGCTCCTGTCCTGCAGGGCTGCCTGGCTGCTGGAGCCCGCAGAGCTGCAGGGGCAGGGAATCCATTGCTCCCTCACCCCCCAGCCTGTTCCTGTGGGCTGAACAGGTGACTGGAGACACCCAGGGTGCTGTGATTGGCTTGTTTGAATAACCCTGTGGGCTGCCAGGGGGCTCAAAGTGGCTGCTCAGGGATCAGCGTGGAATCTGCCTGGCTTTCTCCATGGTGTAGGAGACATGGGGGAGGGGAAGGGAACTCGTGGTTAGACTCTCCTGGTTCCCCCAGAGATCAAGGCAGCACATCACACTGTTAACAATAGGCCTTGCACCCCAGAGGGCTGCTCTAGGATGGGACATTTTGTGTGCTTGGCCCTCCTGTGTGAAGCTGGGATGCCTTGGGATGCAGCTGTCTCCCGGAGACAATGAGAGAAATCCATGGAAATGACAGACAGGCAGACCTGGACCTGACCATGGTTGAGCTACTGGGTTAGCCAGCCGGGGTTGCCTCCAGTCTTTCCTTTCTGCAAGAGTGGCACTAAGTCCCTTATTGCAGAAGCCGCACCGGCCGGAGAGTCTATTCCTTGCTCAGACAGCACGATTCTGGGCATTCCGTGGGCCCTGGCCCTACTGTGCCCAGGGCCTAAGAGCAGTTGTGGGTTCCCTTTGTGTCTGTGCATGTCTGATGTGCACTTGATCCATGAAATACAAGTCCCAGGGGGCTCAGAGACCTCCTTTCCCAAGCTGTGAGCTTATGTGACCCTAACCGATATCCATCTCATCCGCCAATGTCACTTGTCAAGGACAACTGTTGGCTGCCCCAAACCCTGGGATGAGACTCCCTCCCTCCCCCATGGGCTATTGGGATGCTATTGGAACGGCCCCGCCCACTGGGGCATAAGTCCCCTGCCCAATTCCACGCCACAACAGTGCCTGGGCAAGAAAAGTCGTCAATAAAAGTGGGATAAACATTGAAAACAAGGACTGCACAACTCAATTCTCTAACAGCTGGCAAGGGCAAGAACAATCCATGATTGGCTAGGCCAAAGCTTGCCAGAGGCTGTATGGGGGCAAGCAGGTTCCAGGTGCGCGGTGAGGGTGCAAATCCCCAAGCACCGCACCAGTTGTAATGGGAGAGTTTGGTTTTGTTATTACAGCACAGTCTTGACCCAGTTTGGAGGCCCTGGCTGGAGTGCAGTCAGTTTACTTCTTGAGAAGTTAATGAAGTCCACACCCCAGTTACTTCCCTGATGGGGGGGTCTCACATCCCACACCACTGGGCACCTGCCCCAGTTGCCTGAGACCAAGTACCAGACAACTGGGAATGACCCTTTGCCCACCAAGCCAAGGAAATTCCTTAAATTAGCCAGTGCGCAGGGAGCCCACGAAAGCCAGCACCGCCCCCACCCCCCCAACCCCGGGCCCCGTAGCGGCCGAGCACACATAGCTTCCCCGCGAGCTCCAGCCTGCTGGTACCCTGTCTCCGGTGCAACCCCCCGCCTGGCAGCCTCTCTTGTTTGGAGCTGTAACAAAGAGCGCTGCCTTTCATCCGTCTGAGTGTCTTTGTGTTGTGCTCACCATCAAAAGAAGCTTTAAACTTCATAAAACAATCGGTGCTCTGAGCAGGGTGACGTGGCCATGACCGCTGAGCCCTGGACAGCTCTCGGCTTACTGATTGGCTCCCCACGGCCAGGAGAGGGGCTTGGGTGAGAACTGGAGCTTGCATTTTGACCTTGTGGCCCGGGGCTGTGTCTGCTGGTGGTGCCGTGTCTCTCCTTGTCCTGCTATGCGTGCAGACATCCAAGAGGAAGGCTGCTATTTGGTTAAACCCCGGGGACTAGATACCAGGCCAGGCAAGGGCCCACCCGAGGACAATAGGAGTGATGGGTCACTTGGGTGGTGCTTTCTGGCATCGGCCATTCTGGCGTGTTTCTGTCCACAGCCTGGGGTTAGGGGAGGCCCATTCTGGGGGCCCATCACAGTCTTGGTGTCAGTGTTTGGGACACAGCGCTGGTTTGCCCATTTTCCGAGAAAGCCCAGTGGAGGAAGGCACTGCTCGGTCCTCCTCCGTGAGCAAACTTCCTGCTCCCACGTCCCCACGACCATTCTCATTTGTGCCCTCAGAGATCCCTTCACTGGGAATGCTTTGGCGACCTCCCCCCATGACTCCTGGGGTCTCTGGACCCCCTCTGCTGGCTGGACATTGCCCCCAGGGCTTCTGATGTAACAAGTTGCCTCTCTTGGCTCCATGTACGTACATTAGAGGAGAAGCGACTGGCCTCGTGCTGGGATCTCCCGGGAAGGAGAGGTTCTCCTGCCCCCGAGCCTGGGAGCCTCCATCCCCAGGTGTCCTCTGTGCTTTGGATCATGACAGCAGCACCCATGAGCTTAGCTCAGCTACCAAGTCCTCCCCAGTGCTGGATGGACCCGAGCCTGGGCCTTCTGGTAGAGTCTATATAGGAAGGGACCCACGGGGCCGGCGCTGTGGCACAGCGGGTAAAGCCCTGGCTTGAAGCGCCGGCATCCCATATGGGTGATGGTTCAAGACCCAGCTACTCCACTTCCAATTCAGCTCTCTGCTATGGCCTGGGAAAGCAGTAGAAGATGGCCCAAGTCCTCGGGCTCCTGTGTGTGAGACCTGGAGGAAGCTCCTGGCTCCTGGTTTTGGATCAGTGCAACACTCTCCATTTGTATAACTTTGTCATTTCAAGAATGTTATCTATTTAAATATATTGAGAAACAGAGACAGAGATAGAAATAAGAGATGATAGATGATAGATAGATAGATAGATAGATAGATAGACCCCATCTGCTGTTTCACTCCCCAGGGCTGGGCTGGATCAAATCTGGGAGCTGGGAGCTTAATCCAGGACTCTCTTGTGGGTGACAGGAACCCAGTTCCTTGAGCCATCACCACTGCCTCCCAGAGTCTGCGCTGGCAGGAAGCTGGAGTCGGGAGCTGTAGCCAGGACTTGAACCACAGCACCCCGAGATGGGACAGAGGTGTCCCAACCAGCTGCTCAACCACCAAGCCAAATGCTCACCCCAAGAATATTGTTTAAGTGGAACCACACGGTGTGTAACATCTGGGAACTGGACTTTCTTTTCTTTTTAACTCAGCATAGCTCCCTGGAGATTTATCCAAGTTGCTGTGCACATCAGTGCTTTGCTTCTATGCCTGAGTGGTATTCCATGGTGTGGCTGTACCGCAGTTTGTTTAATCATTGACCGGCTGAAGGACACCTGGGTTGTTTCCAGTTTGGGGCAGCTACAATATAGATTGCTACAAACACTTCGTACAGGTTTTTGTGTGAATGTGAGCTTTCGTTTCTCTGCATCGAATGAGCATCCAGGAGTGGGTGCAATTGCTGGGTTTTATCGTAGTTACATTCAGTTTTACAGAGTGATGAACCGTTTTACATCCCCTCCGCAGCATAATAGTGATCCAGGTTTTCCACCCAGTTGCCGGCATTCGGTGTTGTCACTGTTTTTAATTTTGGCCGTTCCGACAGGTAGCGGGGATATCTGTGCAGTTTTGAGTGTGCAATGATTTTTAGTGTGCAATTCCTTGCTAGCAAACAAGATGCTCTGGGCTGTGTTCGTGGCCTTTTTGTTTGCCCGTGTCCCTCTGCACTCATGGCTCCTGCATCTGTAGGTTGGAAATATCCAGAGAAAAACTGCATCTGTACTGAACATGTACAGAGATTTTTCTCGTCATTGTTCCCTAAGCTACATGGCATGACAACTGTTTACATATCCATATAGCGTAGTAGATATTACAAGGACTCTGGGGACGACTGGAGGCATAGGGGAGGAAGTGGGTAGGCTGCAAGCAAATACTGCACCATTTTAGGGAAGGGACTTTGGCGTCCTTGGGTTTGGGCACCCAGGATGGCCCTGGAATCCGTCTCCCTGGGACATGGAGGAACAACTGTGTCCTTTTTCCATTCAGATCCTTTGCCCACTTTTTAATGGGATTTTTGTCTTGTTTGTGAGTTATAAGAATTCTTTGTGTATTCTGGAGATCCGTTCCTCATCAGGATTGCAAATATTTGCTCCCATTTTGTGGGCTGTCATTTCAGTCTCTTGACAGTACTTTTGAAATGCAAACTTCTTTATTTTGATAAGGTCTAGTTTGTATGTTTCTTTTTTTGCTTCTGACTTTGATGTCACATCTAAGAAACCACTGCCTAATCCAAGGTCGTGAACATTCACTCCAATGTTTTCTTTTAAAATGGTAATACTTGGGGCTGGCACCGAGGCTCACTTGGTTAATCCTCAGCTTGTGGCGCCGGCAACCCATATGGGTGCTGGTTCTAGTCCTGGTTGCTCCTCTTCCAGTCCAGCTCTCTGCTGTGGCCTGGGAGGGCAGTGCAGGATGGCCCAAGTGCTTGGGTCCTGCACCTGCATGGAAGACCAGGAGGAAGGCCCTGGCTCCTGGCTTCGGATCAGCCCAGCACCGGCTGTAGCGGCCATTTGGGGAGTGAACCAACAGAAGGAAGACCTTTCTCTCTGTCTCTCTCACTGTCTAACTCTGTCAAATAAATTTTAAAAAATAATAAAATAAAATGGTAATACTTTTAGCTACTACAATTAAGTTGTTTAACCATTTTTAGTCAATTTTTAAAAGGTTATTCATTCACTTATTTTTTTTTTTTTTTTTTTTTTTTGGAAAAACAGAGCAGCAGACAGAGAGGGAGAGACAAAGAAAGATCTTCTGTCTGCGGATTCACTTCTCAAATAGCCTTGACATCCAGGGCTAGGCAGGGCTCAAGCCAGGAGCCAGGAACGAACTCAGCACTTGGGCCACCGTCTGCTGCCTTCCTGGGTGCATTAGCAGGAAGCTGCATTGGAAGCAGAGCAACAGGTACTGAACCAGGGCTCTGGGAGTGCACGCTGGCATTGTGTGCAATGGCTTAACCTGCTATGCCACAAAATTGGGCCCCCCTGAGTCAGTCTTTGACCCTGGTGTGAAAGAAGGGCCAACTTCATTCTTTTGCAAATGGATATGCGGTTGCTCCAGAACTATTTGTCCAAATGAAGAATCTTCCTCCCATGAATTGTCTTTGCTCCCTTGTCAAAAATGAATGGACTGGCCGGCGCCACGGCTCACCAGGCTAATCCTCCGCCTTGCGGCGCCGGCACACCGGGTTCTAGTCCCGGTCGGGGTGCTGGATTCTGTCCCGGTTGCCCCTCTTCCAGGCCAGCTCTCTGCTGTGGCCAGGGAAGTGCAGTGGAGGATGGCCCAAGTACTTGGGCCCTGCACCCCATGGGAGACCAGGAGAAGCACCTGGCTCCTGGCTTCGGATCAGCGCGGTTCGCCGGCCGCAGCGCGCCGGCCGGGGAGGCAATTGGAGGGTGAACCAATGTCAACGGCAAAGGAAGACCTTTCTCTCTGTCTCACTGTCCACTCTGCCTGTCAAAATAAATAAATAAATAAATAAATAAAAATGGACTGCAAATGTGAGGGTTCATTTCTGGCCCCTGCACTCTGTTCTGTTGATCTCCATGTCTAATCTTTGGTCAGAGCTACATTGTGTTGTCCACTGTAAGCTCTGTGCTAAGTTTTGCTATGCTATGGGGAGGTGTCGAGTCCTCTGATGTTGTCCTTTTTCAAGATTGTTTGGCTGTTTGGGGTTTTCTGTGAGTCCAAGTGTTAGCTTGTCTATTTATCAAAAAAAAAAAAATCCACTGGGGATATTTTTAGAGATTGTGTTGATCTGTAGATCAATTTGAGGAATATTGCGTTCTTTACATTAGGTCTTCCAATCCACAAACATGGGTATCTTTTCGCCTGATTTGAAGATTTTTAAAATTTCTTTTAACAGTGCTTTATACTTTTCAGTGTACAAATTGCACATTTTTTGTTGAATTAATCCCACGTATCTTATTCTTTCTGATGTTATTATAAACAGAACTGCTTTCTTGATTTTATTTTTGGATTGTTCGTTGCTCATGTACAGCCAGCAATGGGCCTTTGATTAGCACTTGATTTCAGTTGCAAACTTCGTGAAGGAAACACCTTCCAGCATGCAGAACTGCCGTTACGAGTTCAATGCCCCTTTCTGAAACATCCTCCAGTGTATCACCAGTGAACCACAGTCCTCCCAGCAGCCCCACCTCTCAGCCACCATCCTTAGACCAAGTCTCACATCTGCGCACGGATGGGGAGACCCAACACGCGGGCTGGGGGCTCCAGTTCTTACCCAGCTGGCTGTCAGTCCACAGTTGTTAGGGGGAAAGAATGGCCTCTATCTACCACTCACACTTCAGTATGAATTTCTTTTTTTAATAATCTTTTGGCAGGGCTGGCACTGTGGTGTGGCAGGTGAAGCCACCGCCTGCAGTGCTGGCTTCCCATGTGGACACCAGATCGAGTCCCAGCTGCTCCACTTCCAGCTCTCTGCTGTGGCCTGGGAAAGCAGTGGAAGATGGCCCAAGCCCTTGGGCCCCACACTGTGTAGAAGACCTGGGAGAAGCTCCTGGCTCCTGGCTTTGGATTGGCCCAGCTCCGGCCTTTGTAGCCATCTGGGGGTTGAACTAGCAGGTGGAATACCTCTCTCTGTCTCTGTCTCTGCCTCTGTGTCTGTGTGTGTGTGTGTGTCTACAGCACTGCCTTTCAAATAAATAAATAAATCTTTCTTTTTAAATTTATTTTATTTATTTTAAAGACGGAGTCACAGAGAGAGGTAGAGACAGAAAGAGTGGTCTTCCATCTGGCCCTGCAAGCGGCAGCTTTACCCGCTATGCCTTCATACTGTGGCATTATTATTATTATTATTTCTAGGCATTATTTCAACTCTGCTCATGAAATGAAGGGTGTTTACCCTGCTTCACCAAGAGATGCCTAGAAGGCTGGCACCGGGTGTCCGCCTGGGGTTGTACAACACTGGGGCTTAACTTAACTCACTGCTCCAATGCACAAGTCTTGGGCCAAGGAGGCCCCCACCAGGGGTGCTGGGCATGTACTAGGGGCGGGAGGGGAGCCATAGCTTTGTAGACAACGGTTGTTCCCAGAGCTGGGGGCCGGTCCTGGGCAACTGGCTCACTCTCGCCCTCTGCTGGATGCAAGGCCGATACCAACCACCTGGCTTCTCACGCCAATGAACTGAGCACAGAGACTAGGAACTGCCGCACCTCTGAGTCACAGGGAGCTGTTGTAGGTCAGACCTTGGCCTGGACATGGCCCCACCAGGCTGCCTCACCACTCTGAGCCACAGCGGGGGAGGAACGCTGCCCAGGGCTGCGGTGGGGCAGGAGGAACAGATGTGAACATGCCTGGGCACCTGGAGTTTCACCTCGCTTCCCCACACCTTGCGGCCCAAACCTCCAGCACCTGTGTCACACCCAGCTGTGCCCCTGCGGGTGCCTTCCAAACAAGCCCTGGGGAGGCTACACCGGGGCAGTGTCTGACCTGTCCCATGTCTTTCTTCTTTCCCATGCCCCTCACCTGACACCCGCCCCCCTTAATGGGAATGGGGGATGGGGGGCTTTCCCAGCATCTCACACTGGTGTTGCCCAGAACTTCCGGCCAGTTCTCATAACACAGGACTGCTGCCCTCTGGCCTTCCTTGGGTTCTGAGCCACACAGGAGAGGTCATCCATGTCCATGTGCGGCTGGGGCCCCGGCCGGCATGCATGGCTGTGTGTTTGTGCACCTGCTCAGGTGTGGGTGTGTGTATGTGTCCCTGTGTGCGCCAGGCTGGCTGGCAATTCCAAAGCAAAACTGCACTTGGGCTGCATGACCTGCCCTCTCCCTGAACAAAAGCGACCCCAGGCATCTCTCCTTGATTTTTCTCCAGTCTGGGAGGTGACTGTGACCTGGGAGGCCCTTAGAGGACATCTTTGCATGCCCATCAGTCCACAGAGAAGTAAACCGAGGTACAGAGAGAGCCCAAGGTGGTGGGTGATGCTGCAGGCTGCAGTGGCCACGCCTCGAAATCAGCGGCAGAATTTCATCAGCAGCTAGGGCCCCAGAACAAGGCCCGGGGCTCTCGCAACACCTGTGCACGCACACCTGTGTGAGGCACCGGGCAGGCAAGGGGCGGCAGCTGAACGGTTCCAGGAGCCTCTGGAAGCTTCCACTTACCTGGGCAGGTACTCACAGCAGTGGCAGAGGAAAGGAAATGGCTGGTTTCTACTCCTGTGTGGGCGGTTGGACTTCTCCCCTAATCCTGTGAGCCCACGTCTGCACCCTCCCCGCTCGCAGCCGTCCTGGGAGCGGCCAGCGGGACTCGTGTCTGCTCTGGGGCAGGCTTGCGTGACTGGCCAAGAAGGGACTTAAGACAGCCGTCCCTCCCCCGCCTCCCACCTCCCACACAGAGCCGGCCACTTCCCTAGCTGTCGCCCTGCCCCAAAGGACAGGGGATGGACAGAGCCTCGTGTGATACCTGCCCCCTTTCCTCTAGCCCTGACCCGACACTGAGCCGGTGCCGAAGCATGTTGCGTGCCTGTCTCAGTGTCTCCATGGGTAGTGAGGCAGCAGGCAAGGCTCGGAGGCAGGGAGAGGCTCCGTGTCACCTGCAGCAGCCGGGGCAGCTTCCCCGTAAGAGCCCTAGTGCCGGCTGCCCCTTCAGGCATTGGAATGGAACCCATGCGCCACCCAGCGGAGCTCCTGGGTAACAGAACCGAGCTCTTTCCACCTGCTTCTTGCCTCCGCGGGACTGAAATTAAACAAGAGTCTTCACCCTGAGGGGAGAAATACAAGTACTGCCGTGGTCTTCATGGCAGTGGAACGGCCTCCTCTCACTGCGGGAGAATCTGGTGGGTCCTGCCACGCTTGCCCGCTTATACCCTGACCTAATGCCTGTCATCGCTGTCCCTTTTCACCTCTAAACCTTGGTGCAAATGCCTCTTGACCTTACTTTACCTTGTTGTAACACTTTAACCCAGCCCCCCCTTGACATAACCTAGCCTTGGCATAAGCCCACCTTGGTACAACTACAACTTGACATGATGATGCAGGGACTCCCAGCATCCCAAGTGACGGACAGACATCCGAGTCTTGCGGCAGTGACGTGAGCTCCCTGAGTTGCCAAGGCCAGAACGAGGCAGCAACAGCTTCCTGCACTCTGTTCCCTGCCTACCTGGGTCCCCTGCATCAGGTGGCTTTGTGGAGCTGGCCCTGAGAGAGGGCCATTCTTTGCACATGTGATTTGACTTCCTCGTTTTCCGACTTTACAGTGGTGCAAAAGTGATGTCCATGCAGTGGAAACTGGAAAATGTTCTCTGCATTTAGAATTTGGATCTTTTCCAGCGTTCTGAGCACGTGGTCACCTCCTCTCTGGCAATGCTGGGCAGAGGCCGTGCAGCCCCCAGCCAGCCCCACAGTCACCAGGGCAACAACTGGTCCCTAGCAGCCTGGATGCAGTAAATTGCATGAGGTCCGCAATACTCGATCCCAGAACAGCCCGGTGCTAGGTGGTTTTGCCCACCTGTCCGCTAAGGTAAGTGTTGCGAGCATGTTACACCAGGCTCTGCTGAGCTGTGATACTGGGGGGGGGGGGTGAGATGAATGAGAGCGTTTTGAACGAGTTTTCAGTGTATGTTGGGTCCAGTGGGATGTAGCCCCTTGCAAGTCAGGGGAACATCTGTGTTCTTATCTTCCTAAAAGTGAGACTGCGTCTCTGGAACGTAATCCCTGGGTGCTCTCTGCTCTTGATGCTTTGCTTCTTCATTAGCAAGAGGAGAGAGAGGGAGTGAGCGAGGGTGAGCGAGAGCGAGAGCGAGAGCGAATCTCCCCTCTGCAGGCTCACTCCCCAAATGCCTGCTATAGCCACGGCCAGGCTGAAGCCAAGTGCTGGGAACCCAATCTGGGTCGTCCACATGGGTGACAGGGACTCAACGACTTGGGCGGAATCTGCTGCTTCCTGGGGGAAGGTATAATTGAGAGTGGAAGCCTGGACTTGAACTCGGGCACTGTGGTTACAGGAGTATTAACCGCTAAGCCTAACACCTGTTCCCAGTTTGGGTGTTTGCGGAAGCTGCATTATGTGGGCGTGATTGATTAAGTCACCTGTGAGCAACTCAACCCCAGCCCTCTCCCCTCCCTGGAGTTACTCCCTGGAGGCTGGGGTGGAAACTGAGGCCCTAATATCACAGTGGCACTCCCAGTGACCAACTTGATTCTGGCCAGCAGCCTCCCGGGCCCCATTCATTTCACTCACACACAAAAATCACTTCTGAGACCCCAAGAGTTTTAGGAGCTCTGTTTCTTTTCTTTTAAAGATTTATTTGAAAGACAGAGTTACAGAGAGAAGTAGAGACAGAGAGAGAGAGGTCTTCCATCCACTGGTTCACTCCCCAGATGGCCACAACGGCCGAAGCTGTGCTGATCCGAAGCCAGGAACTTCTTCTGGGTCTCCCATGTGGGTACAGGGGTCCAAGGACTTGGGCCATCTTCCACTGCTTTCCCAGGCCATAGCAGAAAACTGGATCGGAAGAGGAGCAGCCGGGACTAGAACCGGTGCCCATATGGGATGCCGGCACTTCAGGCCAGGGTTTTAACCCGCTGTGCCACAGCGCTGGCCCCGAGGAGCTCTGTTTCTTATTGTGTCACCACTCCGCAGTCTGCATGTGACAATCACGAGGAAGGAGGCGGTAAGAGCTGCTTCTGCTGCTGCCAGCGCCTCCCTGTGGACAGTAAAAGCCCCAGCTCAATCCTACTCAAAGGCCACAGTTGCCACTCCTGGGTCCCCAAGTCCGCCTGATGTTTTTGAAGGCATTATTCCAGTGGGTCCCAAATCCAGACACGTGGACCCTTGGGGATCTGGGGAACAGTTATGCATTTTGAATAGTCCTACTATGTGCTGGGCCCAGAAGCAGCGAGGAGGGGTGGTTGGCGGAGGCCTGAACCAAGGCCACCTCACAGCCCGCCAGCAAGGAAAGAGGAGGCGACTGCCACAGCAGCCCCCGCACCCTGGATGTGGCCTCTGACAGTCCCCATCCTGCCAGCAGTCCTGGGGCGGCACTCAGAGTGCGGTTGGCAGGACCAAGGTGGGGGCAGGGCACCCAGGGTCAGGGGAGGGGAAAGGCAATGACAGTACCCAAGGCCGAGCCCTTGAAGCCTCACAGTCTCCTAGGGAGACCACAATGCATGGGAGGGCAGCCCAGGGGCAGGTGCATAGGGGCCCCGGAGGCAGTGGTGACCTCCACAGGAAGGGCTGAAGCAGACATGCAGAAAAGCAACACGAGACCTTAAACACGGACCTTCATGTACCCGGGAAGGGGCACAGGCTGCCCACTGCAGCCATGGACACGGTCGCAGGGCCGAGTGTTCGAAGCAGCTGTGGATGGGGTATGCAGCTGGACACCGGGCAGGGGTCAGACCTGCAGTCAGAGGATGGGAGGCGGCTTTCCAAGGGATTTGGACTTCATCCTAACGGCAGCCAGGGGGAGATGCCTTGGATCCCCGGAGTCGCTGGGAGCTGCCCCTGGCCCAGGGCACCCAGGTCCTGCCCTGCCTAGTGATAAAAGGCCTGGGGAGGGCTTGGGAGGTGTGGGGAGAAGGTGAATTCTTGATCCATTCTGGAGGTAGGGTCCCTGGGATGGGTCTGAGAGCCAGGCCTGGGAGGGGCAGTGGAGGGTGGGAGAGCGCGTGCGTCCCGGAAAGTAGTGATCTTGGCTGCCTATGTTAGCGAGCTGAGCACAGTGGGGAGCAGACTCTGTCATCTTTCCTGCCAAGTCCTGGCAAAGAGGCAGCAGGTGCTTGTCCAACGACGTGCGTGCCTGGGCTCATATCTTCGCCAGCTCCTTGGCAGCAGGCCTGGCTGTGAGGTCCTTGTTCAGGGCAGGAGGAGGAGGCGGCAGTGCAGCAGGTGCACTGGTGCCCTCCCAGGTCACGACTGCAGGCTGAGGCACTCCCAGCTGCCAGGGAGAGCAGCTGGCACGGATGCCTTGCACCCCGCCCTGGGGACTCTTGGCTGATGTGGGACACCAAGGCTCTGCCCCGCTGCCCCAGGCAGGGCGAGTCTGAGGGTGGCCACAGCCTCAGCTACAAGCTGCATGTTCACTGCCAGCCAGTGTAGGCAGCCCATACACAAGTCATACACAAGTCAAGGTCAATCTTGGCTTGTGGAATTCCTGGGATGAGAAAGTCACGGACTCCCACGTTGAAGAAGGATGCACTCTGCTAAAATTAACTATGCTGTGACTGTGTTGCAGAAAGCCTGATCAGTTGCTTGCATGTGTTGTCAACTTCTGAGTTGCCTTGAGCTGCAGCTGGTTATGCATAAACATATCTGAGACACTGGAATAAACGAGCCTTGATCAGACTTTTGTCTTGGCTCCATTCTCTGCACCCTCGTCCCTCTTCTCATTCCCACTCCTTCCTTCAGGTTCCGTTCGACTGGTGCGGCTGGCCCGCACAAGCCAGCATCTCCTCTGCCCTGTCTTGCCTGTGTCAGCTGTCTCAGTGCATCTGCCAAGAGCCCTTCCGGTGAGCCTCCTGCACACACGCAGCTCAGTCTCAAGTCTGTTTCCAGAAGCTCCGTCTCAGGCAGCCAGTCGTGTCCGATGCCTTTGCCAGGAAAGCAAGGGTTTCCCAGACTCCCCTGGGGCAGGGATCTGCTTCCCTCTTAGGGGCCAGAAGGGAGCCCCAGTAGAAGCAGCCCAGCGCTGCCCTTGAGTCTCTGAGGATGGTGTTAGCCGGGAAGCCACAAATGGGTAGCGGGGCATTGTTGGAGTGCTTTAGAGACCCCCAAACCACACGCGGATCTCTAAACTTGGGGCTCACAGGGACACACATGCTCGGGACCATGTTCTGCATGCCTTGATAAACTGGCCATATTGTTTGTTTTATCTCCTATACTTTGAAACAGCTTCTCATTACCACTAAGGACTGGGATGAGGGAGAAAGCCTGGGTTTGGTTTCTGAAGACCTTGATGTAGGTCTCAGCTGTGCTGTGTTCTGGGTGTGAAATCTGGACAGTTTCTCTCCGGGGAGCGAGGATGGGAGGCCTCAGGCGTGTGTCTGGGAACAAGTCGGCAGGGCAGGAGCGAGGCAGCAGGAAAGGCCACACTGGGGCTGCCGCAGATAGGACAGGACGGGGCGGGGCTAGATGGGCTGGAACCCCCTGGAGGTTGCCGCCAAGGGCTCTGGGGCCAGCTGGTGGACTCGGATCAGTGGGACTCAGTGAAGCAAGTGGAAACCAGGAACTGGACCAGGGCCAGTGCAGAGCCATGCGGTCTGCCAGGAGACAGAGAAGCCAGGCGAGGATGCAGGAACTGGTGTATTTCTGCAGGTGAGTTAGCGAGAAAGAGGCGTCTGGGTGGGGCCTTGGCAGCCCAGGTATTCGGGCGTTATCTCTGATGTTCTTTCTCTGATAAAGCACGCACGTGGGAGATAGTGAACTCTGCACCCCACCCCGCACCTGTACACCTAGATAACATCCCCCCTTACCCGGCACCATGCTGCCCTGTTCCTGTCAATCAGTAAAAGTTCCTGGCAGTTCAGTCTCACCATGGAAACCTCACACCCTCTCCCCAGCCCTTGAGCCGGGGAGGAGGGAGATGGGCGCGTGCTGTGTGATGAGTCCGGCTTGGACGGAGGCGAGATGACTGATGGAGGCGTGGAGAGAAGGGAGCTTACTGTGCTCTGGCGCTCCTGGGAGGACCAGATCCACCCGTGTGAGACTCTGGGGCGCAGCTTGGGGCCCGAGCTCTGCAGGTTTGGAGAGAAGTCTATCCCGCAGAACAAGATCTTGCATATAAATAGTTTGGGCCAGGAAAACAGGAACCAGGTGCTCCCTCCCCACCATCTGGAGATGCGTTTTGGAGGACTCGGGAAAAGTCAAACCAGCTTTTGTAAAGGACGTGGATGCCATGTGTGAGTCCTCATCACCAGGTTTCAATGCACTGCTGTAACCGATCTAGGTAATGAGAGGTCTGTGCAGCTTGGGGGAACGTCTCATGTGTTTTCTGTTGAGCCTTGATTGGAATTCTTATCCAATGAATCAATCAAGACCATCTCTTTGAGGCCAGCATTGTGATGTAGTGGGTAAATCACCACCTGCTCACATCCATATGAGCTCCAGCTCAAGTCCTGGCTGCTCCATGTCCCATCCAGTTCTCTGCTATGGCCTGGGAAGGCAGTAGAAGATGGCCCAGGTACTTGGGTCCCTGCACCCACATGGGAGACCCGGATGGAACTCCAGGCTCCTGACTTTGGCTTGGCCTAATCATTGTGGCCACTTGGGGAGTAAGCCAACCAATGGAAGGTCAATCTCTCTCTCTCCCTCCCTCCCCACCCCCGCTTTCAAGTAAAATAAAATAACCTGAAAACCCACCCCTTCCCTGGGCCAGTCATGAGAACTTTCCCTTTTTACACCCTGTGAAAACCTCAGACAACCACGATTCAAAATGGGTCTCTCTTCAGGGACCCCTCTGTGCCTTGTTGGGAGAAGTTTTTCTTTTGTTGTTGCTGTAACCTCTCTGCTTTCTTTCTGCATCACACACTCATCCTTGTCCATGCTCCTCACTCTTGGACACAGACACGAACTCAGGGGAGAAGAACCGTGGGCTCCTGCAGCTATGGGCCCCATGTAGAGCTTCCGGTTTTCTTTCTTTTTTAAAAATTTTTTTAAAGAGGCAGGGAGGTCCTAGGTTTTTTTTTTTTTTTTTTTTTTTTTAGAAAGATTTTATCTCCTTGAGAGGCAGAGTTACAGAGAGAAAGGTCTTCCATCCATTGGTTCACTCCCCAAATGGCTGCAACAGCTGGAGCTGTGCTGATCCGAAGCAGGGAGCCAGGAGCCTCCTCCAGGTCTCCCACGAGGGTGCAGGGGCCCAAGCACTTGAGCTAGCTTCTACTGCTTTCCCAGGCCATCAGCAGGGAGCTGTATTGGAAGCAGAGCAGCCGGACACAAACCAGCACCCATACAGGATGCCAGTGCTGCAAGCGGAGAGCCTACTATGCCACAGTGCTGGCCCCATTTTTTAAAATTTTAAGGTATAACCCAATATACTATCTGACCACTGGATAATATTATTTTCATCTATATGAAAGGAAAATGACAGTGAAAGAGAGCGAGAGAGTTTTCTTTTTTTTTTTTTTTTGACAGGCAGAGTGGACAGAGAGAGAGAGAGAGAAAGGTCTTCCTTTGCCGGTGGTTCACCCTCCAATGGCCGCTGCGGCTAGCGTGCTGCAACTGGCGCATTGCACTGATCCGAAGCCAGGAGCCAGGTGCTTCTCCTGGTCTCCCATGGGGTGCAGGGCCCAAGCACCTGGGCCATCCTCCACTGCACTCCCGGGCCACAGCAGAGAGCTGGCCTGGAAGAGGGGCAACCGGGACAGAATCCGGCGCCCCAACCGGGACTAGAACCCGGTGTGCCGGCGCCGCAAGGTGGAGGATTAGCCTAGTGAGCCGCGGCGCCGGCGAGAGAGAGATTTTCTATCCACTGGTTTACCTCCCAAATGCCTGCAACAAGCCCAGCCAAAGCCAAAAGCCAGGAACTCCATCGGGGTCTCCCACATAGGTGGAAGGGGCCCAAGCCCTTGAGTCGTCACCTGCTGCCCCCCAGGATGCATTACCAGGAAGCTGGATCAGAAGCAGAGTAGCTGGGACTCCAAGCAGCACTCGGGTATGGGATGCTGGAGTCACAGGTGACAGCTTAACCCACCGCACTGCAACGCCCACCCCGCATCGTCCGGTTTTCACCCGGCAGTGTTCAGTTTTCTAATGGGAAGGTCGGGGACCAATTCTAGGGCAGGAGCGGGGGTGGGGGGATGGGGAGCACCCTGTCCGCGGGGATTTTCCAGTCCCAGTCCTGCTGCAGGTCCCAGAGGTTAGCGTGCATGGTTTTTCCAAGTTTAACATTGTATTGTTTCTTCCTATCTCTTAAAGATCAGAGCAGCATCACTGCTCTAGATGGAAGCGCACATCTAACCTGCCCCTGGATTGCTCAACGCGGGCCTCGGGGTGTGGCCCTTGGGATCCTGCATCGGGAGATGGGTGTGGGATGTCTTAGTCCAAGTCACTTCCAAAGCCAGCCCTGGGGCAGGAGTGGGGTGGAGGAGCGCGCGGGGCGGGGCGGGGCAGGCAGGCAGGATGTTGGGAGACCAGAGCAGAGGGGGCGGGGCCAGGGAAAGGTGAAACCCAGTATAGCCAGCGCCACGCCCCCTCTCGCCTTGGAGCTGTCTGCACTGGGTGGGGCCGGGAGGGGGCAGGCCTTGCAGCGCAGAGAAAGAAAGGCGAGTGGATGGGAAGCTGTGGGCCAGGCAAGGGGTCGGCGCGACTCCTACGGAGGCTGGTGCACCCGCAACGTCGCCTCCGCTTTCTGCCCTCGCTGAGGTGGAAATGACGCCACAAGCCCAGAGCCAGCCCTGTGCCCGGCCTTGGCCTCCCTTCCCACTGCCCGAGCTCTCGCCCACACTTGGGCGGTGGTCAAGGCTTCAGGTGCTCCCAGGGGCGCTTTCGGTGGCGCCGTGGACAGCAGCAAGGAAGGGGCGGCCAGTCCCAGCTGCCAGCGAGACCAGAGCGACTGACTCGAGGCTTGCTATTGTACAAATGCTTTTTATTTGCGTGTGGTTACTCGGTAAATATCGAACAGCGATCGCCCCAGACAGCTGCCAGGTCACAAAACCAGAGGCGAATGGCGGCTTTGAGGATAACAGGACAATTAGAAAGAGCACAGTGAAGCACAGCTTTCTCCTCCCACCCAGGAATGCAAAAAAACAAAACCTGACACCAAACCTTAAACCCGCAAAACAGCGAACACGAGGCCCTTTCACGTAATAATTTATTGCATTTCAAACGGACGGTTCTCACGGCTGCACCCCCCAGCGCCAGGTCAGGAGACCCCTCCCCAGCTGGAGCTGCGCCATTGCACAGCTGTCTTGAGTCGACATTTCTTTGAGCACAGCTCCCAAGGCGCATCCCCAGGGCCTTGCCGGCCGGCTCTGGGCCTCTCTCACACAGGGCATGCGAGGGGGTGCGCGCACCCGCGGGAGAGTGGTCCCTGAGATGAGGCGGGAGCCTTTGCTTTCCATGTGGGGGGCAGTGCCCAGATGTGACATCCCGGCTCTTCACTGAGGGGCTTTTCTTAGGGACAAGGTGGGCTTCTAGTGCCCAGGAGCAGGGTCTCGGAGGCAGGCGCGTGGTTTTCAGAGGCCGGATGTCTGGAGACGTGGGCTGTCCCACTTCTGTCCAGCCCCAAGCACCGCCCCCAGGCCTTACTGTGCAATGGTTTTGTAGAGTCAGTCACCCATTTCCCCCACAAAGCTCCCCTCAAAGTTGGCTTAGTGCAGGTTTCCTTGGATCCCAGCGTGAGCGAGGGAAAGGGATGGGAAGAGGAGGAATGGACGGTGTGCCTGTCTCCATTGGCTTCCCCGCGCGGGGGAGGGGTGGTGGTGCAGAAGCTAGGGTCAGGAAACAGGTCTGCGCATGTGCAGCAGACCTGAAGGCCTTCACAGGGCCTTTTAGCGTTAAGAAAAGACGACGGGACGGGATCTTTCCCTAGACTACTACAGGGTTCACTGCTGAGGCCGAGTGGTTCTGGGACCCTGCAGTGAGGGCTCTGGAAGGCAGCTTTCTAGAAGAGTGAGGTTCGCGGTCGGTGATTCTAAGCCACAATGACTTTCCCAGGAAAAAGAAACAAACAGCTTTCCCAGGTTCCTCCTAGTGACCTTGAATGTCCACACCAAGCTGCCGAGGGTGGCCCATCGCTCCGTCTGGGAGGAAGCCCCGGTCCCCTCGGCGATTCCGCACAGCTTCCGTTAACGGCGCAGACGGCAAATGGTGACACCTGCGCCAGGGGCTGGTGATCCCGGCTTCCAGACGGTCTCTCCCTGGCCGAGGCTCCCAGACGCCTCATTGGTAATAGATACTGAAGGCGTGCAGGATGTAGAGCAGGGTGGTGACGAAGGCAAAGAACTGGGGGAAGACGGAGGGTTCCTGTGTCACTGGGTCAGAGACCGTCTGTGCCCGGCCCTGCCCTCCCCTGAGGGGTCCTCCCGCAGCCCGGGCAGCAGTGGCCTTGGCCAGTGGCCGGGTGCTGCTGGAAGTTCCCTGTCCCTCAACACACTCCCCCGGTGTGCTGCTCCCCCCTCCCATGCAGTCTCCATCCCATCTGCAGGTGCGTCCCCCAGCACCTGGCCACAGAACAGCCTCTCCTCCCTCCCTCCCTGCCGTCCCCATGCCCAGGTGCCTCTCCCTATCCACCTCTGGTCTGGGCATCTCTGAGCCAGAAACCTGCGACCCCTCTGACTCCTCCCACCCTCCCTCCACCTGCCGTGACCAGAGCCACCCCAAGTCTACCCGTGTGACCGCTGACTGTCTCTAGGTGCATCCATGTCTCCATGGTCTCAGCCACCATCATCCCCCACTGTGACTTCCGGTGACCTTGGCTCAGCCACTTCTGCCTACACTGTCCCCCCTCTCGTCTGCCACAAGGGAAAGCATGATTGTGAATAATACATTAATGATTTATTTGTTATCGATGATCAGGAATACATAAATAATTATGTTTACATAGAGGACAGCATGACTGTGACTTCCATAGGCAAAACCAAGGGTCGGTTGTCCTGTGTTCTCAGGATGCAAGCCATCACCCTAATGCCCCTTCCAGGCCAGCCTCGGCCTGCCCCACTCCCTCTGTCCTCATTCCTTCATTCAATTACAACCTTCTGTGCACCTGCTGCACTTCCAGAATGACTGTGGCTGTCACAGGAAGCAAAGCATTCACAGAATCCTGCCGCACGCAGTTTGCATGTCGGTGGCAAGGAGCAGAAAACAAAGAAGTGTGTGCAGGGGGAGGCCCAGGGGAAAATGAAGCGAGGAAGGGAAGCTGAGGCTGGGCATCAGGGACGACCCCCACCCAAGTGACGGGAGAAGAGACCAGAAGGGGGCAGGGCACTGCCAGGCGGATCCCCGAGTAGACATCCCAGCCATTGCCTCCAGCTGAGAGCTCGTGTGTGTGTGCCTGTGTGTGTGTTGGGTGTATGCATGAGCTTAGGGGGCCAGCAGGGAGGGCAGTGTGGCTGGGACGGGGCGGGCCAGGCTGTGGAGGGCCTGGGGAGCCATTTCTGGGGTTCTGAGTTAATGAAAGTAAAACTGATGTAAAGGGAGGAGGGGGTAGGAGGGGGCACATAGGCTGGAAGGCAGCTGAGATATCTTGTGACCACCCTAGAGGGTCACAGGGCATCTCTGGGACTCAGTTCTTATCTTTTAAGATTTATTTATTTATTTGAAAGGCGGAGAGAGAGAGAGAGAGAGAGAGAGAATCTTCCATCTGCTAGTTCACTCCCCAAATGGCTGCAACAGCCCAGGCTAGGCCAGGCTGACACCAGGAGCCAGGATCTCCATCTGGGTCTCTGATACGGGTGGCGGGAGCCCCAGCACTTGAGCCACCCTTTGCTGCTTTCCCAGGTGCCTTATCGGGAAGCTGGATCAGAAGTGGAGCAGCTGGAACCCAAACTGGCGCTCCCCTATGGGATGCAGGCGTCCCAAGTGGTGGCTAAACCTGCTGTACCACAACACCCACCCCTGGCACCCCGTCCTTACTCCAGGGCAGCACCTTACGATGCAGCTGTTCCTCCCGCCTCCCGCCACAGCCGTGTGAGCCCTGCATGGGGGCCCCGGGACTCGGGAGGAGACTGGATCTGGTCCTGGGGAGGGCACAGACCCAGCTTTGGTCTTCCCAAGGGGACCTCTGCAGCCCTGAGCTCTGGCCACGTGGGGGCGCCATTCCACAGGGGGAGAAAGATGTGTGGGTGTGTGGAGTATAGGCATGGGGAGGGTTGGGGAGGAGACTTGGAGAGTCCCCACAGGGCCGGAGGCCGTGGGTCCCAGTCTTCCTACAATTGGCCTTGGGTTCTATCAGCCAACATGCCAGTCTGTCATTGAAAGGGGAGGGCGGGGGCCGGCGCTGTGGCGTCCTGTGGCTCCTGGCTTCAGCCTGGCCCAGCAGCCCTGGCTGTTGCTGTTGCATCCATTTGGGGAGTTTGGGGAGTAAAGCAGAAGATGCAAGAGCTCTCTCTGTCTGTCCCTCCCTCTCTCTGCAACTCTGCCTCTCAAGTAAATAAATGAATCAAAAAAAAAAAAAAAAAAAAAAAAAAAAAAAAAAGGACCCGGCGACAGTTCAGCCATGCAGGGGGCCTTAGGCTGTTTGCTGTACAGCCAGTGGGAGCCATTGAAGGAGAGAGAGGCAGATTTTACTTTGTGTTTTGGAAAAAAAAAAAAAAGCCATTCTGAAGACAGCGCAGTGGGCGTAGGAAGGGGCAAGGCTGAGGCGTGAAGAACAGGCGTTGAAGGATGGCAGGGGCCTTGGGCACAAGCGTTTGCACACCTACACACAAACACACACACACACACACACACACATACACCCTTCCCCATCCTCCACGCTCCTTCAGCTTGCGGCTCAGGGACAGCCATCTACAGGAGGCCGATTAGACCTCAGGCAGCCAATGCCCCGCCCCCAGGCCTGCCACTCACCGAGGCCGCCGTGTTGATGTAGTAGTTTTGCAGGTCCTCGGCCTCTGAGATGATCGTGGCGTGCACTTGGAGGACGGCGGCGCTCATGTACAGGATGCCGGTGGTCCCGTGGTACAGGCTGTCCTGCAAACAGGACAGAGCAGAGGCCACGGCCAGCGTCACCACGCTGGGCACTTCTCTTCCCACCCCCACAGCTGGGAACAGTGAGCAAGAGGGGGCGAGGCCACCTGCCAGAGCCCGGCGTGTTTTTCTTGCTGTTTCCGTGTCTATGCAGCAAACCATAAGGGTTCACAAGTAACAGCAATGTCCATGGCAGCTGGCAACTTCGAGGGCTCAGTGTGCGCCTAGCTCTATGCTATACCATTCCTCGTGTATCTCATTTAACCCATCAAGTGTGACGTGGGTACTGTTTATCAGACTAGACTCATTCTGGGGAAACGAAGCCAAGGGATAAACAGCTGAGCCCTAGTTTGTACCCAAGCCTAGCCTGGTGACCCTCAGCGTCCTGGGAACCTGCGACGTGCCTGGCTGTGTCCTGACCGTGCACGCGTGTTGTCTCTTGGGATCTTCTCAGCTCACTTCATGGAGCTGCTGGCTTATTATTTACAGCTTACAGATGGGGAAACTGAGACTTGGCCAACTCACGGTACAGTCAGGCTGTGTTTTTGAACCTCTATGCTAACCTCTTAGCTGTGCTGCTCAACTCAACAAGAATGACATGAGCCGCTAAATATGGCCATCGACCCTGGAAGGAATGTCGTACTTGGCAAATCTGGGTTTTGCAGCCTCTAATGAAGTAGTCAACTCAGGGAGACTCGCTAGTGGGTGGAAGAAAGCACTAGAGAAAGGGCTGATGGACGCAGAGTGATACACCCCCCGAGAGAGGGACCACTGCTGCTTAGGGATCGTTATCACCACAAAGGCCGAACCCGTGTCCTGCGAAGCCTGTAGTGCCAACTGCCAGCTTAGAGAAAGGCAGTGACTGCACGGCAAGTCCTCCACACCAGGAGGGAGCACACAGCCAGACCCCAAAGGCGCTCCCACCCATAGGACCGCTCACACGCCATTGGCTGGGACCTGATGCAGCCAATCTGGACCAAAGAGACCCAGGAAACTCAGTGACCAAGGGCAACCCATGGCCCTATGAGGAGCCTCCTTCCAACAAGCCAGCTGCAAGGGGACATTCCGGAAATGACTGAGGACATTTGAGGGTGGCCGGGGCCTTAGAGGGACTGACGGCCAATTTCTGGAGGCGTGCGGAGGTGTGTGGAAGGGGATGATGTGAGGGCTGAGGCTTGCTTCAGCAGCCTTCAGGACAACAGGCAAATGTGGTCAAGTGTGGAGAATGTCGCCGTCTGGGTTCTGGTTACGTGGGACTCTACAACACAGTTCTCTCTGCATCTGCTGCTTCCTTCCCCAAATGCCTGCAATGGTCCAAGCGAGCAGTCGGGATTCAGTGCAGGTCTCTCACTTGAGCCATCACCACTGCCTCCTAGGGTCTGCAGTGACTGGGAGCTGGAATTGGCAGCTGGAGCTGGGACTCAAACAAACCCAGGTCCTCCGATATGGGCTGGGGCACCTCAACCTCTAGACCAAACAATCCCCTCCTGTACTTTTTTTTTTTTTTTTTTTTTGGACAGGCAGAGTGGACAGTGAGAGAGAGAGACAGAGAGAAAGGTCTTCCTTTGCCGTTGACGTTGGTTCACCCTCCAATGGCCGCCACGGCCGGCGCACTGCGGCCCCCGCACCGCGCTGATCCGATGGCAGGAGCCAGGTGCTTCCTCCTGGTCTCCCATGGGGTGCAGGGCCCAAGCACTTGGGCCATCCTCCACTGCACTCCCGGGCCACAGCAGAGAGCTGGCATGGAAGAGGGGCAACCGGGACAGAATCCGGCGCCCCGATGGGGACTAGAACCCGGTGTGCCGGCGCCGCAAGGCGGAGGATTAGCCTAGTGAGCTGCGGCACCATCCTCCTATATTTTTTATATGTTTAAAATTGTTCAGGGCTGGCGCTGTGGTGCAGCAGATAAAGCCGCCACCTGCAGTACCGACATCCCATATAGGCGCCGGTTTGAGTCCCGGCTGCTCCACTTCTGATCCAGCTCTCTGCTATGGCCTGGGAAAGCAGTAGAAGCTGGCTCAAGTGCTTGGGCCCCTGCACCCTCGTGGGAGACCTGGAAGAAGCTCCTGGCTCCTGGCTTCGGATCAGCTCAGCTCTGGCTGTTGCAGCCATCTGTGGAGTGAACCAGAAGATGGAAGACCTTTCTCTCTCTGCCTCTCCTTCTCTCTCTATGTAACTCTGCCTTTCAAATAAATAAATAAATCTTTAAAAAGTTGTTCAACACAGAACATGGTTATCAAGATAAGACAGCATGAAAAATTAATGATGTAATATTAAATGAATCTCTATCAAAAATTGTTCATTGTCATTACAATACATATATGTTTAGTATAAAATTCATGTGGAGTATCAACGAATGAACCCAGTATAGTGACGTGATAAGGCTTTAAGATTTGAGTGGGGCTGCACTGTGGCATAGCAGGAAAAGCCGCCGACTGTGAAGCCGGCATCCCATTTGGGCGCCGGTTTGTGTACGGCTGCTCCACTTCCATAATCCAGTTCCCTGCTAATGGCCCAAGTGTTTGGGCCCCTGCCACCCATGGAGGCCCGGATGAAGCTCCTTGTTTTCAGCTTCAGCCTAAACCAGGCCTGGCCATTGTGGCCATCTGGGGAGTTAACCAGTGAATGGAAGAGCTCTCTCTCTCCCTCTCTAACTCTTCCAAATAAAATAAATAAATTAAAAAAAAAAAAAGATGTGAGTGATTTTTTCCCTACCACTGTTCTGTCAATGACTTATTTTACCACGAATAGAATTTAGGGGAAACGTATCTGAATGTTTTTGATTAGAGGAAGAGTGAGGTTCCTAAGGGAAGACGGCAGAGAGAAGCGCAAAGACTTTTCTCTTGCAATATAACATTTTCATTTTGGCTCAACAATCAACATCCCACAACCAAAGTCTTGGTCCATGGGGTCCCGCCCAGGCAGGGCTTCCGAGCCCCAGTCTCTGCTTCTTCCAGCCTGCCCCGCGGGGCCACCAGTCCTCACCCCACACAAGACGTCGCTCTGGGAGGAGCCGCCCCTCTGGTTCTTACCAAGACTCTCCAGGACTGAAATTTTTTGTAAAATCCAAAGATGTAGGACAACAGGAACATGAGGGAGATGAGAAACGAGGTGAGCGAGACGTACATCACCCATCCCTGCAGCAAGGGGTTTGCTACCTGGGTGGCGGCCACCAGGATCCAGACCCAGAACCCGAATATCTGTAAGAGAAAGGGGGGTGAGAAGGAGTCCGTTCTGGAGATGGTTTCCTTTGGCAGAGGCCTCTTTTCTCCTCCGTCTCTGGCTAAAAGCTCAGCTGAGGTTGGGGGGACTGAGAGGGAAACAGGGAAGGAAGGCTGGCCCCTCCGAACCCCAGTCCAGTCGGGGGCTGTGACCAGAGAGACTCTCAGCCACACGGCCTGTGGATGTCTTTGTGGCCCAAGCAGGGTTGGTATAACAGCCTAAAAAGCAATCTGACAGCCGGCACTGTGGCATAGTGGGCTTGGCATCGGCCTGTGGTGCTGGCATCCCATATGGGCACCGGTTTGTGCCCTGGCTGCTCCTCTTCCCATCCAGCTCTCTGCTATGGCCTGGAATAGCAGCAGAAGATGGCCCAAGTCCTTGGGCCCCTGCACCCACGTGGGAGACCTGGAAGAAGCTCCTGGCTCCTGGCTTTGGATTGAACCGGCTCTCCATTTGGGGAGTGAGCCAGAGGCTGAAAGACTTCCCTCTCTGTCTCTCCTCTCTGTCTCTAACTCTACCTCTCAAGTAAATAAATAAAATCTTAAAAAAAAGAAACTGAATAAGTTGTCACTGTTTAAAACAGGATATTTCACATGGAAAAAAAATACAGATTTTGGACATTTTTTGAGAAATCTGTGGTTCTGGGCACTGTACCCATTTTTCAGTCCAGAGTAGGTTGGAATGAGCTCTGATGGTCTTCGCATGATAGACCTGGGGTCCCTAACAGACCATGTCCCCCTCGCTCCCCAGCTGGCACCATCTGAGTGGTGTGCTCTCTCTGCTCTCCCCACTGCCAGTGCCTGCCTGGGCCCAAGAGACCTGATTGGCAGCTCCCAGGTCCAGTAGCACGGATGCCCTGGGGTCAGTGACCAGCTGGGTGCCACGGGTCCAGTTCCGTCAGCTCTCAGCTCTGCGCAGGTATTTGTTAGCCCCTTGGAGGGGAAACTGAACTTATGCCTTCTCCCTGTCCTTCTCTCTGGGCTCTGCCTTCGCTTTGCTGCCAGGCTGAGCTGGTCCCTCTGTTAGTGAGCGCAGGGGAGGACCTAACTGCGGGCCGGGTGCTTGGAGGGAGGGGGCTGACATGTGTACCAAGTGGTTGGGTGGTGGGTTTGTCTCCAAATGTATGAGCTTCCTGGGACCTCCCTCACTGCTTCTCCTCCCTCCCCTTAAATCTGCACTTCTAAGCACCACATTGGGTGGTGATCCCAGGATCACAGCTCTAGCCCACTTCTCTCCGTGGCCTGCAGCCCCCCACGTCCACCTGCCCACTGCGGCTCTTTCCTGGGACATCCCTCTGCAGGGGCTAACCCAGGAGTGAGCACCTCATTTAATTTTGCATCCTGGACACCTCCCTCGCTTTGCTCCAGCCCTGCCCCTGCCCCTTAAAGCTCCTCTAATTGAACCCATTGCCATTCCCAAAGTCCTCCAGAGCCACCGGGCCTCTGTGCTGCCGAGAAGGACCCCTCAAGGGAAGAGAGAGTTATAGGGTCTGGCAAGTACATACAGAGGGCTCTGAAGATAAGGGTGGGGTTCTATTTCTGATACTTGATCGTGTGCACATGGGGATATCTTTTATAAATCAATACAATAAGTCTGGGGGCTGGCACTGTGGTATGGTGGATAAAGCTGCCGCCTGCAGTACCGGCATCACATATGGGTGCTTGTTCGAGTCCTGGCTGCTCCACTTCCAATCCAGCTCTCTGCTATGGCTTGGGAAAGCAGTAGAAGATGACCCAAGTCCTTGGGCCCCTGCACATGTGTGGGAGACCTGGAAGAAGCTCTTGGCTCCTGGCTTCGAATCGGCTCAGCTCTGGCCATTGCAGCCATCTGGGGAGTGAACCAGCTGATGGAAGACACCTCTCTCTTTCTCTCTCTCTCTCTCTGTATCTACCTCTCTGTAACTCTTTCTTTTTTTATTTTTTAAAGATATTATTTATTTATTTGAGAGGTAGAGTTACAGATAGTGAGAGGGAGAAACAGAGAGAAATGTCTTCCGTCCATTGGTTCACTCCCCAAATGGTTGCAACAGCCGGAGCTGCGTCAATACGAAGCCAGGAGCCAGGTGCTTCCTCCCGGCCTCCCACATGGGTGCAGGGGCCCAAACACTTGGGCCATCTTCTACTGCTTTCCCAGGTCACAGCAGAGAGCTGGATTGGAAGAGGAGCAGCGGGACTAGAACTGGCGTCCATATGGGATGCTGGTGTAGCAGGCGGAGGATTAACCTACTATGCCACGGTGCCAGCCCCATGCCTTTCAAATACATAAATAAATATTTTAAAAATTAAATAAATTTGAGAAAGAAGAGAGGGCTGTTGACCGTGAGCTCACTGCAGATTTGGGGTAACAGGGAGGGAATGAGTCCTGAACCTATGGTTTGGAGGAAATGCACAAGGGCTTTGAACTTTTCCATAATCAAGAGTGGTCGGGGCAGGTGGCTGCACTGCTGCCCCTCCCAACAAATGGCCTGTCCCACTCCGTAGTTCTGTTGCCTGTCCACGTGCATTTTAGAGCCAGCTGGTCGGCAGCTATCCATTGGGACTTTTGTTATATTAAGTCTGTAGATCAGTTTGGGGAGAATTCGCATCTTTGCTGTGTTCAGTCTTCCAATTCATGAGCATGGTTTGTCTCTCCAGTTACCAACGGGTTCTTTGCCTGCTCTTATCAAGGTTGTGTAGTCTTTAGCATTTGGTGTCTGTACACGTTTTATGATATTTATGCCTGAACATTTCCTTCAGGGAAAATTATTGTAAGTAGTATTGCTTTAAACAATTTGTACTTCCCAATTGCTCATTGCTAGTAAACAGCAATATAATAATTTCTTATGTGTTGCCACACATTTTTTATTGTATCCTGCAACTTAATAAACTTATGCAATAGGTCAGAGAGGGTTCTTGTTGTAATTTGGTGAATTTCTTGGGGTTTTCTATGTATCTCATTAGATTTTAGTTTTAAGGATTGCTAGTAAGAGACAACATATTTTGGGCACTTATATTTCCTCTTCTGTGAAATTTATTGATTTGTATTGTTCCATTGTGTTCTGCCTTCCATCGCTGTCACTGAGAGTCAGCTGTCGGATAAACTGCTGTCGCTTTCTAGGAATCCGTCTTTGGTATTGGGTTGCTTCTGGAGTCTTCCGTCTGTCTTTGGTGTTCTACAGTTCATGCAATAGTGATACATTGTGTTGACTGGTGAATGACTTTCGGTTAGTCCTGACATTTCCATGACCTTGGACTTGGTAGCATGACTCTGCAGTTTGTGGCTTTTCCTAACTTCCATTCCTGTTTGTTCATTTCCTCCTCTGCCTGGTAAATTTTGATTAGGTGCCCATGTCTGTGGGGGCAGTTCATTTATAAATGATGCTGAGGGGCCGGCACTGTGGTGCAGCAGGTTAAAGCCCTGGCATGAAGTGCCGGCATCCCATATGGGCACCGGTTCTAGTCTCAGCTGCTCCTCTTCTGATCCAGCTCTCTGCTATGGCCTGGTATAGCAGTAGAAGATGGCCCAAGTCCTTGGGCCCTGCATCTGTGTGAGAGACCCAGAAGAAGCTCCTGACTCCTGGCTTTGGATCAGCCCAGCTCCAGCCATTGCAGCCATTTGGGGAGTGAACCAGTGGATGGAAGACCTCTCTCTCTCTCTGTCTCTACCTCTCTGTAACTCTGTCTCAAATAAATAAAGTAAATCTTTAAAAAAAAAATGATGCCAATAGAGGACTTCTGGACCAAATGGCTCTCCTTACTTCTGTCTAGTTCAGCTGAAAGACACACAGCCTTCAGATTCTGTTTTTCATTCATTGCACAGCCACAAAGATGTGTGACTTCTGGTGTGCACAGCCAGGCTTCAGGCAGAGGCTGGGAGGTGTCTGGGGTGGGGCAGGCAAGGACTTAGAACCGGCAGGGGTGTGTCCCTGGCAGCAGGTTTTTCTGCATACCTGGGCAGTGTGTCTTGGGGGCAGGTCTCACTCACATTCCTCTCCTTACCACTTGCCTCACTGTTTATGACAGGGCTGCCCCGCCCACCCTGCCCTCGTGCCCCAGTGGCTGCAGAGTCCTGGGAAGCCTCAGCGACTTCAGGTGGGGAGGAGAAGGTCCTGATCCGGGAGGGTGAGGCCCATGGAGTCCAAGTGCAGAGGGAGCTGGGGGCTGCTGGTCCCACCTGGGGCCCCGGGAGACACAGCGGGCGTGGGCCACAGTGAGAGCACCCCATAACATCCTGCTCTCCTGCCTCCACAGAGGACGCAGGGTCTCTGGGTCTCTTACTAATCACGGTGAAACACACCATTTCCCACCTTAACCATGTTGGGGTACACAGGGGCGTGGCCTTGAGCACGTTGCCATTGTTGTGCAGCCTGGTCTAGCCCAGGCCCTGTGGGCACCATGGAGTGAACCAGCAGACGGGAGAACTGTCTCTTTCTCTGACTCTGCTTATTAAATAAAATAAATATTAAAAAGGGGAAAACAAGACCATACCCACGTGCTCAGACAAGAACGCACTGCAGTTGGAGTAGCCAGCCCTCAGGAGTCTGGTGCTGTCTGCTCAAAATGCCTCAACCCTGGGAAGATTGAATGGCTCAAACTAAAACCACGTGGCAGAAATTAAAGCTATTACTAATTTCCGACCCTAAGATTTAAGGTTGATTATAAAAATAACGTGAACGCCCAAGTTTTATTGTATCCTATTCCTTCCCAGGCCCAGGCCTTGTGCGCCCACACAATGTTGTGAACCTGCATCCTGTATGCTCTGTTTCCTACTTGCCTGTTGGACTGGATTAACAACGCAGTCGGTTCTGGCCAGGTGCAGTGACTACGTTCTATGAAGTTGCTGTAGACACTTCACATGGGCAAACACGGAACCCCCGCTTCCAGGAGACACGGAAGCAGGTTCCTGTGAGCTCGGGGTCACAACATCCCACCAACCAGTCAATCCGTGACCCCGTGTTTCTATTTGAAGACACCTTATCTGTCGCTGCTGCTGATTTGTTAGCATGAGCAGATGGCCGATGGCGCTGTCAGCTCCGGCCTGCCGGGCGAGGTCTGACGCATTTTTCTCTGTAAGGCACAGCACAGTCTTTTTGCACTTGGGGGCGCTACACAGCATTTCAATACTAATCTTGGAAGGCATTTTTATTTGTTTGATTCTTTTTTTTAAAGATTTATTTATTTATTTGAAAGGCAGAGAGAAGAGAGGCAAAGAGAGAGAGGTCTTCCATCCGATGGTTCACTCCCCAACTGGCCACAAAGGCTGTGGCCAATCCGAAGCCAGGAGGCAGGAACCTCCTCCGGGTCTCCCATATGAGCTCAGGGGCCCAAGGACTTGGGCCATCTTCTACTGCTTTCCCAGGCCACAGCAGAGAGCTTGATCGGAAGTGGAACAGCCAAGTCTCCAACCGGTGCCCATATGGGATGCCGGCGCTTCAGGCCAGGGCATTAACCCGCTGTGCCACAGTGCCAGCCCCTATTTTTTTTTTAATTCTTATTTACTTATTTGAGAGGTGAAGAGGGAGGCAGAGAGACTCTCGCATCCACTGGTTCACTCCCCAAATGCCTGCAATGGCCAAGACTGGGCTGGGGCCAAAGCCAGGAGCCAGGAATTCAACCCAGGTCTCCCACGTGGGTGGCAGAAACCCAGTGTCTTGGGCCACCACAGCTGCTACCCAGGATTTGCATTTGCAGGAGCTGGAGCAGGATCCAGAGGCAGGCATTGTCCCCAGGTGCTCAAACGTGGGGTGCGGATGTCTTCACCACTAGTCCACGATGTCCCCCTGTGGAGTGCTGCAGGGAACAGACCTCGACAAGGACACTCGTTCACAGGGGACTGACCTCCAGCAAGCGTGCAAGGCGGCTGCTCTGTGCACGGCCACCACCCACATCAAGCGGTCATCCGGGGACTTCGGGCACCTTTTAGCAAGGGGAGTCACGAGGGTCCGTGAGTCTACTCTCAATGTCAGAAGCCCCTTTTGTCCGGTTGATAAAACTTCACGGACTCTTGGGCCGGGTAGCGGCCATTTGGGGGTGAACCAACAGAAGGAAGACCTTTCTCTCTGTCTCTCTCTCTCTCTCACTGTCTAACTCTGCCTGTCCAAAAAAAAAAAAACAAAAAAAAAAACAACTTCATGGACTCAGGCTCCAGCGCAGGTCTCTGGAGGGCTTGCTACCTCCCCAGCCCTGACAGTACTGCAGTGAGCACTGTGTTGCAGGCACGGTTCCCTTGTCTGAAGTCAGTTCACTGGGATACACCCCTGCTCCCCACCCAGTCCCGGGCTGGGGACACCATGTGCAGCCTGGACTTGGTTGATGCAGTGTCAGGGGGAGCCAGCTGGGGGACTCCTTGGGCCTAAAAAGGGGACAGATTCGGGGCATGGCGTCCACTTTTCTTTCTGCGGCCATCGCTGTGTGCGGGTGGAACCTGGAGCTATGAAACAGGAGGAGAGAAGCAGACAGAGCCAACATCCCCCATGACCCACGGGGCTGCTGGCATCAACTCCGCACTTTGCAGGACCTGAGACAGTCCTTGGCCCTTCTGCTGAAGCTGGTCTGAGTCAGGGACAGGCCTTGTCACCTACCACTGAGGACCACCTGGGACTCAAGCCTGCATCGTCATCCACAGCCCCCAAGCCTTCTTAGAATGTCCCACTAGCTCTGGCCATGGCCTTATAGATCTGACCCCCTCGCCCTAACCCCTCCTCCCACTCTCTGCCAGTCCTCCAGGCTCTGGGGCTGCCACACTGAGGGCTGAGGTCCATTCGTGGGTTGTGACACTGTTGAGTGTGTCAGTATTAAACAGTTAAGTCGCCTAAACTAGAAACTATAGCAGTGTCCATGGAAATCACACTTCCGGACCTAACACAGCCTCCCCCCGACACACACACACACCCGGGATACAAGTTGCCATGCAAGCATCCCCCACCTGGCGGATCACAGCGCACAGAAGCCTTGTCCCGCGAGCCTGCCATCCTGTAGCCACGGACCTTTGGTGCTCACTAGCCTCTCCCGGCCAGCCCCTCTGCCGTGGATGAGGGCACACCCAGTGCAGGCCCCGGCCCCGGCTGCTGCAGCAGGAGCCCCACTTGGAACCTGGAGCCACACGGGGCCTGGGAGGGGAGCACAAGCCCCAGAGAGGCAGGTGAAGGGGAGGACAGCAGAGAGGGACAGCTGGCTGCCCAGAGGAAGGGGCAGAGCCCTGCAGTGTCCCATATCTGCGGAGCTCAATGCACTGTTTGGGAGCCAGGGCCTGCCGCAGGCGCATTCCAGCCCCAGGTGCCCCAGCGCCAGGCCAGCCTGGACCAGGCAGCCGGGTGCTCACCTGCAGGCAGTGCAGTGACCCCAGTGCCTAGCTGTCTCAGCCTGCGATGCCCGCTGGTATCATCTGAGAGGCCAAGGGACTTCCCACAAGGGACCAGTGGGATGTGGCGGGCCTAGCTGCAGGCTCCCAAGAGGATCCCCCTCCTCCCAAACAGAACAACCAGCAGCCCATGGAAGTGGCTCGCTCCTAATTCACCCTAGGACTTCCAAACACTGGGTCACCATGCCTGACTCATGGAGGGAGAATTTCCTCTCTCTGCGGCTTTAAGGTTAGCAGGAAATCACGGCGCAGGCCCCTTTGGCAGGGGTCCCTGCGGGGGCCCGTGTCTTTTCCGGCCACCCCAGGAACAATAATGAAAGCCGGAGGGCCTGTCTGTGAGCCCCTGGCAGGACCGGTCATCTGAGGGTCCCCATGAGGGCCCTCGGGACCTGGCCGGCATTATGTCCAGGGCAAGTGGCCTGGGGGCCCCTCCCTGGCGAGCTCCCTCAGGGTGTGTACCCCAGGGCGGCAGGATGCTGGGGCTCAGCCTCCCGCTGGCCGCCCGCCCAGGGCCACACCCGTGACTGCGACCCTGCCTGACCCTGCGCTTTATTGACTGAACAGCACAGATTTACAGGGCCACATAAAACAGAACAATGATGACGGTCATCCGTCCAAAGTCTAAAGGGCTGGTCTTGCCCCTCTCTTAATTTTTTTATTTAATTTAAAGAAACACCAGGCCTTTTAGGGGCAATTTTTGAAAAAAAAAAAAAAAAAGGCTTTCCTTTTCTCTTGTGTCCCTTAGATAAGTTAGAAAGCATGGAGAGGGGCCCACACTGTGGCGTAGTGGGTTAATCCTCTGCCTGCAGTGCTGACATCCCTAATGGGTGCTGGTTCAAGTCCTGGCTGCTCCTCTTTCAATCCAGCTCTCTGCTATGGCCTGGGAAAGCAGTACAAGATGGCCTCATCATCCTGGGCCATCTCTCATCACCCACTGCGAAGCCTACACAAGACTGTACCGAGGCTGGCGCCGCGGCTCACTAGGCTAATCCTCTGCCTGTGGTGCCGGCACCCCGGGTTCTAGTTCCGGTCGGGGCGCCGCATTCTGTCCCGGTTGCTCCTCTTCCAGTCCAGCTCTCTGCTGTGGCCCAGGAAGGCAGTGGAGGATGGCCCAAGTGCTTGGGCCCTGCACCCCATGGGAGACCAGGAGGAAGCACCTGGCTCCTGGCTTCGGATCAGTGCGGTGCGCTGGCTGTAGCGCGCTGGCCGCAGCGACCATTAGAGGGTGAACCAACAGTAAAGGAAGACCTTTCTCTCTGTCTCTCTCTCACTGTCTATAACTCTGCCTATCAAAAAAAAAAAAAAAAAAAGGGCTGCACTGGTCAGAGAGGACACTGTCCAAATAAACCTTCCACCCTTGACACCTGCCCTGGCATCGCTGGGGCTGTGGATAGGGGCTGGGAATGGTGCCAAGGCTCAGAGAACGCAGCCGAGGCCAGGGGCTGGGCTGGGCGTCTGCAGTAGGCCACTGACCACCGGAGCTGCAGCCCCATGAACCCAGGTCCTTGTAGACGGGGAGCCCCTGACGCCCCACGCTGAGGCCAGCAGGTGTCTTCTACTACAGCGTGTGGACTGGAGGGAGGGAGCGGGGGCTGGTGCTGCCCACGTGGGGACAGGTTGGCCCTGAGCCAGGAAGACCTGAGCAGTGGTGACAGGGGAGGGACTGGCTGGGAGGTCCTGGGTGAGGCAGGGGAGGGGCGGGGAGTTGAAGGGCAAAGACCAGGCTCCTTGGGAGTCCTCCCCGCTCTGACCTGCTTCCTGCACTGGCCAGCCCGGACAGTGCTCTAGAGACCTCCGCTGCCACCCATGGACCTGCCTTGCCCAGGGGAGTGTCCTGGGGGGGGCGTTCCCTGGAAAAGGGGAGAAGCAGCAGGGGTGGGCACTTCCGCTCCATGGGACTCCTGGGCTGGCCTCCCTGTGGGTCCTGTGGGCAGAATGGCCAGCCCCTCCACAAGGGCACCTGGTGTTTCCACCAGAGCCCCCCGATCATGGGAGAGCACCCGAGGGCCGACCCTCAGCTACACGCGGCTGACTGAGGAAGGCCACTGGGTGCCTCGGCCGAGCGGTCAGGGAGAGCACGGGCCTGGAAGCTCACACACAGGCAGAAGGCAGCGCCTCCCGGAAGTGGGCTGTGCCAGTCACTTCCTTAGAATTTTTATTTATGAGAGAGACAGACAGCTGCCATTCATTGGTTCCCTCCCCAAATGTCCCAGTGGCCGGGGCTGGACCAGGGCTGAAGCTGAGGTCTGGGAAGTGAGTCCTGGCTTGCACCATCCCCTGCTGCCTCCCAGAGTATGCACGAGCAGGAAGCAACCCCCCGTCACTGCTGAGTCTGCTCAAGTCCGTGCTCCTGCCACCGGCTCTGCAGTGCGGGATTCTCGCTGCGTTCTGGCAACGGAAGGCTGCAGAGGGGCTGGGGGAGCCAGGGAGTGGGGATCCTGCAGCTGTCTCCCACCTGTCACTCTGCCCAGCAGCAGGTGGCTCCTGAGTCCCTCCTCCCCGGGGCGGGGGACCCCTCCTCAGCAGTTCAGACACCAGCGGAGTGGGAATTCTTCCAGAGCTCTGAGCACCCTCCCTTGGGGGGTGGTGGCCACTGCACCGTGGGCTTCGGGCTGGGTCTGTCGCTCCTCTCTGTATTTGCTTGGCAGAGAGCAGATGCTCAATAAATACGGATTGGACCAATGCAGGAGCGTTAGGCAGTGCAGCGCCCTCCTCTGGTTAGACAGTGAATTTACAACCTGTCAACTTCCCGGTCCCAGGTGGAACTGGGCAGCTGGGGTTTTGCCTTCTCTCCTTTCACACTGTCTCCACCTGAGGCTCCTTCCTACGTGTCCCCCACAGGCCAGCTGCCCTGCTCCTTAGGACCAGCCTGCATCTTCCTGGACTGTCTTCCTACCTGCCCAGGGTCCCACAGCCTTTAAGAAGCACAGCCCAGCTTCAGATCCCGTGCCACCGATGTCATTTTACTGAACCCGAACCCATTGGGGCTTCTCCAAAGGATGGGCCAGGCCTGGTGCAGGCGAGCCAAGGTGGTCCCAGCAACTGTGGGAAGCTCCCATGGCCCCCTCCCCACTCCCCATCTTCTCCCACAGGGGGCCTTGCTTCAGCAGGGGCAGCCCCCTAACCACCCTCCAGCCCAATATTCCTTCTGCTCCCCTTTGTCACTCCTGCCTTGTCACGTGGCTGCCAGGGGACATGCTCGGGCACCGTCCCGTGGGACTCAGAGGTAACCTAGGCATGGAGGGTGATAGCTCCTGCGTCCAGCAGAACAGGAGGAGAGGGCACTGTGCCCCTGGAGCTGGGCTGAGGACAGGGCAGGGCCACCTGGTGGTGAGGATGGAGGCCACGGCGGCAGAAGCCAGCACAGTGACCGCAGGGGACTGAGGGAGGGAACTGTGCGGTGTTTGCTCCTCCCTGGGAGGGTGAGTAACTAGGAGCAGAGGAAACCAAGGGGAAGGGTTTTTTCCTCTTGGAAAACTCAGCTCCTGGGGACGTGCCACAGGAAGGGAGGGCGCCTGCCCGCGGCGGGGTCTGCAGCGAGTCCTCCTCCTTGGGCCATGCCCGCTGCCCAGGGGCACTCTGTGGCCAGCCAGGCTTGGCCCGAAGGGGGGTCCCTGTGCAGGGCTGCAGTGAGCTTCCCCCAGGCTCCTTGCTACAAACTGGGCAGAAGCAGCGGCAAGCTGAACTTCAGGCGACACTGGGGATTTGGGTTAGACGTAAGGATGAACTTCCCAGTCTACGGGCATCACAGCATTGCCCGCGCGGGCAAGTGAGGTTGGAAGGAAAACATGAGTCTCAGATCCTCTCTCCTTCCAACTAGCTGTGTCTCTAGGAATCTTCTTAGCTGTTTCTTTGAAATTTAATTAGGACCTCGTCTCATGGGGAGGTGGAAAGAAGGCTTTCTGGGGCCCCCTCTTCACAAAGTGTTGTCTCGGTCATAGACACCGGGTCGAGCTCACAGCCTGCAGCGAGTTGTGGATGGAGTCAGCTCGGACCAGACCCCAGCAGCCATCTGTGGATGCAGGCTCTGGAGTGCAGGGCGGGGCTGAGAGCCACACCCACCCCTTGGCCCCGCCCCACCTGCCCACCCTGGCCCTGCCCTGCCCTGGCACCAATGCGCACCCACCCACACCCAGCTGCTGCACAAATCAGAGAGCCAAGACGTCTGTTCTCATCATAAATTCATTGATCCAAGGGTTCCTCACACTTGGACACAACGTTTGGAAACTCAAACTGTTTTCAGGAAGGCCGCCTGGGAGGGCTCAAGTAGTTGGGTTCCCGCCAGCCACGCGGGAGGCCTGGATTGAGTTCCTGGCTCCTGGCTGTACCTGCCCAGGTCGGGGCTGTTTCAAGCCTGGGGGTGTGAATAGTAGGTGGGAACTCTGTCTCTGTCATCTCTCTGCTTCTCAAATAAACAAAATAAACGAATAACTTTTAAAAGTGTTTGCAAATGAGAAATCTGACTTCCACAATCAACTAAAACACTCATCTTGATACTAAAGTCCCAAAAGTCCTGGCCATTGCTGGTGGGAATGAAACAGGTAAAAACGCCTGTCCAGGCACTCGGTAAAGCAGTTTGTCAGTTTCTTAACAAAATCCTGGCACCTAGCACACGTGTATCACCCCACCCAGCCATCCCACGCGGGCATCTCCCCTGGAGCAGTGAAAGTGACATCCAGACGAAAGGGTTCAAGCAACTTCGTTCTGAGCAGCCAAGAACCAAGAACAACCAAACGACAGGTGTCCACTTAAACACCCACACTGCGGTTGAGGGGGTGGCAGGTGAGGGAGGGCGGGACAGGGTATGGGACTGCCAAGGGGTAGCACAAGGGAGGTCCCTGGGGGTGATGGGACAGTCCTGCTCCCTGATGGTGCTGGCGATCACACCCATCTATGCATGGGAGAAAATGGCCCGGACCGAGAGCCCTGTCTTCCCAGTGTCAGTTTCTCTGCGCCCTGGTAGAAAGGACTGAAGCACTCTGGGGAGTGGGGGAAGAGCGGCTTCCTATGCATCTACAATCACTAAAAAGTGAAAAAGCATGAGTTCATTGTCAAAGACTTGAAAATGAAGCAGGTTGGGGAGGATGCATGGGACAGGCTGAGGGTCGCGGGAGGGGTAGAGAGGACGCAGGTCCCCTTGGAGTCTGGGCCACCCAGGTCTGTCACCGAGGAGCACCAGAAGCCACTGATGGCTGGCCGGGGTGGCACAGGAGGCGTGTGGCCTTAGCGAAGGCGGTGAGCTCTTGGCCCCTCGTGCTCACCGGCTATCCTGGCCCCTGGTTCACGCGGGAAGCCAGACAGTCCTGCTGAGTGTGTGGCAGGGCTTGGCACCCGGTGGCTGGAGGGAGCGGGTGGAGGGAAGGGTAGTTGTGGACACGGCCAATGGATGCCCCGTGCTCTCCTCACCAAGGACATCGGAATCCTGGGGACTGAACTTGACTTCCTCTGCCCCCTTTGCTGGCCTGAGCTCCCAGTTTTACAACCCACTCTCTGAACCTATGTGCTTAGAAAGACAGATGCCTGTCTGTGACGCCTCAGGCCTCAACATCAAGAAATCCGAAGGACTCCAAGCCTGGTGCTCTAATGGGAAGTCCCAGGGGGTAGCAGGCAGTGCATCCAGGATCCAGCTGATGGGGCCAGAAAGAACCAGGGCCAGAAAGAACCAGGGCCAGTACTAGGCTGATCCTACACTCACACAAAGCAAAGCACGTACACATGGCACCTGCAGAATAACCTACTCCACACGTGTGTGCCGCGTACGGCTACTGCCCAGGCGCTTCAGACAGCCTGTGGGACACGGAATGAACGGATCAGCTGATTTTGCTGCAAAATGTTTTGAAGTCCATGCGCAGGGTCTTCACACTACACATTGCCTCGAACTTTATGAAGTGCTCTCCTAGAAGGATTATATTTCTTTCTGTATTTTCTATTTGTGAATTAGAAACGAGTACAGTTGCAATGAGGGAACACCAGGTCAGGCCAGACGGTGGGGTACCGCACAACAGATATGGGCGGGGCACTTCAAAAAATGTCAGCACGGAGGTGGAGGCCTAGATCCTGGACCAGGAAAAGCACCTCCGCGGGGACAATCAGCAGAATTTGGGTTAGGTTTGTAGAGTGACTGATAGATAGTGCCCGTGACGATGTCCTGGCTTTAAGAGTTGTCCCAGGCCAGCGCCGCAGCTCAATAGGCTAATCCTCCGCCTTGTGGCGCCAGCACACCGGGTTCTAGTCCCGGTCAGGGCGCTGGATTCTGTCCCGGTTGCCCCTCTTCCAGGCCAGCTCTCTGCTGTGGCCCGGGAGTGCAGTGGAGGATGGCCCAAGTGCTTGGGCCCTGCACCCCATGGGAGACCAGGAGAAGCACCTGGCTCCTGGCTTCAGATCAGCGCGGTGCTCTGGCTGCAGCGTGCCAGCCGCAGTGGCCATTGGAGGGTGAACCAACGGCAAAGGAAGACCTTTCTCTCTGTCTCTCTCTCTCACTGTCCACTCTGCCTGTCAAAAAAAAAATTAAAAAAAAAAAAGAGCTGTCCCACGGAAAGCTGACTGGAGAGCACATGGAACTTTCTGTACCATTTAGTGCAACTTTATCATAAACCTAAAATCATGTCAAAGTAAAAATAAGGGAACAGAATCGAACCAGTGACAATATCCCTGTCCCCTAAATATTTAAAGTCCCAGAGCCCAGCATAAGCACACACCTTAGTCCCCCAGGAGTGGGTCTGCAGGAGGGAGGGGCGGGGGCACGTGGCGCCCCTTCTCACCAGAATTCTCAGCTGGCTGCACTCCTGATACCAAGGCTCCAGCCCTCCCAGCCTCCTCCGGGCCTGGGCCCCTCTCTGACCTGGAGGACAGACAGCCTCCCCCCTGGAGGAGCTGCGAGCTCTCCTCTCTCTCTGACACACAGCAGAGCCTGCAGGCAGGGCCCGGGACTTTGCATGGCTGACTAAGGCGCACAGCCACAGTAAAGGGCCGGGAGGTGCGGGACACACCCCGGTGCCAGCACACAGAGCTCCTAAGAGCAGCACTCGGATGCCAGGGGCCGGGCGGGAGATGGCAGTACTGGCAGAAACCTGTCTCTTGGATGTGGTTTCGGCCCCAGCCACCTACGTGCTTGCTGGGCCTGTCCTGCCTGGCTTCCCTCTCTCGGTGACATCAGTGACACCCGTGGCCGCCCTGCAACCAGTTCGCCCAAAGGTCGTTCCATCAGGCCCTGCCCTCCAGGCCGGGTACCAGAGTGAGACGGTGGATCCACTTTTAATCTTCTTGCTCCCTGCCTAGGAGCAGCCCTGCCCACAAGCCCGACAGCTCTGAAGGAATTGGACAAACAGAAGGAAGCTCCCTCCTTTGCCCAGGGCTCTCCCCAGACAGGTGACGGCCAGCCGCAGGGCGCCCCGGGTGGCCAGGGCGGCTCTCCCCGTCGGTCCGTGGCCCTACTGTCCTCCGCTACCTCGTAGGCAGTCCAAGGCGGGCGCACGTAGATGACCACCTCCCGAGGGACACACAGCGCCTCCTCCCGCCCCCCATTTTGAACTTCCCAGAGCCACGATGAGCTGGAGGAAAAGCGCCCCCTCACCCAGGTCCGTGCGCGCCACGTTCCCGGGGGCCCGGGCGGGTCGGCCGAGCGCCCCCGCGGCGCCCGTCTGCCCCGCACCCTGCTTGGCCCGGAGGAAGCCGGCGCGCCCGGGCGCAGGGTGGGACCCGGCGGCGGATCGCCGGGCGGCGCTGGGCTCCGAGCCCCGGCAGGTAGGGTAGGGGGGGCGCGGCCCGCGGCCCGAGCCCGGCGCCTCCCTCTCTCCCTCCGCACTCACCAGCTCCGGCAGGAAGAAGGCGAAGGGGATAGTGAGAAACAGCGCGAACCCCGAGGGCACTTCGGTCGGGCCGTAGCTGGTGACGGGCGGCGGGTCCCGGGAGGCCATGGCTCGCACCCGCGGCAGCCGCCCGCTCCGGCCGCTCGCCTGCGCCGCGGCCTTCAAATATCACCTCCGGCCCGACACACCCACCCGGCGGCGTCGCGTGGGAGGGGACAGCGCCTCCCTGCCGCGCCGGTCCCTGGGCTCACCCGCGCGGGGGCAAGGCCTCCCCTCCGGACTTGAGAATCCCGCAGAAAATTTCTCCGGGGACGCTGGCCACAGCCGCTCCCCTGCCCCAGCCCGGTGCCCGCGTTCTTAGCCACGGGGAACGCCACAGGCAGCCCTGGTGCTAGTGACAGCCCCACGCGTGGCTGTCTCGCTCCTTTTCCAGGTGAGGCTTCTGAGCACGTTAGAGCTGGTCACAGCAAAGCGGGGTCTTCGGTGTTGGCCTCTCTTGCTTGGCTCCCTCCTGCTCCTCTCCTGGGGCCACCCCCAGCTCCCCACCCAAGGGAGCGAAGCCGCCCTCCCTTCCAACTCCCACGGCTGCCTCCCTCTATGGGAGGAAGGGGGGACAGCCCACCACAAGGGCATCTGAAAAGCGCCCAGCTGGCTGGACCTGCCCGGGCCGAGATCTTCTGTCCCCACTCCGCTGTCAGCTGGTGCCAGCCAGGCGCTGGGCTCCGAGCCGCTGCCCTGCTAAGCACAGGGGCTGGGCCTGGCATCCAGCAACAGAGCTCGGAGACTGAGCCGTTTCTCTCTCTGCCCTCCAATCAGCTTTATTTTTTCTGACTTGCCCTGAAAACAGAAGGCCTGGTGCCCTGTGTCTGTTGGGGGTGCCGGAGGGGTGGGGGTGGGGGTGGGGGTGGGGGTCCAAGCCCCTTCCTCCTGGGTTAGCAGAGGTGATGGGAAGATTGCCCTGAGCGCTGGGGTAATCAGAAGCCCAGGACAAGAGGCTGGCGTTCTCCACTGTGCATTCCAGGGCACAGGCGGGTGGGGCAGCTCTCTGGGTCTCTCTGCCTGGTCTGTGAGAAGCCAGGGTCAGGAGGAGTTAGGTGAAATGAAGCCCAAAGCAATGGTGTCTGGAGGAAAAGCAAGTGGACACCCGGGTGAGCCCCAAGCCTGCCTGGTGGCCGCTTCTCCTGGTCCTATAGCAGGGGCTCAGAAGGAAGGGGTGCCCCCCTCGATGACCCCCTGGCAAAGCAGGCACACTGCTCCGCGCATCCCAGCTCTGCTCGGCTCTTCCAGTTTTACCTGTGACAGAGTGACCGTGCACAGCTCATAGTCCCTGGCACTGTCGGGTAGAGAGAGGACCTCAGGCTGCTCCTCCGCCCGAGGAAAACAAGGCTGTAAAAACTTGGCATATTTCATGCTTCTATTTAAACAGGTGGTGTATTCTTATCTGCAAATAAGTATGCAGCATACCCTAATCACGCCCCTTGTAAGAAAACTATAGGGTTAATAATGTACCTCAGGCACTGAGAAGTTTAGAGATTGTAAGAAGTGGGGGTGGGCAGTGGCGTTGTGGCATAGCAGGTTGTCACCACCTGTGACGCTGGTATCCCATGTGAGTGCCAGTTCCAGTCCTGGCTGCTCCACTTTTGATCCAATTCACTGTTAATGCACGTGGGAAAGCAGAGGAAGATGGCCCAAGGCCTTGGGCCCCTGCACCCCCGTGGGAGACCTGGGAGAAGCTTCTGGTTCCTGGCTTTGGATTGGCCCATCTGTCTCTTTGTCTCACTCCCTTCTCCCCCCATAACTCTACCTTTCAAATAAATACATCATTAGGGGCCGGCGCTGTGATGCAGCAGGTTAAAGCCCTGGCCTGAAGCGCCGCCATCCCATATGGGCACCAGTTCTAGTCCCAGCTGCACCTCTTCCAATCTAGCTCTGCTATGGCCTGGGATGGCAGTGGAGGATGGCCCAAGTCTTTGGGCCCTGCACCTGCATGGGAGGCCTGGAAGAAGCTCCTGGCTCCTGGCTCCGGATCAGCACAGCTGCGGAGTGAACCAACAGATGGAAGACCTCTCTCTCTCTGTCTCTACCTCTCTCTGAAACTCTGTCTTTAAAATAAATAAAATAAATCTTTAAATAAATAAATAAATTGTTAAAAAAAGTCTTTACATTCAATACACAAACAATCTTCAAACAGTTCATGGAGAATGGGTATTACGGAGAAGCTACATAGGTTTCAAAATGCTTTTGCAACAAAATAAGCTTACCTTTTGATTCCATTTTCCATGAACTTTTTGAAGTCCTCACATATCTCTGGGACTGTGGGCATGAACGCATTCGGACACAAGGCCAAGTCTGGTGTGAGGCTGTGACTAAGGATTAAGCGAAGTAATCTCAAAAGCCTTGCAAACGGTAATTGGTACTATTCATGCGGTTATCACTGGCTCTGGTTGTGTGTGTGTGGGGGGGGTTAGCGGGGGAGGATCTAATGAGATAACATAAATGAAAACATTTAGGGCAGTTTTGGTAATGAACACAGATAGTCCCGAGGTACAATGATTTGACCTAAAACGTCCTGCCTTCGCGGTGGTGCGGAAGCACACCCCTAGAACCGTTCTGTTTGTCGCTGTTGGTACAGCGTCCCGTGAGTTACACAAGATGCTGCTTTATGATAAAATAGGCCTCATGTTAGCTGACCTTGCTGGGTTGGAGCTAGAGCAAACGTTCCGAGCACATTCAAGGCAGGCTAGGCTAACCTGCCTTGTTCAGTGGGTCAGGTACACTATGTGCGTTTATCACCTGCATTATCTCCAGTTTACGATGGGCGTATCAAATCAAGCTGCATCCATACTTGCTTATCTAGTTCTAATCCCGAAATCACTTCTTTTCTGGCTCTCTTTCCTGAGCAAGGCGGGCACCTCCACTGTTACTGTTTATATTCTGATTTTTTTATTTGACAGGTAGAGTTATAGACAGAGAGAGAGAGAGAGAGAGGTGTCTTCCATCCACTGGTTCACTCCCCAATTGGCTGCAATGGCCAGAGGTGCATTGATCTGAAGTCAGGAGTCAGGAGCTTCCTCCAGGTCTCCCATGCTGGTGCTGGGGCCCAAGGACTTGGGCCATCTTCTACTGCTTTCCCAGGCCATAGCAGAGAGCTGGATTGGAAGTGGAGCAGCTGGGACTAGAACCGGTGCCCATATGGGATGCCGGTGCTTCAGGCCAGGGCGTTAACCAGTTGCACCACAGTGCCAGCCCTTGTGTGTATATTATAATCTGCTTGGCATCTGTGTGCTGTCTACAACTTTGTGGAAATGCAATTAAAATATGTTTATTTGGGTGCAAAAATATTGAAATCTAGGCACAGAGTTTTCATAGTGGATATTTCCTTGAACTTTTGGAAGATCCCTTGTGTTTTCCCCTCCTTTTATTTTTAAATTATCTGTACCACTATATTTATAAAGTTTTTCATAGTTATTATAAAATGTGGGTGTTTTAAATATTATTATTATATTATTTTATTTTATTTGAAAGTCAGAGACAGACATGGGGGAAGGATCTTCCATCTACTTGTTTATTCCCAAAATTCTTGCATCAACCAGGGCTGGACCAGGCAAAAGATGGGAGCTGGGATTTGAATCTGAGCCTCCCAGGTAGATGGCAGAGACCCAGCGACTTGAGCCATCACCTGCTGCCTCCCAGGGAGCTGGCATTGCTGCTTCCCAGGGTGTGTGTTAGCAGGGAGCTGGCATTGGAAGTGGAGCTGGGACTTGGATCCAATATGGCGAGCAGGCTCCCAAGCAACACCCTAACTGCTGAGCCAAACACCCACCCCTAACTGTTTTCATCTTTAACTAAAATTCATTCTGAAGTTTTCTACCTTTAATTGGTGGCTTTAGATCATTTACATTTAATGTAGTTCTTGACTTTTAAAATTTAGGTCTATATTTTCTTTTAGATTTTATTCATTTTCTCTGTGTTTCATTGCTTTGTTCCCTGTTTCCTGCAGTGGTTTTTAGAAATATTTTCAGTTTTCCATTTTAATTCATCTATTGCATTTCTTTCTTTCTTTTTTTTTCTTTTTTTTTTTTTTTTGACAGGCAGAGTGGACAGTGAGAGAGACAGAGAGAAAGGTCTTCCTTTTGCCGTTGGTTCACCCTCCAATGGCCACTGCGACTGGCGTGCTGCGGCCGGTGCACCGCGCTGATCCGATGGCAGGAGCCAGGTACTTATCCTGGTCTCCCATGTGGGTGCAGGGCCCAAGAACCTGGGCCATCCTCCACTGCACTCCCTGGCCACAACAGAGAGCTGGCCTGGAAGAGGGGCAACTGGGACAGAATCCGGCGCCCTGACCGGGACTAGAACCCGGTATGCCGGTGCCACTAGGCGGAGGATTAGCCTGTTGAGCCGCAGCGCCAGCCTCATCTATTGCATTTCTAATGATGATGGTTTGTACTCGTATTGTCTTCTTAGGAACTGCTCTACGAGGTACAATGTACACAATTAGCTTTTCAGGAGACATTGGTAATTAGTATTTTCCCACTTTAAGTGGAATGTAGAACCCTTTCCCTGTAGAGGCCCCTTAGCTGCTGCCTCTCGGTGCAGCTGCAGGGTGTGTTAGATCTCCGTACATGGAGGACATCAGACAGTGCTATGACCTTACAGAAGTCTACTGTATTTACCCAGACAAGTACCATTTCTTTTTTTTTTTTAAGATTTATTTATTTATTTGAAAGTCAGAGTTACACAGAGAGAGGAGAGACACACAGAGAGAGAGAGAGAGAGAGAGAGAGAGAGAGAGGTCTTTCATCTGCTGGTTCACTCTGCAATTGGCCGCAATGGCCGGAGCTGTGCCGATCTGAAGCCAGGAGCCAGGAGCCAGGAGCCTCCTCCGGTCTCCCACCCAGATGCAGGGGCCCAAGGATACCACTGCAGGCGGTGGCAATACCTGCTTCGCCACAGTGCTGGCCCCTCCTTCTGCATTTCTTTAAGTTTTCTGGAAATGAATTCCTTCAGGTTTTCTTCATCTGAGACTGTCTTTTATTTATTTATGTATTTATTTGGCAGGTAGAGTTCTAGACAGTGAGGGAGAGAGACAGAAAGAAAGGTCTGCCTTCTGTTGGTTCACCCCCCTCAAATGGCCGCCACAGCCGGCGCTGTGCTGATCCGAAGCCAGGAGCCAGGTGCTTCTTCCTGGTCTCCCATGGGGTGCAGGGGCCCAAGCACCTGGGCCATCCTCCACTGCCCTCCCAGGCCACAGCAGAGAGCTGGACTGGAAGAGGAGCAACCAGAACTAGAACCCGGCGCCCATATGGGATGCTGGTGCCACAGGTGGAGGATTAACCAAGTGAGCCACGGCGCTGGCCTGAGACTGTCTTTAGTTCACCTTCATTTCTAAAGCATGTTTTATGGAATATGGAATTCTAACTCAGCAGATTTTTTTTTTCTTTTGGGATTTTAAAAACATTGTTTTACTGTATGTTTTCTAATAAGAAATCTGTAGTCACTGAAATTATTGGCATATATATATGTATATGTGATTATATGTATGTGATTGATTTATTTGAAAGGCAAGAGAGAGAGAGAGGGATCTTCCATCTGCTGGTTATTCCTCAAATGCCTTCAACAACCAGAGCCGGGCCAGGCTGAAGCCAGGAGCCCAGAACTCCACCCAGATCTCTCACGTGGGTGGCAGGGACCCACGCATCTGGGCTGTCATCTGCTGCCTCCCGGGTACATCGCAGGGAGCTGGCTTGGGAGTGGAGGAGCCCGAGCTTGCACTGGCGCTCCTGTCTAGGATGTGGCAGCTTACCCCGCTGGGCCACAAAGCCAACTCCTAGCCCCATAGTTAATGCCTTGTTTTTCTCTAACTGTTCTCATTCTTTATTCCTTCCAAGACTCTGTTGACAGGGACGTTAGACATTTTAGTATCCCCCAGGGGTTCCTGGGGATCTGTTTATTTTTCCAATCCGTTTTCCTTCTGTTGCTCTGACTGCACCATTTGTATTGATCTGGCTTCAAGTTCCATGGCTCTTCCCACTGTCATCTACACTCTCTTATTGAGCCATCAATATGATGAGTCTATTACTGATTTTTAAAAAAGATTTGTTTGTTTGTTTGGAAGACAGAGAGACAGAGGGAGACACAGAGGTCTTCCACGGCTGGTTCACTCTCCAAATGTGTGCAACAGCCAGGGTTGGGCTTGGCTGAAGCCAGGAGCCTCTAAGGAACTCCATCTGGGTCTCCCCCATAGGGAGCAGGGGCATGAGCACGTGAGCCATCATCTGCTGCTTTCTCAGGAGCCTTAGTAGGAAGCTGGGTCAGCAGCAGAGGAACTGGCGCTTTGACTTGGGAGGCACCGTCAACGGCGGCAGCTTAACCCACTGCGCCACGACAACTGACCCGACACTGACTTCTTCAGCCTGGTTATTGTAGTTCCCGCTGCTAAACTTTCAGCTTGCTCCCTTTTTGTATGCTCTACTCATCCGCTGAGATGTTCTGTTCCCGTTCGTTTCAAAGGGTTTTCCCCGTAGTTCTTGGAGCGTGATGAAAACGGCTGCTTTAGTGTCTCTGTTCCAACAACTGTGCCACCTCCAAGTCGTTCTTTCCTCTTGTCTTCATTTCAGAGACGTTGATATTTTCCTGGGTCTTCAACTATCACGTAATTTGGGGTTGAACATGAGCCTCATGTTATGGGATTACGGGTCTCCTTTAAATCGTATGGGGAATGTTGGTTCTTGGTTTGTTTCACCGAGCAGCATTAATGGGTTCGGGCTTTAAGTTCCTATGTGCCTTCTCTGGGCTATGGTTTTCACATCAACTGAGTTTGGAAGGCTGTGCAGGGCTGTGTAGGGCTGTGCTGATCTACATGGGGTGTGTGCTAGCCCCTGCAGCTCTACTCTGAGATCTCTCGGTTTTCTGTTTAGGGTCAGCTTTGGGGTGAACCCAGGCATTCTTCTACGGCTTTATGACGTCACTTTGTTTAGCCCCTCTCCTTTCCACAATCGCCCACAGGCTTGCTAGGTCCCAGGCCACGCCCCTCCCATTCTTAGCCTTCCGGGTAAAAACCAGGATTTTTATTTCCCTGCTCTTCCCAGTCTACCTCCTGGGATAAATCACAGAAGGGGAAAGGAGAGGGGGAGGGGAGGGGAGGAAAGAGAGGAGGAGGGAGAAGGAGCACTCTCCCCGTGCTCTTGGGAGCACAGTTCCTCTGGGCAGAGGGAAGGGTTCCCCCTGAGTTCTCGGTGCCTGTCTGGCCACCATCGCGATTGCAGCCACCACCATCACAAGGGCAGGGAGGGAGAGAACCAGAAACCCACAAGCAAGCGGGGCTTTTCTCTGACCGTAGGAGCTCCCTTTCTCAGGCCGGAATGAGAGCACTTCTGTTGGAGAAGTCATTGTCTGCATCCTGTGTGCAGTCCGGGTTTCCGGTGGTCTCTGAGCCCAGGCCAGCAGGTCCCAGAGGAAAGGAAACGGAAAACCCACCACCAGCTTGGCAGCACTCTGATTTCCACTTTTCCTCTAGAATCTTCCCACTGCTCGGGTAACAGCTGCGTGCGCCCTGTCTGGGGCTTTTAACTGCATTCAGTGGGGATGGGGGTCTCTCCTCTCCCCATCAGAGATGGGCACCTATCACTGCCCAGAATTCCCTTTTTATTCTATTCCATTGCCCCTTTGTCTTCCAGCCAGTGCCCCTCCCCAGGAGGAGAGAAGTGACCTTGATCACGTGTGGCCCACAGCCATCAGGGACAGTGTCTGAATAACTGTGTCTGTCTTCTCAGTCACCCAGACTTTGCAGACAAATCCTCTCCCTACCAATAAACTGCTTGATGTGTTCTTCAGAAACAATGTACAGGTTGTCTGACACCCCCGGAGCAGACCAGAAGAAAGCCAGAGATGCCCGGGGGGTTGGGGGGAGAACAGGCAGTTGCATGCACTTGGGTTCTTTCAGTGGTGAGCGTTAGAAGAGACGGCTCCAACCGGCTTCACAGTGAAGGGAATTTATCGCCTCCGATGGTAAGTGAGGAGTTCAGAGGTAATGCTGGCTTCAGGGGAGCTTGATCACTGATTCGACAAGGCCCCTAAGGTGAGGCAGAGCTACGGAGAGGGGCTGAATGTTGGGCAGCAGAGACTGGATGTCCATGCCAGTAGCCTATGTCAGTACTATACAAGGAGGAGCATAGCCTCCCCTTTAAGCTGTGGGTGCACGTGTGTCTCACTGGCTCTCGCCTGTTGATTCAGACACAACTGGATTGCAACTGCTGTCTCCACAAATCACACCCATCCCAGTGCTAAAATCAGGTGGACAGGGGCTGCGACACCAGCATTCCCAAATCAGCACCAGGTCAAGTCCCGGCTGCTCCATTTCCAACCCGGCTCCCTGCTAATGCACCTGGGAAAGCAGCGGAAAATGGTCCAAGTCCTTGTGGCCAGCAGGCAGAACTGGGTCTGGTTCTTGGTATCTGCAAGGATTTGGGTGGATACCGTGCACTGCAGGGGTAAGAGACAGCTGCCAGGAGAGTCATGGCGGAGCTACGCAGAGGCACCTACCCAGAAGACAGCCCAGCAAGCCGGGAGCCTCTCAGTGGCTGTTGTTAACCCCCAGGCTGGCCTCCTCCAGCGGACAAAGTTCTTCTACAAAAGCAATCTCTTCTTGGCAAAGGCCGACACGAATGAGCAGGGTAAGGTCCAGTCTTCGAGAGTCTGAGAAACAGACACGCTAGCAAAGTCCCGGGAGTGAGCTGTGTTCCATGAATGATTTCTGCTTTCAGTTTCTGCAGGCAGACCTGCACACCCTCACTGTCAGTCAGAAAACTCAGGCCTCCATCTGCATGCCTTTGAGACTGGGGCCAGCGGGGGCAGCCCTTTGCTCTGGTGCCCTTAACCCCACACCTTCCCCTCCCACCCTAATCCTTTAGGTCCCTGTGTCTAAATATCAGTTCATCAGTTCAGACAGCAAGCGGGGATCTGGATGGACACAGTGTTACAAATCCATACATTCCTGGGTTGCAGAGAGTGGATGTGGGAGTTCACAGTGAGAGTCGCCCCCAAACTGATCTAACTGCTCCCCAACGTCAGAGTGGGATTTGGAGAGGACTCTGCTCTGTGGCTCATTCACATCCCAGGCCATCGTGTTGCTGGAATTTCAATGACTGTGAGACGCACTGATAGGCTCCTCCGGCCATCTGCGCCCTCCTTCCTCCGTGGCCGTTTTGCATGACTGCTGCTCACCTGGTGTGTGACTGTTAGGTTGGGATGGAGGACAGGTCTCTCCAAGCCCAGTGCTGTGCCTGGGGCTCAGGTGTTGAGTCAGTGGGTGAATGTACGGACGGTGGTAAACCTTCCCTGCACAGTGCCCTGTGTAAGTAGGTTTCTGTCCTTGCGGAACGTGCAGCACGAGATGATGGCCACCTCTGATCTTTCCACGTCCTGAGAGAACCCACAACTTGGAAGGTGCAGTCATTCCCGGCAAAGGATGGCCAGAGGCTGCAGCTGGACAAAGTCCTCCGTTGGCAGAGGAGTGCCCCTGCTCCTTTGTTAGACTCCTCCTTGGTTAAGCTGAAGGGTTTCCAGCTGCCCCTTGTTAGCAAGTCAAACCTGCTCCCTTTGTACACGGGATTGTCGATTTCAGATGTGTTCTGGCCTCACCCATTAGGCCCTAAGCCTAACCTGAAGACGAGGCTGCACCTGCTCTGTAATACATAGGTGGACTCTGCCCGGAGCCATCCATCCGGAGCACCTGGCAAGGGCGACGCACCATTTTTCACCTCCTACAGACCCGATGGATCTGACACTTAGTGTTGTGAGACTGAGAGGTTGGGGAGAAGTAGGCTGTATGTAACCCCCAACCTGAGCCCCTTGCCATGCGCAGACACCCTGGGATAGCCACTGGTCAGCACCGCCCGCCGGCCGGCCTGGTGCTGCTCCCCCACCTTGGCTGTCCTGATTAATTCAGTGTTGCTAAGTCACCTCCCTAACACAGACACCCCCCTCCGTCCCCGCCTGGTTTCCAGGATGTTTTCGGCTCCTTGACAACCTCTTCCTGTTTTGGAAGCCAACAAGTGGCATTTAGAAAGTGAGGGAGGTTTTGTGGCAAAAGAGAGATTCCACTGACAGAGGAGAAGGCGGAGCCTGGCAGTGGGAGGGACCCCCCCCCAGGTGGCTCTGTCCCCCCTAGGTGGCTCTGTCCCCTCTGTATCCAGGCTGCCTGCCGTGCACCCCACAGTGGCCCACGCCTCACTGCGCTGCTTCCTCTCCTGTCCCCACGCTTTCCTCGTGTGTCAGAACCATGACACATGCTCAGATGCACACGGAAGCGTCTGGGAGAACACATTCCACAAGCAGCTCGTTCTCTGTGCTGGACACTCCTTGAGAGGGACTCGCCAGCACTTCCCTTCACTCAAAACGCCTCACCCGGGGCTTCATTCTTAGAAAAAGCCAACCAGTTAGGAAAAAATGAAAGGTGGATGTTGGGAATTAGCGATTCTACAGGAAAATGACGTTCACAGTGGGGAGCCACTTGGCCTGGTGTTGCTTCAAAAAGAGGACTACAGGGTTCCCAGAGCAGGCAACTCAGTGACAGAAGGAAGAACACACCCAACACAGGCCCCCCCCCCCCCCCAAGGTGGACAGGTGGCCTGAGAGCGGGGCTGAGGAGGGCTGCAGGCCTGCTGCGTGATTCGTGAATTCTCTTCTGCACGGCCGGCCGGGTTCTCCCTCCTCACCCTGGCGGCCGGAAGCCCTTTCACATAGCGATCGCTTTGATTTGGCTTTGGATTTGACTGAAGTGTGCTCCCCAGAGGTTCATGTCCCCGGAGTGGCGATGGTAAGAAGCAGGGGTCCTGGGGGCCCCGCCCTTGGAAGGGATCAGGGTAGTTCACTCAGGACTGGCCCTCCCCCGCTTGCAGGAATCCTGTCTTCCTTGTCATCTCTCCTCGTAGGCGCTCCCCCGCCACTGTGAAGCCGTGCCATGCCCCTGCACAGTGAGCTACGTTAGGAGCCTCAGGTATTTATTGTAATGGAAAATGGACTGATTCAGGACCAAGTGAAGTTCATGTTAAGCCCAGAAATGACAGATTTCTAAAAATAAATGCCTCTTTGAAGGGAGTACGTTGTTAGTAAAAAGTTACTTCTGATGAGACGCTAATCACTTAGGTTAAACTCTAATTTGTCATATTTTTTCAAACAGCCCCCTCTATTTTATTTTCACACATAACTAAAGGCTTGCACTGATCAGGCAGAACTTCCTAGAAAATGACAAGAGGAGCAGGCGTGTAGCGCGGTGAGTTTAAGCGCCTGGAGCCCCGGCTACTCCGTGGCTCTGATCAGCTTCCTCATGCTCCTAGCAGGCAGAGGATTATGGCCCAGGGGCTCGGGTCCCTCCCACCCATGTGAGAGACCCAGGTGGGGTTTTTGGCTCCTGGTTTTAGCCTGGCCCAGCTCCACCCTGTTGAGGGCATTTGGGGAGGGAACCATGGATAGATTCCTGTTTCTCCCTCTCTGTGGTTCTTTCAAATAAATAAATAAATCTTTAAAATGAAACAAAACATGACATTTTTACTTGATAAATCAGTTGGGCCGCTTACAAGCTCTGACCTTAGGCAAACCATTTACCCTGCCTGGCCTGCTTCTTCAGGGATAATACAGAAAAGACAGTACCTACCTCCTAGAGTACGAGGGCGCTCCGAGATGGAATTAAAAGGTAAGTTAAAATCCACACAGTTTTGGGCCGGGGTCGTGGCTCATTAGGTTAATCCTCCACCTTGTGGCGCCGGCACACCGGGTTCTAGTCCCGGTAGGGGCGCCTGACTCTGTCCTGGTTGCCCCTCTTCCAGGCCAGCTCTCTGCTGTGGCCCAGGAGTGCAGTGGAGGATGGCCCAAGTGCTTGGGCCCTGCACCCCATGAGTGACCAGGATAAGTACCTGGCTCCTGCCATCAGATCAGCGCGGTGCGCTGGTTGCAGCGCGCTGGCCGCGGTGGCCATTGGAGGTGAACCAACGGCAAAGGAAGACCTTTCTCTCTGTCTCTCTCTCTCTCTCACTGTCCACTCTGCCTGTCAAATAAATAAATAAAATAAAAACTCATGCAGTTTTTTTCATGATATGCGTTTTCATCAACTTCTTGAAGACCTCTTGTATGCACGAATTTCCATCTTTTACACCAAAATAACCTTATTTTTAACTCCATTTCCATGAACATTTTGAAGCAGCCTCCAAAGTTGTGGGGAGTAACTGAATGAACTCCGAAAGCTCCAGACACACAGCACGCACTCAATGCCGGCGCTGCAATTCGCTGTTACCAGGGAGGACTTGGGAGATTTCCCCAGCAGTCACAAGTCTCTCTAACCAGCTCATGTTCGACCTTTGAAAGGGTCGCTCCGCTCTGCTCTCCAGCACCAGGAAGTTTTTCTCATTTTTTTTTTCCCCAAAGATTTATTTATTTATTTAAAAGTTGGAGTTACACATAGAGAGAAGGAGAGGCCGAGAGAGAGAGGTCTTCCATCCACTGGTTCGCTCCCCAATTGGCCACTATGGTCAGAGCTGCGCCGAAATGGAGCCAGGAGCCAGGAGCTTCCTGGAGGTCTCCCATGTGGGTGCAGGGACCCAAGGACTTGGGCCATCCTCCACTGCTTTCCCAGGTCATAGCAGAGAGCTGGATTGGAAGTGGAGCAGGCGCGACCCGAACCCGCGCCTATATGGGATGCTGGCACTGCAGGCGGCGGCTTTACCCGCTGTGCCACAGTGCCGGCCCCCAGATTTTCTCATTATTTGAGAGTACTTGGAAGTGATCTGTAAAGGCAAAAATGATGCTTCTTTTGCAGCTATCCCATTTGAATATTAGACTGAATCAACTGATTGACACAAACTTCTCAAAAGGATCGCTCTGATCTCCCCTTCATTCCACAATATAATTTTTTTTTTATTTACTTGAAAGACAGAGTTACAGAGAGAGGTAGAGACAGAGGGAGAGAGAGAGGTCTTCCATCCGCTGGCTCACTCCCCAATTGGCCACAACAGCTGGAGCTGCGCTGATCCAAAGCCAGGAGCTAGGAGCTTCTTCCGGGTCTCCCATGTGGGCGCAGGGGCCCAAGGACTTGGGGCCATTTCCATTGCTTTCCCAGGCCATAGCAGAGAGCTGGATTGGAAGAGGAGCAGCCAGGACTAGATCCGGCACCCATATGGGATGCCAGGGCTTTAACCCGCTGCGCCACAGCGCTGGACCCCACAAGGTAAATTTTATTAGCAATACTCAGAAATTCATAGTCTGGATACTAATCTGATCCATACATGTTTGCAAATATCTTCTCCCATTTTAACTTTCTTGAAAAATCATAAATTTAGCTTTTGATAAAATCTTGCTTTTATAGAAATCTACATCATCAACTTAAAACCCACATAATGGATTTATGAAAAAAACTCTAAATTTAGATGTAACAGTATTCCTTATATGAAAATTTATTTTATTGTTTTAAAACATATCCCAGTTACTGGTTAATATTTCTTATAACCATATGGTCTGTACAAAAAGAGTAAGATCTAAGCTCCTGTGTGATAACTCCCTTGTTTTCTGCCATTTTACTCAAGTCTTTGTGGAGGGCCCCCCAGAACTTGGTGGGACTTGGGGCCAGGGCCCCCACTGTCAGGCCACACTGGGTGGGATGGTGGGATGCTGGGCCAGGGCCACCTCTGGGGCCCCCCAGACTTGGTAGGACACAGGGCCGGGGCCCCGCTGTCAGGCCACACTGGGTGGGATGGTGGGACGTGGGGCCAGGGCCCCGCTGTCAGCCACACTGGGTGGGACGGTGGGACCCAGGGCCGGGGCCCCCACTGTCAGGCCACTGGGTGGGACGGTGGGACCCAGGGCCGGGGCCCCGCTGTCAGGCCACGCTGGGTGAGACGGTGGGCCGTGGGGCCAGGGCCCGGCTGTCAGGCCACACTCCCTCTTGCTTCACGCAGGAAGTCGTAGGTCTGCTCTGAAAGGTCGAAAGGCTCGTGGACCCCGGCTGGCGACAGCAGGCCTTGCAGGGCGCCCTCGTTTTCCTGGTTCTGCTTCAGGAAGTCGGCGATAAACCTCCAGCGGGCGGCCTCGGTCTCTTCCTCTGCCCACTTGAAGGGGAGCAGGAGCGTGGAATGAAGAAGCGGGAAGGCGCAGTCGTGGTACACCAGGAGAAACATGGCCTTCAGGAACTCCTTGTCTCTCTGGGAAAACAGCACCGCCACAGCCACTGGTGAGCGCACATACGGCACCACTGAAATTCTAGGAGCTCTCCTAGCTAGAGCCAGCTCGGGGGTGGGATGCGAGGTGCCATCGTGCCTGGCAGTGAGGGCTCCGAGCCAGCCACACCCAGGACACGCCCTCCCCAGGGAAGCACCGGTCCACACGGGGTAGGGCCGAGGCCTTGCTGGGAGGCTGAGAGGCTCCTTGGGACCAGGGTTTCTCCTGAGCCACACCGAGAGTGTCACCTATTCTGTCAAGGAGCCTGGGGATTGTCATCTAATTCTGGTGACACGGGTGTGGCTCTAGGTAAACATAATGAAGACATGACGCGAAGTCAGCTCTGTATGCACTTGATTGGACCACAGCAGGTCACAGCCGGCTGTCAGGTTATGGCAACAGCAGGGGAGCAGGTATTCTGCATGGGATCCAAAGACGGAGGCGGAAGAAGCTGTTGGCTTATCTCCAGCAATGCCTGGCGTGTGTGTGGGGGGTGTCTTTTGGTCCTGAGGGTGTTGGACCCTCACAGATAAAAACAGTCCAAATATATATATATATATATATATATACATATATATAGTGTGTCTGTCAATCCCCAGCTCAGAGGGCACGGCAGGCTGGCTGCGGGAGAGCCACGCACGCAGATCCCAGCGCTGTACTAGACTAGCACCAAGCCTGCCACTTTTGGCAAAGGTCACGTGCACACGGCACTGATCAAACAGGAGCTCAAATGTGGAATCCAGATCTACATTTTTTTTTACTTTAATTTTTAAAACTTTTAATTTGTTTACACGTTCCACGTTTAGATCATGAACTGGCAAACGGCAGGCTGTGTGCCAAACGTGCCCGTGTAGAACACAGCCACACACGGTTACTTACACGCTGTCTATGGCTGGTGTCTACACTGCAGCAGCGCCGCGAGTAGCTGTGACAGATCGTAAGGCACACACGACGTGGCCTCTTACAGACCACTGCAAAGTCCCAGCTTGGAGTCAAACGTGACACTGACTCACGCAGCACTGGTCTGGCGGTCACAGTGCTTCTACAAAGCCAGGCCTCCCTCTCAGCACAGGTCAGTTTTCCTCTTCCTTCTCCTTACCTGATACGGACTTGAGAGCTAAAATTTTTTATTTTTCAAAAGGAAAACAAATGTATTTGCCAACTGGGAGGCTTTGGCTTGGAAACTTTCCCTGCATGTAAGCAGCACTCTGTGATCTGCCAGCTGTTCTGATCAGGGTCCCCCTCACCCTGGAGACACTCAGGAAGCCCTTCTCGGAGTGTCTTTGAGGCCATGGTGCCACAGTGTGCTTGGTTCAGGGGGATGACGACCATGGCTACTTCCGCTAAAGAGGAGGTGTCGTTAGAACATGCGCACAAACACGCCACTGCAAATACCAAGCTCAGCATGAAAAATCATATTACCTTCTCTGATCTTTTAAATGTACTTTCTTTCTCAGCCCATGAACTCTAAAAAAAAGCAAACAGGAATATGATGTCAGGCTGGCATTCACAAGTTCTGGCCCCACTTTTGCAACTTTACTCTGTAATTAAACTCACAGACAGGGCTGCAAACGCTCAACAGCATCCACACGTGTAGGAGTGACTGCCATTAGGCGTCTGGTAAGCGATCCAGAACCAGACCAACGAGGCAGATGTATCCGTGAAACATGCATCTTTCATGAAGCCCATAATTATCATCGTCACATTTATTTCAGAGGCGAATCAGGCACACGCACAAGTCCAAGCCGTCTGCACGCCCAAGGCAGCCCCTGACCAAGACCGCAGGGTTAAGGCGTGAGGGGCAGTCAGCCACACCAACAGAAAGCACCGCCAGGCGCCACGCTCCTCTGCAGCTCCGCCCGCCACGGGGTAACACTGGCTGGGGTGAGAGACTCACGCGAGGAAATATTTCCAATCTGTCCACAAGGCTCAGAACAGCTTCTTTAAAGAAATAAAAAGCTCAGAGCTGAACTGACCCCCGGAAGACTGAATGGAAGACTGTTACGGTGCCAGTTCCTGGCACACGGTGAGCCGGAGTGGAATGCGGCCCGTCTCGGGGCCGCCTGGCCCGGGGCCTGGTTCCCTGCAGCTTTGCTGGTGTCCTGTGCCACAGGCTGATTTCACGGGTTACCTGAAAGCATCGGAGCTTTCTCAGCAGGGAGGCCCTGGGTGAATGTGACACACAGCACAAAGAAAGAGTTTCCCCATTAAACAAATGATGCCTCGAAGGGGTGCTTCTCCCCACGGGATCACAGACAGCCCTCTAGGAGGACGGCTTGGAATGTGTGTGGTTATCACAGCCTCACAGGGTTGGGGCCCTCACCTGGCACTGCTCAGCCTGTCGGCGCTTCAGGTGTCTTACCAAGCAGGCCAGGTGACATTGTTATTAAAACACCAACCACAAACTGATGTAGCTAAGTGGATACTAGCCGGCTCACACGCTTCATTATATAAAGTTAAAAAGGTTATGACCTCACCTAGCAACTTTAGACTTACTCTCTGGCAACATTTGCCGACTGTGAGTGCAGTGTCAGGGCCCTGCCTTATTTTTCACTGAGGCACCAGCAAGCAGTAGGAGGCCTCGGTCAGAGTGACTCAGTGGGGAGCAACATCGGGGGGGGGGGGTCCCCATGACCGCACCAGCATCCACTCCTTTCCCTCCGCAGCAAACAGCTACCCGGAACTTAAGTGGACCATGTGACTAGTTCTGGCCAATGAGATGGGAGCAGAAGGGGTCCAGGTCCCTTTGGGCCATAGACAGTGGAAAGGCCAAGGACACTTCTCCATTGGCTCTCTTTTCCTTCAGAGGACGTGCTTTGTTCTAGATGATGCTATGAGACAGTGGCGCCTCTGCTGGCCTGCCACGGGGGGCTGCGGAGCAGGGTCTTCCCTTGATCCACGCCGGAGAGGTGTGCGACTGAGAAGTCCCCTGAGTGGGCCACCCCAGCACAGCCTCTCTTATTCAAAGGCCGCGAAGAGAAGGCCCAAGAGACTAGAAATGATCACTGCTTTCATTATTCATTACAGAAGTAATTCACTGTAGAAAATGCAAGGAAACACAGATAAAAGAAGCCATGACTCAGAGGCGATCACTGGTACCTGTCTGGAGTCCATTCTTTCAGATGTTTTCACAGCAGATATGTAATATAAATGTCAAGATGCTTAAGCCTCAGATGGGATCTTTTCCCCCACTTATAATGGACGTGCACAGCCTTCCCCAGATGCCTCTTTTGGAATGGCCTGTGGCACATCTGGATGTACCTGGAGCTGACCCACAGCGACAGCTCCAACGTGGCCACTGCCAAGCTCCATGGCTGGCCAGGCCGCTGCACATCGCTGAGCTGTCTTCTTATTAGGGAAATGTAGATTTTTTTTTTTTTCAGCCTGGATCTAGATTTTGTGACTACTGCACACCTAGAGAAATGTCTCTGTGGCCAGCACAGTGCCTTATCCAGCGTGGGCCCTGGTGAAATCTTCCTTGAATGAATCAACGTAGGCACGTTCTGTGTAATGAATAAATTATTCTGATGCCAATGGCTCCGGAGCGGAAGGAAAGGCGAATCTGCAGTCTCTAGCTGTGGTGCTAAAGGACTCACGTGATCTATGGGGGACCACGTGCCACGAACACCTTCTTGAATCTTGGAAAACTTCACTGTTACTGTTCACAACACCAACCTCAGCCAACTGGCACACGGCTTGGTTTCAAAGTCAAACATAAATCTTTGGAGATGACCAAGTCCTCCTTCCATTTCTGGGCCTATCTGACCTCCCCCTTGGCAACAGGAGTGACCTCCCAACTAAGCTCCCCTCCCTGCTGCATGGGTGTCAGCCCACCTCTCCGTGCAAACAGAGGAGTTTGCCTAAAGCACGAACCTTCACAAGGCCCTCACCACTTCCCACACTCCTGCTCCACACCGAGACTGTCTGCCCTTGTCCATCTGCTGACCACTCCCTCCCCTCCATGCAACATTCCACTCGGATCATCTGTTCTTCTCAAGAACAGTCTTGGGGGCCAGCGCTGTGGCCTAGCGAGTTAAAGCCCTGGCCTGCAGCACCGGCATCCCATGTGGGTGCTTAGTTCAAGTCCTGGCTGTTCTACTTCTGATCCCCCTCTCTGCTATGGCCTGGGAAAGCAGTGGAAGATGGCCCAAGTCCTGGAGCTCCTGCACCTGTGTGGGACACTGGGATGAAGCTCTGGGCTCCTGGCTTTGGATCGGCTCAGTTCTGGTCATTGTGGGGAGTGAATCAGCAGATGAAAGACCTCTTTCTCTGTCTCTACCTCTTTCTGTAACTCTGTCTTTCAAATAAATAAAATAAATCTTCCAAAAAAATAATAAAAGAAAACCAGTCTCGGTTCCTTCCTGCCTCAGAATGTTCACACGGACCCTTCCCCAGAATGTCTTCACGGACATCCCAGTGGGCCAAAATCCTATGTGGCCCCAGCCTTCTACAAGGTCCACCCCACTGAGACCTTTTTAAAGAAACATGGTCCTGAGGCTTTAAGGCCCTGGACTCTACACCCCCATGGCACTTGTCGCTTCATCTGCGCATGTGCCTTGCACAAACACAGGTCTTCTAATAGCTGCAGATTAGGTTAGACCATTAGAAATGGCCATTTTTGAAGTTAAAAATGGCTGAATATTGGAGATTTCCAATGATGCAACCTAATACCGGCTGCTATTTCAGATAGCAGATGATATATGTCAAATTTGATTTAAAGCGATGTGCATGCCCGACTTCCCACCGAAAACTCAGTGACTGACCTAGCAGACTGTTCTGGGGTTTTGCTCTTAGGACACAGACAGCGGTCATCCTAAGCCAAGGAACGAACGGCAAGAGACTGCAACAGTGCACGCAGCAGGCACTCCCTCTGCTCACTGGGTCGGGGGGCACCCTTGGGAAGCAACCCCACACTGAGGCACGCAGGATGAGACTGGGCAAGCTAACAGCGCACAGTGCCTGGGCATCACCCCCACAGTCTGCTTACTGCTGTCAGAAGCAGGTTCCCTCCGGAGTGCACGGTACCCACCCTGAGAGCGTCCATCACGTCAGGCTGCTCCAAGAGCTTGGGGAAGGTGGCCAGCATTGGGTGACTAATTAACTCTGAAATGCAAAAGAAGAACACAAGGCTTTATGCAAGCTTCATCCAACGTATTTTACTGCAATACACACGAAAATATTCACTCATTAAAATCATTAGGCTAGAGGACTTGCTGAATACGTTAACGCTATACACATCTAACCCCTGGGAGGGTTCAAACTGTCCCTACTTCTATCCCAGGGAATTCTGAAGTGACGCTCATACCAAACAGGTCAGGGGCAGTGCCTCTGCCTAAAGTAAGGTCAGAACATTTTTTGTGTGTGTGTGCTTGTGTGTAATGGTGTTTTCAACCTCTTTTTCCTCCTTATGATGGCAGTGTGCCAAAATGGATCTCGCATTAGGAAGAAGCCCTGCTGCAGGAAGGGTGGGTGGTAACCAGAGGCGCAGGAGGAGGCGGAAGCAGGTATTTCAGGTGTGGCTCCAGAGAAGTGGACCACAGCGGGAGGAGCTGGCAGTTCTGCCACATGCGTGTATGCCGTGCAGAGGAACTGAGGCTCCTGCGAGCCCTCTGCAGGAAGCACTCGGGGAGGATGTGGGCACGGTGGGGTCAGCTGCCTCCTGGGATACCCACACTCCATCCTGGAGCGCCCGTCCCAGTCTGGCTGTTCTGCTTCCTAGCCAGCTCCCGCTAATGCACGCCCTGGAAGGCAGCAGCCCATGGTAAGCACCTGGGCCCCTTCTGCCTCTGTGGACGACCCAGATGTTCTTGGTTCCTGGTTTTGGCCTGGCCCCAGCCCTGGCTGTTCTGGACATTTAGGGTGTGAATCAGCAGACGGAAGCTCTCTCTCTCCCTCTCCCTCTCTTTGTTCCTGTCGCTCTGCCTTTTGAGTAAGTACATAAATCAGGAAGGTTGTATCTTGTCCATTTGCACTGCTGAAGCAGAAGATCTGAGATTGGGCAATTCATAAATAGAGATGTATGCATCACACTTCTAGAGGCTGGGAACTGTAAGAGCAAGGCACCAACACCCGGTTTTCTGGCAGAAGGCAGAGGGCACGCAGACACACTCCTTCCGTCACGGGCATCTATTCCATTCACGAGCAAGCACCCCTCACGGCCTCGTCACCACTGCAGGCCCCACCTCCTAACACCACTGAACGCCATCACCCTGGAATTTTGCAGGGAAACGTTCACACCACAGCAAGTGCTTTTGGAATGGCAAGGGCAATGCTGCCACATCTAATTTTGTGTCCTCAGTAGAGAAAAATGCCTTCACTAGGTCTGATGAAGCCAACATCCTCTGCAAGCCTCAGCCTCTCTCGGCAGCCGCATCATCCGTGAGGCTCCCGGAGTCCCCGAGCGCAGAGCGAGCGCTGACTGAAAGGCTTCAGCGCCCTGGCTCCTGAGGCGTGAGTTCCACTTCTACCAGGGCTCCCCTCTCACCGCCGCTCCCACCCTGGCCTGCCTTCAGCTTCAACCCCCCAACCCCTGCACGCCTTCTTGCCCTGGGGTTTTGGACATGCTGGCTCCTCTACCCAGGAAGGGTCCTCCTCCCTCACTAGCTCCTCTCTCAGGCCTCACCTTAGACATCTTTGGCCTTCCTCACCCTGCACCTTAATTCCAGCCTTCCTAGTGTATGCTCCCATTGCATATTCTGACTCACAGCACTCATTTTAAAAGACTGAAAAGGTCTATTCATGTAATCTATGTCTGTGGTCTGTCTCTTCCCCAGGGCAGAGGTGACCAGGCCAGTCTCACCCATTGCTGGACCTAGCACAATGACTGGCACAGAGCAGGCACTCAGGAGGTATCTGCTGACCAACAATTGAATTCAAAGAATACCCAATAGAATTAAATGGTTTTCCTTTTTGGAGGCAATTCTTATAACACATGCATTTCTCTTTGTAAATTCAATCACATATGACAACTCATTGGTTTTTTGAATTATTTTTTAGCATTTTACTTGGAAAAATGTTCCAACTTATAAAAAGTTACAAGAATGAAAACAGTAGAGAGAATACCAGAAGACCTCTTACTTGGATTCATTGATTTTAACTAATCCAGTGACAAAGCCAGTTATTCTGGGTGATTTCCTTTCTTCCCAACCAGATGATATGCATACCAAACACATACAGAAAAACAGATTATTCAGAGACATTAAGGGAAAATAGGATTGTGTCTAAGTTTTAGGATCTCAACCTCGAGAACTGGAAAAGTGAAAATGTGAACATTTGAAAGAACTCAAGCCATAGCGAGCTTCCAAAGCTCAGTGTCCGCCTCCGAGTCTCACAAGTGATGGGCGCACTGACATAAATTCTGTCCCGACGTCATACTCGAGAGCAGAGGACACAGCCGCCATTTACACGTTTGCTTTCAGTCATCACACGGCAGCCCCCTTACCTGCACTTTGCAAGCTCATCCTGTCTTTCAGGAGGACATCTCCAAGAATTTGTCGATAAAATATCAACAAGTGGATGCAACACATACTTCCAATCAATGTTTCTGGCAGGAGACTATTAAAGAAGAAAAAAAAATGTGTTCTCAGAATTAAAAAAAAATCATCAGTTATGTGTTTTGGAAAGAAAGGGACTGGTCAGCCACAAGTTTGCACAAGGGCATGTGGCTGCCACACCTGATGTGGTGATTTCAGAGGAAATACCAGCTCAGACTGTGCTAAGTGCTGGGTGGGACGTGAGGGTGGGACAGACCTGGGCCGAGTCCTGACTTTGCTGCTTCCGAGCTATGCGGCTTCCGATGAGCTCATACTCTCCTTGGGCTTTGGTTTCCTCGTTTGTAGACTATGAATAGTAACAGGCTACTAAATGGGATAAAATGAAGTGAGTGTGGAGTGCTTAATGCAGTCCCTGATACATAGTGAGGGCTCAAAAATAGGAAAAAAATCTACCTTCAATATTGAAGCTAAGTTGTTTAACAACTAATCTAGAATAGATGATTATAACTTTATGATGTTATATTTGATCTTTATGGTAACCACAAAGAAAACATCAGTAGAATATACACAAAATGAAATGAAAGGGGAATAAAAACGTGTCCCTGTAAGAAATCAAACACAAAGCCAAGCAGTAAAGGAGGAAATGACGAACAAAAAGACGTATTAGACATACAGAAAACAAGCAATAAAATGGCCAAAGCAATTCTTTCTCTATCAGTAATTACTTTAAATGGATTAAACACCCCAATCAAAAGATACAAATTAGCAGAATGGTTAACTCTATGCTATTGACAAGAGACTTATTTTAAACTCAGGACATACATAACTCAAAGGTTACAAAAAAAGACCTTAATTCTTATAAATTAATCTGTTATCTTAATTTCCAGTGTAAGAATTTTAGGAGGAAGAAATCTAACAGAGGTAACATTCAAAACAGAATGAACATGACCCCTCTTATGATTCATGAACAATGGATTACATGAGTAATTAGTTTCATGGGATTTAGGTAAATCAACCACTCCCTAATCTCTGTACTTCTAAAAACATTAAAAAACACAAAACAGGTTCTCCCACTACTCTTATACTCATTGCAGCATTGGTACACAGGCAGGAATTATCCTTTTCCAACACTGCTGAGATTCTAACCTTGGATATGTAACTGACCGGGACTTCAGACCGGCTGCCCCAGGGGCGCCGTGCTGTGCCCAGGGCTGTGTTCTGCATCCTGTCCTCCAGGCTGCGGCCGCATGGGCAGTGCTTCAGCTGCGCGCCTGGGCTCAGGGCTCTGCTGAAGAGCTGCCAGACTTTGCAGCGGAAGGGGTGGAACCTTCCTTCCTTCCCTTTAGCCTTCTCTCCTCACAGACCTGTCTGCTGTGTCTGGCAGGCTGTGGTCCTCCCATGGTGCAGGCACCTCCCCGCAACATGAGGCAACACAGCTCGATTTTATTTGATTTTCTCTAGGGAAATCCTCTCCGGTTCCCAAACCCAAGACAACCACAGTTCCGGGCTACCAAAGACTGGCTGAGCCAAGAAGTAGAAACGCTCCTCGTTATGCCCTCCTATGCAGGCCAGCAGTGCAAAGTGAACGGCCTCAGGCCAGACACACTGTTACCTTATCTGCAGCAACAACGGAACTGAAGTAGAAGAGGGAAAAGGGGGACTGCAGCCAAAAGGCAAAGGCTAAGCCTTTCACAGCAGATCTGTACCTCCAGTCTACTACAGGCCAGTGTACGCACTGAGGCCTTGGCTGTACACAGCAGGGCTCTCCCTCCCCATGGGCGTAAAGAGGGCACTGGGCAAATCGCAGCAAGTGAACCCCTTTGGAGACCAGCTCCACAATGAGAAGGGCACATCTTGGCAGAGCCGAAGCATCTACCTGCTCCCTCTTTCTTCTCACACCCACAGGGTTGCCACGATCACAAGCAACGTCTCCACCCAAGACTTCTGAGCCCCGGGACAGGCCTTGGTGCTGTTTCTTTGGTAGAAGAGACGGGTCTGTACTGATGTGTCCTCATTTTCCCAGGTCTCCTAACACCCAAAGGACACGCACCTGCAAGTCTGTTCACTGGGTGAGAGAGATGTATGAAGCCAGCCAGCAGGGGACTGGCTGGCAACAGGCATGAATGTAGATGCCAACCCGGCTTCTTGCTTAGGGCCCTGCCTCCATTGTCGTGTGCCCCTTGGCATAATGGAAAGGCGCCCTGTCTTTTCACCGCTGAGCAGAGAAGCTGGGCGAAACAAAGGTGAGGGCAGGGACCAGAGGCACAGTGTACCTTTAAAGGAGGGAAGGAGGACTGCTGAGGTCATTATTTGCTTTTGTCCCATCCACAGAGGTGGCAGGTGGGCGAAGTGGGGAGGGGCGGCGGTGGAAAGAAGCAGGGAGTTTCTACCACCAGGCTGCACAGGCTCAGAGCGGCGATGTCCTAAACCTTGCATGCTGGTGCCCAGCCTGACGTCAGCCCCATGGCCCTGCAGCGCGTGCAGCGAGCTTCCGCGCTCCGGCCTGACCGCTGTGCCACGCAGCCACATGTGATCTTGGATGATAAAATGTATCTGCAAACTGGTATGTGGAGCCAAAGATACGCTTTTGAGAGCTGTGCTTGAAAGACAAACTTGGAGCTCTTGGAGCCTTAGGAGATGAGGACCGGAGCAAAGAAGAGGGAAAACGAAGCCAAACAGGACTCGGTTTTCCCTTTACAAAGACTCCTACTGTGCTTCCTTTGTCTAATCTTGAAAAAAGAACACTCCCAAGGCAAGGCTGGCCAAGAAGGGAACTTACAGGCTCTAGGAACAGCCAGGAGAGAAAAAATTCCAGCAGTGGGTAAAACCCAGGAACCTCTTACTAATGGTTATTCAAAGACTTAACTGTTGGTGCTGTAATTATAAAGCTGCATCTCAATGCTGGAGATGGGAGTAAGGTATATTCATGCTAGGATCATGATCTGCAGTAAGCAAAGCCACCGTGCAGAGGGAACAGCAAGTCTTCCTCTATTTCCTTCCTTCTTGCTAATCCGCATCCTGGGGGGACAGTGGTACTGTCTCAGTCTCTGTCCCACACAGTGCTCTTCCCTGCCCCAACTTGTCCCCCGTGTGCCCTGAGTGGGAGCTCCCTTCCTCCACACCTGCTGGAGGCCACATTCCTCCAGTCCTTCAAAGCCAATACTCAGTCTCTCCTGATCTCACCAGCTACACAGCACATCTTCACTGGAGCAGATTTTGTAACATAATACCATCTACCTGGCATTATATTTATAGATATATAAAATAATTATATAGTAAATAATTACAGTTAACACTATTGTATGTTACTGCATGTCATGCATTTTAAATACTGTGCAATTATTTTATATGCTTTCTTTCTCTTATACCTCATTACAGCATTATGGGGCTGATATTATGCACATTTTAAAGATGTATACCTCACGACCCTGAGAGATGACTGAACTATTTGTCTAAGAGGGAACTGAATGACATATTGGTAGATCTGGTATTGGACAAGTGTAAAAGCTCTCTGAAGAAAATACAAGTCAAAATCACCATGAGGAACCACTGCTCACTATTCACTTAGAAGAATGGCTAGAACAGGGGGCAGGCACCATGGCGCAGTGGGTTAAGCCACTGCCTGGAACACCTGCACCCCATATCAAAGTACCTGCTCTGAGTCCTGGCTACCCTGCTCTGATCCAGCTTCCTGCTAATGTGCTGCAGGGCAGCTGGTGATGGCTCAAGTACTTGGGTCCCTATCACCCACATAGGAGACTTGGATGTTATTCCTGGCTCCTGGATTTGGCCTGGCCTACCCTTGCCTGTTGTGGGCATTTGGGCAGTGAAGCAGCAATTGAAATCTTTCTCTCTTTCCTCTGTCTTTTCCTCTTTCACTCTGCCTTTCAAATAAATACCTAAAGGGGAAAAAAGGCTATACACTGCATGATTCCTTCATAGGATATTCTGGAAAAGCCAAAACTTTTGGGGAATACAACAGATGAGTGGTTGCCTGAGGTTGGGGGAGGGGAGTTGCTCTAAAGGGACATGAGATACCTTTATAGTGAAAGGAAATAGTCTCTACCTTGATCTTGGTGATATTTATCACAATTGTATACACTTGTCAAAATTCAAAGAACTATAAAGTAAAAAGGATATATTTTATTACGTGCAAATTATATTTCAATAGCCTGAACATTAGAGAAAAGGTTCCCTGAGACATAGCATCATGTATTGGTAAGCCCCGTCCAGTCAAAAGTGTCTAGATTATTTCCAACCAAATCTATCATTTGGGCGAACTGGTAAAGAGTAAGTGGATATGAGTTTTCTTTCTGTTCCATTTCCTTAATGATCTTTGGCAGGAGAATTAATGAGGACAACAATGACCAAGTAGGTGGAGGAGCTGACAGCAGAGAGAGTCTACAAATGCTGAGTGAGTCCCAGTCCACCGGACCGGGAGAGCACGTGCCTACCTTAGTATGTTTCTCGACCTTGTGTTCAAGGATCGCAGTTTTACCAGGAGCTGAGGCTGCCTTCTCATTATCATCATCTGATGGAAGACACCACCATGTGCTTAAAAACAATTAAAAATTAAATGATGGGAACAGTGAGGATACTAAAACACACATTTTATGAAAGTATATCAACCAGTAGTGCTGAACTGTACAGTCACCCACATATCCTAAGTGAGCTGACAGAGACAAAGTGTGATGCTGCTGTCTGTGGCTTCCCCTAAGGGCACCTGACGGCCACTGTCTCAGATGCTTTACGGTA